>NC_065450.1:76532363-78932363 GCF_917563875.1 Diabrotica virgifera virgifera | reverse complement strand
TCAACTGCCGAGTTAGTAAAGAAGAGGAGGGGGTGTAGCCCGACACTCCCCTTACTCCTCAGCGATAAACACCGGTTTAACCAATGGTATTGCAAGTTGCGGTATGAACGATGCTGGAAGCCCAATGGCAGCGCCCGCTCCTTATTGCTCTTATTTTGTCCTGTATAATTTATCTGATGGGCGACGGTTTACGTGCATTGAAGGAAGATAGAGCATGGTGGCAGCGAGAATGTATTGTGTTCTCTCTATCTTATTAATTCGAGATAGATTGAATCAGGGCTAGATCGCCAACTTGAAATTTATCGATTTTGGAGACATAAAGCACTTAACTCTGGATAAGTGAAACTGAAATAGAATTTAACTGGGAATTGGTGGAATGGTGGATTCTGAATTTTCTCGCATTCGCATTCGCATTTATTAATCCGATATCATTCTTCCTGAGCTAACGGTTGCAATTTGTTCTGAAAGAGATTAACAATAATTTGAATTTGGGATATTTCAGTTGAATTATTTTAAAAGTCAACTTTCCTTCATGAAAAGCCTTTTAAGGTTGTAATAAGAGACAGTCATAATATTATTATACTCATACTCATTATCACACAAGAAACAGTACTTAATGCTTCTGATCTCATGTAGAAATGCAAAGACCGCAAAAGCAGTAGTAGGCCCAGATCACCACCACCCAGATACCCACTGAGCTAATTACATGCATTGACGAAGAAACGGAAGAAACACTGCATATACTTACTTTTAGACCTATTCAACAAGGTATACAGGGTGTCCAGAAACTCTACCGACAAGCGAAGACGGGAGATTCCTCAGGTAATTTTAAGACAATTTAACCAAATTCAGCTAGTCCAAAAATGTTTCCTAAAAAAGCTAGAGCTCTTTGAATATGCGTCCAGAACGCTTCTAGTGAGAGAAACGAAAATTGGTACGCATATTTATCTTCTAGAGATAAATCGATTCCACCTATTGCGAATTTCTAGTACCGGTCATAGGCGTCCGTTTTGGGTAGGGCAACGGTTATTTTATCGCCTACTTTTTTGTCTTTAAATTTTAAGCATTTTTCACTTTGGATTATTAAATTGTGAGGTATGCTAGTACTAAAAGGTACTTTTAATTTAAGTCACTAGGACACACCGTTTTCTAGAAAAATCGATTTGAAAATTTTTCGTCTCCTGAATTTAAAAAAAAAATTTCAAAAAACAAACGGTGTATTTTACAAACTTAAGCAAGAGTAAATTTTCCTACTAGAATACCTCATAATTTAATAATCTAGTGCTAGTGTCAAAAATGCTTAAAAATTAGAGACAAAATAGTTAAGTAGGTACCTATGCGATAAAATAACAGTTGACCTACCCAAAACAGACGCATATGACCGATACTAGAAATTAGCAATTAATTAAATCGATTCATCTCTGGAATATAATTAAAGGTACAAGATTTCGTTTTTCTAAAATCTGTTTTTTAAATTTTTTTTTAATTAAAAAAAAACAAAAATTTTCAAATCGATTTTTGTAGAAAACGGTGACTCCTATCGACTTTATATAAGAGTACCTTTTAGTACAAAAATACCTGAAAATTTAATAATCCAGAGTCAAAAATGCGTAAAAGATAAAGATAAAAAAAGTTATGCGATAAAGTAACCGTTGCTCTACCCAAAACGGACGCCTATGGCCTGTAGTAGAAATTTGCAGTGGATGGAATCGATTTATCTCAGGAAGATAAATATGCATACCAATTTTTGTTTTTCTAAATAGAAGCATTCCGGAGGTATTTAAGAAAAACTAATTACCAGACACCATCTTCAAATAGCTCTAGCTCCCTTAGGAAGCGTTTTCGGACTAAGTGAATTGGGTTAAATTGTCTTAAAATTATCTGAGGAATCTCCTGTATTCGTTTGTCGGTAGAGTTTCTGGACACCCTGTACCTATATATAGGTACCTACAACCGTTGATTGAGGTATTGGTGGATACCTCAATCAACGCTACAACAGAACAGGAGTAATACCCCAAGAATGGTTGGTGTCCACGTTTGTAACACTACCAAAGTCAGTACCAAAGTACATGCGACAAAATGGTCCCAGTACAGATAAATTTTTTAATAAGCCACACACTAAATATATTCCTTAAAATAATGCATGGAAGACCATAAAAAAATAGAAGAAACTATAGATGACACCCAGTTTGGATTCTGGAAATATTTTCTTTTCCCATCTTTCCAGACCTTCTTTCCTTCTTTTTCTTCCTATTCCTTCCTAGTTCCTCTCTTCCTTTTTATTTAATGTCCATGTTTCGTAGACATATGCTATTGTGGGTCTAGTTACTATTAGGTCTGGATCCCGCGTATGAAAAAAAAGTTGGTTAATAGCAAGCTGAAAATTTGTTAATAGCTTAAGGGTGTCTAGTCGGATAAACTTTGATATATGGGAACACTGGAACAGGGGCAGTTTTAATTGTGGAACAGGTTAAAAATTTGGAATGGTCAGACCACGAAAACGCCACATTTATTTTGTCCGACAGAACAGACTTAAACTCTCCGAACAGAGATTAAACTCTAATGCAAAAATCAGACTGCTATTTATCACCTGTCATAATTCCTGTCATTTGACATATTCTACATGTTCCATTAAAACGCCCATTTGGTGATAAATAGCATATTTAAATATTTAAAATATTAAAAAAAACCATACAAAAACAAGTATTGGCATTTTACGTTTTTCAACCATTTATGCTACACTTAGGAGCTTCATATTTCACCCAGAAAAACTTTATAATACAGTAAAACAATACTGTAAATTTCATTAAGATCGGTTCAATAAATTTTGCAAAATAAATTTTGCAATCCAGCTTTCGCAAAAAAAAATAATTTTTTCAAAATGCTGTAGGACTAAAAATAAAGCAGATAGCAAGTTGAATTTTTTTATGTTTATAGAAGTGCACTGTAACTTTCCTTTGCAATTTGCAAAATTAAAATCAATTAGTTACCACGGCGTCAGGAAATTTTTTAAATAAACAATAATTTTTGGTGCTACGCGCAGGACAGCGGTGTTCGATTCACAGAAGTTGAATTCCACCAAAATTTCTTCCAATCTTTATCTAATATATTATTTTCTTATTCTATGTTTTGTTGTATTTTAATACTTTAATTCCACAAAAATCAATCTTATTTTTTTATTGTTTGTGAAATATTGTTTAAACAATTGCATATGTTTAAAAGTAATACACTTTTATTTTTTAAGTTAAAATATATGAACAAAGAAAGATTTTGCTAATAAAAGTGTCATTTCAAAGGATAGAGTATGTGTTTTTATTTTGCAATAAACAAATTTATTTATTTATATCGAAATTTAATAAAAATTAAAATGTATCAATCATTATCAAAGGTTATTGGAATGCCCAATCAGAGCAAACTATCCGCTGTCCTGCGCGTAGCAACAATAATTAATGTTTATTTAAAAAAATTCCTGACGCCGTGGTGTTAATCAATTTTAATTTTGCAAAATTGCAGATGAAAGGTACAGTAGACTTCTATACGCAAAAAAATTTCAATTTGCTATCTACTTTATTTTCAATCCTGTAACATTTTAAAAAAATGAATTTCTTTTACGAAAGCTGGATTGCAAAATTTATTTTGCAAAATCTATTAAGCCGACGATAATGGAATTTACAGTATTGTTTAACTATATCATAAAGTTTTTCTGGGTGAATTATGAAGGTCCTAAGTGTAGCATAAATGGTTGAAAAACGTAAAATTTGAATACTTGTTTTTGTATGGTTTTTTCGCAATTGTTGCTATTTTGCAACCAGGGTGACTATTTTTTAAATTTTTAACCAATTCTATATTGTAGGAAATTTAATTACGCAACTTTTATGTCAGTACAACTTTTCTGGGAAATGAATGTTTTTAAAGTTATAATCAAAAAACCAAGAAAAAAATTGAATTTTTCCTTAATTTTTTGACATTTTGATTATTTAAACAATGTTCCGGACCTTTTTGAGAGGGAGGATAACTCAAATATTATTATTTGAGTTATTTTCAAGCAATTTCTGCAAAAAAATTTGAGTCACCCCTCAACGTCCAAATGTACTACACCCGAAAATAAAATAACTTAAAACTATAATAATTGTGCCAGTTCTGATATTTATGTCATTGCATCGCAAATTCCATTAATTTGAAGAAATTTGCGATACATTTTTGGAAATTTTTATGGTTTTAAGTTATTTTTCGGGTGTAACTACAACTACAATGATATTATGCAAAAAATTATGTTGCCTCGCAGATGTAAAATGCGTTTATGTATCTCGAAAACGGAAAAAAGTTTAGCAAGATGATCATAGTGTACTTTTTTTAAGTAAAAATTTTAAGAGAATAAAAGTTTTGATTCAAAAAGTATGTAGAGTGGGTATTAAAAAAATTGAACATATTAAATGAGCGCTGAAAGGCGTATGTGGCGCCCTCTGGGTAATACATCATTTTTGGTGGCGAATTTAGGTTTCTCGTCCAAAAAAACCCGTTTACCAAATTTCGTGTTATTATTCCATTCCTGTTAGGAAATATTCAAGAATAAATAAAATAAAAGTTTAACTTTGACACCCTGTAATTCGGTTATTATCAACTTTCGTACTAAAGGTAAGTTAGCTTATCGACCTATTTTAACCTTAGAAATGTAAGGTTAGGGTATGGCCCATTCTTTACCAAACACCCTTCATATTTATTTAGTCTTCATTTAGCTTCAATCCGAACTTCTGTGCTTCTTCAATAATTTTCTTTAATAATATTCTAAATTATTTTACAGTCCTTGCTAAGATTCTTAGATCATCAGCAAATGTCATGCACGGATGCTTATTTTTGATGATTGTTTCATCCATTCCAAGCGATTTCACAGGTAGAGATATTTAGTATCATTTTTACTATTCTGATTAATTTTTTGGTATACAATGCTCGTTTCACACACTAAGAATTTTGAACGTGCGATGGCTTGAAACGGTCGGCGAAGGGCGATGAAGGGAGAAAGGTTCTCGAGCCACTATTGGAATGTCATCGTGCATTTCACACATCGAACATTCAAAATTCTCAGTACGTTCCTTAACGGTAAAATATTGCAAAACCTCTAAATTTTAAAGAACCGCTTAGATTTAGATTGACATGAAATTTGGCATACACATAGCCAGTGGCGCACCTAGAATTTTGGTCTGGGGGGGTTGGCTTGGGTACAGAATTTTTTTTTGTATTGTTTGTGAAAGACAAGTTACGTTTTCCTTCTATTCTTTATATATTTTTATGTCCTGGGAGGGGTTTTGACCCCCAAAACCCCCCCCTCTGGGTGCGCCACTGCACATAGCTAACAAGTCAAAGAAAAAAGTGATATTGTGCCGAGGTGTGCTTTTGCCCTGGGGGTGAATTTCACCCCTTCTCGGGGGTGAAAAAATATACGTACAAACTAAGTCCGGAAATGGATAAATAGACTAATTTTAAGTAACTCTTGTGTTATATAGTTTTTCATTAAGTCAATACTTTTCGAGTTATTTGCGAGTGAATATGTTAATTTTCAACAAAATAACCACGCTTTTAGACGGTTTTTCGCAAATAACCCAAAAAGTAAAAAAAATGAAAAATTGAAAAAAATTGAAAAAAAAAATTGTTGATATATTAGGTCTCTATACTTAGTAGAAGCAGAGTTATAGCTAATGAAAAATAGGTTCATATTCGTCAAATTCCAAATGGAATAATTTAACATGAAATAACCAAAAAATAAAGCACCTTTTGTGAAAAACGTATTACAACTTATTTAGACTGTTTAAAAAAGCTTCATTTTTGTTTTATAAAAAAATTTCTAGCATCAAAAGTAAACAAGTTTATGCTCAAAATAAAGTTAATCCCTTTTTTTGGTAAAAAAATCGGGAAAATCACCTCCTAATTAGCAGTGGCGTAACAAACTCCGTCGGGGCCCCCCCGCAAAATTGGAAATGGGGCCCCCTTTAAAAAGTTACTAAATACGACTTGTGTAACAAAAACGTATAATATACATTTTCATTCGCCAATAATTTAAAAAGTATTGACTTGATCACTTCGGTGGTGACACTGAAAATTACACGGAATCTCCGTATTTCACGGTCATTTACTTAGGCTATTACATAATATGTACATGTATGTACGTGAAATACGGAGATTCCGTGTAATTTTCAGTGTCACCACCGAAGTGATCAAGTCAATACTTTTTAAATTATTGGCGAATGAAAATGTTTATTGTTCGACAAGAAAACCACGTATTCAAGCGGTTTTTCGCAAATAACTCAAAAAGAATTTGATCTAAAAAATATTCTTAGCAAAAATGTAGCTTATAAAAACATGATGTCTATCGACCCAGTAAAAACAAAGTTGTGAGTTATGAAAAATTCTTCTTATTCTTCAAATTCCAAATCGAATATTTCAATGTGAAATTACCAAAAAATGAAGCACTTTTCGGGAAAAACTCATTGAAAATTTTTTAAAAAAAGCTTTATCTTTATTTTTTATAAAAGTTTCTAGCATCAAAACTAAGCGAGTTGCACTTAAAATAAAGTTAACCCCTTGTTTTGGTAAAAAATCGTAAAAGTCTCCCCCTATTTAGCACCCCAAACTAATCATTAACGCTTTACAAATTACTTAACTTTTTTTATATGATCTGTAAGTTTCACTGGTCCAAAGACCTTATTTTTGAACGAGTCACTAATCACGAGTGTATGCAAATTTGGAACAGCCATATCTTAACTAATTTTTGTGTTAATAACAAAATAAAACCATAATATTTATAAAAGCAAAACCTACATTTCTTTACTATTTGAGATTTTTTGTATCACAAATACTTTTTAAGTTATTTTAAAAAAGGGCATTTTTCCAAGATAAAAAAACCCTTTCCTAGTAAAAAACCAATTTTTTTCAAAAATAAAAACTTTGAACCGGTCAAACTTACAGATCATAATATAAACAATACATAAAGTAAATGGTAAAGCGCTAACTATTAATTTTATTTGAGGTGCTAAACAGGGGGAAAACACGATTTTTTTTACCAAAAAAAGTGGGCCAACTTTATTTTAAGCTTAACTCGATTAGTTTTGATCGTAGATACTTTTATAAAAAATAAAGGTTTTTTACACATTTAAAAAAATTAAGTTTTCCCCGAAAAGTGCTTTATTTTGGTTATTTTGCGTTGAAATATTCGATTTGGAATTGGACGAATAAGAACAATTTTTCATGAGCTTTAACTTTGCTTTTACTGTGTCGATTGACTTCATGAATAGACTATTTTTTTGGTTTTTATAAGCTACATTTTTGCTAAAAATTTTTTTTGATAACTTACTTACTTACTTACTTACTTTCTAACAACTTTCTTCGTGTACTATTATCAGCGAACATATCTACAATTTTATTAATACATATCTATCTGATGGACAACTTAATTTTCAATACTACACTGCTTAAAAAACGTTGCGTATGTACTTATGCCTATAATAATATAAAATGACACATTTTTAGACGACAAGATGGAGCCCCCGACATATTGGGGCCCCCGCAGGCTTCAAGACTTAAACATGTAATTCATCTTCTGTATAATAGAGAAGTTCCCGTAAAATAGATGAACAACTTACAGAATCTATAGACATAGGCAATGGAATAAGGCAAGGGATTCATTGAGCCCAATTCTCTTTAATTTAATCAGGAATGAAATCGCCAACAGCATCAACAAAGGAAGAGGATACAGAGTGGGAAACAAAGAAGTAAAAATACTCGGTTATGAAGACGAAGCAATATTGAAATCCCATGCTATGGGGGCCTCTGTTACGCCTCTGGAAACTACTGCCGATGATTGTATCGAAATACAAAATGTAAAGAGAAAACCCATTTCTAGGTTTAGAAATATTGTTCTGAAGTTCGGCAACTTGCAATTCTCAAATCTTTCAATGGTCACGTACAAAGCAATATAGTTTATTGCCGTTACCATAAAAATTCGTGAGATCGGAAAAGATTAAGTTTATAGATATGAGATGATTCACTTGCCGAACATGCCTATTTAGAAATTTACGTTCTTAAATTTAAACACACAACGTAAAATAATATACCAATAACAGATTTTTACATAATATCAGACGACAAGATGGGGCCCCAGATCGATTGGGGCCCCCCGCAAGCTTCATGCTGCGGGGGCCTCTGTTACGCCCCTGCTAATTAGTATCTCAAATGAACTTAATCGTTACCACTTCACAAGCTTCTTTACTCGTGTATGTATTGTTTATAATATGATCTGTAAGTTTCGTCGGTTCAAAGTCCTTATTTTTGAAAGGACTGTAGTTAAAAGTGCTTGAACGAGTCAAGGGCGCCCATATAAAAATTTTTAGGGGGGGCCAAACGTGAAGATGTTGCACATTACATTTTGTATATTTCGGATGACAATATATACAGTAGACTCTCTCTATAACGAACACGGATATAACGAGGTTTCGCTTATAACGAGGTACATTAGGTGTCCCATGAAATTCCTATTGAACTATAACGCTCTATAACGAGGCATATTTGGTTATAACGAGGAAAATTTAAATCGAAGAATACTTGTCTTTACCTGTTTTTAGCGTTGTAATGGTCATAAATAAATAAATGCCCCAACTACCTGTACATAGAAATGCCCAACATCTGTCTTATTATCGAGGCCAGTGCTATAATAAACTCGGCCACCTGTAATAAACATCTGCCTGTTTATCGACCGATATTGAATACTATAGGAAATTTACAATTTATGGCGGCGAAGTCTCATTTTTCACTGTTCAGGTTGACCATCGACACATAATAAACTACGTAAGAGGCATCAAAAGATTTCAATATTATTATTGTTTGATATAACGAGATCCGCTTATAACGAGATAATTAATTCACCATTTCAGTTCTCGTTATAGAGGGAGTCTACTGTAGTTTAAACCACCTAAAAAACCTAGTTTGAACCCTGTTGTGAGGAATTATTCATACATTTAAACACTAGACCAAGTTTTTAAATGGAAATGTCATGGGTACCACAAAAGTTGAGCCTCCCTTTAAAACCCGTTTGAAAAGAATACAATGCTTGCAATGCCTTCCCTTCAACTTTGGCGAGCAGACTAACCAAGAGTATGTGTCGAACCAAGTTTTTACTTTAAAATCTTAAAAAGGAGCCCCCTTTATTTTTGCAGATATAGAATCCTTATGAAAAATAAGGCACACATATTCCAAACATTTTTAGAATTGTTGATAGATGGCGCAAATAAATCGCATTTTCCGAATATAGCGCCATCCGTCAACAATTCTAAAAAAGTTCGAATAAATGTTACTTATTTTTTGAGGAGGAAACTGAATCTGCAAGAAAAAACGGGGGTTCCTATTTAAGATTTTAAAGTTAACTCTCACCCCACCTCCAGAGTGTGGAATGAAAAATCCTGTTTGGTGTCATTCTATAGATTTTTGAAAAATATTAAACACGTGTTTTTTAGTTTTATTTGGAAGTACATATATTTCTCGAGATATTAGACCGTTTCTATAATTTTGCTGTGGTATCACCATATACCGTTTTTTCCGATTATAGCGCTATCTAGGTATCCACAATTCGCAAAATGGCTCGAATAAAATTTGCTTATTTTTACAAGGAAAATCCAAATCTGCAACAAAAATTAGGGGTTCCATTTAAGATTTTAAAGTTACCCCCCGCTCCACACCCAGGGGTTGAAGTGGTGGACTTGTTTAGTGTCATCGCATAGATTTTTGAAAATTATTGAACACGTATTTTTCAGTTTTTCGAGCCGATGTTCATTTCGCGAATTATTCGGCCTTTCCGCTACTTTTGGGACACCCTGTATATAACACTCATTCATCATGAAAGATCACCTGTTTTTCATTTAAATAAAATTGTTCTGTTCATCATAATGCACACTTTAAAAATAATCTACTTACTAAAAAAATACTTTTGCAAACTAAAATTTGACTATGTTCAATAAATTTTAAAAATTATTTTTCAGTATGAATTTTTTCAAAATATAAAATATAATTACTTTATACCAGTTGTTAAAGACAAATGGCTCATTAGTGATTATCGATCAGAGATCGGAATTCTTGCTGATATGGTTTTTTTGGAGTATAAATGATTCATTTAATTTGTAATTTTGGGTGTCGATTACAGTGTATATGCTTCCCACGTCTCTAATCTCTGTCAATGTTTTCGTTAGTAGCATACCGTGATTGTGGGAAATGTGTATTATGCACATTCCATACAGACCACTGTCGCAGACACAAAGATTTTCTGTTAAACTATTAATAACTACCCAATATGTGAATTTTTTTTTATTAATAAATATGTTGTTTCCAATTTATCTCTCAAAATTATCCAATAATGTTTTGACAAAAATGCGTTTATGTAATATAAATTTAATTTTTTTCTTTCCCGAAAAGCTAGGGGGGGGGCCACGGCCCCCCCCTGCCCGTGTGTATGGGCGCCTATGGAACGAGTCACTGACCACGAGTGTATGCAAATTTAGAAACACCAAATCTTAATCAATGTTTGTCTTACATAAAAACAAAAAAATGCAAGATATTCAGAAAAGCAATGCTGACTTTTTGTTTTTTAAGATTTTTGGTATCTCTAACAGATTTTAAAGTTTTTAATTAAAAATTTTAAAAATTTTACATACTTTAAAACCAATTTTTTTCAAAAATAAGCACTTTAAACCAATGAAACTTACAGATCATATAAACATAACATAAGTAAAATAATTTGTGAAGCGGTAACGATTAATTTCATTTAAGTTGCTAATTAGGGGATGATTTTCCTGATTTTTTTTGCCAAAATAAAAGGGAACAACTTTATTTTGAGCGTAACTTGCTTACATTTGTTGCTAGATACTTGTTATAAAAACAGAAATATAGCCTATTTTAAACACTTTAAAAAAGTTATAACGGGTTTTCCCCAAAAAGTGCTTAATTTTTTGGATATTTTACGTTGAAATATTCCATTTGAAATTTGGCGAATATGAACCTATTTTTCATTAGCTATAACTCTGGTTTTACGAGGTCCAGAGACCTCAAGCGTACACCATTTTTTTTTTACTTTTTTGCCAAGAATATTTTTTCCACATAATACTTACTTTTTGAATTATTTGCGAAAAACCGTCTAAAAATGTGGTTATTTTGTTGAAAAATGAACATATTCACACGCAAAGTGTTGACTTGGTGAAAAAGCTCTATAGAACAAAAGTTACTTAAAATTAGTCAGTTTGTCCATTTCCGGTCTTATTTTGGACATATATTTTTTCACCCCCAAGAGGGAGTGAAAGTCACCCCCAGGGCAAAAGCACACATTGACACAATATCACTTTTTTTCTTTCACATGTTAGCTATGCGTATACCAAATTTCATGTCAATCCAAGCGGTTCTTTAAAATTTGCAGTAAAAACCGTGAAAGAATGTACCTTATCTTAGCGTGTGAATCAAGCGACATTGCTGGATACATTTTGACTCTATCGACTCTATAGCATGCTTGTCTGAAAAATAAAATATATAGAAAAACTTTACTTTATAACAAGTTGTCTGTGTCTCTTTTAAGAAGATTTGATCTGTATTATATCTTCTTTCTAAAGTCAGCCTGGTACTTATGAACTTATGGAGGATTCTTCGCTTATAGTAATTTAGTCTATTTCTCAATAATATTGAAAATATTTTGTATTGTATACAGTATCTAGAAAGGCTATATACCTCTATAGTTTTCACATCACTCCTTCGGAATAAAACTGTCACAACTTAAAAAACAACTTTTTCCAGGAGAAACAAATAGTGGATTTTTTAAATCTTAATTTAACTGTAAGTTTTAAACGGTAGATAACAGCTAAAATTTATAAGTTCAAAATGAAGAATATGGATGTTTCTGATTGTGGAAGATGCAAAACCAAAAAATATGTCTGATTTAACAAAGAAAAAAGATAAAAATTTGAGTTATGTCACTTTTCTTTTAAAATATCGGTTATTTTTTTAAACATTAACGAAAAATACCTAGGACACTGATCAAAGTACAACTGTTTTCGTGATAAATAACGATACGTTCAATTCAACTGCACAGAAGTGTCATTGTTCCGGATTAAAAATATTCATTTTAGCGTCAAATTAATAATGACACTTTCACCATCTTACGAAGTTGAAAGTACATCTATATGACACTTGTCCTCATAAAAGTATAGGACATTTGGAGTCAATTTAACCAGATAACTGGAATTATGCATTTTTTAGAGTTGTGTCACTTTTCTTTCGGTATTTTTACATTCCATAAAATTAATAATGTTTAAACTTACGCACGGTATAATATAAGTTAAAAAAGCAATATTCGTCTGGCATGGTGGAAATAACAATGCGGAGAGCACAGCAAAAGGAGCAATAATAGCGATAATGGTGTTTGAGTACTGGCGCAAACGAAGTTCTGTCGAGTTTTCCTTTTAGTTTGTTACTGACAAGCCTTAGCTTTAGCTGATCTGTATGTTACGATAGTTAGAGAGATTATTTGTTTCTGGACTAATCTTGTTTCTGTGAATGTTTCTAATTGTATAAGATGCAACACCAAAAAAACTACGATGTCTGATTTAAAAAAGAAAAGAAACTAAGATCAAATTTTGAGTTATGTCACTTTTCTGTTAAAATATTGGCCACTTTTTAAGCATTAACGAGAAATACATAGGAGACTTCTCAAAATATAACGGTTTTCGTGATAAATAACGATATCGTTGAAATATCATTTGTATGCTAAAATAACCTCTCTTGAGTCTCTCGTACCCACTGCATTACGAAAACCAATTTGTCTACGTCTAATCTTTTCTTCGCACAGTCTATATCACTCATCGGAAGAAAACTGGCACAACTAAAAAACAACTTTTTTCAGGAGGGACAAAAATGGATTTTTTAAATCTTAATTTAACTATTCTAAACAGTACCTAATTGCTAAAATTTATGAATTAAAAACGAAGAATAAGGATAAGTGAATATTTTTAATTGTGTAAGAAGCAAAACCAAAAAAAGTATGATGTCTGACTTAACAGATATAAAATTTTGAGTTATGTCACTTTTCTTTTTAATTAAAATATTAGTCACTATTTTAAACATTAACGAAAAATACCTACAGTCTGAGCTGATTATCGGAGAATAGGCCATTTTTGGGAAAAGTTATTTACCAGCAATGTTATTGCTGGAATCGAATCTTATGATTGTATATATTAATAATATAGGTATGCAAAGTCCGCAGATAGTGTGCTACTTTTTTTATAAACAAAATGGCGCCCGAAAATCGTGTTTTTTTCAATTTTTGCTCTATAACTCCAAAGATTTTAACTTTACACCAAAAACACTCAAATAAAAATTCACCGCAATTAAATTCTGCATAGAGACGTGTTTTTTTCGATTTACTTCGACGAAAACTTTCCCCGGAAAAAGCGGGTTTTTCCAACAAAAACTTTAATTTTCAACTAAACTTTTAGATAAGTAGTTGTTAATCAATAATTAAATAACTTATTAACATAAAGCCCTTTCCTTATATATTATAATTCCAGAAGCCGATGGAAATTGAATGAACAGTTTAACAACAATTGAATTGTTAATTAGAAATTTACGGTTGCTATAATAACGACAATAATTATGATGCATAAGAATAACTATTATTTTTTCATACAAAGACACTATACCTATCTAATGTACTTTACAAAATTGAAATTGGATAATTTAAGCGGCCTCAGGAATATTTTATTGGCTTATAAACAAATAGAATATCTCGGGAAATATTAAACTAAATTAAATTGTAAAAACGGTATTCGAAAAACAGCGACAGGACGCTTCTTTTAAAAGAAAAAACGTTTAATTATGATGAGTAGTTCCTGAGATACAACCGGTCAAACTTGACCGGAATTTACGGCAAAGATATAAACAATAGGATCATAATTTTCAAACCATCACCTTTTTATTTTTGTCCTCTTTCTCCACACCAATTTTCACATCCTTAAAATACTCATAACATATATTATTATAATAAAAACTGTCGATAATACATGTGAAAATTGCCAAAAATAGCAAAATTCCAATCAAAAATTTGGTTGGAGAAAATGTAACCCTCAAAGTTCAAAATCGGTATACGTTAAAAAAATGCTTTTTCTCGGCTTCCCATGGAGCAATTTCCTTCATTCTTTTTTTGTTCCCAAGTAACTCGAGTAGCGCCATCGAACTAATGCATTATTGAATGTCAAACTTGCTTTTGTTTTGTTATAATAAATTAATTTATTTATTATAACACAAAATTTTAATTTGTTTAAATAAAAATTGTTTAAATAATTATACAACTTTCAAATGAGAATATTTATGTTTTTAGCTTTAAAAGGTACACTTGTAGTAAGTTTATCTAAAAAAAAACCTACAACTGGAAAAAATATGTAGTTTTATGTTCTTATAAATAAATTAATCTATTATAACAAAACAAAAGCAAGTTTGACATTTAATAATACGTTAGTTCGATGGCTCTACTCGAGTTATTAGGGAACAAAAAAAGAATGAAGGAAATTGCTCCATGGGAAGCCGAGAAAATGCATTTTTTAACGTATACCGATTTTAAACTTTGAGGGTTACATTTTCTCCAACCTAATTTTTGATTGGAATTTTGCTATTTTTGGCAATTTTCACACGTATTATCGATAGTTTTTATTATAATAATATATGTTGTGAGGACTTTAAAGATATGAAAATTGGTGTGGAGAAAGAGGACAAAAATAAAAAGGTGATGGTTTGAAAATTATGATCCTATTGTTTTTATCTTTGCCGCAAATACCCGGTCAATTTTGACCGGTTGTATCTCAGGAACCACTCGTCATGATTAAACGTTTTTTCTTTTAAAAGAAGCATCCTGCCGCTGTCTTTCGAATACCGTTTTCACAATTTAATTTAGTTTAATATTTCCCCAGATATTCTATTTGTTTATAAGCCAAAAAATTGTTTATAATTTTAAAATATTCCGGAGGCCGCTTAAATAGTCCAATTTCAATTCTGTAAAGTACATTAGATAGGTATAGTGTCTTTTGATGAAAAAATTATAGTTATTCTTATGCATCATAATTATTGTCGTTATTATAGCGACCATACATTTTTAATTAACAATTCAATTGTTGCTAAACTGTTCATTCAATTTCCATCGGCTTCTGGAATTATAGTCTATACGAAAAGGGCTTTTACATTACCAAGTTATTTAATTATTGATTAACAATTACTTATCTAAAATTTTAGTTGAAAATTAAAGATTTTGTTGGAAAAGCCCGCTTTTTCCGGGGAAAGTTTTCGACGACGTGAATTGGGAAAAACACGTCTCTATGCAGAATTTAATTGCGGTGAATTTTTATTTGGGTGTTTTTGGTGTAAAGTTAAAATCTTTGGAGTTATAGAGCAAAAATTGAAAAAAACACGATTTTCGGGCGCCATTTTGTTTATAAAAAAAGTAGCACAGTATCTGCGGACTTTGCATACCTATATTATTAATATATACAATCATAAGATTCGATTCCAGCAATAAAATTGCTGGTAAATAACTTTTCCTTGTATTTTGCTAATTAGCCCAGAGTACTATGACACTTCTTAAAGTACAACGGTTGTGATAAAACGATACGTTCAATTCAACGGCACAATAGCGACATTTTTCCGAAATAAAAATGTTCATTTTACCGTCAAATGACTAATGACACTTCCGCCAAGTTACGAAGTTGGAAGTAGACATCTATATGACACTTTTCCTCATAAAAGTATAGGATTTTTGGATAGGATAGTCAATTTAACAAGATAATTATGCATTTTTTTAGTTGTGTCACTTTTATTCCAGTCGAGCGATATATCCTCCGATGAATGATTTTTATAAAAAATAACTTTGTCAACGATGTTTAAATGTACGCACTGTATAGTATAAGTAGACCAGGACTAATCTGTAAAAAAAACGTCTATTTTTGGGTGTGAGAGGTGGCATTCGGATTTTTGCGGATAAAGTTAGGTGACACCTTCAGTAATAATAATTGACTTATGCCCCTTCTCAAATATGCCCGGAACATTAATAAAAAAATTAAAATATTTAAAAATTTCGAAAAACATCGATTTCTTTCTGCTTTCTTTGCTTATAACTTTAAAACGATTCGTTTTGGAACAAAGTCGTACAGAAATAAAATAAAGATAATTGAATTTTGTATGATATACGATTGGTCAAAAATGTCTTAAGGTATTACTTTTCTGCAATATAGCAATAAATTCAAAATAAGGGGGCAAAATACGCCTGTTGTTATTCAATGTTTCTTAACCCCTTTGGTCGCACTTAGAACCTTAGTAATTCGCTTAAAAAATTCTTATAACTTACTTAAACGGTCTACCAAATTTCATTAAAATCTAATTAATAGATTTTGCATAATAAATTTGCAATCTAAATGTTTTTAAAAAAGTTCAAATTTTTTAAAATCTTTCTGAACAAAAAGTAGACCATTTGGCTAATTTTTTTGCATATAAAGAGGTGCTTTACCTATCTAATACACTTTACAGAATTAAAATCGGATTATTTAAGGGGCCTCAGCAATGTTTTAAAATTATAAACAATTTTTTGGCTTATAAACAAATAGCTTTATTTAATAATAAAAAAATTAATTTTTAGCAATGCAAATAATGAAAACCGGTATAATTTTACTTAAACTTTCAAATGCTGTCAGCAGAATTGCTAATTTATTTTTTAATCAAAAGTTATTCTCGTTCAAAAATTGCAATTTTTCGATGTTTTGAAAGTTCCACCGCGTTTATCTCGAAAACTATGCATCCTACGAAAAAACTTGTAAGAACATTTTTTACTTAGAATTACCCAAGAAATACAAAGTATGTTTTATTTTGCGAAAAATCGATGTTATGTAATTCCTCAAGTTCTTAGTTTATAACAATCTTATCGACATCCGGATCAACTGTTACCCAAAAAATTCGTGTTCTACGGGTCAAAATACATAAAAAACTTGGGTAAGTCCATCTAAATAAAGGAGCCCGTAGCACCCCTCCTGGCCACAGCACTAATTTGTTTATAAGCTAAAAAATTGTTTCAACTTTAAAACATTGCTGAGGCTGCTTAAATAATCCAATAACAATTCTGTAAAGTGCATTAGATAGGTGGAGTCCTTCTTTATATGTAAAAAATTGACAAATCTTTGTATGTTCTAGTTTTTGTTTTGTGCAAGATTTTAAAAAAATTTAATCTTTAAAAAAAAGTTTAGATTGCAAAATCTAGTACGTCAATTTTAATGAAATTTGGTAGACGATTTTAGCATATTACAAAAATTTTCTAAGCGAATTAGGAAGGTTCCAAGTGTAGCCTAAGTGATGGAAAAACATTGAATAAGGACAGGCTTGCTTTGCCCCCTTATTTTATATTTATTGCTATTTTGCAGCAAAGGTGATAAATTCAGACATTTTTAACCAATCGTATCTGATAGAAAATTTAATTATCTTTGTTTTATTCCTAAACGACTTTGTTCCAAAATGAATCGTTTTAAAGTTATAAGCAAAGAAATTAGAAAAAAAAAACGAAATTTTTTGAAATTTTTAAATATTTTATTTTTTTTTTATTAATGTTCCGGGCATATTTAATAAGGAGCATAAGTCAATTATTATTAACGAAGTTATCACCTAATTTTATCCGCAAAAATCCGAATGCCACCTCTCACATCCACCTAAAAATAGATCCTTTCTGGTCTAAAGTTAAAAAAGCAATATTCGTCTGGCATGGTGGAAATAACAATGCGGACAGCACAGCAAAAGGAGCAATAATAGCGATAATGGTGTTTGAGTACTGGCGCAAAAGAAGTTCTGTCGAGTTTTCCTTTTAGTTTGTTACTGACAAGCCTTAGCTTTAGCTGATCTGTATGTTACGAGAGTGAGAGAGATTACTTGATTACTTGTTTCTGGACCAATCTTGTTTCTGTCCTGTAATATTTTCTTCACTCAGTCTATATCACTCATCCGGAAGGAAACTGTCACAACTCAAAAAACAACTTTTTTCAAGAGAGCCAAAAATTACTTTTTTAGATCATAATTTACCTGTGAGTTTTAGATGGTGACTGCTAAAATTTATAAATAAAAAACAAAGAATTTGGAAAAGTGAATGATTCTAATTGTGTAAGAAGCGAAACCAAAAAAATTGGATGTCTGATTTAACAAAGGAAAAAGATCAAATTCTGAGTTATGTCATTTTTCTTTTAAAATATTGGTAACTTTTTTAGACATTAACGAAAAATACCTAGGACACTTCTCAAAGTACAACGGTTTTTGTGATGAATAACGATACGTTCAATTCAACTGCACAAAAGTGTCATTGTTCCAGAATAAAAATATTATTTTTACTGCCATCTTACGAAGACATCTATATGACACTTTTCCTCATAAAATTAGAGGATTTTTGGAGTCAAGTTAACAAGATAACTGGAATTATCCATTTGTTTTTGAGTTGTGTCACTTTTATTCTAGACGAATGATATATTATGATTTTTATAAATAACTTTGTTAACGATGTTTAAACGTACGCACGGTATATGTAAGTTAAAAAAGCAATATTCGTCTGGCATGGTGGAAATAACAATGCGGACAGCACAGCAAAAGGAGCAATAATAGCGATAATGGTGTTTGAGTACTGGCGCAAACGAAGTTCTGTCGAGTTTTCCTTTTAGTTTGTTACTGACAAGCCTTAGCTGATCTGTATGTCGGATCCCGATGTGGATAAATAGGAAGCCGCTCGAGGTATCAAATTACCCATTATTCTGGCACAGCCACCCTTACCTGCAGCACTTGTTCCTCTCTCTCTCTCTCTCTCTACTCTCTCTACTTCGCTCTCTCTCTCTCTTACTCTCTCCCGCTTAACTCCCTCTGAGCGGGCAAACCAAATAAAAGAAGTGACTATTCACCCCACAGCCGTTTTATGCCTTTTGTGTTATTAGCGAAAACGTGATATATATCTACACAGTAGGGCAATCGAATAAAACATTCTTCATAATATGTTTATTTGTTTTAACAAAAACCAAATCCAGGATTTTGTGATACTTTTTATAGTCATATTTATCTGTATTCAACAATGCAACTGTTCGGATTGTCATTTTCTTTAATAAACTTTCTGAGAGTTTTGAGGTTGATTAGTAAAAAATAGATATTTATCATTCTTCTTCTTACGGTGCCGTATCCTTAACCCGCCAGTGGTCGCTATATGAGATTTTCTCTCACGGTTTCAGAAAATTGCGCACAACTTTTTTTCTGGGAAATTATACGCGCTGTAGTTCCTTCTAAAATATCCTCTAGTCTCCTAACTCCTAAATATCCTCCCTCTACAATCTAATAGACTCGTTCGCTCAGATAGTGACTCAGTTGACTTAGTATCACCATAATATTGTTGAGTCAGTGCGTTTCATGCGAGAGATTCTCTCATCAAGCGACCACCGGTGTATATAATTTTATTTTCCCTCTTGAATGGATGTGGTCGATGATATGAAAATCCTATATTCTGTTTCACGGGTTAGTTAGTTGTAGATGGTCACTTACCATAATATTTTTCAATGTTAAATATTGGCAGCATCAATAGTCACCTTATACATATAAAGATAATAATAATAAAACAGAAAAACGTCGTGTCTTTTTAAAGCAAATGGCTTTATCGTTGATGAAACCTCATCTTTTTTGTAAAATTTTGTAAAGAAAGGCAAAAGTTGGATATGTGAGAGAAAATCTCACGAGCGACCACTTGCGTAACAACCTACCTAGCGACCAATCCCGGGTTAAGGAGGTTGGTCATTACATTTGCCCATTTAATCTTATTTGTAGCCGACCTGAACAGTTCTAGTGAGGTCATATTCGTCCATTATTGTCGTAGGTTTTTAAGCCAAGAGTTGCGTCTTCTTCCTGGTCCCCTTTTGCTATTGTTTTTTCCTTCAATTATAAGTTGGAGCAGTTCATACTTTTGATTTCTTACGATGTGACTAAAATATTGCATTTTCCGTTATTTTATTATAAAATAAGCTCTCTTTCCTTATTCATCCTCCTCAAAAGTTCCGCATTTGCCGTATGGCTCATGTAGGATATTCAGAGTATTTTACGGTAGCACCAGAGTTCGAATGTATGGATTCTTTTTTGTGTGGCTTCTGTCATTGTCCAGGCTTCAACACCATGGAGCAAGGTGGAGAAAACATAGCACTTACGTATTCTAGTTCTCAGTGCGATATCTAGGTGACGGTTGCATAGGACTTTTTGCATTTTGTAAAACACTGCCTTTTCCAGACGTGTATAGTGAGTGGTCCCAAGGTTACTTTCAAGGTACGTTATTCTTGTTACTCTTTCCAGATCTGTTCCGTTGACATTGACCTTCACTCTTCTGTTTTGGTGCTTGCTGATGACCATCGTTTTTGTTTTCTTTGTGTTCAGTTTCATTTCAAATTCTCTAGAGGCTGTCGTTACTCTGTCCATTAGGCGTTGCAGTGCTTTAGCATTATCTGACTTACCAGCATTATCCAGATTTTCCATACGGCTTACGTATCCATACGGCTTACACTCCCTCTAAGGGGAAATTAACTCATCCCAGATACCTACGGTATCAAAAGGATTGAGCTCTTGTGGGACTCTTTCCGTGTTATCGAGCCCTAGGTGACTTGGAATGCAGGTGTATCTCCCAAAAATGTTAGTACACTTCTGGCCGTCGCGAGTAGTACAGCTTTCTGCATGGTCTTATAAAGATGTTCATTCAGCCCCAGCTTTTTTATGCTTTCGAGGAGGGTCTTCGGAATGACTCCAGTAGTAGACATAATAATCGGTATCGTCTGGGTACTTTGCATTCTCCATTGCCTTAGTATTTGAATCTTTTCAGTAAATTTACTACGTAGATTATTGTTGTTAGGTATCGCCACATCAATTAGTGTTGTTTGTCTTGTTAATTTATTAACTAGTACGAGATCTGGTATATTATGTGCCACTGTTTGGTCTGTGAGCACAGTGCGGTCCCAGTATAGCTTGTAGTTGCCATCCTCAAGCATACTCTCAGGGACATATTGATAATATGGGAGATGGTCCGTTTGGGAGAAGTCCCAGCTTAATCGCTATCTCTTGATGAAGGATTTTTCCCACCGCGTCATGTCGTTCCTTGTATTCAGTTGCAGCAAATGCCTGGCAGCCCCCTGTAAGATGTTATATGGTTTCTTGGGCTTGACATCCATATCGGCATCTGTCGTTTTGAACCTGAGGGTCTTTGACGATATATTTCAGGTAATTTCTGGTTGGTATAACCTGGTCCTGAATGGCCAGTAATGAACCCTCCGTTTCAGGGAACATCTTTCCTGATGTCAACCAATAGTTCGAAGCTGTATTGTCGACATAGTCTTGGCTGACCTCATTGGGATGTGGCCCGTGCAGAGGTTTACCCATCCAGGTGCGCATTTTTTCTTCTTTAGTGAGGTGGTTTATGCGCATTTCTGGTTCCCTCAGTTTGATCGGTGTTGTGTCATCTACTGCGCAAATAGCGCGATGTAGAGTAGATGTCTCAGCTTGCATCTGAAAATAAGTTCTTAAATTAGCAATTTGTCTATCTAATTGCTCACCTATATCCATAAGTCCCCTTCCTCCTAAATTCCGTGGTAACGTCGTTCTTTCTACTGCACTTTTAGGATGGTGTTTTTGTGCCTTTGTGAGGTGTGTTCTTTGTTTCGTTTTTCGTTTTTGTCCACTTAACAATGCCAAACGAATAGCTAAGCGCGGAACATGCGTAGGTGTTTAGTGCCCTAAACAAATGTCTACTGTTAAGGTGTGAACGAAGCAGCTGTTTTACCCTTCGTATAAACTCCGCAGTTATCTCAGTTTTCATTTGCTTATAGTCAATTTTCCGCGCTTGCTTTACTCCAAGATATTTATACATATCGTTTTCACCCATGGCCTCGATTTTCTGGCCATTTTGCATATCGAATCCTCCTGGCTGTACTTTTCCTCTGAATATATTTTAAACACGGCACTTTTCTAGTCTGAAGTGCATACTAATATCATTTGAAAAGGATTCTACAGTTCTTAGCATCTCATCTAGTTGGTTTCGAGCGGAAGCCATTAATTTCAAATCATCCATATACAACAGATGATTAAGCTTCGCCACCACATTGTTGTTACTTTTGATGCTAAAACCTGCATCAGTGGAGTTCAATAGCTGAGATAGTGGGTTCATAGCTAGGCAGAACCACAGTGGACTGAAAGAATCTCCTTTTAACAGGCCCCGGCTGATTGCGATATTTTCAGTTTCGATGCTATTTTCACCAGGTATTTGAAGGTGAATTCTAGTCTTCCACTCTGTCATTATATGCTGTAAAAAGGTCACTATATTATAATCGACTTTATATATTCTCAATATATCTATAAGCCATTCATGCGACACTGAGTCAAAGGCCTTCTTGTAATCAATGAAGACAGTAAATAGGTTCCTCTTTTTGGAATATGCTTGATTAGAAATGACTGAGTCGATGGTAAGTTGTTCTTTGCAATCCATGGAACCCTTAGCGCATCCTTTCTGTTGAGGCTCTATGACCTATGATATTGTTCAGTGCACACTGTTGGTAGATACGCCGGGCTAGACAGGATGTGACCAATTTATACAAAGTTGGAAGACAAGTAATTGGGCGGTATTTGGCTGGATCTTGGGTGTTATTTTGATCCTTCGGTATTAAATAAGTGGTTCCCTGAGTTAGAAATAATGGTGCTTGCTGCGGATTAGAAATAACATTATTAATTAGTGTTGATAAGCAATCATGAACACTAAGTACAGGAGCATTTTGGCATGGCTGTTTTTTTATATAGTCAGTTGTTCCAAAGCTTATTAACAAATAATATGTCAGCTGGCCCAAAACAGGGGCATAAAATGAAAAAAGACCAGGAATAAAAATTAATCATAAAAATAATTACACTTTTAGAAAAAATAACTTTTTATAATACCACGTTTTTATTATTTATAGGGCACGATTAGGGGAGTGCAATTAGAACGAAAATATGCATTGTTTCGGAAAAATTCAAACAAGCTTATATTTTTCTAAAACTTTTTTTGTTAGTTTATATACATGTTAAAGTAAAAAGTTCTACTCGCAGATTTGGCCGCTAATTGTTTATTAATCGTTTAAACAATAACAATTGTTTTGTATAAATAATTTTAAAAATATCGTTAAATTCATCATTTTACTTTGATCAAATATGTTTCTATTTTGTTTTTGATTATGCTGAATCCGAATATGGCATTGCAATCAGGGCCGCCGCCAGAAAAAATTTAGGGATGGTCAAAATCTTTAAGTCGCTTTTCTATTCTAGAAATGAATGAAAGAACAGGAAAAATTTATATTTTAATAATCATATATAATACAAAAAAAGATTAATTGGTAAATAAAAACTGTAATCTCCTTAGATCTTGACCAAATTTATCAATAAACTTGTTTTGACCAAATTTAACAAAAAAAAAGTATTCTTAATAAAATGCCCTGGATAGTCAAAAATCTAAAACTCAACCATCAGATATCAAATTTTAACAATTTTATACGAGTTATGTCAAAAATATGAATTTCGTTAAAGAGTAAAGTATCTTTATATTCCAGAATATGTCTAAATATACAATTTAGAACTATGTCTAAATATACAATTATATCATTCTAATCGAAAAAAAAAAAAAAATTCAATTTTTTCTCAAATAACGGATACTCATCATTTTATTACAATTATAATAACTATTTTATTATCACAATTACGAAAAACAGTTATTCTTCATAAATTGCTCTCCCTGGTCTAAAATATAAGATACAACCATCAGATATCAAACTGTTTTAATTTTATACGAGGTATGTAAAAAATATGAATTTTTCATAAGTTAAGTGCCTTTATTATTCACAATATTTTAATTAGAAGAATGTAATTGAATACTAAAACAAATTTTTAATTCCAAACAACTTTTCTTAATAACAATTTTCGATATTGTGAAATGTAAAGGTACTTTACTCTTGAGTGAAATTCATATTTTTTGACATACCTCGTATAACATTATTTAAATTTGATATTTGATGATAGCATCTTAGATTATATACGATGCAGAATATTTTATAAAGAATAACTTTTTTCGTAAAACTGATAATAAAAAAGTTGTCAATAGGTTCCAAGTTACGCAGACATACTGTATAAGAGCTAAAAAAAATTTTTTTGCTGAACATTTATTATTGTTGAAGCTTATTTTTAAATGTATTTTAGATAAGTTTTACAGAAAAAAGTTTTGATTACTTTATAAACATTTTTTTAGCTGGTAATATTCGGTTTTTGTATTACATTTTTGTTATCTTTCTTAATTTTCTTAAAAAGAAATAGTGTATTTCATTTCTAAAGTAAAATAATTTAGTGCATTTTAAAGATTACACCCTAAGCTTTAAATTAGAACTTATAAAACTGTAATAGATATGTTCAAACTTGAGTAATACCGTCTTCAAGTGGTGGTAATTCTATAAAACTACGAAGATTTCAAAAATTACATTTTTTGAGACGTCATATCATTTGAATTAAATTTTTGAGATTTTTTTTGAACGAAACATCATTTAGTAAGATGCTTGAAAGGTAAGTTGTGCAAAATTGAGAGTTTTATAAGAAAAATTGTATTAGTTACACATTTTTAAATCCTTTTTAAACAAAATTCATGTAAGGCTCATTTTCCGCCCACACCGTACTTATGCCCATATATTTTAGTTCTTTTTATTACAATTATAAGATAGCTTAATTATTCTTTTTTCAAGTTCAATTTGTAAAATTTCATTTGATCCGTTATTTAAAGAATTACATTAAAATAACTCAACCGTGCACTTCGCCGTACGTTAGTTTACAGTGCGCCAATGTTTGTGAGAAGGGTGACTTTAGCGTTATAAATAAAAAAATATAGAAGATACAGATTTAATTTTAGAAAATTCTTTATATAAGGCTTTTTTGTAAAATTTTCTGAACTTTTCAATGGTCAAGTCAGTTTTTTTTTCTAAAATTTATATTTTCGGAGTTATTTACAAAAACATCTAATTTCGTAGTTCATTTGTTTAATAAAAAATGAAACACCCACTTCTGGAGTAGAACTTTTTGATGTGTTGTTTATTAAACATTTCTTAATGAAATTACAAAAAGTTCTATCTTGTTTGATTTTTTCCGAAGTGAAAATGTATATGCACTCCCCTAGATATAAAAAAGTATTATAAAAACTATTACTTTTAAATTAAAATTTCAATTTTAAAAACAAAAAAAGATTTCCGATGCCGGGAATCGAACCCGACCCTGCTGAGTGCAAGCCATCTATGCTAGCCACTAGACTGACTAGACCATATGGATAGCGTTTATCTAAAAGGTACCAACAGCCATTTTGCAGTTTTGAGTAAATTAAGATTAAAAACCTAACAGTTTTAAAAATCGACATGTAATTCATAACACGCAACTTGGTAACCTTTGCCAAAAGAGGCCTCTGACGTTTAATTGGGGTTTGGGACTTTTAAGATAAACACATTTTAATATTATCAGGCAGTTGATGTAAGTCAGAAATGGGAAATATGGACGTGAAGCGTGGAGATAAATATTTGACATATAAGTTCTAAAGTTTTTTTCCATCTACTTTATTATTATTTTTTCTTGCCTAAAAGACCCGTAGTCGCGCCAGCTGACAGAAATTTTCATTATCAAACAAGTACATACTAACAAGCAAAATAAATACATACATATTTCATAGAATCCGTGCCAAAATCACCGTCAAAATTTGTACCTCCCAGACTATAATAACAATTTTTATTAGCCTTATTTTGAATTATTTTTGTAAGTACGTACTAATTGATACATACTGTTAAATAATGTTTATGGGGAAAATTTAGAGAATTAATTTTATGTCAAAGACCACGAGATCGTAAATTTTCATCGCCCTGTATATAGCCAAAATTTGTAAATAAAATAATTTAGCCGTAAGCAGTGTTTCGTGGAAAGAGTAAAAGTTTAGTGGTAAAGTTTCTACGAACGGAATAATATATTTCAAAACAATGAACTAGAAAACGGTAGTTTTAGAAAGTTAATTTGCCCCTTTGGAATGGACAATAGACAATGTTTCTAAATGGTTTCCTAGAAAGGAAGCGATGGTAAACAATTTTGTTTATTTTAGAATATAGGGTTTTTCTACAATGTAAGAAAAATTAATTTTGGTATCAGATTCCTGGAAATTGACAAGACATAAAATTTGTATACAATATTATCTGTTCTTAAGAAAAAAAAGTAGGGATATGATGTGTGGAGAATGCTTGTGATTGGAGAGGAGACCGATGGAAGGGGATATAGTGGTTGAGTCTCAGATTGATGAGGGAAAAAATTACTGTGTAATTAACATCAGAAGGAACCAGTCCAGTTTGAAAAGTAGTATTTTTGTGTAAAGTGGTTAATTTGGTGGCCGTGTAAGCAGATTCGTGTTGAGACGAAATCGTGATCGAGTCGAGAAATACAACCCCCTTGTGTCCGAATAGATTTCAGTTTCTATCTGGAACGAGTAGCCGGTTTGTATCAACTTTGCATGAGATATCGAGCTGAGAGAAATAATCTTAAAATTATAAAGATTGATATTGTTTGTATCGAGTCAGAGATTTAATTGAGGAGATAATTCGAGCGAGTGTTGTTTTTTGTTTGTGAAACAGTTTGAAGGAGAAGGACAGTCGCAGCATCCGAGGAGCACGTTGTGGGAGAACGGAGGACAACACAATTCATGAGAAGAAGTAAAGAAGATAGAAAAGGTTAGTCAGATTATTTGTGAAAAGAGATAGTTGTTTTATATTATATACCATATTTGTTCTTTGTCAAAACAGAAGATAGAAATTTTGTCAAATTCATAGAAGATATTAGTAATATACACTGCGCGTTTAAAAAAAAGAGGACACCCTAAAAAATGGGTCATTTTTTATGTCGCGTATCTCCTAAACCTGTTGTCCGATTTAAGTGATTTTTTGAATATATTATAGCCCTATTCTTTGTCAATATCCCTGTAATAATATTTTTGCAAAACAGGTAAATTTTCATTGTATACCGGGTGTACGAATCAAACTGTGTTTTTTTCTCAAAGTTCGTAACACCCTGTAGAATATTCTAGCATTTATAAAATACTTAAATTAAAACCCAACTATAGCCTCAGGTTTTCTTAACATTCTGTTTTTTTATTCATTCGCTTATGTTAGATAATACAAAAGTTATGTACTTTCACAACTAGGCATGCTCTTTATCAGTACAGGGTGTTTCTAAAGAAGTACGACAAACTTTAAGGGGTAATTCTGCATGAAAACATAATGAGCGGTTGCTTTATAAACATATGTCCGCAAATGCTTCGTTTCCGACATACAGGATGTTGAATTTTTTCTTACAAACTGACGATTTATTTATTGCCCTAAAACCGGTTGAGATATGCAAATGAAATTTGGTGGGTTTCAAGACGTAATTTTTGAACATTTTTTGACATACAATTAAGAATTTTTTATTCACCATTGGCGTGCATACGAATAATATGATCGGTCATATTACCCGTATGCGCTCCAATAGTGAATATAAAATTCTTAGTTGAATGTCAAAAAATGCGCAATAACCATCTTTTAAAACCTACCAAATTTAATTTGCATATCTCAACCGGTTTTAAAGCAATAAATAAATCATCAGTTTGTAAGAAAAAATTTAACATCCCGTATCTCGGAAACTTACTCCTTACCCACTTAAAGTTTGTCGAACTTATTTAGTCCCTAAAACCCCCCAGACTTATATCACCCTGTACTGATGAAGAACATGGCTAGTTGTTAAAGTACATAACTTTTTTTTTTTTTTTTTTTATTTACAATTTGCTTCAACCACAAGGGTTATTAGCAATGAACTGTATTTACATCAAATTACAAAATTTAGGTATATTAAATTTGGTTAATGAGTCCTATAGTACGTAAAAAATTAAGAGTCTTACATGAATTACTTTCACTTAAACAATCTTTAATTGTAGTTGGTAACTGTTGATGTTGCCGTTCTATAACGTAGAGGGGACAATCTATTATTATATGTTGCACTGTTAGTTCACTATCACACACATAACACATCGGAGGGGCTTCCTTCTTTAATAAAAAGTCGTGGGTGATCTTCGTATGACCAAGTCGCAATCTGGACATGAGCACTTGGTCTCTTCTCTTTGTAGGATGTTTCGACGGTGATATACTTTGTTTGATTGTTCTTAATGTAGAGTTTGATTCGTTCCAGTTTGTTTGCCATTTTGTCATGATCTTGTTTTTAAAATATTGCTTTAGATCAGTATGAACGCAAGTAGTTATGATGTCTGTTAAGGGATTCTCACTCGCATTTTTTGCTAATGTGTCAGCTTTATCATTTCCACTTATCTCGCAATGTGATGGTACCCAGAGGAACTGAACTAATCTTTGATTTTGTTGGCATATCAAGAGTTCCGCCTTAATTAAGAGGAGGATAGGATGTTTGGGGTATACCCGCCTCAAGGCCGTTAATGCACTTAGGGAATCGCTAATGATTATTGAGTATTTGATGTCATGTGTGTTAACAAACTTTAATGACTGGAGGATAGCAAAGAGTTCAGCTGAGAATATGGAGGTTTGGGGAGGGAGCTGGTAGGAACTGTTATAGTTATCTGTTGTGAAAGCCGCTCCTACTCCATTTGCAGATCTGGATGCATCGGTATAAATATGGATGTGATCATTAAAACCATTTAATATCTCTAATAATCTCTGATTGAAGATTTTTGCTGGTGTGTCACCTTTCTTGAATGCAGATAGGTTTGTATTACAAGCAGGAAGAGCAATTGTCCATGGTAATATGTGTTGGCTGACTTTAAAAGTATTGTAAGTGTGTGGAATTATTGTGTCTAAGCTCTGTAACGTTGCTCTCACTCGATGATAAAACGGAGGATCCAATCTTTTCCCACAATTAAATGTCGATGGAAATCTATCTGTAAATGTGTTTTTATAAACAGGTACATGTGGGTTAGTTGATACTCTTAAGGCATACATGAGGCTAAGGTATTCTCTCCTGAGTTGAAGGGATGGTTCGCCTGATTCAACATACATACACTCAACTGAGCTTGTGTAGTGTGCTCCCAGTGCAATTCTAATTGCTGAATTATGAACTGTGTCTAGCACTTTCAATAGTGAACCTTTGGCTGAGTTGTAGGCAATAGCAGCATAATCTAGTTTTGAACGAATTAGGGTTTTGTATACAGTCATAAGAGTTTGGAAATCGGCACCCCATTGTTTATGAGAGATACTTTTCATTAAGTTAAGGCCGTTTTGAACTGACAGACGGAGAGAGTGGATGTGGTCTTGCCAAGATAGTCGGCTATCCAGTTTTACTCCCAAGAAGTTGATCGATTCTGAATACTTTATTGGTAAATTTTTTAGGAAGAGTTTCGGTGGATTTACTTGTTTCTTTGGAGTTTTACTGAAGATCATTGCTTTCGTTTTAGTGGGTGAAAATTCTAGGCCAGTAGTATTCGACCAATTCTCTAGTTTGTAAATGGCTTGCTGTATATGGGTCGTCATTGTTGATATATTTTTACCACGACAGAATATAACAAGATCATCAGCAAATAGACGGGCTTTGACTAATGGGCTAAGTGACTTAGCGATGTCATTGATGGCAATAAGGAAAAGTGCAACACTAAGAGTAGACCCTTGAGGAATACCGTTTAATTGGATTTTAGAGTCTGAAAGAAAGTTGTCTATTCGAACTTTGAAGTTTCGCCTATATAAAAAATTATTAATAAACTTGATAATATTTCCTTTAATCGACCAACTTGACAGGATTCTTATGATATCTGATCTCCAGATTGTATCATATGCACGCGTTATATCAAAAAATACAGCCAGACATTCTTGACCACATCCAAATGATTCATGAATTACAGATTCAATATCCACTATGTTGTCTAATGTAGATCTGGACTTTCTAAATCCACTTTGTATAGGGCTAAGTAGCTGTCGATCTTCTAGGTACCACATTAGTCGGTTGCTTGCCATTTTTTCAAGTACTTTGCACATATTAGATGTTAGCGAGCTCGCAAACCAAATGCAACACATACGATAAAATACATACGTAAAATGTTGCACATTTATTTCATAATAGCGTACATCTGTTTATACTCAACAGAGATAACGTCGCATGCACACATTTTATATAATGTAGAATACAGGAGCGTGCTATAATTTTGGAACTTCAGTAAGTATATCAAATATCAGTGTTTGAAATGTCTTCAAGCGAAGAAGACGTTATTGTAGCTTGGCAATTTTTAAGAAGACGTCAGAGAAAAAAAATGGGTTTAGCATGTTCATGCTACACTATTGTTGTTAATATTTTTGGATAATCCTCTGCAACGACTCTATTTACCTCCCAAGGGTAATACTCTGATGAATTTTGACTTGAGGTTGAACATATTAACTTATTTACTTTTAGGACATAATATGCAAATCGGACAGGTCGATTTTTAAAACAATCATAGTATATTCGTGTGACAGTCATAACTAAGATTTTTTTGAATCGGAAAGTACATCATGTAACACCTCATTTAAAAGCTTTTAAAATACTGATTACAAAAATATACAATACTTGCGCAAAATTTCGGTCCAATACTTTTTAAATGGATTCATTTTTTTTTAATCCTGAGAAAACTAATAAGAATTTTTGAAAAATTTAAATGTGCATGCACTCGTAATTAGTGACTAGTTCAAGCCTCAACTACAGCCCCTTCAAAAATAAGCACTTCCAACCGGTGAAACTTACCATATAAACAATAATATAAGTATACACGAGTAAAGCAACTTATGAAGTGGTAATGATTAATTTCACTGAGGATGCTAATTAGGGGGTGATTTTCACAATTTTTTTACCAAAAAAGGAAGGGACCAACGTTATTTTGAGCGTAACTTGCTTACTTTTGCTACTAAAACAAAATTAAAGTTGTTTTTAAACAATTTAAAAAAGTTTTAATGAGTTTTTCCCAAAAAGTGCTTTATTTTTTGGTTATTTCAGGTTGAAATATTCGATTTGAAATTTGGCGAGTATCAATGTATTTTTCATTACCTATAACTCTTCTTTTACTAGGTAATCTCATACCTAAACCATTTTTTTCACTTTTTTATGGGATATATTTTTGCTAAGAGTGTTTTTTTTTCGATAAAATACTTACTTTTTGAGTTAGTTGCAAGAAACGTCTGAAAATGTGTTTTTTATGAACATATTTACTCGCAAATAACTCGAAAATTTTAACTTAGTGAAAAAATGCTATAAAACAAAAGTTGCTTAGAATTAGTTAGTTTATCCATTTCCGGTCTTATTTTGAGCGTATATTGTTTCACTCTCGAGAAGGGATGAAGCTGGGCCCCCATGCTACCTACATAATATGTATATGCCAAATTTCATGCCAATTTAAGCGGATCTTTAAAATTTATAGGTTTTGCATTATTTTACCGTCAGCGAACGGACTATCAATTGCCCATAAACTTTAAAAATATCACTTAGAAAGAAATATGAAAATAAACATGGAGAAAATAAAGATAATGGTCATGGGAAATGAGGATACTCAAGTAAATATAGAGATAAATAACCAAAAACTAGAACAAGTAACAACATATACATAAATACCTGGGTATGAAAATAGAAAATGGAGGAAGATCAGAAGAAGAAGTCAACGAAAGGATAACCATGACTCCAGAATGTACTACAGCTTAAACAGAGCATTCATTGGAAAGAAAGAAGTAAGCAGCAGGACGAAGATGGGGGTATATAAAATGATCTTCAGGCCGATTCTCACCTATACTACTGAGAGCTGGGTGCTAACACAATCATCGAAAAATAGAATAAACTCAATGGACATGAAGTACCCATGAAAAGTAAAAGGAATTACAAGACGCGATAGAATAAAAAACAGCATTGTAACAGAAGAACTACAAGTCGAACCAAAAACACAAATACTAGATAAGAACAAGCTTAAATCCTTTTGGCTTTTGTGTAGAATGAACGACAATAGACAAGTAAAACGCGTATGGGAGGCAAAAGTACACAAAACAAGAGAGGAAAACGGAGACCAAAGAAAACCTGGAACGATGAAGTGGTAAGGATTCTGAAGAAGAAAAATACAACTTCGACTGAAGCGAAACGAAGGTCCAAGAATAAGCAAGAGTGGAGACGATTTGTATATGATATAATTGATATATGTAGATGCATGAAATGTATTTTTCGAACACCTTAAGAAAGGTTTAGATATAGATTATATATATAAAATTATTTATACTACTTGGACTAAATAAAAAAGGGATTTGTGTACCAATTTAACAAATTTAAATTATACTAGAAAAAATTGATTTGTCAAAAAAACTGTAAATATTAATCTGTAAACATTATATAGATAAGTCAACAAGCATGTCTATGCTTTTAAGACTTTTTTAAGTTTATTATGTAAGTAAACAAATTATTGTAAAAAATTGACCTATAATTGACCAATAAAACTATTATATCAAAAATTATAATGCCCTATTATCCCTCTTATTGTACGCCCTCAATCCCAAATACACACATCTGGGCCTTTGGCACACAGCACACTCTACTGCCCTTTTTTGAGAATCCGATCCCGAACGAGCTTTTAAAGAATTCTAGGTAGTTTAAGTGCATTGAAGACATAAATTAACCGCAGATATTTATTAGACCATGCTGTATTGTTGGTCCCGTTAGGTAAATTATTCGGATTCGTTTTCTTTTGCACAAACTTACTGAAAAAGACGTCCTCATAATAAATCCACAGGGTGCCGGGAGGTGCCGCGGTCGGAAAATAGTTTAAACAATTTTTTTTAAACAAATTCAAAAAATCAATTTTTTCACTTCGTAAATTTTTTATATTCTTTGGGTCATTATGGACAAAAAAGGTCTCTTGTGATTTTTCTCTAAAATTGATTGTTTTCGAGTTATACGCGATTTAAAATTTGAAAAACGCCAAAATCACTTCTTTTCCTTTTAGTTTCTTGGCCTCCACTTCTTAGGTACTTGGCCAGTTCTCGTATTTAGACTGCAATTGGAAGGGAATACTCTTTTCAAGGGGTCTGGATTTTTACATATTCCCTTCGTTAAATTCATTGTATTATGATTGTCAAATAACTATTTTATATTTTAATTTGATTGATCGTTCTTAAGATTTGGTCATTAATATTATGTAGACAATTTTATATTGAAATGGGGGTTGGACTTCCTGTATTAACAAGTTCCTGATACAGGTCAAGTTGATTTATTTTGTAACATATTCAGTAACATATGAGTTATACTTTTGTCCACATTCACAAAAAGGAGTATCACTACAATTGATTTTAAACCAATAATGATCTGGTATGAGGCATTGACCCAAACGCACTCTAATAATTGATGTCAAGTGCCTTCGATCCCCAAATGTGAATTTGTGGAACCAAGGGTTTGTAGATGTTGTAGAACCAAGAATGTTTAAAGTCTTGACTATATTTGTCAATTTATCAGCCTCTGTATTCCCCTTTACTCCAGTATGGCCTGGAATCAAAGCTAAGATTAAGATATAGCTAAGCTAAGATATATATAACGCCAAAATGACCATTTTCAAGGCTTAATGACTCGGTTATAAATTATTATTATGAAAGTCAAAAAGTGACTAAATAAAAGTTTAAATCCCCCCCCCCCCTCCCTACATGATCTTGCAGAAATTTGTGTCATTAATGTATTACTAAGCTGTTATTTTTAATTAATCAGCGCTAACAGCGTATTGAGGCGGCCGTCAATGTGAGTGGGAAAGAGATGCACCATTCCGGCAACCAATGGTGTATCTTACTCGCACTCACATTGACGGCCGCCTCCATACGCTGTTAGCGCTAATAGTTAAAAATAACAGTTTAGTAATAAATTATTGACACAAATTTCTTCAGGATCATGTAGGGGGTGCTTTAAACTTTGATTTAGTATTTTTCTGACTTTCATAATAATAATTCCTAACAGAGTTAAAGCCTTGAAAATGACCATTTTCGCGTTTTTCAAATTTGAAATCGCGTATAACTCGACAACAATTAATTTTAGAGAAAATTCATAAGAGACCCTTTTTGCTCATAATATTCCAAAGAATCTAAAAAAAATTGGTACGAGGTGAAAAAATTGATTTTTTAAATTTGTTTAAAAAAAATTGTTTAAACAATTTTCCGACCGCGGCACCTCCCGGCACTCTGTGTATTTGTTATAAGGACCTCTTTTTAAGAAAAACGTTTGTGCAAAAAAAAATGATCGGAATAATTTACCTAACGGGGGCGACGATACAGTCTGGACTATATGGGATGTTGCCTGTTACAAATATCGTTCGGATATCGCTTTTGGTATGAGAGCTTCCTTAGGGAGATTGGTCGGTAAGACTCTGGGTCCGATTTATTCTTGCCCTGTTTAAGAACTGGTACAATAATGGAATCATACCAATCAATGGGGAAAACATTATTTGTCCAAATGAAATTATAAAGATCCAAAAGATATTGTTTTCCTTCCGTTGGCATAGCTTTTAAAAATGTCGTAGGGATGTTGTCAGGCCCTGGGCTAGTGTCTTTAACTTTGTTTAAAGTTTCTAACAGTTCATCCATCGTAAATATGGCATTTAGAGGTAAATTATTGTGGTCATCAAGATTTATACATGCATTATTACATTTATTTTTATGGGCTAGGAAACTTGTAGATAGATTTTCGTCACTGCTATGTTGTTGGTATACGTTTGCTAGTACGGAGGCTATTTCTTGCTTAGTTGAATAAATATGGTTATGATGTTCTAGGTAATGAATGGTGTTAAATGATTTTTTCCCGTACATTCTGCTTATCATTTGCCAAACCTCAGAAGTCGGGGTAGATGAATTTAAAGATGATACATAATTTTTCCAGGCTTCTCTCTTACTCTTCTTTAAGGTGTATCTACAATACGCCCTTAATCTTTTGAATTCTAGCTGGTTATTTAAAGTTGGGTGCCTTCTTAATTTATAAAACGCCTTTTTTGACTCTTTAATTGCTGCTTCACAGTGGGAATTCCACCACGGGACTGGAGCACGTTTTTTTGGAAATTTTGAATAACCTATGGACTCGTGAGCTATTGACGTTAAAAACTGTACGAGATGGAGTAATTTGGAGTTAATATCAATGTCTGTATCAAAGGGCTGAACCAACTGAGAAATTTTTTGTGAAATTAAAGAGGAATATAGAGACCAATCTGCATTTTTCAGACACCATTTATTGGATGGAATTGATGAGGAGATATGGTTATTGTTCGTAATTAGGATAGGAAAATGATCGCTTCCATGCAAATGGGATGTCACATCCCACGACAGAGTTGGTTGTAAGACAGGGTCACAGAGGGATAAATCTATTGGGGATCCATTGCCGGTGGAAATATTGAACCTTGTGATTCTTCCATCGTTAAGGATATTCATATTAGAATCTGTAACAATTTGTTCGATTTTACGTCCCAAGGAATCTGTTTTTTTACCTCCCCAAAGTATATTGTGGGCATTAAAATCGCCTAATATAATACGCAGTTCTGGAATTTGATTGAAGAGTTCAGTTATTTCTTTTATGGACGGGTCTAAGTTCGGAGGAAAATAAATATGACATATATTGACTTTGTGGGGGCCTTTTATAGATACTGCTGTTGCCTCCAACTCAGTTCTTAAACGTATTACTTCGGTATTAAATGAGTTATGGACATATATTACTACTCCCCCACTAGCATGGCTAGCAGTTATTCTGTTCTTATAATACGGAGTATAGTTTCTTAAATTATGACAGTTATCTTCTTTGAAGTGGGTTTCTTGTAGGCATATTACAGATGGTTTAAACTTAGCTATAATTAATTTAAGTTCTTCTAAATGGGTGTAATACCCATTTAGGTTCCATTGCAGTATACAGTTGAATGTTGTATTAAATTTCAGCAGAGGCGTCGCTGCTGTATTCACTGTGATCAGTAGAGAAAGCGGATAATAATAGCTGTTTATTAATCTTAGTTTTTAATCTTGTACAGCGACTTTTCAGATACTTGGGAGTTAATGCTGGATGGATTTTAGTTAAAAAATTGAGTAGTCCTTCGATATCTTCTGTATACGTTTTTGCAATGCTGAGAGGATCTGCAGAGCCGTATGCATTTTCAAAGAAATCAATTAGTTCTTCCTGGGTTAAATATCCGTTGTCAGAATTATCTTGGAAAAAAGAACTAGTGCATTTAATAAGATCTTCTGCTAAAGTCTTATTATCTTCAGGAATAGTTTTTGCTTTCTTAGATTTACGCAGAGGTTCTTTAAATGGGTTCTGGTCTACTGATGTTGAAGGAGACGTTATTTCTGACACCGCTCGTTTAGACGATTGAGTGTCAGAGGGTGTAGGAGGTTGATTTTGGCTGTGATTATTCATTTCAACATTATCTGGCTGGATAGGTGTTTGAATGGGATTTGAATCAAATAGAGAAGTATTGGTTGTTTCTTTTGATTGTGGACTGGTGGATTGTTGCGAAGATTGTGAAGGATGGATAGTTGGCTGAGCATCTGTTATGATAGGGTGGCAATTTTGGATATAATTTGGTTGAGCAGTAGGTGATGAATTTTCGATAGATGTTTGAGTGTTTGTATTTTTTTTGCACTGAGAGGCTAGATGACCTTGTTCTTTACAAATGTAACAAGACTGTTTTTCAAGTGAAAAATAAATTCGATAATTGATTTGTTCATAGTTAATTAATATAGACTCAGGAATATTTTCCAGATTTTTAGGAGAAATGTAAGTATAGAGTCGGAAACTCAAGATATGCTTAAATAAAGAGTTAGTTGTACCTATTCTTAGAAAATCCAATGGAGTTATTTGATGAATTGCAAAATTTTGTAGTTGAGTCTCTATAATACTGTGAGGTATTGATGGGGGGACATTAGAAATTATCAGTTTTTCGCTTGGTGTGACTAACTTCCTGGCTTGGATACGTTCCTGATTGATTACTATTGTTCCATTATCTGTTCTTAAAAATTCGGTGACTGTTTCTTCAGTAGTAAAATATACGCAAATACGATCATTTACAATCCTGGAAATGGCGAGAATTTTATTGGGATCGACTTTAGTTGCTATGGCATTTAAATAATCTTCAATTTTTGTATTTGGAAGTGAATTAAATAAAATGGCTTGGTTTTTGCTTGCGAATTTTTTGTTAGGTTGAGTCAGAGCGGTTGAATATAATTTTGATTGATTGGATGGATTAATGACATCTTGAGAATTTTGAAGTTCAGAAGATCTCTCCTCTGAAATTTCCTGCATATTGGGCCTATGTTGCCTGATTAAGGCCCTTGTGCTTGGACAGGTTCATTAGTAATTAAGCTACTTAATTACCTCGTTACTGGTATTTATAACCGTTGTTTACTGTTTGTTGATTAAAAAATAGTAATAAAGATGATCTAACTTACAGTTTGATCCCAAAATCGGATTAAGCACTATATAATACACTATTATACCAACTTTGATAATTTTCTAACAAGTAAAACCACCTTAATTTTGATAAAAACTAAGAGCTAATCGGAAACACTGTTTACTAGTTAAGAAACCAGTTTCGAATCCCAGTACATAACTTTTGTATTATCCAACATAAGCGAATGAATCAAAAAACAGAATGTTAAGAAAACCTGAGGCTATAGTTGGGTTTTAATTTCAGTATTTTACAAATGCTAGAATATTCCACAGGGTGTTGCGAACTTTGAGAAAAACACACAGTTTGATTCGTACACCCGGTATACAATGAAAATTTACCTGTTTAGCAAAAATAGTATTACACTGATATTGACAAAGAATAGGGCTATACCATATTCAAAAAATCATTTAAATCGGACAACAAGTTTAGGAGATACGCGACATCAAAAATGACCCATTTTTTAGGGTGCCCGTTTTCTATGACGCGCAGTTTATTTAAAAAGTGACAATTAAATTTTGGTTTTTTTATAATAAGAATAGTCTACGGCAGAGGTCGGCAACGCGGCGCCCGCGGGCGCCACTGCGCCCTTCAATAAATTTTAGTGTGCCCTTAAACTATTGTTGATTTAGCAATAAATTCAAAACGTATATGTTTTATACGTTTATATTTATATATTTGTTAGGACAAAAAATAGTTGGCGCCCGCCATGAATTTTTAATTTAGTATTTCACTCTTTACATTAAAAACGTTACCGACCTCTGGTCTACGGAATCATTTAAATTAAATGAATTTTGTTTCAAAAAAAGGAGATAGTAAAATTAAAGATTATTTTTATAGGCTATTGATTATGTATTTTAGAAAGGAACTACAACGTTAACGGGGTTTTATTGTTTTATAGAGTCAATGGACCTCTATGTATGAAAAAACCGCGGAGTGCTACCATTTAAAGGGGTGCGTTTTTAAGAAAGGGGTGAATTAGTCCCTAGGCACAGGGCGAATTAGAGTGAGTTTTATTCACCTTTGGTACAAACATGTCTACAGAAAAATTATTCCAGATTAAATTTACTATCGAAATGTCACATTTTAAAGTCAAAAATATTTTTTTTTACAAAAATATATTCAAAAGAAAAGCAAGAAAAAAACACGAAAGGTAGCGTTTTGTTTCTTGCTCTATAACTTTTTTCCACGGGGATATAGGTATATGCATTGCTTAACAGAAAAAAAACTTCCATTCTTGCTATTTAAAATGGAGTTTGGTGTAAGTCTGTATGATTTATAGTTTCCAAAATATGATTTTTCAAATTTCGCCACTCACAACAATTTTGGGCGATTTTCCTTGTTACTTCGCATACATTGTTCTGTAACTTCTTTTTACGCAGCTTTAGGTATATGCAATGCAACATTTAGTGGGAAGAAAAGTCAATTACCTTTAAAATGGTCTACCGTAGAAGGCTGTATGACTATTTTTAAGTAAGATATGGTTTTTCAAATTTTTACACTTTTAATGATTTTTGATATATTTTACGATTATTTTTAAATTTCTCATTATAACTTTTATTGTATATTTAGGTATACACATTGTGCAATAAAAACGAAAGCTTATTTTCTTTGCTTTAAAATGGTGTATTGTAAAAAATTCTAGGTCTATTTTTAAACAAGATATGCTTTTTCAAAGTTTGACATATACACATGCAATAGGTCACACTAAGTTATTAACTTAATGAAAAAAATTATTCTTTATAAAATGCTCTGCATAGTCTAAAACCTAAGATGTAATCATCAGATATAAAGTTTTATCAATAGTGTACGAGGTATGTTAAAAATATGAATTTCACACAAGAGTAAAGTACCCTTATATTTCACAATATCGAAAAGTGTTATTAAGAAAAGTTATTTGGAATTAAAAATTTTGTTACAATATACAATTATATTCTTCTAATTGAAAAAATAAAAAATTTTAAATTTTTTCTCAAATTACGGATACTCTTGGATATCCTACGGATATCTTGTTTAAAAATAGTCCTAGAGGCGATTGCAATACACCATTTTAAAGTAAAGAAAATAAGCTTTTTTTATTCCAGAATGTATATACTTAAATGTACAAGAAAAAAAGTCATTGAGAAATTTAAAAAATAATCATACAAAAAATATCAAAAATCATTAAAAGCATAAAACCTTGAAAAAGCACAACTTGTTTAAAAATAGACGTACGACCTTATACTGTAGACCGCTTTAAAGGTAATTGACTTCTCTTTCTACTAAATGTACCATTGCATATACCTAGAAATGCGTAGAAAAAAGTTACAGAACAATGTTTGCGAAATAATGGGGAAAATGGCTTAAAAATTCTGTGAGCGGCAAACTTTGAAAAATTCTATTTTGGAAACTATATATCCTAGAGTCTTCTACTAAACCTCATTTTAAAGAGAAAGGATTGAAGTTATTTTTCTCTGAAGCAATGCCTATACCTATATCCCTGCGGAAAAAAGTTATGGGGCTAAAAACAAAATTGCTTTCTTTCGAGTTTTTTCTTGCTTTTCTTTTGAATGTATTTTTGTAAAAAAACATACTTTTGACTTTAAAATATGATATTTTGATAGTAAATTTATCCTGGAACAATTTTCCTGTAGAAGTGTTTGTACCAAAAATGAATGGAACTCACCTTAATTCACCCTGTGCCTAGGGACTAATTCACCCCTTTCTCAAAAACGCACACATTTAAATGGTAGCACTCCGCGGTTTTTTCAAATATAGATGTCCGTTGACCATATGAGACAATAAAATCCCGTTAACGTTGTAGTTCCTTTTAGCTCTCTTATTTTGAACATAATCAATAGCCTACTATAAGATAAGAAATTTTTACAGCAGAATAAAGTTTTAGCATATATTTTGAATCTTATATTTATATTTATGGTATAATATATAAATAAATAATAGTTATAAAATTTTTATGATTTTGAGTATATCTATTTTCCCTGTTTTGTCCTGGATAAAGTAAGCAACGAGATATACTAGAAGCAGTGGCGGCGCCTGGTGTAAAATATTGGGGGTGCACACATAATGTTAACATATAAAAAGACCTTGAGACCCTATTTCCGTAGGTAAAGGTTTTTGAGTGTCTTCAAATTGTAAAAATCAAAGGACCTTATTAAAAATTACAGTAAATAATGTATTTTATTGACTTAAAATTATAATTTAGTGTTTAAATGTTACAAGCAAGTTTTGTAACGAAAGTCAGTCGCCTGTTATTTTTTAGATAAATTATTCACAAACATTGCGAGTGCAGTTAATTGATCCTGGCCCATAGCTATATATTCTAAAGCTAAAGAAAGTTTTGATACGTTTCAATGCAGAGAGACATCGTTCTGTTCTGCAGTTGTCACTGGCATCGTAACAAGTACATAATTGGAGAATTCCAATCTGGAATTCCAACTGGATAGTTAAAATCGTATCTTCTATTTTATTCATTATGCTTCCTCTTCTCCAAATATGTGCTTCACACCTACACAATTTGTAAGTTTTTACACAAATCTCCATTTTAAATAATCATTTATAATCCCGACGTTTGCACTTTGGTACATTCTTAATTAACAAATTTGGTTTCGGCATTTTTAATTTTTCTTCTAAATATAATGAAGAAAATTTAATTGATTTTAAATATTCCACGCTAACATTTACGTCCACAAATCCTTCCATTCTTAATATACAGTAGAACCCCGTAAATCCGAACTCCGCGAATCCGAACTTTCGGCAAATCCGAACCAACGGAAAGTGAAAAAAATTAAAAAATTCAAGACAAAAACTTAAAAACATGTTTATTATACAGAGTAAAGCCAGAAAATTGGACAATGTAGGATTACTAGGACTTTGACATTTAAAATTTCTTAAAAATAAATATTATACTTTAATATATAGGTTTATAAAGTGTTTATAAAGGTTAAACACAAACTTACTTTGGTTCTCTCGTAGTCAACTGAGTCCAAAAATATTGTCCACACTCTTGCGAGAACGTTTGGCTACTCAAAATCACAATGAAAGCTTTGAACTACTAGTTAAGGCTAACTTTCGGATAATCCGAACTTTTCGGAATCCGAACAGGCTGTCCCCCCAATTAGTTCGGATTTGCGGGGTTCTACTGTAGGTCCGAAATTCGAACTTCATGAAAGCAAAATTTAAACATACGTGTGCGTTCACGTTGAAAACACCAAAGATCATGCCATAAGATCACATCCAACTTGTGATCCTTTGGCCATCTAAACTTGTGGGCTAGAGCGGGTAGCGGGGTGGGTGGTGAGTTGTAGTTTGTCGTACGAAAAGTCATTGGTATAGGAACCACTGTGAGAGCGGTGAACGCGGGGTTCTGTCTAAGGCCTCGCATCCATGAACTTTCTCCTTTGAAATAGAATAAAAATAATTAAATGTTACCTATTAGATACTTGGATAATAACTCCTTGGATCTGTTATTTCGAATATCAATTACTGTATAGTTAGATTAAAATGTTATTTATAGAATGATAAATATTAAATATATGAATGTTGGTGTGAAAATAATTTTGGGGGTTCACGTGCACATGTGCACTTATGGAGAAACCGCCACTGACTAGAAGCCACAAACTAAATATGTAGTGGAGTCACTGAAGGTGGATATGAGCTATTACCTCCGATTTCGTTCAACCTCCATCGATTTGCATGAAAATTGGTGAGTGGTTAGAGGATATCTCAAGGAACAAAGGTGACATGGTGCCAACTTGCGCTTTTACGCTGGGGGTAGATGCCACCCCTTCTCGGGGGTGAAAATTATTTTATTAAAATTAACTCCATAATTCGATAGAGGGACAAATTTCAAGCAAAAATTGTTATATAAAGTTATTAACATAAATCAAAACTTTTTGAGTTATTAAAGATCAAAGATTTTAATTTTTCTTGAGAAAAATGCAGGTTTTTAACCAATTTTTCATCATTAACTCAAAAAGTGTAAGTTTTTACAAAAAAGTTATTATTATCAAAATTAAAGCTAATAAAAAATGAAATAAACCCCTTACTAGAAAAACTTTTTAATGTTAACTAAAAGTGAGTTATAGGTAATTGAATGCATATTTTTTTCGGCGAGTAAAAAACTCTAAGCATTCAAGCTGAAATAACAGGAAATTGATGCATTTTATAACATAAACTTATTAAACATTTGTCAAAGCACTTAAAAATATCTATCAAATGAGCCCCCGAATATGTTGATAGCGTTAAAATTTATGCTGCAAAATTTTTTCAAAATTTATCTTTTAAAAATTTTTCCAAAAAATGTTATTGTTTTACTTTAATAACTCCGTTCGTGTTTAAAATATCAGGTTCATCTAAAAACTGTTTGAAAGTTAATTCCAAGTGCTATTTAAGCACGTTAAACCTAGTCTTTAAACCCCTTACTTTTTTTAAAATAAAAGGTTAAATGACCCCGGTTGCATGGTTCCCACAGCAAAATTTAAGATTTAAACGTTTCTATCTCGGTTATTTTTATACCCTATAGAAATAGTAAAACACGTAAAATATTTGGCACAGAAAAAACTAAAATTTGGTTATATATAATTTCTTACTTATATTGAGTATTTTTGGAGTTATTATCAAAAGAGTATGAGAATTACAATAATTTTAAAAATTATAATTTTTTAAATTATAACTTTTTTTCAAAAATATGCATTCTAAACCGGTCAAAATTATCTAAAACATTAATTATGCTAATATAAAGAAGTTCTTGTAAGGATTACTATAAATTTTAATTTTTGTGGAAATGGCGTATGTTTTATTTTTCATTTTTTCCTAGAAAATTCGAGACGGTTCTTTTATTTTCATTATAACTTGCTTAATTTTGACGCTATTACCTTGTTCTGAAGCTCATTTGATATGTATTCCGAAGTACTTTGACAAATGTTTATTTAAGCTTGAATACTTAGATTTGAGTACTCGTCGAAAAAAATACACATTCAATTGCCAATAACTCACTTTGAACTAACGTTTGTTTAGTTCTTTATGTGAGTAATGTATTCAATTTTTTATTAGGTATCTTAAATTTCAGTAATAATAACTTTTTTGTAAAAGCTTATAGTTTTTGATTTATACGTGAAAAACCGATTTAAAACATGCATTTTTTATGAAAAAATAAAATTTTTGGTCTTTAATAACTCACAAAGTGTTGATTTATTTTAATAACATTATTTAACAAATTTTGCTTATAATTTGTCCCTCTATTGACTTATGGTATTATTTTTAATAAAATAATTTTCACCCCTGAGAAGGGGTGGCATCCACCCCCAGGGTAAAAGCGCAAGTTGGCATCATGTCACCTTTGTTCCTTGAGGTATCCTCTAATTACTCACCGATTTTCATGAAAATCAATGGAGGTTCAACGAAATCGGAGGTGAAAACCTTCAGTGACTGCACTAAAAGGTAATACATTAAAATCAATTAGCCCTGAGAATATTTTTTTATAGGAATGGTTTATTTGGTTTTGTTTTTTTTTATGAGTAGCAATTAAAATAATTAATGAATCGAATTAATAAGATGCTGATCAATCTCATAACAGAGAAAAAATACAGAGCATAATAATACATATTAGTAGGAATAATAATAATAAAAAAATAAAATGTAAAAGCGACAAACTTAACCAAACCAAGGGTATAAATCTCGTGTATCTAATGAAAATTTGCATACATGCACCTCTCCAAGAGAATTGCAAGTTGCAAGGCATAACAGAACAGACTTGATATTGTATCTGTCAACAGTTATCTGAAACTACGGTTTGAAATCCGAGACAACTGAACCGCTTTTGCTATATGCACATTATTCCTGACATTACATTACCACAGGGCCCAGGGACAATTCTAGTTCCTAGTTCTAGTATCGAGCAATGAAGGAAAATCATCACACGGCTCTTATCAATCAGGTCCGGCTTATGATGTTTATTGATAAATAGCATAAACCAACTTGTCGATTTTAACTTTTCTTCAAAAAGTTTATTTTTTTGGTTCGATTTTGTGGTAGGCATTGAGTGAGAGAGGACTTTCAGTCGAATAGGTTAAAGGTATTTCAAGGCATAGGGGATAAATACAATACCCGCCACATTGGCCGGATATACCTTGATACCAGATACGAAATTTTTTTTCTGAAGTAATGCATCCGAAGAGACAGGATATTTTAGTTAAGTCATATTTTTCAACTCAATAATCTCATGTTGAATTTATAGTCTTAACATGTTATGCATACGATGGCACTTAAAACATGTGGAAAAAGTACCTACCTATAGGTTATAAAAATTTAGAGCATAATATAAAGAATAGATTCTTTCTATTGTTTAGGGCCTTCTATTGTAAACGTGATTTACGGGGGTCATCCAAGCTTGTAGACATATTGTATCATACTTATTGATTTAGATTTTTGCAGGACTAATTTTTACACCGGTACATACTAATTCTTGTTTTAGTCATTTTTGTTTCTTGTATTGCTATAACATCTAAATCTAGTCTGTTTATGAATTCGTCCCAGAATGTCAATGTTCTTTTTAGTCCTCCTGGATTGCATAATCCTATCCCCAGGTGATTCCTAGTGGAATTAGCACTGTCTGTTGGGTCGAATGTGGCTATTCAGCATTTGATTCATCTGAGTGAGCATGTTCTGGAATTGCGTTTTTTGTTGGACTAATGCTTCTATGGAAAATTATCCATTTGCCCTCGTTTGTGGTAGAGCCATTTGATGTTTTTTGCTTCCTTCTGCGGTTTGTGCGTAGGTTATTTGTTGTGGCCTATTTTCTGTTCTGTTTGTTCTTTTATTTTATTATGTTCTTCTATTTGGGGTCTTTGGACACCCTCTGTAGCTTGCTAAGTGTTCACCTTGGCAGTTTGCACAGGTTGCTTTTGAGTTTTCTTTTTGCAAGCATCACTTCTGTGACTATTACCGCATTTCACACATCTTGTGTATAATGACAAGCCCTCTGGTGGTGATAAAAGCCTTGGCAGTGGAAGCACTCGATGGGGCCCAGGAAATTTCTTTTAATTTCTACATTCATTGATATGTAGCATAGGTTACAATCCGCATTGCCATGATGATTTCCAACCTTCGATAGAAGATGGAACTTAAAGAAGAAGAAGCGTAGGTTGGTAATTTTTCTCAGAGATGCTTCATCGTTTTCATACACTGTAATCATGAACATCGGTAACCTATTTTTATCCTCCCTCTTTGAGATCCTTTTCGTGACTTTTTTGCTTCGATGGCCCTTTCCGTTAGTGGTGAGCAAAACAAGAACAAGACCAAGACCAGGCTAGTCTTGGTCTTGTTCTTGCAAGCTTGGTCTTGGTCTTGGTCTTGCAGCTAAAAGGCAGTCTTGGTCTTGGTCTTGCACTAGCCGGTCTTGTTCTTGGTCTTGGTCTTGCTGCAAGAGTCTTGCTGGTCTTGCTTTTTTGGTAGTAATAATTTGAACAAAACAATTTTGAATAAAATCTACATAGAAATAAATAAAGGAAGAATGAAACTATATTTTTTGCTTTAAAATTTTAAAAGAATGTAGAATGTAGTTTCAAACGGATACCAATTTTAACATTATACATTCACCTAATTATTTCATTAAAAAGTATGTACATATATAAAGGTTTATTTTCAAACTTCAATTTTAAGTTGAATTGAGACACAACCTGCTTTTTATACATTAAATAGCGTATGATATATTTACCTTACCATACCTACTTATAGACCTAATACTATAACATACTATTGTATGTTACAATACAAGCGGCACATACTATTTGTATTACTGGCTCTTTCTGAGGAAACCTAGATTCTTCCAAATAGTTTTCAACTATGAAATCAGTAAAATTCTTTACGCGTTTGTCATCCGGGATTTTCACAAATAATTCAGCTTTCGTTGATTGTAAAAAATTAATCCAAAAAATAATTTTAAAAGTTTCCCAGTATCGGATTTTTTGTCATTATATTCAGAAACTGAACCAGATTTTGCGATACCAAGCTTGACACATTACAATCGACAACCAGTTATTTTTTATTCAGGCCACAATGCTTTCACAGCATTGTGAATCCCTTTTCAAAATCTGTTATGATATTTTTTGGTATTCATTTTAAATTTAACGACCTACATTTTTCCTCGATTATGCGAAAAGAATTGAAATAAGTGTCAGTATTTTTATTAGACAAAAAAGCGAAAACTACTGGTACATAAAAACCGTTTTTAATGGCATTTTTTTTTTAATGGATTACCCTATCTATAATTACATTTTTTTGTCTTACAAGTAATTTCATTTGTCCTTGAACTGTCGCCGTTTGAAAACTTGCCTTCTGGACACTTTGAAGGTTGAGAAAACGCAAACCGTTTGACTTAATCAAAACGACTTAAAAATATAACCAAAATATTATGTATTTTAAAAATTCGATATTGTTTAAGGTTTATTACAATGTCAGTATATATTATTGAACTAAAAAAATAAAGTTAAATAATAAAAAACCAATTTCGCAAAAAAGTGCAAGAGTCTTGCAGGTTGGTCTTGGTCTTGCGCAGTCTTGCAAGGTTCGGTCTTGGTCTTGGTCTTGGTCTTGAATACCTGGTCTTGGTCTTGAATACCTGGTCTTGGTCTTGGTCTTGCAAACCAAAAGGTAGTCTTGGTCTTGGTCTTGGTCTTGCTGCAAGACCAAGACCAAGACCGCAAGACCAAGACCAGTCTCGCTCATCACTACTTTCCGTCAAAGTGTTTTGAAATTTCTTTGGGTCTGTGCTGCTTATAGTCCTCTTAATACTAATCTTTTTGTCTTTTCGTCCTCAATGGGGAAGGAAACCCATTGTGCTTATTGTAATTTTCTAGCAGTACGCATATGTTTCTGTAATCTTCTATGCTCTTGATCTGTATAAAAATGGAATATCTGACCATTTTATTTTTAAATATTATTTTTTGTTTGATGGCTACCTCGTAAATTTCTTGGTTTCTTCTGACTGTTTTGAGTTAAATTCTTGGTGGTCTTCTTACTTGCTTTTTGACCTCTTCTGTTGATGGTGTGTTTCCTTTTTTATCAAATTGGAATTGAAAAGTTTTCCCTCTTTTAAAATTTTATGCATTTGTAACTCTTCTATCACTTTGGATTTTTCTTGAGCTTTCTCGCTATTGTTATTTTTCATATGATAGAAATACAATATGATATCAGCAGAAAAAACCAAATGTATGACATTATCTAAATACCCACTACGATGTAAAATCGAAATTGATGGGAAAATAATAAAGCAGGAAGCAAGGTTTAGATATCTGGGAATAGATATAACCAGTTACGGAGATGTTGAACAGGAAGTACGACAACAAAGCCTAAAAGCAAGTAAAGCGGCGGGATCTCTTAATGACACAATCTGGAAGAACAAACACCTAAGACAAGACATAAAAGCAAGAATCTATAAAGCAGCAATTAGACCTATATTGACAAACACGGCGGAGACAAGACCTGGCACATCTAAAACGAGACGACTACTTGAAACTACAAAGATGAAAATAATCCGACGAATATCAGGGAAAAGTCTGTTGGATAGGGAGAGAAGCGAAAACATAAGAAGATCATGCAATGTAGAAGACATAAATTGATGGGTGACAAAACGGAAACAGGAGTGGAACTAACACATTAGTATAGTACGAATAGCACGAGATAGTCACCAAATGGACGAGAAGTATCGGCAGACCAAGAAAAAGATGGTGCGACAACTTAAACAATTTAGGAGGCTAATATTGAAGAAGAAACAGGCTTTAAAGCCTACGTACAAGAAGGAAGAAGAATAAGTTGTTTTTCATCAATTTCTTCATTTCAAGACAGCTATGATTCGCTTTTGTCCTCTACATTTTCTAAGGTGCTCATTGCACTTTCAGACTCAGTTACTTCCACAGTGTTTTATTTATTTGAGACATCTCTTTAGTTTCCTGTAAATGATAGTATCTTTTATACTAGCTTTCCATTTTCGTCGCTTAATATTGCAACCTGTTTTCTTTTGAACATCTAGTTTTTGAAGTTATACTTCTTTAGGCGCGATTGAGATTGAGGGTGAGTTTATATTAATCTGCGCGCATGCGCACACCGACAGTATGGTATTAGTCGTTATACGGGCTCTGATTGGGTGTTGAAATGATCTGTCAATAATAAATAATTGTTCAGTATGAAGGTAAACAAATGTATAATATATTAGTTTTATTGTTGTGAGGACAGAAACAAAAAAGTTTATAATTGTAGTGACTTTTAAAAAGTTTTTAAAGCAACAGGTACGTAATAATTGTAAATGTATCATAGGTACCTACCTATTTGAACCTACCAAAATACATAGTATGTAATACTTTTATTTACATAATTTGATTAACCATCAAAATTTCTATCAATATTCACCTAATATATTGTTTTCTTACTCTATGTTTTGTTGTATTTTTTCAATTCTAAATCATTTCAATTCAAAATCAAAATAATTTGATTTAATTCAAAAATGAATCCGTTTAGTTAGTCGATCTTCGCACATGATGACACATTATCTCCGTGGCGAAGCGTTTAAGGCGAATGAACCCCAATACCAACCGCGCTGTTAAGCTGGTTTGAATCCCAATAGAAACTTTTATTATTTTATTTTTTTTTATACATTTTATGATTGTAAGTATATTTATTATATAATTTTATTTTCAGAAAATACGTATTTAGTTAAAAATTTTTCCGACAATTAATGTTCAGAAATCATTTGTGGCATTTTTAATGTGTTTGTGTGTGTTTTATTCTTTTATTATTTTAATTTTTGGCACTGTTTTAATAAAAATGTTTGAGAAGTAGTAAGTATATGTTAGTTTAATATTTAAATAAAATATAAATAAAAAGTATATTAATTTCGTTTAAATCATATAATAGAAGTAAAACTTCTTACGTGCGTACAAAGTACACACACATTCTTTTTTTGTAATTTGTTCATTTGCTTCTTAATAGTTCTCATGTTTTCCTCCGTGGCAGCCATTGACTTTTTCATTTTATAAAAATTGGAATAAATCCTTTGTAAAAGGTATAAAATTTTATTAAAATCCCTTAAGGGCTACATCAGAACAAAACGTTTTCGATTTTATTACAAAATCATCATCAGTGTAGGACAGTCTGGATGCTAGCTGAGCCACGAAAGAAATATCGGGGTAATAACCCTTCAAATATAAAATTTATGCTTTATAGATGCATATTTACATAAAATGCCTTGTGATGGGCAAATGGCAACAGGAATAATGCCACAAGGCATTTTATGCAAATATGCATCTATAAAGCATAACTTTTATATTTGAAGGGTTATTACCCCGATATTTCTTTGGTGGCTCAGCTAGCATCCAGACTGTCTTACACTGATGATGATTTTGTAATAAAATCGAAAACGTTTTGTTCTGATGTAGCCCTTTAGGGATTTTAATAAAATTTTATACTATAAAAGGATGTATTCCAATTTTTGTGATTGATGGTATACAGCCAACTACAGGGAAAACAATTTTCTTTCCTTGTGGATTTTCATTTTATGTTCTGGTACTTGTTTTTTCTTTTTTGCTTCACTGTCAGTATCACTGATTTGTTTCTTCCTTTTGGTTTTGTTTCGTTTTTTCGAAATCGGCTTGGGCGGACTTTCATTATTACCCTTTGTCCAACATTACCCTGTTCTCAGAGCCTATTTTACTTCAAATCGGACCCGAGGCACTACACAATTTTCGGGCCCCTGAATATAATTTAATAATAATAAGATAATAAAGAAAATAAAATTTTTATTAACAATAGATAAAATTTATATTTAAACAATTAAACATTGTTTAAGGGGATAGGGCGCAAACTTTCGGCTTCAATGCTATTTAAATGCATTCTTTTTTTCGAAGCCTGAGAAAACTAATAAGTATTTTTGAAAAATTTAAACGCAGAATGAAAGATTACGTTACTGCCGAGGGCCGAAAGTCCCTGAAATCTTCGATAATGTTTATTTTAATAAGTTCATCATCATTGGTGACCGCTGACAGCCCATGGAGGGCCATGGTCGCCCGTTGGGGTTTCTAGGCTCTAAAGTTTTACATGGTGTGGAGGCCAGCCACACGCACAACTCCTCAAAAGTTCTAAACGATATTTATCTAAAATATTACTTTCTTTTTTTTTTTTTTTTTTTTTTTTTTTTTTTTTTTGAGGAGGTCTTTTCGGCGTTATGTGTGTTTTGCTTGTTTGACTATAGCTGCCCATGCTTTTCTTTCCTTTGCTTGTTTTTCCCATTTTAGTATTCCTAGGTCTTTCAAATCCTGGTTAATACCATCAATCCATCTCTTTCTAGGCCTACCTCTCGGTCTCTTCCCATTTAATTCTTTTCTAAGTACTTTTTTTGTATTTCTCTTATCATCCATCCTTTCTACGTGTCCTAACCAACTTAGTCGTTTACTTCGTATTTCTTTTGTGATAGTCGGTCTGTTAAACACTCTATTTATTTCGTGGTTCATTCTTATACGCCATTCTCCATTCTCCTGTATAGGTCCATATATTTTCCTTAAGATTTTTCTTTCCCATCTAAGAAGTTGTTCCTCTTGTTCACTAGTCAAGGTCCATGTTTCTGATGCATACATTACTACAGGTCTCATTATTGTTGTGTATATTTTTACTTTTGAATTAATAGATAGTGATTTTGACTTTATGATATTTTGTAGGCTGTAGAAGCATTTGTTTCCAAGAGAAATTCTTGCTGTTACCTCATCACTGTTTTTATTTCCTTCTGTTATTGTTGATCCTAAATATTTGAAACGGTCCACTCTTTCAAATATTTGCCCGCTCAGAGATATGTTGCTTTTCGTTTGTACTTTTTCCCGAGTTGTTATCATGTACTTTGTCTTTGAGACATTAACTTCTAGACCCATAGTCTGTGCCGCTTCTTTAAAATATGTATAAATTTTTTCTAGGTCTTTTAATGTCCAGCTGATTATGTCTATATCATCTGCGTAGGCAACGACCTGATTGAGCTTTGTAAATATTGTACCATCCCTATCTATAGGAGTTTTCCTGATTACTTGTTCCAACGCAAGGTTAAAAAGTGTTGTTGACAGTGCATCCCCTTGTGTTAGACCTTCATTAATGTTAAACTCATCGGACAGTTGATTTTGGATCCTTACTTTTGCTTTGGTGTTGGTTAGGCATAGTTTTACTAATCTGATTAGTTTTTTTGGTACATTTAACTTTTGCATTGCGCTATATAATTCCTTTCTAATTATTGAGTCATACGCTTGTTTGAAATCTACAAATAGATGATGTAGTTCGGTATTCCGCTCGTAGAATTTTTCCAGCGTTTGCCTTACTGTAAATATTTGGTCTATAGTTGACCTGCCTTTCCTGAATCCTCCTTGATAATCCCCTGTTGTTTGTTCCATTATATTATTTAGTCTTCCTTCCAATATTTTACTAAATATTTTGTATTAAACATTTAGTAGTGATATTCCCCGGTGATTATTGCAATCTAGCTTATCTCCCTTCTTATGTATAGGGCATATCACTGCAATTTTCCATTGTTCCGGCATTATTTCTGTGGTCCATATTTCTAGTATTAAGTTTGATATTTCACTCTGTATTCTATGTCCTCCATATTTTAACATTTCTACAGTTATTGTGTCGCATCCTGGGGCTTTGTTATTTTTCATTTTTTTTATTACCTCTTTTATTTCTGCTTCTGTTGGTGCATATTGGTCTATTTCAGTCTCTCCTACTAATCTTGGCTCTTCTATTTCGTAACGTTGATTTTGTTTATTCAACAGTTCATTAAAATGTTCTCTCCACCGTTTTAGCACTCCTTTTTCGTCTGCTATTAAGACCCCATTTTTGTCTTTGCATAATTTTGTTCTTGGTTGGAAACCTTTTTTTTCAAGATTTATTTCCTTATAAAATAGTTTTATTTCACGTTTTTGTTCATGTTCTTCTAGCCTTTCAATCTTATCTTTATTGTGTTTCCTCTTTTTAAATCTTAGATGTTTTTTTAATTGTCGTCTTCTTGTAGTATATTCCTCTTTGGTTTCTTCCGTACTGTTGTTCAGCATTTTAAGCCTAGCTTGGTTTTTTTGTTCCATTAGTCTCTGGCAGTCTTTGTCATACCATATTTTTTGGCTAGGTTCTTTGCTTTCCCCCACTACTTCTTTTGCAGCTGCTATCACTGCTTCTTTTAAGACATTCCATTTATCTTCGATATTTCTGACCTGATTTTCATTTACTTGATCATATTGTTCAATTATGTTCTCTATTTTCGTTTCATATCTTGCTCTCTTTTCTTCATTAGAGGCCAATATATCTGAAGCGTATTTGATCTTTTTTTCACCTTTCTCTGTTTCTTTGGCGGTAATTTTTTGTTTATATTTAATTAGCACAAGGTGGTGATCGGAGCTGCTGTTTGCCCCTCTATGACTTCTCACATCTGAAATGTCTGAAGCATGTCTTGCGTCTATTAAGACGTGGTCGATCTGGTTTCTTGTTTTCATGTCGGGAGAAACCCATGTTTCTTTGTGGATATTTTTATGTGGAAATTTTGTACTGCTTATCACCATTTTTTTGTCTGTTGCAAAATCTATGATTCTTTGCCCGTTGTCATTACTTATTTCGTGCAGGCTATGTGCACCTATTGTTCCCTGATATAATTCCTCTCTTCCTATTTTTGCGTTTAAATCTCCTAAAAGTATTTTAACGCTATAATTGTTTATATTTGACACTTCTTGGTCTAATCTGGCATAAAAATTTTCTTTTTCTTCTGCTTCTTTGTCCTCTGTAGGTGCGTGCACATTAATGAAATTAATATCAAAGAACTTGCCTTTCATTTTCAGAATAGCTATCCTTTCATTTATATTAGTAAAGCTTTTTACCGCATGTTTGTATCTTTCACTTATTATGAAGCCCATCCCACCTTGTCCACCTCTTGAATTACCATGACATATTAGATATTTTCCATATTCCCAGATATCTTCGGTCTTCCATCTCATTTCCTGCAACGCTAAAATATCTATTTTGTAGGTTTTTATTTGTTCAATAAGGTTTTGTAGTTCTCCTATTTCTCCCAATGTTCTTATATTCCAAGTTCCAATTAAAACTTTTCCCTTTTTCTTATTTTTCTTTTTCCTGTTGTACTTATTCACCTTTTTGTTTGTTTTATCCTGTTTTCTAGTCTCTTCCGTACATTCAATCTCTATGTCGCCATCGTGGCCACTTTTTATTTCAGCCTTACTTGTTGAATTTTGATTTTTTGCCTTAATTTGACTAGAGCTGGGAAAATCCCCCGATGTGCCCCCAGCGGTCACCCGATGATGACGCTCCTGTCCAATACTCTTTGCTCTATTATTGCCCTGACTTTCCCTAACATTACAAGTATGAGGAGTTATATCTTGGTTTATTATTGCAGTTTGCTCGTTTTTCTGACCTACCTTTACAATTCTGTTATCTTTACCCCTATTCTTAAAATTAAAGTCTACATCACTATTAAAAACAAAATCAAAATTATCAAATGTTCTCATAAAAAAATCATCATTTTTCTTATTGTACCTATAACTATTACTATTTTCACCCTCAATGCGGACGCCGTCGCCATAATAATGATTAACCACCTTAACATTACTGTTACTACTATTAAGTACGCTGCAGGCGTCCGCACCGACAGTGAGTATTTCTTTCTCTCTTCGGTTTTCGGTAGTGTCTTCTTCCATTGCTGTTTTCGTCCTATTTTCTTTTTTCTTTGACTCCGTCCAACTTGCTTTAGTTACTTGTTTTTTGAGTACGCTGTTTTCGTTATTTTCGTTGATCTTTCTGTAGTAGAGCCCATTGATAACTCTTCCTCGGAGAGGGATCTATCACCATATTTTCTAGCTCCATTCTTCTTCTGATCTTCTATAACTATAGCTTCATTCTCTTGCGATAGGGTTTGCAATTGACTCAAAGTGAATAATTCGCCATTTAGGAGCAATTTGTTATAACGAATGCCTGCATTTTGACCTTTCTCTCTTGCTTCTTTTTGATATTTGCGAAGTTCATTTCTTTGAATTTGTATGTGTTTTGGATAGTCTTCATTTATGAATATGTCTGTACCTTTTAATTTCTTTGTTTCTTTAAGGACCTCGTTTTTTTTGCTCCAATTTTTGAATTCTATGAGGATCGGTCTTTTCTTATTAACAGTTTTGATACCAAGTCTTCGTATCTCTATAATGTCCTGATCTGTATTTAGTTCTACTTGCAATTTTCTTGATATTTCTGAAATCTTATGCTTGATTTGCGTTTCGTCTTCATTTTCGATCTCTTCTATTCCTTGGATGATCAGATTCTTTTTTCTTACTTCTCTTTCTAATACTTCTACCCTTCTTTCTTGAATTTGCAATATTGTTTGAAGTTCTTGATTCTTTTCTTTTAACTCTGTATTTTCTTCTGTTAGTTCTGCCAATTCTTTAGTGATTGTGTCGATTTTGTCTTCCATTCTCATGTTTTGTTTTTCCAGTAGGTCTAACTTTAATAGTTTTTCAAGGATCGCATCAATTTTCTGTTCCATATTTTTACTACGGTGGATTTTAGTGTATGGTCACCTTTATTATAGCAGACCGTAATTACTGTTTTAAACAAAAACGTTACTTACAATGCAAAAAGTTAATGTATTAAAATTGGTTATACTAAAAACTTTTACTTTAATTTTAAGGAATAATTTACTAATTTTGAACTTTTCCTTTTATTAGAGGAATAGAATGATATTTTTGAAATCTTTCTTCTCAAACTCTTCTTTGCATCTATTGGTATATGGTAGACAGTTCTTCAGTTTAAATAAAAAGTGTACATACCCAAATTCACAATTTTTCTGAGAGAGCACTTTCAAACCAACTTGCTTGTAACAGGCGGCCACACACACTCATTTTAATAAGTTACAGGGGTGAAAAAAAGAGAAAATTGAGTGTGATTTTTAATTTTAAATACATCTCTGATTCAAAAGAAACTTCTTATTCTTATTTATTCTAAAGGACATTCGGCCCTCGGTAATAATATAATCGTTCATTCTGCGTCTAAATTTTTTAAAAATATTTATTAGTTTTTTGAGGATTCGAAAAAAATGAATGCATTGTAAAGATAGTTAAAGCCGAAAGTTTGCGCCTATCCACTTAATTATAACTCTTATGGTTATCATTTATCACGAAAAAAATTTGTTTTGTTATTGAAATAAACATGTTTTGTTTGGTGATCTTTCCGGGCCCAATTCAAATACGGGCCCGAGGCAGGTGCCTCGCGGGCCTAGTGGTAAAATAGGCCCTGCCTGTTCTAAGTTAATCATTTGTTTGACATACCTCCATTGTTATTACACCTCCTTTTTCCCACTCATCAGCTATGGTTTGTTCACTGATCACAGCTTTTACTTAATGGCTATTCAAACATTAAAATTAACGTTTTTTAAGATTTTTTTAAAGTCGACTTTTTCTCTGAAATAACGAATTTATTGCATACTTCTGCATTATAGTCAAGTAAATAGGTAGATAATTTTGGTACACCTCGTAGAAATAAATATTCGAATGATCGTTGCAAAGGTGAGTAGGAGACCTTTCAAATAAAGTGCCCCATGACCTTGGTTTGTATTTAAAAAATCGTCGAATAAGTACGTCATTACACTCAGGGCCGTAACTACGATTTTGGGGGCCCCGGGGCAAACGTAATCTGGGGGCCCCATACCCCCAGCGCAAGGGGGGTCCGGAAAGATATTTGAATTTAACCCATTGAAAACGCATTTTCCCCCCTGTGTGAACACCACACTCACTACTTTTTTTTCAGCATGTCCTGCAATAATTATAAAATTAGCAGCGCTAATGAATATATCTTCATCTGTATTACTAACATTATGGACGGATCATCGACAAATGCGTTCGTTCGCTACAATGTAAATGGTCTTACTTTGTAGCGAACGAATAACCAAGCGAACTACCAAGCAAACGTAAATGCACTTTAAGGTGCCTTAATCAACTGCAGTGTGAGCCAAACACACTAAGTGAAGTTGGTCAGTGTACTGGTGGGACTGATCCTAATGTGCTCATTCTATCTTACCCTTACCCTTCTTTTCAAAATGCGGTACCATGTGGTTCCTTTCACATACCAAGATGTGGTCTGGGAACATTGCTTAAGACAAAGTAGCTAGGCTGGGACCTGGGGCCCCTATTCCGGTTGCATTTTAATTTTTATTTCGCCAAAATAACTAATTTCCTCAGTAACAATTTATATCTTTACGAAAGGTCTCGAGGGCTCCAGCTTAGCCCGGGTCCCCTCTTCCAATGGAATTTTAGGTTTTATTACGCTGAAATAACTAATTTCCTAACTAATAATTTAAATTTTTATGTTAAGATCTCGGGGGTCCTAGCCTAGCTCAGGCTTCAGGGCCCCTGTTCTGTTCCAATTGCATTTTAGTCGAAAAGACTAATTTCCCCAGTAAAATATTAAGACTTTATGTTGCTGTCTTTTTAAAATTGTGTCATTTGAAAATATTTCGTTGATATCGGCTTTTAAATTACATATTTTTAATTTCCTCGTTAAAATCTATGCACGGCCAACCAAAAGGGGGAATCTGTGGGGCCCCCCTTGGCCGGGGGCCCCGGGGCATTGCCTCGGCTGCCCCAATGGTAGTTACGGCCCTGATTACACTAACACTTGATGCCCTTTCAAAAAGTTAAATTTACGTGTTGATTTTTTTTAAGTCGCATGTTTCCGAAATAATAACTTTATTCCACACTTTTGCATCGTACTGTATATTGTGTGAATAATATAAAATTAAAATAATAACTGATACCCACACTAATTACATTACTTTATAACGTATTTTCCTTTTGAAATATATTTATGTGTTATAAGGTGCAAAATCGTAGCAGCGGCATAGAAGCAAAGAAATCTGAGACTCGCGCAAGTGTGATAAACCAAACACGATAAAACTAAATGAAATTTATCGTATGCATTTCGGAAAATCAGAGGGTGTGCTTGCGCCGTAATTTTTATTGCCCTTATAAATTTGATTTCATTCATCGAATTAGACAAACAGGAATATAATTCTGAAACCGGAAACTTTTAAATCGTCGGGTACCTACGTAAACAGCTGTTACAAAAAATGAGGGGATATAAGCCTTTTTCAAAATTATTAAATTGAATTACATATTTTTAAAACTTTCTATTCTTTTGGGGTTTTTGATACCTTTTATTATATTCGATGTATGACCAGACCTTTTTTTGTAATTGTTGCTATTGTTATATCATTTATCAAGTTACCTTTTACTGACAAATGAGAGAATGGGGAAGAATTGTATTTTTAAATGTGTAAATTTTTTTTAATTTCTAGCGCTTTCGTCTTACATAGCCAAACTCAGAGTTATGGCCAAAAAATTTAAAGAGTAGGTACCACTAAAAAGAGAGTGGGTTTTCATCTTGAATGGTCAGAAAAAGGTCTTGTTTTTTTAATAATAAACACCTTCCTTGTTGGTTGAAGATTTTAATTGTAAAGTATTCTACATATTATCATGCACTCACCGTTTCAGGCACGTAGCGTTTCCGAAAAAATTTGATTTTAAATGGTTTTAAATATGAACAATTCATACAGTCCGGAGCCGGAACGTATGGTATCAGACATCTCTTTGTAAATCAGGTTTTTCGGAGACTACGGTACGTGCTGGAAACGATGAGTGTATGATAATATGGATACATTTTTGGCAAATTAACGTAAGTGACATTTTTGAAAATCATGTTTTTCCATTAAACTAACGCTATTATTGTTCAGAAGGCACTGCCAAAGTGTAGTAAGCCTATACATATATTATGTTTAAAGTAATTCTAGGCTTACTACACTTTGGCAGTACCTTCTAAACAATAATAGTGTTAGTTTAATGGAAAAACATGATTTTCGCCAAAAATGTCACTTACGTTACTTTGCCAAAAATGTATCGATATGTAGAATCCTTTAGAATTAAATATGTAGTCAAAAGAAACTTGATTGTGTATAATTACAAAAAACATCCAAGACATCACACAGGACTTTCACAAAACAGGTTACATTAATTTGATCATGGTAAGGTTTTTTTTTATAAACCTCCTATCTGAACCGGCAGAGTGTAGGTAGACGGTAGAATTAGAACGGTAGAAGAAAAACCTTGAAGAAGTTGAAGAGCTCCTTTATAGGATGATGCTACTGTCTTATCCACGTTAAAAGAGAATAAATTAGAGTGGGACCAGGTTTTTATTGTAAGTAGATCAGAAGTTATATTATGAAGATTAGCATATTAGAGTTGCTCCAAGTGATACTGGTACTGGTATCATCAGCAAAAATAAACATTTTTCTTACGATTTGTGGTCCTTGTGTTACCCCATACAATGTTTTTTCTAAAGTCAGTATCATTTGCTATAAACAGTTGATTCCTATTATCCAAGTAGGAAGGAGGATTGAAACCAATTCAAAGAAATACCTCCAATTCCGTAGACATAGAACTTAAGTTTTTTTTATTAAAAAAAAAAAATTGTGAATGCGCTTCCAAGATAATCTCTCTCTAATTCCTAGATCATTTCTGAATCTAAAGGACTTATTACGTGTTCCACTTTCGCACAGAAGAAATACTAAGGCCACACGGGCGATAATTTACGGCGCCGTAAAGCCGATGCCGCACTGTAGGATGCTAGATGGTGGCTTGGAGGGTGGATTTTAAAGGTGGATGGTGGAGGGTCGCTGTATCCTGGACGCAGTGAAAGAGTGAAATGAAGTCAGAAGTCAGTATCCAATTGACTGCTGAGGAATCGTTTGTTTCATTTGTTACGTTACAGTTGGTTTGTTTTTTAGCTTATCGTCATATTAGAGGTAAAACTCCCTCACTAAACTTTTCAGAAAGTGGAGAAAAATCGACTTAAAGGCAAAAATTGTTTTTTAAATTCACCTGACTTGAATATTGGATTTTTTTTAATGCACCTGCAAAAAATAAATAAAACAGATATTTTAAGCCATGTTTCGTCACACAGTGGGTCTGCTGGCTCCCAAATTGCCCTTCTTTTATACACAGCACTTATTACGCTTTCATCCATAGCGAGGCTACCCGGATGGATTTATCAAACACGACTGATATGGGTGGATAGACGCCTGGCGGACCACCGGGTGGGTAGATGGTAGTGGGAGGCCACTGCGGCTACCGTCGTTGTATTATTCGTGGTATAAGTATCTGGATGGTCGCCAGGTGGGTATCTACCATCCACCATCCTAGCAAACTTCCTGCACTGCGGCATCGGCCTTAGAGCAGTAAACCTGACGAGGCATTGGTTGACTAACTCCTATTTCATCTACAATTGGTGGAGGACTTAGTCAACCAATGTGTTTACTGCTCTTACGGCGCCGTAAATTATCGCTCGTGTGGCCTTTCGCTTAGTTTTGTATAATTCGTAACAGTATCTTAAGTGTGGGGCTCATCAAACTGATTAATAGTATAAATTCACTGCATTTGCTGGGCCTGCTTTTCTTTGGTAATGTTATAAACACTGACTCCAACCAATCATCTGGTATTTTTCCTTCGTTGTAAATTTACTCAAAATTCTCTCTCTTCAATTCTGACCCCTCGAAGAGGGTGTAGTGGTCGACGTGATGTCGTGTATTGTCCGTCTCCAAAGATCTCTGTCTCTGGTCATTTCTTTTAACTTATGCATAGGTTTTTTGCATATTCCTGTAATTTGATCGATCCATCCTGCTGGGAATCTTCCTCGTGATCTTCGGTCCCTCACCATTCCTTGTATAATGAGTCTTTCCATGTTTTCTGAGTTTGCTCTCATAACATATCCAAAGTGTTTTATTTTGTTGGAGATGGACTTTACTGGAGAGTCGTAGAGTAACTTTTAGCTCTCTTAAAATTGAATTATTTGTCCTATGGTCGTTCCAAGGAATTCGTAGCATTCGTCTCTAACAGAACATTCCAGTGGCGTCTATCTTTCTTCTTTCCGAATTTCTCAGGGTCCAAGATCCACATCCGTAGGTCAGTATTGGGAATATTAAGCAGTTGATCAACCTCATCTTTATTGAAATTTGACAGTCCTTCCATATTGTGGTCTTTTTTGCTGAGGCAACTTTTGCTAGATCACATCTACGTTTAATCCCTTCCTGTAATGACCCTGTGTTTGTGATCGATGATCCCAGTTACAAGAATGAGCTCACAACCTCAAACCGATCAATTGTGGGTATGTGTCGATGATTGTTATGTAGTCTATCCACTATCATGATCTTTGTCTTTGATTTATGTTTAATTGCAGACCAAATGTTTGACTTTCGTTTTCGACCTGTCATAGAAGATCAATCAGCTATGCTTGACTATTTGCAAGGAGGACTGTGTCATCTGCGAAACGTAGGTTGTTTATTTTATGACCATTTATTGAGATGCCCTTTGCCCATCCTTTAAGCGTTCTCCTCATAATAATATGTTCCCCATATATATTGAATAATTGTGGAGATAGTATACATCCTTGTCTGACATCCCGTTCTGGATGAAATTAATTTGAAAATGTGTAAAACTTTAAACTGATGAAAGCAGCTTTCTAATAATACTTCTTCTTCTTCTTCTTTTAACCCTATATTGCATGAATTTTAAATATGCAAACTAAAAATGTTTTTTCGTTTTACCTGGCTTTAATTATGAACATAAATGATCCCATAATTTAATTTTTGAGTCGGCCCCCCTTTTTTTGAAAATTCGGAGTGTGTACTGTAAGCAACAATATGCAATTAAACTACATTTATCAGATAAAACAAAAATTTTGTATCCCTACTTTTTCGTTTTTTTTTTGGATTACACTGCTTTATACTGCTTCTTCCTTTGAAAGGAACAATTTGTTCATCTATTGACAAGAACTCTCCAAGGGGAATTGTAGAACATACTTCGTTCACTTTAGTGATCAACGGTCTTATTTTGTATGACTAGTCATAATATGGAGATTATTTAGATGGTTGTCTAGTATTGTCGCACATAATATTTTTTTATAGCCTCAAATTGATTCACAGACATTACATCGGCTACTTGGGTAATCATAGGCGTAACCAGGGGGGTTTTGGGGGTTATAACCCCCCCCCATTAGGACGTACTTTGAGGTCTATACGCTTAACACCATACCCGCTAGAGACCTTCCAGTAGTTGTAACCCCCCCTAGGGCCTTTGTAACCCCCCCTTAGGGCCATCCTGGTTACGCCGTTGTGGGTAATCCTCGTTTTTGGATTCCAAAACATTGGTTGTTGCGGTAGTTTATATAGATAGACGTGTAGCATGACATACCAATAAATTGTTCAATTTCATTTTTTGTTACACCAAGTGGCTTATTTGGACTTTGTTGAATACTATATAAATTTGACTGCTCTATAAGAGTTCCAATCAACTGGTCATCAAAAAATTTAGTAAAGTATTCTATTGCTTGTTTTATTTCATTTGTCGTAGGTACATTTACCTTTCCATTTCGGAATAGGTAATGCAATTTTTGTTTTACAAAAATAGGTTTTGTACATACAAGCAGGTTTTGTTTACTGTCATCAGAATCATCTGGCACTGGTCTTACAACATTTTCATTTCTGTTACTCCAATTTCCACAGAATCGATTTACACTAATTTCAGATAGTTCCATGATTCAATTGCATAAAGTTGCCTCAAAGCAACACCTGTTTACAACTTGATTTGTGATTCTTCTTTTATATTTACAATTATAAAATTACTAGGAATTACTTCCCTCACATAAGCTTATTACAAAAAGTATCCAATTTTACGTTCAAAAATGGTGTACAACAAGAAAACAAGTTGAAAGATCTTCTACCTCTCGCTTATAACACACGCCTGGCAACGCCCGCCAACTTTTGGCGCGAAAACTTGGCTTGACATAATGACGTAGAAGTTTGCGTGATTACATAGATAGAATGTATCTTTCAGAACACAACATGCAGTTTAAATTTACTTAATAATTAAAGGTTAGTTTTCTAACTCAAGTTAATTTTGGTGTTGCCTTAAAGCAACGCTATGCAGTATAGGGTTAATAGGACTATGTCCTGTTTCTTCTGTTACAGTCTCCAGCTCTCGTACCATCGTTTTTTGGGTCTTCCTATGGGTCGCTTGGTGTTGGGCTTCTGTGTCTTCGCCCATTTCGCCATACGTTCAGGGTCCATCCGATCTACGTGGTCTCTCCACATGCGTCGTCGTGCTCTTGTTCATCTCACTACATCTTGAACACCTAGCTCTCTCAATGTTGTTCTCATTATTTGTTTGGTCTTTGTTGTCTCGTCCTTCGTCTCAGCTGCGTATGTCAGTACGGGTCTAACACATGTCTTATAAATGCGGACTTTGCTTTCGGTGCTCATATATTTATTCCGCCAGATTATATCCCACACGAAACCAGATATTCTCGTTGCTTTCGTTGCTGCTGTTTTGTTTCTTGCCACATATGCCTGTCGCTAGATATTTCCACACCCAAATATCTACAATCCATTACCTGTTCGATTATAAGGGCGTCCACTACTACTTTAAAATTGGATTCTTGGATATGACCATCGATTGGGTCTTCTCTGTGGATAGTGTCAGTGTTCTAATAATTCAGAAAACTAAATAATTTTTTGTCATATAAAACTATCCAATGTTGGCAATGTTATAAGGGTTATTACGAATAATTCAATCGATGGATATATCTACATGTCTATCGATTATTGATTTGCAAGAATGTCTTTTTGACCAAAATTTTATTTATTCGGAACATATGTACGAGACATCAACACCCGATACTTTGTCGTCGTTTTTGCGTGTTTGCATTTTCTGACGAAATGTCGATGTGCCCTCACTTTTCGTTGCTACGCCCTCTTCGGAGTTCGGAGGGAGTGAGGGCGAGAAAATGAAATTGCTTCATTTTCTCGGGGCTATTGGCTTTGCTTTTCGCCGTTGCCATGGACAACCGGCCGCATTTTCTTCTATTTATAATAAAATCTAAAAGTTGGTTAAGACGCGAAAGTAAATATATGTTTTTGGTCAGATTTATTTCGTTTTGTGATTAGATTGCAATAGGTTTTTGAAACGATATTTTTATTTGATTGAAAACAAATTATTTTTATAGTTGTTTAAAATTGAAGTAAACACTTACGGTAAAGTAAAAAAGCTTCTAGTGTAAACTAGTAAGTACATTTTAATTTTTTTATAAAAATTAAAATTATCCAAACTGATTAAAATTTCACGTTTTCGGTCTTATTAGACCATTAATAGTGGTAACATCTGATAAATAAGTTTATTAGCCATAACACCCATTAGGTAGGGCTCTATCCCTAACAACACACAACATTCCAGGAATGTACTACCAAAGTTCTATCAATATTTGAATGTCCTGGACATTTAGGGAACATTCGGTGAACATCTGTTTAAATTATTCCTGGAATGTTACCATAAGACATTCTGTGAACATACTACCAATGTTCCTATATTTTAAGTTGCGAAATAATACATACGTGTAACAGATACAACATTACTTATAACATACCAGACAAACTAAGTGACACTTTAGGCCTACAGTGCAATAATATGTCAAATTTAAAGAGTTTTCCAAGTTCAATTAATACAATATTATAAACATACAAATGTAATAAAAATTATTGTTCGCGAATATTCAATTTGGAATGCGATTTTGTTAATAAAAAAAATACTTATAACTTATGCAAAACCCAAGAGAGGCATTTATATTTATTTCTTTTGCGTTCATTTTCAAATTCGCCGTGCATATATTTTTGTGCATGGCGCTTGAGAGGGCATCACGTGACTAAAAACGACCAACCAACGACCTCGCTTCGGCCATCTTAGCATCTTCATCTTGCCACCTTTGTTTGTATTATTTGTGCTTTTTAAGAATATTTTTTTAATTCGGATACTTTTATAATAGCTTTAATAGTATTATTAACATAGTGAATAAAATGGTGTCCTGTTTTTAACGCAGTTGGAGTAGCAGAAACAAATGTAGATAAAAAAATCTGCAGGAATAACGTTTCAATTATGACAGAAGCTCCAAACAAATGACTGAATGAAAATGAAAAGCCCTATTAAAAGGTTAGTATGCAAATATGTAAACGAAGGCATGCCCTGTATTTCAGAAAATAAATTAATACTATTAATACCCTAATAATACTATTCATAAAAAATCTTTTAAGTAACCTAGATATAACAAAGTGAATAAAAGGCATAAATCAGAAGAATTATTATTTTATTTTATAAGTTAATAATTGGTCATATCCATTTATTATTTTAATAATAATTGTGAATAAGCCACAAACTTCGCTTATTCCTAACTAAAATAGTAAATAGAGATAATAACAATAGGATTTGTAAAACTAAAGTAATTCTTTTTGCGTTTTTGCTAATGTATGCCTTTATAAATAGGATGGTAGACCACACACTATAATATGCAGTACCAACTAATGAATACACAGAATATTATAGTCGATTTGCTAAACTCAGTCTCAGTACTACTGAGTCTCAGACACAACTGGCTAGTGATTTTAGTAAATAATTTTGCCAATTTGGTAAAATTGGCAAAAAAAAATAATAACTAAATAGTTAATAATTACTGTAATTTTGGCAAAATTGGCCAAAAACAAAAAAAATTACCTACTAAAATCACTAGCCAGTTGTGTCAGAGTTTGGGGAACCGACTATACTAATAAACAATTTCTAAGCTGTTTTATAATATTTTGTGAGTCCATTAATCATATTTTTTATTTAAAACTAAAATTTGTTAATAATGCTTAGTAATGCCTATATTTTGTATTTTTAGCTTTCCAGAAGATCCTGCGAAGAAGACATGAAGTATAGATCAGATTTGTTAATAGAGGAGTATGTTCAAAACACTTTTTAGAAAAAGATATTGACAGAATTTCACTTTCATCTGTTCGTTTAAGAGACTGTGCTGTTCCAATAGCTTATGTCACACAGGTATATGCATTTTTTTTCTTGGTTTTAACATCTTTAAACGCGAAATACGCAATAGCTTATTGAATTGATGCCATGTTATTTTTCTTTATTAAGGTCTTTGTTTATTATTGTGTATGTGTATTAACAGAAACATTTTTGGTTATTCTTTATTTTATTTTATATTTTGTCATCAAGTGTTCAGTCAATGTATGTAGTTTTCTTATGTACACCTTTATGGGTTTATACCTGGTGGATGTATATTTCAATAAATAAATAAATAACCTAATTAATAATACAGTCTGTACAATATAGATACTGTTGTAATTCATTATCTACATCGGAGATCTAAGTTGACATTGTTGCCCAACTGCAAAAAATTTTTGAATTCATTTTAAGTCAAATATATCACATAATTATTGCGAAGTAGATTATACAACAAAACAGATTAATATTCAATGTAAATAAATAAAAACATCAGAAATAGAAAACAAGAATTAAGGTATAATCTTATGTTACAGTTATTAAGGTACCAAGGGTATTATAAGGATAATAACGCTTGAGGTCAATGGTGTTTTTAACAAGGGCCTGAGGGATATACGTTGACCGAAAGCGTTATTATTATAATACCTGTGGTGCCTTCAACGTTTAATGTCTGACTAAATTATTCTTTATATGCGAAAAATTTGAATGAATTTTGAATTGATTAGTTTTTAAATAAGTACATTTACCAGTAACAGTAGTAACATAATTGTGGTAACCATAGTTTTACTTAGGTTGATATTTGTCAACTTGACAGTATCTAAGTCGTTATTTAAATTTAATGCCCAAGGGCGTTATATCGTACTTAACAGACTTCGAAATGTCATTATTTGTCAAATAATGTACCAGTAGGACATTAAAGTAAATAATAAAAACAATAAATATAATGAATACTAAATACTTATTTGTTTGTGAAAAATCTATTTCTTTGTGGCTTTTTTGTAATTAACTATTCTAATGAGGAAATAAGCCACAATTTACTTGAAAAAATAATTTTATTAAGGTTTCTACTTCCACGTCGGATGTCGTTGTCAAAATACAAAATGTTCATTATTATTATTTTATTTATTAAATATTATTTATTATTTATTTAAATATTATTTAATATTTATTTTTTTATTATTATTATTTATGCGTATTATTACCTGTAAATAATATTTCTTCTGATTGTTAATTGTAAAGGATAGAAAAATTACCTTTTATTTTATTTTCTTTTAGAATCAGCTGAGAGAAGTGGTCTACAAAAAACCAGAAAGGAAACGGAATATGTGGCTACGAAAAGCAAAAGAAAGGTTTACAAAGCAAATGTGACACATTTTTTTATAATATTTAGGAATGTCAGTAAATTACATTAAAAAATGTATGTAAAGATTTTTTGCAATAAAAATGTTTATATTTATCAAGGATGTATTATTTGGTATGGCCACATATCGTCAGTGATGTGACAATACCTCCTATCTGTTTTTTTCAAGAGATTTGTAAGATAGACTAAAAACTTGTTTCGGCCACCTCCTGTTTTCATATATTTTTTGACTTGTTTTGCAGTAAATTCAACTATCTATTTACTACAAAAAATTCAGAATACGTACGAAAACAGAAAGTGACCTTAAAAAATGTTTTTCGTCTCCTGCAAACCTCATGAAAAAACATATAGGAGGTATTGTCACATTACTGACGATATATTTCAGTGAATGTCTAAAAAATATACTGTGAATGTTCAAAGAACGTTCGTAGACATTCATGGAATGTTCTAACAAGACATTCAGTCTAAAAATATACTGTGAATGTCCAAAGAACATTCATGGAATGTTCCAACAAGACATTCAGTCTAAAAAATAGACTGTGAATGTCCAAAGAACATTCGTAGACATTCATGGAATGTTCCAACAGAACATTCTAAGAATATTTAAAATGCTGACACAGCACTTTCCTGGGACTTTCCAGGGACATTCGTGTGCATTTGGGGACATTCCAGGAATGTTTTCAATGTCCTGTGTGTACATTCTAGGAACATTCATGGAATGTTTTGTGTTATTAGGGATGAAGGGGTATCACCAAGCCGCAAGCCCTTATCTCTTTTCGCACTCCTCCGGTATATAGGCCGATCAGACACCAGCGTATTGTCGTCTAAGTTGCAGCTTTATTTAGAATTTACTATTAACTAATTACTTTAGAAACTATTACGTTAGCGGTTTTTCTTCTTCTGTGCACCAAGTCAAGATCCAAACCCACTTCAACTAGACTAGAGCATTTGAAAGCAATAGGAGTTAAATAACCGCCTGTCCCGCTTGGCTATCTGACTGATACTGAGCATTATAGCATAGCTAATTTAATACTTACATTTTTCATACATATTCGGATTCTAGATCCAGGCTGAGACATCTACTCTACGAAGTAGATGACACAACACCGATGAAACTGAGGGAACCAGAAATGCGCATAAACCACCTCAATAAGGACGAAAAAATGCGCACCTGGATGGGTAAACCTCTGCACGGGCGACATTCCAATGAGGTCAGCCAAGACTATGTCGACAATATAGCGTCGAATTATTGATTGCCATCAGGAAAGATGTTTCCCGAAACGGAAGGTTCATTACTGGCCATTCAGGATCAGGTTATACCAACCAAAAATTACCTGAAATATATTGTCAAAGACCATAGGTCCAAAACGACAAATGCCGATATGGATGTCAAGCCCAAGACCCAATCCATTTACAGGGGGCTGCCAGGAATTTGCTGCAAGTGAATACAAGGAACGGCATGACTCAGTAGGAAAGATCCTTCATCAAGAGATAGCTATCAAACTGGGACTTCTCCAAACGGACCATCTCCCATATTATCAATACGTCCCTGAGAGTATGCTTGAGGATGACAACTACAAGCTATACTGGAACCGCACTGTGCTCACAGACCAAACGGTGGCCCATACACATACTGGACCAGATCTCGTAATAGTTAATAAATTAATGAGACAAACAACACCCATTGATGTGGCGATTCCTAATAAAAATAATCTACGTAGGTACTAAATTTACTGAAAAAATCGCCAAGTATAGAGATCTGGAAATTCAAATACGAAGACAATGGAGAATGCAAAGTATCCAGACAATATCTATTATAGTCTCTACTACTGGAGTTATACCGAAGAACCTCCTAGAAAACCTAAAAAAGTTGGGTCTGAATGAAAATCTTTATAAGACCATGCGGAAAGCTGTACCTAGTACTCTCGTAGACCAGATGTTTACGAAAATTTTTGTGAGATACACCTGCAAACCAAGTCACCTAGACTAGAAATAAAAGAACCATTCTATGGCATCACTAAATTTGCTACAAAAAACGAAGTTCGAAGTGGCCGATAAGGAATCATAAAAAAATGTAGAGCAACTCAAGGGCAAATTCAACTAAGAAAAGAATCAAGAATATTGATCAAAAAATTGTAAAAATAATAAGCTGATTACATTCTTTATAGTTGAATACATTATTTGATATTGTCCCTATTATCAAGCAAAATTAAAGTTTTTGTGTATTTTAAAAATATTGTCTATTTATTCAGCTGAATATTTGTGATATTGACCCCATTCTCACTCAAAACTTTCTGCCTCTTCTTTTTTTTTTTAATTTCTTGCGCCTTTTACCTCTTCTTCGCCTTTAGTACTTAAAATCAAATAGCGATCTTACATTGTTTATAAGAAAAAATGGCTTAACTTATAAAGGCTGATTCTCATTATCCATCTAGATGGAGGCAGGCAACCGTCCATCAGATGTCCGTCAATTTTATGCCGTATTCGCACTATCTCAGCAGCTAACCATCAGTGTTTCGATTTTCGATAACTCTTGTGACGAGTAGTACGCTTTTCCGTGATGTTTAAAAATTATTATTCACTTACCGTTTTAGCCGTTATTGCTATTTTGCTGGAAGAAGAGGATGAAGAGAAAGAGAAATCTAAAAGAAAAGCTAGGAAGACGGAAAAAAGAAAAATATGGTTACATAAAAGTCTGATGGAAATGAAAACTGAAGGGAAATTTTTCACGTTATATGTATAAAGAATTGTTAAATTTAATGATGAAGTAAAATTTCATCAATACTTTAGAATGTCGAAATATCCATGACACTATATAAATAACATTATGTTATAACCTTATGTTATTTTTATAGTATCATGGAAATATCAGTTCAATGATTTTTTGTCAAAAGTCAAACATGTGTTACGAAAAAAAAGTACTACATTTAGAGAAGCAATAACTCCAATTGAAAAATTGTCACCGACGAAATGCCAATTGCACCGTTCGTATATTCTCACTATCCTCAAGGCACGTCACCAACAAGTACCGACGTCAAAACATTCTTTCCTACAATGTCGGCTGCCGGCAGACGGGGGCTAGCCGCGACATAGACGGATAATGTGAATACGCAATGGTTTTGGAATCTAGTAATGTTTTGCCGGATACCTGATGGACGGTTGCCTGTCGCCGTCTAGATGGATAATGAGAATCAGCCTTAACACGGCAGCAAAAATTGATAGCGGCAATTCAAAATATAATTCTTGTTTAACGAGATTTTTCGTATGTTTAGGAAAAAATATTCAACATTTTATTGCAAGTATTTGCCGCTCTTACAGTTTTATACATATGTATATGTTGTTATTAAAATTTTGTCTGATTTCTTACCGGTAGCTTTATTATAAGCCGTAACATATTATTTTTTCCTATTGTGGCAAAACTGTCCGTTCAAAAATTTTCAAAAAATCCATAAGTATTTATTGGGAGTATATCTTTATGCTGTAAGAAAATTAACAAAATTGTATGTTTGGTTTTCCCGCTTTATACTTGAAAAAAAGTAGTTTTTTGAGTTTTTTTCAAAAACGAAAACATGAAGTTTGCTCAAAATTTGTCAAAATACTTCTAGTGATCACATATACCTTCTCAATATTTTTAAAATTTTTGAATGTGTAGTTTTTTTGGGGGGTGCAGATCAACCTTAATAACATATTTTGTTTATTAGATGAATTAAAATTCATCTAATTCGAATTAGATGAATTACTACTGAAATATGATATCCTGTATAAAACTCAAGATCTTGGTTTATTTTTACGAATACATAGTTTAATCTTTGTCTAATACGAAACTTACTTCTGGTGAATAAAAATATTTCCTATATTTATTTTGACTTGATCTTAATAAAAAATGTTTAATAAAACCCGTAGAAAATTCCCATAAACGTTTTAGAGCCGTATTACCTATAAGGTTTCATGTTTTCTGCCTTACTGACAATGACGACGGGGTTGCGGACTCCTCACATCCGGTTAGGTATATACAAAGCTCGAACCTCCATGAGAGGTTTCATCATGCTCCAACAAACAATTCGCAGTCAAAATTATGGTTTCTTCTTATATATTATTATTTTACACTGAATCAAAGAATGCATGCATTTTATAAAAAGTCTTTTTTTTCTTTAAGTTGAATTAAATCAGTCATATTTATTATCTATTCTGTAATGCTTTCAGTTCTTTACTTCTTCAACTAATACTAAAAATTTTAAAATTAGATCTATTTAGAACTGTTCAGAATTTATATTTTTTGTTCAGTCTTTTTCACTCTTTTTGGCCGATTTGATATTGTAAGCCACTAAAGAAAGATGGCGTTTGTTTATACAATACAGGGTGTCCAGAAGCTCCACCGACAAACGAAGACAGGAGATTCCTCAGATAATTTTAAGACAATTTAACCCAATTCATCTAGTCCGAAAATGCTTCCTAAGGGAGCTAGAGCTCTTTGAATATGGCGTCTTGTAATTAGTTTTTCTTAAATACCTCCAGAACGCTTTTAGTTAGAAAAACGAAAATTGGTATGCATATTTATCTTACAGAAATAAATCGATTCCATTCATTGCGAATTTATAGTACCGGTCATAGGCGTCCGTTTTGGGTAGGGCAACGGTTATTTATCGCATAACTTTTTTGTCTTTAAATTTTAAGAATTTTTGACTCTGGATTATTAAATTGTGAGGTATTCTAGTACTGGACATAGCCCAGAGCGGGGACTCGGCGCCCGAGCAAGCAAAACAGATCGAAGATAAGTCACTAGAGATAGCGGGAATAGAGCGCCTCACGCTGGCCTGCATTGATCGGGGTAGGATTTCATATGGGAGTCCGTGTACTAAGTCTCCCCTATGATAAGCACTTTGCTGATTGAGAGCCCCTATAGCGCATCAGAGTGCTATCGGGGGGTAAGTGGATGGTCTGGAGCATTGAAGCGGGGTGGAGTGATTCCTGCTTACGGGAATTAATCCTCCTCGCCCCAATGAATTGTAGCACCCGAATGTCATTCTCTAGGGGTGAGCAAGTCTCTCAGGCTGGGTTAAATCACTATGCTTGCTTGCTTATTCTAGTACTGAATGGTACTCTAGCTTTAAGTCGGTAGGACACACCGCTTTCTAGAAAAATCGATTTGAAAATTTTTCGTCTTTTGCATTTGAAAAAAAATTTTCAAAAAGAAAACGGTGTATTTTACCAACTTAAAGCAAGAGTAACTTTTAGTACTAGAATACTTCATAATTTAATAATCTTGTGTCAAAAATGCTTAAAAATGAAACAAAAAAGTTATGCGATAAAATAACCGTTGACCTACCCAAATCTAATCACCCCTACTAATGAAATCAATTCATCTCTAGAATATAATTAAACTTGCCAGTTTTCGTTTTTCTAAATAAATTTTCTTTTGAAATTATTCAAAAAACGAAAAATTTTCAAATCCATTTTTATTTAAAGCAAGAGTACCTTTCAGTACTAGAATACTTCATAATTTAATAATCTAGTGTCATAAATGCTTAAAAATTAAAGACAAAAAAGTTATGCGATGAAGTAACCATTGCCCTACCCAAAACGGAAGCCTATGATCGGTAGTAGAAATTCGCAATGGATGGAATCGATTTATCTCTGGAAGATACCAATTTTTGTTTTTCTAACTAGAAGCGTTCTGGAGGTATTTAAGAAAAACTAATTACAAGACGCTATCTTCAAAGAGCTCTAACTCCCTTAGGCAGGGCCCCCGTAAGGGTTACTGGTGCCTGTGTGCAAAAAAAATTTTGGCGCCCCTTAAGACATTATAATAATTTTTATTTATTTTTTTAAGTTAGGTAGGTGCTTGAAATAAACCAAAAAGCTGAACTTTAGAAGTCATATTTACAGTCCATTCACACAAGGTAAAATATTGTTCTGAAGCTATTTCCTTGGATAAATGTGGATAAATATGGATAAATTGGAAATAAGCCACAATTTAACTAAAAAAATGATTTTATTAACGTTTCGACGTCCACATCGGATGTCGTTGTCAAAATACAAAATATGTATTAATAAATTAAACAAAAATGTTGTTGCTTAGTAAAAAAATTCTTCTAATAATTTAATTGAATATGACTAATTTATATCGGCAATTCATTTTAAAGTAGAAGACTTTAAAATGATGTTGACAATATTTATGAGTTGAGTTCCTGGGACGACTTTACTGAAACATTTGATTACATGAAATCAACCTAACCCAAAAATATCAGTCACAAAAAAATCATAGCATGCGTGATCTGTCTTTAAAAAGACAACCACATGCAACGGTGACAGTAAAATTCTCATGTTAGAGATTCCATAGTAAATCACCAGGAAAAAACCTCGTGATACTATGAACTATACTTTTACAATATTTTACTAAGGTAAAATATTGTAAAACCTCCGAATTTTAAAGAACCGCTTGGATTGACGTTTGGCATGACATTTGGCATACACATAGCTAACACATCACAGAAAAAAGTGATATTGAGCCGATATGTGCTTTTGCCCTGAATGTGACTTTCACCCCTTCTCGGGGATGAAAAACATATGTTCAAGAAGGTTCGGAATTTGATAAAATGGCTAATTTTAAACAACTTTTGTTCTGTAAAGTATTTTCACTAAGTCAATACTTTTCAAATTATTTGCGAGTAAATATGTTAATTTTTCAACAAAAAACACGTTTCTTATAATGAAAACTCATTATAATTTTTCTAAAGCGTTTTAAAGAAGCTATATTTTTGTTTTTTTAAGATTTTTTTTAACATCAAAAGTAAGTAAGTTACGCTCAAAATAATCATCCCTTTTTTGGCAAAAAAAAATCGGGAAAATCACCCCCTAATTGGCATTCTAAATGAAATTAATCGTTACCGCTTCACCACAAGTTACTTGCCTTATCTGTTGTTTATATGATCTAAAGCAGCGGTTCTCAATCTTTTTGAGTCATGTACCATTTAAAGTTTCTTTTATTATATTTCTATATTTTTAGATTGTATAATCAAGACTTACTATGTACTACTATTTTAAGTTTTTGTGTGTTTTCTGTACCACCGCAAATAATGATATGTACCACCAGTGGTACATGTACCACAGATTGAGAACCGCTGATCTAAAGTTTCATCGGTTCAGAATGCTTATATTTGAAAAGTCTGTACTTAAAAGGGCTTGAGCGAGCCACTATCAAGAGTGTATGCAAATTTTCAACAGCCATATCTTAACCAATTTTTGTCTTACAGGAAAAAAAATCCAAAATATTCAGAAAAGCAAAACCTAAATTCTTTACTGCTTGACATTTTTGGTATCACTAATAATTTTTAAGTTATTTGGAAAAAAAGGAATTTTTTCAAGATTAAAAAAAATTACTTTGAAATCAAATTTTTTCAAAAATGCTCACTTTAAACCGATGAAACTTACAGATCATATAAACAATACAGTATATAAAGTAAATGATAATGCGGTAACGATTAATTTCATTTGGAATGCTAATGAGGGGATGATTTTTACGATTTTTTTACCAAAAAAAGGTTGCTTGTTCTAGTTGCTAGAAACGTTTATAAAATCAAAACTAAAGCTTTTTCTTTTCTTTTCTTTTCTTTAGCTTTTCTTTAAAGAGCTTTTCTTTAAAGAAGTTGTAATGAATTTTACCCGAAAAGTGCTTAATTTTTTGGTTATTTCACGTTGAAATATTCTACTTGGAATTTGACGAATAATAACCTACTTTTAATTAGCTACAGCTCTGCTTCTACTGGGCTTTCAGGCTTCATATATTAATTATTTTTTTCACTTTTTTGTAAGCTATATTTTTGCTAAGAGTATTTTTCGATAAAATAATTAGTTTTTGACTTATTTGCGAAAAACCGTCTAAAAACGGGTTTTTTGTTGCAAAATGAACATGCAAATAACTCGAAAAGTAGTGACTCTATAAAACAAAATTTGCTTAGAATTAGTCAATTTATCCAATTCCGGACTTATTTTTAACGTATGTTTTTTACCCCCGAGAATACCCACAGGTATTCTCGGGCGTATTCTGAATATTACTTCTTTTCTTTTAGCTATGTGTATGACAAGTTTCATGTCAATATAAGCGGTTCTTTAAAACCCACAGCAAAAAACGTTAGTAAATGGACTATTATTTGTAGACTAAAAGATCAAAATGAAACAAACTTGACTTCGGTCATGTTCTCGCAAATGGGAATCGGCAGTAACTGGATGATATACTAATGAAATTTCGTGTGTGTTTATACTTAATCCTATTTAATTTCTCAACTTTTATTTTAAAATTAATTTTTGTTTTTTTTTTGTTTGTTTGTTGCTTTTGCGATTTTCGCCCCTGGGTTTTGGCGCCCCTAAAGGATGACGCCCGTGTGCATTGCACACTTTGCACAAATGGTAGCGGGGGCCCTGCCCTTAGGAAGCATTTTCGGACTACTTAGTTGAATTTGGTTAAATTGTCTTAAAATTATCTGAGGAATCTCCTGTCTTCGTTTGTCGGTAGAGTTTCTGGACACCCTGTATAATATGACAACTATCTCTATTTCTTGTGTTTGTATTTGTATATCGCAAGTTTTATAAAATTTTGAAACAAAATGAGGCAGGAACTAAAATTGGAATTATTTATGGTCTGCTCTTTTTAAGAAAAATAAAGCAGAACATAGTGGTGAAATACTCGACAAGGGAATCTATAATTTATTGCATTCACGACTTGTCGTCCACCGGGATAATAATATTTAGCGAACTAGTTCCTTTTATACCCACAAAAGTGAATAAAAATATAAACTAACACTAACAGTAAAGATTATTCAGATTTGATTACTGAATAGGGCGTCTACTATGTGCTTATATAGACCAGGGCGCATCTGTAAAAATATTAGTACATTTGGACGTTGAGAGGTGACTCAAATTTTTTTGCAGAAATTGCTTGAAAATAACTCAAATAATAATATTTGAGTTATCCTCCCTCTCAAAAAGGTCCGGAACATTGTTTAAATAATCAAAATGTCAAAAAATTAAGGAAAAATTCAATTTTTTTCTTCGTTTTTTGATTATAACTTTAAAAGTATTCATTTCCGAGAAAAGTTGTACTGACATAAAAGTTGTATAAATTTCCTACAATATAAAATTGGTTAAAAATTTCAAAAATAATCACCCTTGTTGCAAATAGCAATAATTGCGAAAAAACCATAGAAAAACAAGTATTCGCATTTTATGTTGTTCAACCCTTTATGCTAAACTTAGGACCTTCATATTTCACCCACAAAAACTGTATAATACAGTAAAACAATACTGTAAATTTAATTAAGATCGGTTCAACAGATTTTGCAAAATAAATTTGGCAATCCAGCTTTCGCAAAAAAAATTCATTTTTTCAAAATGTTACAGGACTGAAAATAAAGTAGATAGCAAGTTGAAATTTTTTTTGCTGATAGAAGTTTACTGTATCTTTTATTTGCAATTTGCAAAACTAAAATAGATTAATTACCACGGCGTCAGGAATTTTTTTAAAATAAACATTAATTATTGGTGCTACGCGCAGGACAGCGGATAGTTTTCTCTGATTGGGCATTCCAATGACATTTGATAATAGCCAGGGAGGTAGTGTCAAATTTGACAGGAGCATTTTAGCATGGCTATTTTCTTTTTATTTAGGTAGCTGTTCAAAAGCTTATTAACAAAAATGATGTGTCAGCTGGCCCAAAACCGGGGATTTTAGACAAGAAACGGTAAAATATGAAAGTTGATGGACAAACGCTACAACTTAAATGTCAATTATTTATATACGTTACTCAGAACATTTGATAGACTTGCTTACTTGGCTCCTACCTTTCACTCAGGAGATCCGGGTTCAAATCCTGGCGCGGAAAATTATTTTTGTTTTTTAAATTGACATTTTATTTTAAAAAATAGTTATTTTTATAATACCACGGCATGCCCACTTGGCCAGCTAACATTTTTTGCAACATACATGATGCAGCTGACGCTTTTTTATTACAATCTAAAATTCATAAATTATTGAATTATACTTTTTAATCTTTGCCACACTAGTCCAAGAATATTTTTTTATTATTAACTAGCTGACCCGGCAAACTTCGTACTGCCTTAAAACTAAATAATGTTTGAAAGTTTAATACCTAAAAATTACCAGAAAGCCAAAAAATACTAAAAAATATTGCGTACCTATACTTTTTCTACCAAATGCATAGTTTACGATTCTATAAGGAAAATAGGTACAGACAAACATTCATTTTTATGTATTATAGAGAATAGGGAAATATTTAGATTGCTATTAAAAAATGGGGGTTGGTGAGAGAAAAGTGAAAATTTAGGGTTGTATCTTTCGGTTCTACAACATATAAAATTAAGAAAAAACAGTTTGTCCAAAAAAATATCAAATAATGTCTCCCTTTCCACTTAGATTGTTGGTCTTACCAACTCAGGAACCTTCAGAGTTTCATGTACAACAAATTTGCTTATTAAGATCAATCATAATATTATGAAAATGCGTAGTTTGCGATTCTATAAAAGACAAACAGATTTTTTTATATTGTCTCGTATAAATAATAAAAACGTGGTATTATAAAAATAATTATTTTTCAAAATAAAATACCAAAAAAAAAACAAAACGAATTTTCCGCGCCAGGATTTGAACCTGGATCTCCTGAGTGAAAGGTAGGAGCCAAGTAAGCAAGGCTACCAAATGTTCTGAATAACGTGTATAAATATTTGACATTTAAGTTGTAGCGTTTGTCTATCAACTTTCATATTTTACCTTTGCTTGTCTAAAATCCCCGGTTTTGGGCCAGCTGACACATCATTTGTTAATAAGCTTTGGAACACCTACCTAAATAAAAAGAAACCAGCCATGCTAAAATGACTTTGACACTACCTCCCGGGCTATAATGATTGATACATTTTAATTTTTATTAAGTACATTTCGATATAAATAAATAAATTTGTTTATTGCAAAATAAAAACACATACTCTATCCTTTGAAATAACACTTTTTTTAGCAAAAACTTTCTTTGTTCATATATTTTAACTTGAGAATAAAAGTTTATTATTTTTAAACATAATATGCAATTGTTTAAACAATATTTCACAAACAATAATAAAATTAGTTTGATTTTTGTGGAATTAAAATATTAAAATACAACAAAATATAGAGTAACAAAATACTATATAAGATAAAGATTGGAAGAAATTTTGGTGGAAATCAACTTGTGTGAATCGAACACCGATGTCCTGCGCGTAGCACCAAAAATTAATGTTTATTTAAAAAATTTCGTGACGCCGTGGTAATTAATCGATCTTAATTTTGCAAATTGCAGATGAAAAGTACAGTACACTTATATAAGCAAAAAAAAAATTCAACTTGCTATCTGCTTTATTTTCAGTCCTGCAACATTTTAAAAAAATGAATTTTTTTTTGCGAAAGCTGGATTGCAAAATTTATTTTGCAAAATCTATTAAACCGATCTTAATGAAATTTACAGTGTTGTTTTACTATATCATAAAATTTTTCTGGGTAAAATATGAAGGTCCTAAGTGTAGCATAAATGGTTGAAAAACGTAAAATGCGAATACTTGTTTTTGTATGTATTTTTTCGCATTTATTGCTATTTTGCAACAAGGGTGACTATTTTTAAAATTTTTAACCTATTCTATATTGTAGGAAATTTATTTATGCAACTTTTATGTTAGTACAACTTTTCTCAGAAATGAATAGTTTTAAAGTTATAATCAAAAAACCAATGAAAAAATCGAATTTTTCCTTCATATTTTGATATTTTGATTATTTAAACAATGTTCCGGACCATTTTGAGTAGGAGGATAACTCAAATATTATTATTTGAGTTATTTTCAAGCAATTTCTGCAAAAAAATTTGAGTCACCTCTCAACGTCCATCTCAAAACAGATGCGCCCTGGACTAATAGGCGAGGCAACGAAGCATTAAACCTAGGAATTTTGTGCATAAGATGAATCGTCATGGAACTTGTTTGCATTCGATTCGAGAGCGTATCAGGAAATTTTGTGAACTAAATTAATCTCCGGCAAAAATTTTTGTGCATGAGAAAATGCAGTTTCAAAGTGCATCTAGAAGAGATGGAAAATGAAAAATTTAGAACTCAGGAAATATTGATGGAAATGAGTTCATTTTTATACTTGAACATTTTGGAGGTCACTGAACATGAATTTCATGACGGCGATGGTCTCCAAGGTACCTGATGCCCAGGGTGGAACTCATCGCCTAGGACGATCGAATAATTTGCGAAATAAAGATTGGATCGAAAAATTGAAAAATACGTGTTTAATATTTTTCAAAAATCTATCGAATGGCACTAAACACGACACCCCCCAGCTTTAAAATTTTAAAAGGAAATCCCCATTTGTTTTTGCAGATTTGGATTGCTTACGTAAAAAAATTACGTTAAAATAAGCAAATTTTATTCGAGACATTTTTTCGAATTGTGGATAGATGGCGCTATAATCGAAAAAATGATTTATCGTGATACCATAGGTAAATTATAGAAATGGTCTAATATCTCGAGAAATAGACTTCCAAATAAAAAACCAAAAAATACGTGTTTAATATTTTTCCAGAACCTATCGAATAACATCTAACACGACCCTCCACTCCACCCCTGAAGGTGGAGGGGAGTAACTTTAAAATCAAATAGGAATCCCCGTGTTTTATTGCAGATTTGGATTCCTCATGAAAATAAGTAACATTTATTTGAAACATTTTTTAGAATTGTTGACAGATGGCGCTAATAAATAGTGTTTTTCCGATTATAGCGCCATCTATCCATAATTCGAAAAAATGTCTCAAATAAAAGTTGTTTATTTTTAGGTAAGCAATCCAAATCTGCAATAAAAAAATGGGGGCTCCTATTTAAGATTTTTAAGTTACCCCACAGCCCACCTCCAGGGGGTGGAGAGTCGTGTTTGATGTTATTCGATAGGTTCTTGAAAAATATTGAACATGTATTTTTCAGTTTTTCGATCCAATCTTCATTTCGCGAATTATTCGATCGTCCTAGGCGAATAGTTCCACCCTGGGCACCAGGTACATTGGAGACCATCGCCGTCATGAAATTCGTGTTCAGTGACCTCCAATTCCCCCAAGTATAAACATTGAACTCATTTCCGTCAATATTTCCTGAGTTCTAAATTTTTCATTTTCCATCTCTTCGAGATGCACTTTGAAAATGCATTTTCCTTTTCACAAAATCTTTGGCCGGAGATCAATGTAGTTCACAAAATTGCCTGACACTCTCTCGAATCGAACGCAAAAAGTTGCATGACGATTCATCTTACTTTTGGCTGTTTAGTGCTTCCTTGCTTCGCCTATTGTACGTATTTCGGATTCACTTATTCTCATCAGAGCACTTGTGTAAAAGCACTCAACTAGAATCAAATCTTTTCATCCTTTCGGTGTGTTTATTAAAATAATTACAAAAGATGCAACTGTCTGTGTTACATAATACCTTAGACACATAGGCGTAACCAGGGGGTGGTTTTGGGGGTTATAACCCCCCCTTTGGATGTACTTTGAGCTCTATACGCTTAACACCACTATTATTCCATACTCCCCAGAGACCTTCAAGTAGATGTAACCCCCCCCCTTAGGATCATCCTGGTTACACCTCTGCTTAGACATCCTTCTAAAAGCGGTTCTTGTCTTCTAAACTCTGGATCTACTCTAATATCAAAGTAAACAATTTGATCAACTTGCTCAAACTTGGTACTATTTACATATGTATTATTGTATAGACGGTTTTATATTCTTTAGCTTACTTATTACGAGTATTTTGTTTTCCGTATGTTCAGATCCAGAGTCCAGATATTCTTCTTTACAGCTCTCAACGACACTGTCAAGTGATGTGTGCAGATCTTCTGAGTAGAAGCTACGAGTTTCACTGTGTCGTCCGCATATCGCAAATTATTGAAGACTTTACCTTTCACACTTATTTCTTCTTGTTTTCAGAAAGTTCATTTCGGAGTAAACGTTGAGGCGACAAGAGACACCCTGACGTGCTTCTCTTTTAATATTAAGAGCCTGTGATTCCAAGCCGTCATCCTGTATATTAATTGTATTTTGTAGCAATCAAGATATGTTCTAAAAAACGAAACTTCAAAATACAAAATCCAAACATGCAAAACTTGTTGCCGCTCTAAGTTAACAAAATATTGTAACCTGTTAATAGATGCTGTATCTTAATTTGGACCATAAATTACTCGGGAAAGGAAACAGAAACAGCTGAGATGAAGCTGCTGAGCCGCCGCTGTTAAAACTAATGTGATTATTCCACCCCTTCCCTGGGGACCTCGTTATATATGATTAGGTGCGCGTCATGCACTTTGTAAATATGAATAACAAACAGATACACTTGATAAAACTGTCACTTTACATTATTCTAAGTGAGAATGGCCAATATGTTTATCAAAATATAATATATAGAGGGCGAACATTATTTTTTTACCGAAGAAATTCAGTTTGAAAAAGTCAATAATTTCGTTTTCAACGTTAAAGAACGTTTTCCAACATTCTTTCACTGTTTTAAATAAATCAAAACGATAAATGCTAAATCCGCCATTATATTTTATCGAATGTACACTCACCGGCACAAAATTCCGCCACTAAAATGTTTGATTAAGTTTATAACTTTATTATTTGTACTCCGATTTTCAAGATTCTTGCATCAGTTTGTAGGTACATGTGATGGTACTGTGATTTCTGCTGTCTCTAGCTAGATCAAGATTAGTGGTTTTAATATTTCCATCAGTTTGCCATGTTTTATTCTATCGAACGCTTTTTGATATTCCAACTTCACTTGGTATCCCATTTTTATCTGCAGTTTTTTTATTCTTTCAAACGCGTTTCAAATGATTTTTGCACTTCTTGCGTCTTTATATTAACTTAATAATGAATAACCATTAACAATGTCGTTGCGACACAAAACTACAGCCGCGTCATCATCCCAGTTCAATCAGAGAGTGCAGCAAGCACCTCTACCGGTTTCGAAACTTATTAGTATCTAATCTGGAGGCACATATGCTGCTCTCTCTCTGACCCTACTAGGAAAAACCCCGACGTGCAGTCACGGATCGCAACGAACGAAATGGCAGGGATGCCCTAGCGGCAACTGCTAGCAAAAAACTAAGTTTTCAATCTAATAGCACATAAAACAACATCCAAAAATGTTATTAAACATCCTACCAGACTGAAAACAATGGGAACCTTCTCTGGTAACACCTCCGAGGCTTCTACAATTTGCAAGCCATAACGGATGCTGAGACTAAGGAAGATGAGGGAATTTTACAATTTATAATTCACGTCCCATCTGCTCAGCGCGGTAAAGTTCCAACGAGAATGGTTCCCTTCGTACTACAATCAGAGTAAACATATAAATCAAAAATGAATAACCATTTTCAATTTCGTTGCGACACGGTTTTTTTTATATTAACTTCTTTTCTTTTCACAATTGCTTCTACTGATTCTGGTTTAACGTCTTTTTTTATCCCCCTATATACAACTTCTAGATAGTGAATCCACTTACCTTTTTCTATGTTCTTCTTTTTCTTGATTTGCCTAACCGCGACGAATGTTGGTGATCATCACGGCAATCTTTATCTTATCTGCAGCAGTGCGGAAAAGCTGCACAGATGTCGTATTCAATCGGGTTCCGAGGCCCTTTTTAGCCAGGACCTCGCTTTTCAAATATTTTCCTTGCAGGATGTCTTGTAGAAGGACCAGTAGTAGAGTTGCACAAGTTTGACTTGAATGTTTAAACTTGACTTGAGTTTGACTTAATTTCAAGTCAAACTCAAGTCAATCCTTCTGACAAATAATTCAAGTCAAGTCAAACTGGTCAATAGTACAGGTTTGAAAATTCAAACTGTTTGTCAAACTAGTTTGAAAGAGTTTGAAAAATAATTTATTTAGTAGATATATTTTTTTGTCGAGATAGATATGTTAGTTGCCACTTAAGATAAGAAAATTAATAATACAAAAAGTGCCATATAAAAGTAACTTGATACAGGCAGCGAATATACTCAAAATGGGTCTTAAAATTCTTGAAAATGATTCATGTATGCTTAAAATTGCTTGCTGGCAAGTTTCGTTATATGTATCGATATCACTTTTTTTTTTGAGTGTGCCCGCACTTCACTCTCGCCGAAGTCGATCGAGGTTCAACAAGTACGAGAGTGTAGACGGCCACTTGTGTAACTTTGCCTAACTTCGTTCTACTTCCATTATCTGTCGGTCTGGCGCGTCCGAGTTTAAGGGATCTTTGTCAGTATCGCACCCTTTGAATGTGATCCTCGCGAAGTAGAACGAGTGTGTAGAGAGAGAGGCACTTCGGACTTCGGTCAACTTTGGCGAAGTAACTTCGCCGAGAGTGTAGAGCACGTTTTTGGTTTTTTTTATCATACCCAGCGTAATTTATTCTACTTTAACAAAAATTTATGAAGGAACAACAAAATATTATATTTTTGATAGAGTAGGTTTAATGAATTTTTTGTGACTTTGCAATGTCGTTTTAAAGAATTAGTTCACTATTTGTCATTTTATAACGCTGTTCTTTATTTTTACATAATACAAATATGTAGGTACTTTCAGAGTTGGGCGTATTTTAAATACATTGTATTTCAAATACTATTTAAAATACACTGACTAATGTATTTTGTATTTTGTATTTGAAATACCGGAGGCGAAAGTATTTTCTATTTCAAATACTCGAAATAGTATCTTGAAAATACTTTGATTGCAAAATACCCCTTTTGATATCTTGTAGTAATGTTTATGTGTTAGGATGAATCACCTCTTTGCGGCGTTAAATACCTGGACTTAGAATTAGGGGAGTAGGATTAGAAGATGAGTCAGTCATAAACCTGATCCCAGCAATTTAGTTTATGGCTGTGTTTGTGGCAATTCATTTTGGATTATTTTATTTTTGTCTCTATAACAAATTTGTATTTACACCAAAGAATATAAATTTTACACCACAAGTTAAGCACAACTAGTCTAACAATAGATAGATATTTAGTAAAACAATAAAGCCATAAAGCACAGCATGGAGCATAGTCCTATTTCCTATTATTCACTTCTTGCATTTTCGTCGTCAGCAAACATGTGGCCGGACAAATGATCCGCTCCACCCGGCGCTACGAAAGAAACAATTTACAGTGACTAGTGACTGCATACTATGGAGTGCTATGGATTTTTGTCTAAAAAAAACTAGAAAGATTGAAAAGTCAATTGAAATTTACATTTCGGAATATATTGAACCTAAGATTAAAAAAAAATAATCATTTTCGATAAAAAGTCGACGGCGATCAATGTGTTAGAATGTGTGTAACATATGTAATTTAAAATAACATTTTATTCAAACAAATAAGTTTTTCATTTTCGGTTTTTTGTTTTTGAAAAAAATTTAGGTTAACCTCCAAAAAAGTCTTGATAAAGAACACCAGATTGTAACCTCTTTGCATTAGCGACGGATCTACGGGGAGGGAAAAAGGGGAAATTTCCCCCTAACAAGGTTCAAAATTAAAGAAAAAAATGGTTGAAACATACAAATATATTACCTGATTGAAACTTAAACCACAGACAGACAAAGTCAACCCAATAAACACGCTAGTTAGAAAAATTGAGGGAACTTAATACATATAAGTTATTATTTATATCTTTTATGTAGTTTGGGTTTATCTTGCTTATTTTTTTGGTTGGTGTTTCACTGGAAGTTTCCCCCTAAAGCAAACTTCCCCTCCCAAGGCAAATGTCTAGATCCGCAACTGCTTTGCATTCTATTTTGAATAAAATTCGTCAGGAAGTAGGTATTTGTATTTTGAAAATATTTTCAAAATACCATTTTGTATTTTGTATTTGAAATACATCGGAGCAAAGTATTTTGTATTTGAAATACAAGCGCAAGAGTATTTTTTTATTTTGTATTTCAAATATTCATATACAGTATTTTGCCAAACTCTGTGCACTTTGCAATTTTCATTGTTTTGAAATCACCTGCCGCAACATCAAATAAATCAGTATATTTATTTTTCTTAATTAATTCTGCTTCAACTACAGATTTTTTCTTTTAATTTTTGCAGTGGGAATCCCTTTAAAATCAGACTTAATTTGTTCTGGTACTTATTCTGAGCCGAAAAATATTCAGGTTGAGATATTATGTTTTCACAAAGCACACGAACGTTATGTTTTCAAAACGAACGTAATAAACAAGCCAAACATCGACTTCTTAATATGAACTACAAACTAATTTGCGGAGTTACAGAGTACAGATTCAGGACTACCCAAATAAGTCAAAAGTCGGTACGCTCTTAATTAGAATTGGAAATAAACACGTTGCGCAACACGATATTCAAACTTCAAACTGTTTGAAGAAGTTTGATTTCAAGTCAAACCTAAAGATATCAAATTCAAGTCAAGTCAAACTTTTTTACAAAAAAAGTTTGGTTTTCAAGTCAAGTCAAGTTTGTTGAGTAAAATCAAACTAGTTTGACTTGATACATCTCTAACCAGTAGCGTACTGATAGATCAGCGGGCCCTGGTTCCAGTTGGGATGCGGGCCCCCGCTCAAAACAATAAATATAAATCATCGTATTATATCATAAAATATATCATAAAAACTCAAGCTAATTTATAGTCCATTTACTCACGGTTTTTGCTGTACCTACATTTTAAAGAACTGCTCGGATTGAGATGAAATTTGGCATACACATAGCTAACATGTCAAACAAAAAAAAGTGATACCTATTGTGCCGATGTGCACTTCTTCCCTAGGTATGTTTTACCCCTTCTCGGGTGAAAAACATACGTTCAAGATAAGTCCGGAATTGGATAAACTGACTAATGCTAAGCAACCTTTAAGTTCTATAGAGTTTTTTCACTAAATCAATACATTTCGAATTATTTGTGAGTGAATATGTTCATTTAAAAAAAAACACGTTTTGAGACGGTTTTTCGCCCTCAAAAAGTAAGTATTTTATCGAAAAAAATATTCTTAATAAAAATATAGTTTATAAAAAAAGTGAAAAATATGGAGTACCTATATACGGAGTCTTTAAACTCAGTAGGTCATGAAATAATGTAGGTTCTTATTCGTAAAATTCCAAATCAAATATTTCAACGTGAAATAACTAAAAATGAATCAATTTTCGAGAAAAAGTCATCACAACTTTTTTAATATAGGTTTGTTCCAACACGACGAAGAACCGAAGAACCGTCATGTTACTTGATAATTAACGTTCCATGGGTTCCATGAGAACGAAATAGTGCGTTCCATGGTACTGCGCAGGACGGTGATCGTTGTGTTGGAACAAACCTTATATTTTTGTCATTTTTTAGTTTCTAGCATCAATATTAACTATGTAACGCTCAAAATAAAGTTGGACACTTTCTTTGGTAAACAAATCGTAAAAATCACCCCCTAATTATCATCCCAAATGAAATTAATCATTACTGCTTCACAAGTTACTTGACTTATGTATTGCTTATATGATCTGTAAGTTTTACCGCTACAAAGTGCTCATTTTTGAAAACAATTTGGTTTTAAATTAAAAAAAATTTATAATAATTGTGAAAAATTTTGTTTTTTCAAAATAACTTTAATAATTATTGGTGATACCAAAAATCTTAACTATATTATAAAAAATATAGGTTTTGCTATTGTGAATATTTTGGACTTTTTGTTTTCCTGAAGACAAAAATTGGTTATAATATATGTCTGTTCAAATTTTGCATACACTCGGGATTAGTGACTCGTTTAAGCCCATTTGACTACAGCCTTTTCAAAAATAGGCACTTTGAACCAACGAATCTTACATATCTTATAAACAATAAGTAAAGTCATTTGTGAAGCGTTAATATAATTTTGGATGCTAATTAGAAAGTGATTTTCACGACTGTTTTACCAACAAAAAAAAAAAAGATACCAACATTATTTTGATCGGAATTTACTTACTTTTGATGTTAGAAACTAAAAAAAAAAAACAATAGACTAATAAAACAGTAAATCAATATTTATCCCATCATTTTTCATACTAATATAATTGATCACTTTACGCCAGCCGTTTTTATAAATAATGAAACTCAAAAATTTTCTGCATCCAAAATTCCAGTCATAATTAAAAACCTTATAAATAAAAACCTCATTAATATCGGAAAATTAACACAGCTTTTAAAAAATGGACATTGGAATACAATTTATATCAACAAAATAGATTCTGAAATTGCATAATATGATACATTTATAAATAAGTTAAATAATTACATACAAACCTCTAGGGAGATAAAACGCTTAAAAAATATATCAAAAAAACCCCTGGATAACGGTGGGGTTGATATCTTTTATCAAACGACGAGATTTTCTTAAAAAGAAATTAGTGTCTATATTATAGTGTCTTGTTATGTTTACCACTATTGTCTATTTAGAATTTAATTTCAATTTTTGAAATTAAATGTTGAAACATGGGTTTTGGAAAGCAGGTAAAACGTGTCAAACCTTACAACAGGGTTCCCTGTATTTCAATAAATTTTGTTTTCAAATTTTTTGAGGAATATGTATTCTTCGTTTTTATTTAAGTACCTACACAACAATTAAAATCTATTAAGCAGTTACATTTCCTATGTGTGTACTTGTGTAGTTCAAAATGTCTCCATCAAATTGCCCGCATCAAATTGTCCCCATCAAAATGCTCGCCTAAAAGCGGGCCCCTGCGGGGACCTGGCCCTGGTTCCGCGGAACCATGCTCAGTACGCCACTGAGAAGGAACTATCTGGATTAATTCGCATAATGTGTCCGGAATGTTGTAACTTTCGAGATTTGATGGTGGTCAGTACCTCTCAGTTCTTCTCTATTTTTCTGAGGACTTCATCTCTTAGTTCCCGAACTAGCCCAATGCCCAACCTGGAGAGCCAGGGACTCTTCTCAGTGGTGGATTTAGGGGGGGGGGCTAGAGGTGCTGTAGCACCGGGCCCCCAGGTTGAAGGGGCCCCCAGAAGACCTACACATTTGTCTAAAATTACGTATTTGGCATTCTGACGCGCCGTCGTACTTACCCTACCAAACTCCTCTTATTTATTGTAAAAATTACTTTAAAATTATTGTTGTATTGACAATTTCATATAATATTTTTTCTGAGAGAAAAGGAAAGGAACACCCGATAACCACCCTTTTATGACATGACATAAATGGCAACAGATTAGCAGGTATACTTTTACATCTCCTTTTCGGAAATCTTACAATACAATGCTTTTAAATCGCTCTGAAAGTTAAAGGTGTTTGACAAAAATACATGTCTTTCAATGGGTGCCATAAAGGTAAGAAATGAAATATAAAATATACCTACTTTACCCTTTAAGCTTAACAACAAGTAAAGCTTTTGTTTACAACCAAGTAAAGTACCTGAAGAACGTCAAAGACGACAATTAGTAATTAGTTTCGTTATCGATCTGCTCTATTGAGAATGACGTATTGGGGGAAATTGATTTTGAAAGTGTCATAAAAGCATTTGTTGAAAATAAACAAAGAAAAAAGCGTTACCTTGTCTTAGCCTTGTATCTTCTGCATAATTTTAAATGTACTGAAGTTTATATTGTTTTAATTTTTAAAGTGCCTTGTCAAAAAAGAGTTGGGTAGGGCCCTCTACAAGAATTAGCACCGGGCCCACTAATGAATAAATCCGCCCCTGACTCTTCTGTTAGGGTTACCATACCTTGGCCACGGGATTTCAGGAAGTAATACTACGGCTGCCTTCAGCGGAGTTTGTTAATATTCTCGGGTAAAGAAAAAGTGCTTATTGGTTCACTTTGATTATATGTATCGATCGAGGGATACTTAAACAAAAGAAAGTACAAAAAATATTTTTTGGTGGCTCTATATCCAAAATTTACATTCCCAAGCTAGTTATTTTGACTTATTTTGTCTACAAATACAAAACCATACGCATCCAATAAAAATGTCGTTAAAATTAAATTTAAGATGTTATTTTGTAACTAAACACATCTAGATATCCGTAAACAACGTGTAGAACATTTATAATCAAATCTGTGTTGTGTTATCTCTATTTCTAGTCTCGTAGTATTCGTTATTCGTGCCATAAGCATGCCATAAGCGGGGAGTTGGATTCCTCGGGGAATCCTGGTATTCAATTTCGCTTCATTATCGTCTAACGATTGACATTAAGTTTGGCCGAAGTGGGTAATAACGTGTTAAAAACTCAGTGGCGGATCACAAATTTTACTGGGAATATATTGAATTTATTTGAAATTAAAATTTTAATAACATAGTTATAATCATCCAAAATATTACAAAATCTACCTGCAAGGGATTTATACTAGGTACATGTAACAAACAGCTTTACGTGTACTGTTATCATGAACCATCAAATTAAACGTCCACAGCTGTCTCTTATAAAATGCAACCGATGATTTTAGATCTGAGTTGGTAAGCACCATTGAAGCTACGACAAATAATCCCCGGACAAAAAATCCCCACAAATTATCCCTGGACAAAAAATCCACGGACAAATAATCCCCGGACAAATAATCCCCGGACAAATAATCCCCGGACAAATAATCCCCTGGCAAATAATCTCCACAAATTTTTTTGGACAAAATATCCCCACAAAATATCCCGGACAAAGAATCTCCAAGGAATATTTGCTGCCGAATAGTGCTCTAAAAGTTTTCCCGAAATTTTACCAAATTTCGTATTCCAATTCCATGCTGAAAACTTCAAATTTTACATGACAAAAGAGTGTGAGTTTTTTCAAAAATTTTGGAAGATATGGGGAATGAGCTAAGGCCCCGTTCTCATGAAAGTCGCGTATCGCACGTTTTGATAACGCGCGATTACAACTAAATACATTTTACTTGAGACCGTTTACATGCCAACGCGCGTTTTACGTTAAGCGACTGTCATGAGAATGGGGCCTTAGCTCATTCCCCATATCTTCCAAGATTTTTGAAAAAACTCACACTCTTTTGTCATGTAAAATTTGAAGTTTTCAGCATGGAATTGGAATTCGAAATTTGGTAAAATTTCGGGAAAACTTTTAGAGAACTATTCGGCAGCAAATATTTCCTGGGGATTATTTGTCCGGGATTTTTTGTGGGGATTTTTTATCAAAAAAAATTTGTGGGGATTTTTTGTGGGGATTTTTTGCCCGGGGATTATTTGTCCGGGGATTATTTGTCCGGGATTTTTTGTGGGGATTTTTTGTCCAGGGATAATTTGTGAGGATTTTTTGTCCGGGATTATTTGTCCGGGGATTATTTGTCCGGACCCCGCACCGTTGTAAGTCGAAAGTGTATGTCCTTAATGTGGAACAGTCTTGGCAGTTTCTTTATCTCTCCTTTTTTCATCATATGCTTGATTAGCTTGTATTTGGTGTGACTTGTGATCTGAAGAGAGTTTTTTAATCTGGTCATTTGTACAAATTTTTAATTGCATAATAAATTTATCGCAGGTAAAACATGCATTAAGTTTTGGCTTTTTAAATCAAAGGTTAAGCTTTTTAAATTCCTATGAATAAATTCGGATAGATGAGTCCGCAGGTGAGGATAACAATTCGGACATATTTTGTAAAGTTATTCGAAGTGTGCTTTCGTGAATAGTGACTCACACAGTTGAAATTATATGTTTTTTTATATCTATTGGGGTTTCTTCACTAGTTTTAGTTTTTTGTATAGTATTTTCTCTCTTATCTTCTACAATACAACAATACCTGCTATCGTAGATTGTATCTTACTGTCAATATAGTCAAAATAAAGTTTTTGATTTCATCGAAAACGTTAAGACGACATATAAGCTGCTTTTTTCCATTTATAAAAAGAGAATAAACAAAAGTTCTTGATCTGCAGTTCACCTTGTCCAGATCCATTGTTCTTCGGCGACGTGAAGCAGTTTCTTTCACGTTTACCCCTGTCCGATTTCATTTTTAAGTCAGTTACTTTCACACAGAATATCTAGTAGTCCAGAAAGCCACTGCGCATCCGCTAGGAAAAATATTCCGATTCGGATTTTTTGCACAATCTTACTCAAAAAGGGCCCCTTTTAACAAATTTGCATGTTGCCAGGACCAAAGGTGGGTCAAAAATTTTTTAAACGTTTTTTTTGCTTTTTTCCTAAAATTATTTTTTTTGCATGGAATAAAGTTTTTTTTAGGTTTTTTGGATCATTCCAAACAGAAAAGGTCTTTAGTATCATTTCTCTAAAATTGATAGTTTTTGACATATATGCGATTAAAAATTGAAAAATTTCGAAATCGGCCATTTTTAACCCTGAAAAACTATGCGAAAAACTGAAAATTTGAATGTTGCCAAGGTAGCTAGATATTCTTTAAACATCGATTGATGAAATCCCGAAGAGTCTTTTGCAATGCAATATTCAAAACTCCTTTGTTTTTTAATTGCTAATATAATCAAGCGTGCGCGACACTATTTTCTACCGACAGTATGGTGCAAATGAAAAAAATAAATTCGTTATTTCATAAACCGACGACTTTAAGGAAAAATCTCGAAACAAGTCGATTTTTATTTTTAAGTTATGATATTGTGGCATATATAGTATACTAGTGACGTCATCCATCTGGGCGTGATGACGTAATCGATGATTTTTTTAAATGAGAATAGGGGTCGTGTGCTAGCTCATTTGAAAGGTTCTTCAATTCTATATTCAGTAATATAAACATTTACATAATTATTAATACAGGGTGTCCTACTTTTTTTTGTCAAACAATTTAATTCAATAAAAATTTTTTGGACACCCTGTATCAATAATTATGTAAATGTTTATATTACTAAATAGAGAATTGAAGAACCTTTCAAATGAGCCAGCACACGACCCCTACTCTCTTTTAAAAAATCATCGATTACGTCATCACGCCCAGATGGATGACGTCACTAGTATACCATATATGCCACAATATCATAACTTAAAAAATAACAATCTACCTGTTTCGGGATTTTCCTTAAAGTCGCCGGTTTACGAAATAACGAATTTATTTCTTTCATTTGCACCATACTCCAATACACATGCAACGGTGGAAAATAGTGTTGCGCACGCTTGATTAGCAATTAAAAAAACAAAGGAGTTTTGAATATTGTATTGCAAAAAACTCTTCGGGATTTCTTCAATCGATGTTTAAAGAATATGTACCTACCTTGGTAACATTCAAATTTTCAGTTTTTCACATAGTTTTTAAAGGTTAAAAATGGCCGATTTCGCAATTTTTCAGTTTTTAATCGCTTATATGTCAAAAACTATCAACTTTAGAGAAAAGTCACTAAAGACCTTTTCTGTTTGAAATGATCCAAAAAACCTAAAACAACGTTGCTCCATGCAAAAAAAATAATTTTAGGAAAAAAACAAAGAAAAACGTTTAAAAAATTTTTGACCCACTTTTGGTCCTGGCAACATGCAAATTTGTTAAAAGGGGTCCTTTTTGAGTAAAATTGTGCAAAAAATCCGAATCGGAATATTTTTTTGTAGCGGATGCGCAGTGGCTTTCTGGACTATAGGTATTTATATTGATTTTGTGTATGTATTTAGCTTTGAATGAATATTTTCATAGACTGTGCTTACTACACATTATACACCGTATATTATTAACCAAAACATTGAAAGAAATAAGAAACTTAAGAAACACAAAGTAATCAATATCCAAATTACAAATTAAATGAATAACTTACATGATATTCTTTTTTCTTGACTCCGTCAGCAGAGCCTATTTTACTTCAAATCAGACCCGAGGCACTACACAATTTTCGGGCCCCTAAATATAATTTAATAATAGATAATAATAATAGAAGAAAGAATTTTGAAAATTTATTTTGTTATTGTAATTAATTTTTTTTTTGGTGATCTTTCCGGGCCCCATTAAAATGCGGGCCCGAGCAGGGGCGTCATTTGATAGGGTCAGGGGGCATTTGCCCCCCCCCTGATCCTGAAAATGACTGAAATTTACAAAAAATAGATCAATTTTGTATTATGTTTACATATAAATGTATTGTATATATAATGCTTGTCCCCCCTAAGAAAATTTCAAATGACGCTCCTCATTGTTTAATAATATACAGGGCGAGTTGTTAATTTTTACAGAAATTTGTATTCGTCATAATTTTTGAACGGTAAGATCGATGTGTCTCTTATTTTGGTCAATTGTTACACTATTACCACCTAATCAACTCATTTATTCAAACTAGAAAAAAAGAACAGGTCTGGCTTTAAAAAATTAGTTTGTTTTGGTCTTAGAAAAAATTTCACCCTGTATACGGTTTTTGAAAACTCTAATAAGAATTTTACAAATTTGACAAATATGCAATTAAAATGGCATATTAATTTTTCCCCACACGATTACTTAATTTTTTATAAAAAAATCAAATTTTACTATGAATTAAAAGTTTGGTGAAGTGAACCATAGATTTAAAAAAATTAACTTTTATTACAAAAAGTAATTTTTTTTAACAAATATTTAATTTATAAGTAATAATACTACCACTGCTCGTGCTATACGTTTTAAATCGCACAACCCCTTTTAGCCAATTTCAAGAACTAAGTATTTGATAAAATTATTGATTCTTGTAACTAAGTAAGTAATAGAAATAATCACTAACTCTCAGGAGGTCTATTAGATAGTTGATGGTCCGACAAAGGTGAGTTTCATTTCGAAAATCTGCTATAAATCTCAACAAAAATTGTTTTATTTGTTTCGTTTTTTTATGTATGTTGTACACACACATATTTATTAAATTTAAACATGTAAATAAATCCGTTTATGTTTAACGTTCTACATATATGTACTTATTTTATTTTCCTTAATTTAAAAAATAAATTAACTGCATTTTGCCTTTTGAAATATAATTCTGAGAATTCAATAAAACGAGACTACCGATCAATCACTAAATAAATACTATAGAGGGCGATGTTTTAGTATTACTCAAAACAACCTGTTCCTTTTGAAATTCTGGAAATCAGCTAAAAGGGTTTTATTATTTACAACGTATGGCTCAAGCTGTGACAAGTATTAATACATAGTATGTATAAATTAAATATTTGTTAAAAAAAGAATAGATTTTGCAAGAAAAGTTAATTTTTTATTAAATCTATGGTTCACTTCACTAAACTTTTAATTCATAGTCAAATTTGATTTTTTTATAAAAAATTAAGTAATCGTGTGGGAAAAAATTGATACGCCATTTTAATTGCCTACTTGTCTAATTTGTAAAATTCTTATTAGAGTTTTCAAAAACCGTACACAGGGTGAAATTTTTTCTAAGACCAAAACGAACTAATTTTTTAAAGCAGGACCTGATTTTTTTCTAGTTTGAATAAATCAGTTGATTGGGTGGTAATAGTGTAGTGTAATGATTGACCAAAATAAGAGACACATCGACCTTACCGTTCAAAAATTATGACGAATACAACTTTTGTAAAAATTAACAACTCGCCCTGTAAATTATTAAACAATGGGCGCAGACACTTTTTAATGTTCATTTGGCACCCCATAGGGGCCACCATACGAGGTAGGTGTATGTACAGTTCCTCATGACTCACCCTATATAAAAAGTTGTTTGAAGTTAAAAACAATGTTCTAATATATTGCAATTAGGGGAGGGAAGGGCAAAGTGAAATAGTGGGGTAAAGCGAAATAGCCCGTTTTCAAATTCTTCTGCAAACGGAGCCATCACTGTTTACAATCCAATCAATGTTTAGAAGTAGTACGTGCTTATCGATCATTTTTTAACGGTCGTCTGTCGATGTTATTGAAAATATCACTATATATACATTTTTGGACGACCATTTGTAAAATCTGCAGGTGAGTGTAATTTCTAGTTCTTCTGTCTTATTTAACTAAACATATTTTTGAAAGCAACATACAAAAGCAATCATACTTAGCTATCTTTTATATAAAATATATATTATTAGGTTAGAGTTAAAAATTTTTACTGGGCAAGTTTGATTTTAAATCCATTTGGGGCAATGTGAAATGTTAATAGATGGGGCAAAGTGAACTATCGTTTCAGTTCGCCTCACTTGTAATTATACTTGATTGCTACGATTAAGAAGGAATATGTGTATTTCCAGGTGTAAAATGCGAAACTATAAACGAAAAACGACTCAATAACAATAGTCTGTGGAGCCAGTGACATCTGGAATCAAATCTTTGCGAACGGGGGACTTTGCCAAAATCAAGCTGATATGCAACACGGAATTTCTGTTGCTACGTTAAATTGGAAGATTAAATCCGGAAAAATAAGAAAGAAGCGCCAAGTAAGAAGCTAGGCCGATTTCAAACCGTACTCTAGACTATTTCACTTTACCCAACCATGCGGGGCAAAGTGAAAAAAAGACAATGCCTGACAAACCCGCGCATAACAAAAAAATTATTAACTTAATTTAATTTATATTTCGACATAATGATCTTAAACTATACTGTAATAAGGTGTGTTTTTTACAAAATTTCATTTCGAAAATTGTAAAATTTATTTAATTTCAAAGTTTAGCTTTCCACTTTACCCTACTCTCCCCTACTTATATATCCGTCTAATAAAAAAAAAATATTTGAAAATTTTTCTCAAATTAGGTACGGATACCAATATCATTTTCATTTATAACTCTTTTATTATTAATTTTACGAAGAAAAGTTATTCTTCATAAAAAGATCTGCATGGTGTAAAATCTAAGATGCAATCATCATAATAATATATCAAATGTTATCAATTTGGTTTGAAAAAGGAAGGTTTCTTACGTGACAATTTACAACAGTTTGACCAAAAAATAAAAAATAAGTATTTTTACACATGAAAAACTGAAGAAATACGAGCGATTCTTTCACAAAATTTTTGCAAATTTCCGTAAAATCTTTTTCCACCTACCTCTACCGAAAGTATACTTTTCCGGACCTGATTGTAGGGAGCAAAGTTGTACTTTTCCTCCCTAGGGAGGAAAATATTTTTCCTCCCTAGGGAGGAAAAGTAAAAGTGACGTCATGGTATTTCATTCATGAAATATAACTTATTGACGCCCTGTACATACATATTTTCTATTACGTAAGTATCTATACATTTTAACGTTTATTTAAAAACACTCTGTATTTTGCAGAATGGCAAAAAAACAGTAAATTGTTATTCTGATTTAACAATGTTTACATTAATAATTTGACTTATATTTGACAGTTGACAGTTATATTGTACCTACTTGTTAGTTTTAGTTCTAATAAATTTTGTTGGTTAGTTACATAAATAAATTAAGTAAAAATGAAAAAATTACTTGTTATTTGAGGAAGGTGGAAAAACCATATGTATAACATGGGAGTAAAGTGCCTTTTCCTCCCTTGAATGATTACTGCCCTCCGCTATGCGTCGGGCAGTAAACTTCATTCTCGGGAGGAAAAGTAGCACTTTCCTCCCTTGTTATACAAATAGCTATTTTTTGCGGAATTTTTCATTAATGGTGGTAAATTTTCACTACCTTCCTTTTTCAAATGCCGTACGATTTTTTTCCTGAGAACTGTCCGCCATCGGAACTACTTTTTTTCGAGGCCTTGACTTTGGCGCCCTCTACAGTATTAGTGTACGTGCATAAGGGAGCATTCACGTATTACGTAACGCAATTTTTGAAGATTTTTAACCCCCCCAACCTGCGTTACGTAATACTTGAACCGTCCCTAAATGAAAAATACTTTTTTTTGTGTTCTCTTATATTTAGAGAATTATAAGAGATATTAATATGTAAAAAGTTTTATGTTCATTTTTAATAAATGTTCTGAGAAAAAAAATCTTGAAAAAATACTTATTTTTGGTCTTCTAAAGTGTACTAGTACCTTAATACTATAAACAACTTTTCCTAATAGAAGTTTTCCATATTATGAATTAAAAATACGCAAATAAACAAAGTTTTCGTTATGATAATGCTCGAATTTTCAGCTTGTTTGGTATCTTTCTGTATTTTTCTTCCGTGTTCCTAGGCTTTTGCTTGCTTTAGGTATCTGTGTCATTTAGGTCATGAATCGGATTTTTTAGATTCTTTTTAGGCAGACTGAATCGATTTGGTAACCGTTTTGATTTCAAATAAAATTTTTAACAGATACTTTCTGACAGCGCCGGATAACTTGCTCCTTATATCGATCTTTAGAATTAGGGCCTATTCGACGCTCCTTAATAGGGTACAAGGAATACAAGAAGAAGTGGAAGAATTATGGATTCAAAATGGTATCATGTGCGACGATAGTTTTCAAATTATAAAAGTTTTCAAATTATAAAAAGTAAATAAAATCAAAATATTTTCGATAATTTTTTGATATTTAGGTTTTTACCGTTCTTTCCCATCCTAATGCTGTCTTTGTCTTTACCACTACAATATCTTTGTGCCTAATGTTGGAACTGGAACAACTTCCTTTTTCCTCACTTATTTTTCATTATTATTTTCCTCACTATTGCTGTGAATCTATTCCACTTTTAGTTTTTATATCAATGGATTATAAACAATTTCAATGGATTAAAAATAAAAATACAACAGGTTCCGAAATTTTTATTTTTTAAAACATTATTTCCTTCTAGTGGCGATAGCAAACAGCGTTCGAAAAAGTAGTGTTCTCTTCACTCATGGATGAAAATATATTTGTACCTACGGTGGCTTCTTGACTATTCGCTGATAGATGGCACTCGTAGTCGTGCTTTCTGGCATTTCTTTAATTATTACAAAAATGATTTCACTACTTGCTAATGAGAAATTAAAAAGGGAAAATCCCATGAGTTGACCATCGTTTAAACAAACTTAGGTACAATGAAGTAAAAAACTTCTTGTGTATGATGGCATATTTTTTTATTAAAAAATTTTAAAAATTCAAATGGATTATAAATCTTCAAAACGTTTTCGATCCAATCGGCAATCCGACCATCATCAGTGAAACGTCTTGATATTAGTTGAAACTAGCCACATTTTTGGTTATAAAAACCTTTAAGTTACTTTAATAAAATATTTATAAAATTATGATGACAAGAGGTCGATGTTAAAGGATTCGCTTTAAGGTAACATAAATGACTCTGCTCGAAAAATGAACAGTTCGTCCGATGAGTGATCCAAGACAACTGAGTTTTGATTCTTTCGGTATTTTTTTCTCTAATGTCTTGGCTTACTATGCTTTTTCTTATTGTCTTTTAAGTTCCTTATATTCTAGTAAATTTAGGTATGTAGTTATGTAGGTATATCCACGCAGTTTCTGTCCTTGATCTGTTCTGTTTCTTTATTTATTATTTTTTGGTTTCGGCTTCGTATGGGTTTTTTGATCGCAGTTTAAGTATATTCGTTCTTATCGTTTCTTCCAAATCATTTCTGCTTTTTCTTTTAATTAATCTATTGGCTTTAGCTGATTTTCAAGATGTTGTTGGTAAGTTCTTAGTAGATAACTACTAGAAGGCTACTAGAAGACTAAAATACAAATTCATTTTGCAAAAGGAACCCTAACTAGGGATCTTTTTGCAAAATTAATTTTTTTCTTTTTAATTTTTTTGCAAATAAAACAATCTAGTTAAAATAACACATTTTATTATACTTTTATACATCAAGTCTATAGACAGGTAAAAATTATATATCGAAAATACAAGACCGTTTAAAAAAGATTCTATTACAATATTATTTTTGAGTTACTTACTTATTTTTTATATTCTTACTTCTTACTTACTATATTTTGATAGTCCTACTACTCGTTTCAGTTTATCTAAATAATTTAAACATATCTAAGCACGGTGTGTGTAAACTAACAATAATAATAATTATTATATTTCTAATTAATTTAGTCTAAAACTCTATATTTTGATATAATCGATAATTTTGATATGGAGATCACGGAGGCTTAGGTATATTCTTTTTTCAATGAATCAAATTATAATTAATCGACTTGTAGAATGTTAATGTTTATTATCTACCTTTTTTTTTCTCTGATTCTGGCTTTGGTTTAGAACTAGAACCTTTAGCCACGTAATTGTATAACTTATCACTAAGTCAGGGGAGTAATGTGTAGTGTGTGTGTTGAGTAAGTGTCTTGTTACTTTGCAAAGTCGACGTCATTGTCTTTGCAAAGAGACGCTAATTGTTTCCGAACGTCTGCGGTCCCTCCGGTGAGTACCGATCCCACAAGGACAGAATTATTATCTACCTACATATATCTATATTTCGTAGGTTATACATAATCAGTAGTCAACGTTAAAATCTACTTATTTATGATTTAGTTCTGGCAAAACGTTTTTTGGTTCCATTTCAACATTTGCTGTAGATCAGCTTCAAGCAGCACAACTAAATCTTTATTGATAACTTCTTGAATGTATGGCTTACATTTGAATTTGGTGTCTTCTTTTTGTTTCTTTAACACTACTACCAAATAATATTCTCATTTTCTTATATCATTTGGTAATCCATGTTCACAATCCTATAAAATATTGCCTATTAGGTACGTTATCGCTTCTGCTTTCTACTTATTCTGATGCATCTATTTTCAAATATCTATTTGGAGGATTTTCATTAACTTTGACATGCATTCTCTAATTATAATGCAGTATCAGCTTATGTATTCATGACAATACTTTTGCAACTATTCGAAATGATTAATAAGAGATACCAAGCAATAATTGTCTAAGTTTTAATACTTGGATGTAGAGAAGAGGGTAAATAATAGGAAAAACTATTGATATAAATAATATCAAATACACTATCAGCAATTCTAGTAAGCAATGAATACTACCACATGCATGTATGTAACACTAAAGTATCCATACTTCATTGCATTCCAAGCAATGTTATTGGGATAAATAATAAATGCTACGATAGCAGATTTAGATGAGACACTTTAGATCTAGACCATTATTACCAATTATTTTTAAAAGTCAAACGTAACATCTAAGAATTTTTGTGCGTAGGTATACCAATTAATAAGTTGCAAATATTCTTTCTAAGACCGCTAAAAGAGCTTTTGGCGCTTTCAATATGAGTTATTATTTCATAGCTATTATTCCAGGTATCCTTAATATTGCAGCTCAAGTAGCATATTATTTTCTCCACTCTTTCTAGCAGTGTATAGCTTATTGTAATTTGGGCGTTTATGTTGGCGGTATTACTAATGATCATTATTTTTGTCTTCTTACAATTGAGTTTTAAGCAGTATTTATTACATGTTTCTACAACATTATCCATCATCCTTTGGAACCCTTTATAAGGTAGCCATTTACCGCAATACCATCTTCTGATTCATCCAAGCTTACTATAAATCTGTTGTCAGATAGTTTTTAAAAATGTTTACATTATTATGTATTTTTTTCTAAAAATATTTTTTGATTTAATATTTTCATGCCCAATCTAATTTCACCTAATTATGGTTACAATAAAATTTGGCTCAAATTATCACGAACTACTCACAAATTAAAGCAATTTGTTATAGGAAATGCTTAATAAATAATTAGGTATCGTAAAATAGCATTTAATGACAATACTACAATAGAGAGAAAACTTAGAAAATACTCATTCCAAGTTTCGACCAACCCTGTATATAAAAATTAAATATTTCGATATGTTAATGATTTTGGACAATAGCAGAATATATCAAAACAGTTTTGAATATGAATAGATTTTCTATGTCAAACCTGTACCATTCTACAGGGTGTTAATATTGTTAGGAAATTAATAAAAGTCGTAATTTTTTTTTAAACTAGGTAATTCATATAACATTACAAAACCTAATATTAAAAAACGAGAACATCGAGGAGAGTTTAAAGATGTAAAGATATATAGAGTGTTCCATTAAGTAAAAAAAATAGTTTGTTCCACCCGGTCAATATAGGTGGCCCTGTATATTTTAAAATATTTTTAGTCCTATTATCTATGCCCTATTTTTTTCCTTAACACTTTTTTTCGTATCTCCTATGACAAATGAGTACTTTTACTGCCTTTCACTAATGCCCCGCCCTGTATATAGCACACAATTTAGTTGTGGTTGTTATACAGGGTGTCCAGAAACTCTACCGACAAACGAAGACAGGAGATTTTACAGATAATTTTAAGACAATTTAGCCCAATTCACCTAGTCCGAAAATGCTTTCTAAGGGAGCTAGAGCTCTTTGAAAATGGCGTCTTATAATTAGTTTTTCTTAAATACCTTAAGAACCCTTTAATTTAGAAAAACAAAAATCGGTGCGTATATTTACCATCCAGAGATAAATCGATTCCATCCCATGCGAATTTCTAGTATCGATCATAGGCGTCCGTTTTGGGTAGGGCAACGGTTATTTTATCACATAACTTTTTTGCCTTTAACTTTTATGCATTTTTGCCACTGGATTATTAAATTGTGAGGTATTCTAGTACTAAAAGGTACTCTTGATTTAAGTTGGAAAAACACACGGTTTTGTAGAAAAATCGATTTGAAACTTTTTCGTTTTTTGAATTTGAAAAAAAATTGAAAAATTTTTTCAAAAAAAAAACGGTGTATGTAACCAACTTAAAGCAAGAGTAACTTTTAGTACTCGAATACCTCATAAGTTAATAATCTAGAGTCAAGAATGCTTAAAAATTAAAGACAAAATTGTTATGCGATAAAATAACCGTTGACCTACCCAAAACGGACGCATTTGACCCGTACTAGAAATTCGCATTTAATGAAATCGATTCGTCTCTGAAATATAAATAAACGTACCAGTTTTCGGATTTCTAAATAGTTTATTTTTGAATTGGTTTTGGAAATTCAAAAAAAAGAAAAATGTTCAAATCGATTTTTCTAGAAAACGGTGTATCCTTTCGACTTAAAACAAGAGTACCTTTTAGTTGTAAAATAACTCGCAATTTAATAATTCAGAGTCAAAAATGCTTTGAAATGAAAGATAAAAAGTTATGCGATAAAATAACTGTCCCCCTACCCAAAACGGACGCCTATGACCGGTACTAGAAATTCATTATGTATGGAATCGATTTATCTCTGGAAGATAAATATGTGTACCAATTTTTGTTTTTCTAAATGGAGGCGGTCTGGAGGTATTTAAGAAAAACTAATTACATGACGCCATCTTCAAAGAGCTCTAGCTCCCTTAGGAAGCATTTTCGGACTAGGTGAATTGGGTTAAAATATCTTAAAATTATCTGAGGAATCTGCTGTCTTCATTTGTCGGTAGAGCTTCTGGACACCCTGTATATTATAGTCTGTAGATCAACCCTAAAATATTATCCTCTACAGATAACAGTAATAGTGTCGAATTTGTTCACACATTTAAAAAATATAAATTTTAAGTATAAACAGTGGACCAAGAAATTTAACAATGTTTCTTAATTATTTCTCTCACTACGAAATATGCATGAGGGAGTAACAATAATTAGTGTTGGGACAGGTGTGGGAGATACTGATAAATTTCATATGTGACAGTAGGACTACACCGTGATTGGAAGGTTCGGTGTAGTTTTTTCGGAGTTCAGATTAGTTTTTATTTATTCTCATTTGTTTTGGATCAGGTAACAGTGAAACTACAGGGTAACATTCTTTGGTGTTGAATGTATGCTGATGAAGTCGTGTTAGTAGGAAATAGTGAAAGAGACAGAACAAAAACTGGAACAGTGGAGACAAGCTCTTAAGAAAAAAGGATTAAAACTTAGTAGGACAAAGACGGAATATTTGGAATGTCCGTTTAAAGATGGAGTTGCAACAAATAAAATGATATCTTTGGATGGTAAAATGATTGTGAAAAGTAAGAGTTTTAAGTACCTAGGATCGGTATTACAGAGTAATGGGGAAATAGATGGAGACGCTTGCAATAGAATTAGGGTTGGATGGTTGAAATGAAAAGAAGCAAATGTGTGTTGTGTGACAGAAAAATTCCAATGAAGCTGAAGGGAAAATTATATAAAACAGCCATACGACCGGCTATGATGTACGGAACTGAATGTTGGGCAGTTAAAAAGAAAGAGGGATAACGAATGCATGTGGCCGAAATGAAAATGCTTAGATGGATGAGAGGAGTAACAAAAAAGGATTGAAAAATTGCTGAATTGCGGGTTCCGGGAAGAGTAGGAGAGGAGGACCACAGATGACGTAGGGGGGGGGGAGACTTTTAGACAGGACATGTCGGTAAAGGGAATTGCTGTTGATATGACCCAAGGTAAAAACTTATGGAGTAATGCAATAAGGGAAGCCGACTCCGCATATGGATAATGCAAAGATAATGATGATCCCGTTACGAAATAATATTTTTCTTAGTTGTTCCTATTAACACAGTTCTTAAAGCCATTAACACCAAATAATAATTAAAAGTAACTTAAGTATTTTTTTGTCTTTTTTGAACTTTCGGAATTGATGGAATTGACAGTAAAACGGCGGATTCTTCACTGATATCCATCGACAGCTGTTTCCTGAGCAAGTTCTTGACACTGCCAGATCGTTGCAGCAGTACCTCTCTTTCCTGGGGAACCATCAAGAAAGACGGATTCTGTTCAACTTTCGGTTTATTTTTATGTTCGTCCTTCAGGAAGATATCTTTGTCTGGATTTTGTTGATACCCTTTGTCTCTTTTAATTTCTTCTGACACGGATCCTATACTATAAATGTCGGCCATGGATTCATCTGGACTCTTCAAGTTCTTTCTGCTAGGGCTGGGTGATGGTGAACTTTGAATAACCGAAATATTTTCGTTTATTATTGGATTTTCTATTTTTAAAGTGACCTTTGTCCCAGGAGGGGTATACGTGAAGTCGGATGGCAGTGACATAACCTGAAATAAATAAAAAGACAAACTTTTTTAAAAATGACATACTTATAATATAAATCGATATACTTTTATATTTTACATAAAACCATGCTTATGTTTAGATTGTTCTATCTAAATAACAATAGACAATTAAATGTTTTTCTAAAATATTTATCTCCAACAGTAATGTACGTTTTATAAATGACCCTTAAGCTGAGATCCCACGGAATGTGGCGTGGCACGCCATGAGAAATAGAAAATATGTAATCTTCTTCTTCGTCATGTGCCCCATCCTTTAAGGACATTGGCGATCCCTTGCATAACTAATCGCATCAACTTATATATTTTTCAGGTAAAGGAAAAGGAAGAGAAGGTAAATGCGTGGCAAAAGTGTCCTCTATTTGCTTTCTCCTAATTTCGTCGTCTCTTGTGCTTATATATTGTAAAAGCCGGAGATACAGGATGCAACCAGAAAGCAGCAGTTTATTAACGAAAAGTCTTAGATTTAAAATATTGTTTATTATACACTCACCGGCACAAAATTCCGCCACCCAAAATTTTTGATTAAGTTTGACAATTTATAACTTTATTATTTGTGCTTCGATTTTCAAGATTATTACACCAGTTTGTAGGTACATGTATTCATATTGTTCGGTATTATTCCGGTAGCAAAAAATTTTGCTTGCATGTCATTGTACAGGGGTGAAAGGAAGCGTTGTATTTTCTCCTAATTTTAAAAAATTCTGTGGAAAAATAGAATAGCTGATTTTGTTTCATAGTCCTGTCATATTTTCCCGGAGGCATCACCAACATTTTGTTTTTTGAATTATCCGAATATCTTTTTTCTTGTAAGAGCTGTACCATTTTTTGTAAATAAAAACACTGATTGACTCATACAATTGAGGTTGGATTGATAAGATTAGAATGACCCGCATGCAGCCCAGATCTCAATAATATTGAGCATTTATGGGATGAATAAAAAAAGCTATTTGCCGTCATCCTAGGCCTCCAGAAAATTTGTTACAGTTATGACCCTGGTAGAGGGATATCGGGCTATTCCCCAGGCAAGGAAAACACATCTTTATTAGATGCTAAACAGATTGCGAGCAGTCGTTGCTGCAAGAGGTGGACATAACCGCTATTGAATTGTTTTGTTGTTAAATTTGTTTTGTTTTGTTAATTTTAGTGCGTTTGATATGTTTAATTAAATAAACCTTCAAAGCAGTGTTTTTAATTACAGCTCTTACAAGAAAAGAGATATTCAGATAATTCAAAAAACAAGACCTTAGTGATACCTCCAGGATAATACAAAAGGAGTATGAAACAAAATCAGCTCTCCAATTTTTCCACAGAATTTTTTAAATTTAGGAGAAAAAACAACGCTTAGATTCACCCCCCGTATAATGCCATCTAAGCAAAAATTTTTTGTTACCGGAATAATAGCAATTGACATCAAAACATGTACCTACAAACTCGTGCAAGAATCTTAAAAATCGAAGTACAAATAATAAAGTTATAGATTGTCAAACTTAATCAAAAATTTTGGGTGGCGGAATTTTGTGCCGGTGAGTGTATTTTTATTTCAATTATTCTAATTGTTTAAAAAGTAGTAAACTTTGTATCTAGGGCTTTTCGTTGTTTTCCTCGAATTGCGAGAGATGTCGCTGGATTGCGTCTCAAAAGGTGTAATCATTGCATCACGATGGTTTTCCTTAAATAGGCAGGATTGTTGATATTCCTTTCAGAGTTGTGACTACATAGCTTCACTGAGGATGCATGGGATTCTGAAATAGGCTCTATGGAGATGGTGGTCCAACTCTGAATCAAATAAAAACAAAAACTGCCTTTATCTTTTTATATTTTTCATTTCTTAGTATGTAACCAAAATAGTTCATTTTTCTTTCTTTTATAGTGTTGAGTATTTCTTTTTCTTTTTTGCTAAATTTGTAATAATAAAAGATAAAAACTAAAAACGGGAAGCAACGTAACGTGAAATAGCATTATACCCCTCAAAATCTTGATTCACGATACTTGGGCTAGGACCGAACCATCTATTCATAGCCTTTGTAGATCGGCGCGAAGTCTCCCATCGTTTATCGGTAAATAAACGCGGTTCAAAGAAAGTCACAAGCTGATACAGGCTAGGTACGTACCCCTTCAACCCTTCTGACTCTGCTAGGTCTGGTACAGTCAGTACCACGCTAATTTTACTATGGAGTGGTCTAATGACGTTGTGTTGGAGTTTTTATTATTGTATGAATTAACCAACTTACTAAGATTGCTACCGCCCACACTGGTGGTGTATCCTCGCGCGTCAGCCGTGCTCTCGTTTTTTTCACTATTATCTATTTCCTATTTCTCTTTGCCGACATGAATTGGCGAAGAGTGCCACGTCCCATTCCATGGTATTCCGTCTACATAACTCATGTCATGGGATAGTTTTATGTAAAATGTATTATAGCTACTTATGCTGCTTGTGTCAAATATAATTGGAAGGTATACACATAATATCATAGGCGTAACCAGGATGATCCTAAGGGGGGGTTACAACTACCTGAAAGGGGGGGCTTACAACTACTGGAAGGTCTCTGAGGGCTATGGTGTTAAGCTTATAGAGCTCAAAGTACATCCCAATGGGGGGGTTATAACCCCCAAACCCCCCCCCCTGGTTACGCCTATGCATAATATAAATACTAATAAATGGTGAGAATTTGAAGACGATGATCATTAAAAGATATGAAGTAAATACATACGCACACCATAAAATTTAAAGAACTGAGTTGTTTGGATTTGTTCATAAATATTTTAGTCAAAAGTATAAAAAAAATGAAACAGATTTATTAAAAAGTAATTCAAAATATTTATGCCTGATTGCATCAACAAATCTTAAGCTCCAGCTTAGCCCAGCTTAGTTTATAGATAGGACCGTTAAGTATCACTTACGTTGCACCATAATTTTCGATTCTTATCTAAACACGTCTTGATTAGGACGAAGTTAAGATGCAATACACGTGGAAATCCATCGTGGCAAGCTGAAAATTGATCTAAGACTCAATGGTGCAACGCTTATATTTCCTAAGCTGAGCTTAAGGCACGTCTTACAAGATCTGTTGGTACAACCAGGCATAATTCCAGTGTGTTTTGAGAAACTGTTTTTGATCCTTTTAGTTAAAGTGCTCTCTCAATGGAGGTTGGCTACTAGAATTTCAAACTCTTCTTCTCTATCTCCAGCTGTTCTTATTATACGTCCAAAATTAGGCCTCTCCAGTTCTGTCCATTGTCAGATGTTTATCAGCCACGATAGTCTTTTCCTTCCTCGTCCCAAGTCGGAATCCGTAATCAACACCTTATCATCGGCGTATTTTGACTCAGCTCAGTTCAATAAATTTACTGGTGCGTTTATATTTTTGCTCATGACTACTATTTACTACTACTGCAGTGAATATTAAGCTAAGCTATAAACATGAATCAAATTTTGTTCATATCGAATTTTTTAAACTCCAAACTGTCAGTAAAGTTAAGCAAGTTTTTTGTAGCTTTGTAGTTTCAAATAGCCATATGAGAGACAAGTCAGACCATATGACTTATTTACATTTTTGTTTGAAAAAGGACTTTTTCTTAAAGTATGAGCTACAGGCAAACAGTAATGAGATTAGTAACATGCAAGAGTTTAGTATCATTTAAAAAGACATGCACAACAATCACAATGAGAATAAGATTGGGGAAAAGTCTTTTCAAACAAAATTTGTTTAAAGTAAACTATCTAATTTGAATGTACTTTTAAATATCTAATTTTGAATTTAAAATGAATGTTTCACGCTTCCAACAATTTTATTTCATGTACGCCGGTAAATATATGGTCTACTTTTCAACATTCAGTCATCTTTAAACATAGTGCCATACTAGCAATAATTACTAGAATTTTATCTTGTAGAAAACGGACTAGTGCGTTTTAGAAAATGTTCTCAGATAAGCTGCTTCACAGGATGATAAATTGGCGGAGTAGGTAAGAGATGGAAGTTAAAAATCAAACATATATTAGTATAAACGGTTCATCTGGTGTGGGAAGGTAAATCCTTCGAGCAATATATGCTCCTTGCAGAGATAGCATGACAAATGACTGAAGGCGCAGACACAACAGCGAGTTAGAGTCTCTTCGAAAAGGAAAATTTAGAAAGATATAATATATCTTTCTAAATTTTCCAAGAAATACCAAGTCAATTATAGATTATGTTATCACCAAACAAGAAACACACATACACGTTGAAGACGTAAGAGTATTAAGAGGACCGGAGTGTGGAACTGACCACTATATGGTAAGATCAAAATGTTTTCTACAGTATCGACCGCGACTACTACTTCAAAATGACAACCAACCAGCTCAATCAAAATCATTCGAGACGGATCTACCTAAATCTAAATACAATATTGATGCACTGCAAAACGACTCAACATCATTTTTATATAAGCTGCGGCTTAGCCAAAAATTGTCGAACCTGATCTACTCCTCAGCCCAGAATACATATAACGATATATTAAATAAAATTAATAAATCAGCTTATGAGGCGCTCGGCACAATCCAAAGGAACAAAAAGAATACTCCATTGTGGTGGACAGATGACATTGCTAATGCAGTACATAACAAGAAACAAGCGTATCAAAAATGGCTGCAAACAAATGACCCAGATAATAGACGAACGTATGCAAGATCAAACAGAGAAGTAAAAAATCTAGTAACGAAAGCAAAAAATATTTCCTGGGAAAGTAAATGCAAAGATCTCAACAAATATATAGGGTCAACAAGATCAAGAGAAGCATGGAAAACGATAAAAAATCTGAGAACAAACAGAAAATAAACTAGTAGAATAGATTTAATAGAAGAAAGATCTTGGATCGAACATTACTCGCAACTTTTGACTGAAATAAGACCGCAATTCACGAACATCAGTACAACAACATATGAAGTAGAATACGATGAAGACGATGAAATAACAGTACAGGAAGTCGAGAATGCAATACGAACTCTAGAAAATCGAAAGTCATGCGGACTACAAGGGATACCGAACGAATTACTAAAACACAGCCCACAAGTATTACGAGAATTACATGCGTATGTTTTCACCTTAGCACATATACAAAAAAGGAGATAGAAAAAATTGTTCAAACTACAGGGGGCTTAGTGTCATGAACTCACTCTCAAGACTCTATGGAAAAATACTAAAAAATAAAATTGAAAAAGAGATGACAGATGTAGAAGAACAAAATGGCTTTCGTGCAGGCAGATCCTGTATGGACAGCATATTTTCTCTAAAGCAGGTTATTGAGAAAATATTAGCCCACAACCTTTCCACCCATATAGTTTTTATTGATCTGGCAGAGGCATACGATAGTTTACCACTTTCAATGCTCTGGATAGCAATGGAAAAACAAGGAATAAGCAAAAAAATTATACAAGCAGTACAACAGCTTTACAAAAATATGACGGTAAACATTAAAACTGGAAACAAATTAACGAGAGAAATTCCTATTATTAAGGGCCTAAAGCAAGGCTGCTGCATAGCACCTACACTCTTTAAAATATATTTAAATGAGACACTCTCACTGTGGAGAAGAAAGTGCTGCAATATGGGCATCCCAATCGATGACGATAGATTGTACACAATACACTTCGCTGACGACCAAGCCATTCTAGTTGAAGACGAGAGTGATATAGACTATATGCTCAGAAAACTGGAAGAGGAGTACACTAAGTGGGGCCTTACAATTAATATACAGTCGGAAAAGTGAAAGAATACCCATGAACGAACATATAAAACACGCTGTATTTTCCTGTCACCGTGTCACACAAAAAATTGGCCAGCGCAAGTACATGTAATAATAATTATTACATGTACTTGCTCTGGCCAATTTTTTGTGTGACACGGTGACAGGAAAATACAGCGTGTTTTATATGTTCGTTCATGGGTATTCTTTCATTTTTCTTACTGTACAATAAACCGAGTACTTAGTTGTAGGAGAAACACCAGAACGCCTACAAATTGAAAAGGGAAATATGTATAAACCCAACAGAAGTCTTCAAATACTTAGGAGTCCAAATAACTTCAAAAGCAGGGAGTAACGATGAAATACATTCCAGGATTGGCCAAGCAAGATCAGTCACCAGACAGCTACACGGATTATTGTGGAGTAATAAAATAACAAAAGAAATAAAAGAAGAATGTATAAAACAATAATAGAAAGTATTGGGTTGTACGGCGCTGAACTCTGGGAAATCAACCAAAGAAACAAGTCAAAAATTAAGGCCATGAAATTGAACTATTGGAGACGATGTTGCCGACTCACTAGAGTTGATAGAGTGAGAAACGAAGATATTAGGAGACAAATGGAAATTAATCTAGATATAATAGACACAATCGAAGCCAAAAGACTTAACTAGTATGGACACCTTCAGAGATTGCCCGAAAATAGATGGCCGAAAAAAAATAGAAAAATGGACTCCACCCACTAGAAGAAAAGGAGGTAGACCAAGATGATCCTGGAGAGAAGATGTCGAAGATGCAATTACCACCAGAGACCTAAAAACTGAAGATTGCTTCGACAGAATACGCTGGAAATTAGGATGTGAGAAGCGGCGACAGATGTAGAAGACTCGCTTATTATATATTATATATGTAATATATCTTATATTTTTGACACGTGATACACAGTAACGACAATCGCTTTATAAACAGTGTGTTCTGGGAAAGGCCAGTTGGAAGAAGGTCTGTAGAAGGGCCTAGAAAGGGGTGGAAAGATTCAGTCAGAGAGGGTCTGGAGAAAATGGGAGTGAGACAATCGGAAATAGTGGCACAGAATAGACAATCTTGAAAGGCAATAGTAAACGTAGCAAAAATATATACAGGGTGCGCCACACCTTTGGTTTTCTTTGATTACGGCTAAGATATGGGATATACAAAAAATTTTTTTTAACAAAACTAATGTATATCAAAGCCGTCTATAATTTAAAATTATTTTCGATTATACAGGGTGAGTCAGAACGACGGTATGCACCAAAGTTGTATTTTTTAAATGGAACATCGTATATATTAAATTATTTTTGAATATAGTTTTAAAAATATGAAAAATTTGTATAAGGTCTTATAGGCCTAAAGTTAATAATTTTCAAAATATTTACATTTTTATTGAGAAAAATGGTAATGTTTATAGGGCTGTGGATTATGTTTCCAAGGTAATAAAAATTTAAGTGATAAGTTAAAGTTTTTATAATATAGTGTCATTTTTAAATAATTTAATATCTTTTACTTATTGCCATAAAATATACAGTGTGATCACTATTTGCAAATACAAAATTTTCTCATTTTTTTTAAATCGAACATCCTGTATATTAGTATTGCATTTTGTTGTCATTATTACAACCTTTCTTTTGGTATGAGGTTGTATGTACATAGCATGTTTGGTTTTGTAAATATTTAAACAAGAGCTATAGATTTTACTTTTCGCGGATATTTTATATCCGCGATAATTTTAATTAATTTTTTTTGCAAAAATACATACACTAAAATTATCAAAGATGAAAATAAAAACGTAATTAAAAACTAAAATAAAACGTATACGAGTGCACCTTAATTGAATTTAATAACTTTAAAATTATGTTACAACCAATATTTTACCATACTAATAAGTAATTAATATGGATAAATTAATTATTAAATTAAACAACTAACAACTATTTTAACATCTACCCTAGAAATTTTTCTACCCTACTAACTTTATTGTACCCAATTTTGTTAGTTAAATTGTATTTACGAGTAAGATCAGTTAATAACTTTTTAATTTACCTACATCTTGAGAACGTATAAAGTATGCTTTGAAACAGATGAACGTTATAGAAGTATATTATGAAGTAAATAGTATCTATGTAGTCGTGTCACAAAAGCTGGTACAGTAGACTCGCGATTATCCGAGGTAACTGGGACCGTGACTACCTCGGATACGGAAAAACTCGGTTAACACTGAGATTGGTTATATTGATAGAAAAACACGTAAATAATCATAACTGTGGATATTTTAATGACAAAATTAATACAGTACTGTCTATAAAAGATAAAAACATTTACCTTATCAATATTACTGTTTAAAAAGTCTTTGATTTTGCATAAGCTTTATTCCTCTTTTTGATTTTGAATCGGCGATGTTGCGTCAAGGTTGAAAATTGTAACTCACCTGTTATTACTTTTGCCTCGGTTAACCGAGGGGCTCGGATGACCGAGACTCGGATAATCGCGAGTCTACTGTAATAATTTCTAATGGGTTCGCCCAAAACATATGTCTTATCCATCAATTGTTCGGTTGAAAAATTGAAAATTAAAATATAAAAAATTGTTTCAAAAATTTCATCTACAAAAGTATTACCAGCTTTTGTAACACCAGTTAATACTATTTATATTAATAAATAATTTGGCTGATACATTTAACATTCATTTGTTTCAAAGCATACTTTATAATTATGTTCTCAAGATGTAAATTTTAAAAGGTAAATTAAAAGTTAACTAATATTACTCGTAAATACAATATAACTAACAATTAATTTGGTACAGGAAAGTTGCTGTGGTAGAAAAATTACTAGGGTAGATTTCAAATTTGGTTGTTTATTTAATTTAGTAACTAATTTAGGCATTCATTAGTATGGTAAAATATTTTTTGTAAAATAATTTAAAGTTATTAAATTCAATTGAATTGTACTAGTATACGATTTATTTATAATTTTTAATTACGTTTTTATTTTCATATTTGATATTTTAATGTATGTTTCTAAAACCAGATTATAATTATTTTTTTGCGAAAATTTTTTTTAATAAAAATCCGCAAAAACGTAAGATCTATAGTTTTTTTTTTAAATATCTACAAAACGAAACATGCTAGGTACATACAAACTTATACCAAAAGAAAGGTTGTAATATTTACTACAAAAGGCAATACTAATATACAGGGTATCCCATTAAAAAAAATGAGAAAATTTTGTATTTGCAAATAGTGATCACACTGTATATTTTATAGCTATATGTCAAAAATATATTAATTTATTTAAAAATAACAGTAAACTAAAAAAACTTTGACATGTAATTTAAATTTTTATTACCTTGGAAGCCTAATTCACAGCCCTTTGAATATTACCATTCTTCTCAATATAAGATATTTCGAAAATTGTTAACTTTAGGCCTATACTACCTTATATAAATTCTTAATATTTTTAAAAAATATATTCAAAAATGATTTAATATATAGGGTGTTCCATTTAAAAAAAACACAACTTTGGTTCGTAACGTCGTTCTGACTAACCCTGTATAATCGAAAATAATTTTAAATTATATACGGCTTTGATATACTTACATTCGTTTTGTTTAAAACATTTTTTTGTATATCCCATAGTTTAGCCGTAATCAAAGAAAACCAGAGGTTTGGCGCACCCTGTATAATACGTCGTCTATTAGAATTATCTATAAATTATCTTTTATTAGCCTTGAGATTTCTTGTGAATCAAGAGTCTGTTTTCCAAGAGTAACATCAAATAACGAATAATAGTTTTCCATTTGAGGGTTTTATTCATCTAATCATGGGATTAGCACTTTCTAATATTCTTCCAGTTCTTCTAGGTTTTTTCTTAAAACCTATGACCTATGACCTTTTTGTCTCTTTTCACTCATACGAATCTCTTCTTTCAATACCAAATAACTTAAGAAACAGAGCTCCGATTGAACAGTTTAAAGCATTATTGTAAACTTACGAAATACATGCAACCTATTTTGTTACATTCACTTCGAAACCGGGATCCAACGGCGCGTGGAGTGTCAGTCCTCGATCCAACACAGTTGGCGCGTCGAAATATAATAAGTCCATCCCTATGGAGCGTGAAGTATCGAGATTTTAGTGCCAGCTTCCTTTTGATCAACCGTGTTGATTTACCGATAAATAAAGGACTCACTGCACCGACCGTAGATCTTCAATGCTGGCTCTTGCGAAGACGGAGCCAACGGAGCGAAGAGTGGCAGTCTACCCGCCGTGGAATCCCGGTTTAATAGAGGTAAAGACGATACAACAAATTACTTATAAATGACATCTAATAAAGCATGCTTTAAAAGTGCAGTTATAAATTTTTATTTATAATTTTCAGTACAGGTTAACTGGGTTTATTATTGTAATAATTGCATACAAATATTTTAAGTATGTATAATGCTTTATCATAGTTAGGGACAGTTTATATTTTGTTAGTTATTTTGCGTATTTTGTTAAAAGGCGTTTAATAATTACTTACTATTTTTATCAAAAAAGAACATATTAACTTATCTGCTAAGGTTATTCTGGCTATATAAATTTACTGTTTTTATAAATATCATGTGACAATATGCTTATACTTAGAGCTACACAACAGTAAACAATTTTATCTACTCTATGTCATATTATGTATAACTTTTTAGTTTGTGAAAACTGTCATTATAGATAGCAGTGCGTGAAGGGTTTAAAGTGTGCGTGAAGTAACAATGTATTTTAAATGGGATTTACTTTTTCGCACACTTTCAATGGGTTTTTTGGCACACTTTCATATAATCAAATATCCTTAACTTTCGCGTTGTCATGGTGATGACAATATGAGCAATGACTTACAACAAAATTTTTGACAGTTTTGTGGTTTGAAAGTAGTTAGGATTTTTAAATGTCAAAGTTCTAAAAATTGTAGAATAGAAATGAATTCCAGTGACGAAGAGTTACAATTTTTTTATTTGTTCATGGTAGAGTAGATAAAATATTGTATGAAACTGTGCGTGAAGTATACTTTTTGCGAACTTACGCGATGTATAGCACTCGCTCCGTTGTCGCCCTTGCTCTAAAAATCGCGTGCGATCGCAAAAAGCATATTTCACGAACTGTTTCAAGTAAGCATTAAATACGATCTTCTAGGATAATAGCTAATTTAATAAAAAAGAAAAAGAACCTTAATAGAACCAAAAATTAATAGAACTACAGGAAACGCATCTTCTGAACAGATCTTCTGAAAATCAATAAGGATGTAAAAGAAGAAGATCCAATTTCTCCAATCTTCTCCATAAAATATCACTTCATGGTCAAAAATCATAAACAACACAGGATTACTAACAAAAAAAAAGAAGACGATCCAAGAATTTAGAAAAAGTCTCAAGCTTTGGTATTAGAAATAACTAAACGGTAAAGAAACAAGAGTGAAATAAATAAAGAAATAGAACAAGAAATTGGAGGAGAAATCAGAAATTAGGAAAATATTATAAAAGCAAGAACTTTAAAATAGATAGAACACATTAGGAAAGAAATAAGGAAAAAATCAAGAAAGAGGAAAATAATTAAAATAATTGACTGAAAAAAGAGATAGAAAGACAAAAAAAAAACAGACGTTGTACGAGTAGAGATACATACACAATTAACTCTCTAAAATAGATGTAAGAGGAATTCTTCTTTTTTCTTCTTTCTTAAGTTTTCCTTTTTAGGGATCGCTATTCTTTACTTTTCTTTACGACTCCTAAATAAAACGAATCCGCTATTATCAAATTATTTAAAAAGATATACAGGGTGTCCCGAAAAGATTGGTCATAAATTATACCACAGATTCTGGGGTCAAAAATAGGTTGATTGAACCTCACTTACCTATATACAATAGTGCACACAAAAAAAGTTACAGCCCTTTGAAGTTACAAAATGAAAATCGATTTATTTCCATATATCGAAAACTCTTAGAGATTTTTTATTGAAAATGGACCTGTGGCATGCTTATGGCAGCAACATCAAATAAAAATTAAAGTGAAATTTGTACACCCCATAAAAAATTTAGGGGGGTTTTGTTCCCTTAAACCCCTTAAACTTTTGTGTACGTTCCAATTAAATTACTTTTGTGACACCATTAGTGAAACACAATGATTTTAAAACTTTTTTGCCTCCTAGTACTTTTTCGATAAGCCACTGTTTATCGAGATATTTTGAATATTTGTCGAATCCACCACATATTTGTGTATGGTTAAATACGATTATAGAGACCTGTTAATAATCTGAAAATTTATTTATAATTTACATTTTCAGGGATATTTTGAAAAAGAAGCCACATCTCGATAAAAGGTGACGTATCAAAAAAAGACTAAGAGGCAAAAAAGTTTTAAAAACATTGTGTTTAACTAATGGTACCAAAATATTAGTTCAATTGGAACGTACACAAACATTTGGGGGGTTTAAAGGAAAAAACCCCCATAAATTTTTTATGCAAATATACTAAAAAAAAATAAGCCTTATGTCGATGAAAACTGGCTTATCGAAAAAATACTAGGAGGCCAAAAAGTTTTAAAAACGTTGTGATTAACTAATGGTACCACAATAATGAATTAATTGGAACGTACACAAAAGTTTGGGGGGGGGGTTTAAGGGAACAAAACCCCCATAAAATTTTCAATAAAAAATCTCTAAGAGTTTTCGATATATTGAAAAAAATCCATTTTCATTTTGAAACTTCAAAGGGCTGTAACTTTTTTATGAGCACATTTGTACTAAGGTAAGTTAGGTTCAATCGAACTATTTTTGGCCTCAGAATGTGTGGTATAATTTATGACTAATCTTTTCGGGACACCCTGTATAATAAAAATTGAAAAACACTATTCCATATACTATTGAAATAGAAGTTACTAAGCTCTTAGCTAGTTAATTGTTCTTTTTTAAAACACTATCTACAATATTTTGGTTGTTATGAGTGAAATGTTTTTAATTAGGAATAAAAATAATTACAAATGGAACATATCAAAAAATTTAAAAAATTTAAAAAATTCCAATTACTACTCAAAACTTACCTCTTTTGATTTTCTCCATGGTAACTTAGAAACAAGATATCCAACCGATAATTTGCTTCGTTTTTGCTACAAACAACGGGAGTAATCCAAAACGGGCATTTACTTAATAATATCACAAATCTTCTTTCACAATATATCCTTTTAAGTCAAATTTAGTTTCAGCTGTTTAGTAATATTTATTAAAGGGTATTCATTTTTTACAATACATAACTATTATGAGGGAAATTAAATGAATTAAATTATGATGTAGGTAACATAATTATACTTTTGTGTTTATGTTCTTAGTTTTTCTTCAAATATATTCCTGAATCCATATTCTGAATATCGGAAAGAACTTAAAGTAAATATTCAGTTTAAACAGCAGGAAATGAGAGAATCATATTTAAAACGTCATAGCCTCATAGAAATATCTTACCCCAGGCTGTGGGTGAAAAAACGTGATATAATTCAGGAATTTTTGCAACCTATCAGGTGTTGTAAAGGACGATGCCAGGAATAACTTATACTAAAATGTAACCAAAAATTTTGTGCGGTTTTTTATTTATGACGATTTTCATTTGTTAAATTTGCAATTTTTAAAGATTTTTAATTTTGCAGCTTAATATATTCATTTTAGAGAAAAAATTTTAAATAGAAAATTGTAGTAAATTAAAAAACCTACAATTTGAGCTATGGCAAGTTTAATTTGGTTAATACATTACTGCAAAACAGCCTGTGAAAAGTCCAAAATGGCCGTTTTTTGCAATTGCGTTATTAATTGTAAAAATAACTTTTATGTATTTTTTAAGGCTTTAAAATGAAGGTATTTCAATACTAAATATAAAAAAAATTGTAGTGCCCGATTTGTGAACTTGTTGCTTAGATATTATAATTTGTTTATCCCAAGAGGTCAAATGTCCAAGGCTATAACTTTTTGAAAAAAAAAATCGTACAGAGTTAGTCCAAGATCCACTCTACTTCTAAATACTTATATTTTCATATTCTGATGTAAATAAATGCGTATAACATTTTTCAACCTCCTATTTCGGGTTTGAAAATAAGGGGGCAAATTTCGTTATAAACATTTAGAACTGAAGCCGCCCCTGTACATCCGATGAGTTTTTAACTTGCAGGTTATTGTTTCTGAAGACAAAATAAAGATTCAAAACCAAATAAAAATTTCTTACGACCAACTGAAGCCGAGATAATAGTTTTTGTTTCCTTAAATCGTAGTGACTTTATTTATAACAATTAAGAAATTATTTCACAGTTATTGACCCAAGAAAGACTTATATTATCTTAAAATAAAAATTATTTTAACCGAAAATTACATTTAATTATTAAAAATGATTTTTAAAGGTAATGGAGATTTATTTTTCTTTTTTCTGTTTCTGTTTCTGTTTTTGCCTTAAATTTTAAAGCGACGCTTGGATTGACATGAAATTTGGCAAACACATAGATAACATGTTAAAGAATAAAAATGATATTGGGCCTCTGTGTGCTTTTGTCCTGGGGGTGAGTTTCACCCCTTATAAGGGGTGAAAAAACATATGTCCAAAGTAAGTTCGGAAATAGATAAAACGTCTAATTCTAAGCACCTTTCGTTCTATAGCATTTTTTCACCAAGTTAATACCTTTTGAGTTATTTTCGAGTAAATACCTTAATTTTTCAACAACAAAAAAAAACACGTTTTTAGGCGGTTTTTGACAAATAACTCAAAAAATAAGTATTTTATTGAAAAAAAGAGTTTTAACAAAAATATAGCAAATTAAAAATTGAAAAAAAATTATGTATGCATAAAATCTCTAGACCCAGTAGAAACAAAGTTCTAGCTAATGAAAAATAGGTTCATATCCGTTAAATTTCAAAGTGAACTATTTCAACGTGAAATAACCAAAAAATCATGCACTTTTTGGAAAAAAATCATTACAATTTTTTAAAGTATTTAAAAAAATATGTATATCTGTTTTTAAAAAATGTTTATAGCATCAAAAGTAAGCAAGTTACGCTGAAAATAAAGTTGATCCTTTTTTTATCAAAAAACTCGAAAGTCACCCCCTAATTACCAACTTAAATCAAATTAATCATTACCGCTTCACAAGTTACTTTGCTAATGTATTATTTATATGATCTGTAAGTATCATCGGTTCAAAGGGCTTATTTAAAAAAATGGTTATAAAGTAAATCTGTTTTAATTTTTAATTTTGAAAAAAATGTTTTTTTTAAATAACTTAAAATTTATTAATGTGACCAAAAATCACAAAGAGTAAAAAAAAACAGTTTTTGCTGTTATGAATATTTTGGATTTTTTGCTTTTTTTGGAAGGCAAAAATTTGTTAAGATATGGTTGTTCTAAATTTGCATACACTCGCGATTATTGACTAGTTCAAGTTCTTTTAACTACTGCCCCTTCAAAAATAAGCACTTTGAACCGATGAAACTTACAGACATAACCGACACATACACGTGTAAAACAACATTGAAGTAAAATTGATTAATTTCATTTTTGATGCTAATTAGGGGGTGACTTTCCCGAGTGTTTTGACAAAAAAAAAGAGATCAACTTTATTTTCAGCGAAACTTGCTTACTTTTGATGCTATAAACTTTTTTTAATAACAGATATACATATTTTTTTAAACACTTTAAAAAAGTTGTAATGATTTTTCTCCAAAAAGTGCATGATTTTTTGGGTATTTCACGTTGAAATAATTCACTTTGAAATTTGACGGATATGAACTTCTTTTTCATTAGCTAGAACTTTGTTTCTACAGGGTCTAGAGATTTCACGCATACACCATTTTTTTCAATTTTTAATTTGCTATATTTTTGTTAAAAGCCTTTTTTTCAATAAAATACTTACTTTTTGAGTTATTTGTCAAAAACCGCTTAAAAACGTGTTTTTTTGTTGTTGAAAAATAAAGGTATTTTCTCGAAAATAACTCGAAAGGTATTACTTGATGAAAAAATGCTATAGAACAAAAAGTGCTTAGAATTAGACGTTTTATCCATTTCCGAACTTATTTTGAACATGTATTTTTTCACCCATTATAAGGGGTGAAACTCACCCCCAGGACAAAAGCACACAGAGGCCCAATATCATTTTTATTCTTTAACATGTTATCTATGTATTTGCCAAATTTCATGTCAATCCAAGCGGTGCTTTAAAATTTAAAGCAAAAACCGTGATTAAATGTATTATAAGTTGCTAGCCGTTGCTAAGAGCAACCGACACAATAAAATCACAGTCGAAACGAAAAATAAATCTTCACTACACTTTAAAAATCATTTTTAATAATTAAATGTAACTTTCGGTTAAAATAATTTTTATTTTAAGATAATATGTCTTTCTTTAGTCAATTACTGTGAAATAATTTCTTAATTGTTATAAATAAAGTTACCTACTACGATTTAAGAAAACAAAAACAATTATCTCGACTTCAGTTGGTCGCAGGAAATTTTTATTTGGTTTTGAATCTTTATTTTGTCTTCAGCAACAATAATCTGCAAGTTAGAAACTCATAGGATGTACAGAGGCGGCTTCAGTTCTAAATGTTTATAACGAAATTTGCCCCCTTATTTTCAAACACGAAATAGGAGGTTGAAAAATGTTATACGCATTTATTTATATCAGAATATGAAAATATGTCTTTAGAAGGAGAGTGGATCTTGGATTAACTCTGTACGATTTTTTTTCAAAAAGTTAGAGCCTTGGATATTTGACCTCTTGGGATAAACAAATTATAATATCTAAGCAATAAGTTCACAAATCGGGCACTACAATTTTTTTTTATATTTAGTATTGAAAGATCTTCATTTTAAAGCCTTAAAAATACATAAAAGTTATTTTTACAATAAATAACGCAATTGCAAAAACGGCCATTTTGGACTTTTCGCAGGCTCTTTTGCAATAACGTATTAACGAAATTAAACTTGTAATAGCCCAAATTGTAGGTTTTTTTAATTTACTACAATTTTCTATTTAAAAGTTTTTCTCTAAAATGAATATCCTAAGCTGCAAAATTAAAAATCTTTAAAAATTGCAAATTTAACAAATGAAAATCGTCATAAAAAAAACCGCACAAAATTTTTGGTTACATTTTAGTATAAGTTATTCCTGGCATCGTACTTTACAACACCTGATAGGTTTCAAAAATTCCTGAATTATATCCTGAAATCGACCTATTTTTCACCCAGATCTTGCCGAAAGTAACTCAAAAGGAGAGATTCAACAAGTTGATAAACTTGTTTGTTGCCAAACAACATTGGTTTTATTTGACCTGTCGTCTTTGACAATAAAAAAAGACAACCAAATTTGGGCGAATTGATTTAAATGACACATTGGCATTGATGAATTTTTAAGCTAAGGATTTTAATTTTTACAGAATTTTTATTAAAATTTTATAGTGCATTTTAGATGCAGTCAAAACTACACAATTTAAATAAAATTTATTATCACTTCTGTACAAAGAACTTCAATTACATATTTTTGAGTGATATTTAGGAATGACACAAAATTTTCTAATATCGTTACAATTTAAATAGAATAACGAAAAGTTCGGGTGTAGGAGAAACTTAAGTATCCCCTTATTATAATATTGTGTCATGTGTCATTCACACAAAGCTAGTGCCTATTTTCACATTAAATCTCTAAACATGTGGTAAGACCATGCACTAGAGGTTTACTAACATATGTCAGAAGAAAAAGTGAAGAAGAAGGTTTTTGGGAGATAGAATATGTGATGCATTTAAATATGTTTACTTTTGATACATTGACTAAAACCAAACATAGTTAGAATGTCTTATTTAGGATTATTTTAAATAAATAATCATGTCATTGTAAAACGAGACAAGAGCCTTCTTATATTTTAGTTTGTTCAGAGAGCATCAAAATCACCTTAACCGGTTTCAAACTTTATTAGGTTATCACCAGAGAGTGCACATTTGACTATATCTTACTCATCGTGAGCCCATAGTCGTCCACTGCTGAACATAGGCCTCCCCGAAAAAACTTCCATTCAAACCTATCTTGCGCTGCTTCAATCCAGTTAGTACAAATCCTGTTTATGTCGTCAGTCCATCATGTAGCTGGTCTTTCCGGGTTTCGTCTATCCGCTCTCGGTCTCCACTCCATGATTTTATTTGGTCCACCTCTCATCTTTCATGGATCATTTCATCTCTGACTGACCACACTAAAATTCGGGCTGTCAGTATCGAAAAGGCAGTCGCTATAGTTCTTAATGTCTTTGATTGGAATCATGTAGCCTTAAGTCCTTGGCTTGTTATAGGTTATAGTGTAATGATGGTGTATAACCTTGGCATTTTGTGAAAGTTACATTGTCTGATTTTTCCTCGTTTATTTTTATTCTCCATCTACTATCTACTAGTACTAGACCATGTGTTTTTTCGTTCAGTGTTGTTTGTAAAGTGCTGGTTGTAATTTCGGGATTTTTGTGCTTCACCATAATTACATTATCATCTGCAAATGTAGCTGTTGGATGAGGGTCATCGGTTGGAAAGTAACTCCTCTTCTCAGTCGTTTCCTCATTGCCGAGTGTCGTGATTCCCTATAATACGAGCAACTATCTCTTTCCATTGGCTTCTGTCCTGAGCTTCCCTCATGGATTCAGAGAATGTTTTTCCACTGGCTTTCTGTACTTGATCCGTCCATCGAGTAGGTGAGCGACCTCTACTTCTGCGCCCTTTAACGTTTCCCGAAATTATAAGTCTCTCAAGATTATCATCACTTCTTCTTGCAATATGGCCGAAAAATTTTAAGACGATGGAGAGGCAAATAGAGGAAAGTCGAGTCTGAATATTAAGCTCTTGGAGGATTGAGTGATTTGTTCTGTGTTCCGTCCATGAGATCCGAAGCATTCTTTTCCAGCACCACATTTCAAAGGCGTCGATCCTTTTTCTGTCGTCCGATTTCATTGTCCATGTTTCGGATCCGTAATTAAATATGGGAAAAATTAAGGCACGTACTAATCTTATTTTGGTGTTCTTCGACAAGGAGCGATCTTTCCAGATTTTCGATAATCGACTCATAGCGTTTTTGGCCATGCCTATTCTCCTACGTATTTCTGTTTCACAAGATCCTGTATTACTGATGTAGGATCCTAGATAATTGAACTCGTTAACCACTTCAAACTGGTCTAAGGCTCCTGTTGTCTGAAGTGAATTTGAATAATCTACTATCATAATTTTTGTTTTTTGTTTATTGATCTTGAGCCCACATCTATTGCTTTCGGCTTCCACTAGCTGCAGCAGGCTGGACATTTCTTCTTCGGATGCAGTTATTAATGTTGTATCATCTGCATATCTGAGATTTGAGATCTTCTTTCCTGCGATAGAAATACCGCCATTCCATTTGTCGAGTACTTCTCATTATATATTCCCCATAGAAATTAAAACGACTTGGAGATAGAATACATCCTTGTCGGACTCCTCTACCTATTTTAAAAGGATCGGACTTATGGTTTTCAATTCTTATTCTGGTTTCACTGTTCTCATATAGGCTTTTCACCAGAGCTGACAGATGATCAGGAACCCCATATCTCATGTAGAACTTTTCACAAAACTGTCCAGTCTACACAGTCAAATGCCTTCTGATAATCCAAAAAGCAGATGATCATCGGAATTTTGAATTCTCGTGCTTTCTCAGTGAGTTGTCGCATATTAAGAATTTGCTCCCTTGTGCCTTTACCCTTCACGAAGCCTGCCTGTTCTTGTGGTATTTGTCTATCCAGGTATGTCTGCATGCGACACTTGATGATTCTCAACAGAATTTTACTTGGGTGTGAAATTAGTGAAATGGTTCGGTAGTTACTACATTTTGTGGTTACGCCTTTCTTATGAATGGGAGTAAATAGTGCGGTACACCAATCACTGGGCCATTTGCCGATTCTCCATACATGATTGCACAGTCTCCACATTAATTGGAGACCATGTCCACCCATGTTCTGTAAAAGTTCTGCCGTGATGTCATTGCAACCAGGTGATTTATTTCTTTTAAGGTGTTTTATGGCTTCATCGATTTCAGACCTTAGAATATCTGCTTCTAGGATTGTTGGAAAGTAACTATTCTTATAGTAAAAGAAATTATTATTAAAAATATTTAAATGCATCACTGAGTAGAATAGAAAATAAAGTATTTGTTAAGAAAATATATCTTTAATCCTCAATAAATTCTACAAGAACTACTAATTACATGTGTATAGGTAACACGATTAAATGCTAAATATCTAAAATCTTACTTTAACTAAGGTTTTCTTTTGTTGTGCCTGACATTCTTGGTCGGCTTGAAGAGCTAGATAGAGCTCTCTCGCGTTTCTTTCCTGTTTTTCAACAAATTCTCTCTCCAATTGAACGTCCATATCGTGTTCGTCTTCTAATTGTTTGTGAGATTCTTCTAGATGTTTCATTAGAACCTAGGAAGTGTACAGATATTTTATATGTCATTACACAAATATTCGACAAAATAAACAGAATCAAAAATGAAAAAAAGAGTTAATCACAAAGATGTACAAATGGCGTTTGTACAGGTTAGGAAGGTATACGACACCGTACCAAGGAAAGAACTGTACAAAGCAATGATAAAAATAGGGATCATTTAGGATCATCAAATGGGTAAACCAACACAATAATAGGTATGTATAAAAATCGGAAACAAAAAAGCCCTATCAGACAGAAACGTACTTATGGGAATGGTGGATTACCTCAACCGAAATGAAACGTAAGCTGTTTTTTAATTTTTCATTTTTTTATTTTACTCATATTTTGAGTACGCGGCATCAACTTTCGCTGGAATTTTTTCCTAGACGAATAGACGGGGTGTGACTGCATATTGTAGGGTCATTTCGTCTTCTTTATTCGTCGTCTCCTTGCCTTATAAATTGTAAAAGGCAGAGATTAAGGACGTTACCAGAAAGTGGTTCCAAGAGAATTTTCATGTTTAGATCTGGGACTTCTCATTTCTCTGTAATAGATGTCGCTACCGCTAGAGCGTCCGATACACAAAATTATTTTTACAATTCTGCTAACCCTAAAGGTACGAATTACGAAAGTAGCAGCAGACTGCAAACGGCAAACCGCAGACTGCAGCGACAGTGTCGTCTGCGGTCAGACCAATTCCGAGCAGAACTGCACTGAATCTGACAACAGCATTGCACGATAGGAATTTATAATAGTATAATATTAAAAGTCGTATAAGTAGGATGTCAGACGCAATGAACAACGATGAATTAATGTTATATCTTTTGATGGAAGAATCGCTGCGGTCTGCGGTCTGCCGTTTGCGGTCTTGTTCGGAATCGTCCCTTTAGTCTCTCATGCCTTTGTTTTTTTTATAGTTACTTCCCGACGGTACTTTTAAGTCCGCCTTATTTTTTCGGTCATAACTAAAAAAAAAGCTAAAAAAACTAGAAGTCAAACAATAAGGAATGCACGTAGTTTTCCCCTTGTTGCCATATTCTGAATTTGAAAAAATATATAGGGAATAATCATATTTTTTTGACATGCCATTTTACTGATCTACTACTGCTACTGTGCTACCGATAATAATACTTACTGCTACAACTACATTAACTAATACGAATTGAGCCATCAGGACGAATATAACAAAGAATATTGGAGCTATAATTGGAGATATGCAACAATTGTTGATACAGTCATCTCCGTGATCACAGTGTTCATCATCTAAGGTGTCTTTCATGATTCCATTCCAATTATCTCCGGTGGCTACCCTAAACAGAGTTAGAAATGCCATTCCAAAATTTTGAAAATGTGCGTGTTCACCCAATCCTAAAACAGAAATTTTTAATATTAAGACGAATATTTTTATTACATGTCAATTTTCTCTTAAACGTATAATTGAAACTCCCATACAATCACCCTGTATACAGGGTGAGGCAAATAAAGGGCCTATTAGAAATATCTCGAGAACTAAAGGCAACAGAATCATGAAAATTGGAATAAAGGGGTTTTGAAGAATGATCTATTAAATGAAAATATTTTCATCTCTTTGCAACTTCCGGTTATACCGGAAGTTGCTTATAACTTCGTTTTTTTAAATGGGACACCCTGTATATTTTTACATTTTTGGATTCTCTTCGATGTCTTCTTTCCTAAAATATGAGGTTTTGTAATATTATACAGGGTATTTTAAAAGATAATTACTTTTTTTTTATTAATTTCGTAGCAAAATTAACACCCTGTAGAATTGTAGTAGTTTGACATATAAAACTCTACTTACGTTCAAATGATTTTTAATATATGTACTCTACTATTGTTAAGAATCATTAGTATAGCTAAATTTTTAATTTTAGTATACAGGGTTGGTCGAAACTCGGAATGAGTATTTTCTGAGTTTTCTTAAATGGAACACCCTGTATTTTAGTATTGTAATGAAATGATATTTTATGGTACTTTTTTATTTCTGAAGCATTCCCTATACCTAACTGCTTTAATTTGTGCTTAATTGTTAATCGCACCAACAATCTTAACTACGTAGGTATTTTGATAGCTAAACCATTATTGGTAATTTTAAGGACCAGTCTGGATTAATATGTATTTATTTCTGAAAAATTATTTGGGATTGAGTATTTTCACGGCCAACCTAAAAAAATTTTACGTATTTTTTGTTGCAATTAATGTTTAGCTTGAATCACCAATAACTCACAAATTAAAGCAGTTAGGTATAGGGAATGCTTAAGAAATAAAAAAGTACTATAAAATATCATTTCACTACAATACAAAAATACAGGGTGTTCCATTTAAGAAAACTCAGAAAATACTCATTCCGAGTTTCGACTAACCCTGTATACTAAAATTAAAAATTTAGCTATACAAATGATTTTTAACAATAGTAGAGTATATTAAAAATCATTTGAACGTAAGTAGAGTTTTAGATGTCAAACTACTCCAATTCTACAGGGTGTGAATATTGCTACGAAATTAATAAAAAACGTAACTATCTTTTAAAATACCCTGTATAATATTACAAAATTGTATAATATTATTTTAAGAAAGAAGACATCGAAGAGAATCCAAAAATGTAAAAATATACAGGGTGTCCCATTTAAAAAAACGAAGTTATAAGCAACTTCCGATATAACCGGAAGTTCCAAAGAGATGACAATATCTTCATTTAATAGATCATCCTTCAAAACCCCTCTATTCAAATTTTCATGATTCTGTTGCCTTTAGTTCTCGAGATATTTCTAATAGGCCAGTTATCTGCCTCAACCTATATAAGTAAACATATAATACAAGATAATTATTAATATTAAGGGGGTAGGGATTGAAAATTTTGAAATTTTTTTATTATTTTAAATGAAGGTACATATCTTCAAGAACACTCTCTGAAAATTTCAGATTTCAGATTTTTCTTTTGTAAATTACTCCGCCATTCAAAAGCATATTCTGGTGTGTATCACTTTACGATTTGACAGACAAAAAGAAATTCAAAAGAAAAGTTTATCTCAAAAGTGTTCTTTTCAAAGGCGGTGGACATTGTGACTCAAAAACTATATGACCGACCCACCTGAAATTTTGATATTTTCTTTAGATATTTAGTGAGGTAACGCTGTCGTCGAGATACTTTTTGTTTTATGATTATATTTTGTTTAACAATATTTCGATATTTCGATACATAAATATTTCGATATTTATAAAAAATTTCGATATTTTGACTTTTGAGTGATACTAAAAACTCAAAACTCGTTAAAACAGACAGCATTACCTCGATAAACTCATAAGCTAATAAAATCTTTTTGAATTTTTTGTTTTACATGATCCAATGATTAGTTCTGATGTCCACCGCAAAATCCATTTTTTTAGGTGTCTGTAAAATTTGCAACTGTAGGCTTATTTTTCAATATTTTACTTTGAAATTTTTTTTGAATATTCTTTGAATTGTACTGAATATATTTATTTAATTTAAAAAGAAAGTAATTCGACCATAGTTGACCACATGTTCATTTTAATCCATACCCCCTTAACCCTTTCAGCTCCGGTGACGCGTATGCGCTTCCGAAGAAGACTATTGGCCAGTACCGTTGACGCGAAAGCGCGTCCAAGTATTCAAATGAAATTATTTCTGCCGTCAAGGGAGATGAGGCTGGAAATATTTCAGCGGATCTGAAAGGGTTAAACGAAACGTATTCGTAGTTTATCATATTTACCTTGACATGGAGTACAGCTGCAGTCCAATCTCCCAAATAATTCCACTCCCAGCGCAGCGAATATGAAAAACAATAAAAAGAACAGCAGTCCCAAATTTCCAACTTGTGGTAAAGCTTGCATGACGGTGTCTAAAAGAGCTCTTATACCTTTCGCCATTTTCAATAACTTCAAAACCCGTGCAATTCTCATTACTCTTAGAACCTAGAACAAAAATTTATTAATTTTCTAAAACGAATACAAAAGTACACTTCTTTATTCTCCTTGGTGTGCCGTGCTTGTTTTCAAACGTTGGCTATCGTCGTATTAATGAGCTGGTGGAATGTTTCAACAAAATTTTGAGCTCGTTACACTTAGCAGAAATTTAATATTTTAGTGTGGTGGGGGGTCAGCCCCCCACTACTTAAAAATAGGGATATTGAATCGATCTTTGCGACAGAATTACGAGCTATTTATGAGCTCTTGTAATGATATCGTTCCGATTTTTGAACTGAACCCCTTCACCCCCAAACAACTCTTTAATTGATTTAACTTAAGAGAAACATGCTGAAAAAAATTAAAATATATCGTATCGCGGATATAATTCCTATAGCTTATATATTCTAAGAATAAACTCTTAAATCACGCGCATTTCGATTATTGAGCTACAACCCCTTCTCAAGAAAACCACCCCATCTTCCCGGCTTAAGAGAGAGAGAGAGTTGTACTTAAAATGCATTAAATTAATTATTTGGCGACTACATATCATTTAATATTCTTTATTTTATCTGACTTTTACAAGTATTGAAATGTGTCAATTACAATACAATCAGTAAAAACTATAAGTACATAAAAACATTTAACATAAAAACATAATTTATGAGCTCCCAAAATACGCGCATTTAGATCATTAAATTGCAATTCCTTTGGTATAGTGCAGTCACTGAAGGTAAAAATCAACTATCACCTTCAATTTCGGTGAACCTTCATCCATTTTCACGAAAATTGGTGAATGGTTATAGGATACCTCAAGAAACAAAGGTGACATTGTGCTACCTTGCGTCTTTACCCTGAGGGTGGATACCGCCCCTTCTTGGGGGTGAAAATTATTTTATTAAAAATAACTCCACAAATCGATAGAAGGGCAAATTATAAGCAGAATTTGTTATATAAAGTTATTAAAATAAATCAATACTTTTTAGTTAGTGAAGATCAAAGGTTTTAATTTTTCGTGAAAAAATGCATGTTTTAAAGCGGTTTTTCATACATCACTTAAAAATTGTAAGTTTTTACAAAAAAGTTATCATTACCAAAATTAAAGCTTTGGAAAATCTTTTGTTATTAATTCAAAGGGAGTTATAGGTAATTAAATGTACCTACTCAAATCTAATTGTTGTTCTGAAGCTATTTTCTTGTGGCATTTTTGCAATTAACTAGTTTTGATGGGAAATAAGCCACAATTTTACTAAAAAAATTATTTTACAAATCTAATTATTCAAGCCTAATTAACAGGAAACCGATGCATTTTATAAAATATACTTAATATACATTTGTCAAAGTACTCAGAAATACCTATTAATTGAGCACCGAAAGAAGTTAATATGATCGAAGTTAAGCAAATGAACATGAAAATAATAGGACCCTTTCAAATTGTTTAGTAAACAGTGAAGAATAAAACGAACGGCATTTCCACAAAAATTAAAATCCTTAGTAATTCCTATAAGACTTTATTTACTTTATCATAAGTAATGACCTTAAACATTTTGACCGATTTAGAATGCATATTGTTAAAATATTTATATATATATGATTTAAAAAAATCAAAACTTTTTAAATTTTCGTAAATTATTTGCTTTTGATAATAACTCCAACAATACTCGAAACACGTAAAAAATTCTAGATAGGTAACGAAATTTGAGTTTTTTTATTATCAAGATTTTACTTGTCTTTTGATTTTTGTATGAATCAAAATAACCAAGATAGAAAACGTTTAAGTCTACATTTTACTGCGAGAACAATGTAACTGGAGCCCTTTAACCTATTATCCTAAAAAATAAAGTATTTGAATGATTAAATGTAATACAGTTTTATGGCTCTTGAAATTACCTTTCAAATAGTTGGATGTGCCTGATACCATAAAAATTAACAGAGTTATTCGAAGAAAAAAAAAACAAAATTATTTTTTAGTATAAATTTTGATGCTATTAACTTTTTCTGGAGCTCACTTGATAAGTATTTCTAAGTATTTAGTAAGTGTTATAAATTGCATCGTGTTCCCGTTATTTAAGCTTGGATCCTTAGATTTGAATACTCGCAGAAAAAAAAATATATATAAATATATTCAATTACTACTATAGCTTACTTTAAGTTAAGATTAAATGGTTTTACAAGTAAGGAATTTATTATGGTTTTTATTAGCTTCAATTTTAGTGATGAAAACTTCTTTGTAAAAACTTTTCTAAAACGCTTTACACCATGCATTTTTTCACCAAAAATTCGAATATTTGATCTTTAATAACTCAAAAAGTATTGATTTATTTTAATAACATTATTTAACAAATTTTGCTTAGAATTTGTCCCACTATCGATTTGTGGAATTATTTTTAATAAAGTAATTTTCACCCCCGCGAAGGGATGACATCTACCCTTGGCTAAAACTGCAAGTTGGTACCATGTTATTTTTGTTTCTTGAGGTATCCTCTATCCACTCACCAATTTTCGTAAAAATTAATGGAGGTTCACCGAAATCGAAGGTCTCAGTTGATGCGCGTGATTTAAGAGTTTATTCTTAGAATATAAGCTATACGAATTAAACTACTATTAACTTTTTTGGAAAACCTTACAGTTTTTGAACTTTAATAACTCAAAAATCTTTGAACTTTAATAACTCAAAAAGTATTGACTTATTTTAATAACTTTATATAACAAATTATGCTTATAATTTGTCCTTCTATCGATTTGTGGAGTTATTTTTAATAAGTAATTTTCACCCCCGAGAAGGGGCGGTATCCACCCTCAGGGTAAAGGCGCAAGGTAGCAACATGTCACCTTTGTTTCTTGAGGCATCTTATAACCACTCACCAATTTTCGTGAAAATCGATGAAGGTTCACCGAAATTGAAGGTGATAGTTGATTTTTACCTTCAGTGATGTAATGATCTAAATGAGCGTATTTTGGGAGCTCATAAATTATTAAATGATATGTAGTCGCCAAATAAATAATTTAATGCATTTTAAGTACAACTCCCTCGTAAGCCGGGAAGATGGGGTGGTTTTCTTACGAAGGGGTTGTAGCTCAATAATCGAAATGTACGTGATTTAAGAGTTGATTCTTGGAATATATAAGCTATAGGAATTATATCCGCGATACGATATATTTTATATATATAAATCAATTAAAGGGTTGTTTGGGGGTGAAGGGGATGAGCTCAAAAATCGAAACTATATCATTTTAAGAGCCCATAAATAGCTCGTAATTCTGTAGCAAAGATCGATTCAATATCCCTATTTTTAAGTAGTACTAAAATATTAAATTCCTGCTCAGTGTAACGAGCTCAAAATGTTTGATGTGCGGAATATGAAAGCTCATAAATAGCTCATAAATCAGCGCTACATATTTGTTTTTTAATTTTTGCAAGTGGGGGGGGGGGGGGGCAGCTCAACACGGGTCGTTCGTTGGATATGTGAACAAAAGTACACAGAGAACCCAAAATAGGCAAAATAGGCAGCTAATATTACATGAAAGTTACTAAGATACGAGAAGAAATAAAAAGAAGAAAAAGCCTGGTACAGAAAAGAAAAAACCAATTAAAAAAGAAACGATAAAATCATATAAGCTCAGAAACAAAGAAGTAGTAAAAATATTTGAGAAAAAAGTAAACTAAAAAAAGATATGGAATATAATCCAAGTAATAGAAGGAAACGAGGAAGACCAGTCAAGTCTTGGATGGAAACCATGACAGACAGAGACATTGATGAAGACACCATCATGAACCAATGATGGTGTCTACATGATCACCAAAGATGTAACTAGCACCGTCTATGAATAGTTAGTCAAAAGAAGCAGGAACTAAAACTAGAATTGTTATCCTCTACGCTTTTTAAGATGGAAAATACAAAGTAGAGCAAAGTGCATCCACGACCTGTGGTTCACCGTGATATATAATATTTGTTTATTTACTCACCCTTATTATTGTTGGATTAATCGGTATTATCTTCAGATCTTGCACTATCTCTTCAATAACAATTCCTACTACAGATAATATCACAATGGCTACATCAAGGAGATTCCATTTATCTTTGACGTATATCTTTATACCTAAGGCAACTAATTTCATTGTACTTTCTAAAATGAATACAGCCGTGAAGAAATAGTTAAAAATTCTGAGAGCGTATTCCCAATAATCTGGCATATGGTAACGTTCTGTGGCCATAGTAATGACATTCAAACCTATAACCAACGCTATGGCTAGATCGAAATACTTGGAAGTCACTATTTTATGAATCTCCAGTCTCCAAGGAGGATAATCAATGTAATATGGAAGCTCGTTCATTTCTGTAACAAAACAAAGTTAAGTAAGCATTCATTAGTTAATTCACAAGTCACACATATTCGATAGGATTTAAATCCGGTGAACAGGGTGGCCACGGCAAAACAGTAACACCTGCTTCTTGGAGAAAGTCCATAGTTATACGAGCAATATGGGTACGCGCATTGTCTTTCTGGAAAAGGACTCCGGTCGACGGCCGTCTACACAAGGCAGTCAAATGGTTTGTAAGATGTCATCAACATAACGCGTAGCTGTCATACTGCCTCGAATAAATACAAGTGGGGATCGGATACCATAGGCCAGTGGTGCTCAGACTTATACTGCGTGGGATCTACCACAGAAACTGCAAGCGTCCAGCGATCGACTGCTAGTAAAAAAAATTAAGATAAAAAATTTTATTGCACATTTCTATTTGATAAAAAGTTGTAACTACAGAGAGTTGTAATTATGCTTTTCATCTTAATTTGGTTTGGATATTGATGCATGGCCCTGTATATCATCCACAAGTTTTCATATTTGATGGTACGTAAATTACCGAGAGCCAAACAGAAGTATGATTATAGATGTTCGTCAGTTAGCCGATTACGATACTTTGATTTAACTACCTTAATTTGGGATAATGCAGACTCGCACAAGTACGTTGATTCAAAGAACGCTGTGCTGTGAGCTGCAGAGCTTGCGTCAAAGTTGGATATTTGTCAGACGATATGAAAGACCACAATTTCGTATCGGTCGCTCTGAACTTAGGTGTAGGGTAGGTATATCCAAAATTATTTTCAGTAAGGTACCCCATTTTGGACGGAAATGGTCTCCACATTGAAAGTAATGGATATTTCAGTGGCAATTTTTCGGGTCTAGGAAAGTTGGTCGACAACACTTCGTCGACAACATTTGGTCGACAAACAGTTGGTCGAATGCACAATTCATCGAATGTACAATTCGTCGACGAACATTTGTTCGAATGGATTTTTCGTCGACAAACTGTTATTTGTCTTTAGGAAAAAGGGCTTAATGGTGACAAACGACGGATTAAGCCAAGCGTCCACAGACCCGCATCGTACGCATCGTACGCAACGGATTTTAGTTTGACAATCGATAATGCGATCCGTACGATGCGGATCAGTGGACGCGGTTACATAAGTTTCTGTACAAGGCAAACTAAAATCCGTTGCGTACGATGCGTCCGATGCGTACGATGCGGGTCTGTGGACGCTTGCCTTTATTGGTTTTTATTTTGTTAACTGGAATATTGTATTATACATATCTGAATTTATTTATTTTTTTGGTTTTGTTAATTTTTTTTCTAAATCTTAATTATTTTTAAATTTAATGAAAAAATTGGCAGCAGTGGGAGAGCAGACAGCAAATATAAACCGATATTTTAATTAGTGATGTTGTACCGTTCTTCTTTTTGGTGTCGGCGCACTTGCGAACGGAGCATTTCCATACAATTGATACTTATCAATGATTTAGACTACAGCAGAAAATTTAAACAAAATCTTGAAAAAAAAAAATAAAAATCAATAATCATTCATTTGTCACAATTATTCCCTTTGGGTCTTTATCGACGAAAAATCCATTCGATCAAATGTCGACGAATTGTACATTCGATGAATTGTGCATTCGACCAACTGTTTGTCGACCAAATGTTGTCGACTAATTTTCCGTCGACGAAGTGTTCTCCACCAACTTTCCGACACCGCAATTTTTCCACGTCTTCTCAAGGAAATTGATTAGACATGAATGTAACAATATCAGTTTTTTAAAATCAGCGAAGCGTCTTTCAAACTCGCTATGAACTGCTTGTAGCTCCGTCTCGTAATAAACATAATTCAAATGAGGGGTTCATTTTCTTTTCTTCATTGATGGAAAGTTGTTTAAATCCTTCTGTTCATTTGATTAAATTAATAATTTCAATTTGCTGACAAAAGAATGTACTGCGCTTATCATATCGATAATTGATACTTGTTTTACTTTTACCTTGTAGTTCCAAATTAAGGAGGTTCAAATGGTTTGCTAAATCTGATACGAAAGCCAGATCACTGGGCCATTTTTCGTTTTGAAGTAGATGAGTGTCGTCCCCTCGATCTTCTAGAAAAGAAATTATTTCGGGAAGTAACTCCTGGAACCTATCTAAAAATTTTCCACGGCTCAACTACCTTAGTTCCTTTCCAAATTCCCAATTTTTGTTGTCATCTTTATTACAACATCCTCGTCCATATTTAAAATTTTGGAACACAAAACTTGCTGGTGAATGATGCAAGGAAATGAAAAAATAATGGAAAGTCTTCGTTAGCTCGACATAATGCATCAAATCCATTGATAACGCCAGTTATGGATGATGCACCATCTGTTGTAGTTACACTAGTTTGTAAATCGGTAGCTTGTAATGTTTTACAAAAATAAAAACGTATAATTTTCTCAGAGAGTTGTTTCTTTCAGAGACAGCATTTTTAACAATTCTTCTTTAGTCTACCTATTAGAAAATACACAACTGGATGGTATCAGTCATATCGGTTGACTCGTCAAATTGCAAAGGAAAGTACTCTACTGTATAATATCACTTTTAGCTTTGCTTTCCAAATATTTGCCCATGATTTCGATACGTCTTGTAATTGTTGGACGTGACAACCGGACTTCTTTGATATCACACATAATATCTGTTTTATTTTTGTCCCCAAATAAAACATTCGCAGCTTCAATTAATGCTTATTTCGTTACCTTTCCATTTTCAAACGGTTTCAGTTCCCGTCTTTTCCATTTGTATTTTTTCCGTGAATTACGATCGACTTCAAAAACTTTGGAGATCGACCGGTCGATCGCGATCGACCCTTTGAGCACCGCTGCCATAGGCAATAGACCCCTAAACCATTACTTCAACAGTCCTGTGTATATGCATTACGACCATCATGCATTCCTAAACAAAATCACGATTCATCGCTGAATGCTACATTATGCCTTTATGCCACCCAATGCTGCCGTTCTCTGCACCAATTCAAAAGTTGTGATGATAGTGGTCCGCAGTCAAAGGAAGCATTAGTCATGGGAGGAATGAAACTAGTCCAAAGGCTTGAATGCGACGGTATACTATACGCATAGGTCTACCTTATATTTCAAACTATTGGTTAGTATGGTCAACGATTTGACGCGTACTAGCAAAACGGTCTCGCAGAGCCAGTAATCTAAAGCTCCTATCTTGACGCTCCGTGGTGACCTCGGCTGATCGAGGTCATCACGACGAGGTTGTAGTATAGAATTCAGTATCTCAGTAGACTTAGTAAAATTGGTGAAAGCAACCCTCTTAACAGTCGACAGTAGGGTTATAATGCAGAACGTATTATCAAGAATATTCCAGGCACAGATAGGACTTCCACAAGGAGATAACCTATCAAGCTTTCTATTTAACATTGCCCTTGAAAACGCTATTAGAGAATCTGGAATTACAACAAGAGGAACCATTATTAATAGGAGTAAACAAAAACTAGCGTACGCCGATAACATCGGCATCATAGTAAGAAGAAAGGCGAATGTGGTCCAATCATTCAAGACATAAGAAGCAGCAACAAAAAACTTCAAAGTAGTCAAATGAGTACCGTGCTATTGTATCTTTTAATACTCACTTCTTCTTCGTTTTTCCATCTGCAACGCACGCTTGGCAGCTTTTCTAATCTTTTCTTCTTTTTCCTGTTCTTCTCTGCATCTATGAAAGTTTTCTACAACTACTCCAACAAACATGTTAAGTACAAAGAATCCAACTAATAGTATAAACGCTATAAAATATAACAGTCGCCATTCAGAATAATTCACCTTGGGCTAAAACAAAAAAATAATAGTTATAGAAGTGTTCCGTGGTGTGGTTATTGTCCACGAAAACAAATAAACGTAAAAACAACAAACTGTCAATAATATAATACTTTATTCGGTAAAAAACGTGTTTTGCTTATATCTCGTAAGGGTGTGTTATTGACCTATTCCGATGCACGCTGAGCCGTGACTGAACGGACTGAACTAGACTACAAACATTAATTTGTCATTATGTGGTTTTACCATATGGCCAGAAGATCTGGTATTTTAAAAGCTGAAAAGGCATTTTACCTGAATAGGGATATATTTCGTTTCTTAAAACTTAACAGGCCCTTCTATGCATATGGTTTGTATATTAAATGTAAATTTTAAATGGGACATCTTATTTCATTTTGAAAAAGTTATTAAAAATTAAAATTAAAATAGTAATAGTAATTGAAAATATAGTAATTGAAGCGTGTCGCCATAGAAGTATACAAAACTTTAATAATGTAATAATTTATATTAGACTGTTTGTAAAAACAAAACTTCTAGACAGGGAGGTATTGCAATTTTTAAGATATCCCAGGATAATGAAAAACAAAAAGTGTACTTATTATAGTGCTATTTTGAGAAAGGAAATAGACTGCAAGAGAACTGGACCACAATAATATTTTTTCCCCAGATCTACTGAAAAACGGAGCATTTTAACGTAAAAAACGGGTACATTTGACATATTTTACACTATATTTAACACCATGTTAAACGCTTTTTCTACGTCTATATATTCGGGCAATAAACGTTCGATATAAGTTCTGACTACATCCTGTATACTACAAGAATTGTTTTGAGAGCAGGAGAAGAATAATTGTTTTGATTTTCTGACTTACTATTACAAGAAGTGGCAGACGAAAAAAAGAAGAACGAATATACGTCAAAGTGTCTTTTTCGCACGACGCAAGTTTATTTTCTGACTATACCCTGTGAGCTCGTACGTAGAGGGGATATTTACAAATTCGCGAGCGCCAGTAGTGACAAGTTAAACCTTTACCGGAAATTTGAAATAAATGTCAAAGTGATTAATTTAAAATTAAAATTAAAAACATTAATTATAAATAAATATTAGTTGGTCAAAGCTATGGTATATATTTTTACCTTAAATATACTTACGTTTTAAATACTGAATTTAAGTTTTTTTAATGTTCTGTAATATGTAAATATAAATTAATCTATTAATCTTGGCGCCATCTACACGATAATTGTGAAAGTATCCGAAGTAAGAAATTAATATTTCATCAATAGAACGTAAACATTATTAGCAAAATCTTAAAAAAATCGATTACAATTTAATTATTTTTTTGCGTTGTAAATATTAAGCGATATCAATTAAATAATAAATTTAAAAATTACCGGTGAAAGTTGAATTAGTAGTCCGCTAGGAGCGACACCAGCGAAGCTCAGAGCGTATACCCTGTATATTACAAGAAGTAACAGAAGGAAAGAAGAAGAGTGTAATAGTGTCTTTTGCTATGTCTTTTGTCATGCTCTATGATTTTTCTATAGCATGACGTGACACCTCGCGCGTTAATATCGAGCGAATAGGAGCAAAGGTACGTATCTAATACCCCTTTAGCATAACTTCATGTTTGATTTTTCTCATACCTATTCGTTAAATCCTTTCATGTGATATGTCACACGTCTCCGTAAGTTAAACCGTTTAGGTTCTACAAGTTTAAGGCCCTTCTTATGACAATCCACTCTCAGCAACTATTCCTTACATAAACTCCTGGACAAAATTAACGCACCACTCATATTTCTCTCAATAATCTTTATTTATGTATAATTTACTGTACGACAAGTGGCCTATGGACCTTGTTTGACAGTGATAGTTGTTATGTAAGCTAATAATAGTCTTGTTCATAGAGAAATGTCTTGTTTTAACAATAATTTGTATTAAACTTCGTTTTAGACTAAAAGTGAGTTAAACTTTTCATAAAAAGTGCCGATTAAAGCAAAGTACTTGTGAGAAACAAGCTTTTTATTGGGATATTTTTCATCACATGCATGTTTGGAAGTTCATTTGCATAAAAATCAAATAAAAAAATGAACCTCCAAAGAAATTTGTCAATGGAGGAAGCAATGCGAGCATCGACTCTCCTAGATGAAGGATATTCAATGCGATACGTTGCAGATTTGTTAGGAAGACATATCATTCCAGCATCAATCGCAAAGTGAGGCGATATAATGAAACAAGGTCGTACCATCGAAGACCAGGACAAGGGCGAAAACGTTGTACTAATAAAATTGATGATCGTTTTTTGAGACAACGTGCTCTCAGATATAGGAGAGTCAACAGAAATTTGCTAAAAAATGAACTAGCAGATGTTCGAAATGTCGCAAAATCGTCTCGAACAGTTAGAAGACGTTTACATGAAGCAGAATTGAGCAACAGGAAACCGGCCAAAAAACCCTTGCTTACCAGAGAACACAGGGTTCAGAGATTGAATTTTGCAAGATTGCATCAAAATTGGACCATCGATGATTGGAAACGAGTTCTTTTCTCCGATGAGACTAGAGTAAGCCTAAAAGCTCCAGATGGTCGAGAGCGTGTCTGGCGAAGGCGAGGAGAAAGGTTTACCAGCTGCAATATCTCTCCTAAAGTACCTTTTGGTGGTGGCTCTAAAATGTTTGGGGGGGGGGGGGTGGATTTGTTTTGAAGCTCGTACGGAGTTGGTTCCCATACGTACGAGGTCTATGAATACCCATTATTACTTAGACAACATTATTGTCGAACATAATGCCTTTTGCTCCGTTTCTTGGACTTAATTTTTTATTCATGCAAGACAACGCTCGTCCTCATGTGGCTCGACAGGTTATTAACTACCTAAATGATGTTGCTATTCAATTATTAGAGTGGCCACCTAACAGTCCGGACATGAATCCTATAGAGCATCTATGGTACTATCTCAAAAAAAAGATTCGAACTCGTAGACCCCCTATTGCCAATCAAAACCAACTCATTGAGGCCGTTATTGAAGAGTGGGAGAATATTCCGCAAGCTTGTGTTGAACATTTGATATCAAGCATGCCTCGACTCATAAATGCAGTCATAAGAAGTAGAGGAGGACCTACACGGTATTAGTGTTGACCCAGATGGATTTTATTGTGTTACTTTACTGATTTTTTTCTTTTTGCAATTTGTAGTTATGCTAGCTTATTTACGCATTTCCGGCAAAAACAAATTTTTAAAGAAACAATAAGGAAAATTAAGGTCATGATAAAGTCATGTTGGACTTATTTGTAGATGTTTATTATTATTTCAATGTAACTTAGTTTTATTTTGTGTTAATATTGTAAATATTTAGATTAATTAAAGTGGTGCGTTAATTTTGTCCAGGAGTTTATTTAGTTTTCGAGCTATCGTTGTTCCAATGATCTCTCATAAAAAAGCGTTTAGCATGGTGTTAAATATAGTGTAAAAATATGTCAAAATGACCCGTTTTTGCATCAAAATGACCTGTTTTTTGTGTTACATTGCCCCGTTTTCCAATAGATCTGGGGAAAAAATATTATTGTTGTCCTATTTTCGTGCAGCCTATTTACTTGGGAAAACTGAGAAGAGAAAACTAAAGAAGTCCTCTAACAAATTTATAATATTGTGAATGATTGTTATCTCATTCTTATTGATTCTTACCTGTCTATCAACTCCTACCGCATCAAGTCCTGTATACATAATGTTTACCCAGCCATCTCTTGAGCTTAAGACGAATAGAGACATCAGAGCTTGAACTAAGTCATCAAAATTATATTTTTGGTTTTTCCAGTTGTATCCTTTAGCAATGCAGTCATCTTTTGTTTCAATGCCGGTTAAATTTTCAGCCACACAATAGTAGAAAGATCCTTTGAACAACTAAACAAGACACAATACATAGATAAATAGATAATATCATACATAATATGGCACGTGATGATTAAAACATATGTTTATCCGAAAGTAGGTCGCACTGTAGCGTGGACAATAAAACAGTCTGAACAGTGGCGGCTCGTCATTTTTTCAATAGGGGAGGCTATTCCTAACTGTAAATTATCTAGACAAATTTGCACCAGCAAAAAAAAAATCCGCCAAAAAAATCTAATTTAAGGCCCCATTTTTTTGACCATTTTTTATTTACATTTTGTAATATCATCATAATTCATAACTATTTCATAATATCATATCATTTTAAACATAGTTAGTATAATTGTAAAAGTGTATTACCAAAGTTTGTGTCGTTTAATTGTTAACAATTCTATCTCTGTAAGTAGATATGCATATCAAAATAAATACAGATTTGAAGTTTTGCAGTCCATACAGGTTGAAGGTTTACATTGTTTAAGATACTCAACTGAATTTTTTTAATTCTAAAAGCGGCTTACTCTGCGAATGCAAAAACACGGTAAATTACCGATATTTTGCTTTGCATTACAGATATCGGAAAAAGTTATTTAAACAAGTTGTTCCAAATATTATTCTAATTCCACATACCAAATTTCATCACAAAATTCGCACTTTTAGTTTTTTCATTATTTGTAGTCGGGATCCTAAAATCCGCAGAGGAGGCTGCTGGCCGAAAAATCTCACTTGACCGATCTCCGGGCAGCGTGTGAGTTAAGCGATGTGCAGCTCTAAGGAAACCGGGTCTCCTTAAACCATCCTTAAACGCTGCTGTGCTACGCGGAGCATTAGCAAGTGAGATTTTCCGGCCAGCAGCCTCCTCTGTGATTTTAGGATCCCGACTACAAATAATGAAAAAACTAAAAGTGCGAATTTTGTGCCGAAATTTGGTATGTGGGGTTAGAATATTATTTGGAAAAACTTGTTCAAATAACTTTTTGCGATATCTCTAACGTGTAGCAAAATAGCAAAGTAAACAAAACAGTGTAGCGTGTGTAAAAAATTTATGGGGAGGCTAAGCCTCCCTTGCCTCCTCTGACCAGCCGCCACTGAGTCTGAAATCAAAAAATTAAACTCCTTTGAGATGTGGTGCTACAGGAGAATCCACAGAATATCGTGGACTGAAAAAGTAACTAATATAGAGGTGTTACAAAGAATGAAGAAAGAATGTGAAGTTATAAAAACTGTTAAAATTAGAAAGATTCAATATCTGGGTCATATAATGAGGGGCGAGAAGTACGTATTACTTAGGTTAATTATGCAAGGGAAGATACAAGAGAAGGGAAACCCAGGACGACGCAAAATATCCTGGCTAAGAGATTTGAGAGAGTGGTTCGGTTGCAGCTCATTAGAATTATTTAGAAGTGCGGCCAATAAAATTAAAATAGCGATGATGATTTCCAACCTCCGATAGTGAAAGGAACCTGAAGAAGGTCGCACTAGCGAGGTGTCGCATTGTTATGTATAAAAAACGGTGAAGTTTAGTAGGCTTTATATACGACGTTGTAGTAAAAAGTATAAGACACGTTGAATCTAAAGGTCTAGAGATCGAGCAAAGATGTAAAATGCGAGAAGGATTGTTTAAGGGAATTTGAAATGTGTACTAATAAAAAATACTAAAAAATGTAAAAAGTTATTTCCTACCTGTACACCCAGTATTCCAAATATAATAAAAAACGTACAGCAAATGAGAACAATATTTCCGATAGGCCTAAGAGATGATAACAATGTCTGTACAACTAATTTTAATCCAGGAGCTCTATTTATTACTCTCAATGGGCGGAGTGATCTAAGTAGACGAAATACCTAAAACAAAATATTACATAATACATTAGAAAACTGACCGTAAATTTTCAAATAATACATACTTGAAATCTACGACTGGTTCAGGGTGGTATTTAAAAAATATGCCGAATGGTCTAAGTAGTTACGGACAACTTGTTATTGTTACAATTTTGATCTTTCTTTTAGTGAATCGTCTCCAATATATATCTTTAGTTGTAGTTCTGTTTCGTTTCTAAAATCATTACATTCCCAAAGCCAAAAGCATGGTTATTTTCTATAATATGCTTGCCTAAGGCTGTAATTTGTTTTTATTGTACACAATGTTTGTGTGCAATAACTCTTCTATGTAGATGTTGGCGTATTTGCCCAATATATATTGAACTGCAGTCTTTATAATTTATTTTATAAACAGCAACTTCACTTTGTTGAGAATTTTTTCAAAATTGTTAGAAAATAGAAAATTAGTTTTAAAATGCCTCATCTTCTTTAGTCCTAGCATCCGTTATGGCTTGCATTTTTAGAAGCCTTTAGTTGTAGTTCTGTTTCTTTTCTAAAATCATTACATTCCCAAAGCCAAAAGCATGGTTATTTTCTATAATATGCTTAGCTAAGGCAGTAGTTTGATTTTATTGTACACCATGTTTGTGTGCAATAACTCTTCTATGTAGATATTGGCGTATTTGCCCAATATATGTTGAATTGCAGTCTTTATAATTTATTTTATAAACAGCTACTTTACTTTGTTGAGAATTTTTTCAAAAATGTTAAAAAATTAGTTTTAAAATGCCTCACCTTCTTTGGTCCTACCATCCGTTATGGCTTGCATTTTTAGAAGTCTTTAGTTGTAGTTCTGTTTCTTTTCTAAAATAATTACATTCCCAAAGCCAAAATCATGGTTGTTTTCTATAATATGCTTAGCTAAGGCTGTAATTTGTTTTTATTGTACACCATGTTTGTGTGCAATAACTCTTCTATGTAGATATTGGCGTATTTGCCCAATATATGTTGAATTGCAGTCTTTATAATTTATTTAATAAACAGAAACTTTACTTTGTTGAAATTTTTTTCAAAAATGTTAGAAAATAGAAAGTTAGTTTTAAAATGCCTCATCTTCTTTAGTCTTAGCATCCGTTATGGCTTGCATTTTTAGAAGCCTCGGAGGTGTACCCAGAAAAATGGTCCCAATAGGTTTTAATCTAGTTGAATATAAAATTTAATTCAAATTTTATTGTATGTGCTATTAGTTTAAAACTTAGACATTTTTCTAGCAATTGTCGCTATGGCATCCTGCCATTTCGTTCGTTGCAATCCGAGACTGGAGACCGGGGGTTATTTTGGTTCAGTCAAAGATCGCTGACGAGAGACTCTCTGATTGAACTAAAGTATAATACGGCTTTAGGTTTCGTGTTGCAACGAAATGAAAATGGTTACGTATTCATTTTTATTAAAATCAGTTTTATTCGGCAAATGTATATATAAAACTTACTCTTAAAATTCCAAATATTCTTGAAGTTGTGTCGTTTATTAAGAACATTATGATATCTACTACAGATATTATTACTAAGGATCCATCCATGACATTCCATCCAGAAGTAAAGTACGCATTGGGTCCGTAACACATCCCAGATGCAACCACCTTCAAAAATATATTAAAATTACAATATAGATATAAAAATACTGTCATTCACAAATAGTTTTAAGATACGAGAGTCATCGTAGATTGCTACGTGCACTCAACTCTCCCACACTCTCACTCTACCACAGTCGTTCTCAATCTTTTTGAGTTATGTACCACAAAATACTTTTTATTATTCTTGGTACCACCTAATTGAAATACCTATCTAGCTAGGTAATCTAATTAACTACAAGAGTGGTGCTGATTGTGGCTGTTTTTGCGTTTTGTGTACCACCGCACATAATGATATGTACCACCAGTGGTACATGTACCACAGATTGAGAACCGCTGCTCTACCACTTCCGACTCGCTGCATTGCTCAGTGTCAGCCTAGCAGCCTTCAAGGATGCAGGTCTTGGTTGCTGTTGTGAAATTCATGCTCTGATACGTTTTTTTTAAATGCAAAATTCATTTCACCTATTGACATTCTCTTTCGTCTTCTTTAGCTGCCGTCTTCTTAGCGAAGCAAAGGTTGGCGATGACTTATGTAAGGTCTTCTCTATTTTGGTTTTTTTTTATTAAACTTTGAAAATCTAATCCTGTCCATTCTTTGATGTTGCGCAGCCAGGTCATTTGTCGTCTACCCGGGCAGCGTCTACCAGGTCATTTGTAACGGGTTGCTCTTTCAAGACGACAGACTCAGTGAACACAGGGTCATCAAGGGTCATCAAAACATAATAGTAATATTAAAACGATACAATACACAACACAATATATATACAACAGCAATCTCGCTACACGGAATCAACCTATCTACACATTCAGACTCGGAGCCATCGCATTTCAATCCAATGCGATAACATTAAACAGCGACACATAGTCACCCGTCCATCGTCACTACCGCTCACTGCAGTAACGGTTCCGGTGGAACGCCACGTCAACAATGAGGCGCCTACCTCGGCAAAGTACCGGCTCCATCCGCCGCATCTCTGGCATTGAGCTATTCTTAATTCAACACGTCAAGAATAACTGATTTTATGATTCTCCTCGTCGCCTTAAATACGCTCTCCATGACATTTCTCCTTCGGTTTCGCCTATTGGGGTATGTAGAGGGGATGCGCCAACATGGATACTCCTTCTACGGTCGACCGGCCGATCGCCAGCTGTGGGCATCATATCATTACACTATAATAAGCTGAAGGAAACAAATGCTAATGTTACGTGTTCTCTACTCTTCTTTATGGCTTGGAAGCGTGGACGTTGAAACAAATCCATTTGAATAAATTGGCCGCCTTTGAATTTTGGTGTTACAGAAGGATCCTACGAATATCATGGATTCAAAGAATGTCGAACGTGGAAGTAACTAGAAGGATAGGAAATCAACCGGAAATAATACTAACTATCAAAAGACGAAAACTTGTGTACTTGGGACATGTGATTAGAGGGCAAAAATACTCATTATTACAACTTATTATGCAAGGCAAAATCCGAGGAAAGCGAAATGTGGGAAGACGAAGAACATCCTGGCTTAAGAACTTACGGGAATGGTTCGAATGCAGTAGTGCAGAGCTATTTAGAGCGGCAGTCAACAGGGTCCGCATTGCCATGATGATTTCCAACCTTCGATAGAAGATGGAACTTAAAGAAGAAGAAGCTGAAGGAAGTTATACCTGCCGTGTCTAAATATATGTCCGTCCAAGATAAGATGTTTTACGTTTTTTGACAATTTCTGTCAGTTCACGTTCTCTATTCATACGCCTTAGAACTTCTTCATTTATATTGCGGTCGGTCTATGAAATTTTCAGAATACGACGAAATACCTACATCTCACAGCTCTCTAAACGTCGTAACGAGCTGACTGTTAACGTGGTATCATAGGGACAGATCAAGATTACGGATAGTGAGTATAACTGTCGCACCTTTAAGAAGATGTTTCTTGCCTGTTCCATTCTACATTTAACCTCTTGTTCTTGGTCTAAGATTTCATGTATCCAACATCCTAGGTTCTTAAACTCTTTCAGTTGTTCAACGAGATTGTTGTTGTCTAGTAGGTTTTTAACTGGTGTGTCCCTTTTTTTAGTTTTTTTTACATTCACCTTAAAGCTATATAGTTCTCCTTCTCGCACTACTTTGGTTAACAGAATTTGTAGTTCTTCTTCACTGCCAGCAATCAATACTATATCATCGGCGTACCTGATGTTGTTCACGATTTTTCCATTAACTTTTATTCTTTCTTGTGCTTCATCTAGAGCTCGTGCAAAGATTTCCTCTGAGTACAAGTTGAATATTGTCATTCATCGTCAGTTAATTGAAGTTTGTGGGTAAAAGTGCATATTATCTGCTCAACATGTTCACAAATGGTGCAAAGAATTCAGTAAAACCGGGACGGAAATTCACGATGAATTTGAAGGCCTTCCGCTCTGGTTTTTATCGTTAATAGGTCTTTACTGAATTCTCTACACCAGCGTACAATTGAGAACATGTTGAACAGATATGCACTTTGATTAACTGACGATAAATATCAATGGGTGAAACCCATTTTGCATTTAAAAAATGAATCACAGCATGAATCTCACATTGGCGATAACAGCGTCCGGGACCTCTCAGTACCGGATCAAGAAATTTTTTTCGGGGGGGGGGGTCATGGGTCTTGAGGGAGATTTAATTACTTGTCTTTGATGCACGGTCACTTAGTCTTACCAACCCTAGGATAAGTGGGTTTACAATTTGGGAGGGGTCATGACCCCCAGTGACACCCCCCTGGATCCGCCAGTGGGACCTCTATCTTAGAAGGCTGCTAGGCCGACACTGAGCAATACAGCGTGGCAGAAGTAGTGGATGACAGTGACAGAAAGCAGGAGTCGATGTGTAAGGCAGTGTTGTCAGATTTCTTCCAACACGTCGCACTTTTTCTCAGCAGAATAGAGAACATTTTTTTATGAATTACCCTCGTATTTTCTTGTAAATTGTTCTTCTTCTTAATTTGATAAGCATGTTTTTTGCGAATGTATATACTTACTTTAATAAACATTTCTGTAGCAAACACAATTGAAAAAATATAATTTGAACATTGTAAAAATATCTTTTCGGGACTGTCAGGTGGAATATTTGGTCTTTCCATTGCAAGTGTAATGCAATTCTGAGCTATGAAAATTAGTACCAAGTTATCAAACCAAGCTTGCTTTACTACCCAACAACAATATTTCCTAAACCTAAAATATAAATAATTTTTTTTTAAAAACTTACCATGAAGTGAAAGCTTCTAATGAAAAATGGTATAATAGTACGTTCTTTAAAGGTAAAATCTTGCAAAACCTCTAAATTTTAAAGAACTGCTTCTGTTGACATGAAATTTGGCATATACATAGCTGACAATTCAAAGAAAAAAGTGATATTGTGTCAATGTGTGCTTTTGCCCTAGGGGTGAGTTTCATCCCTTTAAGGGGTAAAAAATATATGTTTGAAATAAGTCCGGAAATGGATAAAATGACTAATTCTAAGCAACTTTTGTTTTATAAAGTTTTTTCACCAAGTTAATACTTTTCGAGTTATTTGCGAGTCAATATGTTAGCTTTTCTACAAAATATACACGTTTTCAGACGGTTTTTAGCAAATAACTCAAAAAGTAAGTATTTAGCTGAAAAAATAATTCTTATCAAAAATATAGCACGTAATAAACTGCAAAACATAGTGTATATATTAGGTCACTATACCTAGTAGAAGCAGAGTTATAGCTAATGAAAAATAGGTTCATATTCGTCCAAATCGAATATTTTAACTTGCCATAACCAAAAAACGAAGCACTTTTTTGGGGAAAACTCATTTTAACTTTTTTAAAGTGTTTAAATAATGCTTATTTTTGTTTTTGAAAAAAAAAAAAAATTAGCATCAAAAGTAAACAAGTTACGCTCAAAATAAAGTTAGTCCCTTTTTTTTGGTCAGAAATCGGGAAAATCACCCCCTAATTAGCATTTCAAATGAACTTAATTGTTATCACTTGACAAGTTTTTTACTCGCGTATGTATTGATCATATGATCTGTAAGTTTTATCGGTTCAATTGGTTCAAAGCCCTTATTTTCGAAAGAGCTGTAGTTAAAAGGCTTGAACGAGTCACTTATCACGAGTGTATGCAAATTTCGAAACACCGAATCTTAACCAATTTTGGTCTTACAGAAAAACAAAAAAATACAAAATATTCAGAAAAGTAGAGCCGACTTTTTTTATTGTTTAAGATTTTTGGCATCTCTAACAATTTTTATGTTATTAAAAAAAAACATTTTTTTCAAAATTAAAATTTTAAAAAATTTTACTTTAAAACCAAATTTTTTCAAAATTAAGCACTTTGAATCGATGAAACTTACAGATCATATAAACACAACATAAGTAAAGTAACTTGTGAAGCGGTAACGATTAGTTTAATTTAAGTTGCTAATTGGGGGGTGATCTTCCTGATTTTTTTTTTGCCAAAACAAAAGGGACCAACTTTATTTTCAGCGTAACTTGCTAGAAATTTTTTTTATAAAAACAGAAATAAAGCTTTTTTTAAATACTTTAAAAAAATTGTAATGTGTTTTCCCCAAGAATGCTTTATTATTTAGATATTTCACATTGAATTATTCTATTTGGAATTTTTCGAATATGAACCTATTTTTCATTAGCTATAACTCTGTTTTTGCTAGGTATAGAGACGTAATATATTATTGTGTATCATTTTGTCAATCAAAGATATAATAAAAACTTTATTTTTTTTAATATAACGCGGGCACATAAATTTGATACACCCTGTATATTGATTTGTAACTATTTATTATAAGTTAGTTTTAAGCAGTGGGTTTATCCTTAATGAGTTTTTCCCTGAAGAATTAAAGACATTAGTAAATAAAGTGATGTGAATAGACAATTTGTTTCGGGATTATAATTTTTAAAACGGTTGCTTTGTTACGGGAGAGGCCAAAAGCCACAGGTAATTATTATATTTAGAAAAGTAAGGTAGAGAAAGTTGGAATTTTAAGTCTCTTTGTTTAAGCCCCAAGTAAATTTGTAGAATTCCCGAAAAGTAATTATCATGAGTAGAAGTATTTGTTTGGAAGGATGCATGGGTTTTTCGAATTAAAAAAGTGGAATGGGGATGAGAGAAGGGTGAATGTTCAGATAGTTTGGAAAAGGAGATTATTATGTGACCGGCATCGGAGAAGAGTAGTCAAAGTTTTCGTGAATAGTTCAGAAGCAAGTACCAGTGGTTGTTAGATAGTGAAGAGTGTAGCTGAAAAGTGGAACGAGAGACAGATCAAATTGAGAAGAAATACCTCTTTGATTCTGTAAAGTCCAAGGGAGAGAATATTATTGTGAGAAAGAGAGGAGAGAATTTTGGAGTTGTTTTAACGAGTACTGGTCAAAAGAGGCCTGGCTCGTGTTTTGGAGAATTAGTTGCTGGTATGCTGTTGGATTGATGCTGAGAACGGAGAGGGCTTTGATGGGTAGCCTAACATAATCAACAAGGAAGAGCTGTTTGGGTCAAGAGGAGACATCATTGTGTGTGAATCAAAGGTCAGTCAATAACTTATGTGATAGATTTTCTTTATGTTCAGAAGTCAATTTTTTTTGAGTAAAAGCATATGAACTACAAATCAGCAACAAACCGATAAATATGAAAGCGATAAATATTGTTGAATTAAAATTAATTTATGTGGTAAAAGTTTCATTGGGACAGTTACGCCCACAGGATTTGATTGATAAATTTTCAGAGTATTGCTTTTGATAATAAAAGATATTTGTATTTGCTTATTTATGGTATTTCTATTTATTTCCTTTTCCTATTTTATCCCGATAAGGATCAACTAAGAGATACTGAAACCACGAGAAAGGATAAGTATAACCTAAGATAATTTAGTTATTTTTTTGTATGATAAAAAGACACCCTGAGATTTTTCTTAATTTTGTGTATGGTTTGCGACAAGTGAATAATTAATTAAATAAATACTAATTAATATAAAAGTAAGAGAAAGCAGATCATAACAATATACACCGTTTTTTTCACTTTTTTATAGGCTATAGTTTTGCTAAGAATAGTTTTTTTTGACAAAATGCTTGCGTTTTGAGTTATTTGCGAAAACCGTCTAAAAACGTGGTTATTTTGTTGAAAAATGAACACATTCACTTGCAAATAACTCGATAAGTATTGATTTGGTGAAAAACTCTATCGAACAAAAGTTGCTTAAAATTAGTTTATCCATTTCGGGACTTATCTTGGACATATATTTTTTCACCCCAGAGATGGGGTGCAACTCACCCCCAGGGCAAAAGCACATATCGGCACCATATCACTATGTACTATAATTTTATTAAATTTTTTAAAAAATATATCCAAAATGGATTTATAAAGATTCAGAACGTTTCCAGTCCTGTAGGGCCATCCTCCTTGAAAAACGTATATACATCTAGTAATTGAAAGTAGCCACAGAACGAGGTCAGATGACTCCTAAATTACATAATTGAAATTATAAATTTTATAACTATTGTGAAACTAGGTCGATTTTCGGAAAAATTGCCAAAATTACCAGAAGAATAAGATTAGCTTGGGCAGGATTTGGAAAACTGAGTTGGATCTTGAAAAGCACTAAAGCACAGTGTATCCTTCCTATGGTTCACAGACGTGGAGACTCACCAAGGCCAATATGGATAAAATAGTAAAGGCACAAAAAGCGATGGAAAGATCAATGCTGGGGGTGATACTTTTAGACAGAAAAACAAACAAATAGATTAAGAAGCAAAACAAAAGTAAAAGACGCAGGAGAAAATGCTGCAAAATTAAAATGGAGCTTCGCAAGACACAATGACCGACTGAAGGGTAATAGATGAAATCTCGAAATACGACAATGGAGACCATGGTTAGGAAGGAGAAGAAGAGGAAGGCCACAAATGAGATGGGCTGATGACATTAAGAAGATTGTAAGACACAACTAGAAGCAAGTGGAGCAAAATAGAAAAAACTGGATTGAATTGGGGGAGGTCCATGTCCAAAGTTGAATTACTTAAGGCTGAAGAAGAAGAAGGTTGTTTTTAAATAATTAAATTTTTAAGGGAAACCCAAAGATCCTTGCTCGAAATCATGGACGTAGTCCAACGAGTGGTAACAACCAACTAATAAAATCCTTGACTTCATTAGTTGATGAGACATGATTAAGGCGGATATGATATTCAAATCCAATAAATGATAGCAATGTTTTAGAGGCTATAACTTCGTTTTTCAATATCATTTATACCAGCGGACAACTACCTAATGGTTGGTCTAATTCACTGTTTATAGCTCTACCTAAGAAGACAACAGCAAAAACCTGTGGTGATTATATAGAACCATCAGTTTGTTAAACCATTTATTGAAAATTTTTCTGAAGGTAATACATGGTCGTATCTACAATAAATGTAAGGAATACCTGGATGACACACAGTTTGGTTTCCGTAACGGGTTTGGAACGAGAGAGGCACTGTTTGGAATGAACATACTTGCTCAAATATGTCGAGATATATCTGTAGATATATACTGTTGTTTTATTGACTTCCAAAAGGCAATTGATCATGTTAAGCACTCTATATTGATCGAAGCTCTAAAATACATTGGCTTGGACGGCAGAGATGTTCGAATAATTGCAAATTTATATTGGAATCAAACAACATCAGTTTTAGTAGATGGTGTGGAATCACAGCCTCTTAATATTAAAACAGGAGTACGGCAGGGATGTCTCTTGTCACCCCTGCTTTTCAACGTTAACTTCGAAAGAATTTTCAGAAAAGAACTTTCTGAAAAACAAGAAGGAATACTTGTGAACGGTGAAGTCATCAATAATTTGCGATACTCCTAGCTTATAGTCAAGAAGATCTGCAAACACTACTTGATAGTGTCGTTGAGAGTTGTAGGAACGCAGGTCTGGATCTGAACATACGGAAAACCAAAATACTCGTAATAAGTAAACAACAGCATATAAAACCGTCTATATATGTAAATAATACCAAACTTGAGCAAGTTGATAAAATCGTTTACCTTGGACAGCAATTAAATTGTAACGCAGAAAGTCACGGAGAAATTAGATCTAGGATAGAGCAGGCTAGAGCCGCTTTTAGAAGGATGTCCAAGGTGTTATGCAACAGAGACCTAAAATTGGCATTGAGGATCCGCCTACTTCGCTGCTACGTGTTGTCGGTCTTGCTTTATGGTGTCTAGTCCTGGACTGTGAATAAAATCGATCTAAATCGCCTTGAGGCTTTCGAAATGTGGTGCTATAGAAGAATTTTAAAAGTTTCCTGGGCGAAGAAGATTCGAAACTCCACTACGGAAAAGACTACTGAGATCATAAAAAGCATCAAGCAGAGAAAGCTGGAGTATTTTGGACATGTAATGAGAGGTCCCAAATATAGGTTGCTACAAAATATCATACAAGGAAAAATAGCAAGCAAACGCAGTCCAGGACGAAGAAGAACCTCCTGGTTGGAACTTCTGAGATTGGTATGGTGTTAATACAAGCATGCTATTTAGGGTGGCAGTGAATAAAATTAAGATAGCTATGATGGTAACCAACGTTCTGAAAGGACATGGTACATGAAGAAGTAGAAATCCACAAGGAAAAAAGTGTTCCTTAGCTGGCTGTATACCATATATCACAAAAAATTAATTAAAATCAGTTATAAAAGGTATATAATTTATTAAAATTCCCTTAAAGGGCTACATCATATATACAGAACGTTTTCGATCTTAATACAGATCATCATCAGTGTTGAACCTAAATTGATGTTGATCATATTGTAACCCATTCTAAATTCACGATTACTTACTTATTATCAGGTGAAAATAGATACAATGAATAGTCCTCTCTATTCTTTAAGAAATCAGCTGTCTGAAAAACCGAGGATATCTTTTTCTTTATTCTTGCCTTGATACCTTTGTCAATACTTAACTGTGGAAGTATTTTCTCATTAGATTTGTTAACAAATTTGATTGTATTAGTATTATTCTTCTTTGCGTGTACATTACTGTTTTTACTAACTTGGTTTTCTTGTATGGACGTTTTCTTAAAATAGTTTTTCCTTCTTAAATGTGCTGGAATTGGACTCTACAAAAAGTAAAACATAACATTACTAGTATCAGAAACATATGGAACTTCATACAAGAACTGTCTTGATTTTAAGATCCTACAGTATAATCATAGATAGATAATGCAGGGTTAGACTGTGGACAGCGATGCAGGAACTTAACTTTTCAAAAAAAAACTAATCAATTTGATATAGATGTGTATGGAACGGTTACGATGTAAGGTGAGAGTTGGATAACAATACTCGGAGACATTTGAAATAAACAATGGACGAAAACAGGGAGATGTACTTTCACCACAACTCTTCAACTTAGCTCTGGAAGACATAATCACAAGTGCAAGAATATTAAAACCGACTACAGTATTTCATCGAGAAGAACCAACTTACTGTTGGCATTTGCAGACGATATCGATATAATAGGAATTATTATATCGATTAAGGATAAAGGAGACTTTCGCCAGGTTCGAGAAGGAAGCAGAGACGATGGGTCTCCTAATCAATGAAAGTACAGCGAACTATATGTATATGAGCCGCAATAACCAAAACAGGTCAGGACATCACCATTGATGACTTTAACTTTAAGCGGGTTAGAGAATTTAAGTATCTTGGAACAACATTAACTGAAGATAATAACGGATCACAAGAAATAAACTATGGGATACAAGCCGGCAGCAGATGTCTTTATGCCCTTCAAAACCTTATAAAATCGAAAAAATTAACAAGACCTACAAAAATATAACTGTGTAAAACATTCATACGACCCGTAGTGATGTATGGCAGCGAAACATGGACGATAACAAAGGCAAACTAAGAGAGACTACGTGTTTGGAAAAGAAAAATTCTAAGGAAAATCTTTGGGCCTGTGCCTGATGAAGCAGCAGGGCAATATAAAATAAGAAATATACACAGACGCCAACATAATAAAAGAAATAAAGTCCAGAAGACAGAAGAATACTTAAATACCTAAATGGAATATTGTGGATAAAGTGGAGGAAACGTGGAGGATTAAAGATCATCAACGGAGAAAATAGAGGTTGCGGACGCTACGGTGATGGACGCCCTAAGACGATCAAACAGAACATCAAAGTTGGAGAAAATTCGAAATGAAATAATAAGAGAGAGAATGGGTGTAATAAAAACAATTACTGACGGCATAGAGAAAAAACAATTAATATGAGCTAGGAGAGACTCCCTAACAAGGAATGAGATGGACACCAAAAGTATAATGAAAAAGAGGAAGACCGAAAAAATCTTGGATTGGTTGTATACAGGGGTCTATGAGCGAAAGAAGATTATCTGATGAAGACTAGAACAACCAAGTGAACTGGTGCTTGGGCATCGGACAACGTCGCAGGACGTTATAAACCGACAACATATAAGTCCAGAAAACTCCAATGGGCAGGATACCTCAGAAGAGATTCTGATGAAACAACAGTCAGGCTGGTATGGTCCGAACTGGAAGAAGACCACATGGACGCCGTCGACTCCGGTGGTGGGATAATATAGCAGGAGACCTGAAAGCTATGGTTGTGGAGAACTGGATGGGGATTGCTCAAGAAAGAGATGAGTGGAGGCATGTTGTCGAGTCGGCTAACGCCACGGAAGAAGTGAGTAAGTAATAGTATAATTAAACATTTTTTACTGTTTATAACATTACCAAAAAAAGCAGGCCTACCAAATGTAGCGATTTTGGACTAATCACTTTGATGAGTCACACACGTAAGATACTTTTACCTATTATACAAAACCGAGTATTCCTTCTGTGCGAAACTAGAATGGGTAATAAGCAATTTGGATTTAGAAATGGTCTAGGAACTAGAGAAGTACTATTTTGTATGCTCGTTCTCTTACAAAAAAGTTGTGAATACCGAAAGAACGTTTATGTTTGTTCCATTGACTTCGAGAAGGCATTCGACCGAGTACAACATGACACATTTTTCGATTGCCTGCAGGCAGCCGGACTACGATATAAGACTGCTGAAATACTTATATTACAATCAAGTAGCCTCTATCCAAATTGGAGACAGTCGTACTGAAAAACTACCGATAAAACGTGGAGTACGACAAAGTTGTGTTTTATCACCCACCCTTTTTAATCTGTACTCTGAAGAAATCTTTAGGGAGGCTTTGGATGACAGACAAGAGGGAGTAAAGCTAGGCGGAGAAGTAATCAACAATATTAGATACGCTGACGATACAGCCATTCTTGCTGAAAATTTACAAGATCTTTACAAGATCTTGTTGAATGTAAATTGTAACTCTGATGAAGAGATAATAACTAGGATCGAAATATCACGAAAGGCTTTTATGACCTGGAAACCAGTTTTATGTAACAGAAACCTGTCGATGAATATTCGAAAGAAGGTCCTGAATTGTTATGTGTGGTCTATCCTATTGTATGGTTGTGAGACATGGACGTTAAAAACCACAATGCTAAACAAAATAGAAGCATTCGAATTGTGGTGCTTCGAAGAATCCTAAAGATCTTCTCCAAATGATGAATTCAGAACGTCTGCTCATAAGCATCATAAAGAGGAGAAAAACAGAATACTTCGGCCATATAATTCGAGGACCTAAATACCACCTGCTTCGCCTTTATAATACAATTAAAAGTGGATGGAAAGAGATGGATTGGTCGAAAGAAACTTTCATGGCTGCGTAATATTAGAGAATGGTGTGGCTGCAAAGTAGAAGAGTTATTTCGCGCAGCAGCCGATAGAGAGAGGTTTCAGGAAATTGTAAACACGATGACGGCCAACGTTTGAATACAGACACGGCACCTAAAGAAGAAGAAGGAACATTTTTCCAAATGATTCTAAAAATGTTACTTGCCTGCCCCTTTCCACTACATTGGGAATGATGTCTTCCATTATTTAATGGTATATTTTCGGCTGGTACTTCAGAAACGTTTTTGCTCTTTTTAAAACTAGACTTTGTAGCAACTTTTCTAGGACCTTCCCAACTACTTCGACTGGCTAAATGTTTGGTGCTTCCCGTGCAGAAAGCTGGACCAACCTTTTCTGAGTACGTTACTGTATTAGGTCCGCTTTTTTCATTATACGTGACTATTTTACATACTCTGCTGTTTGAATCGTCTACGCTACTGTGTTTAAATTGTCGAAAAGTCGACGGAGGTGGGGAGAGTTTTGGCGGGACTAGTAATTTCGAATTCTAAAAATTAAAACAATGATTAAGTTTTATATAAATTTAGTGTAATATCTCGATATTGTCAAAGTAACTTTCAGTCCAGGCGAGATATGTCGAAAAGCAGGCCATAATGGACATTTTCCATAGGAGTCTATTTTTTGCTGGAGTCACTTCTGGATATATTGACTCCAGCAATAATCACGATATCTTCTTATTTTTTAAGTGCCATCTCAGTGATGCGAGGTCGGCAATCATCATAGCTATTCGAACTTTAGAGACTACTGCTATGAAAAGTTCATTTATTGCATATCCGTACCATTATATCAGGGCCCGGATTACGTACACTCGATACGCATCGTATCCGCCATGTTTACCGTAGGGAGTGATTACAAAACCTCTTTTCCTACGTTGTCGATGCGAGTCAACTCGAAGGCACTGCTCGATACCTACGACCCTGTCGAGTTGCCAACTCGAACTATCTATCTCTCTCTGATAGATCGCTGATCTCCTATAACGCTTTCTCTCTTGCCGGTCCAAGTATAAAAATTAAGAAAAGTGAATACATAATGACATAACCTACTTACTTCATACTTTGATTTTTTCAATTTAAAAATAATGTAAATCGTTAACCAAACGATATTTAGATTATACACGGTTTTGATAATAATTCTCATGTTTTGAACATTAAAAAAATATATTGTTTAAATCTCCCAGTGAGGTGTTATTACACTCATTACACGGACAGAAGTTCTCTAATACATACTTTCCTATTTTAAAAATATGTGAAGGAAAGCTCTGACAGAATTCGATGAAGTGAATAGGTAGTTAGCAGTGACCATTACGACCTTTAGTAATATTTTTATATAACGTCTCGCATCTTTCCCTGGCCATTTAATCTTTAACGGTAAAAAATCATAATTAATCTCAAATTCTACTCAAGTTCGAAAATCATATATTTATATATCTAGGTACACGTTCACTGTATCATCCTTAGAATATAAAATAAACGTTTATAACAATTAAATATGTAATAAAAACTTTATTTTATATTCTATTGTAATAATGATTGAGGTTAATGAGAGAAATTCCTTGACATATAACGTGCACATCATTCCATTTGTTCGAAATATTATCCCGTAGGTTCAAAAATACGAAAATTGCCGATGATTTTCTGACAGTCTACTCGAACCCAGTTCGTAATCACTTTTTGGCTTCGATGCGTATTCGCATCGAGTTTGCCTACGGTTCGTTTTGCGATCTCGCATCGAGTGTTCGTAATCCCGCTGCAGGTTGCGCAGCCATAGCTATTCTATGTCTCCCTATGCTTCTTTTTCCTTGGATGTTTCCCTGCATAATAGTCCAAGTAATGAAGCTTGAAATAGGACAAAACCTCGCAATTTTTACAGAATGGATCGATTTGCTTGAAAATTTGAAAATAAGTAGTGGATAGTCCAAGGATCAAAATCTATATGATGCCGAAAGGCGCTTTTACCATGGGGGTGGTTGCCACCCCTGTTGGGGGTGGAAATTTTTAATTATATTTTGACCGCAAAAGTTGATAAAAACGTTCATTCTAAGCAAAACATGTTCTATACATTTTTTTGATAAAATTAATAGTTTTCGATTTATTTGCTATCGAAAGTGTTAGTATTATATCGAAAAATCAATGTTTTTAATAAGTTTTCTGCTAATAACTCCAAAAGTTTTCGTTTTATCAAAACAACCTTACTTAACAAAAATGTACTATTTGAAAAAATAAACAAAATCGTCTTTTTTAATTTTCTTCAAGACCAACAGTAATCAAGATATACATTATTATATGTAAGCTCTCCTTTGTCAAATGTTAAATATTGTAGTTTCAAAGTCAAAAGACGGGAAAAATATGCATTTTTCGAGAATAACTTGTAAAAACTAATTTAAAGAATTTAAAAATATCTATCTATAGAAATAAAAAAGAAGTCTCTAGCTCAAAAATTAAGTGACTTATAATGAAAAGAATGTCAGTCACTATTTTTTTCAGCGCAAAAGTGGTCGGAAGCAACCCCGTAACCACCACCCTAATTAAAACTAGTCATTGACCTTATTTGGTCTTATTTATTTATGTATTATTAATAAGTTCGAGAAGTTTGACTGACTTAGAATGATTCGTTTTCAAGAAAATGAAGTTAAAAGCGACTAACGATTTGTAGTTTGGAAAAAATGGCCTTTTCTTCTGAATAGAAAGATTAGCATCAGAGATGTGAAAAAATGTGCAAATATTAAATTGTAGCTAATTTAGTTCCCAAGAATTTGGTATGAAAAAATTTTTCTATGACAAAAATTAAGTGAGCTATTGACAATTAAAACTTGTAATAGCATGCAAAAGCCACCTTTACCAACCCTTTCAAAGTCACCTCTTTTTGTGACTAAGCATTTTAATAATATCTAATATTAATAGGCTTGTAGATCTTGTAAAATCCTACAAAATTCTTTTATACCAAACTTTTTAAGATACAAAATAAAAAAGTTACGGTTAAAAATCAACATATTTTTTTGAGAAAAAAAAAAAGGAGAAATTCAATTGTAAGCATAATAATGCAAGTTAGCGGTGTTTTTAGGCGTTGGCCTTATTCATTCTTCTTTAGTTGTGTATTATTATTAGATTCTAGAAGTTTGGCTGGCTTAGGAAGATTAGTTTTTAAAAATCTGAAGTTTAAAGCGAATAACGAATGTTTGCAATTTGGTAAAAAATGCCATTTTCTTCAGAATAGAAAGATTAGCATCAAAGATAAGAAGAAATGTTTAAAATGAAATTGTAGGTTATTTAATTCTTAAGAACTTGGTGTAAAAATTTTTTTTCTACGACAAACATTGAGTGAATAGTAAATGAGTATACTATAGAAGAACATTGATTTTTTCCATACAAAACTAACACTTTCGATAGCGAATAAATCGAAAACTATTAGTTTTATCAAAAAAATGTATACAACATTTTTTGCTTAGAATGAATGTTTTTATCAACTTTTGCTGTCAAAATATAATAAAAAATTTCCACCCCCGAGATGGGGTGGCAACCACCCCCATAATAAAAGCGCCTTTCGGCATCATATAGATTTTGATCCTTGGACTATCCACTATTTATTCTCAAATTTTCAAGCAAATCGATCCATTCTGTAAAAATTGCGGGGTGAAAAGCTTCGGTTCCTGGACTATAATGAGTTGGAGCAAGTTGTATCTCTCTCCACGTGTAATATGTCTGAGATATTAAAATTTTTTTGGTTTTGATTGTATTTAAGACTTCCATTTCTTTATTCATTTTTCCCAGAACCTCTTTGTTTGTGACGTGTTCTGTCCATGATATTTTCAGAATTCTTCTATACACCCACAATTCCAAGCTTCCATTCCATGAAACAAACGATGAGTCAACAAAATGTAGTACCTAGCCAACCTAATTCAGCGCTAACTTCAAATCTCTGGTGCAGAGCATTCTTCTCATTTTGTTAAAATTTGCTCTAGCCTTTTCTATTCTAATTTAATTTTCCTGGAAATAATAATTTGTGGAGTTGATCATTGTTCCAAGATATGCATATTGGTCCAGTTGTTCGACATTGGTTCCGTTTATGAGGAGATTCTCGTTATTTGTTTGAGATTTAGATCATATCATAAATTTTGTCTTCTTGATGTTCATAGTTAGACCGCACTCTTGGCCATACACTGCTATTCTATTCATCATTCTCTCACCAAGATCTTCAATATTTTCGGCTAAGCTGACAGTGTCTTCCGCTTATCTAATGTTGTTAAGTGGCTATCACGATATACATAAGCTTAATTTTTTATTTAACAAAATAAAGTTAAGACATTGTTTATTTATTAATTTTATTACGTTTATTTCTATTTATTACTTCTTTATTAACAAAATTCTTTAGGCTCTCCTAGTTGACGATTTCAATTTTTCAAAGCTTGATTGAGTCTTTTTTATATGTAAAAAATTTGAGACTATTTAAATTGCTTATTTTGGGCCCAGCATAATTGTGCAAATTTGAAATTTTTTGCGGACTCTTAGTTGCAAAATTATTACGCAAATGGGTCGAAAAAATTTAAAGTAGACACTATATTTTTTGCACTTTTTTTCCCAATTATTGCTATTTTTTAAACAATAAACAATAAATTTTCAATTTCGATTTACTCAAATATGTCAAATTGGAAAATAAACTTTTATCTTTTATATTTTTTTTTGTTAGAGCAATATCTCTCAATTTATAGGCCAAATATGGTAGCAAAATGCAAAAATTTTCGATTTTTTCATGATTATTGATATAGTCCATTCTTTCACGGGTTTCGCTCTAAATTTTAAAGAACCGCTTGGATTGAGATGAAATTTGGCATGCTTATAGCTTACATGTCAAAGAAAAAAAGTGATATTGTGCCGATGTGTGCTTTTGCCCTGGGGGTGACTTTCACCCCCTTTTGGGGGTGAAAAAATATATGTCCAAAATAAGTCCGGAAATGGGTAAACTGACTAATTTTAAGTAACTTTTGTTCTATAGAGCTTTTTCGCCAAGTCAACACTTTTCGAGTTAGTTGCGAGTGAATATGTTCATTTTTCAACAAAATAACCACATTTTTGGACGGTTTTTCGCAAATAACTCAAAAAGTAAGTATTTTGTCGAAAAAAACGTTCTTAGCCAAAATATAGCTTATAAAAAAGTAAAAAAAAATGGTGTACGCGTTAGGTCTCTGGATCTCGTAGAACCAGAGTTATAGCCAATGAAAAATAGATTCATATTCACCAAATTTCAAATAGAATATTTCGACGTGGAATATCCAAAAAATTAAGCACTTTTTGGGGAAAACTCATTATAACTTTTTTAAAGTGTTTTAAAAAATCTTTATTTCTGTTTTTAGAAAAAGTTTCTAGCATTAAATTTAAGCAAGTTACGCTCAAAATAAGGTTGGTCCCTTTTGTTTTTGCAAAAAAAATCGGGAAAACCAACCCCTAATTAGCAACTTAAATGAAATTAATCGTTACCGCTCCACAAATTATTTTACTTATGTTGTGTTTATATGATCTGTAAGTTTCATCGATTCAAAGTGCTTATTTTAAAAAAAAAATTTGGTTTTAAAAAAAAATATGCTATTTTTCAAAATAACTTAAAAATTGTTAGAGATACCAAAAATATCGAAGAACAAAAAAAGTCAGATTTGCTTTTTTGAATATCATGTATTTTTTGTTTTTCTGTTAGACAAAAATTGATTAAGATTTGGTGTTTCTAAATTTGCATACATTCGTGATCAATGACTCGTTCAACCCCTTTTAACTACAGCCCTTTCAATAATAAGGACTTTGAACCGATGAAACTTACAGATCATATAAAGAATATATACACGAGTCAAGAAACTTGTGAGGTCGTAACGATTAAGTTCATTTAAGATACTAATTAGGGGGTGATTTTCTCGATCTTTTTACCAAAACCAAAAGGGACTAACTTTATTTTGAGCGTAACTTGTTTAATTTTGATGCTAGAAATTTTTTTTATAAAACAAAAATGAAGATATTTTTAAACACTTTAAATAAGTTGTAATGAGTTTTCCTCGAAATGTGCTTCATTTTTGGTTATTTCACGTTAAAGTATTCCATTTAGAATTTGACGAATATGAACCTATTTTTTATTAGCTATAACTCTGCTTCTACTTGTTGTAGAGACGTGATGTATACACCATTTTTTTTAAAATTTTTTACAGGCTATATTTTTTTTAGAATGTTTTTTCGACAAAATACTTACTATTTGAGTTATTTGCGAAAAACCGTCTAAAAGCGTGGTTATTTTGTTGAAAAAATGAACATATTCACTGCCAAATAACTCGAAAAGTATTGACTTAGTGAAAAAACTCTATAGAACAAAAGTTACTTAAAATTATCCAGTTTATCCATTTCCTGACTTTCTTTGGACGAATATTTTTTCACCCCCAACAGGGGGTGAAAACCACCCCAGGGCAAAAGCACATATCTGCACAATATCACTTTTTTTCTTTGACTTGTTAGCTATGTGTATGCCAATTTTCATGTCAATCCAAGAGGTTCTTTAAAATTTAGAGGTTTTGCAATATTTTACCGTTAAAGAACGGACTAATACAAGATAAATATATTCTGAAGTAATTTCAGCAAAAAATGGGACTGCTATGGAAAATGTACAATTATTAAAAACAGATCTGGGTGAGCCTGGACTAATTTAATTTTGGTGAATATGTGTGTGTAGCCAATATAAAACACACTACAATTAGACCAGGGCATTTAGAACAAACACCGGAATAAATCGATTTTCAAATATAGCAACTACGTTTTGCAACTTTGCATTGTGTTCAGGATGAGGACTTTTCTCCTAATTTCATCCCGAACACAATGCAAAAAGTTGCAAGTCAATAGGTGATGTCAATGTTGTCAATGCAAATCGATTTATTTGTTCCTAAGTGTCCTGGTCTAGTTAAACACTTCCCATCTTACCTCAATTTTTTGAGTAATAACATTAACTGAAGGTTGAGTGCCTTCTTTTGTTGAGATTGAGTTGTTTACCTGAAATTGGAACTCCGAAAATTCTTTGAGTGTCATACTTGGCGAATCCTGCGGAGTTGCTGCAGTGTGCGTAATTATTGGAGGGGATGACTGAAAAGTAAATAAAATAATGATTAATCAACACCGTATTATTTTTTTGGATTAGAAAATAATATTTTATTTTGGAGACTTTGATTTTATATTTGCGGCAAATCCTGTTACCTCCGCCTCTGATAAGTACTTGGTGGATCGAGTAGTAACTATTAGCTATTGGGTGCGTTCGGACAACCACAGCGGCTGGATAGCTGAGCCAGCAGTAGCTGTCAGACGTCACCGCTGGAAGCCAGCCGCTGAGAGATTTACTAAGCTTTCCCTATCACGGCTGGATGCAACCACTCAGCCGATTTCTGCTGCCAGCCAGCCGCTATGGTCGTCCGAACGCACCCATTGTCGTGCTCAGATGAAAGAGGAGGTTAAGCGTAGGGATCATCCCTTTTCCGCAAAAAATATATTTTTACGAAATCCAGTCAGAGAACCTGAACGAGACTTTCGATGAAGATTAAAGCAACGAAATAAGGACAACGATTTGGAAACTATAACGTTGACGATACCGTGATCATAGCGAGTACCTTCAAGGGGTACACGACAATTAGACCGAAATCATTAGACCGAAAGCAGTAGACCGAACTCATTAGACCGAAAAGCACTTTACCGAAACCTCACTAGACCGAACCGCATTAGACCGAAATGGTAAATAAATTTAAAAAGTTTGCAGAAAATTATGCTAAGATTTTGTATATCTGTCTTTTTGTTTATTGTATTTTTTTTGTATTATTTTATTTATTATTGTGTTTCAATTTATCAATCAAAGACAGAATAACATTTTTTATTTTTTTAATATAACGTTGGCACATAAATTTGATACACCCTGTATATTGATTTGTAAATATTTATTAGAAGTTAGCTTTCAACGCAAGGTGGTTTCTCCTTAATGAATTTTTCCATGAAAAATATTAAAAATATTTTTGTAAATAAAAGTGAAGTGAAAGTTATTTAGGATTATTATTTTAAACCGATTGTTTATTACGGGAAAGGTCAAACCACAGGTAGATGTAATTATTAGTTTTTAGAAAAATAGAGGTAAAGAGAATTGGAATTTTAAATATGTTTGTTTAATGATAGGAATATTTAGATAATTTCCGAAAAGTCATAAGTTTTGAGTAGAATAGGGATGGCGGTTTTTGACAAAACACCGGTTTTCGGTTATACCGTTTTTTTTGCTGACGGTTTAACCTGGCGGTTATAACCGGCCAAAAAACCGGTTTTCGGGTTTTTTTAATCCAATAGGTTACAAAGTTACATTTACAATACACTTTAGTTTGCGATACTCCATTCGACTCGATATCAATATGATCAAAATTAGTACTATCGAAAGAACGTGTATTACTTTTAACACGTTTGTGTATTTGTAGAATATGTAGGTACATTTTAACTCATTTAATACTTCATGTATGAGAGTATCGTTTTGAAAACGTAGGGAAATTTTTGGAGATTCGTATTCGTAATCAGTAATTCGATATTCATAATAAGAGCATTATTTTTGGTAATCAGAAAAAGGCATTCACCCACTTTCAATGTCAAGAGTTAAGTGTGAAAAATAGATGATGTTTGCGTCTAATTCAACCAGATCACTTCTTATGTAAATATTATGATTACAAATACCTTTTCAAGGAAATATTATAATACAACTTAATTGTTTCTGGCTGATGTGAGATTGCACTTTTAGTTTGCTTCTGTATTTTCTAAAATAAAATAAAATTTGAATTATGGTTTTGTTTGGAATAATTACTTGAGAATAATAATTATGATTGGGATCCAAAATATTACCTAACCTAATCCTAATCACCGTAAAAAGCTAATAACCGGTTTTTACTTTAAAAAGAAAAAACCGGTTATAACCGGGACAAAAAACAACCGGTAAAACCGGTTATTGCGAAGTAAAAAAACCGGTTTTAGGCTTAAACCGGTAGGTTTTTCCCATCCCTAGAGTAGAAGTATTGTTTGATAGAATGACTAGATATTTTCGAATGAAACAGAGGAAGAGTGGAGAGAGAAATGTTTCTGATTGGCTTGGCAATTTGGAATGGGGAAAGTTTTGTTTGAATGTTGAGACAGTTTAGAAATGAAAAGATTAGTATGTTACCGGCAGCCGAGAGGAGCAGTCAAGATAAGGATCAACTAAAAGATACTGAAGCCACGAGAAAGGATAAGTATAACCTAAGAGAATTTAATTAATTTTTTTTTGACAAAAGGCACCCTGAGATTTTTTCTTAATAATTTTTATGTATGATTTGCGTTAATTAAATAATTGATCAAATAAATAATAACTAATATCATAGTAGTAAGAAGCAGATCATAACAATATAGACTGTGTAAATTGTTACTCTGTGCAGTCTGATATGAAATAATTTTCATCCGTTAAACAAATTAGTGAAGGTAAAAATAAATTAAGGGTAGAGTGACATTAACACCATTTTAACTGTTTATAATAACCATCCAAATAACATTTAGTTGTAGTTACATTAGTCTTATCTCTTTTACTGCGACGAGTAAAAAGAACTGCTTTTCGGTCTTCTGCTGTTCGGTCTAGTGAGGTTTCGGTAAAGTGCTTTTCGGTCTAATGATTTCGGTCTTTTTACAGTAAACCCCTTCAAGGAACAATAAACTATGGTGGAGTAACTCGCAGGCAGATCCCAATACGTCGGCCTAAAAATGAATATAACAAAATCAATGACAAACACAGACGAACCCAGACACATAACTATTAAATAGCACTGAGATAACTATAATTATGAATAGAAAGTCCAAGAGCAAATTTTGAAACTTGGCAAACAGAACAAAAATGCGGAAATCACAAGCAGACCAAGATTGGCAGGATTTGGAAACTCTGTTGGATACTTAAAACAATATATCATTCGATGGAAGGAGTTGGGAGACACCTATGTCCAAAAATGGACGATTAGAAGGCTGGAAGAAGAAGAAGTTTGAAGAAGAAAAGTGAACTCTTATATAAATAGTTGCTTGGAAATAAAAAAGAGCAGTTTACCTCAAACCCAAAATTATAATTATTATTTTGCGAATAAAAATAGATCTAAAGTAAAAAATGTATAAATTTTGCGGAAACAAATTTTAAATTGAATACCAATGGCCTTAGTTGTCGAGGCATTTTTAAGCTAAATAAAAAATTGATTGATTAATAAATAAATTAACTAAACTCTCTATATCAACTTACCCTTTTGATCGGAAGCCTTGCTAAACTTTCTTTTTGTATATTTGATTTCGGATCTCTATACCGAAATGGATAATTTCCGTTCAGATGAATATCCTTAAAATCACAGCTAGCTGCGTGCTGGTTCAAATTTTTGACATTTCTTGCTTCATCTGGCTTCCAATAATTTTTGTATTCCTAAAAGATGGTATTACTAAATACTTACTATGTCAGTCACCTGTTATGTCAGGTAGCTGCTGTCAACAAAAGAATAGCCAGACTAAAATTGAGATGGGCAGGACACATAGCTAGACTGATAGATGGGCGTTGGACAAATAGGTTATTGAAATGGAGACCAAAGAAATACAAGAGGATCATCGGTCGCCCACCCACATGATGGACTGACGATTTGAGAAGTCGAAAAAAAAACTTGATGTTACAGCTGGTTCCTAAAAAAACTGATAAGACTCTTAGTAATATTTGATTATTTTGAGCAGTGTATTTGATTGGTCTGATATTAATATTATATTTATTATGACAGACTGTCAAAGTCAGTTAAAATAAACAAACTAACTACTGATTACGACATATTATGTTAATTCATAAATTGTAATAATTATTAAGGTCTAAATTTTTATATTATTTTGAATTCCTGCATTTTCTAAAGAGTATTTAAATGATAGTTTTTACATAAAATAGGTTTGTTGTTATCATTTTTATTATTATTAAGGAATAAAACAAACGACTTAACTCAACAATATGTATATTAAAGCAATAATTGTAACCAACTTAAAAGATAACTGGGCACTACCAGAGGCTGCAAAACATTTTAACATAAGAAGAACCACAGTTTTTCTATAAAAAATGGAGGGAACAAGAAACTTTCGAAAGAAAGCGAGGGTCTGGAAGACCAAAACTTTACTGGACATCGCACACATTTTATGGAAAATATAATGTCACTCAAATTCAATAAAATTTATATGAATATATTCGTTTCAATTTAACGGTAAATTCTTATCATTGCGCAAACTCTTAATTTTCAATAATAAGAGCAGAAATTGATATAAATCAATCTGAAATCAAATGGGTAGGTACATAAGTTAGAAAGAGAGAAAATATTTTAAAATACCCAAATTATAGGTACTTCATAAATCTTCTCAGGCTATTAAGCATCTTACTATAATAGTTTCACTAATCCGCTTAGGCCCAGCGGGGTTTAAGCTGTTTTGAATAGCACCCAGAGCAATAGTGATTATAACTGACACGTTTATAGACTCCAAAAATGTGATTTCGATAAACTGTAATTGCAATTTGCGCCGTAATTAATCATAATTAAGAGTTGGCACAATGATAAGAATTGACCGTTAATTTAAAACGAATCTATTCGTATAAATTTTATTGAATTTGAGTGACATTATATTTTCCATAAGATGTGTGCGATGTCCTTTAGTTATATAAAAATAAAATTAATTTTTTGTAATATCTCCATCAGCAGTGGTAACAGCTTGTATTCTTCGGTCCATCTGTGTGAAAGGAACTCTGAGATTGTCTTCTTCAGAGAGCTCTTCCCAAACCTTGCTTTCTTTCGAGAGTTTCTTGTTCTCGCCATCTTTTATTAATATTAAAAACGGTTGTTCTGCTTACGTTAAAATAGTTCGCTACGGCAGATAGTGACCAATCATCTGCTAATTTCGTTACAATTCTTGATTTTAGTTCTTTGCCAGCATGTGGAGCCTTTTTAGGTTGAACAGAATAAGTTATCTGACAAATTTTAAGATTTGGCAATGACAGTGACAGTATGTAAATAATAGTTATTTACATAAATAGAAGTATTTATTATTCGGATACAATTAGCGTCTCTTTGCAAAGACAATGACGTCGACTTTGCAAAGTAACAAGACACTTACTCAACACACACACTACACGTTACACCTGAGTTATTGATAAGTTATCCAATTACGTGGCTAAAGGTTCTAGTTCTAAACCAAGGCCAGAATCAGAGAAAAAAAAGTATTTATTCTTCAAAATACACTGCTCAATTTTCTACAAAATACGCTTTAAGAGTCGTATCAGTTTTTTTTGGAAACAGCTGTACATGGATACACATGAAGTTCTGCGATGTCTCTTACGATACATTGGCCTATCAAGTTTGCATTGTCTAAGTACATCACATTCTATTTAGACTTATTAAACAATATATTATTTGGATTTACAGACATAATATTCTCTCATAATTCTCCATAAGGGACATCAGAGCCAGCCCATCGCCTTGTTTTAGCCCCCTAGTTATCTGGAGGGGACCTGAAGTGTGGGCCCAAGGCCTATTCATCATCAGCCTATAGTCGTCCACTGCTGAACATAGACCTCCTCAAAAAATTTCCATACAGATCTATCCTGCGCTGCTGCAATCCAATTGGTACAAATCCTCTTTATGTCGTCAGTCCATCTTGTGGGTGGTCTTCCCGGGTTCGTCTATCCGCTCTCGGTCTCCACTCCAAGATTTTTTGGTCCACCTATCATCTCTCATTCTAGCGACGTGTCCTGCCTAGTTCCATTTAATTTTGGCGATGTGTTTTATAATATCTTCTACACCACTTCTTCTAATTTCTTCTATTTTTACACTAGCTCTTAACGTTATCCCCAACAATGATCTATTATGGTATATTATTATATTATGGTATATCTTATTCCAAGGTCTACTATGTTGTTTTAAAAGCCATGATAATTTTTTTAGGGGTATTCTAGACTATTTAATGTAATGGTTATACGGTTTACCATTGGTTTTCTTCATCCGCCTTTGAGTCGAATTTTAAGGCTCTTTAGATTTACCATATCTTCCAGCCGAAGTTATTGGCCAGTAAGGGCAGTAAGTGTGTGATTGTGTAGATCGGTAACCACTCGGTACCTATCCGTGTTAGTCATCCATATTGTCCTATTATTAGGATTAAGACGTTTCGATGATTCCCTGCATCTCAAAAGCTTTCCCTCTTTCAAAAACTGTCATTGTAGGTAAGTTATTGTTATAATTGTTGTGTTATCTTATGTGCCAATCTTGTTCTTGATGTACCTATCCGTGACGAATGTGGGCGATCATCATGGCAATATTTATCTTATCTGAAGCACCGCGGAAAAGCTGCACAGTTGTTGTGTTGAACGAGGTTCTGTGATTCTTCAACTAGGATGTTCTTCTTCTTCCTGAACCCCGTTTTCCAAATATTTTTCCCACTAGGACGGCTTTTAGAAGGGCATATATGGATTAATTTAGCATAATGTGTCCGAAAAATTTTCGAGATTTGATGGCAGTCAGTACCTCTCGGTTATTGTTATTCTTCATTCTTCTGAAAACCTCCTCATTTGTGACTCGGTCAGTCGACGGGATTGTAAGTATTCTCCAATATAGCCATATCTCAACTGCTTCCAATTTTCTGCACAATCGCAGAAGATATGCCACATCTTCGTTAACCGTTCACGATTCCACACCATGAAAAACAACACAAAAGACATAGCATCGCCGAGTTCTTACTTTTATACTAAGAGATAGGTTGTGGCTCTTAAAAAAGGCTAACCATGGCTCTTAAAAAAGGCTCTTATCTCTTGCTTGTTGGTCCATTCTTCATTTATTATGGTGCCGAGGTAGTTGTAGGGCCTTACTCTTTCTACAGGGATTTCCTTTGTCTTCTTTACGTTTATATGGAGTTGTTATCATTCTTTATTTATTATGGTGTTTATACGTTTATATTTAGTCCATACTTTTGATTATAATACGTGATTTTGTTCATAAGGACATGTAGGTCTTCTAGGTTATACGCAAATATTAACGTGTCATTTGCATATCTGATGTTGTTTAGGTGCCAATATATTGTGTTAAATTTTTAAGTTTTGAAACTTTCAAGAGGAATGGCGACGGTAGATGCTTGACAAGGTGTTCATTGTTAGGTACATATCCTGTATAATAGACAAAATATATTTTATAAAAAATGGTAGTCATGTGAATGTGAATAAAGTCAAATGTACATGTAAACCAAACAAAGGTAAAGATAAACATAAAAATAAAGATAATACTTACCGGAAAACAATTCTCCGAGGAGCTAGATAAAGAATAATTACTATCTCCACAATTTCTGCGCAAACTGGCTTCAATAATGCACGACATTTTACGCTTTGCCAATTCTCTTTGTTCTCGTTCTCTGCGTTCATTTCTCTCTGAGCTAAATCCCTCGACAAGGATAGCAACTAACAAATTAAATAGCACATAGTTACCAAACGTCATTAAGGCAACAAAGTAAAGCGCGGCCCAATTTGAAGTTTTTGCCATTCCATTCGACAAAACTATGTTCCAGTCTTCTTGTGTTAAAATCTGGAATTGGTTGTATTGTATGATGAAAATATTTCATGGTTGTATTGTATGATGAATTGATTCTAATATTTTAAAAACAGCAACACATATGATTTACAAACAAAAAATAGAAGTAAATTAAATTACATACAATACGTTTAGTTTTAGATTAGATATGGGCGACTAAGGAAGTGCTTAAATTTGGCAACATTGCTTAGTTCACCATCCTTGTGACGAATGACAGCAGAGGACGGAGCGACGGAGTTAGAATCAGGTGCATTAAGGATCTCCCACACCGACGCGAAATTTTCGCAGCTGCATCCTACGCGGAAGCTTATAAACGTGTTCAGACCGGTTGGGGCGGTATTCGCAACGGTCGCGGCAGATCAGCGTTGTTTTCATGAAACGCTGCATGCAAGGTGGTTGACTCATTGTGCATCTTCCCAGGGGTTGTTGTCCTTAGCTCATTATCCATCCTGCTATTTCCAGGAAGGTAGAGAAATTACCAGGGGACATCTCCCCTATGTCGGCAGGTGTAGGCCGAGGCTCGCCGAATGCATACTCTCGTATTGACGATAACACCGGGCATTCACATAGTATATGCTCGACAACTTCGTCATCTCGTTCACAATTTCTGCACATAGCTGTGTCTACTAGCCCCAGTCTGTGGAAGTGTTTGCTTAGTTGACTATGGCCAGTTTAAAAATCAACTGTCAAGCGTAGATTTCTCCTAGTCATTCTCAAGTACTTTTCTGTTGCTGACTTCCTAAGGTTCCTTAGTGTTACCTTGGCAAGTCTATATCCTGACCCTTCTTCCCATCTTTTCACGGTTTGTGTGTGGGAATGACATTTGGCAATTTCCGCGATTGTTGTAGGAGACCAGCCAAAAAGATTACTAAGAGTCTTAGGCTTGTTGCCTTCCTCTTCCTAGCTAGCTGGGCCTCGATTTTTGACCCTTCACTTCGTTATCGAACGTACTCGCTTCGTATACTAAACAGATACGAAACGAATACGTTCGATAACGAAGCGAAGGGTTAAAAATCGAGGCCCTGGTCAGCAATGCGGTTGCCTTTATTTTTATTGTGCTCCGGATAACTACTTATCGGGAAGTTTATATGACAGATTTATTAAATATCTCCCAGATAAACTTCCCGATACTTAGTTATCGGGGGTAAAAAGACCGGTCCTAAAAATATAATTTATTCATATTTGTATGGCCAACAGCCGCGTCAGGTTTTACGCCAATGGGGGAAAACCTTGTCTGCTACCGCTACGCCTGCGAATGCTCCGCAACGGAAAATTGGCGTCGCAAAAGTTTCGCGTCGGTGTGGGGGATCCTTTAGAGATGGCAAGAGGGAACCGTCTCGTACTCTACGGCGCGCAGTGTTGCCATTTATAGTATTTATATCTAATTTAAAACTGAACATGCTGTATATGCCCGAAATAAAAAATTAAAATCATTTTAAAAGTGTGAATAAAAGCAAACACTTATAATTGCCTACAACAATTATATTCAAAATTGTGGGAAAAAATGGAATATGTAGCTGAAAACAGTGGTAAATCATGCATGAGTGAAAAATACATTAGTTGAGAAATGGAAATTGAAATATGGAATTACGATCTGTCAACAATTTTATTTGTTTGTTAATTCCTGAATACGGAGTATTAGCCCAGTAAATGAAAGGGAAATACGGCGATACCGTGCAATTTTCAGGGGCAACTCCGAATTGCATGAAAATTTGGATTTAGGTTCTACTTACCCTCCACTTCAAAGTTGAAATTGTGCCGTTGGTTGCTTTTACTTGGGGGGTGACAGTCACCCCTTCTAGTGGGTGAAAGAAACATACGTTCAAGATAAGAACGGAAATAGATAAATTTACTGATTGTAAGCATTTTTTGTTCTATAATGTTTTTTATGTAAGTCAATACCTCTCGAGTTATCTGCGATTAAAAATGTGTATTTTTCGACAAAAAAACTACGTTTTCAGACGGTTTTTCGCAAATAACTCAAAAAGTAAATATTTAATCAAAAAAGATATCCTTAGTAAAAGTATAGCTTATAAAAAACCTAAAAAAAATGGTGCACCAGTAAAGTCTGTCAAACAAGTAAAAACAAAGTTGTAGCTCATGAAAATACGTTCTTATTCGTCTAATTCCAAATCGAATATTTCAAGGTGAAATCACCGAAAAATTAAGCACTTTTCGGGAAAAACCCTTTCAGACTTTTTTAAAGTGTTAATAGAATGCTTTATTTTAATTGTTTACAAAAGTTTCTAGCATGAAAAATAAGCGAGTTACGCTCAAAATAAAGTTGGCCCTCTTTTTTTTTGGTAAACAAATCATGAAAATCTCCCCGTGTTTAGCTCCCCAAATGAAATTAATCGCTACCTCTTTACAGACAATTTACTTACTTATCAATTTTTTATATGATCTGTCAGTCTCGCCGGTTTAAAGTGCTTATTTTTGAAAGGGTTATAGTTGAAAAAGCTTGAAAGGGTCACTATAATCACGAGTGTATGAAAATTTTGAACAGCTATATCTTAACCAATTCTTGTCTCACGGAAAAACAAAATAAAACTATCATATTTATAATAGCAAAACCTACATTTCTTTACTCTTTAAGATTTTTCTTATCACTAATACTTTCTCAGTTATTTTGAAAAAAGTAAATTTTTCAAAAATTTTTAGAAAAATCTTTTACCATAAAACTAATTTTTTTCAAAAATATGCACTTTAAACCAATCAAATTTATACATCATATAAACAATACACATACAGTTAAAATAAATGGTAAAGCGTTAACGATTAATTTTATTTAGGGTGATAAATAGAGGGAGGTTTTCACGATTTTTTTACCAAAAAAAGGGGCCAACTTTTTTTTTCAGTGTAACTCTGTTATTTTTTTATGCTAGAAACTTTTGTAAAAAAACAGATGTAAAGCTTTTTTTAGTTGCTTTAAAAATGTTAATAAGCTTTTCCCGAAAAGTGCTTAATTTTTCGGTGATTTCGCGTTGAATTATTTTATTTGGAATTAGACGAATAAGAACGTAAATAATTGATGGATTCGACCGTTACTTGATGGAAGTTCATTTTATCTAACAATAAAACACTGAAAACGTTTGTTTTCTATACTTCCACAAAATTTATTATAACCAAGTGACTACAGCTGTTTCGGCGGAGTGCCTTTCTCAAGTGATATAGTTTACAATGTGTTTGCCTTTTTAAGTCTTCAACTGAAGAGGTTGAGGAGTGGGGAGCTGTTTGTCTCGAGTTGGTCATTCAGAATTATATCTGTATTTTTCAGTTTATTAATTTCCATAGATTCTAAAAAAGATAGCTTAAGGCCTTTATTTTGAATATATAGAATTTGAAACTCTTCATTGAAAGAATGATTATGATCTAGAAGGTGAAGTGCGTATGTAGAAGTGTCTGTTTTTCTATTGTTGAATGCCCTTTTGTGTTCTGCTATCCGTTTGTCAAAAGTTCTGCCAGTTTGACCGATGTACGTTTTCGGACAGTCACCACAAGTTAGTTTGTACACACCACTCTGTAGTTGCTTTCTCTTTCGGCTTTTATTGTTCTTAATATATTTGCTTAAGTTGTTGTTAGTTCTGAAAGCTGGTGTTATTCCTTTCTTTTTTATGTATCTGGCTATCTTTGTTGTTATCTTGCCAGTATATGTGAGAGAGCAGAAGGTACTGGGTTCTTTCTGTGGTGGTGGATACACTAATTTCAGGGCTTTCTTATGGAGTTTTTGGTTTAAAATTTTGTTAACTGTTTGTTCGTTATAGCCGTTGTTTACTGCTATTTGTTTAATGATGTTTAGTTCTATCTCGAAGTTATTTTTTGTCATGGGAATTTCTGTCAGTCTATGTATCATGCTATGGTAGGCGGCTAATTTGTGTTGTGTAGGATGGGATGATGAATTGTGTATAGTTGTGTCAGTATGGGTAGGTTTATGATATACGGAGAACTCATGTTTGTTGTGTAGTCTGGAAATCGTTACATCTAGAAAGTTTATGGAGTTATTCTGTTCTGTTTCTATTGTAAACTCAATATTATTATGAAGTGAATTAATATATGATAGAAATTGGTCAAGTTGTCTGTTAGTACCTGTAAAGCATACTAGTATATCATCCACGTATCTCCACCAATATAAGAACTGTTTAAATACGGGATGTTTAGAAATTGTTGTTTCAAGTTGGTTCATAAATATATCTGAGAGCAATGGGCTTAGAGGATTACCCATAATAAGTCTTGCACTGTTGTTTGTGTATATTTGATTATTGAATTCAAAATAGTCTTGATTTATGCAAATTTCAAGAAGGTGTAAAATTTCAGATGCAATGATAGTGAAATTTTCAAATAGAAATTAGCAATGAAGGTGTAAAATTTTCACCTAAATTCACCGTAAAAAATACACTAGAACTAGTTAATAAAATACAACATTTTCAATTGCCCAACAACTCCAGACTAATTTCATTTGACGTAAAAAATCTTTTTCCTAGTGTTCCTCCTACAGAAACTTTTGTTTTAGTTAAAAATCTTTTAGACCATAATAGTACAAATCCGATCATTGCATCTGAAATTTTACACCTTCTTGAAATTTGCATAAATCAAGACTATTTTGAATTCAATAATCAAATATACACAAACAACAGTGCAGGACTTATTATGGGTAATCCTCTAAGCCCATTGCTCTCAGATATATTTATGAACCAACTTGAAACAACAATTTCTAAACATCCCGTATTTAAACAGTTCTTATATTGGTGGAGATACGTGGATGATATACTAGTATGCTTTACAGGTACTAACAGACAACTTGACCAATTTCTATCATATATTAATTCACTTCATAATAATATTGAGTTTACAATAGAAACAGAACAGAATAACTCCATAAACTTTCTAGATGTAACGATTTCCAGACTACACAACAAACATGAGTTCTCCGTATATCATAAACCTACCCATACTGACACAACTATACACAATTCATCATCCCATCCTACACAACACAAATTAGCCGCCTACCATAGCATGATACATAGACTGACAGAAATTCCCATGACAAAAAATAACTTCGAGATAGAACTAAACATCATTAAACAAATAGCAGTAAACAACGGCTATAACGAACAAACAGTTAACAAAATTTTAAACCAAAAACTCCATAAGAAAGCCCTGAAATTAGTGTATCCACCACCACAGAAAGAACCCAGTACCTTCTGCTCTCTCACATATACTGGCAAGATAACAACAAAGATAGCCAGATACATAAAAAAGAAAGGAATAACACCAGCTTTCAGAACTAACAACAACTTAAGCAAATATATTAAGAACAATAAAAGCCGAAAGAGAAAGCAACTACAGAGTGGTGTGTACAAACTAACTTGTGGTGACTGTCCGAAAACGTACATCGGTCAAACTGGCAGAACTTTTGACAAACGGATAGCAGAACACAAAAGGGAATTCAACAATAGAAAAACAGACACTTCTACATACGCACTTCACCTTCTAGATCATAATCATTCTTTCAATGAAGAGTTTCAAATTCTACATATTCAAAATAAAGGCCTTAAGCTATCTTTTTTAGAATCTATGGAAATTAATAAACTGAAAAATACAGATATAATTCTGAATGACCAACTCGAGACAAACAGCTCCCCACTCCTCAACCTCTTCAGTTGAAGACTTAAAAAGGCAAACACATTGTAAACTATATCACTTGAGAAAGGCACTCCGCCGAAACAGCTGTAGTCACTTGGTTATAATAAATTTTGTGGAAATATAGAAAACAAACGTTTTCAGTGTTTTATTGTTAGAATAAGAACGTATTTACCATGAGCTACAACTTTGCTTTTACTTAATTTATAGACTTTACTGATAAAACATTTTTTCATTTTTTTATAAGCTACAGTTTTGATAGGAATATTCTTTTCGATTAAATATTTACTTTTTGAGTTATTTGCGAAAAACCGTCTGAAAACGTAGTTTTTTTGTCGAAAAATCAACATTTTCAATCGCGAATAACTCGAAAAGTATTGACTTACGTAAAAAATTTTATAGAACGAAAGTTGCTTATAATCTGTCAGTTTATCCATTTCCGGGCTTATTTTAGACACGCCTTTTTCACCTCGCGAGAAGGGGTGCCTGTCACCCCCCAGGTAAAAGCAACCAACGGCACAATTTCAACTTTGAAGTGGAGGGTAAGTAGAACCTAAATCCAAATTTTCATGCAATTCGGAGTTGCCCCTGAAATTTACACTCCAAAACGGTCATTTATTGGGCTATATTTGAAATTAATAGTTTATAAGTATTTATGCTCGTATTCTACAAATCTGAATGAATATCCGTCTTTAGTGAAAAATAAAATTACAGAATACACCACAAAGATAAAAATTGAAAATCTGCAGGACGACAAAACAAAATATTTTTATACCAAAAACGAATAGCAAAATAATGCAAAAATACATATTATTATATCATCCAAAGCGAAGGAGTAGGGGAAAGCTGGGCAAAAATTAAAGCAAACATCTAGAATGGGCTAAAGAAGCTGTGAGCGGAAGATACATAAATAAAGCAAGAATCTCTTCCAAAGCAAAAAACTCGAAGTTGATGTACAGAGATGAAAGAAAAGTGCAAGGATAAGAAAAAGATTACTTGATATACATGTCAAAGAAGCATTCGAAGATTACATGAGAAGACATGAAACAATACAATTCTAAGAAGAATTAAAAACGAACACTGGGACCGATTTTCAAAACTGTAGCAGAGTAAAGAGCGAAAGTGAAGGAACTAATAGACCCAAAACACATCGAAAAGGATTCGTGGATTCTTATATACAGAAGAACAACAAATGACGTTAGATACACAAACACCACAAATTATCAAAAACGAAGAATTTCACATAAGCAAGCATCAAGTACAAAAGACACTTGACAAACTAAGAAATAGAAAGCTGCAAGTAACGATGGGTTACCAAATGAATTGTTGAAATATGGTGGAGCGGCAACGATGGATCAACTGACAACATTAATTATTATTAACAAGATTATAGGACACAATAAAATACCAGAGGAATGTAGAAAAACATATAAAAAATTGTTTAATATTATATTACTGACAGATCATATTCTACAGATTCAAGATGAAAAAAAAGTGTTGAATGTTACGTTATGATATTGAAACGTTCCAGTTTTCGTGATAAATGCTGATAACTGGTGTAGACAGTAGAGGAGTCAATGTAAATCTTAAATTTTGTTTTGCCTTTTTACAGGAGAAGGGAGAATAATATGGAGAATAATAGGTAAATATTAGTTATAACTCACTTGATATTCATAATAATTATTCATTTTTAATACTAAAACCAGTGATTTTACATTATTACCTAAACAAAATATAGTTTATAATATTTTTGGTATACACAGAGTTGCTTATTTATATAAAAAACTCCAAACAAACCACTTTAAAGTTACAAGTATACTAGGAATATATGCTTCCCAATAACTTCCTTAAAAAATCCAAGAAAACATAGAGTTCAGGAAACATGTAATCCCGAAGTTTAAGAGAGATAGACTGAAGGAGGAGAGAGAGAGAAAGAAAGAGAGAGAGAGAGAGAGAGAGAGAGAGAGAGAGAGAGAGAGAGAGAGAGAGAGAGCCTGAATTTGTATTAGGCGAACATTGTTAGTAGGACTGAAGTCCTGAGGAAAATAGTCAGAAATTACCTTAGAATCAGACTACAAATTAAACACAAACATATGTGAACCACTTATTAGACTTGTACTAGTTAGTAAGGGTTCTGAAAAGGGAATTGTTAATAAAAGACGAATGTACATTTAGTTAATTACAAAACATTGAAGAAAAATCTTCTCGGTAAAAGGTATATTTATGTAAATAAATTAAATAAAATAAATATATACTAGGTATCTTTTACACAAAAGATTTTTCTTCAATTTTTTTGTAATCCAGGCTTTGGTGCTATTTATTTTGAGTTTTAATCGGCCTCCTTCATGAATTACCTGGTTTAGAAGTTGTTAAAGAACTTTTGGGTTATCAGCAATGTGGCAGTGTCATCTGCATACCGTAGGTCGTAGGTTATTAATTGAGACGCCGTCGTTTATGTTTGTACCGTTGCTTTGGCTGTATCTTGTAAAGCCAACTGGAAGATTTATTCCGATTCCATAACGTATAAAATAACAAAGACAGTAAGATGCATCCCTGATGGACTGCTCGTTGTATTAGTAATTAAAATTAATTAAATAAAAATATTTAAAATTAATAAAATCATATTGTATGACCCACTTGTCGAATGATAATCATTAAAAAAAGTTTCTTAATATAAATAGATAATTTAAGGAATACTTTTACTACCTATTCTCTCAATATAATTATAATAATAAACATACATAGTTTCAAAAGTTATGCAACATCTAAAATTATGCTCATTTTCATATTTGATTTTTTCATGGGCAGGTGAACGGATTCTGCTAATTTTTTTTATTATATTAGATTTTCCTTTGGCATTTACATGGCAAATGTTTACTCAAACTTCTTTTTTGTACTTATACCGGGTGGAAGAAAAGAAATGTCTTTCTTATGTAAAGTTTGAGACACCATGTAGGGAAGACAAGGTACAAGTGTGTGTACACATCGAAATCGTATTATAGTCTTGTGTTTTGTGAACATTTTGTTTTTCCAATGTCCATGATATCTTTTGAAACAAAGAAAATATACGGTTTTATTGTTTAACATGTGTTTTAACTGAAACAAAAGTTTGAGACACCCTGCAGGGAGGAAATGGTACAAAGGTGGGTATACATCGAAAGAATGTTGTAGTTTCATATTTTGTGAACATTTAATTTTTTAGTTTCTCTGATATCTTTAATAACAAAGAAACCAGACGGTTTTACTCTATAATATGTGTTTTAACTGAGGACATGTGATACGTGAGGATTCCATGTCTTTTCATACACTAAGATGAAATTATTTCATATATCATAATGCGAAAGGAACAAAATGTTCAAAGAAAGAAAATCAGCGCAATGTAAAGAACCTCCACGTAGACACCAAATCCGTACTTATTCTCAAGTAAATTCCACCCCTAAACATCACAGAGCCTCCATTAAACAATCTCGTCTCTATTATGTAGCGCTGCGCATACCGCTCACTTGGTCGACAAATAATTCTTAATGTTAATTTAGCTTAACTCTTTATTGTTAATCTAGCTTTGTATCAGTTAAAACATGTCAAAGTATAAAAGCTTATATTTTCTTTGTTTCTAAAGATATCAGGGACATTCAAATAACAAAATGTTCACAAAACATAAGACTACAATACCATTTCGATGTATACCTATACTTATACCTAGTCCGTCCTATAAATAAATGTATTATTTATTATAATTTTTGTGTCGTTGGATTTGTCTTCCTCGGGAATAAGATATTTTATAATAATAGTAAGTATATTTAAAGTATTTTTGTAGACTTCACTTGGTCTATTAAATTTGTCAGTATGTATGAGAAATCTTGTAACCTGTCAAAGCAAAGGGAAATAGCTCAGTGGTAGAGCGTGCGAACCGGAGATCGAGAGGTCCCGGCTTCAAATACCGGACGATTCATATTCTTTTTTGTTATCGTTTTAATAAAATTTTTTAAAAAGTGGTAGGTAAGAAAGTTAGTTTAATATTTAAATAAAATACAAATAACCTGTTAAGTATATTTATTTCTTTGAAATTATATATAGAAGTATAACTTCTTACGTGCGTACAAAGTACACACTCATTCTTTTTTTTCTTTCACCCAGTATAAGTTCAAAAAAATAAGTTTGAGTCAACATTTGCCCAACTGTGTAAATACCAAAGAAAAATCTAAAATAATAAAAAAAATTAGCGGAATGCGTTTATCTGTTCACGAAAAAAACAACTTGGAGAATGACCATACTTTTTAGGTGATGCATAACTTTTGAAAGTATGTGTACTATGTAAGTAAAATAAGACACAAACACTAGTACATCGTTGAATAAACTTATACCCACCCGTGGTTTTGCTAAACATTCCACATTCGAAAAAGCATACAAGTGTTTACAAAATTTTAATTAAACATGCACATAACAACATTGACAAGAGTGTAAAAGAAAATATTATATTATAAAAAGTAGTTAAGATGGTAAAAGCTGCACCCCGTTGAATTTTTAATCGGGATTAGGTATTCGAAATAACCCCTTTAGCAAAATGTTTATCTCCCTAGGTAGCCCCAGTGATCCTAGGTCACGAAAAATTTTCCTGAACGATTATTATTTGCTTTAAAAAATCTGAAAACACTCATGAACATACATTTTCATGCTCACAAATCCTTTGATTTTTTTTTCAGATTTTTTAGAGCAAAATTGAGCTCAGGAGAACTTTTTGAAATTTTTAGGATATGTAGGTAATTTTTGGCAAACTTGTATTTAATTATTTTTCGTATATTTTTTTCCGTTCTTTTGAATGGCTGTAAGTTTTAGAAGATGCCAAAGTTGTTCTTCCAGCGCTTATGAGAAGATATTTATGTTAAACAACATGTTTATGTTATGTTGTATAAGAGTATATTATGTTAAACTACAACGGCGATCGAATGCACACTTGTCTCACTCTTCTATCTATGGAGGGTGCCTGTGTCATCAAGTTTATTGTTTGCTTATAACCCAAAGATGGTATTAGAAATGAGAAATTGGACCTCTGACTTACGGTTCCAGTACCGCCGAAATAGTACCGGCGATATATTATTCGACGAGTCTTAGCAAAATACAAATGTATAGTTTTGGTTTTTATATCACATCCGCTTAAAATGTTGTAACCGGAAGTGCCATATTATAGTCGCAGAAATAGTACATAGCGATCAGAAACAGTGATATATAAAAAGACGCGTAGTGGAAAGGCGAGCTTGATTGTTTAGTTCCGGTTTTGACGTCATTTCCGGTTAAAAAGTTATGACCGAAATTTTGGCAAAATGACTCAAATTAGTGAAATCGTATATCAATCGACGCAAAGTGACACGAAGAATTTCAATATTAACTTCCGGTGCTATTCTTGGTCACGTTGGGTGAAAACCTAGGACTTATGAAATCCAACTACTTGTTTTGTTAAATATAGTTATTAACCATTTTATTTCTTGTTTATCTACAAGTTTCAAGAGTTCCGCACAAAACTTGTAAGACTCTACAGCTTTACCATCTTTAGTTTTTCTCATAGCTGACGAGACTTCTTTGATTTTCAATGGGGGTCCTGTTTGGCATTCCGTGTCCTCAATGGTGTTCTGAATTATTTCTGTAAAGTATATCAATAATATGCGTAAACCATGCTACCGTGTGTCAAAGTGATTTTATTTTGTATGCGTGAGATCCACAAAATATAAACGAAATCTGTTACATGCTGACATACACGTGTAAGGAATAACTACAACAACAATGCATTTTGACATGCACAGAGAATTGGAAACGAAAGAATAGGAGAATGCATTGACTTCTTAAAAGTGTTATAATTACTTGACCACATATCTCAAGATTATTACGCTATTTTTATTATTGAATTATGTATTGCATTATTTATCATATTTGTTATTATTTAACATTACTTTTATTAACTGCTAACTTTATTTATTAATAATGTCTAAATAATTTTATATTATTTAGTTATTTTTGCATAACATTTTTGGCAAAAAAAATCAAACATGGAAAATAAATTAAATTCAACAGATTAACGCACAAAAGAACAATAGTGAAAATGAAAAATTGATAATAGAAACAAAATAAATGGTAAAAAGATGGAAACAACACTTTGAAGAACTATTCACGGATATAAATCAAGATGATATTTGAAGAATCAAATAATATATTGTAAAATAACACAGAAAACTCAATAAACAAAAATAAGAACTAAGGTGGATAGCATAACACCAGAAATGATTATAAAAAACATGGGAAAAATATTACTAAAAATAATGAACAGAATATGGAAAAATTAAGACATTTCGGAAATTGGAAAGTGTTACTAATATACAAAAAAGTATGTTGATGGGTACTGGTGTGAAACTCATAGAAAAAATATTAAATGATTAAGAATATTGACAGAACACACATTAGACGAAGCACAAAGTGGATTGAAAACGGAATGAAGATAAATATCAACAAGACAAATATGCAGATAGGAGAAACAAGAGAAGAACTTAATATAGAAATTGAAGAAACAAAATAGAAAAAGCTAAGAACAAGATCGCTAGTAGCAGAAATCAATATCTGAGTAGAGAAATGGATACTAATTGAACGGTAAAAGAGCAAGAGCAAAACTATCAAGATGAAGGTTTTAAGAAGAGTTAAATGTGTTACCGAAATGGATAGAATAAAGAACACGAATATAAGGAAGGAATTGAAAATACAATCTACATTGAACTTTACCATAGAACATTGTAGAAGACAGATAGCTAAGATGGTGGAACTATTTATTTAAATACAAGAGTTACGTGGTCAAGTAATTTTTAATCTAGAAATTTAAATTCGTTTATTAAAAAAACTGCTTCCATATAATGTTTTCTCTATGATCTTGAACGCATGCAGTATAATATGATTTGTAGTATTCTTTGGTATACTGTGTGTATATATTTATCTTATACACCGTAAAAAAATATTGATTTTCTTTGTTTTCAAGAAGAGAAAAGAGAAAACGAATAGACGAAAATATGTTGACACTTGCGTGTCTATAGAACCATTAATAGAAAAGCTAATTGTAGAAGTAGTTTTCTAAATACAGAGTGAGTTTTATATATGGAACATCTCAATTATTTCGGAAACGGATTGCACGATTTTTATAGGTTTTAGTGAGTAAAGGTCCTGTGATGCAGTCGATATTATGGTGGCATTTACAATTTTGTCAGATATTTCGTGTTTCAGGAAATCTAATGACCTTTCTGATTTCAAATGGAACATCCTGTATATTTTTTGCATGCTAAAGTCCTTAAGAAATACTGATTATTTTTCATGTCATATCGCCAAAACTGGCGATTTTCAAAGCTCAAAAACACAAGTACAGTATTGGGCAAAATAAACAGTACTGAAATTAATATTGAAATGTTTATGATTATTTATACATTATGATTTATACATTTTGATTATTTATATTATGTATATTTCATTATTATCATTTGGCTCTACAACTCTATGTGAGTCTTGGCCGCGTTTACTATTTCCCTCCATTGTTGTCGGTACTGAGCAGCTGTATTCCCATTTTGCGTAGATCACTTGCTACTGCGTCCTTCCATCTCTTTCTTGGGGGACCAACTGACCTTTAGCCATCGGGCCTATGTGGCGTTCAGAAGTCTTTCGTCACTCGATCTCAGTACGTAGCCCGCCCATCATATTCGGTTTGCTTTAATGTAGCGTACTATGTTTTCATCTCCATATACTGTCTGGAGTTCATCATTGTGCCTTCTTCTACATTATCCTCAATCCTGTTGTCTCTTCTCTGCAAGGCCCATATATAGTCCGCAGTATCTTTCTTTCAAGTACCAGTAAATTTGTCTTTTCCCACTGGTTCAGAGTCCATGTCTCGCTTCCATACGTTATTGTGGGACGAATTATTGTCTTATATACTCTTATTTTTGCTGGTCTTGAAATTATTTTTGATTTAAGTACGGTCATTAATGAGTAATATGCCCTGTTTCCTGCAATGATCCTGGCTGCCACGTCCTTTTCATATTTATTTTCAGATGTTATGATCGCTCTCAGGTACTTGAATTCTTTGACGACTTCAAAGTTGTATTCATTAATTGTTACGTTTTGTCTAACCCGTGGTCTTGGGTTCTTCGTAACCACCATGTACTTGGTCTTGTCCTCGTTGACCTTAAGACCAACTTCCTTGGCTCCGTTCTTGAATAGGGTGAAAACTTCTTTTGCATCTCTGGTGGATTGTGCAATTGTGTCCATGTCATCCGCAAAGGCCAATAGTATCTTTGATCCTTGAGTGGCAAATCCGTTTGTCAGTTGTAGCTAAGCTTTCTTTACTGTATGTTCCAGTGCGAAGTTAAACAGCAGTGGGGCGAGAGGGTTTCCTTGTCTAAGCCCGGTGTCAATGAGGAATTCCTTCGACTTGGTGCTGCCAATTCTAATCCGTGCGGAAGCGGATATATTTAGTATATATTTAATAGCCTGGCAAACATTATTCACGACGACGTTCCCGATAAAACAGCTATTAAAGATGCCATCTGGCCCGGAAAAATGTTTAATTCTAGTCCGAAATTCCGAAATGTCAGACAGTGCATTGATCTGCCCCTTTGATCAGGTGGCGTTAGGTCTGATGAGCGGCGATTTCTCAAAATAATCTAGCAGTATTCGAAAACTCCACGATAAAATTTTCTTCTGCAAAACTGAGACCAATCCTGCAGTACCTAATACTAACATGACATTCACATACGTTATTAAAACGTTCGGAAACCTCTCAGTGGGTTTCGGCGCCTGACACATACAAATTTGAGGCATACTCATTTCAGTACTGTTTGTTTTGCCGCACACCATAATAAATATTATTTTTGAAATTACGAAGTGCCTAAATTCAAATTCAAACCTTCTATAAGTTCTTCCTATAAGAATTGTTGCCATGTTTTATTCTAAATCGATGTTGAAAGCGCTTATAAGAGGACGTGCGTTCGGGCTGCATTAGCAATTAAAAAACTATGTTTAAAAATGAAAAAATCCCAAAATATTTACCGGAGCTAAGAGAATAAGCTTTAAACTTTAATTTTTAAACTTGTAAATCGAAAACAATCAATTTTCCAAAAATATTACAAGACCTTTTTTGTTCCGAATGATCCAAAAATCTTAATAATAATATTATTTGCCAGGCCGAAAAAATTTATTGTTATAATTTGTTATATTAAAAAATGTTTAAATAAATTTAGCAATAATTTTGAAATTATGACATTGAGGTATAGGGAAAATTACATGAAAGTAATCAGTATCTTTTAAGGACTTCAAAACGCAAAAACTTTAGGTACAGGGTGTTCCATTTGAAATAAGAAAATTCATTAGATTTTCAGAAAATCGGAAAATCTGACAATGTCAACATCATATCGGCTGAATCTCGAGACCCTTACTCACTAAAGCCTATAAAAATGGTGGAAGCCAATTCTAAGGTAATTGAGGCGTTTCATATATAAACCTCACTCTGTATGTTGTTTAAATACATCTAATTGAAAGTTAGATCTCACTTGAAATACTGTGACAGTGGCCCAGAGGATGTTGTTGAAGTGTTTTCGGTCGCATCGACATCGTATATTGTCCATCGATTCACAGGTGCATTCCTTGGTGGAACCATAATCGTCTACATAGACGCAAAACTTACCGCCGAATAGATACATTCCCAGAATGCTATAGAAAATATTTATATAGTTTATATAGTGTTAATGTAACTGTGTAAGGCATTAAACAATTAACAAAATGGCTCAAAAACCTTTTTGGGTGCTTCAAAAACAAGAACAGGCCAAAACAATAAATAAAAGCGATAAGTAGTCCACCGCTGTCACCAATGTTACATAGCTTAAAGGCAAGCCTCCACAGGTCCGCATCGTATGCATCGGACTGATCGCTTCAAACGGATAAATTTTTCATAGTGCGTCCACTTTATCGGCAGCGATCGGATTTGCCGACGCGAGTATCAGTAACCAGTTTTTCAAATGATCCAACAAACCAATCTAATAGTCGCTGTAGATTGTTTCTCCGTGTTTCAAATAGTCATGGAAAATAATTTCTTGCGGGTCCCAAAATATAGAGGCCATTTTCGGCGATTTGTTGCGTCTTTGGTCGCTTTGGATGGCTATCCCGGGTGCTCTCCAGTCAGATGACTGCCGATTTGACTTTAAAGTGAAGTGATGGATCCACGTTTCATCCATTATGATAGATCCATGTTTCATCCATCCTATACCGATGCAAAAATTCCGACTTTTTCCGATTAAACTTGTTTACACAGCACCGAGATTAATTAAAACATTGTTGCTTTTGCTCTGCTGTGAGAAAACGCTGCACCAATTTGGAAAACAGTCTTCTCATACTCCAATGTTCATGTATAATAGTAAAAACGCTATCCTTTGATAACTTTAGAGTGTCAGCTATATGTTGCAACTTTCTTTGAGGTTTTACATAATAATTTTAAAAGGGATGGGAGTATAACAGACCCATACACAATCTCTTTTTAGACTTTCGACAGGCATATGATAGCGTAGAAAGAAGCCAATTATGGAATGCCATGGCGCAGTTCTCAATACCAAAGAAACTCATTCGGATGACTAAAGTATGTATGGAGGGTGGAATATCAAAAGTACGTGTAAATAATAAACTGTCTGACAGCTTTGAAATCAACAGTGGACTCAAACAGGGTGATGCGTTATCTCCACTACTTTTTAACCATTTTATTAGAGAAAGCCATGAGGTCGGCCGAAATAAGGACAGAACTGCTATCGGTTCAAGGTCCCAAGTTATTACTAGTTTACGCAGATGACATTGATCTCGTTGGAGACTCCATCCTATCCACAAAAGCCATTTTCAAAAAGGTGGAAGGAGCAACAAGCGAAGTAGGGCTGAGGATTAATGAAGAGAAGACGAAATATATGTGTATAAATAGAACGACACGAAGAGACAGGATAGGACAAAAAGTGACGGCTAGCACCTTCAATTTAGAAAGAGTACAACGTTTTAAGTATCTGGGGGCCGTAATCACAGATGTCAAGGATGTTACTGAAGAAATAAAAGAATCCAATCAGCAAATCGCTGTCTATTCGCACTGGATAAGCTTATAAAATCAAAAAATCTTACCAAGTTCTTAAAAGTTCCAAGATCAAAATTTATAAATCCATCGTCAGACCAGTACTAACATATGGATGCGAAACGTGGACGATGACCAAATCAAACGAAGAAAAGCTCAGACGTTTTGAACGAAAAATACTTAGAAAAATGTTCGGACCTCACCACGACATTAACACAAACCAGTATAGGATCAGAACCAACATCGAATTAAAAGCACTTTACAATGACACCGATATTGTCCAAGAAATTAAATCACAGCAAATTAAATCACAAAGATGGGCAGGCCACGTGCACAGACTTCATAACGAAAGACTTGTAAAACTGGCATGGGAGGAGATTCCTACAGGCAAAAGACCACTTGGACGTCCCAGAATGCGATGGAGAGATAACATCCAATCAGATCTCCGAAAAATGAATATTCCATTTGACCCTAGGTTGACGGAAGACCGAAGAAATTGAAAGAAAGTTGTACAGTCAGCCAGGACCCACCCAGGGTTGTAGCGCTACGTGATGATAATAATTTTCAGCGTTTTTTAAGTTTTCGGGAATAACTGCCTCATTTGTTCTCCGTCGGTTTGGCTGCATTTAAATTAGGCGAACCATCATTTAATATTTTTAATAGATAAAGCAGTGTTCCAGCAATACTTTTTGAGCCATTGCTCAATTGCTCAGATTGGACGGTAGTTTTCACCCATCAAATAATAGTGATAAATCAGCACACGAAATTGCTTTGAATTCATTGTTTATAAAAAATTCCACTCATCATCATCATCATCATCATCATCATCATCATCATCATCATCATCATCATCATCATCATCATCATCATCATCATCATCATCATCATCATCATCATCATCATCATCATCATCATCATCATCATCCAGCTTCTTCTCTTGTCTACTGCAAGTCATAAGCCTCCTCAGCACGTCTCTAGGGAGTTTGATCTTGTGCTAATTGTATCCATCTACCATCTATTCTTTTTATGTCATCTGTCCAGCGTGTTGGTGGTCTGCCTCTATTTCTCTTGTCCATGGGAGGTCTCCATTCTAACAGTCTTTTTGTCCACCTGTCATCCTGCAGTCTCGCTATATGTCCGGCAAAACTCCATTTTAATCTGGTAATTTTTTCTATGATATCTTGCACACTCGTTCTTTACCTTATTTCTAAATTTCTCACTCGATCCGCTAGTCTTATATTCCTAGTATGAATCTTTCTATTTTCCGCTGTGCTCTTCTAAGATGACACCCTTGCTTTGATTAATGTTAGTGTTTCAGTTCGGTACGTAATGACTGGAAGAACACATTAATTGTATACTTTCCTTTTAGGGCTTAAAAGAATTTCACTGCTGAATATGCTGGAAGAACTCTGAAAACATTTTATAACTTAGTTTTGAAAAACCAATTTTTTCAGTCGTATTATTCACTGAACATTCACTTTACCTGTTTTTTGAAGCACCCATTAATTTAAATATCTAAGAATATTAAAATTTTAGATCAGACAGTTTTTGGTTTCTGATCGTGTGTTAACTAACTCGCCAAAATTAATCTACCAATAAAGCACTCTACTGAAAATGGTTTATATTATTTATGTGAAATAATACAAGAAAAATATTTAAATATCAAAAATATACCAAACTTTGTTTCCACTTTTTTTGAACAAATTCTGCTTCCTCCTTTGTCACTTAGATCCGCATGTAAAAATATTTGAAATGTTTGTTTTAAGCCAGGGGTTCCCAACCTTCTAGCAACTGCGTACCACCTGAAATATTTTGAAAATTTTGGCGTACCACCAAACCCCCAGTGTGGGGAGGGTCATGGAATGGAAGGACCCCTCCCCCGATCCTATTTTTTTTAGAAACATATTTAGTATCAGAAACATGTCAAATCAACAAAAATCAACAGTAGTCATTGTATATCGAGATTATTGCCAAACTTGTTGCAGTTTGCTTGTGATTAAAGTGTCAATTGCAGGAATAATTGAGCTTACGTAATTGTATTCTTAACTCCTCTTCAACATTCGTTAGTTAATTTCTATATTTATTTTTTTATTTTTTACATACAATAGTTCAGAAAAACTAGTTTCATACATGTAACTATTGACAAATAGAATGGCATCAAAAACAGCATAGCTTGTCGGGAGAGCATTTCATACTCGGATTTACACCCGATATAGAAGTCAATTAACGATTTCTCTTTAAAACATGTCTAATAGAACTGTCTTCTGTAAAATCGATGAATGTTTTCTGTAATTCCAATTCATTTCAATTCTGATCCAGTCAAGTTTGGAATAATCTTCAGAGAAATATTTATTAAAACTTTCTTGAAGAGATTCCAAGAGAAGAATTATATCAGCAACCACATCTGATATGGGAGGTATTTCGTTTTCTTCAAAGAATGATGACAGCGTAGGAAAAGCAGAGACAGTCGTCTCCTGTATTTGAGAACATAAAAGAACCAAGTTTTTCTTGAAGGAGTTTATTTTCTCATTGGCTGTGAAGGGAGTTGTGTTTACTCCCTGAAGACCCTGTATGCAACAAAGGAGTTTTAAACTTGCCACCCACTTGATGTGTGAAGCTTTCTTAATTAAATAATCTTAAATTAAGAGACCAAGCCTTTATGAAAATAACTTTCACAGCATGTGATAAAACAGAGATCATATTTTCCGACATACCTTAAGCAGTTAATTCTTCTCGGTGTATGACACAATGTGTACTTCGGCATTCAGGAGCAATTTTCTTTAAATTTTCTTTATTTTTGCTGCTAGCTTTGTCAATTTTCCTGACAGAGCTTTTGCTCCATCTGTACAAAAACCAATACACTTTGATCAAGGAACGCGTATTTTGAGCCTTAAATACTTATTTATTGTATTAAAAATAAGTTCCGCTGTAGTGTTTGATTCAAGTGAATTGCAGAACAAAAACTCTTTGAACGGTTTGGGCCATTTCCACAGCGGCCGGTAGTAAAAGAGTCCCAGCTATTATATGAGACTTTCCATCCTTTGCCATTTTATAACTATAAACTTATAGCAAGGTATGTATAACGCCTTCATTAAGCTTGTATCAGTATTTACAAAGCTAGTCATGCATTTATTTTATTTTTTTAAAAAGTAGATTTTCTGTAAAAAAATTCGATCAGCAACCAAATCAGAGAGTGTTAAGTGTTGATGACGTAACAGTTTAGAAGGCTTTATGCTTTGGTTCGAAAGCGTTTCGAAATAAACAACACATTGAGGAATAGAATTGTCATTATTTTCTGTGCCAATCTTCACCGTATCGCCGCCAATCAAACCGTACTTTGAGTAATCGCTTGTTTCACCCACGCGACGCGTACCACCTGAAATATTCCCTCGTACCACCAGTGGTACGCGTACCACCGGTTGGGAACCCCTGTTTTAAGCAAGAACTTTTTTGAAGTTATATTTCTTTAGGCACGAGGGTGAATTTTTACATTCCCTGGCGCATGCGCACACCGACAGTACATTAGTCAATTATCGTTATATATGACAGTATATTTAGTCGCTCAAACGTTATACGGGATCGTATTGGGTGTTAAAATCATCTGTCAATAATTGTTGGAGATTATAGATCAACAAATGTTGTGTATATTAGTTTTTATTGTTGTGATGGCAGAGAAAAAAGCGAGATTATAATTGTAGTGACTTTTTAAATAGTTTTTAAAACCGACAAGTACGTAATAATTGTAAATGTTTCAGTATCCTAATAAAAATTACATAGGTACCTACCTATTTGGAAAATTTAAAATGAACCTATCAAAATAGCATGTAGTATATAGTGCTTTGATTTACATAATTTAATTAATATCAAAATTTCTGTCAATATTCACCTAATATATTGTTTTGTTGTATTTTAATATTTCAATATATCAATATTCTACAAAAATCAAAATAATTTGGTTAAATTCAGAACTGTCAAAAGTTTAAACCGTTTAGTTCGTTGATCTTCCCATATGATGCAGGTGTCTCCGTGGGTAGCATGATACTACGACAAACCTGGTTGTCGTAGTATCATGGTGGGTAGAAGTGTAAGATGAATGAATTCCAATACTAACTGCGCAAACATAAGCGGGTTCGAACCCCAATAGAAACTTTTATTTTTTTTGTTTTTTTTATACATTTTATGATTGTAAGTATATTTATTATATAATTTTTTCTCAGAAAATACGTATTTAGTTAAAACTTTTTTCGACAATTATTGTTCAGAAATCACTTGTGGCATTTTTCAATGTGTTTGTGTGTGTTTTATTATTTTATTTTTTTAATTTTTGGTACTGCTTTAATAAAATTTTTTGAAAAGTAGTAAGTATTAAAATTAGTTTAATATTTAAATAAAATATAAATAAACTGTTTAAAGTATATTAATTTAGTTGAAATCATATAATAGAAGTATAACTTCTTACGTGCGTACAAAGTACACACACATTCTTTTTTTTTTAATGAAAAGTGATCCTCTTCTCTCGATGGTTTTGTCTATTTATAGAGTTTATTCATTGACCTGGAGAAAGCCTATGATAGAGTTCCTCGATAGATTCTGTGGTGAGCACTCAATAAGAGAGGAGTCCCTCGTGAATATGTAAAGATTGTGAGAGATATGTATAAGGGAGTAACGACTAGTGTTAGGACAGGTGTGGGAGAGACTGATAAATTTCATGTGAAAGTAGAATTGCACCAAGGCTCCGGTCCTTATTTATTCTCATTCATTTTGGACCAGATAATAGCGAAACTACAGGGTAACATTCCATGGTGCTTAATGTATGCTGATGATGTAGTGTTAATAGGAAATAGTGAAAGAGACTTAGAACAACAATTGGAACAGTGGAGACAAGCTCTGGAGGAACAACGGTTAAAACTTAGTAAGACAAAAACACTGTATGTATTTGGAGTGTTCATTTAAAGATGAAGTTATTACAAATAAAATGGTATCTTAGGAAAGTGAAATGATTGTGAAAAGCAATAGTAAGTGCCTAGGATCGGTATTAGAGAGTAATGGAGAAATATATAGAGATGCATGCAGTAGAATTAGGGCTGGATGGATGAAGTGGAAGGAAGCGAGTGGTGTGTTGTGTGACAGAAAAATTTCAATGAAGCTGAAGGGAAAACTCTATAAAACAGCCATAAGACTGGCTATGATGTACTGAACAGAATGTTGGGCAGTGAAAAAGAAAGAGGAACAGCGAATACATGCGGCGGAAATGATAATGCTTAGATGGATGAGTAGAGTGACAAAAAAGGATAAAATTAGAAATAAGTATATTAGGGGAAGTCTAGGTGTGGCACTAATTGACTCCAAAATGAGAGCGCACAGGTTAAGATGGTTTGGTCATGTTCACCGTCGAGACGTTAATCACCCAATACGAAGAATTGCTGAAGTGCAGATTCCTGGAAAGAGTAGGAGAGGAAGACCAAAGAAGAACTGGGGGAAGATGATTAGACAGGAGATGTTGGTAAAGGGGATTAATATTGATATGACCCAAAATAGAATTGTGTAAAAAATGCAATTAGGGACGCAGACCCCGCATAGATATAAGGCAAAGAGAATGATGAAGAGCTATTTATAGAGTAATCTTTTGATCTAGAGATTTTGATATAGAGTTTTGATCCTCATGACTAGTAACCCACAGTGTGGGGAGTCCTACTTTGCCTGATGTAAAATCAAGGACTAGTTTAAACATAATATTTTATTAGTGCAGTCACTGAAGGTTTTCACTTCCGATTTCGTTGAACCTTAATCGATTTTCATAAAAATTGTTGAGTGGTCAGAGGAAGAAAAAAAGTGACATACTGCCAACTTGCTCTTTTACCCTGGAGGTGGATGCGACCCCTTCCCAGGAGTGACAATTTTCCCAGGATTTACTTGTTAATTGCAATTGAAATTCTTAAATTTGATTTTTCTGCTTTTTTATATTTCCCCATATTATTTCACATAAATAAACAATATATACCAAAAATACGAATAAACACTAGGTAATAATAAAAATAAGCGCAACATTTTGTAATACGTAGCTAAAGGATTGAAATTTTTCATACCTATACCATATACCATGAACATGAACACAAACTCTAATGACTCGTAGGGTGGTGGTTGGTGGTAACAAACAAATGCACTGTTTACGTGAGTGTTTCAATAGAGCTACTTAACTAATTATTAACTTTTTGTTGGATTTATATTCACTGTAATACATTTTACACGGATACCCTCAGCACAATGGGACTTACCGGGGGAAAACAGTAAGAACCGCCTCAGTTAAACTACCTAGATAGACAGCATATGGGATAAAGGGTACCCAAAATTCATTTTTTTTCATTTTTTACTTTCTATGTAAGAAGACTTATAACCATGCAGCACTTTTTCCCTTCACCTCACCGCTAAAAACGCCATTTTTTCGTTTTTATTTTTTTTTAGGTGGGATGCAATAAATTTTTCATAATAAATAAAAATTTCAAAAAATGCACAAGTATAGCTGAGACTTTTACAAAATATCTCTATTTTTATAGACCCGTATAGACAAGGTGAAAACGGCGGGTTCGAAGGGAAAAATATTCCCATGAGATTTTTTTAAATAATCACATTCGTGAGATATCCAATAATAAGGTGCAAGAAGTCGCCCACGTGAAAAGTGGGCCAATTTTTTTAACAATTTTTTTTAATCAAATTGTAAGAATCAATATTTTTGGCCCGAAAAATTTTTCTTTAATTTTTTTGGACCATTCTGGACAAAAAAGATCTCTTATAATTTTTCTTTAAAGTTGATCGTTTTCGACTTATAAGCAATTTAAAATTGAAAAAAAACGAAAAATGGCGATTTTCAAAGCCTAATAACTCGGTTAAAAGTTATTATTATGAAAGTCAATATATGACTAGATTAAAGTTTAAAGCCCCGCCTACAAGATCCTGAAGAAATTTTTGTGATTATTTTATTACTAAGCTGTTATTTTTAAGTAATAATAATAAGCGCCATGCACGTGTGCGGGGCTGTAAATGCTGAGTGCGAGAGAGAAGTCATTCCAGCAGTCCAATAATTGTGCATCTTACTCGCACTCACATTTACAGCAGCGTCAATACGATCTAACCACTCATTGTTATTAATTAAAAATAACAGCTTAGTAGTAAATTAATGACACAGATTTCTTCAGGATCATGTAACGGCGACTTTAAACTTTGACTTAGTCACTTTCTGACTTTCAAAATAATAATTTTTGACAGAGTTATTAAGTCTTAAAAATGGCCATTTTCGCGTTTTTCAAATTTTAAATTGCTTATAAGTCGAAAACGATCAACTTTAGAGAAAAATTATAAGAGATCTTTTTTGTCCAGAATGGTCCAAAAAATTAAAGAAAAAATTGTTCGGGCCAAAAATATTGATTCTTGCAATTTGATTAAAAAAAAATTGTTAAAAAACAATTGGCCCACTTTTCACGTGGGCGACTTCTTGAACCTTATTCTGGGATGTATCACGAATGTGATTATGCAAAAATATCTCATGGGAATATTTTTCCCAACGAACCCGCCATTTCCGCCTTGTCTAGTAGATTGTGTGTGCACAACACAATGCATTTTAATTTTTTTTTGGAAAAAAGCGTATAACTTTTTTTGGATATGGTTACAAGTCTATTTTTTATTTTGTGTATTTTATAAAAAACTATATTTTAAAAAAAAATTATAGGTTATAATTCAAAGCAACTGAGTCCTTTAAAACATTCCAAAATGGTAGAAACACGTTCAAATACCCCAAAAACTAGATGGGTTTTTGGATGTATTTTTTGGGGGTTTGAACGTGTTTCTTCCATTTCCCGGCATTATGAGTTATTAAAATTGAGGTTAATATACATGCCCATGGTGATGTAGGCAACATCCATACTTTGGCTGAAAAGATATGAGGATGGATGCCCTTTTCTGATTATTCTATGTGTTTCTGCATTATTTCTATCTGCTTTATGCGGTTCTGTGTATGGGAATGTTCGTATTGTGTTGTATATTATGTTGTTCTGAAGCTATTTTCTTGTGACATTTTTGCAATTAACTAGTTATGATGGGAAATAAGCCACCATTTTACTAAAAAAATGATTTTATTAACGTGTCGACGCCCAAATCGGGTGTCGTTGTCAAAATACAAAAAAATATTAATGAATTAAACAAAAATGCTGTTGCTTAGTACAAAAATTCTTCTAATAATTTATTTAATATGACTCACTTATATCGGCAATTCAGACATATATTATACATTTTAAAGTAGAAGACTTTAAAATGATATTGCCAATATTTATGAGTTGCGTACCTGGGACGACTTTATTGAAAGATAGTTCATTCGATTACATCAAGAATATCCGTCACAAAAACATCATAACATGTGATCTGTCTTTAAAAAGACAACCACATGCAATGGTAACAGTAAAACTCTCGCGCTAGAGATTCCATAGTAAATCACGAGGGAAAAAACCTCGTTACGATCACGGGATAGTATCACGAGGTTTTTTCCTGGTTTTCCCTCGTGATTTACTATGGAATCTCTAGCCCGAGAATTTTACTGTTACCATTGCATGAGGTTGTCTTTTTAAAGACAGATCACATGTTATGATTTTTTTGTGATGGATATTCTTGAGTTGGGGTTGATTTCATGTAATCGAATGAACTATCTTTCAATAAAGTCGTCCCAGGAACGCAACTCATTATTATTGGCAATATCATTTTAAAGTCTTCTACTTTAAAATGTATAATATATGTCTGAATTGCCGATATAAATGAGTCATATTAAATAAATTATTAGAAAATTTTTTTTACTAAGCAACAGCATTGTTGTTTAATTCATTAATATTTTTTGTATTTTGACAACGACACCCGATTTGGGCGTCGAAACGTTAATAAAATAATTTTTTTAGTAAAATTGTGGTTTATTTCCCATCAAAACTAGTTAATTGTACATTATGTGTTGCATATATTATATTGTGTATGATTGAAGACGTGCCTTTCACAATTTCTGATCCGCTATTGTTGGTATATTCGTGTTGCGCACTTCTTTAAGTATTGACAACCAAAGCTCTCTGCGTCCTGCTTCTAAACATTTTCTACATTTAGTAGGATGAGGGCTGCTTCTTTGATTTTTCTCTTTTTCATGTGTGTCTTCTTATGATTCTTGATGCATCTTTCCATTGTACCCTGTGTTCATTGGCCCAGGTATGTTTGCATATCTGTGATTTGTCGAAATCTCCCTTTTTGGTGTATGTCTTATGTTCGTTTATCCTGATGCTTATTGATCTTGTAGTTTCTCCCACATAGAAATTGTTTTTGAAGTGTTTCAATTGTTTAGATTAGTTTTATAGTGTGTTTGCTTAGAGTTTTTTTGTTTAAGTTGTATTCCATAATTCCATGTGTAAATTATAGAGTAACTCAATATTAATTAGAAATGTCTTAAATTCAATGAAATTTTTGATGATCGGCGTTTGGTAAATTAAAACTATAACAAATAATATTTTATTTAGATTTCAAACAACAATTACAAATATCACATATCTTTGGTGGGTTGCTTGTTGTACCCTCGTTATGGAGCCTATGTTTGGAGTTATTTCCCGCTGAAGGAAAGAAACATAAGAAATAACTATAATAAATGAAAACTGTAGATAGAAACAGCTACAATTAACTTTATTCTGACTGTGACATCTCATACAAATAATATGACTTTAGAATAAAGAAATAATAAAGTATGTCGAATAAACATCAAACAAAGAAATTAAAGTTAAAACACAAAATAATTTTTACAATATCACCATTCATCACCAATCTCATCCACCGCTGGACATATGCCTTCCTCAGTTTCTTCCAATTGGCCGCTTGTAACCAGTAGTGATGTTGATTATAGTTACTTTCGAGTATTCGTTAAAAATTGTTACTTTTTTTATAAAGTAATCATTTACAGTATTAGTTACTTTGATTTCTATGATTACTTTTGTTACTTTTGTATTTGAGTACCGGTAATCATATCGAGAATCGCATTTCTTAGTAGGTAGGTATTTTGTATAGGTATTCCGATATAATAACGACCTTCACGAAGTACGAAGTAATCAGAGTAATCAAAGTAATCAAAGTAGATACAATAGTCGTTACTCGCTCTGCTACGATTGGTACGAAGTAATCAGAGTAATCAAAGTAATCAAAGTAGATACAATAGTCGTTACTTGCTCTAATACGATTGGTACGAAGTAATCAGAGTAATTAAAGTAATCATAGTAGATACAATAGTCGTTACTAGCTCTGATACGATTGGTACGAAATAACGAAGTAATCAGAGTAATCAAAGTAACGATTTGCCTCTCTGTATAGTAATCGTTACTTTCGGTATTCGTAAGTAACGAGTACTTTGTAACGAATAGTTACTTTTTCAACATCACTAGTAGCCAGTATCCCTCTTCTCTTCTAGACAGTTAGTACCCCATTCCATGAATTGTCTTGTCCACCGTACATATTGTGTTCTGGCTAAGTGACTTGCCCAGTTCCACTTCAGCGTTGTGATTCTTTCGATGAAGTCTCTGATCTTTTCCTGATTTGTTGATTTGCTATATGGTTTCAAAGGCTCACGCCCAGTATTAACGTTTCATGGCTCTTTGGGTAACTCTGAGTTTATTTGCGGATTTTTGCGTCAGTGTTAAAGTCTCTGGCCCATAAGTTTGTACGGGCAAAACACATTGGGTTTAAACCTTTTGCTTGAAGTACCTGGGAATTGAACTTCTTATAATATGGCTTAGTTTGCTAAACGTTGGCCGTGTAGGTCGATTCATTTTGGTATGTTGTGTGTTTAATTATCTCTGCTTATTTTCATCTCGTGTTCCAGATATTTGTAAGTGTCTGTTATATGGTATTATTGTCAACGACAATAGGATGCAAATTGCTATTTGTGCCATATCCTACCCTGAAGCCTGACTGTTCTTTAAGCTGATAGAAATCAAGTTTAGGTGTTAGTCGCTTAATTAAGATTTTCATAAAGAATTCGTACATTATATTTTCATACGTGTCAAAAAGTTGATGGGTCTATAATTTTCTAAATTAGTAGTATCACTTTTTTGTGATCACTGCATGTGACCACAATGTAAAAGACCATTACTGCATGGTTTTAGTATTTTGGAATCGTAGCATCATGTAAGCATTTATTAAATAGTTCGCTTAGTGATTTTAGTAGAATATCTTCTATTTTTATTGCCTCAATAACGAGTCCATCATCACCAGGCGAAGGATAGTTCTTCATTTCCTTTAAAGCTGCTGTTACTTCTGACAATAATGGGTAAAAGTACTGCAGATTCTTGATTTATGAGAGTCCTTGTGGTCTTTTACCATAATAGAGGTCTTTATAAAGCTCTAGTTATTTTTCAAAATATCCCGCTTATCTGTTCTTGCCTTTCTGTCCTTGTTTCTCAGCGTGTAGGTATATTTCTTTTTTACTTTAAGTGATCATAGTAAGTACATATTTACAAGAAATAAACACAACATATTTTAATTACCAATCCAGCAATAACGTTAAGCAAACAAGGATATAACTTAATGCAAAACAGCTAACTCCAAGAATTTAAAATATCAATCCAAAATTATCATGCCAAAAATTAAGAACTTTTTTCAACTGGAAGATGCTAACTTACCTTACTTAAATGCTTATAATAGGTGAGCAAGCAAAATATATTAAGAAGTGGTGAAGTATAATGCTGTGCTGATAATGGTTTATAAACATAAACCAATGCACTCTGTTACAAATTAGTAAAGTAAGCTTTTGATTAGAAATCTGCTCATATGCGAAAGCTGCAACTGTTAAGTTTCTTTTTTAACGTATTTACATTTATACAAAGATTTAAATTGCCTTCAGAAAAATGCAATTCAAACACACTCTTATAATCACTTAAGAGTTTGTTCATACAATAGATCTGTCAAAGGTATGCTTAGGTTCAAATATTTTCACCTGAGAAACCAATGAACTCGTTCACAATGATGCTCTCGCTCAAATTCCACTTTATAATTAATATTTATAAAGTTAAATAAAACTGAACCTGCCTCTTCCTGTTTTGGATAGACTTCGGAAACCTGTCGGATTGCCTTCCCCATGGACCAGGATTGTTTTCAGCAGGATGCATTGAAATATATCTTCTTCTTCTTTAAGTGCCGCCTCCTAATCTGAGGTTGGATATCATCATCACTATCTTTACTCTATCTACCGCTGCTCTGAAGTTCTATTGAACTGCATTAAAGCTAGTCCCTTAAATTCTTCAACCATGACACTCTCCTTCTTCCTATATTCCTTTCGCCTCTTATCTTTCCCTGTATTATCAGTCTTAGCATTTCATATCGCTCTCCCCTCATTACGTGTCCCAGATATTGTAACTTTCTTATTTTTAATAGCTTTGTTCGTGCAGACAGTCCTTGACTGGTTCCTAACTAATTCGAATGCGCAGTTCCGTTTTGAAGCGCTTGCAAACGGAACTGCACATGCGAATCAGTCAGAAATCAGTCAGAAACCAGTCATGGACTGTCTGCGATTGTGTTTACTATTTCGCATTCTTTGTCCATTTCTCTCAATATTTCAGTGTTTTTTTCTGTGTCCGTTCTATTCTAAGCACCCTTCTATAACACCACATTTCAAATGACTGTAGCTTATTTATGTGTTCTTGCTTCAATGTCCAGCTCTTAGGTCCATTGAGTCATTGTCAGTCATTGAAATATATACATACATATAATAATTAACCAAAATAAAATATATAACTATACATGTATAGCTATGTATTTTCTTTGCGGATAGGGTGGTACAATGGCACCCTCTTACACCCCGCTGCCGGTGCCCATGTGTTCCCTGATTAACAAATAAAGATTGGAGCGATACCTGAGCGTATATGCATGTAGAGGTAATGGATTTTGACAAGAGCTATGAGTCACGCCCATGCATTACACAAGTTTACGTATTGTTTACAAGGTCATAGCTCTTACATAGGTCAAAATTCATAACCTCTAAATCTATCGAACTCTCTATCGAACTGAGAGCGGAGCGGTAGTATGAATAGACCATTAGCCTTTAAATTTTTTGAATAAATTGCCTTCAACAATTTTAATGAGGCATTGAAAATATTCATCATGCATGTGCATTGGATTGTGTTTAATGTTAAGAGGAAACAGTAGCGATCAACAGGTAGCGAAAACGCGTTCCAAGATTGCGGCTGTAATTTTGAATATTTTTTCGAGATATTTGGCACACGTATTCATAATATAATAAAGAATGGCGGTACAGAGCCCAATTTGAAAAATATATTAATATGTGGAAATTACTCTGTAATTAAATACAATATTAAAAAAACGAGCCTGTACCGCCATTAAGAAGAACAAAAAAGTACACTTTCTTCAAATAAACTTTTTTATCCGATGCCTAGATTTTATGTCATTTTGGAACTACTAAATTTTTTTATTTCATTAGTAGTTCTAAAATGCCACAAAATCTAGGCATCGGATAAAACAGTTTATTTGAAGAAAGTGTATTTTTTTGTTCTTCTTAATGGCGGTATAGGCTCGTTTTTTTAATATTGTATTTAATTACAGAGTAATTTCCACATATTAATATATTTTTCAAATTGGGCTCTGTACCGCCATTCTTTATTATATTACGAATACGTGTGCCAAATATCTCGAACAAATATTCAAAATTATAGCCGCAATCTTGGAACGCGTTTTGGCTACCTGTTGATCGCTACTGTATCACCTTAATATAAAAACTAAGCATTAATACTTTTAATATAAGTAATATTTTTAATACTAAAAAGGTGTATTATTATTTTTAAAGTGTGGAGTTAGCCGGTTTTACAAGTAAGTCAATATGTAGTTAATTCAAAGAATGATAATGTAAGTAGACTATGTTTGGTATTAAATGGAAGATCACATTAAAAACAAAAAAAAACATCAAATATAAAAAAAATATTAGTTACTTGGAAGGAAATCCAAGTTGTCAATATACAGGGTGAGTGGGGAGGAAATCACCAAACTTTAAGACTGTATAATATACGTAATAATAACTAAAAATAACTCATTATGTTGTTATTCGATTTTCATTTGTTTCCGAGATACGGGCTGTTAAAATTTCTCTTACAAACTAACGATTTATTTATTGCTCAAAAACCGATTGATAATTGCAAATGAAATTTGGTGGGTTTTAATACGTAGTTATTGCGCAATTTTTGAGATACAATTACGAATTTTATATTTACCATTGGCGCGCGTACAGGTAATGGTCTGAAAGTTTTTAAAGAAAAAAACATAGTACGCCACTGAGATATTTCAAATTAAAAATTATTTTTGAATTCTCCGTTCAATTTCTGAGAAACAATCTATCTTCCGGTTTTTTCATACGACGCTTCGTTTTCATGCAAAAAAAATATCTTTATGCTTACAAAGTATTTGAATTACATAATTTTCTACACATTCATATAGAAACTTCGTCGAATTCTGTGTAAACGTTGATATTTTATTTTTTGCATGAAAACGAAGCGTCGTATGAAAAAAGCAGAAGAAAAATTGTTTATCAGAAATTGAACGGGGAATTTAAAAATAATTTTTGATTTGAAATATCTCAGTGGCGTACTATTTTTTTTTTCTGTATAAAATATGTTTAAAACTCATTCGAAGTCATTAATCGATGTAGTATCTTTTCTTAGATTCAATAACCGCGAGTAACATTGGATTGTCATGTTTGTTATTATTTAAAGGTTTATACAAACATTAACTCGGGCGAGAAAGAGATTATGATTATTGTTGTAATTAGCAAGTATTCACGTTTAGGATAGGTCACGTTAATATTGTAAATAACTTATGGTTGAATCATCGATAGTTCGATTTAAATATAATGTTACCGGAAAAACCGAGTTTTAGTTAATTCGGACCAGAAGGCATTAACATCACACATATTTATGGCACCCCTTATCTCGGAAACAAATGAAAATCGAGTAACAACATATTAGTTATTTTTAGTTATTATTACGTATATTATACAGTCTTAAAGTTTGGTGCGTTCCTTCTCACTCATCCTGTATAATAAACTTTAAAAACAAATTCTAAAACCAGTCAGAAATTATGAAGTGTAACTATTGGGATTCTTTTTCTTCTGGAGCCAACTATAAGGTTGGCTATAACCATTGCAAATTCGTCTCTATCTTCTGCTGTTATTAAAACCGTCTGTGTTTAACCTAGTCCAGTCGCGAATGTTATTCAGTCAGGATATTTGTCGTCTACCAGCACCTCTTTTTCCTTCTATTTTATCCTTCATAATCAGCTACAACTCGTACTTATCATTTCTAAGTATCCCAATTTTTCTGTCATTCGCCTTTTAATATTGGTCAAAAGCTCCCTGACTCTTCCAATTCTGTGTAACACCACTTCGTTCGTAATATGGTCGGTCCATGGTATTTTCAACATTCTTCTTAACCCTTTCAATATCACAAAAGTTTCCAGATTTTTCATTAAGTCAATATTAATAGTCCAAGCTTCGGCACCACAAAGAAGAATAGAGAATAGAGTGGATATAAGATTTTACCATCCGATATCGGATTTGCAGAAAAGATTTTTTAAGACTTCAGTAATCCAGAACCAAAAGTATTTCGTTTTGTCCACTTTTGTTCAATAACCTTATTTTTTATCTGGATTCTCTTTATGACTTTACCCCTCTTACGCTTAGTGATGGTGTTTGTTTTCTTTATGTTTATTTTTGTTAAACCAAACTGTTACTTAGTTTCAGAAATTGTGTTTAGTAGCGTCTGCAGGTCTTTCTCACTTTCAGTGATAGTGTCTGTATCTTAGGTATAACGAATGTTATTTATATTTTCACCATTTATGTATCTTTATTCCTTCTGTTTTCAAGTGCTTGTGTAAATAACTATTGGGGTGCGGAGCTAAAACTAATATTAATATAATATAACTATTCTGAAGGTCTGAAGGTCTCAACAAGAAAACAAGAGATCATGAGGTATGCAATAAAGCAATAAAAGCGACTTCCATCACAATGAAGAGGCACTGCAGCTCCTTGATACTTGAATACAATAGTGATGTTGAAAAAGTAACTATTCGTTACAAAGTACTCGTTACTTACGAATACCGAAAGTAACGATTACTATTCAGAGAGACAAATGGTTACTTTGATTACTTTGATTACTCTAATTACTTCGTTACTTCGTACCAATCGTATCAGAGCGAGTACCTATTTGAGTATTGTATCTACAATCGGTTGATATCGGAATCGGACCGGTATTCCATGAGTGTTATTCCATGAGAGGGAGGTATATCATTTAACAAAGCATGAAAGCATGCACCCAGAAACAGATGTCTATACGATTTGTGGAGGTAGATCATTCACAGAATTTCATAGATGTTCGTTCCTTTAAAAATAAAAATGCAAAACATTAGATTTTAATAATAAATACACACTATTCTTATAAGGCCTAGAAAAAAATACCTTAGATTGACCGGAAAAAATGTAGAAATGATAATATTTGTAGACTATAATCATCAACTTTAATTGGTATGGCATTGTGTTTATTAGACCAGAACATTTAACATTAAAAATACAGGAATAAGTATATTTTTAAATATTACTATATTTAAAAATTAATGAAGTATTCGTGTTCAGCAATCCCAAAATCCCTCTAGTAATTAAAAAAATTGAAGAAAATCTTCTGTGTAAAAGGTATATTTATTTAAAACCCCAGTAAAGGCCTACATTAAAAGACAGAACGTTTTCGCTCTAAAGAGAGCATCATCAGTGTCCTAAGCAAGCTATACATGCTAGTATTGTTAGTCCTCTAGTAATTGTTTGCATCAATTAAGTGCCAAAACTCTCGAAACTATAGATGAAGTACCTAAGCAGTAACCCTGGGGACCAGGTGCTTCGGAGGTTGATTCTGATTGCGTAGTCGTGTTCAGTGATCCCAAAAACCTCCGAATAACAAAGTCTGGCCCTTATTATACTGATTTTGACATGTTTATGTACTTTTGGATGTATTTTTTACTGCAATTATGAATTTCCCATTGTTTTATTGAAAACTTTTCCTGTTTCACTATGTCCCTAAAAATCATTTATTTTTTCCTAAATGCCTTGGTCTATGTGTATTTTATTGTTATGATCCAAAAATCTTAAATATTATCTGCCCGGGCCAAAAAATTTAGTACAAATTAGTAAATATTAGTTAGTCTGGACAAAATTATTTTTTTTTTAAATAATTTGTATAATTTTTAACATAATAGATAACATATCATTTAATTTCTACCCATTAAATAGATCGGTGAAGGTCGTTGTTATATCGGATCTTATCCTTATACGAAATACTGAGAAATGCGATTCTCGATATGATTACCGGTACTCCAATACAAAAGTAATTATAGTGATCAAAGTATCCTACTAATACTAATACAAAATATGTTACTGAGAAATGCGATTCTCGATAGGATTACCGGTACTCAAATACAAATGTAACAAAAGTAATCAAAGTAACGAATACTGTAAATGATTACTTTATACAAAAGTAACGATTTGTAACGAATACTCGAAAGTAACTATAATCAACATCACTAGAATACAAGACTTAGAAGCAGGCTCATAATCTGAATCGATCCGCCTATACAGATGTATATTTAAAAACACATTTATGATAAAACTCCATATCTTAAGAGCATATGCGCAAAATTCTGGAACAATGATTTTTAAATGTAATTTTTTTCGAATCCTAAGAAAAATAATAAATATTTTTGAAAAATTTAAACACCGAAGGAAAGACTACAATGTTACCGAGGGCCGAAAGTTCCTTAGAATAAACAAAAAGTTTCTTTTGAATGAGATATTTGAAATTAAAACCACACTAAAATTTATCTTTTTTCTTCACCCTTGTAACTGATTAAAATAAACATTATAGAAGTTTTCAGGGACTTTCGGCCCTCGGTAATATTGTAATCGTTCATTCTGCATTTAAATTTTTCAAAAATACTTGTAGACCAGGGCGCATCTGTAAAAATTTTAGTACATTTGGACGTTGAGAGGTGACTCAAATTTTTTTGCAGAAATTGCTTGAAAATAAATCAAATAATAATATTTGAGTTATCCTCCCTCTCAAAAAGGTCCGGAACATTGTTTAAATAATCAAAATATCGAAAAATTAAGGAAAAATTCGATTTTTTTCTTGGTTTTTTGATTATAACTTTAAAAGTATTAATTTCCGAGAAAAGCTCTACTGACATGAAAGTTGCGTAATTAAATTTCCTACAATATAGAATTGGTTAAAAATTTAAGAAATAGTCACCCTTGTTGCAAAATAGCAATAATTGTGAAAAAAACATACAAAAACAAGTATTCGCATTTTACGTTTTTCGACCATTTATGCTACACTTAGGACCTTCATATTTCACCCTGAAAAATTTTATGATACAGTAAAACAATACTGTAAATTTCATTCAGATCGGTTTAATAGATTTTGCAAAATAAATTTTGCAATCCAGCTTTCGTAAAAAAAATTCATTTTTTCAAAATGTTACAGGACTGAAAATAAAGCAGATAGCAAGTTGAAAAATTTTTTGCGCATAGAAGTGTACTGTACCTTTGATTTTCAATTTTGTAAAATTAAAATCGTTTAACACCACGGCCTCAGGAATTTTTTTAAATACACATTAATTATTGGTGCTACGCGCAGGACAGCGGATAGGTTGCTCTGATTGGGCATTCCAATGACCTTTGATAATGATTGAGCCATTTTAATTTTTATGACATTTCGATATAAATAAATAAATTTGTTTATTGCAAAATAAAAACACATATTCTATCCTTTGAAATAACACTTTAATTAGCAAAAACTTTCTTTGTTCATATATTTTAACTTAAATAATAAAAGTTTATTATTTTTAAACATATGCAATTGGTTAAACAAAAAATTAAAAAATTAAAATACAACAAAATATAGAGTAAGAAAATAATATATTAGATAAAGATTGGAAGAAATTTTGGTGGAAATCAACCTGTGTGAATCGAACACCGCTGCCCTGCGCGTAGCACCAAAAATTATTGTATATTTCAAAAATTTTCTGACGCCGTGGTAATTAATCAATTTTAATTTTGAAAATTGCAAATGAAAGGTACAGTACACTTCTATAAGCAAAAAAAATTCAGCTTGCTATATGCTTTATTTTCAGTCCTGTAACATTTTGAATAAATGAATTTTTTTTGCGAAAGCTGTATTTCAAAATTTATTTTGCAAAATCTATTAAACCAATCTTAATGAAATTTTACGATATTGTTTTACTGTATCATAAAGTTTTTCCGGGTAAAATATGAAGGTCCTAAGTGTAGCATAAATGGTTGAAAAACGTAAAATGCGAATACTTGTTTTTGTATGGTTTTTTCGCAATTATTGCTATTTTGCAACTAGGGTAACTATTTTTTAAATTTTTAACCAATTCTATATTGTAGTAAATTGAATTACGCAACTTTTATGTCAGTACAACTTTTCTCGGAAATGAATACTTTTAAAGTTATAATCAAAAAACGAAGAAAAAAATCGAATTTTTTCTTCAATTCTTGACATTTTGATTATTTAAACAATGTTCCGGACCTTTTTGAGAGGGAGGATAACTCAAATATTATTATTTGATTTATTTTCAAGCAATTTCTGCAAAAAATTTGAGTCACCTCTCAACGTCCATCTCAAAACAGATCCGCCCTGGACTATTGTTAGTTTTCTCAGGATTCGAAAAAAATTAATGCATTTAAAAAGGATTCGTTGGAAATTTTGCGCCTAAACCCTTAATATATACAAGCATAAAATATAAATTTGGTAAAACTGGTATAAGGGATGAAAATATAAAATTCACAAATTTAAAATTTTCATTTTCGATTTATTTTTACGCTCACCTATCTCAATTAATTTAACCTATTAATTTAACCGAAAATATGAGTTTATATTATTTGGATAATCACTGAAAACAAGAGAGTTATAACAAAATACAAAGATAATATAATATTTTTAACATTGAATGAAGAAGTTTGATAGGATGAGGTCTGTTTAAATTTCGTAAAGTAGGAAAAGTTGTTTTCCATAAAAAACAGATAAAATATTGATTTTATTGTCGTTTTTTAGTGTTATAGATAGTGTTACTTAATAGGTTTTGTATTGGTTATTATTGAGGAAATGTAGCTGTTAAATAAGTTAAAATTGGATTAAGTAAAACCTTGATTAGAAAAGTGAAAAGTACCTGAAATACAGTAACAAGGGACCATAATAGAGAATCGAAATTTTTCCTGTCTTTGTCCTCATCGAGATTTGATAGACATTCTGTGTCATTGTTGTACGATGATTCGTCTTTGCAAAACTTGCACCCAAATATATTCATCCCGAGGATGCTAAAATATCCCAAAAATACAATTTTAGCACAAGCCGGTTTTAACAAAATATTGTAAACTTTATGTATAGTAGTACCATCTATCTAAGAGACTCATTAATCTTCAGCTCAAAGGGGTGCTATTGTTCGAGGTGTGGAATTCCATAAACAAGGGATCTACCTGTTTTATGAAATGATCCCTTGTTTATATAATTTCATACCTCGAACAATAGCACCCCGCTAAGCTGAATACTAATGAGTCTCTTAAATAGCTGGTACTACCAAATATAACAGGAATCCTACAACACAGCTACATTAACGTAATTATAAAATTTAACGAAAATAAATAATAATTAATGAGCATAATAGTTATCGTCAATTGAAACATTATGAATTTACTTTGCTCCGATTAATTCATTCACAGAATTTTGAAGCATCTTAATATAAACCTTATAGGCGAGCGCGAGATACCCCTAAAATGACCAGGTATTGACCACGGAGAGGTGAATGGATAATTTTATTCATACTTTATATTTTTGAAGATGCTGAAAACGAAAATGAGGTTTAGTTTGAATTTTATGTGGGGGAACATTGTCAAAATCGCAATTTTAACGTAAAAATAAAAAAAAAGAAATCACGTTTTTCTGCGTTTACCTCGCTACAACCTCGCAAGAGAATGGTACTTACTTCAAGCTTTCAGTCTTATTCTAATAAAAGTTATGAATTTTTTAAAGTGAAAGGTGCAGATTTCTGAATTGCAAAGTTCAATCGCAAAAGTTAAGCGACGAAGTTTGAAATTTAGCTTTTTAATCACGTGTATGTTAAAGTATAGAGTACAAAGAAGTTTTTTGGAAAGTTTAGATCGAAATGTTTTATAGAAAAAAAAATGGTGCAACTTTTATTATCGACATTAGAAATCCCCAATATAACGGTTATTTTTCGAGATACTGACCATGGGTGGTGAATGGCTAATTTTGGTCTTAGATTATGTTTCTGACGGTGCTGAAAACGAAAATGAAATTTATTTTAAATTTTATTTGGGGGGATATTGTCAAAATCGCAATTTTACCATAAAAATAAAAAAAGTGAAATCACGTTTTTTTTCGTTTAACTCGCTACAACACTGGTCGATTTTAATATTTTTTTCTAAGGTTTGTACACTATATGTGGCTTACTTTTTTGAAGACAACGGTATCTGTTTTAAGATTTTAGTCGTATTATAGTAAAAGTTATGAATTTTTTAAAGTACAAGGTGCAGATTCGTGAATTGCAAAGTTTAATCGCAAAAGTTGAGAGGCAAAATTTAAAATTTATCTTATTAATCACGTTTATGTTAAAACATAGAGTACAAAGAAGTTTTCTGGAAAGTTTTAGTTACAAATGTTTAATAGAAAAAAAAGAGGCGCAACTTTTCATATAGACGTTATACATCCCCGAAATAACACTTATTTTTGAGATACTGACCATGAGAGATGAATGGCTAATTTTGGTCTTATTTTATGTTTTCAATGGTGCTGACAATGAAAAAGTGGTTTATTTTGAATTTTATGTGAGGGAACATTATCAAAATCGCAATTTTAACCTAAAAATGAAAAAAAAGTTAAGTCACGAATTTTTACGTTTAACTCACTACAACTCTGTTCCATTTTAATATTCTTTTCTAAAATTTCTGCAGCATACATTTCTCACCTTTGTGAAGACTATGAAAGTAACTGTAGTCTTTCAGTCTTTTTTTATAAAAGTTATGCATTTAAAAAAATAAAAGTTGCAGATTCGTGAATTGCAGAGTTAAATCGCAAAAATTAAGTGACAAAATTTAAAATGTATCTATTTGATTTCGTTTATGTTAAACCATAGAGTTAACAGAAGTTTTATGGGGAGTTTTAGGTCTAGATGTGTTATAGAAAAAATATGTGCAACTTTTAATTTTAAGAAAAGCATGGTTTAACTTTTTTGTTTTTAGGGCAAAATTGCGATTTTGACAATGTTCTCCCACCTAAAATTCAAAATAAACTTGATTTTCGTTTTCAGCACCATCAAAAACATAAAGTAAGACCAAAATTAGCCATTCACCACCAATGATCAGTATCTCGAAAAATTAGCGTTATTTTGAGAATTTATAACGTAGATGTTAAACGTTGCACCATTTGTTTTCTATAAAACATTTTGATCCAAAACTTTGCAGAAAACTTCTTTGTACTCATGTTTTATTTTTGAATTTGATTTAAAATCTATATTTCAAATTTTGTCAGTCAAATCTGCACCTTGTACTTTAAAAGATTCATAACTTTTACTAGAATAAGACTAAAAGCTTAAAGCAGAAACCATTGTCTTCAAAAATGTGAGCGGTATATAGTGTACAAACTTTAGAAAAAAATATTAAAACGGACCAGAGTTGTAGCGAGCTAAACGCAAAAAAAACGTGATTAATTTTTTTTATTTTTAGGGTACAATTGCAATTTTTACAATATTCCCCCACCTAAAATTTAAAATAAATTTTATTTTCGTTTTTGTCACTGTCAAAAACATAATCTAAGACCAAAATTAGCCATTAACCACCCATGGTCAGTATCTCGAAAAATAAGCGTTATATTGGGGATTTCTAACGTCGACATTAAAAGTTGCACTATTTTTTTCTATAAAACATTTTGATCTAAAACTTACCAAAAAGCTTTTTTGTACTCTCTACTTTAACATAAACATGATTAGGAAGCTAAATTTTAAACTTCGTCACACAACTTTTGCGATTAAACATTGCAATGCACAAATCCGCACCTTTTCCTTTGAAAAATTCGTAACCTTCATCAGGATAAGAATAAAAACTTGAAACAGGTACCGTTGTCTTCAGAAATATTAGAGCTATATACTGTAAAAATTTCAGAAAAAAACATTAAAATGGAACTTAGTTGTAGCGAGATAAACGCAAAAAAACGTGATTTTTTTTTATTTTTAGGTTAAAATTGCGATTTTGACAATGTTCCCCCACATAAAATTCAAAATAAACTTCATTTTCGGTTTCAGCACCCTCGAAAATATAAAGTATGAATAAAATTAGCCATTCACCCCTCCGTGGTCAGTATCTCGAAAACTAAGCACTTTTTTGTGGGTGTCCCGCTCGTGTATTAATTTATTTGCCTCAATGAGTTTTACATTAGCCATAACGCAAAAGCTCACCTTCGCCACAAATTTTGAAGCAATTTCATTTACAGCAAGTTTAGCACAGTTATAATGGTAGGGGAGCCCAAGCGGGGATTTGGCACGTTACTCGAGCGCGCCAGCAAATCACATTGGGGAGAAACCTTGTACCCTGAAAATGTACCCCTACCATATATTGACTCTTAATGCATAGGTGCCCACGAGACTTTAGTATCTGCAAGTTTAGCATTCAAGGTTACTTACTATAATCAAATTTGGTTCTCAAAATTCAGATATGCCGAGAATTTCAAAAATTGACTCAAAAAGAACTCAGCATTTTTATAACAATATAAATAGAGCTCTACAATAATCTCAATGACATTACAAGTAGATAATGACGATTTAACCGTAAAAATAGGTAAATTGACATAATAGGGGTGTTTACATCTTCCGCTTAATTTGAGATAATATAGAAGATCTCTGTATAAACCAGCTCAAGTAGCCGTAGAGGTGGCCCCCACTTCTTTATATCATCTTCCATTTATCTTTAAGCTTTGTTGGACCTACTTCATCTATTTTTGGTTTCCTTTTTTCTTTGCTGTGCTTCAGTCTCTATTAACTATTAACTCTATAGATTTTTTTCTCAATCTCAATCTTTGAACTTTCGCAACTATTTCATCGTATGTTTTTCTTTGTACACACAGAAGCTCCTGATCATGATCAAAAGTAGGCACAGAGAAGTACGTAATATTGGTGGCAGAAAGATATATTCTACATGACTTTACAAGGGACAATGGACCACGATAGATATATTTTGCGACAGGCTAAAACTTAGTCATCAAAAGCACCCAGTTTGTTAGAAAAAAATCCATTAGGCAATATGGAGACCCACAGTTCTGCGCAGTACGATCAGGCAAAATTTGTAGCCCTTCTCTGCTGTCCGCAAGGAGTATTGTACCGTCTGCAATTATCTACAATATATAATAGTTTAAAAGTTGACGTCTAATTTATTCTCTAAACCTATGGCAGCCATGAAAACAAGCACAATAAGAGAAACTATTAAAATGGAAGCACAATGAAACTTTAGTAATAGAGACCATGTCCTCAACGGGTCTACCCCAAAATCCCGACAGCCAAAATCCTGACACGCCAGAATCCCGACAGGTTTGATAAGTTCCTTTTTATTAACATATAATTACATTTATTTCTGGTTTTTTGTTTATGGCCACCTGTTTTTTATTTTTTGTTACTAGACAAAAGTATTTACCATTTGATATGAACTAATTTTCTAAATAAAATTTCGAACATGGGTATATGAATTAAAAATTATTTTCTTTGCCAATATAAATATAGTCCAATAATATGTATATGTATAATCAAATACTGAATTCAAATTTACTTTCATGTAATAGATATTATCATGTCACGTACAACTTTCCATTTCAGTAAGTATAGCTTTTATATTATAAGATGAAGTGTTTAATAATTTTTTCTTTTAAAATACATAATAATTAGTACCCGTACTTATTAGTAAGTAACTAATTTTTCAATTTCAATACTCTATACTCTATAATATGATTTGGTATTGCATTTGAAAAGGAAACAATAAATATTCAAAATGTAGTGGATGGGATTTTTGCATATACGAGGATTGTTGCATGTCGGGTTTTTGGCCTGTCGGGATTCTGGCTGTCGGGATTTTGGCTGTCGGGATTTTGGGCGCCACCGGTCCTCAACACTCACCTAACGTGAAACTTTCTAATTTAAACAATCCCAACCATTAACCTTATAACGTTTACATTTCGACGAAAACGAAAAGAAAAACAGTCGATGAATCGAGTTCAGAGAAATTACAACATTATTGGAAAGAATACCAAGTGAAATGAAGGGAACACAAGAGAATACAGAGGTCAAATAGACGGTACTTCTAGAAAGCTGAAAGGTCTAGATCAGTGTTTTTCAATCTTTTTGATTTCGCGACCCCTTTACAGGTTGAAATATTCTGACGATCCCCTTGTGTCATAGGAAACCAAAGAAATACTCTAATAATTAAAAGACTACATACGTTAAGTAATGATTTTTTCCTATTTTGGTACATTTATCTGTTATTCACGCGAGCAAAAATTAAAGTACAGCCCACGGTACACAGAGAACGGGTATGTTCGCACGCTTGGAAGGCGAACGCGTGACGTCATAAATGGGAACCTTAATTTTGATCCGGTAACGCTAAATGAAGCGGTAGTATTGTTCGAATTTTAAAATTATGTACCTATCATCGCTTTTTGAAGTTATACTTCTTTACCGGCGATAGAGGGTAAATTTTTATATGGGAAAACCTAGCGACCGGGCGCATGCGCATTATAACTTTGTTCTGATTGGATGTTCAAATGACATGTCAAAAATTATTCAATATGGTGGCTGTGGCACAGCTGTAGTTAGATTATTTATGGTTGTTGCGTTTTAAAATTTGTGTGAAAAGAAACAACAAACAAAAGTTAGTTAATAGTTATACTGCCTTTTTAAATAGTTTCCATATACCTATATTTTTGGACTTTTGGACTATTTTGGACAAGGAAAACTCATTCTAATTTGGTAAGTAGTTTTTATTATAATCATATTGTAATTATACATTTGGATTAGGTTGAAATACATACATTTATTTTCTCAAGAATGCGGATTTTAGAGAGAAATCCCAAATTAGGTTCGATTTTTATTTTTAAATTATGATTTTTTGGCGTAGATTTATTTATCTAGTAGGTATGTAATGCTTTGATTTACATACTTAATTTGATTACCAACAAAAGTTCTACCAATCTTCATCTAATATATTGTTTTCTTACTGTTTTGTTATATTTTTATATTTTCTTCCACAAAATTTAAACTACATAATTTAATTTTCAAAACAACTGTCAAACAGTAAAACGTTCAGTTACCGTATTTTTCGTATTTTTCCACATGATAAATAATGTGGGATTGGACGAGTGAGTCTACGCTTCGATTACGGGTCAAAGCGGCACGAAATTCACGGGTTCAATTCCCGATGCAAGTTTTATTTTTTATGCATGTTATGATTGTAAGTATATTTGTTATATAATTTTTTTTTCAGAAAATGCGTATTTAAAATTTTTGCCAACAATTATTATCGTTCAGAAATCATTTTTTCTTTGTGGCATTTTTCAATGTGTTTGTGTGCGTTTTATTCTTTTATTTTTTTTAATTTTTGGTATTGACTTAAAAATCACATAATATGTAGGAGAAGTATAACTTCTTACGTGCGTACAAAGTACACACACATTATTGTTAAATAAGAAATTGTATTGTATATTCTTTTTACTGTCATTTTCCAATATGCATTTAATTAAAACATGAATTTCCATTGAAAAATAAAGATTTTAGGTATCTGTTGTCCAATATACATTTACCATAGTATATTAAAAAAATAAAACAGAAATAATATAAACATTCACTTTACTTCTGGGTCTGTAAAAATGTTTATAAAACTGTATCTACTTACTGTTATTCTAAATTGTTGAAAAATATTTGACTAAAAATAAAACCACAAATTAATTAAGAAATTTTAACTTTTAGATGAAGTACTTAGAACCAATTACTTGATGACTTTAAATTTTATTTACAAAATAGAAAAATGTTGATTTTAAGTTAAACCAGGTAAGGAATCTAAAAATTTCAAGTGCGAACATTTTATTAGACTGTAATATACATACATATACAGAGTGGGCCAAAGAAAACTCCACCTCGATATTTGGCAGTATTTATTAGATTTTAAGGAAATGACGAAACAGGTCGATTTTTGATTTAAGTGGGACACATTTCTACGGTACATAAATTTGTCATTTGTCAACCCCCTCCCTTCCACTTCCCCCACCCCTTATTTTTAAATTAGGAATAGGGATCGTGTGCTAGCTCATTTAAAAGCTTACTCGATTCTCTATTCAGTAATATAAACATTAACATAATTATTTATACAGGGGGTTCAAGAAAAAATATTCTAGTTAAATTAATTGACACAAAAAGAAGAATGTAGGTATGTAATTTATTTATTTCAAAATACATTCTACTGCTGTCACAAAACAGAAAAAAATGTTTTTTGATAAATAAACATTGCTCTTCGCCTAATTTCAATATTCAAGCTGCCACCCATCTGCCTTTTGGTAGGTTGAATATTGAATTTAAGAGAAAAACAATATTTATTTGTCAAATAAACATTTTTCTCTGTTTTCTGTCAGTAGTAGAATGTATTTTGATTTATATAAATTGTATACATTCTTCTTTTTGTGTCAATTAATTTAATCCAAAATAATGTTTCTTGGACACCCTGTATAAGCAATTATGTCAATGTTAATATTACTGAATAGAGAATTGAATAACCTTTCAAATGAGGTAGCACACGACCCGTATTCCCTATTTAAAAATAAGGGGTGGTGGAAATGGAAGGGAGGGGTTGACAAATGACAGATGTATGTACCGTAAAAATGTATCCCCCTTATATAAAAAATCGACCTGTTTCTTCATTTCCTTAAAATCTAATAAATACTGCCAAATATCGAGGTGGACTGTTTTTTTGGCCCACTCTGTATATGTATGTATAAAATGTTCGCACTTTTTTAGATTCCTAACCTGGTTTAACTTTAAATCAATTATGTATATTAATACATATTATGTATGTAATATTATAATAAAAAAAAAACAAATTTGCGGGAAAAGTTTTATTAATAATATTAGAATTAGTATCTATAAATAAAATCATTTTTTAAAATTAGAAAATTTAGATATCTTTTTGTCAAGTGCTCTCTGGCAGTTTTTAAAACTTATTTTTGTGTTAATATCCCTCATTCTAATATATGTTCGTGTTTTGCACATGCATAATATCACCTCAAATGGCATTATAGTCTCGGTTTTAATAAATTACTATAAAACTAATAGTTATATTATAATAGTTTTAAAAATACACAGTTATGCTAATAAACAACAATTTATAACTAAAATAATATAGAATTACTTCAATAGTAAACAGCTTAATATTTTAAAACCGCCTCAATCTATTCACTTTCAACGCCACCACATACGAAATAATGCATCCAAACAATAAGCAAATATCTGTTAGGTTCCCACGTGACGTGCTGCGCGGCCGAACCAAATTTAGCGACGACAATCGGCATACCGGTTCTCTGTGTATCGTGGAACAGCCCACATTTTTGTTTTGCAGTTTGACGAATCTATTGATGTTTCCGACTGTGCACAGTTTGTAGTATGTGCGCGATTTGAAGCGGATGCCAGTATCACTGAAGCAATCTTATTTTGCAAAGCAATTCCTGCCAACACTACTAACAAACTAACAAGTGTTAGTACGATATGTTTTGGGAAAACACTTGTGACTAAAATATTCATTTAAAAAAATGTATCGCTATTTGTAGCAATGGTGCTAAAGCTATTACTGGCGAAAGTAGGGTACTCATTGCAAAATAAGATTGATAATGCCAAACATATTCTGGACATACTGTTTTCTTTATCTACAGGCTCTAGCTGCTAAGTTAGTACCTTCTGATTTAAATGACGTGCGCAAGGACGTAATAAAAATGGTGAATTCTCTCAAAGGTAAAGCTTTGCAAACCCGGCTATTTAGAATCGTTTGTGAAGATGTGGGCTCGCTTCATCAAAATCTTCTTTATTGCACAGAGGGTGGCTATTCGAAGGACAGCTATTGACAAGAGTTCTGGAACTAAGAGCTGAATTGTTATTGTTTTTACACTATGCAAAATCTAAATATGCTCATCGTTTGACCCTATTGGCTCTTGAAATTAGCATCTTTGGCAGATCTTTTTAGTCGCCTTAACAGTTTGAACAAGAACCTTCAAGGAAGAGAAGCGAATATTTTAACAGCTGAAGATAAAGTAAAAGCTTTTTACGAATAATTTTGTTTGTGGTCAACTTCCCTGCAAAACAAAATATTTGAGTCTTTCCATGTGTTCAGAAGATTGTTGAAGATAATGCAATAGACCAAAGTTTTGCAGTATCGGCTCACATTCCGTGCATGATACAGAGCTTGCATAATTTACAAGAGCAACTTTTGACATACTTTCCAGACTTGCACTCCGAAGCTGATAATGGGCGTAGATAGATGTTAAAACCTTTTTTGGACAAATCAATAGATCTGGCTGGTGTCACCACACAAATGAAAGAATGTCTTCTAGATTTAGGTGCTGATGGCATGCTTAAAATGAAATTTTATTCACAAAGTTTCGACGTATTTGGATGAAAAGAAAACACCAATATCCGTAACTGACAATGGAAGCTCTTAAATTATTAGTGTAACTCGCTACTTTCTACTTGTGTGAACTGGCATTTTCTTCAATGGTAAACATTAAAACTAAACAGAGAAATATACTGCAATTAGAAAATGATTTGATTATTAACGTTTCAAAAATAGCACCACAATTTGATAAATTTTAAAAATGAATAAGCACGTCCTTCCAACTAAAATTGTTTCAATTTCTGTTTTAAAACTGTTTCTTTCAGTCGGCGACCCCCTGAGTAAGGCTTCGCGACTCCCTAGGGGTCGCGACCTACAGATTGAAAAACACCGGTCTAGATATTTAGATAGACCAAATCTAAATAGGCAGAACAAAGCAGGATACGATTATTAATTCTACATCTTAATAACTGAGTTTTTTTCAGGATCGCAACGAAGTTTTATTTTTTAATTATATACTTTAATTTTGAAACTAATCATTGAACTGTATAAATACCAAATTAACGAATTATGATAAACGCCGTAATTAAATATATTTTCATAAACAAGAGTGTCCAATAAGTGCAATAACATCATAAGAATAATCCTACATATGAGTGAGATAGTCAAGACTATTGAGCCTATCATTCTCTTGTTATATAGCTTATAAATGCTTAAATATTCGTTGCATAACAGGTGTCAGCTGCATATGCCCCAGTGGCAATGGCTGCAAAAATGGAAAAATACTAATTTTATGGAACCTTATTGATCTTAAAAAAGAACATTATGAGTTTTACTAATACATAACTATATTAGATGACTTGGGGAAATCTGCGTGCCACAGTTAAAGTACAATAAATATTTCGGTAGTTATTAGGAGTTTGGTGCTTGTTTGCGTATCGTTTAAAGAGTAAAACAAATCGTCATTTTATGGAAAACTTAACATTTATTGAAGATGTAACTTTGGGAACAACCAATGGTTCCTTAAGAAAAATCCGATACATTTTAAATAATTTTCAAATAAAAAAAAAATAAAAATCATTTACAAACATTTATATATAGGGCAAACAAAATATATAAAACATATTATACCACGTTCGTTCCCAAGATAATCTCAGAGGCCAGTTTCAGACGCCTGATCGGTAGCTGTGTCGTATCGTCAAAGCTTGTCTTTGGTTAGAAACTAATTTTTAGCTAATGGCACACCCACTGATCACGTGTTTAAAACTAGTGTCAGCTTATCTTGCGAATGAAATGAACGTAGTATAGTAACGGAATACATTACACTGGAAGATTACCTTGAACATTTTATCCCTAATTTGTTTTTTTTCTCTATTTTCCCTTGTTGCGAGATATGTCGGTACTCAATACTTTAGTTATAACTGTTTGTTGTTGTTCTACTCTATTATACTATTACACAGTGTATCTCTATCTGAAACATTGTTTTTTGCATGGCTAGTCTGATAACTGCTTCCACCCTTTTTGACTGATTTGATTAAATGTTCGTCAATAAAGACCACCATATTAAAAAATACAGTGCAAATAAAATAGTGTCTCACTGATTTCTAATTGCATTCACTAACAGAACAATGCTTACCTGAAGATAAAAATGAAGAGTATCAGTAAGGAGAAAAATATCGCTACATTGTCCATCGTTCTTAACATAACAAACAACTGCCTCCTCAAATTTGGCATAAATCTCACTAGTTTCAATATTCTCAATAGACGAAAGGTTCTCAGTACTGATAGTCCTGAATCTGTGTGAAGGTCGCTGGTGCAATTTCTGAATAGCTCCACAGCACTAAAAGAAATATATTAAAAATAATTCGAATAGCTAAAAAAATAAAAATAATGCAACCAAACATCATGGATGTTGTAGTTGGGGATGGTAAGGATCAGGACTTCTGTCTAGTTTTCGATAAATTTCAATAATATAAAACATGTGCCCGCTTTACCGCAAGCATACAAGTTTAGAACTCAACTGTTGAGTTGCAACTGTACAGGTCAGGCGTCGCGCACGTTGTTGTATACAAAATGAGGTTTTGCTCAGTTAGGTACCGTTATAAATACAGCCAAATTTAGATATAACTTCGTTTTTATTTCGAATTTTTTAATCACATTTTGGTCAAAATTTTTTTAAATTTAGAAAGTAAAAGTCTCTTAAACTTTTGCATCAACAAACCATTTTTAACGTTGTATATGTAATTGTTGTTACACAATTTGTTATAATTTAATGTGTAAAATAAACTTCTTACCTTAGAACTACAATAATCCCATCAAATACGTTAAACCCATTAGATATATAACCAAACGGACCTTCAGCAATGATTTTCAGAAGCATTTCGACGCCAAATATAGCAGAAAATATAATGTTAGTCACTTCAACAATATGTGTCAATATCTCCGCCTGATTGTGATGCTCAATGCCCATCGAAAGCGTATTTATCAAAATCGCCACAAGAATACCCTCCTGGAAACACTTATGTACCACTATCTTTTTAATTTTTTTCCTGAAGACTTTAAAAGCTTTTAGAATTCCTTTTAACACCAAGCAGCAATAGATATACAATTTTGTTCGTTTCTCAGTTTTATATTCCACTTCGCACTGCCAGAGATCTTGACAGCAGGAAAAGTTGTCGTCTGAGACGTGCTGAAGATAATTGTTTTCACTGTCTTTCTTGATACCTACAATAGAATAAAAATATTCTTTATTGTCATTGAAACTTTCACAATTTTATAGACAAAGCTTACAAGGAGTCAGAGAAAAAAAAACAATAACAAATACAAATTACTGAAATTAAATAAATCGTCAATATTATGAAATATGAGAGTCATAAGGTTCCCTATACCGCTGAGAAAGAGTGCAACGTGCTGGGAGATATCTGGCAACACTGCCTTATTCATTAATTTCCCCTCTCTCTTACAGTACCACTTTCGCCCTGCTGCATTGCTCAATGTCGGCCTAACAGCCTTAGAAGATGGAGGTCCCAGTCGCTGTTAGCGTTAATGTGAAATTCATGCTGTGACTGATATGCGGATACCTTTGATAGTCTAGCTAGGGTTTGCGATATTTTGGCTTAATTGTAATTAAAGGAATTACCTTACTGAAGAGACCTTTGGTAGACACTTACCTTTCGTAATTGAATTGAAAAATATATCTAGAAGTATTTGGCCAGTGGAGAGGGCTGCATTTATAGCCCCTAGAGCTAGTAGTTCTTGGCACGTTAGAGTTTCACCATTCATAAGATTGTTACATTGTTGCTGAATTTGTTGTGTTTGAATGTCAGGTTGGTCTGAAGCTGTGGCAATTTGCCAGATATTTCCGTCTCCTAAAATAGTAAAATATAATTTTTTTTTATAAAAGAACTAATGTTAAGTCATAAATAAATACCGAAATTTAACTTGTCTACTGCTAACTTATCAGGACTTAATATTTACAATTAAAGCGTTTAATGAGTGTGGAACCCAGTTTTGTTTGTTTTGAGAAAGATAGAGAGAGAGAGGGGGATCTTAACATACCCTCACACACTTGAGATGGAGACGGATTTGTAAATACAGCTATAAAAATACAAGAAAACCTTTGTAAAACAAGATTTTATTTGTAAAAAATGAAAAATAAAAAGGATAGGTATGTGGTATGTACACTTCCTGACAAGTGAAAGAATGGGAAAGAAAAGTATTTTTTAAGTGTGTAAAGTTTTTTTTAAATTCCTTGCTGAGCGCCGTCGGCTTACAAAGCCATCATCAGAGCTATAGTCAAAAGGTTAAAGTACCACTAAAAAAAAAAGGATTCCATCTTGAATTGCCAAAAAAGTTTGTTTTTTTCCAATAAAAAACTTTAGTTGTTTTAAGTTGTAGATGTATCATTTTAATAGAAACGTGACATGTTGATTCTATATCAGGATCAAGATCAAGGCTACAACAGAAGCAAACAGCCAACGAAAAAATAATTCAGTGTTGGTTAAACGTCATCCATCATTTGGCATGACACGTACCAACTAATTAAACTAATTTTGCACAATTTATAAGATAAAATTTTACTATGTTAGTAAAGTATGGAATTCAAATCGGTACCTGCTTGAGTTGTTTTCTCGCTTGAACATACGTTTTTCTTATAAGCTGTCGTGGAGCTATTTTGTCCGTGTAATATAATTAGATCGCTAAACATCACTGATGATCTTCTGGTATTACTTGAAACCGACGCTGGAGAAAGTAAATTTGCAGAGCTCTGTAAAAAATATTGTTATTATTATTCAACTCTTCCTCAACCTCTTACGGAAAAAGATTTAAAACTTGTCCAACTAATTCGAGTATCTGAATGCTCATTTATAATTCCTACAAATACAATGATATCTTTGGATGGTGAAATGATTATGAAAAGTAATACAATTCTATAAAACTACCCTAAGACCAGCTATGATGTACGGAACTGAATGTTGGGCAGTTAAAAAAAAGAAGAACAACGAATGCATGAGATGGAAATGAGAATGCTTAGATGGATGAGTTGAGTGACAAGGAAGGATAAAGTTAGGAATGAGTAAGTATATTAGGGAAAGTTTAGGGGTGACACCAATTGATGTCAAAATGAGGGAGCCATGATTTGATCACGTTCAACGTCGAGACGTTCATTATTATAGGTTTAATATAGTTAATATTTGACAGCAGTGTAAGATACCTGGGAAAATGATCGAAGATCATTTTCATGGCGCCCATGATTAGTTAGTTTTATTTATTTTGTTCGTTTTTAGTCATTATTCATCTCCATTCATTTTCAGTACATTATTCTTATTTTATTATTTCATCTTCTAGTCATCATTACTATCTATATAGAGCTACTGTTCTTCGAAAGGCATGCAAACGAGCCGTATCCATCCTTGAGTGTCAAGTTGCTCTCTTGCATCTATAGCTAGCCAACTCTATTCAGTTTGCCTCTGTCTCTTCCCACGTCTACTTCTATCCCTTCTAATCCCCCTTTCTTCAGTACTACTGCAAAGTAGTATTTTTCCTATTGCGGCTTCTCAATGTAGAAGCCACTTCACCCTTTTCTCTACACACCCCACTCTCTCTCTTCATTTTTAGTTACCTAGCCTTTTTTTTTCCTTACTTCTGTTGGAGTATATCTTTCTTTTTACTTTCACTCCAACAGAAGTTTTCTTATTTTTGTTACACTGGCTACAGTGTAACAAAATAATGTAAAGTAATGTTACGTCTACAGTGTTCTATACTATGGAGTGGAATCATGGACGTTAAATGTAGAGACAATGAGACGACTTAACGCCTTTGAAATGTGGACCTATAGAAAAATTATGAGGGTTTCCTGGGTAGATAGAGTTACAAACAATGAAGTACTGAGAAGAATAGGTAAAGAAAAGGAAGTTGAACTTACAATTAAAGAAAAGAAGCTACAGTATCTCGGACATGTGATGCGGGGCGAGAAGTATGGTATCCTACGACTCATAATGCAGGGAAAGATAGATGGCAGAAGAAGCATCGGAAGAAGACGAATTTCATGGTTGAAGAACCTGAGAGAGTGGTTTGGATACAGCTCGAAACAACTATTTAGAGCTACTGCCTCAAAAATTAAAATAGCTATGATGATTGCCAACCTCCGTAGCGGAGATGGCACCTGAAGAAGAAGAAACGTCGAGACGTTAATCACCAAATACGAAGAATTGAACTGCGGGTTCCTGAAAGAAGTAGGAGAGGAAGACCAAACAAGACCTGGTTGGATACCTTTAGGCAGGACATGTTGGTAAAGGGGATTGATGTTGATCCCCGCATAGGGATAATAGCAAAGCGAATGATGATGATCATAATGACTAGAGAGCGGAATATATGCAAAGTGCATATAGATGCATATATTGCATATTTTCAGACAACAAACAAAACATTGCATATTTAAGCTAAACACGATCTATTTTGCATATTTTAAAAATAAATTATATAAAAGTTTAAAATTTTCCTCTCTTAGTTGGAATTTTATAACTTCGATATGAGCGAGCTCGTTATTTATCTATCTATCGCTCATTATTATCTATCTGGACTTTCCCATTACTACCTGAATTTAACAATTATGGGTGTTCCCAGAAAAATATTATTTTATTAGCGTAGCAAGTCGTAGGTACCTACCTGCTTTTAAGGGTCTAATATTTATTTTGTCAGTTTCCAGCCAACATTTGTTTAAAGTAAACGTTGTATTGTATTTAGTGTTTTTGAAGTGATTGGTATATATTAAATTTAAATATGTCTACCATTCAAAAAAGTGCTTGGATAAAGTGTTTTCCCGAGTTAAAGCTAAGTGGAGACAAAGTATTTTGCAAGGCCTGTTCCAAAATCGTAAGTTACATTCATTTTCACATTTCATTCTTTAAATGAGGAACTGACAAAGAAAAGCATCATGTCCCACAAAAGAAATTTTTCTGGAAAAAGTGTTTTTATTCGACAAATTCGCTTTTACTTCTATAAAGACGGACATAGAGAGGACGTTTTTAGTGATAGAAGACAAAAGTTGCTAGTTGAAAATTTTGAAAAATATTTGATTATAAATTCATACTATAATTTAGATTCTTAATTTAATTAAAATATCAGTTTTTGTGTGTCATTTCATTTGTTTTTATGTGAAAAATAAATATGTATTAAACATAAATGTAGGTTGAATTTTTTAAACCTAAATGTTTATATTTAATATATTGTTTTATTTTTGAGTATTTTTAATATGCATTTGCATATTTAGACAAATTTAGAAAAAATATTTGCATATTTGTAGTAAAAGTAATGCATATATATGCGCATATTTTGTTAATGTTGTGTTGCATATATTCCGCTTTTTAATAATGATGAGTGTTTATACTCACAATTAACGTAAGTTTGGAGCAGTTGGGATGGTGCTGTTTACCATAGTTCAATCGAATAGTATCACCAGCTATCAACTGACTCCTCTGATTCCTCCTCAAAATGTAAAACCTAATTTTTATTAAAACCTTTCGTTTAGATCTTCGCCATAAGTGAGCGATGTATTTAATAATTTCAGCATAGCAGCTAGAAGGTTCGCTATTATTCGTAGATGATGCTAGGGTACTACTACTTTGAAATCTCGCTCTTTCTAGCCGCATTCGCTCCATTTCCCGCTTCTTTGTTTCAGAAAATTGAGTGGCAATGACGACAAGGCACAAGTTTATCATAAAGAATGATCCAATCTAAAAAATAAAGAATTACACTATAAAATTATACTCTCTAGCTCTCTAGAACTTATTATTTAACGATATTATCGTAAATGTCTCAGATTTATCTTTCTCATCCAATACTATAGCAGATTAAATTAATTTTACAACGTATATGTATACCTAAATCATTTGTGGAGTTCCTTTGTACTGTCACACGTTGGAATAGATGGTAAAGAAAAGGCAGATAGTCTAGATAATGTATTCTTAATAGCCAATACAGCCGCGTCAGTGGAATGTAAGGAGTAAATTTAGATTTAGTTTTTATTGCGCAATAATTGGCAAAACCACTCAAATAACACCAAATTAATAGAAATAAAATCTTCTCTCCTTCCCTGGAACTTCTGGCCATCGAAGCAACAAAATCAAGCTCTATATCACGCCTCAGATTAGGACACATAGCTGCAACTCTTAAATACGTGCTCGTGAATATTCTTCTTGTTCTTCCCTTTGTGCCTCCAGTAAGTTGTCGTTCCATCGTTTTCTTGTCTTCCCAGTGATCGTCTTCCTATTGAGGAACCGCCTCTCGCTGTCCTTACTACTCTATTTGTTGTCATTCGGCTTATGTGGTCGTTCGTCGCTCCATTCTACTTTTCTGTTTCTTACTGAGTTATTAATAAAATTATTAGTTATTAATGAATCTTCCTCTTATATCTGTACTTCTAGTTCTGTCCATAGTCTCTTACCATCGATTTTTCGAAGAGTTTTCATCTCTGCTGTTTCTAACTTTCTTTTTAAAGCGTTGTATATACTACTTGCCTTTGTCTTTGTCACTGTCTCCGCAAATTTTGTAATCCATTTTAAACAGAGTTCTAGGCTACCTAGGCACCTGAAATTTTCAGAATAGCTCAGAACTTGCTAACAATGCAATATCTAACTGCTATTATATGAATAAATCTTCTTTCTTCGTGCAACTATGATTACTCCTGTTTGTCTACCTCTTATTCAGTTTCAGTTGTTGTTGACTGTACATTGTCTTTCCACCTTTTCGGCGGCCTTTCAACGGGTCTTATGCTATACGGCTTGTTGTTTTTACAGATGTTCGCTAATCTATATAGTTCCATTCGGTTTACATGTTCGTTCCAGTTTTTCATTATGGATAAATCGATTTTTTTAATTTCAAACTATTTTAAAAATATGGCTAATGCAATTACATTTAGATTCCATTTTAAAGTACGTCAACAAATCGATAATAACAAATTGATAGTGGATCAGTATAAAAGTTAATATACTTAAAGTTCATATTTTATCAGTTAATTATTATATTATTATTATAATATATATTAAGTATATTATTATAAAAGTTATATATACCATTTTAAATATTTTCTTTGGTTTATATGAGTTTAAATCCGCTAGAGAAAATATGCCTCCAAAATAGTCGATTACAAAAATTCTTTTATGACAGAAATTAAAACAACAAAATAGTTTACACGTTTATATTGGGTCCTATAAATAATGAAAACGTTTTATTATAAAAAGTTCTTTTTTATAAAAGTGTAATTATTTCTCTCTGTATCAGGTTGTATTTCTTCCGCGTATGTCATTGTTGGTCTGATGCCTTTTGTGTAAATTCTTCCTTTCATTTCCGTTTGCTCTATTCACTTTATCCTCCACTTCTGTTTCGAGCTTTCCGTAGCAAGTTAGTGTGATGCCTAGATATTTAAACTCAATCACTTGTTCTATTATCTGATTCGACCCTCTAGCTCTAATTTACATCTTAGTAGATTTGTTGTTATAACCATGCATTTTGTATTTTTTGAGGAAATTAACATGTTACATTTTCTGGCGATTATGTTGAATTGGTGCAGCATACGTTGTAAATCATCTTCACTTTGAGAAATTAGTATTGCATCGCCTGCATAGCAGAATGTTTTAAGTTGTTTTTCTCACATTTGGTACCCTTTTTTAGTTCTTATTTTTTTTAACAATTCATCCATGATCAATTTGACCAATAGAGGTCTCAGGGAATCTCCCTGTCTTATCCCACTGCCAGTTTCAATTTGGTCAGTTAGTTCTTCTTCTACTTTTATTTTTATTGTGTTGTTCTGGTAGATATTTTCGATGGTTTTAATAATTACTCCCAAAGCTACCTCTCTTGCGTCCAATAAATGGATAACGTCCTTTAATGTTACTATGTGTTTAATTGACACTGTTAAATGCCTTCTTAAGGTCCAGGAAATACAAATATACCGGTTCTTCCCGATCTAAAATTTTGTTTTTCTTTTGCCAATGTTATAATTATTCAGTTTGTTTGTTATCACATTGGTTGTTAATTTTAATGTTGTGTTTAATAAATTAAATCATCTGTGAGTATTGACGGAATAAATCATACGTACCACTATAAGTAATACGAAATAAATCCAATCCCAGAAACTATGTCCGTCCTGGATGTAGTACATTATTTCTGTCCAACCTTCCAATGAAATTACCTAAAATTAAAAAGAGTGAAGAGTTTTCGACAATTTATACGATTTATTAAAAAAAAAGAAAAATTCAATGATTCTATAAAATCAGCCAAAAACAATAGAAAAGAAATTAAAAAAAAAAAATAAGAAAACATGGTTCGATGACGAATGTAGAAAAGATTTAGATGAGCGAAGTAAATTACGACTAAGAATGCTGCAACTGGGATCAGAAAATGCTGCAAGTGAGTACACTCAACAACGAAAACGAACAAAAAAAAATTTAAGCCAAAAATAGGAAGATACAATGAAAAACTGTTGGAAAAAATGGAACTCAATGAAAGAAATTGAGGTATTGATGTTTAAATATGGAGGAAATTGCATGCAAAAAGAAATGCAAATATTAATCGAAAAAATATTGAATGAAGAATATTACCGAAGGTAATAGTGGAAGAAATAAGAGCGAATGCAAAAATATTGAGACATAGCATTGCTAAACGTTTTATTTTAAATACTCATTCGTCTTCCTTGTGTCTGTCAAGTCATAAAGTGATGCACAACGGAATATATTTTTGAATCGCCGAATATTCGACAAATGAGAAGGGGACCAGCTGTTGAACGTTTCTCACTACGCCCAAGCGCGCTAAGAAGCTGCAAAAGCAAGTCGAATATTCAACATGCTGTGTCACCGGTAATATTTCTTCAACCAATCTGAAATTTTCTGTAAGTATTCTTCAAGATATAGGGTGTCAATTTGAAAAGTTGCCACCCCCTATAATTTGGTTCACAAAAACACGTCAAATTTATTTGTGAGGGGGACATTTTGTAGACCAGTTTTCAACTAAATTACATTAACCCTCTAGCAGGGCGGACACAACCCCCAAAATCTTTAATGGAAAGGGGGGTTGATTGATACTTCATTTTAAAAATCGTTCGATTACCCTTTCAAAAATACCACATATATTATATTTCGTTTCAGTACTTTTGGAAAAACCATGTGAAACCGTACAGATATTAAAAGTATCGAGTTTAGAACTCCAAAATTTTTTTTGGAGTATTGGACTCCAAATTGAATTTTTTTGGGTGTTGGAGTATTTAGAGTATTTTTCTGAAGAATTTTTTGGAAAAATCAAGTAAAACCGTAAAGATATTAAGTATCGAGTTCAGAACTCCAAAATTTTTTAGAGTATTGAGGCCAAGATTTTTCCAAAAGTACTAAAAATGAATACATATAAGGTATGTGGTATCTTTTAAAAGGTAATTGAATGACCTTCAAAATGAGGTGTCACTCAAGCCCCCTTTCCATTAAAGATTTTGGGGGTTGTGTCCAGGCACGGATCTAGAAATTCATAATAGGGGGTCCAGACTTACTTACTCATCGTTTAAAAATAAGAGTTGGCAGAAAAATCTAATAAATAATAGAAAAATGCTTATAGACTAAATACAATAGCCCCGTTGACCCCCTTCTGTATCCGCGCCTGGTTGTGTCCGCCCCCGTTAGAGGGTTGATGTAATTTAGTTGAAAACTGGTCTACAAATAAATTTGACGTGTTTTTGCATATTTTTAGATTTTCTCTAGGGACCAAATTATAGGGGGTGGTAACTTTTCAAATTGACACTTTATTAAAAATAATAAAAAATCTAAAATTTCAAAATTTTCAAAGCATACTACCTCCTAATATATTTTTACTACTTACTAAAAATATTGCAATCCATGCTAATCCTATATTATCAAAAGATATAGTGTCCTGAAAGGGATTGTGGTTTTTGTCTGAACACAGGGTATAATACTGATTCCAATTAACACAGTAGGAATCGTTATCGCTATATTGGGGATAGTTTTTTTCTTCGTAAGTCAAAGTGCATGCAATATTACCGTTTTTATAGTTTGGTAAATTTGCGCAGAAGTGCATTCCCGAATTGTGGCTTTTGCTACAAATGTAGTCGGAATCAACAGGTTTGTAGAAATAGATTAAATCTCTGTAACAAAAGTAATTATAAATATTAGGAAACAAACAGGATTAAACATTTATTAAAAATTACAAAAAAAAACATGTATCATATAAAAACTTGTAAAAACACGTCGCTCAGAGCAACAGTGGCCTGACCCACAATTCACAATTTTAGCAAAATGCTTTTATTACGTTAAAGTTATCCCTTATTTAAGTATTTGAAAATGCAGAGTTGTTTAAGCAACCATTGCTTCATGGCATATAAGCAAATGCGTTCATCAAAACTTTTCACATTTTCCGAGATATTCAGAACCTTTACCAAAAATGCTTCCGCTAGTTTAAGATTTTCTTGAATAGAAAACTTCGATCAGTCCCATTTAGTACAAAAAATCGAAAAAAAAACATTAAATTTAATGATAGGGATATATTTTATGATGATTTAATTATAAAATAAATGATCAGTCCCAGATCTAAACAATAAATCTGAAAATTTTTTTGGAACCAATTTCTGGTAATATCACTAATCTCTGCCTTTAACAATTTATAAGGCAAGGAGACGACGAATAAAGGAGACGAAAGGGACTCTACAATATGCAGTCACATTTCATCTATTCGTCTAGGAAAAATTCCAACGAAAATATATTCCGTGTACTCAAAATATATGAGTAAAATGATAATTTAAAAAAAACAGTTATGTTTCAATTCGGTGCAGAGGTGATGTACGATCCCCATACGTACGTTTCTGTCTCTCCAGACGTCTTCAGTGAGGCTACATGAACACTTCTGAATCGAAATGAAACCAAACTGCCTATTTAATCAGAATTATAAAAATAATGTGGCTCAACTGAAGACGTCTGGAGAGACAGAAACGTATGTATGGGGATGGTGGAAAAATTGAGCTTTGAAAATTTTGGTTTTTCGATAATTACGCAAAATTTCAACCTACGCATTGCGGCAATAACTGAGCGTTTGTTGGAGGACTCTAGATGTGTCTAACAGTGTATGGCTAATATCTGGGAAAATTCGAATAGTTGAGGAAAACGAAAAGCCCTAGATACAAAGTTTACTACTTTTTAAACAATTAGAATAATTGAAATAAAAATATAATAAACAATATTTTAAATCCAAGACTTTTCGTTAATAAACTGCTTTCTGGCTGCATCCCATATCTCCGGATTTTACAATATATAATCACATAGAGACGACGAAATAGGAGAAAGCAAATAGAGGACACTTAGGCCACGCATTTACCTTCTCTTCGTCTAGGAAAAGGACCGAAAGACAGTTTCTAAATACTCACAAATTGAGTAAAAATGAAAAAGATAAAAAAGGGTTCAAGGCAGGTTTTGTTTATATTCGATTCAGAGTTGGACTACCATCTCCATATAGTAACTATTTCAGCATCCTTATGCATCATCAGTGAAGATTATGCAGTCACAACTCTGAAGGGAATACAAACATTCTGCCTCTTGATGATGCATAAGGATGCTGAAATAGTTACTATATGGAGATGGTAGTCCAACTCTGAATCGAATATAAACAAAACCTGCCTTGAACCCTTTTTTATCTTTTTCATTTTTACTCAATTTGTGAGTATTTAGAAACTGTCTTTCGGTCCTTTTCCTAGACGAAGAGAAGGTAAATGCGTGGCCTAAGTGTCCTCTATTTGCTTTCTCCTATTTCGTCGTCTCTATGTGATTATATATTGTAAAATCCGGAGATATGGGATGCAGCCAGAAAGCAGTTTATTAACGAAAAGTCTTGGATTTAAAATATTGTTTATTATATTTTTATTTCAATTATTCTAATTGTTTAAAAAGTAGTAAACTTTGTATCTAGGGCTTTTCGTTTTCCTCGTAATACGAGAGATGTCGCTGTATTGCGTCTCAAAAGGCGGGTTCATCGCATCGCGATGGTTTGCTTTAAAAGAGGCAGAATGTTTGTATTCCCTTCAGAGTTGTGACTGCATAATCTTCACTGATGATGCATAAGGATGCTGAAATAGTTACTATATGGAGATGGTAGTCCAACTCTGAATCGAATATAAACAAAACCTGCCTTGAACCCTTTTTTATCGAATAGTTGAGTTATAGGCCTCATAAATATGATTAAATCCATTTCCTATGAGAAAAAACGGGTTTTCAAGCTTACTAAATCCTATAATATACACACAACCAAACTTATATAGAATCACCTGATATTTCTTATTATTTCGTGCGAATTTAATAACAATAAGCAATTTAATAACAAATACATAACAATTAAATAAAACAATAAAGTATTTAACAAACAAATTGAAATTAGTTGTTTTAAAGTCAATAGCATAAAAAATTTGAATGTAAAACGAATAATGTTTAAGTTGTTTTTATTTTTTTTTTGTTTTTTTTGGTAGTCAGTGTTATCACTTCTAGTCCTTATGCAAGCTTCAGTTTGCGAGGGCACGCTCCTAATCAAATTATCAACATTTTGTTGTGATAGGTTGCTCCATCCTTCAAGAGCAGCTTGTACTAGTCGTGAGGTGTTTTGTGGATTATTCTGGCGAGCTCTAATTTTTCTTTTAAGCATATCCCACAAATTCTCTATAGCGTTAAGCTCGGGTGAGCAAGCAGGCCACTCCAAACAAGGGATACCTTCTGCTTCAATGATGTCTCTAGTCACTCTAATGCTAATTGTATGTGGAGGTCCATTATCATGTAAAAAAATGAAATTTTCTCCTGTTGCACCTCTCCTGAGCCTAACTACAGGTTATTAACATACCGGTGAGCAGTTAAAGTTGATTGGATGAAAATTAAAGGAGTTTTTTTACGGATCACAATTCCTCTCCAGAACATTATACTTCCTCTTCTATATTTGTAAACAGATCAGACAGTTTTCGTTCTTGCTTGTCTTCCTTGACCTCTAAGTACACGATTTTGTGGGTCATCTGATTTTACACAAAATTTTTCTGAAAATAGCACATTTGGTCAATTTCCAATCTTCCAGCTTTGGTGGTGAAGACACCATTAGGCGATCAATTTTTTGCTGCCTGGATAACTCGGGAACCCATAACTGTCTCCTGCTGTATACTTCTTGGCACAATTTCTTCTTCTTATCGTTTCAACTGAAAGAGTTACACCTGTAGGTTCCAAAAGCTATCTTTGGAGCTGCACGTGAGAAATGGTTGGGCGTGTTCCAGCTGAATGGACAATTAAACGATCGTAGTGAGCCGCTATTACTTTTTGGCGACTTACCCTTGCTTTATTTTTGAGCTTTCCTTGTCCTGTTACCTAGCATAGCTTTTGGACAGAACGCCCTGTGTTACGTCTAGCTCTACAGCTATGTCCATCTGAGAACATTACTTGGTCCACCAGACCAATAATCTTTCCCCGTTGCAAGTTCTACAACTCCATATGACGCATATTTTCGTTTTTGGACGCAAAAGTTAGTTTTTTTGTTCAATTTGCAACTCAAGCAAATAACCTATATCGTACCGAGCTGTACTATCTGGTTGTCTTATAGATTTGTTTATTTTCAATAAAAACCTTTATTCTTCGCAACAATATCAAGTTTTTTTTCAAAAGAATTAAATAATATGTACTTTGAAATACATGGTGATATATAAGTGGTTCATATAGTTTGGTTGTGTGTGTATCTTCAGTCATCTTATTTGACCTTGGATGCCTCAGACACTGGGATGCATCAAAAGAGCTTCAAAATACAAACTGTATCAAAGTTACACTTTTGTGGCGCAATTTACTTCAAAATTAGCAAATATGTATTATAGAAAAATCTTTCAAAATAAAACTAGAATTTTATTTTTGATTAAAATGAAAACACATTTTTGCGCCACGTAATATTTATATCAGCTCTTTTGTAGCTGTAATATTGTGTGCGTCACTCATTTTTACGGCGTTTAGCGGTCGAACAGACGAACCACCCTGCAGCGCTACTCTGTGGACCCACAAAGTGGCTTAAACAGGCGATTTTGTAGCCCCAATGATTTTGTAATGGACGCCACAGTGGCGAGGATCGGCGAAAGTGGCCAGCCATTGTGGCGTCCATTACAAAATCATTGAGGCTACAAAATCGCTTGTTTAAGCCACTTTGTGGATCCACAGAGTAGCTCTGCAGAGTGGTTCGTCTGTTTTTGCGCTTATTTTTGTTATATACTTACTCAGGGAAATCAACAGTAGGGAACTCGACACGATTTAGAACACACCGCTGTCTCAAAATCCCTTGCCACAATTGGACTCCAATTATTCCAAAAATAAAGAATACAAAAAAGCATAACAATAGAACGTTTCCTAACATAGGTAAAGTATCTAAAAGTAGCATTACTAATATCCTCATACCTGAAATATAAAAAATCACCGTTAGTTATTTTACTGTTAAGAAGTGTTGCTCAAATGCAAAAACAAGACGAGACAGTCTTGGTCTTGGTCTTGCACCAATACACCTGGTCTTGGTCTTGGTCTTGCAGCAAGAGAGTTGCACTTCTCGCAGTTACTTAACAGAGTAGATACATTTTAAGCTTGAATTAACATAGCCATAGCAAAGACGAACCAAATTAATAAATGTCTAAACGACTGACACTGTGCGGTTTGAACCTTTCTGTGTTGCAACAATTTACACAAAGCAATTTGGGATGCATGAATTATTTCGAAAAACTCATCAAATTTGCTTTAAGGTCTTTTAGATATATGACTTCAACTCTCATTACTCATACTAGAACTCTTTCAGCGAATTTTACCGAATGATCTTATTGCAGACTCCGCAGAAACGATGTTTAGTCTTTGGCCGATAAAATTTGTGGTATTTAGATCCCTACTAACTAATTATCATTGAAAGAAAAATTAATTATTGAGTGGGAGTAGGTATGCTAACCTTATTATATTTTTTATCAGCTAAGGTGACATATTTTTAAAAAATTTCGATACGATATGCATTAGTATCGGTGTCGCAACGCAAGATGATTAATTTATGATTAGAAGGCGGCTATTCTCAAAATCTGGACAACTAATTTCTGAAGAAGTCGTCTGCTGGGAAAGCATGTACAATAGCTATTTGTATAACAAGGGAGGAAAGTGCTACTTTTCCTCCCGAGAATGAAGTTTACTGCCCGACGCGTAGCGGAGGGCAGTAATCATTCAAGGGAGGAAAAGGCACTTTACTCCCATGTTATACATATGGTTTTTCCACCTTCCTCAAATAACAAGTAATTTTTTCATTTTTACTTAATTTATTTATGTAACTAACCAACAAAATGTATTAGAACTAAAACTAACAAGTAGGTACAATATAACTGTCAACTGTCAAATATAAGTCAAATTATTAATGTAAACATTGTTAAATTAGAATAACAATTTACTGTTTTTTACCATTCTGCAAAATACAGAGTGTTTTTAAATAAACATTAAAATGTATAGATACTTACGTAATAGAAAATAGATATTGTACAGGGCGTCAATAAGTTATATTTCATGAATGAAATACCGTTACGTCACTTTTACTTTTCCTCCCTAGGGAGGAAAAGTACAACTTTGCTCCCTACAATCAGGTCCGGAAAAGTATACTTTCGGCAGAGGTAGGTGGAAAAATATTTTATTTTACATTGTAATTATGACTTCTGAGTACGTGTCAAATGTGTCAAGTGTTCTTTTAGTGGATATTTTGATTCGCTATATATGTTTATGGTATTGTTCGTAATGCGCATAAGTCCAATTTTACAAATTTTTGTTAGATATTTTTTTGCGTCTCATAGAGTCTCTAAGCATATACCCGAACTACCATACTTCCTAAAACGACACTCACTCCTAACTGCAAGACGCAAGAATCTCGCAGGCTTAGTCTTGTATTTGCTCAAATCTTGCTCGGTTAGTCTTAGTCTTGATATTGCTAAAATTAGGCGGTCTTGGTCTTGGTCATGCGAGAACGCAAGAACAAGAACAAGACTGTAAGGCCAAGACCGATTTTGGGCAACACTAATTATGTGTATTCTTAATTTACTTACTTGGTATCCTGTTAATAGCACGAAGAGGTCTCAATACTCTTATAGTCCTTATAGCTGAAAAATTAATAAAATTTGGCAAACCATACTCAACAGCTCCAGCAATAACAATGAACAAGTCCAGACGGTTCCAGGAATCAGCTAAATATGAACCAGGTCCATACACTCCCATGGCGATCATTTTAATAGTCATTTCAAGAGAAAAGAAGGCGAAGATAAATTCATCGAATCTCTAAAAATGTAAATTTTGTGTGATTAGTTAAGAGTGTAGGCGCGGACTAATGCATTTTAAATGTATTCATTTTTTTTTCGAATCCTGACAAAACTAATAAAATATTTTTGAAAAATTTAAACGCAGAATGAAAGATCACATTATTACCGAGGGCTGAAAGTCTTTTAGAATAAACAAAAAGTTTCTTTAGAATGAGATATTTGAAATTAAAAATTACAGTAAATTTTCTCTTTTATTTTTACCCCTTCTTCTTTACGTGCCATCTCCGCGACGAAGGTTGGCAATCATCATTGCTATTCTAACTTTTGACACTACAGCCCGAAAGAGTTCAGTTGAGCTGCATCCAAACCATTCTCGGAGATTTATCAGCCAGGACATTTTTCTCCTACCTATGCTGCGCCTTCCTTGAATCTTTCCCTGCATAATTAATTTTAGGAGTTCATATCTGTCACCAAGTATTATATGACCCAAATATTGAAGTTTTCTTATTTTGATGGAATCCAGTATCTCCCTGCTCTTCTGTATTCTTGTTAGTACTTCCTCATTGGTTATTCTGTCTCTCCAGGAGATTCTCAGCATTCTTCGATATGTCCACATTTCAAATGCTTCCAATCTATTGAGACATTGTTTATTAAGAATCCATGTCTCCACACTATACAAAAGAACAGAAAATACATAACATTTTAGTACTCGCTTTCTAAGATTTAGGCTGAGGTCTACTACATAATATTTGTTTCATATTAGTGAATGCACTTCTAGCATTTTCTATTCTAATTCTGATTTCTTTGGTATAATCGTTTGTTTCACTAATGTTTGTCCCTAAATAGTTATAATTCTGAACTCGTTCTATCGTCTTATTATTTACGTGTAGATTGATGTTTCTAATATTTTTCTTTGATATAACCATGAATTTTGTTTTCTTTATTTTCACCCCTGTAACTTATTAAAATAAATATTATAGAAGTTTTCAGGGACTTTAGGCCCTTGGTAATAATGTAATCCTTCATTCTGCGTTTAAATTTTTCGAAAATACGTATTAGTTTTCCCAGGATTCGAGAAAATTGAATGCATTTAAAAAGCATTGGCCCTAAATTTTGCGGCTACGTTCTCAAATAAATAATAAGAGAACTTACCTGTAATATTAAACATTTGTTTGTTGTACATGGATCTTTGTCAGAACAAGGTTGGTACATTCCTAAAGTGAAACAATTTAGTAGAATAACTATCATCGAAACTCTTTCAAACCATGTATATCTTAGTTAAGAAAAATTGTATACACAAGCTCACAATTAAAATATTTGTTTGTCTGGTCGCTGTTGAATTTACAACTAAATGAGAAAAATATCTACAATTATGGCGAACAGTAGTATGGCAATAGATCAAATAATCCAACGAAAAGAAGGAAGGAAATCGGCAGTTGTGGCGACTGGTTACGTTGAAGAGAGTATTACCAATAAGAAGAACGTTTCAAACATTATTGGAAGTACCATTAATATAAGTACAACCTCTTTGGCTTCCGAGAAGGTCGGCAGTATTAATTTGAACAGCATTTCCTCTGATTTAAAAAACGGAAGTACTAAATATTTCAAACAATACCAACTGTACTTTTCGCATTACTTTAAAAGATTAAAGCGCGTGATACACACGCAAACTTTAAGTACGCGGGTTTAAAGATCGCGGACTTACTCGGCTTGCCACCGTCCGTCGGTGATGCACGGCAGACTTAAAGTACGTGGTTTTAAAGATCGCGGTCGCCGTCGGTGGTTTTTGCTATTTAGGAATTTTATCGTATTATATACTTCGTATCGTATCCTATCGTGTTATATATTTGTAATACTAATAAAAAAAGACGAAATCGAAAAGTGTGGGTAACAAACAAAATATCATAGATAAGAGGGTAATATTTTTATCAGGAGGATAAAACAGCCTATAAATAATTAGGTTTACTCAAAAACAAATAATCAAAAATAATTTAGTATAGCTTAAAATAGTGTTTTACGGTTTTCTCAAAACTTATAAAATGTAACTTGTCTCCTTTCAACAATAAACGATTGAATTATCTCTAGGCAATTTGCTTAATTAGTGAAAATATAAGTGTAACTTTAAACGCAATAACATGATGGCTCGAGGCTCGCGGCTCGTAGCAGTGATACACGTACGGGTTACGAGTAAGATTTCAAACTTGTTGGATCGACGGCGTACTTACTCGGCGGACTTAAAGTACGCGTACTTGCTGTGATACACGCGCGAAAAAGGTCATCGAGCCATAAATTCGCGTACTTACTCGCGTGTGTATCACCCCTTTAAGATTTTCAAATATTCGAATAAAGCTTTTGTATTTGTTAATAATATTTTATTCATATTTTATTTATTTGACGTTATAACGTACGTACTCCTGTCAGGTCAGGTCAATATTTTAAACTGTTGATGTTGCCATGGTAACTTATAAACACGCGCGATTTTACACATCCGACGCCCTGACGGCCACTAAGGATTACGAGAAAGAAGAAGAACAACTTTGACACATCATTTAATTCTAAGGATCAGCTAGTTTATTATAAAAATTAATAAATAAATCTGATTTAAACCCCCTCTGTGGCTCAGTGGTAAGAGCGCCTACCTTTGGATCGAAAGGTCCAAATGGTCTTGAGTTCGAATCTCACCAGGGTCAGGAATTTTTCGTTTATTATAAATTAATAAATGAAAATAGTTTCCGACCTCGTGGGATCGGTACTCACCGGAGGGACCGCAGACGTTCGGATACAAAATTAGCGTCTCTGTGCAAAGACAACGACGTCGACTTTGCAAAGTAACAAGACACTTACTCAACACATACACTACACATGACACTAGGTACCTAACTGCAAAAGTTCACCGTACCTACCATGCCAATGGCCATTAGTTGTCGAGGCATTAGCTAATTAAAAAAAAATCTGGTTTAATGTATAATAATGATTCATTTTTCGTAAAGTTAATCTTTAGATTTCTACAGCTAAAGCTAATTTTTAGGAAAAAAACTACAGGACCTGTTATTTACAAACAGTGTATATACAAATCAGTAATTTAAAAATTTTAATCAACTTACTCACGACTAGCTTGTTTACGTAAAAATAGATTTATGCTCTATTTTATGGATGAAAAAGAAATCGTTTATGTTTGCCTTCAGAAAACACATCAAAGCATCTGACACATTTATCGAGCATGCTGTTTAAAAAAACGGTGTACATAATTGTGTTGTATGAGAATTTGATAAATATAATAAACTATGACAAACCAATATTTTTTTAATCAAATTTTATTCCAATATTTTTTTATTTTTTTGTAATTTTAATTTAAATAGCTTTTCATCTAATCAGCATAATTCAGTTGCGAATCAGTGTGCAGTTTGATGACACATTAATTTTGTTGAACCGTTTGCTTATGAATTCGTACCTGCCCAGATACTGACGAGTTAGGGTATAGCGAAACATATGTATCTATATCTTCTTCTTTGTGTGCCGTGCTTGTTTTCAAGCGTTGGCTATCGTATTAACCAGCTGATGAAATGTTTCTCGGTCGGCAGCTATATGAAACAAATTCTCGACCGTTCGACCTGTCCATTGTCAAATGTTACGCAGCCAGGACAGTTGTTTTTTTCCAATCCATCGTTTTCCTTTGATTTTGCGTTGCGATTTTTGGTCGAATGATCAACCGGAGTAAACGATATTTAGGTCCTCTCATTATAATTCTCGCTCTTTGTGCATGGTCTTCAGCACACGTTCGTTGCATATGTGTGCTGTCCACGGGATTCTGAGCATGCGACAGTAACACCACAACTCGAACGCTTATAATTTGTTAAGATTCTCCATTTATTTTGTCCAAGTTTCACATCCCGGACCAGACGTAGCAATTTAATTCTCTTAGACGTGTGGTCTAAGTCGCTGGAATATGGAAACCCAAACATTTATCTATTGTAACAAACAAGAAAAACCAAATGGAATTAGACCCTGAAAAACAGAAAGAAATATGGGAACAATATCTTAAAGATTTGTTTGGTGACCAGAGAACAGAAGAACCCCCACAAATAGATACAGATGGTGTTTAGGCAATACGTAAAGTATCCTTAACAATAGTAACCTATACTTATTGTACGGTTATAGAGTATATTCCCATAGGTAAGCTGGTTAAGAGTAGATAACGATTTTTCATATGTAATTTAAAGTATTATCTGCATAAATGGCACAAAGAATATTTGCTACGAGAGGTATATGGTTCAAAATGCATACAGTATCACGACTAATAAGTTATGTTCACATACATGTAGAGTACTTACAGTTTTATTCCTTGATGACGTGTCACATCAGAGCTCTGATTGAATTCCATAATCCATTTGGTTCATTTGTAAGGCACTCACTAATACGCTAAATAAATCATCGTCGATAATACTGAGCAGATTGAATTATCTGAGCGGTATAAAACGATAGCAAAAAAAGCCGGTAAAATGCGGCCTTTTTACGAATAGCGGGAGCGTCGATAGATTAGAGATGATTCTCGTTAGGAAGCTTTTGACGATCTGCCCCGGCGAGGGGTTCAAATGCGAGTCTCAACAATAACCTGGAGTTTCCAGAAAGGTTACATAAATACTACTTGAATTTTAAGTAATCAGTAGTACAGGGGCGTAACTAATTATTTTAGTGAGCCGTGTATAATATATTTATTGTACATATTGCCGGGGGCGACAGGCGAGAGAGATGGCCTATATCACCTCGAAGAGAGGGGATTGGCAAAGATGTGCACAACGATAAGAAATGTTTGAAGAAATTAGAGTTTATATACACAAGGGGTAACAACGATAAAATGGAGGAAAACGATAAGTTTTCCCCCTAGGGATAGATTTTAATCTTCCAGGGGAATCACAGCGATTTTCGTAATACCACGAAGAAAATCACCGTGAGTAGTGTGAATCTTGACAGTACGAACTAGACCATCCTTACCAGGCAATACATCTATTACCCTGGCAGTTGGCCATAAGAGTGGAGGAGTACCATCCTCCTTCAACAGAACCAAATCCCCGATCTTGACAGGGTCAGTAGGGTCGGTCCATTTATTTCTTTGCTGCAGGAGGCAAAGATAGTCTTTTTTCCACAATTTCCAAAATTGCTGTTGAATTTTACTAATACGCTGAAAAAGATTCAACCTATTTTCAGGTATCTCTGAAACACTTGGTTCAGGGGGCGCGGTTAAACTTCTTTGAACTAAGAAGTGAGCTGGAGATAGGAAAGCGAAGTCATTGGCGTCAGACGACATCCTAGTGATGGGTCTCGAATTTAGAATAGCCTCGATTTGGCATAATACTGTGTTAAACACTTCAAAGGTGAAGTGGGAATTTCCTATAATTCGATAGAGGTGATACTTCACACTCTTTATTCCTACCTCATGGAGGCCGAATTGATGGGGGTTGCGGGGAACACCCATCTTGAAAGTTATGGAGTTTTGAGTACAGAATTCCTTAATCTGTTCCGAATTATTTTGATTTAAGAAAAAATCATAGAATTCGCGCATTTCATTTTTTGCCCCATGGAAATTTGTGGCATTGTCGCTCCAAATAATACTGGGCGTGGATCTTCTGGCAATAAACCTTTTCAGAGTAAGAATATAGGCTTCTGCGCTTAATCCTGTGACGAGTTCGATATGAACACATTTAGTGCTCATGCAAATGAAATAGGCTACGTATGCTTTGTAAAGCGGTGCCTTCCTCAAATGTGAGGACTTAATTAAGAAGAACCCCCCATAGTCCACTGAGACGACTTGGAAGGGTCTAGTGGGGAGTACACGATCGGGATGCATATCTGCCATCTGTTGAACAGAATTGGGTGTCATGAATCGGAAACAGTTTACACACTTACGAATTAAGCGTTTAATCTGTCTTAATCCGTCAATTGGCCAGTACTTCATTTTGACATACGAAAGTACTGTTTGCGCGCCTGAATGTAATAACTTATGATGAGCTTGAGTCAAGATTAGTTCTACAACTCGACATTTAGAAGGAAGTAGAATGGGGTGTTTTTGATTATACGATATGGGGGCGTGTCGGAGACGTCCTCCCACACGAATCAGCCCATCATTATGTTGTAGGAAGGGGTTGAGTTTACGAATGGCTTTATTGGTCACGAGTTTAGCATTTTTCAATTCAAGAATCTCTTTTTTAAAGTAGATACTTTGGATATACCTGATGATCGCGTGATCAGCGATCTCCATTTCGGGTGGCGTCAATATATCCGTATCTCGTGGAGAGTTATTTATTTTCTTTTTAATATTACTGATGAATCTAAAAAGATAAGCGACAATTCTTTGAATTTTACGAAAAGAAGAAGATTTAGCGAATAGATTTTCAAAGGTGTCGTTGAGTTCGTGATTTGTTGCTATGTTTGAGACAACTAACTTCCTTAATTCAGGAAGATCATCCTGAAAATGAGGAATTTGATGAAGAGAAAAATCGATGGGATTGTCTCTAATAAAGCTAGGTCCGCATAACCAGTCTTCGGTGGTCTGGGGATTATCAAAGACATTTATCCCTCTGGAAGCGGGGTCAGCGATGTTTTCGTGACTTCTGACGAAATGGAAATCACAAGGAAAAGTTTCCAACAAGGAATTGACCTTTTGAATTCTGTTTTGTACAAAAATGTTCCAAATGTGTTTTTTAGAAAGTATCCAAGACAAGGCAATTGTAGAGTCAGCAAAGAGATGAGATGAAGATATACTCAAATTTTTCTTGAAGATGTGAAAAAGTCTATGAGCCAGAGTGACTCCCAACACTATTCCACAAAGTTCCAATTTGGGGATGGTGAGTTTATTTTTTAGCGGAGAAATTTTGTTTTTAGAAGCGATAAGCCGCGACGATACAGAAAAGTCTGAGTATGTCGCTTTGAGATACACACAAGTGCTGTATATTTTTTCCGATGCGTCGGTGAAAATAATTAATTGAACATCAACAACTTTCTTTTGTAAAAGTAAGCATCGAGGTACCTTGACCTCTTCTATAGTTTTGAATGTCGATAAGAGGTTTTGCCAATTTTTCATAATGATGGGTGAGTCAATGGGTTGATCCCAGTCCAGTTTCTGGGACCATATTTCCTGTATCAAGAGCTTAGCGTTCACAAGGACAGGGGATAACCATCCTAGCGGGTCATACAAAGTAGCAATGTAGGAGAGAATAGTACGTTTAGTAACAACATTAGCCAATTTGAAGATAGGAGTTTTAAACGAAAAGTGGTCGCGTTCTGAATCCCAGAATATGCCTAAGACTTTATCAGATCCCGTGAAGTTAAGACTGACTTCAGAGACGGGATTTAAATTGTGTTGAGACAGAAATTCTGAAGAACTGCAGTTCCACTTGTGGAGGAGGAAACCATGGGTTTCTAGCAAAGAAGTTAATTGTTCGAAAAGACAACTTAATTCATGAAGACTGTCAGCACCGCTGATCAGGTCATCCATATAGATAGATTCTTGCAGAACACTAGTAGCAAGTTCGTGGGTATGTTTGTTGTTGTCAGCGATGTGCTTGATAACTCTTTGAGCGATAAATGGGCTACTTGGGAGCCCGAAGGGTAATCTTTGAAATTGATAGCACCGTAAAGGCTGCTGAATATTGTCCCTAAAGAGAAAATTTAACAGAAATGTTTCAGTGGGACAAATGGCGATTTGTAGGAACATAGCCTTGATGTCGCCTACTAGTGCGAATTTAAACTGACGAAACTTAGCGAGAATGTCAAAAAGTTCATGTTGGACGACATAACCTTTGTCTATGACGTCACTGAGGGAGATTCCCGTAGACGATTTATTGTTTGGATCGAAAACTATACGAGTGGAAGTAGTAGAGTTGGATTTGAAAACGGGAAAGTGAGGGAGAAAGTAATTAGGTTTACCTGAGTCATTTAGCATTTTTAACGGCACTTGAATTATTTGTCCGTTATTGAGATATTCCGATATAATGTCCTGATATTTTTCCAATAAATCAGGGTTGAGTTGAAAACGTTTCTCGAGACTGAGAAAACGTCTTTTTGCCGAGAGAAACGAATTTCCCATGTCTATATCTTCGATAGGGAGTTTGAGATTGAGTGTGGACTCATATCGTCCATTGGGGAGAACATTAACATGTTTTACAAAATTAATTTCAGCGGGGTGATCATTAATGAGATCGGTGTTCTGAGGAGCGGCTTCTTCCAGCTCCCAGAATTTTTGTAAATGATCGGATAGTTCCTCGTTGGACACTACCGGCTCATTTACGGCGGAAGGAGTGTTATGAGAACAACAAGTAACGAGAGAGTTTGAATAAAATTCCAAAGCCTTTTTAGTATTTTTCGACTTAAGAGCAAAGTCTGGAACTGACCCTGATATCGTGTACCCGAGTAGAGTGCGTTGAAGAACGGGAAGACCTTTTCCCAAACGAATTATTTCAGGTTGAATGATATCGTTATACAGGTCTGCACCGAGCAGGATACCAATTGGGGATGTTACATGGAACATCGGATCACCTAATGGTATCTCTGAGGGTATGTTTAGTTTGCTCGCCGAAATAGAAATTTGAGGAAGCGGATTTGTTATCTTTGGGAGTACAGAGCACGAGATGTCAAAAGGAACGTCGTTAGCGACAGCGAAAATTGTTGTATCTACAATAGATTGAGACGAGGATGAGGTGGAGTTAATTCCATTGATCCGTAATTTTCCATCTCTAGTGGTGAGTGACAGTTCCTTTACGAGGTCAGCACTAATAAATGAAACCTGTGAGGCCGAGTCTAAAAGTGCCTTTGCGAAGACCCTCTTGCCGCTAGGAGCGACAAGATAGACCTGGAGTGTGCTTAATAACACCAAATGATTATCAAGCGAGGCTGCAGATAGAGCCATTGAATGTGGAGTCGAATTTTGAAGATTAACTTCCGTTTCAGGAGCTCTAACATGTGAGGGCCCCTGTTGTGAATTACCCTGTGTATGGGAGTTATTTGAGATAGCGGTTTTATTATGATTATTTGAGTTGTGTTGGCCAACAGCCGCGGAAGGGTTACTATGACCCGTTTTGTCGAAATGGAGCAACGTGTGATGACGAGATTTACAAACTATGCAAGAGAATTTGGATTTACACTGATCGAGCATGTGAGACCCAAGACAATTAATACAAAATTTATTTTGTTTGACAAAACTAAAACGTTCTTTAGAATTCAACTGCTTGAACTGAGGACAAGAGTAGATCGAGTGAGAGTCGTTGCAATAGGAACATTTCTTAGGACCTAAGCGAGGCGAAAGGTTACTGGTAGAAGTGTCTGAGGCTAGGTGTAAAGAGTGTCTGGAAGTAGTAGTCGATTTTGGTTTTGATTGAGATTGAATATTCTCAAGATGAACAACGCGTGTCTCGATTTCCCCTAGAAAATGGACAAAATCAGGGGTAGCTTGGCTACCACCGGATTGGAACTCAAGAGCCCTAATGGTAGGTGCGTCGAGTTTCTGAGTAGCGATATGTATGAGAAGTAAATGCAAGAGATCTGAAGGGGGCCTATTCAAGTTCAATAGGGCCTTGAAATTATTTGACATGACCGTATGAAAATTTCTTAATTGTGAGTGATTTGCGTTTCCAGAAATAGGAGGCGCATCAAGAATTTGAGAGATGAGAGTTTTGATAAGCGATTTAGAGTTGGCGTACCTTTGTGTCAGGTTATCCCGGGCTATTTTGTAATTGTCACCTGTGAGTGGGATATGCTCGAGAAGCGTCAAAGGCTCGGAAGTTAGAAAACTTTTGAGGTAAATGAGTTTTTCCAGATCACTTAATGTAGTATCAGATCCTATTATTGTATCAAAGGTCTCAATGAATGAATTGTATTCAGTAACTAAGCCACTAAATGGTTTTAACTGAATACGAGGGAGGTTTACTGTTCGTTGCCTAGCCATAGACTGTGAGGTTAGAGAAGAATTAGGGTCAAATTGGAGGGAGGGGGTAGCAGTCACATTAGAACTTTCAATGACCTCTAACCTTTCTTCCAATAGAGAAATTGTATCCAAATATTTATCAAAAACCACAGAGGAATCAGTAGAGGGGGTAGGTTCCTCGGGGATCGTCTCCAGCACATTTTGAGCATCGCGGAAAAGTCCGTAAGAATGTTTGAGTTGTGAAATTATTTCACGAATTTTATATTTGTTTAGAGAATTAAGAGTTGTGGGAACCGAATCAGCCAACTTGGTTATATCAAGTTTTGCGGTGAGCCTCTGTCGGTTATATTTTGATCGGTCAGCCATGTTGCGAGAATGTGAGATTAGATAGATTATTTGCAAATGTCTAAACCTATAAATCGATGCGAAAATGAGAGAATATGTACAATATATTATATATTACACGTTTAATAGTGTGAGATTGGCTTAATAGTATCACCCTGTATGAGCGCAGATTAGTATATGAAATGCAAAACTATAAAATTTCAAAATATATGCAATTTTCCAAAATGGGTATTTTTCAGCAAGTGTGAGACACCCTTAACAAGTATTTAAATTAATTAAATTGAAGGAAAAAACAATTATTTATTTTCTATAGTTTTCTAGAAGTGTAAAATGAGCTTAAGCGAAGCTAAATGTAGCAAAAACTTACAATTTATGCAAGAAAACAAAATTATTTTTAATAATTTTTGTAACCTGTGAACCAGGCTTAATCGGATTCAAAATTATAAATTTAATTTAAATCAAAAGGTTGAACAAACAATGTTAAAATTATAACACCCGTACTATCAGCCAAGAAATGAGTACACTTTTTGTATACTATAAACAGAAAAATATATTTACGAAAATAAAATAATGTAATATATGCAAATATTTTTTCATACAAACAAAACGACTCCTTTATTTGAACAAAGCAAGTAGTTTCTGAAATTGCACGTGTAGACCGGGCTTAACAACCTACCAGCTATTGTAGAGACGTGCTGGGTTAAATACTGAGAATTTGAGTGCAGAAAGAGAGGAATATTTTATTTTTGTGCCGGGGCGGCGTGGCTTGGAAATTTCCAAATGCAACAGAAAGACACTATAAATGAAAAACCGTTATTCTCAGAATAGAGATTATCAAAATATGCAAATACGAAGGACCTTGAGGATTTAATTAATAAATAATTAATATGATACGGCTCGATGGAACAGAAATGTTTAGGCAATACGTAAAGTATCCTTAACAATAGTAACCTATACTTATTGTACGGTTATAGAGTATATTCCCATAGGTAAGCTGGTTAAGAGTAGATAACGATTTTTCATATGTAATTTAAAGTATTATCTGCATAAATGGCACAAAGAATATTTGCTACGAGAGGTATATGGTTCAAAATGCATACAGTATCACGACTAATAAGTTATGTTCACATACATGTAGAGTACTTACAGTTTTATTCCTTGATGACGTGTCACATCAGAGCTCTGATTGAATTCCATAATCCATTTGGTTCATTTGTAAGGCACTCACTAATACGCTAAATAAATCATCGTCGATAATACTGAGCAGATTGAATTATCTGAGCGGTATAAAACGATAGCAAAAAAAGCCGGTAAAATGCGGCCTTTTTACGAATAGCGGGAGCGTCGATAGATTAGAGATGATTCTCGTTAGGAAGCTTTTGACGATCTGCCCCGGCGAGGGGTTCAAATGCGAGTCTCAACAATAACCTGGAGTTTCCAGAAAGGTTACATAAATACTACTTGAATTTTAAGTAATCAGTAGTACAGGGGCGTAACTAATTATTTTAGTGAGCCGTGTATAATATATTTATTGTACAGATGGAAAACGAAATATTCTAACCGAAGAAGTTATGCGAGCAATAAAAGACGCAAAGAACAACAAGGCACCTGGCGAAGATCTAACAACAGCCAAACATTTTAAACACCTAAGTGACGATGCTGTCAGGAAATTAACCTATCTCTTTCACATTATATATGAACATGACACTCTACCACATGACTGGCTAACATCCACACATGTAGCTCTTCCTAAAAAACAAAAAGCAAGGAAATGTGAAGACCATCGAACTGTATCCCGAATGAGTCATGCCGCTAAGATTTTTCTGCGAGTAATTTATAACCGCATTCACAATAAGTGTGAAGAATACCTGAGTCGTTCTCAATATGGTTTTAGAAAAGGTACAGGCACCAGAGAAGCAATTATGGGATTGACACTAATGGCAGAAAGGTATTTCGAGGTTCAAAAACAGCTGTATGTGTGCTTTGTTGATTATAGAAAGGCCTTCGACCGCATTAGACACGAAAAATTGATTGAGGTGCTAAAAGAAGTAGGGCTGGACGGACACGACATAGCTATACTAACCAATACATACTGAAACCACACAGGATGTGTTCGAACAGACAACGGAAATACCAATTATGTAAACATAGAACGAGGAGTGCGTCAAGGGTGCATTCTCTCCCCTCTACTATTTAACGTCTATGCCGAACATATCATCAGAGCTTCTCTTGAAGATCGCCCTGAAGGTGTCAGAGTCAATGGAATTATCATTACCAATGTAAGATATGCCGATGACACCGTAGTATTAGCGGAAACAAAAGAGCAACTAAAAATATTGATGAATATACTATCAGAAGAAAGTCACAGACTGGGCTTGGATATTAATCTTTCCAAAACCAAAATCATGGTATTCCACAAGAATCCCCATGAACAAATTGCACTCAACATACAAATCAATGGTATCATCCTTCAGAGTTCCAAGAGCTTCATATACCTGGGTAGAGAGCTAAACAGTCAGCTAGACCACTCAAAAGAAATTAGAAGACGCATTGAAATAGCAAGATTTGGCTTCATGAACATGAGTAAAATGCTCTGTAACCCCAAGCTATCAGTCACAATAAGACTGAGAACACTAAAGTGTTACGTGTGGTCTCTATTGCTATATGGCTGTGAGACCTGGACATTAAAACAGAATGACGTCAAGAAACTGAATTCATTCGAAATGTGGATGTACCGCCGAATGCTAAGAATAAGCTGGACCAGCAAAACTACAAATGAAGAAGTACTGGAAATAATGAACACACGTCCTCAGCTGGTCAATACAATCAAAATTAGAAAGACGTCATATCTAGGACACATAATGCGCCATAGGGAATTTGAGCAGCTTCAGGTAATATTAGAAGGCAAAATCGAAGGTAAAAGGGGTATAGGAAGAAAGAAAAAATCCTGGCTCCGAAACATCAGAGATTGGACCCACACAACAGGGAATGATTCCACACAATGAACAATCCATCAAGCCCAGAACAGAGAGAAATGTGCTATATTGATCGCCAACCTCAATAGAGAAGGCACTTAGGAGGAGGAGGAGATGTGTGGTCAATGACAGAATTCTACTGCACAATACAGAACGCCAGCTAATAAAGCTTTTTCGTGCAAGTTCTATTCTGGTCGAAATCACTGTCAACTCTGAAGTCAATCCAGCTACCCAGATATCTAAACTGTTCCACCCTTTCCAGGATTTTGTGATCTAATTTTAGTACTGAGTCGATATTAATTTTTCCGACCACCATCCATTTTGTTTTCTTTGCGTTGGTTGTTAAACCCTTTGCATACAGGGCTTAACAATCAACGCAAATACATTTAATGTTTACAGCGTTCAACAGGGTTTAAAGATCTTCCAGACTCTCTGCCACTATGGCGGTGTCATCTGCGTGTCTGATGTTATTAATGATTTCACCACCGATTTTAACGATTATTTATATATTTTTTTGATGTAGCCCTTTTGAGGGATTTTAAATATACCTTTTATAAAGGATTTTACTGTTTTTTGTATTTCATGGTATACAGCCAACTACAGGAAAACTTTTTCCTTGTGAATTTTTTGGATTATTTAACGTTTCCTCAAAAATTGGTTCGGTGTAGGCATTGAACAATATCGGTGACATAACTGATCCCTGTCTGACACCACGCTATATCCTGTATCCCTATAATAGTTGTAAACAATGATTGTACAAAAAGGATATGAGCTAGAAACTAGAGCTAAGCACCAACTTCTTGGTCTAGTTGTTTGAGACAGATATCGTAGGGTTACGGGTGCAATTCCTGGATAAGGAATATTCGGATCTATATTGGCTGCTGATTCAGAAGTGGTTCCTGACTCGGTCTCTGAAAAAAATAGCACTTAATTAGATTGATGTAAATATTGATCCATGATAGGATAGTGAGGCTCGTCTATGCATTAAACATTCCTTTATTTGGAAGCAGGAACTTAGTCAGAAGTAGCCCCATATGAAGCTCACAAAATTCTGATTACAATGGCAAAAATGCATGAGTGCTTCAAGCTTCAACGTGCTTTCTGCGGCTTACACTCCTGATTTGGTCCACTCCGATTATTATAATAATGATTCACTCTTAATCCTCTCTTGATCCACTCTTAAATAAAAGAATCAACTCGAACGAAAAAATAATATAAATAATTGAAGAAACAAATGCCTATTTTGTGGAGCTTCCAGAACCGTATTCTTCGGATGAATAAAGAAGTTGGAAATTCGGTGCAATCGTTGTATTCAGCTAAAAGAAGACTATATCGAATAAAATGAAACAATTTATTTCTTCATTTCAAAGAAGGTTAAAAATTGGACCACCTAGCATCAGCAACATCACTGTAAAATCGAGTATTTTTGATTACCAATACACTTTAATGTTGTAGGGCAGTATAGATATAGATTCTTTCACTGTCAAGGTAATGGTAATAAATGTAAGCATTTACTGGGAAAAACAACAAATGCCAATATGTTTAGAATAAAAATTTTAAAATCTAATACAACATACTGATGTTTATATCTGGTTTCCATCTTTGACATACTAACTTGATCAAAGTCTACACGTCAAACAAAAATAGTAGTAAGCAACTCAAACACAATACTTGTCTTGATCTATCCAACAAAAACAGCATATAAAAGATTACCTCTCATTTAATTAAATCTCCCGTCGCGTTACGTCTGCTGACGTGTTTATTTTAATTTCACAGGTTGAATTTTTTAATGTTTTTATGACCTCTGTTAACATTTGTGTTAATGATTTTCTGTGAGTTTCTTATTAATTTGTATCAGCACTTTAATTACACTTTCTAAAGAAATCAACCATTTGTATTTCACTTTTAAATTAATTTGAATATTGGCTAGAGTCCTATTGTCTTCTTCTTCTTCTTTCTTGTATCTAGGCTTTAAAGCTTGTTTCTTCTTCAATATTAGCCTCCTAAGTTGTTTAAGTTATCGCACCATCTTTTTCTTGGTCTGCCAATACTTCTTCGTCCATTTGGTGACTTATCTCGTGCTATTCATAATATCCTATCCTCTGCCATTCTACTAATATGTTCGTTCCACTCATGTTTCCGTTTTGTCACCCATCCATTTATGTCTTCTACATTGCATGATCTTCTTATGTTTTCGTTTCTCTCCCTATCCAACAGACTTTTTCCTGATATTCGTCGAAGTATTTTCATCTCTGTTGTTTCTAGTAGTCGTCTCGTTTTAGATGGCCAGGTCTTGTCTCCACCGTGGATGTCAATATAGGTCTAATTGTTGCTTTATATATTCTTGCTTTTATGTCTTGTTTTATGTGTTTGTTCTTCCAGATTGTGTCATTAAGAGATCCCGCCGCTTTACTTGCTTTTAAGCTTTGTTGTCGTACCTCTTCAACATCTCCGTAAATAGTTATATCTATTCCCATCAATTTCGATTTTACATCGTAGTGGGTATTTTGATGTTGTCATACATTTCGGCAATCTTCTTCTGTCTTGGCGATTAATGCGGCGTCGTCTGCATAACATAATATTTTGATTTCTTTGTTCATGATCCTGTAATCATGACCTTTACGTACTACTTCTTGTATTATTTCGTCCAGTGTTATATTACAGAGCAGTGGGCTTAACGAGTCACCTTGTCTGACTCCGCTTTATACTGGTATAAACTGTGTAAGTTTTCCATTTATCTTTGCCTGTATCCGATGGAAGTAGATGGTAATCGGTATGGTAGTTTTCCATGGTTTGTATAGTATTGATTGGTATGTTTCTTCTATACAGCAGGTTAAGAGGTCTTCGACTTGGATGCGATCGAAAGTCTTTGTCAGATCTATAAAACATAGATATGCTGGTTTATTGTACTCAAAACCCTTTTCTCTGATTTGTCTTAGTACAAATACGGCGTCTACGCAGGATCTTCCGAATCCGAATCCTTGTTGCTCATCTGATAAAGTTGTTAGTTTATTGATTTTGTTGGTTGAGACTTTTGTGGTTAGCTTAAGTGCGGTGTTCAGTAGATTTATACCTCTAATATATTTATACCATTTAATAGCAATTTTTTATATTCGCCATTAATTCAGTCCAGGGCCTATTTTACCACTAGGCCAGTGAGGCACCTGCCTCGGGCCCGCATTTTAATGGGGCCCGGAAAGATCATCAAAAAATTTTTATTGCAATAAAACAAGATAAATTTTCTAATTTGTCAACTGTGGTCTTAGAACCACATGAGCCACACTTTGAAAATCTTTCTACGTATCATCCACAGTAGAATAAGAGATAAATGTGAAGAAGACCAGGATGAAACACAATTTGGCTTCAGAAATGGACTGGGAGCCCGGGTCGCACTCTTTGCACTAAATGTATTATTGCAGAAATGCCGAGATCAAAGGAATGACGTATTTGCTGTATTTATTGACTATGAGAAGGCCTTTGATCGAGTACAACATCACAAATTGTTAAAATATTAAAGGATTAAAGAGTTGATAGTCAAGATGTACTAATCATGGAAAAATTATACTGGCGTCAAACAGCGACAGCTTGCATAAATGGAAAATCAACAGAAATATGCAAAATACAAAGAGGTGTCAGACAGGATTGAATACTGTCCACACTGTTATTCAATTTATATTTAGATAGAATATTTAAGGAAGCGCTCCATATTTTGGAATGGGGTGTGAAAGTTAATGAAATTCTGATAAATACAATCAGATTTGCAGACGATACAGTTATTTTAAGTGATGATATGAATAGATTACAACACCTTTTAAATGCCATTGACACAGTGGGAAGAGAGTTTGGCCTAAACATAAACTGTTCAAAAACAAAATACATGGTATTTAGCCGTTTGGCCCATCAAGATTCACAGTTATATGTTGATGGGCATGTAATTCAAAGAGTACCCAGTTTTAAATATCTTGGTTGCCATATTACTGAACAACTAGATCCAGATAAAGAGATAAAATGTAGACTCGAAATAGCCCGCACGACATTTTTAAAAATGAGGTCATTCTTCTGTAATGATAACTTGCAACTTAAACTTCGAAAGCGCATGATTAAATGTTACATTTGGTCAGTCCTCTTGTATGGTGTCGAAGCATGGACATTAAAAATATCGACCATTTATCGTTTGGAGGCCTTTGAAATGTGGCTGCACAGACGTATACTGAAAATACCATGGACGGCTACTCTGACAAGTGTGGCAGTCCTTAAGAGAGCAAATGCTGCCCGCGAGCTACTTGATAACATCAAATGTAGAAAGGTGGCCTATTTTGGACACGTAGTAAGGGGCGACCGGTATAATATTCTTCAACTTATTATGATGGGTAAAATCGAAGTTCGCAGAGTAATTGGTAGAAAGCAGGCCTCTTGGTTGAAGAATATCCGGGAGTGGACAGGAATAAAGAAAGCAGAACACCTATTTAGAATAGCTCGAGACAGAGACAGTTTCGCCATATTAATCGCCAACGTCAAGAGGACTTGATAGGGCACGTTAAGAAGAAGAAGAATGTCTTAGAACAATTAAAAAATTTGATATCAATATTAACTAATTAACTTAATTAATATTATTATTTTAATTATATTTAGGGGCCCGAAAATTATGTAGTGCATCGGGCCTGATTTGAAGTAAAATAGGTTCTGATTCAGTCATTGGCCAAATACTGTATTCGTCATATAAATGAAACAAAAAAAAAACAGGTTCTTAGGGAGAAACATTTGAATTAATAATATTATGTTAAAGCACAGCTTATTAAAACTTCCATAAAAAAACATTCGCCTTACCATCTAAGTCTGAAACTGTAGATTCTCCACTCTCTGACAATTCCCAACGAGAGCCCCTTCTGTATAATCGGCTGTCTGAATCAGAGCGGCAGTGGATATAGCTCGCATTGGAAAGTAGGGCACCAGAGCTCGAGTAACAATGCATTGTTCCGAAATGGTAAAATATATTTTCTTCAGTTCCTAATACCAACAGGGATTTACGTTTGTTTTCAGGTGGTGAGTCTGATTGGCTGTCCTGAAAACAAGAAGTAGTAATAAATTAGTAGTTCTAAAAAATATAGGTCTATAGTAACTAGTGATGTAACGAATATTCGTATTCGCATTCGCATTCGCGAATATTCGCATGTTTTTGCATATTCGCATTTGCATCCGCATTCGCGAAATTTGTGCGAATGTTTTGCGAATATGAAAACCAGAAAAAAAATAATTTTAAGATAATATTAGGTTAATAAAATCAAAATATATTCACTTCTCATCTTTTTTTATTAAGAAAAGGTAACTTAACCACAAACATGCAGCTACTCTCAAATGGAAATATGCAGGACACAACAACAGACAAACAGACGGAAGATGGAATAAAGCGATAACTCACTGGAGACATTACGACCATAAAAGAGGAAAGGGCAGACCACAGATGAGCTCGTCTGATGACCTAAAAAGATTCGCAGGGACCAGATGGACATTTAGCACTGAACCGAGAAGAATGAATGGAAAAATAAGGGGGAGACCTACATTCAACTTTGGACAAATGAAGGTCAATAGATAGATAGAACTTAACCTTGTATTAGCTTATTACATTATCAGCCTTCACTTTTTTTATTATTTGGTATTATGTAATAAAGCTTAAGATTCAGATTGATTTACACTAAATATCAATTAAACTTTCATTATATATTTAGGAAACATTACAAAATAGAAACAAATTAAAAAAAAACTGAATATTCGCATTCGCATCCGCATTCGCGAATGTCGGTAGCAGATATTCGCATTCGCATTCGTATTCGCGAATGTTCAAAAAATGACATTCGTTACATCACTAATAGTAACAGTTAAACAACAACGAGATATAGCTTATACCGTTTATGTTTCGGAAGAAGTACTTCAACAAATACAACTTATTTTATTTAAATAATCGGATCAAATTTAAAGCTTTTCAGCGATGGAACAATATGTTACAATCTGCAGTCACACAGGCCATGGAAATGAAAACAATGTTCGAGAGCAAGAGCTTCATTTCGCATATAGGGTGATTGATTAGTAGGGTAAAGCTCAATAGCTCCGCTGTAGTAATAGATAGCGATAAAAGTTGATAACAAAAATTTTAGCCACCTTTGAGCTTCACATTACAAAATTAGTTAGAATATTACAGGGTGTTCGGTAACACAGTGGCAGACGAAACTTATGTTTTTTTAAATGGATCACCCTATATTTTATTTTAAATTCGAAATTCTGTTAACTTCTCCATCACAAAAATATAAAGGTTTGTTATGTTATACAGGGCATTTACAAAGTTATAACCAATTTTATATGAAAATCGTAACAAGTTCAACTCCCTGTATAAATAAAAATAAGCAAAACAACAATGATTTATTAATGCCATATTTTTTATCGTATTGTCAAAATTTTCAAGAATGGTCGATATTGCTAATTTTCTTAATATCAAATACAGGGTGAGTCAAAACGCAAGTACATTATTTTCTCAGTAATTTTAAATGGAACACCCTGTATTTTATATCACTATTGAAAAGTACCATTACCGTACTTTAATTTTTAGATAACATTCCCTATGTCTAAATTTATTAGTTTTCGAGATATTTTCATTTCTCAATGGACCAGTAGCGTGGCCACCCAAATCACCAGAATTTAATAAACTGGACTGATTTTTTTGGGGTTACGTTAATAATGAAGTTTATAAAATACCTCCAACAACAAGGGATGAGATGAAAAATAGAATACAAAGTGTATTTCGATGTGTTAATTTACAAAATGCTCCGTAGAGTAAGTAGCTCATTCAATGATCGTTTTTAGGCGTACATAAATGTGTTAGGAGATAATTTTGAACACCTTATGTAATTAAATATTAAACATATTTTATTAAAAGTAGCTTCTAATTTTTTCAAACATGTTTTTTTGTAAAATGTATTACTGATAAATTATGTTTCGTTCTTTATTTGTTACATTGTTACATTTACATTCAAAAGTAGTGTTTAATTGTCTTCACAAAATATTGTATTTTGTGTTTGTGTGTTTTTTTGTAAAATTTATTACTAATTTTCTTTGTTTATTTGTTGCATTTACATAAAAAGATAGTTTTTAATTGTTTCAAAAATGTTGCATGTAGTGGTTGGGTTTTTGTTTGTAAAATGTATTACTAATAAATTATTTTTATTTCTTTATTTGCTACAGTGTTACATTGATTACCGGATTGATAATCGGTAATCTTTAATTGTCAATTCAGTCATGGCTTACTTAAAATTTAGATAAATTTAAACACCTAAAATAATTTGCTCTGAAAAATGAAAATATCTCTAAACATATTAAAAAAGAAGCCGTATCTCGAATAAAACTAGTTTACCAAAAAAATACTAAAAGGCAAAAATGTTTTAAAAACGTTGTGTTTAACTAACGGTATCACAATAATAATTTAATTGGAACATACATAAAAGTTTGGGGGGGGGGGGGGCGTTTAAGGGAACAAAACCTCCACAAAATTTTTATAGGGTGCACAAATTTCACTATAATTTCTTTTTAAGATGATCCTACCATAATAATGCTACATGTCCATTTTCATTAAAAAATCTCTAATAGTTTTCGATATATCGGAAAAAATCGATTTTCATTTTGTAACTTCAAAGGGCTGTAACTTTTTTGTGTGAATATTTGTACTAAATAAGTTAGGTTCAATCGAACTATGTTTGGTCCCAGAATATGTGATTTAATTTATGACCTGTATTTTTGTTACACCCTGTATATTTTTACATAGTTCTTTATACTGAAATTTTGATTTTTTGCCTTTTTTACTATTTTTTCTATTTGCAGTAAATTTGTATGTTAGTATGAAAGGGCGCCAAATTCTCATTTTGCCCGGGGCGCTCAAAACCCTAGAACCGGCCTTGGATAGAGTAAATATAGAGATGATGATATTCAAACTCCCTCTTGGGAGACGGCACTTAGAAGAATGTTTTTGCAAAATTTATGAAAAGTTTCATTGATTTATTACTAATCACAATCTATAAAAACTAAGAAAATGTTGCAAACAGTATTGTTTTAAAAAAGTTCTTTAGAGTAAAAAAAACGTAAGTTAGGGCACGTTCAACGACGAAATGATAATGACCAATACCAGGAATCTCGGTTGAAAGTTACTGATAGACATATGAGAGAAAGACCAAATTGAACTTTTTCCAGAGACGGTTAAAAAGACAGAATAGAGGCCAAAAAATGACAATGACGATAATCAGAACTTCCGTAATAGGTATTGGATTTCTGTAGGACTAGAGATTATTATTAAAAATTAACTTTCATTTATTTTTTACAATAAACATCAACCTAATGCCGATGAGTATTATATATAGTATATATAGTATATTTAGTTATATGTACCTAAGTTTACTTAACTTAAATACTTTCCAACTTTATTATTCTATATACCGTGTTTCAAAATATTTGTATAACATACACCTTGAAATATTGAACGAAGTTAATTGATTCGCTTAGGTTATTTTTGTCGGAAAGTCTTAACATTACTTTGTTTACAAAAAAGATACATATTTTACCTTTAATAATTTATTCGCAGGATAAACTTTAATGTTCTCTAAAATATTATTTAGAAAGGTGTTTGTTTCCCCTTTCTATTTTCGAGAAAAATATTATTTATTATATAAAGATTCTACAGATTCTCTAAAAACAATAACTATAAAACTGTAAAAAGACACGAAATCAAATTTTGGGCATTAAAGTATGGCTAGAGTAGGTACAGAAGATAACAGAAGATAGAGAATGTTTTTTTCAATTTTCAAAATTGTCAAAAAAACAGTACCTAATACAGACTATATATAGTCCTGTCGCCAGTGGGGGTACAACGGCCTCCTTAATTCAGATGGACTTACCCAAGTTTTTTTATGTACTTTGACCCGTAGAACACGAATTTTTTGGGTAACAGTCGATCCGGATGTCGATAAGGTTGTTATAAACACAGAACTTGAGGAATCACATAACAGCGATTTTTCGTAAAACAAAACATTGTTTTGTATTTTTTGGGTCATTCTAAGCAAAAAATGTTTTTACAAGATTTTTCGTAGGATGCATAGTTTTCGACATAAACGCGGTTGAACTTTCAAAAAATTGAAAAATGGCAATTTTTGAACCCGAATAACTTTTTATTGAAAAATAAAATAGCAATTCTGCTTACCGCATTTGAAAGTTCAAGTCAAATTCTATCGGTTTTGATTATTTGCATTGCTAAAAATTAATTTTTTTATTGTTAAACAAAGCTATAAACACATAGTGATTGAATGATGTTTTCAATGCATTTCCCATTTGAAATCGAACGAGTAGGCGCATACAGACAATTTCTACGTAGATTACGTACATTAAAACGCATGCATTGGCACGGGAAACACTGTGTTTATGGCTTTGTTTAACAAATAAAAACTTAATTTTTAGCAATGCAAGTAATCAAAACCGTTAGCATTTGACTTGAACTTTCAAATGCAGTAAGCAGAATTGCTATTTTATTTTTTAATCAAAAGTTATTCGGGTTCAAAAATTGCACTTTTTCGATTTTTTGAAAGTTCAACCGCGCTTATCTCTAAAACTATGCATCCTACGAAAAAACTTGTAAAACCATTTTTTGCTGAGAATTACCCAAAAAATACAACAAAATGTTTTGTTTTGCGAAAAATCGATGTTATGTAATTCCTCAAGTTCTTTGTTTATAACAAACTTATCGACATCCGGATCAACTGTTACCCAAAAAATTCGTGTTCTACGGGTCAAAATACATAAGAAATACTTGGGTAAGTCCATCTGAATTAAGGAGGCCGTTGTACCCCCCCCCCCCTGGCGACAGGACTAATAGTTACACAAAAGAAATAATATGTATTTGTGTATAGAATAAAAAAGAATAAAAAACCGCTAAACGCTGTAAAAATGAGTGGCGCATACAATATTCCAGCTACAAAACATCTGATATGAATATTACGTGGCGCGAAATAGTTATTTTCATAACTAGTGCGGAAAGTGATACTTTCAACGACGCGATAGCGGAGTTCGGGCACGCAGTCGAGTGCGGGGAAGACACTTTCCGCATGAGTTAGGAACACTATTTTTTCTAGGGCCGTACGTTTGGAAAAAAGCCACAAAATATAGAGTTATATCAATTTTTAATTAGAAGTGAAAATTCACAAATTAATTCTTTGACAAGGTTGTCAAAACCAAACTTTTAATATAATGGGTTACCACGACGACGATATTGGTTTCCATGACGACGATTCAAAACCATTGTAATTGTCTACTGATCTGACTTTTAAATAATATTATGTCAAAATAATTTTATTTCATCGAATTATCAGTAGTAATTGCACAAGAGCTCTAAAATTCTATATTAATTTTAGAGATCGAGTGCAATTTGTTGCGATTATTTCATGAATAAAACTATGTGAAAAATCAAAATTTTATTGTAATTTATTTATGTAAGTACAAAGTAGTACAATTAAACACACAGTTGTTATAAATACTTTACGGTTGAAAGTCATCACTTTTATAATTTTTAAAACATTAATTGTCGTTAATGTCACTGAATGTATTTTTTCGTAGCAACGAAGGGCATCTGACGTAATATACTTGACGGCGGGAAATTATCAAAAATTATCAATTTAATTTAGATTTCTGTAGTTTTCTATTGGTCAGAATCTCCTATGAATGAAATAATCGCGCTAATTTCATTAAAACGTGAACACAATAAGATAAATTTGAAATAACTTAGTAAATAATATCTAAATATTAGTTTATTGCATGTCTTATAATATATTATAATGCCATAATACAGGGTATTTTACTTTCCCGCACGCCTGCAGAATATGTCTTTTCATAAATCAGCTAGATTCTAACATTCCTTGGTTATTACAACATAATTCAAATCTTTCTTTCGCATCGTGATCTCTTGGTCTTATAGTATGAATAAATCAAGTAATAAAAAAATATGAGAAATTTTTTTTAAGAAACGCTTTTCTTATGAGTAACGCTTTAAACACTTAAACTAAAATTTAAAATATTATAAAAAAATCAACTAAAAACCAAAAAATTAAAAAATATTAAACTCGAAGGATTATTCGAAAAAAACGTTCGTTAAAAAATTAAAAAATCTAACACATTCGTTAAAGAAAAGCTTGGGGCGCTTCTTCGCCTCGAAAAGCAGATCCTCGAATAAACGGTTTGACGATAGCGCCCCACGCTTTTCTTTAACGAATGTGTTAGATTTTTTCATTTTTTTAACCAACGTTTTTTTCGAATAATCCTTCGAGTTTGATATTTTTTTATTTTTTACTTTTTAGTTGACTTTTTGAAATTATACTTCTTTACCGGCGATATGAGGGTGAATTTTTATATGTTAAAACCTATGATCCCGGCGCATGCGCATTATAACTTTGTTCTGATTGGATGTTCAAATGACATGTCAAAAATTATTCAATATGGCTGTGGCACAGCTGTAGTTAGATTATTTATGGTTGTTGCGTTTTAAAATTTGTGTGAAAAGAAACAACAAAAAAAGGTTAGTTAATAGTTATACTGCCTTTTTAAATAGTTTTCATATACCTATATTTTTGGACTTTTGGACTATTTTGGACAAGGAAAACTCATTCTAATTTGGTAAGTAGTTTTTATTAAAATCATATTGTAATTATACATTTGGATTAGGTTGAAATATAGTAGAGCGTCGATTATCCGAACTAATTGGGGGACATAATGTTCGGAAAACCGATTTGTTCGGATAATCGAACTACAATATATTGATACATATTTATAGTCATACATATTTATCCACAAGTGAATAAAAGCCATATTTATATACCTACATATTTATTTATATCTTGATAATGACAACTAGCAACTAAACAAAAAAGTGCAGTCTTTGCAACAACATAATTATTTTTGGATACAATATTGAAGAAAATTGAAGATATTTTAAGCGTCAATTACTAACGCTTGCTCGGATAATCGACGCTCTACTGTATGTTTATTTTCTCAAGAATGGGGATTTTAGAGAGAAATCCCCAATTTGGTTCGATTTTTATTTTTAATTCATGATTTTTTGGCGTAGCTTTATTTATCTAGTAAATTTATTTATTTTCTTCCCCAAAATTTAAACTACATAATTTAATTATATTCAAAACAACTGTCAAGCAGTAAAACGTTCAGTTACCCTATTTTTCCACATGACAAATAATGTGGAATTGGACGAGTGAGTCTAGGCTTCGATTACGAATCAAAGCGCCCAGAAATTCACGGGTTCGATTCCCTATGCAAGTTTTTATTTTTTTTAATTTTTTTATGCATTTTATGATTGTAAGTATATTTGTTATATAATTTTTTTTTCAGAAAATGCGTATTTAAAATTTTTGCCAACAATTATTATCGTTCAGAAATCATTTTTTCTTTGTGGCATTTTTCAATGTGTTTGTGTGCGTTTTATTCTTTTATTTTTTTAAATTTTTGGTATTGTCTTAAAAATCACATAATATGTAGTAGAAGTATAACTTCTTACGTGCGTACAAAGTACACACACATTCATTTTTTTTATAATATTTTTAATTTTAGTCATTCATTACTAAAGAATAGCGTTTCTTAAATTTTTTTTTCCATATTTTTTTATTTTTTTACTTTTTAGTCTTACACTTTTCAAACATTAAAATATATCGTCATGTTAAAAAAGGATGTAAGTATATGATAGACACATTTTTTGCATGTATTTCAACTTTTGATACATACAACATACATTGTATATTTTCTGCAATTTCTTCATACATTTCTTAAATCAAAATCATTATTTACACCTATTACAGTTTTCGCAGTCTTTACATCTCTTCTAATGCTTTACTATTGCACGGTGTAGACCCTGTTAATTTCTCGCAATGCAGTTCTTAGATGCACAGACGGCTTGAGCTAGTGCGATCATTAAGGTACGTATCCATACAAGGGTAAACCTCGTTCGGTGTAACAGCTCCACATAGTGGATACGTCGGTGATCGCCGCTCGGCGCTCACCCTCTTCGATTCAACCGGTTTTTAGTGGTTTATATGTAGTTGAGCATGCCGTATCCATTTGAGCAGCTACATCAAGGGGATTCACCCTTGTATGGATACGTACCTTAATGATCGCACTCGGCTCAATGCAACGTAAGCCTGTCCTTACGCAAAAATTTTCGGGCCCAAGTTCATGACAGCGTAGTCAACAGTCGAACCTTCCGTTTTATGGACAGTCAAAACCCACGACAATACTAAGGGCACCATTCGTCTCTCTGTGGTACCATAACTTTTTTCGCTGAAAACTGGATAGAAATCGGACAGAAACTGGATAAATTTGAAACTTTATTGTTTATTTATGAAGCATAACGTAAACAATTAACGTAAAAAGTGAACTTATGCATAGTTCCTATAATTAGCTACAATCTATAAAAGTTTCAAGTTTCTACATTGTAAAAAAACAAGAGAATTTAAGCATTTTCCATTAAAATTTTTTATTTAAACAATTAATAAACATAAAAAATTTTTTTAATAACTATTCATGTATTCTTAAAGGCAGTCAAATTAACGTCTAAAGATTTGACGCAAACGATTGAACTAAAGAAAAGCGTTTAAAAATAAACGGTTTCATTTTGATTCAATGCAAGTCTCTTACCATCATCTGACACGTGTTTTTAGGTTTATCCGTTATCAAAGAGGCTTTGTAGGAACACTGAACTGAAGCAAGCCAGCAATTTGATTCAACCCAGCATGTGAGACTTGTTCACTTGGTTATCCCTTAAAAAGACAGTCGGGTGTAACAATTCATTGAAGTGAGGGGTATTTATTCGTGTAAACAGGAATCACTCCACTGTGCTCCAATACTCCAGATGATCCCTTTCCCCTCTATACCACACTGATGCGCGATAGGGGCACGACTATCGGCAAAATGCTCTTCATGTGGGAGTCCTGGGTAATAGAACTCCAACATGGTACCCTAACCGATTTAAAATTCAGTCCAGCGTGAGGCGCTCTATTCTTGTTATCTTCTTGTGACTTATTCGCGAACTAAAACTTCTTGCTTGGGTCCCGAGCCTCTGCTCTGGGCTAGGCCCAGTTCAGAGACTTAGAGCTTACGGTTTTACGGTTCGAACTAGAAATCTTTATTTATATTATTGAATCGTCAAACTAAGTACCTACATTATTCACTTAATCAATATTTGATTATTTAACATAAGTGGATTAGAAGTTACTTTAGGATTGTAAATATAAGGTAGAGCAAACAACAAGAAAACTACCATTAGATCATTAAATGTTTCAAAAACTTGATATAAAATAAGTTAGAATTATATATTTAGATTAGTTTGAGTGGAGCTAAATATAAAAGATGTTAGTTTGACAAAAATTGATTGAATTTTTTCATAATTGTTGGATTCGACCGTTACTTGATGGAAGTTCATTTTATCTCAAAATAAAACACTGAAAACTTTTGTTGTCTATACTTCCACAAAATTTATTATTTACAACTATGTGACTAGCATAAACAACTAGCATAAATAGCAGTAAACAACGGCTATAACGAACAAACAGTTAGAACAAAATTTTAAATCAAAAACTCCATAAGAAAGCCCTGAAATTAGTGTATCCACCGCCACAGAAAGAACCCAGTACCTTCTGCTCTCTCACATATACTGGCAAGATAACAACAAAAATAGCCAGATACATAAAAAAGAAAGGAATAAAACCAGCTTTCAGAACTAACAACAACTTAAGCAAATATATTAAGAACAATAAAAGCCGAAAGAGAAAGCAACTACAGAGTGGTGTGTACAAACTAACTTGTGGTGACTGTCCGAAAACGTACATCGGTCAAACTGGCAGAACTTTTGACAAACGGATAGCAAAACACAAAAGGGCTTTCAACAATAGAAAAACAGACACTTCTACATACGCACTTCACCTGATAGATTATAGATCATAATCATTCTTTCAATGAAGGATTTCAAATTCTGCATATCCAAAATAAAGGCCTTAAGTTATCTTTTTTAGAATCTATGGAAATTAATAAACTGAAAAATACAGATATAATTCTGAATGACCAACTCGAGACAAACAGCTCCCCACTCCTCAACCTCTTCAGTTAGAGACTTAAAACGGCAAACACATTGTAAATTATATCACTTGAGAAAGGCACTCTGCCGAAACAGCTGTAGTCACATAGTTGTAAATAATAAATTTTGTGGAAGTATAGAAAACAAAAGTTTTCAGTGTTTTATTGTGAGAATTTTTTCATGTTTGTAAAATAATAGGGTTCATTTCTTATTCTTATTATTCGCTGTTATTATTAACGAATTAAAAGATGATTGGCTTCGATTTTATTATTGCCTCGTATTATTAACGAATTAGAAGAAAACTGTGTCGATAATCGTCAAAGTAAAATTACAATGGACTTATTATTATAGGGTTATTATGACACAAATTCTCTAAATGAAACTTAGAAAAGGTTTTTTATTGACCGATTTATATCTCGTTCTGAAATATTATTTTATAAATTACATAAAACGGTTTCTACTCAATTTATGTCTGTTACGTCTAAAACGAAATCTTGATTACTGTCAAGCTTAAAAAATAATGTCAGCAGAATATATTATATTTTCCCCATTATAAGCTGTTTCTAAATTGGATGATTATTGCTTGTATTACATTTCTAAGTTAAAAATCCACCCCGTACTCTTAAAATTACGGAACTTTCTTCGCAAATAATAAAATAAACAAGTAAAAATGTTCTTTAAGCTTTCTTTGTTATTTTTTTTCTTTATTTTTATTAAAAATATTTATTTTTGAAATATTCTAACCATTAAGAGCCATGAATAATAAAATGTTCCGATTTATAAATTCTCATGTTTTTAAAGGTATGTGGAAATTATACTGCAATATCAATCACCACAGTATATGTGTATAGACAGGTAACATGAAAAAAAAATGTTCACTCTGCAGCCTCCATTTATACCAAAAATATGTTACAAGAAATTATAGAGCCCTGGAGTATATATGTACTCAGGGGCGTAATAGACGCCCCCGCAGCATGAAGCTTGCAGGGGGCCCCAATATGTCATGGGCCCCATTTTGTCGTCTAATATAATGTAAAAATGTGTTATTGTTATATTATTTTGCGCATACATACGCAACGTTTTTTAAGCAATGTAGTATTGAAAATGAAGTTGCCCATCAGATGGATACAATGCATCGTGTGTATGTATTGTACGTATTAATAAAATTGTAGATATATTCGCTGATAGTAGTGCACGAAGAAGGTTGCTTATCTCATAGAATAATATTATGTAATAATGTAGTGATTTATTAATTTTCTTCCTATTTTATTCTATAACAAAAAAGATGACAAATGTAAGTTGTCATAAACAGTGCATGAATAAGTTGTCATAAACAGTGCATGAATACACTAATAGCCCAGTAAATGACCGTTTTGGAGTGTAATTATCAGCGTCACGACGTATTTGCTTGGCAATTTGGATTTCGATTCTACTTATCATCCACTTCAAAGGTGGAGTTGTACCGTTGGTTGCTTTACTTTGGGGGGGGGGGGGGGGTGAACAAGCAACTTTTGTTCTATAGAGCTTCTTTAGTCAATACTGTTCAAGTGACTTGCGAGTGAACATGTTTATTTTTCAACAAAAAAATCACGTATTCAGGTTTTCTACGAATAACTCAAAACATAAGTATTTTATCGAATTAAATATTATAGAAAAATTAAATATTTTTAGCAAAAATGTAGCTTATAAAAAAATAGTGTACCTATTCATGAAGTCTGTCGACACAGTAAAAGGAAAGTTGTATCTCATGAAAAATTGTTCTTATTCGTTCAATTTCAAATCGAATATTTCAACGTGAAATAACCAGCAAACAAAGCACTTTTTGGTTCTTTTTAATGTTTAAAAAGGAGCTTTATTTTTATTTTTAATATCCTTTTTATAACATTTTATAGCAAGCTTTTAGCATAAAAACTAAGCGAATTACGCTCAAAATAAAGTTATCCCCTTTTTTCCTAAAAAAACGTGAAAATCTCCCCTTAAATTGGATCGGTTCGAAGTTCTTATTTTTGAGAAAAATTGGTTTTATAGTAAAAATAGTTTTTTAGAAAAATGCCATTTTTTCAAAATAACTTAAAAGGTATTAGCAAGGGCGGATCCAGAGAGTCCCCCTCGAGAATTTAAAATAATATAAATTTAATTATTTGCAGTTCAAATGTGTTTAGTTTCAAACACATATCCAGTTTGCTACGAGAAAAATGTTTATAGTTTTGTGTTGAAAAAGGTTGTGCTAAACGAGGTAAAGTGTGAGGTAACCTAATCTATGCATGTATAATAAAAAAAGTTCATGACCCCCCGAAAATCGGTCTTGGATTAGCCCTTGAGTATTAGTGATACGAAAAATCTCAAAGAGTAAAGAAATGTAGGTTTTGCTTTTATAAATATTTTGTTTTTGAAGTTATATGTACTTCTTTACGATCGAGAGTGAAATTTTATCACATTCTGGGCGCATGCGCACACAGACAGTAGTATTTATTTCGTTGCTAATCTTTCTAAATGTATGTTTCAGCGCTGTCAGCGCAAATAAGTCATATTATATCATATAAAAGGATATATTAGTGTTAAGTAAATGTATTATTTATTATACTTTTTATGTCTTTGGGTTTGTCTTCATCTGGAATAAAATATTTTATAATAATAGTAAGTACATTTAAAGTATTTTTGTATACTTCACTTGGTCAGTATATGAGAAATCTTGTAACCTGTCAAAGTAGAAGGGATATAGCTCAGTGGTAGAGTGTGTGACCGGAGATCGAGAGGTCCCGGGTTCAAATCCCGGACGATTCATTTTTTTTATATTTTTGGTATCGTTTTAATAAAATTTTTTTAAAGGTGGTAGGTAAAGAAAGTTAGTTTAATATTTAAATAAAATACAAATAACCTGTTAAGTATATTAATTTCGTTGAAATCATAATAATAGAAGTATAACTTCTTACGTGCGTACAAAGTACACACACATTCTTTTTTTTTGTTTTTCTGTAAGAAAAAAATTGGTTAAGATATGGCTGTTATATATAAAACTTGCATACACTCGTAGTTAGTGACTCGTTAGAGCTCTTTCAAATAAAACCCATTTAAAAATAAGCACTTTGAACCGGTGAAACTTACAGGTCATATAAAAAAAGTTAAATAATTTGTAAAGCGGTAATGATTAGTTTCATTTGGGGTGCTAAATAAGGGGAGATTTTCACATTTTCTTTTACCAAAAAAGGCTTTAACTGTATTTGGAGCGTAACTTGCTTAGTTTTGATGATAGAAATTTTTATAAAATGTAAAAATACCTAAAACTTTTTTAAGACATTTTAAAAAAGTTTTAATGAGTTTTCCCCGAAAAGTGCTTCATTTTTTGGTTACTTCACGTTGAAATATTCGATTTGGAATTTGACAAATAAATAAGAAAAAATTTTCATGAGCTACAAATTTACATTTACTAGGTCGATAGACTTCATTTTTGTATGAACTACATTTTTGCTACTTATTTACGAATACTTACTTTTTGAGTTCTTTGCAAAAATCCGCCTGAAAACGTGTTTTTTTTGTTGAACAATGTTGAACATTGTCACTGGTAACTAACTCGAAAAGTATTGACTGGACCACTTCGGTGGTGACATTAAAAATTACACGGTATCACCGTATTTCACATTAAGATTTTGTTACACATGTCGCATTTAGTAATATTTTTTAAAGGGGGCCCCATTTCCAATTCTGCGGGGTACCACCAGTGTTACGCCACTGGTACCTACCCTGCTGAAAAAGACGGTATATTAGAAGCCTTTGGTATGTCTCTCGGTAGATTGTATGTACTAAAACAAATTTGGCCATTTTGTCCTATAATAAAATCTAAGGTTCATTCTGGTCATTTTGTACCTCATGTCCCTACAGTATCTTTAAATTATTTTATATTGGTTTTTTTATATCACCATTTGCGTTTAAGTCTTTAGTCTTTTATCATATCACGTTTATGTATCAATCCTCAGGCGATTATCCTCCGCATTATTTTTTATCATTCTTACCCAGCCCTTAATCCATCCATACATCCTTCTTAAAGTCCTTTTTGCATGTCCGTCGTATATCTGTACTTCTAGCTTTGTCCCATAGTGTCTTACCATCGATTTTTGTAAGGGTTTTAATTTCTGCTGTTTCGAGCATTTCTTTTGTCCTCTCTTCGTCAGTCGTGTTTCTGCTGCGTATGTCATTATTGGTCTGATCAGTGTTTTGTAAGTTCTGCTTTTCATTTCTTCGTCAACCCGTATTTCATTTTTCATATTTGTTATCTTGTCATCCCGCATTCTCCACGGTTCTGTAAAGAGGTGAAGGAAAAATGTAAAGAAAAAAAAACATTAAACAAAGTAAGTTATCAATCGAAGTAGCACAGAAAACGACAATAAATATCGTCTCCATACCATCAGATTGACTACAGGTGGAATACTTTCTTTGGTTACAACCTCCCGAGATTTTCAAAATTTATAAATACAGGATGCCGAGGAAATTAAGATGAAAGAATTTTAAATAATTCACAACTCATCTGCTCAGCGTGGTAAAAGTTCCAACAAGAAAGATTCCTTAATACTCCTACAAAAGAGTAAATGAATTAAAAATGTAACATTTTAAATTTCTTTGCAGCACTAAATGTTCATACATTTTTAATTCATTTACTCTTTTGTAGGAGTATTAAGGAATCTTTCTTGTTGGAACTTTTACCACGCTGACCAGATGAGTTGTGAATTATTTAAAATTAATCTTAATCTTAATCTTATCGAAATCTTAATTTCCTCGGCATCCTGTATGATTTATAAATTTTGAAAATCTCAGAAGATTTAACCAAAGAAAGTATTTCACCTGTTGTCAATCTGGTGGTATGGGAACGATATTTATTGTCGTTTTCTGTGCTACTTCGATTGATAACTTACTTTGTTTTTCGGTAGATGGCTCTAGTCCATCCGTGACGTTTCTTATTTTGCAATTCGGAAAGGCCCAAAGTTTGATACCTGGAGAAATCGGAGAGAAGAGGATATGGGACTACTGATGAGGGAGAAGGACCTCCGAAACCGGTATAGACTCTTCCTGCACTCTCCGATTTAACCAGAGTATTATGCAGCTGCTACATTTTCGTGTTGAAAAGAAATTGAAAATGTTTATACATTTTCTAAAAAATATTACCTAAAGTACATAAACAGGACTCAAGCGAAGCGTATGAAGATTACAAGGGAATAAGTTATTTAGATACAGCCAAGGTGCTGGAAACAGAAGAAATGAGCATAGGCAACATAGAAAATATAATGTACAGGGTATAAACTAGTGGACACTAAATAGGAAAAAAGGGTCGTAAAATAGCAAGAGACAAATCGCCAAATCACCAAAAGACAAATTGGTTAAGGAAGTATCTTCCATAGAGGCAAATTCAATAAATAAGCAAAACTGCTTATATAAAGAAAGAAGAGCTACACTGAGCGGCACAAAAATGGCCACCCCACAAAATGGGTAATTTTTGATGTCGTGAATTTTCTAAATCAGTTGTCCGATTTAAGTGATTTTTTTAACATTTTATAGCCTTATTCTTTAGCAATGTCGCTGTAATAAAATTATTGCTAGACAGGTAAATGATCATTGTATACCGGGTGTACCAATCAAACTCTGTTTTATTCTCAAAATTCACCACACCCTGTGTAATATTCTAGCATTTATAAAATATTGAAATTACAACCCAACTATAGCCGCAGGTTTTCTTAACATTATGTTTTCTGATTCATTCGCCCATGTTGGATAATAAAAAAGTTAGGTACTTTAACAACTAGCCATGCTCTTCATCAATACAGGGTGTTTCTAAATAAGTGCGACAAACTTTAGGGGGCAAATCTGCATAAAAAAATATTGGCCGTTTGCTTTATAAACACATGTCGGCAAATGCTTCGTTTCCGAGATACTGGATGTTGAATTATTTTCTTACAAACTGAAGATTTATTTATTGCTCTAAAACCGGTTGAGATATGTAAATGAAATTTGGTAAGTTTTAAGATACAGTTATTGCACATTTTTGACACGCAATTAAGGATTTTATATTCTCCATTGGCGCGCATACGGGTAATATGACGGGTAATATTACCCGCATGCACGCCAATGATGAATATAAAATTCTTAGTTGTATGTCAAAAAATGTGCAATAACTGTATCTTAAAACCTACCAAATTCATTTACATATCTCAACCGGTTTTAGAGCAATAAATAAATCGTCAGTTTTTAAGAAAATAATTCAACATCCAGTATCTCGGAAAAGAAGCATTTGCCGACATGTGTTTATAAAGCAAACTGCCAGTATTTTTTTATGCAGATTTGCACCTTAAAGTTTGTCGCACTTATTTAGAAAGACCCTGTATTAATGAAGAACATGGCTAGTTGTTAAAATACCTAACTTTTTTATTATCCAACATAAGCGAATGAATAAAAAAACAGAATGTTAAGAAAACCTGCGGCTATAGTTGGGTTTTAATTTCAATATTTTATAAATGCTAGAATATTACACAGGGTGTGGTGAACTTTGAGAATAAGACACAGTTTGATTGGTACACCCGGTATACAATGATCATTTACCTGTCTAGCAATAATTTTATTACAGCGTTATTGTTAAAGAGTAAGGCTATAAAATGTTAAAAAAATCACTTAAATCGGACAACAGATTTAGAAAATTCACGACATCAAAAATTACCCATTTTGTGGGGTGGCCATTTTTTGTGCCGCTTAGTGTATAATAAATAAATTATTTGTTTACTTTAATAAAATTTATGATGAGTATACATTTGTATGGATGTATTAAATTGCTCAGGAGCACAATAATTGTCTAAAACATAAAAAAAAAGAAAATCAGACAGAACAGTTTAAAATATTTTGAAATATTACCGAAAAATATTAATCAAGAATAAATATTATAACATTCGAAAACATGCGCAGAATCTTCCCGAATAAAAGAGGAGCAGAAAAATACGTATTTATAGGAGTACTAGACTGCATAATAATATCCTACGAGACTAATGATATCTACAACTACGGATAAAGTAAGAAAGAAGCAAGTCAAGTTTTTCTATAGCAACAGACTATAATGGCGGGATTATTTTTCCTATTTTGCATTCGTCGACCTTGGCAAGAAAAATGAACTTAGAAATGAGAGAAAACTAATTTTACAGGCATAAGGAATAATGTCGTAGTCAATTAAAAATAAGGGCATAAATTTTCGCTTTTAGGCTTATTAAAATATTAACTAAGTAATAACCTACTGTTACAATTAATTTTTTTAATATGTCTCACAAAGTAATATAAAAATTTAATACATTAAGTACATTTATTGTAACTATAATTTCAGTATTATTGCAGATTGAGCCATAAACCAAGTATCCAGTACAACTCATACATTTAGAGCTAGCTAAAATAATTTTTAATTTATATAAAATATAAATTCTACTTCAAATATGCTATAATTTGCTTTTTTTTAATCTTCAGCTTAGTAAAACGCTTTCAGAACCTTTAAAAAAATGTATTGTGTCTATTCTTCTGTGGTCGAATCTACTGTCTCTTAAAATGTTATTTCTCTAAAATATTATTTTGAATTTAAACATACCTTATTTTCCCTTACTGGTATCTACGATAATACAACACTACGCGAAAATTTTCCCTTTATCTTATTAGAGTTTTCGAAATCTTTATTATTTTAGAGACTAATTTGTCTAACATTTACCATTGATTTCATTAAAATAACTCATAAAAAACATCAAACATATAACTAGCAAAAAATAAGCTAACTTTGAACAGATATTGATTTCCCGGACCGAATTTTCCGTAGCTCAGTTGCTGACTGTTGGGAAATCGCTCATCGAAGAAGCAACAGCGTCCGTATCCCGAGGAAATTGCGCATGCTCAATAATCCCTTCAAGGAAATGAAAAGCGTAATGGTAATGAGTCTGTTGCATCTGCTATATCTCTCCAATTAGTTGTTTACGTTGAAACGGTGTGAGGATCATAAATTGGTTTATGGAGTAGCGAAACGTTTTTAAAAACCAAATTTTAATTTTAAACTGATCGCCTATATTTGTACGCACCAGAGATATCTCCATTCGTTACAGATTCAACATTTATTTGATTATGTAAGGACACGGGCACAAATTGTGGTAGGCTTGATAAAAGTGGGGTAAAATCTTGCAGAAAACATAATTTTTGATTGCTCGTATAACTAATCGTAAAAATCAGTGCGAATTTTTGCTCATTCTATTTTTATTTATAAAAATACAGGGTGTAACGAAAATACAGGTCATAAATTAAATCACATATTCTGAAGCCAAAAATAGTTCGAACGAACCTAATTTACCTTAGTACAAATATGCACATAAAAAAAGTTACAGCCCTTTGAAGTTACAAAATGAAAATCGATTTTTTCGAATATATCAAAAACTATTAGAGATATTTTATTGAAAATGGACATTTGGCGTTCTTATGGCAGGAACATCTTAAAAAAGAATTATAGTGAAATTTGTGCACCCCATAAAAATTTTATGGGGGTTTTGTTCCCTTAAACCCCCCCAAACTCTTGTGTACGTTCCAATTAAATTATTTTTGTGGTACCATTAGTTGAATTCAATTTCTCTAAAACTTTTTTGCCTCTTAGTATTTTTTCGATAATGCAGTTTTTATCGAGTTGCGGCTTCTTTTTTAATACGTTTACATAAACATTTTATGGGGGTTTTGTTCCTTTAAAACCCCCAAATGTTTGTGTATGTTCCAATTAAACTTTTACTGCGGTACCATTAGTTAAACACAGTGTTTTTAAAACTTTTTTGCCTCTTTGTATTTTTTCGAGAAGGTACCTTTTATCGAGATGTGGCTTCTTTTTTAATATGGTTCAAAATATACCTAAAAATGTAAATCATAAATAAATTTTCATATTATTACATCTCCATAATTGTACTTAGCCATATACAAATATGTGGTGGATTTGAAAATCTCTCGATAAAAACTGACTTTTCGAAAAAGTACTAAGAGGCCAAAAAGTTTTTAAAATAATGTGTTTAACTAATGGTACTACAATATTAATTAAATTGGAACGTACACAAAAGTTTGGGGGGGTTTAAAGGAACAAAATCCCCATAAAATTTTTATGGGGTGTCCAAATTTCACTATAATTTTTTCTTAAGATACTACTACCATAAGAATGCCACATGTCTATTTTTAATAAAAGATCTCTAATAGTTTTCGATTTATTCGAAGAAATCGATTTTCATTCTTAAACTTCAAAGGGCTGTAATTTTTTTATGTGCACATTTGTACTAAGGTAAGTTAGGTTCAATCGAACTATTTTTGGTCCCAGAATATGTGACTAAATTTATGACCTGCATTTTTGTTACACCCTGTATATATGTATAAATATACAGTGAGGGGTAAAATTATGGAATAAATTTATTTTGTCGAGAATGTGTCATTTTTTAAACAAATCCCGATACAGGTTGATTTTTAGATTAAAATTATGATTTTTTGGCAATATTTGGATCACCCAGGGTGACCAAAAATATATTTAATTTGTTAATTGTTCGTAATTTGTTTAAGGGGTTACATAGGTCTTGCGGGTAAAAAAGTGACTTTTAAAAAAAATTATATCTCGAAAACTAAAAATTATTTTTATTTATAATTGGAAAATGTAAAAGTATAGCACTTAAGGTACTCTCAAAAAAAATTTCAGCCAAAAATATTCATTTTTGTAGAATTGACTGCAATTTTTCAACAACAGCCCTTTTTTTGCGGTGGGCAGCATAACTAAGTCCAGTCTCATCTGAAATCAAAAAATCAAAAAGTTTCTTGTAGTTTATACCTCTGGCTAGTGAATGAACGAAGGAATTTAAAAAAAATGAAATTTTAAGATTTTACATCAGTTTAAACACATTTTCGATCCCAATCTTACTCATTTTTTCAAAAATGACTATTTTTAAAGTAGTTTTTTTGAAGTTATTTTTCTTTAGGCGCGATTGAGATTGAGGGTGAATTTATATTGATCTGCGCGCATGCGCACACCGACAGTTTGGTATTAGTCTTTATACGGGCTCTGATTGGGTGTTGAAATGATCTGTCAATAGTTGTTCAATATGGAGGTTATCGGTAAACAAAAATGTTGTATAATATATTAGTTTTTATTGTTGTGAGGACAGAAATAAAATCAAATTTATAATTATAGTGACTTTTTAAATAGTTTGGAAAAGCCATAGGTACGTAATTCTAAATGTTTCAGTTGTATTCCAATAAAAAATTATCTTCATACCTATTTGGAAAATGTAAAAAATATAATGTACTTACCTAGTACTTGCTATGCTATACCCCTAGTAGGCAATGCTTTAATTTACATAATCTGATTACGAACAAACTTTCTACAAATTTTCATCTAATGTATCGTTTTCTTACTCTATATATTGTTGTATTTTAATTTGACAAAAATCAAACTAATAAAAATTCATATAAACAAAATGTCAAAAAGTTGTTCAGTTTGTGTATATTCCCACATGACGTATACGCGAAGTTGGTGCAGTTTGAAATCGCTCCGACTCTCGCACGGCGGGACACACGGGAAGCAGGTTCAAGCCCAATGCAAGTTATATCATTTTTTTATTTTTTTTATAGATTTTATTATTTTTGGCAACAATTATTGTTCACAAATCATTTGTGGCATTTTTCAATGTGTTTATGTGTGTTTTATTCTTTTAATTTTTGGTATTGTTTTAATAAAAATTTTTGGAAAGTAGTAGAGAAACTGTTTAAAGTATATTGATTTCGTTGAAATCATATAATAGAAGTATAACTTCTTAAGTGCTTAACATCTTTGGTATATTACTTATACTTTGTGCTTATATTACTTATACTTTGGTATCCGCGGAAAGTTAAACCTTTGGATTCAGAATTTCCTATCTGATAGGTATTTCCGAGTTCGTGTTGGGGAAGCATATTCATCAGATAAACCTGTCAAGAGCGGAGTTCCACAAGGATCGGTACTTGGACCACTTCTCTTCTGTGTCTATACACGCGATCTTCCACTCATTATATCTAGTAAGGTTTCCATTTACGCTGATGATACCAAGTTGTACGTTAATCCTATTGTTAACCAACATGTTCTTCAACATGATCTCGATACAATATTGAAGTGGTCCTTGGAATGGTTACTTCCTCTTAACATTGAGAAATGCGTTGTACTACACATTGGCAAGAACAACCCGTCACTACCGTACTTTATAAATGGACATCCCTTAAGCTCGGTAACCTCCCACAACGACCTCGGAGTGATAATTAACAGTGACTTAAATTGGTCGGAGCATATTGTGTCGGTGTGTAAACGTGCAAACTCGAAACTATTTCTGATACGTAAGTGTTTTACACGTATTTCTTTAAATTCCATGTGCAGACTTTATTCAATATACGTCAGACCTACTCTTGAGTTTGCAGGACCGGTTTGGAATCCAGATCTCGCTCGTGACAAGGTATTAATCGAAAATGTGCAGCGTAAAGCTACAAGACTCGCATTCGGCCGCGTAAGACCTTGTTATGAAGATAGACTCACCATGGCTCATCTAACGACTTTCGAGCGTCGACGTCTTCGAGGTGATCTAATTTTGTGCTTCCGAATTCTGAAATACAACTTTGGAAACCTAAATACCATGTTTACCATAAACCGAGATGATAGATTAAGAGGCCACCAATACAAATTAAAGAAGGAGCAGGCAATAGCACGGTCCAGAGTAAACTTCTTGCCTAACAGGATATTTAATATTTGGAATAATTTAGATCGAGACACCATATCAGCAACTACAGTGAATACGTTTAAAAACAGACTGGATACGACAATATTTCATACATAAAAATTGCACGATGTTAAATTTTCTATGGATATTTTACTAATATCTCTTATTTTATGTAACTGTCAGTAGTTATTTTACATTGTTATTTTTCTTTGTTTTTGGGCATAATAGGAGCTCGCTCCTCTGCCCTTACTTGTTATGTAATAATAATAATAATAATAATAATAATAAGCGATAGTCTAGAGAACGAAATGGCTCGTGCCGTACAAGAGTTTAATGGAACAAATCCACTTAGCAGACCACCGCTACCACGAATAAACTCTTGTAAGAAACTAGGTGCCCTGTTACAAATTGTGAATACTGAAGTCCTACCCAATTATGTCGTAGAAGCCCACACATTGGAATATCTGCATATGCTAATCTACTGTGCAGCTACAGCAATTGCCAATGTAATGGGCGTTAAGATCAGAACACGACGGGGTACTAATAACGGAAGGACTGGTAACAGAATTGCACCCTGGGAAAAAAGACTTCTCGGAAAAATTGAATTACTGCGTAGGGATATTGGTCAAGTCACAGAATATATAAGAGGTGTTAAAAGTAGAAAAGTCATTAAAAGAGCTGAAGAAATAATGCGGAGCACTGCAAGACACTCGAGATACGATCCAGAAAATAACACAGCCCAACAGTGTCTGGATACATTAAAACAAAAACTCTCCGTCTATTCAGGACGATTAAGAAGGTATAAAGTTAGTAACAGCCGAAAATGTGACAATGCACTTTTTGAGAACTCTGAGAAGGCGTTCTACCGAAAACTCAATTCCACCGTAGAAAGTGTCGACAAGTCTTACCCAAGCCAAGAACAAATTCATGAGTTTTGGGGAAATCAACTTTCCACACCAGCTGCTTTTAACAACAATGCTGGCTGGATAGAAGATACGACGCACAACTGTCACCACTACGTCACTGCTAACTACGAACCATTCACGACTGAAGAAGTCTCAAATGTCATCAAAGAGCTTCATAACTGGAAATCTCCTGGACCAGACGGAGTTCAGAACTTCTGGCTTAAAAAGTTTTGGAGTATTCATGAGTGCTTATCAACATTAATTAATCATGTTATTTCTAATCCGCAGGAAATACCATCATTTCTAACTCAGGGAACTACTTATTTAATACCCAAGGATCAAAATAACACCCAAGATCCATCCAAGTACCGCCCAATTACTTGTCTTCCAACTTTGTATAAATTGGTCACATCCTGTGTAACCCGGCGTATCTACCAACACTGTGCTCTAAACAATATCATAGAGCCTCAACAGAAAGGATGCGCTAAGGGTTCCATGGGTTGCAAAGAACAGCTTATCATCGACTCAGTTATTTCTAACCAGGCATTCACTAAAAAAAGGAACCTTTATACTGCTTTTATTGACTATAAAAAGGCCTTTGATTCAGTACCGCATGAATGGCTAATAGATATATTGAAAATATACAAAGTAGATGATAACATAGTGACCTTTTTAAGACATATAATGAAAGATTGGAAGACTAAAATTCACCTCCAAATACCTGGTGAAAACAATATCGAAACCGAAAATATCGCAATCAACCGGGGCCTATTTCAAGGAGACTCGTTGAGTCCATTGTGGTTCTGTTTAGCTTTGAAGCCCCTTTCTCAGCTATTAAACTCCACTGACTCAGGTTTTAGCATTAAAAGCAATAATACTGTGGTAGCGAAGCTCAATCATCTGTTGTATATGGATGATTTGAAATTGATGGCTTCCACTCGAGAACACCTGGAAGAGATGCTAAAAACTGTAGAAACATTTTCTAATGATATTAGTATGCAGTTCGGTCTAGACAAGTGCCGTGTTTTGAATATAGTCAGAGGAAAGGTACAGCCCGGTGGATTCGATATGCAAAATGGCCAGAACATCGAGGCCATGGGCGACAACGATATGTACAAATATCTTGGAGTAAAGCAGGCGCGGAAAATTGACCATAAGCAAATGAAAACTGAGATAACTACTGAGTTTATAAGAAGGGTAAAACAGCTGCTTCGTTCACAGCTTAACAGTAAAAATTTGTTTAAGGCACTAAACACCTACGCTTGTTCCGCGCTTAGCTATTCATTTGGTATTGTTAAGTGGACAAAAACGGATATAGAAAATCTTCAGCGAAAAGTACGAACACACCTCACAAAGGCACATAAACACCACCCTAAAAGTGCAGTAGAACGAACGACATTACCCCGGTATTTAGGAGGAAGAGGACTTATGGATATAGGTGAGCAATTAGATAAACAAATTGCTAATTTAAGAACTTATTTTCAGATGCAGGCTGAGACATCTACTCTACATCGCGCTATCTGCGCAGTAGATGACACAACACCGATTAAACTGAGGGAAGCAGAACTGCGCATAAACCACCTTACTAAGGACGAAAAAGTGCGCGCCTGGATGGGTAAACCTTTGCACGGGCGACATCCCAATGAGGTCAGCCAAGATTATGTCGACAATATAGCGTCGAACTACTGGTTGACATCAGGAAAGATGTTCCCTGAAACGGAGGGTTCATTACTGGCCATTCAGGATCAGGTTATACCAACCAGAAACTACCTGAAATATATCATCAAAGACCCTCAGGTTCAAAACGACAGATGCCGATATGGATGTCAAGCCCAAGAAACCATCCAACATCTTACAGGGGGCTGCCAGGCATTTGCTGCAACTGAATACAAGGAACGGCATGACGCAGTGGGAAAAATCCTTCATCAAGAGATAGCTATCAAGCTGGGACTTCTCCAAACGGACCATCTCCCGTATTATCAATACGTCCCTGAGAGTATGCTTGAGGATGGCAACTACAAGCTATACTGGGACCGCACTGTGCTCACAGACCAAACAGTGGCACATAATAGACCAGATCTCGTACTAGTTAATAAATTAACAAGACAAACAACACTAATTGATGTGGCGATACCTAACAACAATAATCTACGTAGTAAATTCACTGAAAAGATCGCCAAGTACAGAGATCTAGAAATTCAAATACGAAGGCAATGGAGAATGCAAAGTACCCAGACGATACCTATTGTTATATCTACTACTGGAGTCATTCCGAAGAACCTCCTCGAAAGCATAAAAAGGCTGGGTCTAAATGAACATCTTTACAAGACCATGCAGAAAGCTGTACTACTCGCAACGGCCAGATGTGTACGAAAATTTTTGGGAGACACACCTGCATACCAAGTCACCTAGGGCTCGATAACACGGAAAGAGTCCCACCAGAGCTCAATCCTTTTGATACCGTAGGTATCTGGGATGAGTCAAATTTCCCCTTAGAGGGAGTGTGAGCCGTATGGCTAAATCTGGATAATAATAATAATAAAGTAAACACACTCTTTTTTTTATAAAACAAAAACAACTTCACCTAATAAAAATTCCTTCGTTCATTCACTAGCCTGAGGTATAAACTACAAGGAACTTTTTGATTTTTTAATTTCAGATATGACTGGATTTAGTTATGCTGCCCACCGCAAAAAAAAGGCTGTTGTCGAAAAATTGCAGTCAACTCTACAAAAATGAATATTTTTGGCTGAAAATTTTTTGAGAGTACCTTAAGTACTATACTTTGACATGTTCCAATTATAAATAAAAATAATTTTTAGTTTTCGACATATAATTTTTTTAAAAGGTCACTTTTTTTACCCGCAAAACCTATGTAACCCCTTAATATAAAATAGATTTACTGCTGATAGAACGCAGGAAGGTCGGACAGCCAAGCGATCTGAGGTGCTTAATCGACAAACCTAGAGGATATTCAATCGAGGTTCGATCTCCGACCGGTGAATAGAAAAATAAAAAGGCTAACGTAATAGTCTAAAATTCTAGGAGAATATACGACTTGGTCTGGAATAAGCTGGTGTCTGCTGGGCTTATGGAGGAGCGGTACGGGGGATAAGGGCTTGCGTCTTGGTGCAACTCCCCCATAGATCCCTACTGGAAGGGCGTTGACGCCTCAAAACGGTTTATATATAGAAAGCAGGAAACAATGTTATACAATATTTGACTAGTAGACCGGTCTGGTTAGACTCAAAAATAGGAGTGAGGCTACAATAATTACCATCAAGCTGAAAATTGGCAGGATTGTTCAAAATACCATCGTAAATGAAATCTAAAAAGTCCTCATAAATCCGACCCCTGCTAAAAGATTTACGCGGTGTCAAAGGTCACCAAATATGGTTTTTAGCGATTTTCAGCGAAACGGTAAGTTTTATCGTAAAATTAGTTCTAACAAAAAATGTAGATTAGATAATTATCTATAAAAAATATCTTAATAGTTTTTTTCCTAAGAGGTACTGTTTTTGAGATACAACGATTCAAAGAGTTGAAAGACTTCTAATCGTCATAATATATGTATCAGTACACCAAGTATATACATCACTGAAGCTGTAATACAAGTAAACATAATATTCTACGGTCAACTTCACTTATATTACACATAATAATATAAGATTATAAATATGATAATGTTTCTACTATACAGATTGCGGTCTACCGAGGGATGCAATCCATAAGCTGTATTATATTACAGTGCCAACAAAAAAATCTTTACCAAGTGAATATAACGCGAAAATAATAAGAATTATTTGAATTTTACGGCTTAATCTCAACAAAAATACACAACAAAATACAACAAATGACAAAGTATTAACTTATAATAATTCTTTTTATTTATGCGCCTTAGTTCAATTTGCAAAGATGGGTTTTGTCGGAATAAACACGTTCGTCAGCTAATCTAATCACCCTACCTATTTTCTTCTCAGAAGGGTTTGAACATAATAATGAAAGACAACTTTCTAGGCAAAATGTTTATTGCTAAGTACTAATAAATACTTATGCAAATTACACCGTAATTTTCCTGGGTGACGAAATCCTTCAGGTAGATCACACCCTCGAGGTATTAATTAGTCTTGAGTACTACTCCGGAGTCAAAATACGTGTTAAACCTATATTTTTTTTATCGTGTATTTCGTGTTATTGTCATTGTTGTAACAAAAATGTCAGAATATTGTTTTTTTGCGCTAAAATTTTAACTGAAGGTGAAATTGTTACCATTGAACGTGGTATAAAAACATTAATCAATGCAAGACTGAAAGAGCTGATGGATTTTTAGAATTTCTTAAAGAGCAGAAATCTGTGACCATACATGTAGAGTGTCGTAAAAGTTATACTCGAAAGTGTTCTATTGTTGCAGCCATTAAAAGACAATATGAAAAACAAGAAGCCAGTACATCGACCAAAAGTCCTCCTCTTACTGGAGCACGTGTAAGTGAACCAGCTTTTTGTTTTAAAAACAATGCTTATTTTGCGGCCAGGAATGTAATGAAGAGCGTGAAAAAAAATGGCCATCTCTTCTCTCTCTATATATGGAGCGCCTAAGAAAACTTCGTGCTTAGATAAGTTTCGATATGCATGTTTTTTTAAAAGTACATACTCGAAACAAAAAATAAGTGCAGTTATCTTGTCTTCCTCCAACCTCAGCGGCTGCTCATCAACATCTTTTTCGGGTATATTACCAAGTTCAAGTGTGGCTTGGTTATCAGCTAGATCCAAAAGACTGGGGATTGAAATTAGTCGACAGTTCATTAGAACCAATTCAAACTTTACTCCCCCCTGGGCCGGAAAAACTCCTGAACACAATTTTTTGCAACTGTAAAAAGGGATGTAGCGCTAAATGTGGTTGCAAAAAAGTTGGACTGTTTTGTTCGGTAGCATGCACTAATTGTCAAAACCGGTCGTGCTCCAATGTTGAATCACCAACAATTGAGGATTCATTTGATTCTATCGAGGAGCCATGCGATGTGTCATTATTGGGACAATTTACTTGCACCCAGGATGAACAAGAAGTAGAAGAAGAAGAACAAGAAGAATAAGAAGAAGAACTAGAAGATAAAGAAGAGGAAGAAGAACAATGAGAAGAAGAAAAAGGGAAGCAGAAGTATTAGAAAATTATGAACCAGTTTGATAAATTTCCCTTTTTTTAATTTATACCGCTTTATATAAAGTTTAATCATTTTTAACCCTTGCCAATATCAATTATTAAATAGCTTTAAATTAAACAGAATCATAACAGATCCGTGGAATATAGGTCTGGATCCCGCGTATGAAAAAAAAGTTGATTAATAGCAAGCTGAAAATTCGTTAGTAGCTTAAGGGTGTTTAGTCGGACAAACTTTGATATATGGGAACACTGGAACAGGGGAAGTTTTAATTGTGGAACAGGTTGAAAATTTGGAACGGTCAGACCACGAAAACGGCACATGTATTTTGTCCGACAGAACAGACTTAAACTCTTCGAACAGAGATTAAACTCTCATGCAAAAATCAGACTGCTATTTATCACCAAATGGGCGTTTTAATGAGTGGAACATGTAGAATATATCAAATGACAGGAATTATGACAGGTGATAAATAGCAGTCTGATTTTTGCATGAGAGTTTAATCTCTGTTCGGAGAGTTTAAGTCTGTTCTGTCGGACAAAATAAATGTGCCGTTTTCGTGGTCTGACCGTTCCAAATTTTTAACCTGTTCCACAATTAAAACTGCCCCTGTTCCAGTGTTCCCATATATCAAAGTTTATCCGACTAGACACCCTTAAGCTATTAACAAATTTTCAGCTTGCTATTAATCAACTTTTTTTTCATACGCGGGATCCAGACCTAATAGGCCTACTGGAGAAACCACGTTAAAAAAATGCGCTAAGTACACTACCTCAAAGGTGGTGTGGAAACGTGTGCGCATATTATGACGATTACCACTTTTTGAATCGTTATATCTCAAAAACGGTGGCTCCCAGGAAAAAAAGTAATAAGACATTTTTTATAGATAATTATCTAATCTACATTTTTTGTTAGCACTAATTTTACCATAAAACTTACCGTTTCGCTGAAAATCGCTAAAAACCATATTTGCTGATCTTTGACCCCGCGTAAAATTTTTAGCAGGGGTCGGATTTATGAGGACTTTTTAGATTTCATTTATGATGGTATTTTTAACAATCCTGCCAATTTTCAGCTTGATAGTAATTTTTGTAGCCTCGGATGCGTAAGTTGACCGGAGTATAGTTAAAATTTGTTTTTGGCTGAAATTAAGTGTTCTTTGCTTTCACCTACTTTTTAGCAGTAATTTAACCGTGGCCGACAATTTTCTTAAACGTGTTCGTTCATTTCGGTTCATTTTTTGAGTTATATTAATTAAGAATTTCTAATCTAATTATATTTTTTAAATCTTATACATTTTGGGATTGATCGACGTAAACTATTAATTTTAATTGTAGTAAATTGTAGTAAATTTTAATTGTAATTAATTTTAAGTATCCCCAGTAATCCCAGTAGTGTTAACTATTAATTTTAAAAATCAAGTGGGGTAAGATTTAAAGATCTTGGGGGAGGATCTAGTATCTGAAGTTTTGCCGATTTATTGTTCCATGTAAGCGGAAGATTGCTTCTTGGAAGCGTGGATTTTGATTATACAAATCTTTCATTATTTCGCAAAACTGCATTTGGCGATCTGGATTACTTATTGATTTCCCGGACTGAATTTTCCGTAGCTCAGTTGCTGACTGTTGGGAAATCGCTCATCGAAGAAGCAACAGCGTCCATATCCCGAGGAAATTGCGCATGCTCAATAATTGCTTTGAAGGAAATGAAAAGTGTAATGGTAATGAGTCTGTTGCATCAGTGTGAAGTGTGGCATCTCCGACTTTTATATCATCATCCTATATATAATTTTGTTTGTCAACTATCATATATTTAGTTAGTACTAAACATTAGTCTTACAATGAAAGTATTTTACGATATATCGTTAGAAAAATAGTGTAAGACAGGAAAAATCAAACAGCATTATCAATTTTTAAACAATATATTTTACAACATTTGATTAGAAATTATTTTAAATATTGTACTTAGGCATATTTATAATAGTTCATATTTGTAGTATATTTTTATGATCCTGAAATAATTGGAACCCTTATAGATCTGGATCCCGTGTACTCAAAACAAAGTTTATTAATAGCAAGCTGAACATTTGTTAATAGCTTAACGGTGTCTAGTCGAACAAACTTTGATTTATGGGAACACTGGAACAGGGGAACTTTTAATTGTGGAACAGGTTAAAGGTTTCGAACGTTACGAAAACGTCCCATGTATTTTGTCGGACAGAACCATCAATTAATTTGTTACCCTTTCATTAAACTCTCATGCAAAAATCCGACTGATATTTACCACCAATATAATTCCTGTTATTTGACAAGTTCTACGTGTCGGACTTAATAAAATTCCAACACATTTGTCGGACAAACATTTTTTCATATATACATATAGGGTGTCCCAAAAGTAGCGGAACGGTCGAATATTTCGAGAACTAAACATCGGATCGAAAAACTGAAAAATACGTGTTCAATAATTTTCAAAAATCTATCCAATGAGACCAAACACCAATCCCCACTACATCCCCTGGGGGTGGGGTGGGGGTAACTTTAAAATCTCAAATGGAAACCCCCAGTTTTTCTTGCAAATTTGGATTCGTTACGTAAAAGTAGGCAACTTTTATTCAAGACATTTTTCAAACTGTGGATAGATGGCGCTATAATTGGGAAAAACGATTTATCCTGATACCATAGGTAAATTATAGAAACGGTCTAATATCTCACGAAATACACTTCCAAATGAGAAACCAAAAAACAGATTTTTAATCTTTTTCGAAAACCTATCGAATAACACCAAACATGACCCTCCAACCCACCCCCTGGAGGTGGGGTGGGGGTAACTTTAAAATCTTAAATAGCAACCACCACTTTTTATTGCAGATTCGGATTCGTCATAAAAAACTAAGCAACATTTATTCGAAACATTTTTTAAAATTTTTGATCGATGGCGCTAATAAATCGTATTTTTCCAATTAAAGCGCCATCTATTAACAATTCTAAAAAATGTTTCGAATAAATGTTGCTTAATTTTTCATGACGGATCCGAATCTGTAATAAAAAGTGGGGGTTGCTATTTAAGATTTTAAAGTTACCCCCCACCCCACCTGCAGGGGGTAGGTTGGAGGGTCACATTTGGTGTTATTCGAAAGGTTTTCGAAAAAGATTAAAAATCTGTTTTCTAGTTTCTCATTTGGAAGTGCATTTCGTGAGATACTAGACCGTTTCTATAATTTACCTGTGGTATCAGGATAAATCGTTTTTCCCAATTATAGCGCCATCTATCCACAGTTCGAAAAAATGTCTTGAATAAAAGTTGCTTACTTTTACGTAACGAATTAAAATGTGCAAGAAAAACTTGGGGTTTCCATTTAAAATTTTAAAGTGACCCCCACCCCACCCCCAGGGGGTGTAGTGGGGGTTGGTGTTTGGTGTCGTTGGATAGATTTTTGAAAATTATTGAACACGTATTTTTCAGTTTTTCGATCCGATGTTTAGTTCGCGAAATATTCGACCGTTCCACTACTTTTGGGACACCTTGTATAAAGTTTGCTATTGAGTAAAGTTAAAAACAATCTGCTAGTTTTCACAATCGTAAACTTGTCAGGATGGCACGTTCCACAATTAAAATCACGTGCCACAATTAAAACTTCAACTGTTCCAGTGGTCCCATACACAGAGGCGGCTTTACCTATTGTGCACGGTGCGCGGTGCACCTTGGGGGCGCCGAGCGCATAAGAGCGGGTCATTTACTTTGTTTCAACATAAAATATGCTTTAAAACGAGTAATGAAAAATTACATTGGCACTTCAGCGCAATTTATAGATTGCCGACCGTCCGTTGGACGGACAAACGGACATACTTCTAATTTTGATAATGAAAACTATTATTTTTGAATTAAAACAAAATATTTTTCAATTATTTTAGATTGCACTGCAGATATTGTACACAAAGAAAAAATATCGGTTGTAGTACGGTACGTTCTTTTAAATGCAAGCAGCAATAAGGCTAAAATAAAAGAACATTTTCTAGGTTTTTTCTTATTACAGACAGATACTTCTGGTCAGGGGTTAACTCAATTTTTGTTAGAATATTTAATCTCAAATGAAATTGATATATAAGATATGAATGGTCAAGAATACGATAATGGGTCAAATATGGAGGAAAGAATATAGGTTTACAAAAACAAATTATAGATTTAAACCCGCGTTCATTTTATGTACCTTATGCAGCGCACAGCCTAAACCTGGTAGTGAATGACACTTTTTCGTTCCTTCAAAAATTAAAACATTTGAAGGATTTAGAGTTAGATACAAAATGAGCATTTTGTTCTAAATTAGAAAATAAATTGTGTCATGTTGGCTCTTCCGAGATAGATAGGTTTGATCTCTTTGAAATATAATTATTACCAATGTTTATTGTTTGTTCTACTACACCTTTGGATATTTTAAATTGCTTGTATACAAATAAATTACTCCCAGTGTTCCCACATTTGTTCACTGCTCTTAGAATTTACCTCACACTGCCAGTGACAGTAGCGCACAGTGAAAGATCATTTTCTAAATAAAATCTATTTGCATCTCTATTTTTGTTTACATTATAACTATTATAAGCCTACCTAATACCCTATGTACTAGTACTAGGTAGGTCTATTCGACTATTCCATTTTGACTGCGAGTCTACCAAAGGGCGCCAGGGCATCGACTGCACACGGGCGCTACATGGGCTAGAGCCGCCTCTGCCCATCATACATCAAAGTTTGTCCGACTAGACACCGTTAAGCTATTAACAAATTTCCAGCTTGCTATTATATTTTTTTGGTACGCGTGTTCAAGTTTTATTAGATTTGTTACAGTACTCCCTGATTTTATAAAAAGATGTTTTTAATAAGCCTTAAATTAAACAAAAGTTGTGGTATTTATTCTATGTTAATACACTTTGTTTAGAAGCAGTCACTACGTATTATTTATCTGCAAAATAAGTAATAAAATGCATTATAAATTAATGATAAATTTTGTGGGGTACATTGAAATCTAGAAGAAAAGCTAACAAGAAAGTATAAACAAGAAGTGTAAACGTTGCTTATATAGTGTGAAAAAGCCAAATGATATAAATTCATTATTTCCTAAATCAACGACTTGGAAACATCTCGAAACAGGTCGATTTTTATTTTTAAATTATGATTTTTGGCATACATATCGTACTAGTGACATCATCCACCTAGGAGTTAGAGACGTAATGATGGAGTGATGACGTAATAGATGATTTTCTTAAATGAGAATCATAGGTGAAACCTATCAACGGTGAAAAATATACATTCAAAATAAGTCCGGAATTCGATAAAATGACTAATTCTAAGCAACTTTTGTTCTATAGAGTTTTTCCCTAAGTAAATACTTTTCGAGTTATTTGCAAGTGAATATGTTCATTTTTAACAGAAAAACGGGTTTTTGGAAGCTATTTCGGAGATAATTCAAAAAGTAAGTATTTGAGCGAAAAAAATATTCTTAGCAAAAATATAGCTTATAAAAATTTTTAAAAAATGGTTATGCATGAGGTCTGTAGACCCAGTAGAAGCAGAGCTGTAGCTAAGGAAAAGTAGGTTCTTCTTCATCAAATTCCAAATCGAATATTTCAATGTGAAATAACCCAAAGACGGGAGCACTTTTTGGGGAAAATTCATTTTAACTTTTTTAAAGTGTTTAAAAAAAGGTTTATTTTTGTTTTTTAAAAAAACTAGTAACATTAAAAGTAAATTAGCTACGCTCAAAATATTGTTGGTCCCTTTTATTTTTTGGTAAAAAAATCGCGAAAATCACCCTCTAATTAGCATCACAAATAAATTTTATCGTTACCACTTCACAAGTTACTTTGCTTATGTATTATTTATATGATATGTAAGTTTCATCGGTTCAAAATGCTTAATTTTGAAAAGCTGTAGTTAAAATAGCTTGAACGAGTAACTAATCACGAGTTTAGGCAATTTTGAACAGATATAGCATAACCACTTTCTGTCTAAAAAGAAAACAAAAAAGCAAAAATATCCAGAAAAGCAAAACGTACATTTTATTACTCTTTAAGATTTTTGGTATTACTAATAATTGTTAAGTTAATTCCATAAACAATTCCATTTTTTTTTTCAAAATAAAAAAAATGTTTTATTTTAAACCTTTTTTTTTTCAAAAATGAGACTTTGAACTAATGAAACTTATAGATAATATAAATAATATAAAAGTAAAGTAACTTGTAAAGCGGTAACGATTAATTTTATTTGGGAAGCTAATTAGGGGGCGATTTTCGCAATTTTTGTACCAAAAAATAAAAGGGCCAACAATATTTTGAGCGTAACTCACTTATTTTTAATGTTACAAGTTTTTTTAAAAACAAAAATAAACCTTTTTTTAACACTTTAAAAAAGTTGTAATGAATTTTCCCCGAAAAGTGCTCTGTTTTTTGGTTATTTCACATTGAAATATTAGATTTGGAATTTGACGAAGAAGAACCTACTTTTCATTATAGTTACAACTCTGCTTCTACTGGGCCGCAGACTTCAAGCGTACACCATTTTTTTAAATTTTTTATAAGCTATATTTTTACTAAGAATATTTTTTTCACTTGAATACTTACTTTTTGAGTTATCTGCGAAAAACCACCTAAAAACATGTTTTTTTTTTGTTAAAAATGAACATATGCACTCGCAAATAACTCGAAAAGTATTGACTTAGTGAAAAAACTCTATAGAACAAAAGTTGCTTAGAATTAGTCATTTTATCCAATTCCGGGCCTAGTTTGAACGTATATTTTTTCACTCCCGAGAAAATATTTTTCACCCCATATTTCCCAATTTTTGTAAAATGGAGGGGATGTAGAATTGTAAACTTTTTCTTATATAATAATAGACAATTTCAACTACCTATTACCAAATTTTCATAATCCTTTATTTTTTTTTGAGGTTTTCTCTATTCAGTAATATAAACAATAACAGTTATTTATACAGGGTATCCAAAAATTTTTTGAACTAAATTAATTTACACAAAAAGAAGAATGTATTTAATTTACTTAATTACATTAATTAATAAACATTGTTTTTCGCTTAAATTCAATGTACAAGCATCCACCCACCTGCCTCTTCGCAATTTAAACTTGGAAATTTATGCGAAAAGCAATGTTTATTTGTTAAATCAAAATTTTTTGCTGATTTTTGAGAGCAGTAAAATATATTTTCAATTAAATAAGTTACATAAATTCTTCTTTCTGTGTCAATTTATTTAATTCAAAATTTTTTTGGACACCCTGTATAGTGTATACATACATAATTATGTTAGTGTTTATATTACTGAAGAGATTATTGAATAACATTTCAAATGAGCTGGAACACGATCCCTAGTCTCACTTACAAAAATCATCGATTACGTCATCACGCCCAGATGGATGCCGTCATTAGTAAGGTATATATGCAAAGAAATCAAAATTTAAAAATAAGAATCGATATGTCCCGGGATTTGTCCTTAAAGTCGCCGGTTTACGAAATAAGGAATTTATTCCATCTGGTTTAATCACACTGTAGAGTAATTTATTGATAAAATTGTGTTGCACAACTTTTTTGTCATGAAATTGTAAAAGTGTCTTAATCAATAATATGGCACAAAAGTGTATTAAACTCATTAACGGAAAATTTAAGTTAGGGCAATTATATATAGAGAAATAAATATAAATTCATTAATATTTTATATTTTGACAACGACGTCCGAAGTGAAAGTCTAAACGTAATAAAATCATTTTTCAAGTTAAATTGTGGCTTATTTCCCAATTATATGTAATAATAAATTACATAAATTCCACAAAGAAATAGCTTCAGAACAATAACAATAAATAATATTAATTGAATCAGGTCAAGCAACATTAACGTAGTGATGTCAGTTTTTATAAAAATACTGAAAACCACATAATATTTTATGTAAGAAAAAGAAATAAATAAAAAATATGGAACACAAATACATGCAAAAATAGGAGAAATAAAGATCAGTGAACAATAGGTTTGTTCCGATCCGTCACATTACCGTTTTTGAATGGTTACGCGTATGCGCAATAACATATAATTATGCGCAGTAACACATTTTTCTTTACTGCGCATACTCGTAACCATTCAAGAACTCTAATGTGACCGGTTAGAACAAACCAAGGATCAACGTTTTGAATTAGGGAACATCTATAAACTACGTCAACATTTGGACATTTTAATACACTCCTTCCCTAATCCAACAGAATTAGGGAAATAATGAATGTGAAACACACAATAGTAGATGACATTAGTACCAAACAGCTTAGATGGTATGGACACGTACAAAGAATGTCCGAAGAACGACTCCCGAAACAAATCCTAACGTGGACCCCTCATGGTAGACGAAAAAGAGGAAGACCCCGCCTTAGTTGGAGAGAAGGCATAAATCGAGAAATGAGAGAAAGAGAATTGGATGAAGACCTTTGGATGGACCGAAGTGAATGGCGACTAGGCATCGGAAGACGTAGGAGAACGTTTTAAAACCGATATATATATATATATATATATATATATATATATATATATATATATATATATATATATAAGATGTAGATCTTTGAAACACACTCAGTGAACCAAAGATCCAAGGTTAATGGTTTAACGACCACTCGTACCAAATCAAACAGATGAAATAGAGAATGTGGAAAAATCCCCTTACGAACAATTCACACATCCACCATTTCGGGCTGGGAAAAATTTTTTTTTTTGAATAGAATCAAAGATCCAAATACCAGCTCTTAGAAATGTGTTTCGCCCTCTTCAACCTCTCTGGGCTCGTCGGTAAAGACAAGAGGCTGAATATCTTTAGACACATTCTAATCAAAAAACAACATTCGAGACCTAGACATAGAAGGTGCGTAAGTCTACGGCAAATCCGACAATGACAGTCTCAAGTTTTAATTCCCTAATTACTTAAAGTAAGTAAAATATATGTTTAAAAACATAAGATGTAGATCTTTGAAACACACTCAGTGAACCAAAGATCCAAGGTTATTGGTTTAACGACCACTCGTACGAAATCAAATAGATGAAATAGAGAATGTGGAAAAATCCCCTTACGAACAATTCACACATCCACCATTTCGGGCTGGGAAAAATTTTTTGAATAGAATCAAAGATCCAAACACCAGTTCTTAGAAATGTGTTTCGCCCTCTTCAACCTCTCTGGGCTCGTCGGTAAAGAATGTGTTTAACTGAGTGTGTTTCAAAGATCTACATCTTATGTTTTTAAACATATATTTTACTTACTTTAAGTAATTAGGGAATTAAAACTTGAGACTGTCATTGTCGGATTTGCCGTAGACTTACGCACCTTCTATGTCTAGGTCTCGAATGTTGTTTTTTGATTAGAATGTGTCTAAAGATATTCAGCCTCTTGTCTTTACCGACGAGCCCAGAGAGGTTGAAGAGGGCGAAACACATTTCTAAGAACTGGTGTTTGGATCTTTGATTCTATTCAAAAAATTTTTCCCAGCCCGAAATGGTGGATGTGTGAATTGTTCGTAAGGGGATTTTTCCACATTCTCTATTTCATCTATTTGATTTCGTACGAGTGGTCGTTAAACCAATAACCTTGGATCTTTGGTTCACTGAGTGTGTTTCAAAGATCTACATCTTATGTTTTTAAACATATATTTTACTTACTTTAAGTAATTAGGGAATTAAAACTTGAGACTGTCATTGTCGGATTTGCCGTAGACTTACGCACCTTCTATGTCTAGGTCTCGAATGTTGTTTTTTTGATTAGAATGTGTCTAAAGATATTCAGCCTCTTGTCTTTACCGACGAGCCCAGAGAGGTTGAAGAGGGCGAAACACATTTCTAAGAACTGGTGTTTGGATCTTTGATTCTATTCAAAAAAAAAAAAAAAAAAATTTTTCCCAGCCCGAAATGGTGGATGTGTGAATTGTTCGTAAGGGGATTTTTCCACATTCTCTATTTCATCTATTATATATATATATATATATATATATATATATATATATATATATATATATATATATATATATATATATATATATATATATATAATTCACTCCTACCCCTTCATCGTAAAGCGTCCTCATCATAATCCACATTTTCAGTAATTTTTAAACTTCTTTTAAAATTAAAATAAAGTATATTATATATTCCTTTAATTTTATTTTGATTTATTCTCAATTTCATCTATATTAGCATGGCCCCTCCTTCCTGTCGTATACTATCGTAATAAGCAAAATCCAAAGTTCTCACTACAGAATCTCCACAAAATGCGATAAGGTTATTGGTTGCTCACAATTTGGATTTCGAAAAGGCCTGGGTACCAGGGAAGCACTAGTTGCAACCCAAGGGCTAGCTCAGAACTGCTAAGATCAAAGGAAAGATGTAATGATGTGTTTTATAGATTATGAAAAAGCCTTCCATCGAGTACAACATCATAAACTCGTACATATACTAAAACAACTCGACATAGATCAAAAAGACATTCGTTGCATAGAGGCTCTTTACTGGAATCAAACAGCTGTCGTCAAGGTGGATAATGAAACAACGCAAGCTCAAAAAATTCTCAGAGGTGTAAGACAGGGATGCATTCTCTCCCCACTACTATTCAATCTATATTCAGAAAGTATCTTCCAGGAAGCTCTTGAGGAATGCGAAAGCGGCATCAAAGTAAATGGTACCTGGGTCAATAATATACGATATGCGGATGACTCGGCCTTAATAGCAGACAATATAGAAGACCTCCAAAACCTTCTTAATAAAATTGGAGAGCATAGCGAGAATATGGGACTTAGCATGAACATAAAAAAGACGAAGTTCCTTATAATCAGCCGTCAATTATGTCAACATCAAAATTCAAGACTAGCATATAACAACCAAGATGTAGAGCGCGTAAGAAAGTTTAAGTACCTGGGAACCTGGCTATGTGAAGACTGGATGTCGGATATGGAAATTAAATGTCGGATAGAAAGAGCCAGAAGTGCATTCATGAAATTCAGAAACGTCTTTACGAACTCTGACTTTGACCTTAACCTAAGACTAAGATTCACAAAATGCTATATATGGTCGGTGCTCCTATATGGCATGGAAGGATGGACTTTAAAAATAAACACAATGAATAAGCTAGAGGCATTTGAGATGTGGATCTATCGATAAATCCTTAAAGTTCCCTGGACCGCAAGAATAACAAATGAAGAAATCCTGAGAAGAATTGGTACAAAACGACAACTGATGTGCACAATTAAACAGAGAAAAACGGCATACCTGGGGCACGTAGTTAGAAATGAAAGATACCAGTTTCTGAAAACCTTAATTGAAGGAAAGATCGAAGGAAGAAGAGGAGTGGGCAGGAAGAAAATGTCATGGTTCTGTAATGTCAAACAATGGACAGGACTAAAAAACATAGGAGACCTAATACATAGTGCAAGGGATAGAGAAAAATGGTCAAACGTGATCGCGAACATCCATTAGTGGATTGCATAAGAAGAAAAAGAAGCAAAATCCCCTCTCTTTTTTACTCCTCTTTTCTAGTACGTAGTTTATGGAGATTCCCTTATATGGATACATTTACCTCAATAAAATCATCATTTTAACGTGTTCTACCAGTTTCTCTAGACAAATGCTTTAAAACATATCATTATATTTTTTTCCTAATATTAAAATATTTGTACATGATATCACTGGTAACTATGGATCGCAGGCGGGGGCGTTATAGGCGGCAAATGATGACCACATCGAGGGAAACCTTCGGGTACAGGGGGCAAGTCTTGTTGAGTGCCTACGTGTACTATCAGTCCCATTCCTATTACTATATGGAAAAGGAAATGACAGTGGAATAGCCAAAAACCTGCAAAACATCAATTTATATTAAATTATCTCATTATTGTAACATATGTATTTATCATCATCATAATCATACATCTCCAGGGCCGGATTTAAGGTAGTGGGGGCCCCTGGGCAGAATTGGTGTGGGCTCCCTACCTCCGACCATTAAAAAAATGTTCATCTACTTTTATAAATATATTTTTAAATAATAAAAAGCACAAGAGCTGTAACTTGCTACAGTAAAATATTAAAAACAATAGTAATTTTATCACCATCCCATGATAAAATTTTTATAATATGTTATTAACAACAGCACTATGTATTTGTAGAAATATTATGAAAATTTTAAATTATGTACTTTTTGGAAAAAAACTTAATCAAAATAAAATTGTTTTGTCTGAGAAAAACTTGTTTATCATAGCATCGTATTGTATATATCGCTGTAGAGCTTTAAAAATTCTGCAAAATGACACCTCTAACATTTCTAGCTATGGCATTCTAGCTCAATTAGGACAGATGCTACAACCATTTCAAAAAAGCATGGTCGCGGTGTTTTGGATTTTTTTGGAAAACTTTACACAACCACATTTCGGAAACGGCTTAAGATAAATAGTAAGCTTAAGATAAATTTTGTATTTTTGTTTCCCTTATTAGCCTCTATGAGTATTCCAAATTATAACAAAATCTGAAGGGGGCGGAAATTAGGTGTGTTGAGTTGATATGGAATGACCCTTGTGACGAACTCGACAACTCATTTTCGCTGCGAAATGCTAAATCTCGTTCAGAAATAAACTTTATAACACTTAAATTAGTCTTTGAGTATTTTCCAATAATTCTTTATTGCTTCGACCTGTTTTTCTCTTTCAGTATCAATACGCCCAATTCTTTCGTATGCTTTAGATATTTTGTGATCCATAAGCCTACTATCTGCATGTTTTCAATCATTCCTCTGGGGCTAAAATGTGTACGAACACTAGATAAGATTTTACAAACGAAGCAATACACTCACCCGGTGGAAGATGAAAGACATAACCATGAACAATGTATTATATTATCACTCCTACGTTCCTTCATTTTATACTTGACATACATTGTCGATGTCGAGTTCCTGTATCTCCTGCCAATATCTGTTTAAATGAACCTCTTATGTTTGGGGCTTATGGGGGCCCCGGGCAGCTGCCCAGCCTGCCTTCCCTTAAATCCGGCCCTGTACATCTCCAAGTGGAGCAAAGGGCACCTTGCGGTGTTTTAAGTAGTATGAGGTATCATGATGCGGTTGCTAGTCCCACGCATCATCTGTTGAGTTCTGTCCAATTTTGTTTACTAGTTTTCTCCATTCTCTTGTTTTTTGCTATCTTTTTGGCATCTTTCCATGTTCAATTGTTTTCTTTGAGTTCTTTCTCTATTTTTCTTTTCCACGTATAAGATGGTCTTCCCTTTGTTATTTTGCCTTGAGCATTGTAATGTAGAGCTTGTCTAGCAATATTTTTTACTGGTTTTCGTAAGGTATGTCCTATCCACTTCCATTTCCGTTTTTTTATTGTATGTTCTATGCTTTCTTCATTTGTTAATCTCCACAATTCCTCATTAGTGATTTTGTTTGGCCAAAATATTCTCAGTATAATACGTAGGTACCTGTTAATGAAGAACTGTATTTTCTGAAAAAAAATGTTTATGGTGTTTCCATGTTTCTGCTCCATATAACAGGACAGACTTTACATTAGTTTCAAATAATCGTAGCTTTGTTCTTCTGCTGATGTTTGTTGAGGCTCATATCGTGCGTAAAGAGTTGAAAGCGTTTTGTGTCAAGCTTATTTTTTGTGTTATATCTTTTTCTGTGACTTCTGTTGTGTTTACCAGACTGCCCAAGTAACAGAAATCTTTTACTTCTTTTATTTGTTTCCTTTCTAAATATATATTATTTACCTTTATTTTCCCATTTGATAATATTTCCGTTATTTTGGGATTTATTTTTAAGCCGGTTGTTTTTGCTATGTTGTTCAATCTGGTAATTTTGTTTTGCGTGTGTTTTCTGTTTGATGTTATGAGGCATATGTCGTCAGGGAACTCTAGATCCTATAGTTTGTTAAATGATGACCATTGTATACCTGTTTTTTTATCTTCAGTTTGTTTTATTCTCCAGTCTATGACTATTAAGGGGGGGTATAGTATTTTTGATTATTTTTTTCGATTTTTTTATTGGCTTATTCGATTGTAAATATTTCCAAGAGTATACCATTAAAATTTCAAGTTAATCGGAGCAAAATTGACGGAGATTTGGATATATACAAAAAATTTCTTAATATTATAATGGTATTATTGAAATATCTTCCTGAAATTTTGCACACTTCTTTTTTAGATATTTTACTAGGTAGTGACGTCGAGTTTTTGCTAATTTTAACAACTTTTTTTTATATTACCATTTTTCTTTTTACCGAACACACTTTCTCACTGTTTTTTTCGATTTTTTCACTTTAAGTTATACCATGAATTTAAAAATCAATATAATCATAAAACCTCGACGTCACTACTTCAAGAAACTCTTAAACTAAAATAATCTTTTGGTTTGTATGCTTCAGATGATTCTGTCCGAAGATATAGTGTACACCGCAAATCATCTTTTTTTGGGATCGTCTACTTAAAAATGACACCACCACTTCTTGATCTTGTTCTTCTTTTTAAGATAGCTTCTTGAAGATAGCTTTTTAGCCATTTAACTTAACCCCACCACTTTCAAGGGAAAACGTTTTAAAATTATGCAAAAAAACGCAGAATTAACTATACCCCCCCCCCTTAAAAATAACGTCGGTGACAAGACAGACCCTTGTTTACCCCTTTTTTATGCTTATTTGTTGGGATAATTCCCCTTCATGTTCAACTCTAGCAAAACACTCGTCGTAGAAAAGCCTTATTACTCTTATATATTTGTCTGGTATTCCATAGAGTTTTAATATCCTCCACATCATATTACGATTTATTCAATCGGACGCTTTTTCGACGTCTACAAAGTTACAAAGTTGATAAAAACTTTCTGATTCATTTCCGCTGATTGTTCCAGGATGATTCATAGCTTATTTATATGGTCAATGCAGGAACTGTTCGGTCTGAATCCTATTTAGTTAATTCTTCATTTTTCATTTATGGGATCTTTAATTCTCTCCAATATTATCCTGGCCTTGATTATGGTAGCTACAGTGAGAAGAGTGATTGGTCTCCAGTTTTCACATAGTGTCAGGTTTTCTTTATTTGGTAGCTTTATTATAACTCCTTCGCCCCAATTTTTTGGTATCTTTTCCTCGATCCAAATTTTTAAAATTTTAAATCACCCGCGATGGGTGCGATTTTATCAGTTCTACGAGAATTCCATCAACGCCAGCCGCTTTGTCGTTTTTTAAAAGATTTCGTCCTTCGTAAATTCGTCTTTTCTAATGTTTAATCTTTCGTTTCTCTCAGTTTCTTCTATCTGTATTTGCAACTCAATTCCTCCCTCATAGAGTTGAGTTACCTGCGAAGAACTGTGTCCATCTTTGTGCGATTTCTTTTTGAGTTATGAGTGTTTCTCTTTCTTTTCCCATTAGTTTCATTCTTTGCTTGTTCTTACCCCCTTTAATTTCTTTTGTTATTGAATAAAGTGTCCTTGTGTCATGTATGCTCGCTGCTTCCTCTGATTATTCTGCCATTTGGTCCATATACAGCCTTTTATCTGTTCTGACTTGTTATTTAACTTCTTTATATTTTTTCTGTCCATTTTCCCTGCATTGGTCAAAGTTGTATGGCTAAAAGTGCATATCTGTTAAACATGTTCGCAAGTGGTGTAGAAAATTCAGTGAAGATCTGAGTTGAAGGCCTTAGATTCAGGCCTTCACGGAATTCTCTACACCTACACCATTTGCGAACATGTTGAACTTAACAAATATTCACTTTTAGCCATAAACTTTAAACCGACTTTTGCATTTTAAAAACGTATCACAGGATGAATTTCACATTGGCGGTAATAACGACTGGGACCTCCATCTTCGAAGGCTGCTATGCCGACACTGAGCAATGCAGCGAGGCGAACGTGGTGGGGTAAAATAAATGGAGAGTTAGGGAGAATAAATCAAATAATTAAATAGCAAACATTTACCTGGATTATCGGCTCTAAACCTAAATATCACATAACCATTATTTGGCACCGCTACGGTATCCTTAAGTGGAGGTAGATTAAATTGTCTGTGTAGTAGTCCTCTTCTATCGAGATCGAGGGCGTGTTTTAAGTTAATTTTTTTAACGTTCTGATCGGGTGATCGTCCAATACCCACAACGTTGAAGTTGTATCCATGAAGATGGAAAGGATGGCTTAAGTTTGGCGATTGAACTAAAAATAATTTAAAGATTAGTCATCATCTCGAAATATTTTTGAAACAAATCAATAATCATATTTTTAGTTTTATTCAATATACATATAGCTCATGGGCTCCAATAGTGGCACAACTCAAAAAATACATGTTTCGGACTAAGAATAGGTGTAAATGTTAAAATACACCTTCTTATCAACATAACTACTAGCACAACGTTCAATATTAGGCCGTAATATGGCGGCCTAAGTGTCGCTATTGTATAATAAGTGTTGATATTGTATTTTGTGATTAGTCTTAAATATTGGCTGCACTACTGAGACTACTCAGTTTTGCGTTCAACACTCGATAGGAACAGGGCACGTTCTTGTCATCAACAGTGGCACATTTAAGTTGGGTTAGTGTTGCATAAATATTTGGCTTTCTCTGGTGACATTTTTCGATTTCGTATTTTTACACCTTTTTTTAATAAAGTTTAATTTGGATTTTGCAATTTTTTTGTTACTACAGTTTTTATAATCCCTATTTAGTCTATTTAATGAAAAAAGGTTTTGCTGCAATCAATTTTTTTTTTCAAACCTGGCATTTAAAAGATGAATGATTTTTTTTCAGTTGTGAAGCTATTACAACCTATGAGCGATATGTCACGAAAGTTTTGACAATTATGTATAAGAAACAAGAACTAGATTTTTTAAATTTATATACTTATATGTGCTGACTGCTCTCCTTAAGTTATCTACCCTCAATATCTCTTTAGTTTCGGTTCTCACTACGTCTATCCATCTCTTCCTTGCTCTTTCTACTGACCGCCAGCGGCGTAGCTGGCAGGTGGGCCCCGACGTTAGGAGGGGCCTCTTAAATCCTTCAAGCTTAATACTTCTACTTTCTTTAAATTTGTGACCAAAACATATTTTCCTAATAAGCATCAAAATAGGGAATTTGGAAGGAAGTAATGAAGCGGATAATTGACGTAAAACTCTTACTCTTTCCGGGTGCAATTTAGCGTTTCGTGGACATGTTGGTAGTTTAGATGAAAGTGAATCCCAAAAAGATAATTTATTATGGTTCTTTTACTAGCTAAACATGATCCTGTTTTAGCTAAATTAATCGATAGGAACAATAACTTAAAAACAAATTACTTGAGCCTCCAGACACAAAACGAAGTTATAAATTTGCTGGTTCAAGGAACTAAAATCAAATTGATGAATTTAATCAAAAAGTTGTTTTGATTCAATAATTCTTGATAACTCAAGATATTTCAAAGCACGATAAGCTTATAGTCCAGAGAAATAAGGTTATTGTCGGGACACTTGAGCAGCCAGGTTGCAAATGGATTTTTTGGGTACTATATACTATACAGGGTGTCCCAGACTAATTTACCCACGCTATATCTCTTAAACGAATAGAGATTTTCGAATGGGACAAAAGGTGATATATTGTAAGGTTGTAACTAAGGGATGAATATTTAGGGGATTTTTTTTCTACGCCATACTAAAGTGTATTACAAATGTAATAGATCAGTTTTTGTCCCATTCGAAAGTCTCTATTCGTTTATGAAATATACCCTTGATAAATTAGTCTGGGACATATAATTAACAAAACTTAACTGATATTTTCTTGGTTATTTACGAACCGATTTTATTTTCAAAAAATGTGTTGAATAGACGATAGAAGACCACATCCAAAACTATAAAAAAATATATAGGGTGCTATTAAAAAAATTAAAGTTAGGGGTTTTAACTAAGGGATAGTTAATTACAGGATGATTTTTTTGTACGCCATATTAAAGTGTATTACAAGTAGAATATATCACCTTTTGTCCCATTCGAAAATCTCTATTCGTTTAAGAGATATAGCGTGGGTAAATTAGTCTGGGACACCCTGTATACCTAATACATTATAAATACAAAAATGCCCGTCACAGTTCGAACGTGAAACTTAGTTATTAACAAATAAGGGTCAAAAATAGCAGTTTTTCGTGTAAATCGCTACAAGTATAAATAGGGTAATTATAATATAATTCAAAAAGTGCCATTTTAAACCTTGGCTGACCTACTAAAATAAGAATACTCTAAATAATATGTATTATATATTATTTAGAGTATTCTTATTTTAGTAGATCAGCCAAGGTTTAAAATGGCACTTTTTGAATTTTGGTCCGATAATTTTTTGCTTCGGAAATTGCAATATAAGATTAAAATTACAAAAATAAAAAATGTGCTATAACTTTTGCAAAAAATGGCCTTAAGACTTTCATATTGCACAAAAAGTTGAGTCAAACATTCCATATAATGCACAAAAGATTTTAAAACGATTCCTCAATTAGTTTAAATTTTATTCAATTTGTTTATCGCACAGAGCTTTTTTTTCGCCATGTTATTGTTCAGAAAATAATAATGACATAGCAATTCTGCGGAAACCACATGCAAGAAGAATAGTCATATTTTCAAAGTGTTGAAAAAAATCATTAAAATGTCGTTTTTATCACTCCTAAAAAAGATTAGCAAAATAGAGTCATTTTTGGCTTATAAATAATTTGAATAGCTTTATTAATATTGACTATAGAGTAAATCTACCTTAGGATTTCACAAACTGGTATTTTTACACGAATTTTCAGAAAAAACTTTTTGCCTAGGTTAATTAGGCTCAAAGTTAGCCACTTTTATTATTTAATTCGCAGTTACTTCTATATACATCAAATCCTCCTGTAATAGTGTTAGTTACCATACTACTCCGAAACGGCTTGGCCGATTTTTATGAAATTTTACACGTATATCCTATAGGACACGGAGAAGAGGTTTTAACGTATTTTTTATATCTATAAGTTATAAGGGTCCCCTGACATTTTTTTTATTTTTTTGGACAAAATTATTTACCTTACTTTTATATGATGTAGAATTAAAAAATACATTCAACCCTTAATTTTCACTCTTTTATCACCAACCCCTATTTGTTAATAGCCATCTATATATTTACATCTATAAAATTCTCCTGTCACAGTGTTAGTTGCCATACTCCTCCGAGACCGCTTGACCGATTTTTATGAAATTATATATGTATATTCGGTAGGTCTTAGAATCGGTCGTAATCTATTTTTCATATCTTTGAGTGATAAGGGCAGTTCCCCCTAACATTTCATAATGTAAGGTGGGGATGTGTGTACATAACGTACTCTATAAGACTACGAGTACATACAAATTAAAAAAATTATGATCAAAATCCATCAACAAGCTCCGTCGATATTAATCGCAGCATATGTTTTCAGAATCAATTTCATTTTTTGAATGCACGTATTTTATTAATTCCCCTCCACCGACCACGAATTAACTCCGTTTGGAGCCATTTTTAAAACTTTATTAACCACTCTATTGAGGTTCAAAGTTTAGTTAAACTTTTACACATAAACTATATATCTTCAACTTCAAAATAGCTCAAGTTAGGTTGCTTAATTGTTATAAACAAAGTAGCCGTCAATGAAATAAAAAAAGTGGCTAACTTTGACCGTAATTAACCTAGGCAAAAAGTTTTTCTTTGAAAATTCGTATAAAAATACCAGTTTTTCAAATCCCAGTGTAGTTTTAGCCTACAGTCAATATTAACAAAGTTATTCAAATTGTTTATAAGCCAAAATAACTTTATTTTAGTAAAATGTTCTCTGAGTGATAAAAATGACTTTTTAATGATTTTTTTAAATGCATTGAAAATATGACTATTATTTTTGGAATAATCTAAATGGGTTTCATATTTCATTTGCATATCGTAGCTGTAGTAAGTATTAATAGCCTTTGTAAAAAATACCGAAATCGCACTTGTATATTTTTGTTATTTGTAGTTTTTTTAAAGAATTTTGAAAATTTTAAAAGGACAAAAAGCGTAAGTTTGAGCTTAGCAAATGTACGGCTTGCGCCCCTTGGACTTGGCGTCCGGGTGCCTCACAACCCCCCCGGGTTGAGACAGCCCTGACAATATACATAAAAAAAAATAATCAAATATATAATCTTAATACATGTCCGAATTATTTGCAATTTCCTTTCTTTTATTGTGTTTTCAATTTCCCTCTGACAAATCTCCTTAACACTCTTCGAAATGTCACACATTTGAAATGAAACACATTTCAAACGCGTTAAGTCGATTTATTGCATTTTGATTGAATGTCCATGATAGTAAAGCACACTTGATAGTAAACACTTTCCAAACGGCTACAAAAAATTCCAACAGATCTTTTAGCAGTGAATTGGCATAGGGACATAGATCACTTAGCAACAATAAAAGGATATTTGTAAAAATGGCACAAATCTATTAGCATTTCAGGTCTTCATTTGTTTTTGTAAATTTTAATTTTAATCGAGAATAGTTGATAATTATATTTTCTACTAATAAAAATAAAATGTCGTAGAAAAAGTATACTATTCTACTCGCATGTAATGACTATTTCTCACTCTGATGAATTACGAGAGTCGTAAACCTCATCATCGTGAGTAATAGCCATCAATACATGTTAGTTGAATAATATACTGAATAAATATGGATCTGGTAATTTCTACTCACCTTCGTCAACTAAAACTACTTCTACAATTGCGTTAAGCGGTATATCTACGGTATGCACACACTCGCAGTTTTTCCCACAATTGACTGGCCTGTTATCCCCATTACAAAACAGATCTTGATCCAACTCATCCAATTGTGAAAGGGGAGGAGCTGGTGGAAACACTAATGAAATTTCATCAATCAAACTTATGACATGGTCACCCGTAACGGCAGCTGAAATGTAAATATTTTCAAGTCTAAGAAAGTAAAAATTGATTTTGTACGATTATAGACCAGGGAGATTATAAAAAAATTAATCGATTTTTTAATACAAACCTAGAGACTTGTTACTTTATGTTTATGGTCAGGATGATGTCAGGAAAGAAGTCTACAATAGAAAAATGGATGGAAATGTATAATTGCATTTTAAAGTGCACAAATGCATCCTTCTTCTTCTTCTTCTTATTTTTTCTTGTATGTAGGCTTGTTTGTTGTAGGTATGTTTGCCTGTTTCTTCGTCAATATTAGCCTCCTAAATTGTTTAAATTATCGCACCATTTTTTTCTTGGTCTACCAATACTTCTTTGTCCAGTTGGTGACTTATCTCGTGCTATTCGTACCATCCTATCCTCTGCCATTCTACTAATGTGATATTTCTACTCCTGTTTTCGTTTTGTCACCCATCCCTTTATGTTTTCTACATTGCATGCTCTTCTTATATTTTCGCTTCTCTCCCTACCCAACAGACTTTTTTCTGATATTCGTCGAAGTATTTTCATCTCGGTTGTTTCTAGTAGTCGTCTCGTTTTAGATGTTTCAGATCTTGTCTCCGCCGTGTATGTCTTGCTTTTGTGTCTTGTCATAGGTGCTTGTTCTTCCAGATTGTGTCATTAAGAGATCCCGCAGTTTTACTTGCTTTTAAGCTGTGTAACTAGTTATATCTATACCCAGATATCTAATCTTTGCTTCCTGATTTATTATTTTCCCATCAATTTCGATTGTAAATCGTAGTGGGTATTTAGATGTTGTCATACATTTGGATGTTTCATCCAAAAGTAAAGAAACATGTTAAAAAAGTGTACTAACAGCCAGATTGTATTCCTCGAGGGTCGCTGAAGACGAATACACCATCAGAACCACCACGACCACAGGAGCACCTGGCGCCCAGGTTTACTGCTATGGCAGATTATAACGGGTACGAAAGTCATTAACGTTTTCGAATCCCTAGTATTAATCTTGCTCCACCCTGTATGTTAGAATCGTTGGATTCATGTGTTGTGTTTCAGAGTATTACGTAATTCGTTTTCTCACAATGTTAAATATTGTGTATTTTGTCGATCGTACGGTTCTCACGATTTTTAGCGTGGAATTGAATCATCCGATATTTTTTTGTTTGTCTTCGGCTAAATATCAAAAGAGTTTAATGGTTTTAAAGTCTTGAGTATTGTTTATGTTAGAGCTGGACTGTCGACATGGATAACGTCTATAGTATTGATAAAATCCTCAAGTGTCTGAGTTCTCAAAATTAGCCGTTGGAATAGAGTCAGCAATTTTGTGAGAACCGAAAAACTTGTTTACGGAAAATGAGCGTTTTTTCATTGAAGAAGAATTATAGCTTCAGTAGGATGTTCTTATTATCATTATTTCGCTATCTTATTGGCAAAAAAATGTTTGATTTATTCTTATAGGATAATGTATCTGATGGTTGCCGAAGTGGGAGGTGAATTCTTTTTTTGGGAGAAGGAACCTGGGCTTGAATGAGAACAGAAGGAGTTAGCTAAGTTTTGTCTGGCAGCGAGTTAAGTTTGATCAGGATATTCAGTTTTGGTTAGAGCTGTCGACAAGTTAGGAAGTTCCTAGGGCCTCGGAGGGCCGCTGAAAGCGGATCCTATTGCGTTTAAGTATAGTGAAGTTCTTGTTCACTTTGAATGCAGAAGTCTTTGTGTTAGTAGTCGAGTTAACCCAGATAGCACAAGTACTTTTTATGGACATCCAGTTGACGTACATCTGTGTATATTGGAACGTCCAATGGACGTCCCGCTAAGGTACAATGGACATCCGATGGACGTCCAACGAATGTCCAGAGTTCACAAAATTGGACGTCCATAGAACGTCCGCTACAAACGTACATTGTACGTTGTATTGGAGCTTTTAGTGTACACCTTATGTACATTCAATGTACGTCTTATGGACATTTGTAGGGCACTTTTCAGAAAGCAATCTAGTATCCATAATTTTGTGAATACATAGCAAAAAGCCTTTATAGGAAATAGTTCTTTATAATACTAACGCCCGGTTTCATAATCAACTTAAAGTGAACATTAACTAAAGTTCACTTTAAAGTTGACATTTACCCATATGAATTGCATTGATAAAGGTACCAACTTAAAATTTAAAGTCCACTTTAACTGATTATGAAACGGGTCGTAAACTTATACTTAAAAATATTACACAAAAGACCTTTTTTATTTCTCTTTACTATAACTTCATTATAATGTATACTTTATTATAGGAACTAGGAACTTCATTAATGCACGACTGCACTTGCACGATAAACAGAAAACACAAATATATCACAGGATGTATTTTCATAAAGACGAGATTCAGATAATGACGCCCTAGGAAGCATGCACATGAAAAGAGGTTTATTCTCTGTTCTGTTTCTGTTCCAAACTATTTTTAGAGTCAGTACGGTTGTTGTATATTACAAGCGGGTTTGCCATTCTGTAAATTATCATAAATAAATCCTTTAGTATTCCAGAACAATTAACAGCGATAATCCCCTAAAAGTATCTGCCTAATACTACCTTTCACGACCGATAGCGCGAAGAGCGACAACGTTGTAAAGAAGATTCTCATTTAGTTTGTATTGGGACTTATAATAATAGTCGCGTTTTGTGTAAAATATCCATGGACCCCAAATGGATGTCCAATGTACGTTGAAATCAAACGTCCAATGGACGTCCCGTAATGTACGTACATAGTACGTCCAGTTTTGGTCCATGGACGTTTGGACTTTAAATGTACGTTATATGGACGTCCATCGGACGTTGTGTGCTATATGGGAAGTATTCTTCAACGGTCTGAATACTAGACCATCATGGTCTAATCAAGGCGTGGACCACCGCGTGTTTCGCCGCTTTTAGGCAAACGCGATATTTCATACCAGTCGGTATACCTAATTTCTTCGCACCCAGTCAGAAGTTATTTAGAGGTTTTTTTGTTAGCCGTTTCTAACAATACCGCAAACGCCTGAAACAGTTTTGCTTTTTTTTTATCCAGTTTAATATACTGAAGAAATAATCTTCAATATTTTGTTCGAGCAATGCCAATTTGTTTTAATGAAAATAATTGCTGAAGGTTTCATAAAAAAAATCAATTGGATAGCAGATGTACATTCCATAGATCAATTCATTTGTATAGTGACTTTTGTGAGTGAATCTTGGACTTTGAAAATCAACCATAAACTTTTTATTTTCTTTTTTTTTTTTTGGTAATCACGATCTCTGTTTGTACACCATAAGAGATCATAAATTTAATTTCTTTTTGTCTTAATAAATAATGTTTTATTTGCTAATTACCATCTTATTATTTCTCTTTTCCTTCTCTCTTGCTTCGTAAGTTCAACAAAGATTTGGTTGAGTAAAGTACAACAATGTAAGTCACGCTATATTAATTTGTTTTCACGTAAAAGTATTTTAAATATTTTACATTGACTATTTTTTTTTGTTGTTTATTTTTGATCTAGCTATCTTTCCTTTAATATTTCTATTTTTCGTATATTTTTGGTTCCCATAAGGTAACCAGTGGCGCCCAATATTTTATTTTTTTTTATTTGACATCCTTATTTTGATTTTTCTATTTTTTTTTATTTCTAAGCTAATAAGAGTATACTAATAACATCCCTTAAAGATCCACCCCTATATCTCTTCCGACTCTGAACTACTGTGGCCATGTCCTCCAAAGTGCATAACACGTCACATCTTCTTATGACATATAAACATCTTGTCAAAATTTTATTTTCCATCAATGTTTCACTGGCATTTGACGTGTTAACGTTATAAGATCATCTGAAGTTTCGAACATTTTCGACACTAAATTCATGCAAACAAATTACTCGGGGAGTTTTGGAACCGCTGAACAAGAATACGTCATCAGAACCGACCTCCGGTGCACCTGGTGCCAAAATCCTGAAAGTAACATGCCTTAGCAGTGACATTGGGAACCAGGTGCTCCGAGGTTCTATTCTGATGACGTATTCGTATTCAGCGACTCCAGAAACTTCGAAGTAATCAGATTGCATTAATTTTGTGCCAATATCCCTTGAACATCCAGATGACGTGCCTTAACAGTGACCCTGGGCATCAGGTGCTCCGGCGGGTCGTTTCTGTGGGTGTATTCGTGTTTTTCGACCCCAAAAACACACAAGTAAATAAATCTGGTCTTTAATATACTTATTTAGACATTCTTATTCACTTTTGGATGAATTTTATGCACTTTAAACTATGCATTTCTACCCATTTGTCTATTTTTCTAGTGCATAATTTTTTTCATCCTAAACACAATGCAAAAAGCTGCTAGGTACTGTATTTAACAATTGATTTATTCCGGTATTTTTATTGCTAAATGCACTGGTCTATTAATTACTAATCCCATTATTATGACTAATTCAAACATTTGTATTTTAATAAATAATGAATTCACTGTTTGGTGTTAAATGATTAGATAACATTACTTCGAAGGCAATAAAATGTGAATTAAGAAGTACAAAAAGGCAAAAAAAAGGTAAATTAACAAAGTAAAAGGACGCAAGGGAATATAAAAATTCATATAATTACACAACTGATAAAAATTATACAAAATGAAAATCTTACCTAAAAACCTGTTGTATGTATGAGGTTTAAAAACTTCTTCTGGCTTATAAAATAAAAATCTAAATGGTAAGAATATCTTAACGTCAGGTCTTTCTTGAAGTATTGCTTTGTCAACCTTTTTTGCATTTTTGAGTTGGCTTACACATACAGCATCTCTTCTTGGCTTGTTGCAAATGGCGTCCAGTGGATTTAGTACCTATTTAGAATTTTTAATAAATTATGTTTGATATACGTTTTGTGTAATTTTTAAAAATAAACTAATATATACAAAAAATACTAACCCAAAATTTAAACTCTTTTACACGTCCAGCGACATTACTAGCAAATAAAGATGGATTTATTGTAGATACCGTTTAAAATATTAGCAGCATGAAAATCAAGTACTATACCTAAACAATATAAAGTAAAAAGTTGTTTCATATTGAAAATTAATCTTCTTCTTTTGGCATCACAACCTTGGATGGATCTTTGCCTGTCTGTCTATATCCTTCCATTCGGATCTCTCTTATACTCTTCTTGTTCATGTCTTATGTTCATGGTTTTCAGGTCGTCTTCCACGTCATCCAACCATCTCGTTCTGGACCTTCCTTTTTTTCTCCATCCTACCGGCTTCCATTGTAATATTTTCTTTGTTGTTTTTTTATTATCTTGTCTCTGCACATGTCCCAGCCATGACAGTCTTTTTCACAAATCGTACAATATCATAACCGTCATTCGATTCATTCACCTCGTTGTTTCTCCTGATTCTCCATGTGCCGCCTTTTTCTTGCACCGGGCCATACACTTTTCTCAGTATTTTTCTCTCGAATATCCTGAATTGGGCTTCATCCCTTTTAGTCATTACCCAGGTTCCAAAACGATAGGTTACTACGGATCTAATCAATGTTCTGTAGATAGTTATTTTGGTTATTTTGTCTATAGTGCTGTCACTGAAGGTGGATATGAGCTATTACCTCCGATTTCGTGAACCTCCATCGATTTGCATAAAAATTGGTGAGTGGTTAGAGGATATCTCAAGGAACAAAGGTGACATGGTGCCAACTTGCGCTTTTACCCTGGGGGTGGATGCCACCCCTCCTCGGGGGTGAAAATTATTTTATTAAAAATAACCCCACAATTCGATAGAGGGACAAATTATAAGCAAAATATTTGTTATATAAAGTTATTAAAATAAATCAAAACTTTTTGAGTTATAAAAGATCAAAGATTTTAATTTTTCGTGAGAAAAATGCATGTTTTTAACCGATGTTTTATAAATAACTCAAAAACTATAAGTTTCTACAAAAAAGTTATTATTATTAAAATTGAGGCTAATAAAAAATCAAATAAACTCTTTACTAGGGAAACCTTTCTGTGTTAACTAGAAGTAAGTTATAGGTAATTAAATGTATATTTCTTTCGTCGAGTACCCAAATCTAAGTACTCAAGCTTAAATACCCGCAAAATGATGCACTTTATAACATAAAATTAATAAGCAATTGTCAAAGTTCATAGAAATATCTATCAAATAAGCCTTCGAACAAGTTGATAGCTTTTAAATTTATGCACCAAAAATGTTTCAAAATGTATCTTTTAAAATTTTTTTCAAAAAATGTTATTGTTTTTTTGTAAATAACTCCGTTAATTTTTAAGATATCAGGTTCACCTAAAAACTAGTTAAAAGTTGACCCTAAGAGCTATTAAAAAATGTCAAAATTAGTCTTTTAAACCTCTCACTTTTTTAACAATCAAAGGTTAAATGGCCCCGGTTACATAGTTCTCGCAGCAAAATTGAAATTTTGAACGTTTCTATCTCGGTTATTTTTTACTCTACGGAAATAGTAAAATGAATAAAGTATTTGAAACAAAAAATACTTAAATTTAGTTATATACAATTTTTTACGTATAGTGAGTATTTTTGGAGTTATTATCGAAATAAAATGAAAAGTACGATAATTTTTAAAATTCTGATTTTTTTAAATTGTATCTTTTTTTCAAAAATATGCATTCTAAACCGGTGAAAATTGTTGAAATCATTAACTATGTTAACCTTAAGAAATTTTTGTGAGGATTACTACAAATTTTAATTTTTGTGGAAATGGCGTATGTTTAATTTTTCACTTTTTCCTAAAAAAATCGAAAGGGTTCTCTTATTTTCATCATAACTTGCTTAATTTTGATGCTATTAACTTCTACTGGAGCTCGTTTGATAGGTACTCCGAAGTACTTTGACAAGTGCTTTACAAGTATATTCGATTATACAATGCATCGTTTTCCCGTTATGTAAGCTTGAATACTTAGATTTGAGTACTCGTCGAAAAAAATATACATTCTATTACCCATAACTCACTTTGAAGTAACATTAGTTTAGTTCTTTAAGTGGGGAGTGTATTAAATTTTTTATTATATTTAATTTTGGTAATAACAGTTTTTTTACAAAAGGTTATAGTTTTTGAGTAATACGTGAAAACAGCTTTAAAACATATATTTTTTATAAGAAAAAATAAAATTTTTGATATTTAATAACTCAAAAAGTATTGATTTATGTTAATAACTTTATATAACAAATTTTGCTTAGACGTTGCCCCTCTATCGATTTCTGGTATTTTTTTTATTAAAAAAATTTCACCCCCGAGAAGGGGTGGCATCCACCCCCAGGGTAAAAGCGCAAGTTGGCATAATGTCACATTTGTTCCTTGAAGTATCTTCTAACTACTCACCAATTTTCATGAAAATCGATAAAGGTTCAACGAAATCGGAGGTGAAAACCTTCAGTGACTCCACTACTAATAATTTCGATGTCTTTAATCTTTTATTAGCGTACGTGCATTAATTTCGCTACTTATGTAATTCTTCTGATTGGTTTTTATGCCCAGATATGTGAAGGAATCCACACGTTTAATAGTATAGTTGTCTATTGTGATATAATTTTCATTGTCAGGTGTTCTTTTGACGATTATGTACTTCGTTTTTGCTTCGTTTATTTTAAGCTCCCTTTTTCGTGCTTCAGGATCAATTTTTTTGAACGCTTCCATTAGTCGGGGCTTGTTTCTACTGATGATCTACAGCATCTGCATATGCCGTAATTTGTACTGTCTTGGTGTTTATATGGCCGGTTACATTGGTTTTTCTGATGACTGACTCAAGAACTAGGTTGAATAGCATGGTTGATAGTTGATAGAGCATCTACCTATCCCATGGAAGGTAGCCAACACAGTTATGATTCCTAAGCCTAGGAAACCACCCACCAGCACAGAATCCTACAGACCAATATCACTTCTTAACACACTAGGTAAAGTCTACGAGAGGATCCTTAAGGAGAGACTCTTAGAATTCCTAGAAACAAACCACATTCTTCCTAGTTTTCAATTTGGATTCAGAGCTGAACACTCCACAAACAATGCATTGATTGAAGCAATCACTTCTATCTCCCAAACTATCGATGAGCATAGAAAATATGCTGTAAACATTTTCCTAGACGTCCAAAAGGCCTTCGACCATGTCTGGCATACAGGCCTGATTGAAAAACTCCACCGATTTGGACTGCCTATAACCTTCATCAAACTCATTCATTCCTATCTCTCAAATCGAACAATACGCGTCAAGGTCGCCAAACAATTTTCCACACCATTCACTCCACAAGCAGGAGTACCACAAAGCTCGATGTTAGCTCCAACATTATACACAGCATACAACAGTGACCTCCCATATCCCAATAATCGAACCGAGTCAATCCTACTATACGCCGACGATACTGCATTGCTCACTGCAGGAACTGCATACGGTACGCTGAGACACCCCTCTGTCTTCGATAGGGCCCAAACCTGCCTAAATAAAATGGTTAAATGGTGTAACGAATGGAGAGTCAACCTCAATCCAGCTAAAACACAAATGATTGCCTTTAGGTATTCTCATAGCACCAGCAACGAAAGGGCTCGAATAACCCTCCTGGGCGAGGCTCTTGAATTCTGTTCGTCAGTGATCTATCTGGGGATTCACTTTAGCAGGACACTCAACTGGAACATTGACATCCAACACACCTTAAACAAGGAAGGAATAGGGCTAAACTCTTAGAAGCGCTGTCTGGAATGTCGGGAGGTATATCAAGCAAGACCATTCACACATATAAAACATACATAAGGCCCATTATCGACTACAGAGCTGTTCTTTATGCCTTTATCAACCGTCTACATAATAACACCATCCTGGCCTGTGAGCGAAAAATACTCAGAAAATGCCTCGGGAAGCACTGGAGATAACCGTCGGTGTTAGTACATCCACTCCCAAAAATACTCCCTATCAACGAGAGAATCCGTTCCCTCAGCGACAAATACGTCTCGCGCACGATTAATGGTAACAACCATAGAACAAAAGATGTTCTAACAACCCCTTGCTGTCAAGGGGTTGTCAACATACTACCAGGGTTCCCAAAAACAAAGTTCCATTCCCTCCAGCCAATTTTCTACAATTGGCCAGAAATGAACTTCCTGATAAGTATTAAAATATCCTAGAAGAAATCGCCCTAATATATCGCAGATATCTTAAACTGCATCCCTCTACACGCTGAATCCAATAGCCGTTCCTCACTGGTGGCAGCATTGAATCCTTCCTGGTTGATTTGAGCAAATTTACGGCAGCTTCTTCTCCTTCACCTCTACAGCTTATGTGCTAAAACAGCCTCCACCTTCTAAACTCCTGTTTCCCTAGCAATTTTGCTCCTCCACTCACATCAACCTAACACTCAGAAACAAGCTTACTTTCATCGTCCTCACACTCCTGAAAAGGAGTTCCCAGCACCCTGAAAAGGCAAAGGCCTAAGCGGGCTATAAATAACGATTTCCATTCGATTTTCCTTCTCACTCCCATGTTAATGTCCCATGTCAAACAGGGCGGTCAGTTCTCTATCTACTCTGACTGCGGCTTTTGAACACTGCAACGTCATTTTTATGAGGCCGATATATTTATTATGTACCTATATTACGAAGATCTTCCAGCATTTTGTCTCTTTTCACACTTTCAAAAGCTTGTTTAAGAGGGGGGGGGTATGGTTTGAAATATTTAATTTTTTTTATTATTTCAAATAAAAGTGCATACTTCCAAGAATACTCTCTGAAAATTTCAAAATAATCGGAATAAAATTACCAGAGATACAGGGTGTTGAATATCCCTACCCTCGACTCGCGTTGCCGCGACTTCGCGCCAGCACGCTTGAGCATAGTGAGAAACGTTAAACAACTGTTCGCCTTATCTTTTGTAGATTACTCCTCGATTTAAAAAACATATTCCAATGTGCATCACTTTACGATTTGGCAGACAAATAAGAAGATGAAGATGCAGTTGTCAAAACTTTAAACGCATTTTTCTCAAAACTGCTTTTTCAAATGCGGTGGACATTGTAACTGAAAAACTACTGGGCCGATCTACCTGATATTTTGCACATATTTTCTTTAGACATTTCATGAGGTAACAACGTCGAGATATTTTACTTTCTTTGCTTATTTGTTGTTCAACAATAATAAGTCTGTTGATTTTCGCAAAATTTTTACCAAAAATTTCATTTTTTTGATTTATGAGTGATACCAAAAATTCAAAAATCCTTATAAATAAAAAACTCGACGTTGTGACCTCGTGAAACTCATAAGCTTATTAAATCTTTTTGAATTTTTTGTTTCGTATGATCGAGTCTGATGTCCACCGCAAAATCTATTCTTTTGTGAGCTGCCTGTCAAAATTTGTCACCAATGGCTTATTTTCCAATATTTTGGATTGGATTTTTTTCTAAGCATTCTTTGAATTGTACTTAATGTGCTTATTTAATTTAAAAATAAAATATTTGTACCATAGCTTCGAAAAAAATTCACAAAAATGTACTTGATACGTTGATTTCAAACCATACCCCCTCCTTAAAGTCTATTATAAAGTCTATACCTATTATACAGGGTGTAACAAAAATACAGGTCATAAATTAAATCACATATTCTGGGACCAAAAATAGTTCAATTGAGCCTAACTTACCTTAGTCCAAATGAGAATACAAAAAAAGTTACAGCCCTTTGAAGTTACAAGATAAAAATCGATTTTTTCCGATATATCGAAAACTATTAGAGATTTTTTAATGAAAATGGACACGTGGCATTTTTATGGCAGGAACATTTTAAAAATAAATTATAGTTAAATTTGTATAGTTATTGTTGTGGTACCATTAGTTAAACACAATGTTTTTTAAACTTTTTTGCCTCTTAATATTTTTTGGAAAAGCTAGTTTTTATTGAGATATTTGAATATTTTTCAAATTCGCCACATATTTGTATACTGTTACGTACGATTGTAGAGACCTGGTAATAATATGAATTTTTTTTATAAATTACAGTTTGAGGTATATTTTGAACCATATGAGAAAAGAAGCCACATCTCGATAAAAGGTGCCTCATCGGAAAAATACTAGGAGACAAAAAAGTTTTAAAAACATCCTGTTTAACTAATGGTACCGCAATAATAGTTTAATTGGAACGTACACAAACATTTGGGGGGTTTAAAGGCACAGAACCCCCATAAATTTTTATGTAAACATATTAAAAAAGAAGCAGCATCTCGATTAAAACTGGTTTATCGAAAAAATATTAAGAGGCAAAAAAGTTTTAAAAACATTGTGTGTAACTAAGGGTACCGCAATAATAATTTAATTGGAACGTACAAAAAAGTTTGGGGGGTTTAAGGGAACAAAACCCCCATAAAATTTTTATGGGGTGCAAAAATTTAACTATAATTTATTTTTAAAATATTCCTGCCATAAGACTGCCACGTGTCCATTTTCATTAAAAAATCTCGAATAGTTCTCGATATATCGGAAAAAATCGATTTTTATCGTGTAACTTCAAAGGGCTGTAACTTTTTTTGTGTGCATATTTGTACTGATAAGGTAAGTTAGGTTCAATCGAACTATTTTTGGTCCCAGAATATGCGATTTAATTTATGAGCTGCATTTTTGTTACACCCTGTATAGTTCTATGTCGCATTCAAGAGCTTTTTCTTGTATCTGATATAATATATAGATAAACAACGTAAAATGCAGATCAGTTACTTTCATTTTTCTATGTTCTCTCTCTTTTCTATGTAGACCACTTCTCTTTAGCGACCAGATTTTTATTCCCAGAGAGTGGTCGCTATTGGAAGGTTTTACTGTAGTTCTAAAATACCAAAACTATCATTTTAAAATATTAATTTTCTTCATATTTTAGTGGACAAACTTATTGTTTCATAGTCTAAATTTACTATATACAGAAATATGTATAACTTTTTATACAGACTTACATACTTACATACGTACATAAATGCATACTCAAAATCCTATATGTATGTATATCACTTATTTTTTAAAAAAGCATACATCTATAGAACGTTTCACGTTAAGCATAGAACATCGCGGAGATAGCCCCATGTATTTCTCATGGACGATAGAAGCGCGCCGATGCCACGCCGTACTGACTAGAATGAATCGTATATTGGCAGTCGAGTATCCACTCATGCGCTAGAGATTTGGCAACACTGATCTTCGTAAACGTAACGTTCTATTCTTAACGTGAAAAAAGTATAGGATACTTACTAAGAATCTACATTTTACTTACCTGCTGAAGCATTTTTGCAGCTTTGCAAAAGCCAAAAGAATATATAAAGCTCTTCTACCCTGTATTAAAATGTACAAAGTGTAAATCAAAAACCAACACCAAAGATATATATACATTATGCATATTTTTATTAATAACTTTATACAAATATTTTAAAACCATACAAAACATTTATTACAAAGTATGTTACTGAGACGGCATAGACTAGAGGACGGAATCGTGGTGGAAGTTGTGTGGAAGGTGATATGGAAAATTTGTAGGAAGGAAAAATTACATTCTAAAAACATAACAAAAAATGAACTAATTAACAAAATATAACAATACTGTAACTATTCTTGGACGCATGTTTATTAGTCTGGGCTTTATATCATATACATAATTGTCTTCCATAAAACAGACAAGAGTTGTAATTTTTAAAGATAAATCAAGCATTTATGTAACTACTTTAGTGCAAGGACAGGAAGAAATGGAAAAGAGTCACTACAACAGCAAAGGACACACTACAATCCACTAGGGATTCTAAGCTTAACGAATGAATAATTGTATCTACTATAGTAGAATAATATGACATTTATATGTATAAATAATTACATACTAGAGAAGAAAGAAGAGAAGAAAAGACTGGAAAATAAGTCCAAAGAAATGGTAGAAATATATTATGGAAAACATCAGAAGTTGGATAAATAAAAAATATTGTAATCCAAGAGGATATAAAGCAAAACAATAGAAATACATGACTAAAAAACGAGTCAAAATAACCAAGCTCAAGTCAAAATGACTTGGAACCAGTCAATGGAACCAGTTTAAATTTCAAGATAACGTCACGATGTTTCATATTTAACTCATTTGGTCGACTGCACTGAACTGAGGTGCCCCACCGGATTGCATCGATTGTGCAATAGCAAGCGGTAAAGGGATTGCAGTCGAACAAATGAATTAATTTTCAAACATCGCGACGTTATATTGAAATTTACACTGGTTAATTGCAAATCAGAGATCTCAGTTCGGTGTAGTCAAACAAATGAATTAAATATGAAACATCGAGACGTTGTTTTGAAATTTACACTGGTTAATTGCATAACATATTAAAAATATAATGATATCATTGTAGTTACATAAATGGTAAGATACAGAGCTACAGACTTGTTTACAACTGAAATATCTTCTATCTTTGTTTATTACGTGATTATATAAAACGTTTGTTAATTTCCAGACTACAGTTATCTACGAAAACAATAAAAACTGTAGAATAGATAGCGTAAAACAAATTGTATACCGATAAAGTTTTGTTTTGGTTATAAATTTATAATAATTTTTATAAACATTGAGCAAAATTAGGTAATACTGTTTTATTAGGTGTCGCACAGGAATCTAACCATCAAAAATTCTAACTGGGCTTATTATTTGATATTGCGTGTACTTCAACCGAAAATCAACGAATATACGAGGTTCATTCGTAAAATAATGTTCCCTATACCGCTGAGATAGAATGCGAGGTTCTCGAAGAACTCTGGCAACATTGTCTCACGCATCAACTCTCGCTCTTTCTCACCCACCACTTTTGCCTCTCTGCATTGCTCAGTATCGGCCTAACAGCCTTGAAGATGGAGATCTTGGGCTCTGTTACCGTCAATGTGAAATTCATTCACAAAGTGGTGGGGTAAGTGAGAGGAAGAGTTGATATATAAGGCAGTGTTGCCAGATTTCTCCCAGCATGTCGTACTCTTTCTCAGCGGCATAAAGAACCTTTTTTTTATGAACAACCCTCGTATCTACGTTTTTACGCACCACTCAGCGTTGATTACTACGACCAATTAGCCAGAAATTAAATTTATAATTGAGAAGAAAATTATGTTTAATTAGAAACATTGATTAGCGCTGGAGATACCAAAGCGAAAACTATTTAACAGATAAGTAAAGTAACAGAATATGGAATCTACGAACATACAAAAAGGCTGAGATTTCTCAGGCGGCAGTGAGCCGTGTTTTGGCCTACATTACAGAAACAAGACCCGATACCATAATCATGAGAAAATTAATGTGAAAACATGTGAAATGAAGTTACAGTTGAGTCCGGGAATGTCTACCCGTTCGTCATCATTTAAAGCATACGAAATAAGTCGATGATAAGTCGGAAATTGAAATTTACTAAACGCAACAGCAAGTGACAGTAAGTGACTTGCTGTTGCGTTTAGTAAATTTCAATTTCTGAGTTATCATCGACTTAATTCGTATGCTTTAAATGATGACGCACGGGTAAAGATTCCCGGACTCAACTGTAGCTAGAGATATCACAGGAAATTGAACATGGGACAGACAACACAATAGAGATCTCAAGCAAAGACGTAACATAAAGAAAAAGACTAAAAAATGCCAAAAAGGTAAGAGCCAAAAAATACGTAAAAATATTCATTTTTAAATAGCAATATGCAAAAAAGAGAACGCAGATCAAAAAGAGAATTTAGATTAAAATATAGTACATAATATGCTTACACTTACAGTACAGTATGCAGCATTACTGTACAGTACTTAGCGTACAGTATTAAAGCTGTACATTACAAGAGTCAAGTTTTCACTGATATTTTAAAATTAGAGAGGAGTAGAAATTGATGAAGTGAATGATTTTTTGAAAAACTCTGACAAATGAAGGTATAATCTATGCCACATTTTACAAAATTTGTATAAAATTCAATAAACCAATTACTAATATTCTTCTCTGATCTGATGTACCCATCTGCACTTAAATCCTCCTCTAGGTTTTGTATTTGTAGGTTTGCATTTAAACATTGTCTTTCTTAATTTATTTTCTCATCATCTTAATACATGCCCAAGCCATTTCAACATTTAAGCCTTTTATGTCTGTATCTACTCCATTATCAGGTTATTTGTCTCGTTGTTATTTATCTTGTTATTAATCGTAAAAACCTCCTGTTCTGGATTTTTTGGCCCAAGAATTCTTCTGATGATCTTCCTTTCTATTATTTTTAGTTTTTCTTCGTCCCGATTAGTCAAGCACAGTACCTATCTGCTGTGTAGGTATGAGTTGAGAATGAAGAGGGTGGAACATGCTAATATACTAAAGCTCAACGGTTTGCGTATTTTCAAGTTGAGTACACGCTGCGAGCAAGCTGCTTGTTTTCAAGCCTTAAAAACACGCAAATGTGCATCGAGTCTTAGGTCATTAGAAAAGTGACTGTATTTTTGCAGTAGAGTTGCAGTTGCGTTGCAGCGGTGGACGAACAGCCAGGAACAAATACTCTGTTTAAAGTTTTAGATTTAGGTTGATAGCTGTGGATAGAGTCAGTTGAGTGGTTATAAGCAATGTTTTCTGTAAAAGTACACACAGTATCGAAATAAGAAATCAAGCATTGGCGTGCTATTAAAATACTTCTTATAAGATTTGCTAATATCTACAGATCATAGCACCAATCTTCTAGTATTCATATTTCGGAAATTTTGATTATGGGAAGCTAGTATAACATTTAAATATACTATAATACTATACATTACTCTTATATATTATGGCGCCACTTTATAAATACATAAATTATATTTAACATAGATACAATAACGAAGAATTAATACATATAACAGTTTTTTTGTGATGGCAAGATCAAAAATTTTAATTTTTAATCAATAAATAAAATACCAACAAATTTAATAAAGGTAACTTTTTATATAAATGTTTAAAATAAGTCTAGTGAATTAATCAAAAGCAGAATAAGTATTTTAAACGAAAATCTGTATATATTCAGTATTTCCACTGGGATAACTAGATATGGGATGTAAAGAATAAATAAGTGGACGAGTTGACATGATTTTAAAGTACATAGCAATGAAAACAAGGAAAATGCTTTAGAATGGTCCAAATCAGATTTAAAATTCATCATCATCAACAGCTATTTCATTTAACGGTGAATGTAAGCCTCCCTTAGGTGTGTTCATTCATTTCTGTTCGTTATTTTTTTCATTTTGCCACTTTATCAATATTCTCCTTGCTAATGTTATTCTGAAGCTATTCCTTGATAAAGTGGCAAAAGCGCAAAGATCGATGGAAAGACAGATGCTGCATATAAAACTATAAAGATCGCAAAAGAAACGTTTGGATCAGAGGAGTAACCAAAGTGAAAGATGTTGAGGAACAAGTGGCAAAACTCCAATGAAAATTTGCAGGTCACACTATCCGACAAGCAGATGAAAGATAGAACAGGCAGATGATCTCCTGGCGACCATGGGAACACAAGAGAGAAAGAGGAAGGCCTCAGATGAGATGGAGCGACGACCTCAAAAAGCATGCTCGATCCAGATGGATGACCACAGCGCTCGATGGAAACCAGTGGAAAAGAGAAGGGGAGGCCTATGGCCAAAGATGGATATATATTAAGGCTCGAAGATAAATAAATAGATTTTTTCCATCTGTTCGCTTGATGTCATCAGTCCATCTGGATTGAGGTCTGCCTCTATTTATCTTATTCATTCTTGGTCGCCATTCAACAAATCTCTTCGTCCAAAAGCTGTCTTCCATTCTTCCTATGTGTTCTTCCCAGATCCATTTTAACATGACAATCCTCTGATTGAAGAAGATTTGCCAAACAGAAGAGCTCCCCTAGAATGGTGAGATTCAAAGAAGATAGATTCAAAGAAAGTGAGCATATTTTAAGACTGATACAAAGTAGTCAAGTAAAATTCAAATTATTCATGCTTTTGCATTGTTCAAATTGTTTTCTTGAGGTTTTGTCGACATAGCTTCACTGTAAATTACTCGACGGCAACCCCGTAAACGCTGTGAGAGAGACTCATAATGCAATATCGATAGCAGCAGTGCTCAGAGAATTCCTGAAAATGGTTCGCTTGTTATCTGCCAAAGCGTGTTATGCTGAATGTGGAGATTTTGTTACGCGGTAGAGAAGAGTCGCTACTCTGTCATATTCTTAACACGTGTTTTTGTTTAATTATACCAAATAGTACGTATCCGTAGAGGTTTGAACAGCATGAGTGATGCAACGAAACAGCTAACAGGTGAAATTTTTGTATTTCAGGTGATTGTCATCTATTTCCTGTCGTTCGTTATTTAAAAATTCTCGAGCTTTTCAAATTCTAGGCCCTTAAAGCCCGAATTGGCGCCAACATTCTTCTCTCCTTGTCGTACTTTTCACATCACTTTATTTTCATCGTTTTTATCAAGTTGCCTTCCATTTTTGGATTAACAGGTCTCATTTTCTCCCTTGTTTCCATCAGATCATTATCCAATCTATCTGTTTTTATATCTCTAAAGCCAATATTCAGTGTATTGAAGCTGGCCCGAATACTCACTTGAGATTTAGTGTCTCTCTGCCCATTTGATTTGTTCTTCTGAGCTAAGCCACTCTTCACTAGTGTTTTAAATCTCTTCTCTTCTATTTTCCCCCTATTTCGTCAGTTCCTTCTCTTCAAAAATCTCAATACCCAGAGTATAGAGGTTTCATTTTTCATTTACAAAAAATGAATCTTAAACGAGTTAAATAGTGAAATAATAGAATATAACCAATTGGTTAAAACGACCTACTTTTATATAACCTACATGTTAGAAAAGAGAATGAGAGTTGGACACGAGGTATACAAAAAAAAGCAAACAAATACACAGAACTCTTAGAAATGATTTTTAAAACCAATGATGAGATGAGAATACCGAGCACTGGAATAAACTGGAGGATTCAGTTATTGAACCTACTTCCCCAAAAGAAGGTTTTGTGGAAGTCAAAACAAATATGTATATGGGAAAAAACTTAAAAAAACCGAACAATTTAATCTCGGAACCAGAGAAATCTTTATTTAAATTTATCACCAAACTAATCAATAGATTATATTTATACCATCATTCAGAATGTGAGTTTACTTACCATGGTGTAGTTTTATCGCTAACAAACTGAGGCCTAAAGTATTATTTCGATAAATAATACAAGTAATCTAAGGGAAATTTAATAAAAAAACTTAATACTGTCAATCTTTGTAGTAATTCTTCTGATTTGAAGGCTAAGGAGGTAATAAATTAGGTCTATCTTCACTGGGAATAATTGTTCTATATTTCTATCCTACGTTCATTTCCAAGATAAGCTCAGACGAAAATTTCAGGCACGCGACCGGTGGATATGTCGAGTCGTTGATATGACAAATGACAAGCTGCGACGACACGACACACCTACTGATCAGTGTGACATCGAGCTCATCTTGGGACTGAACGTAGTATTGTATTAGCATTTGCACTTTAATTACAACGCCTTATTTGTTTGATATGTTTTTGATTAATTCACTTTAACTATAGGAAAGGGAAAACAAAATGGGTAACAAGATAGTTTAATCATTACTTAAGATAGTTTTTATCAAAGTTAATTGGAGGTAAGTGGTCACCGCACTTGGGGAAATTTGGAGGGACGGGAGGAAGATCTCTGTGGCTACCGACTTGGAAGACCAAGTTCATTCCGATTACGATGTGGAACAAGAAGTGACAGTGGAATAGCCAGAATCCTGGGTTGTCTGCTCGGAATCGTAACACTACGTAACCGTTGTTGGGGACGGCTATGGTATCTTTGCCGGGAGGTAGATTGAACTGCCTGTGTAGGAGACCTTGTCTGTCGAGATCCAAAGCGTGTTTTAAGTTGATTTTCTTAACGTTCTGGTCGGGAGATCTGCCGATACCGATGACGTTGAAGGCGTAACCGTGTAAATGGAACGGGTGACTTAGATTGGGTTGTTGTACTGAAAAAAGGAAACAAAGATTATTTAATAGTTTAATACAAAGCGTAAATTATACAAATAATAGTCTAACAGCTAATAGTGAACCATACGAGTAACGGTCTTCCTGTAACGCTAGAAATTTGTATAGTGATAATTCATAGCCCACCAAGGCTAAAAACCATGACCTGGCAGGCATCAGCCCTGCACGTGTATCTACCAGGTGAGTCGAAAAGTGCATAGTTTAGGGGAAAAATAAACTTTCTCCTGTAAGTTTAAATTTAAGTACTTATCTGTTTGAGTAATTCATTTAGAAGAAATGTGTACAATGACAGGCAATTCTGAACAGCATAAGATCTTGCCAGGGGAGGGTAAAGATTAGGGGTTTTTCCTAAAATTATTTTTTTTGCATCGAACAAAGTTTTTTTAGGGTTTTTAAATAATTCCAAACAGAAAATGTCTATAGTCACTTTTCTCTTAGGATAATAGTTTTTGACATACCTATATAAGCGATTAAAAATTTACAAAATCGCGAAATGGGCCATTTTTAACCCTGAATCGGACATTTAACTGAAAATTTCAATGTTGCCAAGGTAGGTACATATTCTTTAAAAATTGATTGATGAAATCCCGAAGAGTTTTTTACAATACAATATCGAAAACCCCTTTGTTTTTTAATTGATAATCAAGTGGGCGCGACACTGTAGTATAAGTGAGGACGTTTGAGCTTGCATAAATTCATTATCTCGAGAAGGGGCAAATTTGAAGAAAAATCCTCAGACAGGTCGATTATTATTTTTAAATTAGGACTTTTTGGCATATATATAATACTAGTGACGTCATCCATCTGGGCGTGATTACGTAATCGATGTTTTTTTTTAATGAGAATAGGGTTGTGTGATAGCTCATTTGAAAGGCTATTTAATTCTCTATTCCGTAATATAAACACTAACCCCTGCTCCCATTTAAAAAAATCATCGATTACGTCATCACGCCCAGATGGATGACGTCACTCCTAATTTAAAAATAAAAATCGACCTGTCTGAGAATTTCTCTTCAAATTTGCCCATTTCCGAGATAATGAATTTATGCAAACTCAAACGTCCTCACTTATACTACAGTGTCGCGCCCGCTTGATTAGCAATTAAAGAACAAAGGGGTTTTCGATATTTGTATTGCAAAAAACTCTTCGGGATTTCATCAATAGATGTTTAAAGAGTATCTACCTACCTTGGCAACATTGAAATTTTCAGTTAAATCTCCGATTCAGGGTTAAAAATGGCCGATTTCGCGATTCTGTAAATTTTTAATCGCTTTATATGTCAAAAACTATTATACCCCAGGCTGTGGGTGAAAAAACGTGATATAATTCAGGAATTTTTGAAACCTATCAGGTGTTGTTAAGGACGATGCCAGGAATAACTTCTACTAAAATGTAACCAAAAATATTGTGCGCTTTTTTATATTGCGATTTTCATTTGTTAAATTTACAATTTTTAAAGATTTTTAATTTTGCAGCTTAGGATATTGATTTTAGAGAAAAACTTTTTAATAGAAAGTTGTAGTGAATTAAAAAACCTACAATTTGAGCTATGGTAAGTTTATTTCCGTTTATTGGTTATTGCAAAACAGCCTGCGATATATCCAAAATGGCCGTTTTTACAATTGCATTATTTATTGTACAAATCATTTTTTTATATTTTAAAACTTTAAAATGAAGTTCTTTCAATTCCAAACATAAAAAAATTTTTAAAGCCCGATTAAGGAATTTGTTGCTTAGATATTATAAATTGTTTATCACAAGAGGTCAAATGTCGAAGGCTATAACTTTTTGAAAAAAAAAATCGTAGAGAGTTGATGAAACATCCAACCTCCTTCTAAGGAGTTATGTTTTCATATTCTGATGTAAATAAATGCGTAAAACATTTTTAAGCCCTTAGTTTTTAAGTTTGAAAATAAGGGGGCAAATTTCGTTATAAACATTTAGAGCTGAAGCGGCCCTGTACATCCCATGAGTTTTTAACTTAGAGATTATTGTTGCTGAAGACGAAACGAAGATTTATAAAAAAATAAAAAATGTTTACGACCAACTGAAGCCGAGATAATTTTTGGGTTTCAAAATAAGGGGGCAAATTTCGTTATAAACATTTAGAGCTGAAGCGGCCTTGTACATCCTATGAGTTTCTAACTTACAGATTAAAGTTGCTGAAGACGAAACGAAGATTTATAAAAAAATAAAAAATTTCTACAACCAACTGAAGCCGAGATAATTGTTTTTTTTTTCTTAAATCGTAGTGCCTTTATTTATAACAATTAAGAAATTATTTTTGCAGCCATTGACTAAAGAAAGACTTATATTATCTTAAAATAAAATTTATTATAAAATATAATTAAATTTAATTATTAAAAATTATTTTTAAAATCCGTGCTTTTGCGAGCGGCCTAATTTTGCAAATCGCCCGGCTCGCTTCAAATCCGCGCGCTCGGAAAATTTTTACGTAACTTGTATTAAATTTTGACAGAAAACAATTTAATAATATTACCATTATAATATACAGTCTGTTTACCACTGTATTTGTTTTTCTTGATAAACTTTTATATGTGAAATCTCATTTCTGAAGAAATAATATTAGGTACAAAAATGATACATATACATATATATGAAATATATAACTATATTTTTAATTTTCTCATTGTTATATAAATATAATAATAATAATAATGTTACTTCTTATTATACAATATAAAACTTTTTCTTCTTGTAGTGACTATCCGTTTTGGATGTTGGCGAACATCCAAAACGGATAGTCACTACGAGAAGAAAAATTTTATATTGTATAATATTCTTATTATACAATATAAAACTTTTTCTTCTTGTAGTGACCATCCGTTTTGGATGTTGGCGAGGCGAACATCCAAAACGGATAGTCTCTACAAGAAGAAAAGGTTTTATATTGTATAATAAGAAGTAACATTATTATTATATTTATATAACAATGAAAAAATTAAAAATATAGTTATATATTTCATATATTTTCTTCAGAAATATTATTCAGAATATTATTTCCTCAGAAATGAGATTTCACATATAAAAGTTTATCAAGAAAAGCAAATACAGTGGTAAACAGACTGTATATTATAATGGTAATATTATTAAATTGTTTTCCACCTACCTCTACCGAAAGTATACTTTTCCGGACCTGATTGTAGGGAGCAAAGTTGTACTTTTCCTCCCTAGGGAGGAAAATATTTTTCCTCCCTAGGGAGGAGTGACGTCATGGTATTTCATTCATGCAATATAACTTATTGACGCCCTGTACAATATCTATTTTCTATTACGTAAGTATCTATACATTTTAACGTTTATTTATAAAACACCCTGTATTTTGCAGAATGGTAAAAAATAGTAAATTGTTATTTTGATTTAACAATGTTTACATTAATAATTTGACTTATATTTGACAGTTGACAGTTATATTGTACCTACTTGTTAGTTTTAGTTTTAATAAATTTTGTTGGTTAGTTACATAAATAAAGTAAAAATGAAAAAATGACTTGTTATTAATTTGAGGAAGGTGGAAAAACCATATGTATAACATGGGAGTAAAGTGCCTTTTCCTCCCTTGAATGATTACTGCCCTCCGCTACGCGTCGGGCAGTAAACTTCATTCTCGGGAGGAAAAGTAGCACTTTCCTCCCTTGTTATACAAATAGCTATTTCTATCAAAATTTAATACAAGTTACGTAAAACTTTTCCGAGCGCCCGGATTTGAAGCGAGCCGGGCGATTTGCAAAATTCGGCCGCTTGCAAAAGCACCGATTTTAAAAATAATTTTTAATAATTAAATGTAACTATATTTTATAATAATTTTTATCTCAAGATAATATAAGCCTTTCTTTAGTCAATGACTGTAAAATAATTTCTTAATTGTTATAAATAAAGGCACTACGATTTAAGAAAAAGAAAACAATTAACTCGGCTTCAGTTGGTTATAGAAAATTTTTATTTTTTTTATAAATCTTCGTTTCGTCTTCAGCAACTTTAATCTGTAAGTTAGAAACTCATAGGATGTACAGGGCCGCTTCAGCTCTAAATGTTTATAACGAAATTTGCCCCCTCATTTTCAAACCCAAAAATTATCTCGGCTTCAGTTGGTCGTAGAAATTTTTTATTTTTTTATAAATCTTCGTTTCGTCTTCAGCAACAATAATCTGTAAGTTAAAAACTCATAGGATGTACAGGGCCGCTTCAGCTCTAAATGTTTATAACGAAAGTTGCCCCCTTATTTTCAAACCCAAAAATTAGAGGTTTAAAAATGTTTTACGCATTTATTTACATCAGAATATAAGAATATAACTCTTTAGAAAGAGATTGGATGTCTCACCAACTCTCTACGATTTTTTTTTCAAAAAGTTATAGCCTTCGACATTTGACCTCTTGGGATAAACAATTTATAATATCTAAGCAACAAATTCGTTAATCTGGCTTTACAACTTTTTTTATGTTTGGAATTGAAAGATCTTCATTTTAAAGCTTTAAAAAATATAAAAAAATGATTTGTACAATAAATAATGCAATTGTAAAAAACGGCCATTTTGGACTTTTCGCAGGCTGTTTTGCAATAACCAATCAACGAAATTAAACTTACCATAGCTCAAATTGTAGGTTTTTTAATTTACTACAACTTTCTATTAAAAAGTTTTTCTCTAAAATCAATATCCTAAGCTGCAAAATTAAAAATCTTTAAAAATTGCAAATTTAACAAATGAAAATCGCAATATAAAAAAAGCGCACAATATTTTTGATTACATTTTAGTAGAAGTTATTCCTGGCATCGTCCTTTACAACACCTGATAGGTTTCAAAAATTCCTGAATTATATCCTGAAATCGACCTATTTTTCACCCACAGCCTGGGGTAGTTACCTAAGAGAAAAGTCACTAAAAACCTTTTCTGTTTGGAATGATTCAAAAACCCTAAAAAAACTTTGTTCGATACAAAAAAAATAATTTTAGGAAAAATCCCTAATCTTTCCCCTCGCCTGGCAAGGTCTTATGCTGTTCAGAATCGCCTGTCATTGTACACATTTCGTCTAAATGACTTACTCAAACACATACTTAAATTGCAACTTTACAGGAGAAAGTTTATTTTACCCCCTAAACTATGCACTTTTCAATTCACCTGGTAGATACACGTGCAGGGTTGATGCCTGCCAGGTCATGGTTTTTAGCCTTGGTGTGCTATGAATTATCACTATACAAATTTCTAACCTTCAGGAAGACCGTTATTCGGAGGGTTCACTAGCTCTTAGACTAGGAGTACAGTTGAGTTTCATTTACTTGGCGAGATAAAACAGATACTTTCTATCTAGCATCATTGTCTTCCACGCATGAAACTAAAGACAAACCAGCTACCGCCTGTTATTAAGTAAAGACACATGTTATTTTAATGAAGGCTCTGAAAACGCTTTTATGAACATCGAAAAGAGGAGACAAAAGTGATGCTTGGGGACGTTTTTAGATTTGAAGTACAATTTGTGACGTTTCTGGTTTGTTTACTTGTGGCTGTCAGTGTGTTGGATTTTTTGCTGTTTTTTGTCCTATTTGTCCACTTTAAACGTTATTTATACTACACAAACAGTTGTTTTCTTTTCTATAAAAATTCTATTAATGTCTAAGCTGCAGGTGGTGAAAATCTTCTTCTAATGATGCCTTTCCGTTACGTATGTTTGGCATTAACATGTCTATTTTGACTTTGTTGAATGCTGCCCTTAAAAGTACTGTAGTAGTCATATTAAACCATTTTCGTAGGTTATGAAGCCAGGATATTCTTCTTCTTCCTGGACTGGACTGGACTGGAGTAGATATAAAGGGTTGTCTACAGCTAGTGCCGTTTACCTTCCGTCAGCCGGTACGTCCATTTTTTACGATCTTCCCAGTCTCCGTCTTCCAATCCTTTCTTTGGCATGGCTTCGTCGACTTCATGTTTCCATGATCTTTTTGTTCGTCCTCTATTTCTTGTTCCTCCATTCTGCAACCTTGTTTATCCATGTAATTTCTGCTCAGCGTACGTGGCCGTACCATTTTAGTATTCACTCTTCTATGTATATACTGCAGGGCATATTTCTTCACTTTCATTCTTCTTCTTTTTTCTTAATTTGATATTCTGTCTGTTCTGGTGAGACCACAGCATCTTCTCCAGTATTCCATTTCGGTGGCCAGAATGCTGCTTTGGTTTTTTTTGTTTATGACCTAAATGTCTGCTTTATATTATATAATAATACTTCGTACTCCTGTTTGGTATATCATATTTGTTTTGTTTTTTCTTTGATGTTTTTATTCCATATTACACTATGGAGTTGTCTTATACAAGATCTTGTTTGTCCCAATCTATTTTTTTACCTCTTCTTCTGTTGTTACGTTTTTCGACATTATAAAGACCAAATACCGGGTGTCCACTTATATTTTCTCCCATTTTAACTACCTCTAACTTCTAAACGGCTCAAGATGGAAATATGCGGTTTTCGCTGAAATGTTTTATTTTAGTAAAAGTTTTGTCTGAATGGACTGAATTTTTTATATCGCTTTCAAATACGAAAAGAAAAATGGCGGATTTTTGAAAAAAACGTTGTTGAATTTTTTTTAATGGAACACCCAGTATATTTATTGTAAATTGAAAGAAAGGTCATTAACCTATCCAGCGATATAAAGCTTTTCAAAATCGGTTGTCAAATCACTGAGTAATTCATTTTTAAAATGAGAGGTGCAACGTGGATATCACATACCTAAATAACATAACTAAGCAAATTGATATTATGTTATGTGATTTCCACATTGCATCTCTCATTTTAAAAATTAATTACTCAGTCATTTGACCACCGATTTTAAAAAAATTTATATCGTTGGATAGGGAAATGACCGTTTTTTCAAGTTTTTAGGTAAATGACCATATTTTATGTCGCTTTTAAATAAAAAATGGCGGATTTCTGGAAAAAAACGTTGTTGACTTTTTTTATTGAAACACCCAGTATATTTTTTTGTAGTTTGAAAAAGCGGTCATTTACCTATCCAGCGATATTAAATTTTTTAAAATCGGTTGTCAAATGACTGAGCAAATAATTTTTAAAATGAAAGATGCAATGTGGAAATCACATAACATAATATCATTTTGCTTAGTTATGTTATTTAGGTATGTGATATCCACGTTGCACCGCTCATTTTAAAAATTAATTACTCATTGATTTAACAACCGATTTTGGAAAACTTTATATCGCTGGATAGGTGAATGACCTTTCTTTCAATTTACAAAAAAATATACTGGGTGTTCCATTAAAAAAAGTCATATCCGCCATTTTCCTTTCCGTATTTGAAAGCGATATAAAAAATTCAATCCATTCAGACAAAACTTTTACTAAGATAAAACATTTAATCGAAAACCGCATATTTCTATCTTAAGCCGTTTAGAAGTTATAGGCAGTTAAAATGGGGGAAACTATAAGTGGACACCCGGTATTTAAAATTCTTCATTTCTTTTATTTCTACGTGTTTTTCTATTACCAAATTTTTGACGTCTTCTTCCAATATAGCTACGTGTTCCGTTTTTTTCATATTTATTTCCAGGCCCACTTTTCTGTATCCCTCTTTGAGTTTTCTTACCATGTAACTGATATCTTCCTCATCTTAAGCCATTACCACCTTCTCGTCTGCGAAACACAATGTGTAGAGATAATCGTCCCTTATGGGTATTCCCATACCCCTACATTTTGACTTCCAAGTTGTTAGTGCGTGTTCTAAAAATATTGTAAATAGAATTGGTGACGTTGGGCATCGCTGGTAGCGATGTGACGCCTTTTGTTGTTTTGAAGGTAGCAACTATCGTATTTCTAATTTTTATATATACTTCGTTTCCCCTGTATATGGTCTTGATTGCTTATGTTAGGTTAGCTGGTATTCCTATTTTTGTCATAGCTTTGTACAGTTCTCTCCATAGAGAAATATTCTTTTTATTTCTCTATGGTTCTCTCCTTGGCACGGTGTCGTCTGCCTTCCTAAGGTCTATAAACGCCATGTGTATGTTTCTGTTCTTAGCTCTTTTCTTCTCTATTGTATGTTGTATTGTATAGATATGATCTAGTCTAGACAATATTCTCTTGCTGTGAATCCTGCTTGATCTTCATCGATTCTGCCTTCTATACTTTTCTCCATTTTGTTCCCGAGGATGCTGTCATACACTTTTCCCATTGTAATGATGACGCTTATTCCCCTGTAGTTCTCGATTTTCTTTTCTATTTCCCTTTTTATGTATCGATGTTATGTAGGATTCCTGCTATTATTTAGGAACGTCCTTTCTATTTATTGCTCTTTCCATGATTTAGCATACCATTCTTATTAATTTCTTTGTTCCGTATTTGATTAGCTCCGCCACAATTCCTCGTGTCCTCCAGCTTTATTGTTTTTCCTGGAATTTATTGCTTGTTTCATCTCTTTTGTCTGTTATGACTATTTTTCTTCCTCTGTGATCATTGTTTTTTGCTCGTCAAAGCAGACGAACGAAGTGTTTTGCTACGGTTCGTAGCAAATTACTACAGACGCTTAATGCCGGCTAAAGAATACAGGCTAAAGAAAAATACAAGTACAGTAAACAACATTTATCTGCAACCGCGAAAAAAGGACACGACAGACGTTCGTTGATTCGGTGCAAGTGACCTTAAGGGTTTCAGTTAAATCTGTTCAGTTATAATATAAATGAAAATATCTTACCTTCATCTACTAATACTACTTCCACGACGGCATTTAGAGGGATGTCAACTTTGTGTGTGCACATGCAATTGGGACCACAGTCTGCAGGTCTGTTATCACCGTTACAGAATTGCTCTGGATCAATATCGTCGTACTGTGAGATAATTGGAGCTGGAGGAGACATGTAGGAGATTTCATCGATTAAACTCAATACAGGGTCTCCACTTGGTGCGACTGTAATTACAGAATTGATTTAGTATTCATATTATTCACAATAAAAAAGTTCGAACTTAATACTATAAATGGACGGTGTTATGCAATAATGTTCTAACCCACACCTCGTACAAAATTGAGATTTTTAGTGAAACAGGTTACATATGAGGTGTACTGCAGTAAGCAAAAATGTTTTAAGCTGATTGGCGCTCTCATGCGCGATGTATAGCACTCGCTCCGTTGTCGCTCGTGCTCTAAAAATCGCGTGCGTTCGCAAAAAGCATACTTCATGAACTGTTTCATAAATAACTATTTTAGATACATTTTGAACCACATTAAAAAATAAGCCACATCTCGATAAAAGGTGCCTTAACGAAAAACTACTCATCATCATCTCGACAACACTTTTTGGGTCCTGGCTTGTTCTAGGATTTTCCGTCATTCTGTTCTGTTCCTTGCTTTGTTCTTCCAGTGGGTAATCTCAAGTGTTTTCAGATCTTGTTCCACTTGTTCCATGTATCTACGTTTGGGTCTTCCCTTTGACCTCTATTTATTTCTTTGACCTTCTCTACTTTATGAAATTTTTTAAATAAACATTAATTTTAGGGGCTACGCGCAGGACAGCGGTGTTCGATTCACACAAGTTGATTTCCACCAAAATTTCTTTCAATCTTTATCTAATATATTATTTTCTTACTCTATATTTTGTTGTATTTTCATATTTTATTTCCACAAAAATCAAACTAATTTTATTATTGTTTGTGAAATATTGTTTAAACAATTGCACATGTTTAAAAATAATAAACTTTTATTCTCTAAGTTAAAGTATATGAACAAAGAAAGTTTTTGCTAAAAAAGTGTTATTTCAAAGGATAGAGTATGTGTTTTAATTTTGCAATAAACAAATTTATTTATTTATATCGAAATGTAATAAAATTTAAAATGTATCAATCATTATCAAAAGTCATTGGAATGCCCAATCAGAGCAAGCTATCCGCTGTCCTGCGCGTAGCACCAATAGTTATTGTTTATTAAAAAAATTTCTGACGCCGTGGTAGTTAATCGATTTTAATTTTGCAAATTGAAAATGAAAGGTACAATACACTTTCTATACGCAAAAAAATTTCAACTTGCTATCTGCTTTATTTTCAGTCAAGTGTCAGTGAAATATGAAGGTCCTAAGTGTAGCATAAAGGTTGAAAAACGTAAAATGCGAATACTTGTTTTTGTATGGTTTTTTCGCAATTATTGCTATTTTGCAACTAGGGTGACTATTTTTTAAATTTTTAACCGATTCTATATTGTAGGAAATTTAATTACGCAACTTTTATGTCACTACAACTTTTCTCGGAAATGAATACTTTTAAAGTTATAATCAAAAAACGAAGAAAACAATCGAATTTTTCCTTCATTTTTTGACATTTTGATTATTTAAACAATGTTCCGGACCTTTTTGAGAGGGAGGATAACTCAAATATTATTATTTGAGTTATTTTCAAGCAATTCCTGCAAAAAAAAATTGAGTCACCTCTCAACGTCCAAATGTACTAATATTTTTACAGATGCGCCCTGGTCTAGAAGGAATCAAGACGATGTAGTAGCTGTTAAGGCAAAATATTAAGCCATACATTATAAAATCGGGTGAATTATTTTGCGTTTAAATTTTAATAAAGAAATAAAATAAATAATATTGAAAATGGTTTATTCGCTTACCTAAATGTCTCTGGTAGGTATTAGGAGCATACAAATCTTGAGGACTGTAGACGAAGAATCTGAATGGTAAGAAAATTTTAACGTCTGGCCTCTCTTGCAAGAGTCCTTCGTCAATCTTCCTTGCATTTTTAAGTTGACTGACACAAATGGCGTCTGCTCTTACTTCGTTACATCTTGCATCCAAAGGATTAAGTACCTATTTAGGGAATTTATACACAACTATTTACACTGTATGTACACGCAATGTATATATAGCCAGATATATGGTTTTTACAGCGTTAATTTTGAATAAATATTTTAAAAATAGCTAGGTCATCAACTGACGTCATCAAGGTCGTACGAAACGCTAATTTAGATAGCAGGGGAACAATATTCAATAGATCAGTCCAAATTCTAGCATATGCAGACGACGTGGACATTATAACAAGAACCAGAGCGAGAACTTTAGAAATCCTAACCGAGCTAGTAGCAGCAGCAGAACTAATGGGGTTACATATAAATCGAAATAAAACTAAATTCATGGCGACTAACACAAACACAAGAGCTGGAAATGTTGACTCAGATCTATCATCAATGACCAAAACTTCGAAGCGGTCAAAGAGTTCATATATCTAGGGACATCGGTTAACCCCAATAATAACACATCAGGCGAAATAAAAAGACGAATAATAATTGAAAACAGGTGTTATCATAGTCTATCAAAGTACTTAGCTAACAAACGTCTGTCCCAAAAAACTCGTTTAAGGCTGTATAGAACATTGATAGTCCCCGTTCTCATATATGGATCAGAGGTATGGACGCTAACTAAAGAAAGGTGCTACGCAATATATTCGGAGCGGTCTGTGAGAACGGAATATGGAGGCGTAGATATAACTTTACATTGCAGAATATCTACAAGCATACGTTTGGTGGTAAAGATATTATAACTGTAATTAAGCGAAACCGCCTGCAGTGGGCAGGACATGTAGGCCGGGCCCATGAATCGAACATGATAAAAAAGATTCTAACAGCTCAACCCGTGGGAATGAGAAGACGGGGTAGACCAAAGCTGAGGTGGATGGACGGGGTAACACAAGATGCCGAGAAGATCAGAGTCGGCAACTGGAAAATACAAGCAAGGGACAGAACAGAATGGCATAGAAACCTTGAGAAGGTCGAGGCCCTCTAAGGGTTGTAGCACCAAGATGATGATGAATGACAGAACGCCTAGTAGAACGCTTAGCGGAACTATGGTGGGGCGTTGGCTAGTAAGAAGACCAAGGAACAGCTGGTTAGACGAAGTGAGAACCGATGAGATATTAAGGGGGGACAACTGGAGGAGAGCAGCCAGGGACAGGGATACTAGGAGGTGGATGCTGGAGGAGACCAATCTCCTATGGGCTGTAGTGCCATAGGAGAGGGGGGAGGTCATTAAAACGTTGTACTCTTTCGAAATTGAAGGTGTTGACCGTCACATTTTGTCCTATCCTCTCTCTTCGTGTCGTTCTATTTATACACATATATTTCGTCTTCATTAATCCTCAGCCCTACTTCGCTTGTTGCTCCTTCCACCTTGTTGAAAATGGCTTTTGTGGATAGGATGGAGTCTCCAACGAGATCAATGTCATATTTGGTCCCGCTAATATTTGGTTTGAAACAATTTCAAACGACTTGTAAAGGAAGACGGGACAAACGAGTGCTGAAATTCAGATAAGAGAACGGAAGTGGAGATAGCTTGGTTACACCCTTAGGAAATCAGATACCGCTATTAACAAGGAATCTTTGACTTGGAGTGTTCAAGGAGTGAGAAGACAAGGTAGACTCCAAGGTACTTAGAGGAAGACCATTGACAAAGAAGCGCAAAGAATGAGGAAGGAGCATGAAGCTTTCAGCTGACAAACCTGACGGAATAGACATAAATTGCGGACTTTCCTGTACTCCCTATGCTCCTCATGGAGTTATGGAACCCTAGCTATCTTATCGTTCGTATAACAACATTAAACTATGGGCTGTGAGTCTTGTAGCAATAATTTATATACAACAATATTACTTATTGTGGTTCTATAAACCAACAGTTCAAGCCAAAAATGTATGCAAACACCGATACACAATAAGAAGCATTTTGACATAATAATCTGAACAAATCAAAAAGTTTTTACAAATATACCATATTCTAAAGATATTTATAATATATAAAAGTAATTCTAAAACTGTAAAAAACATATATACAGCAAAGCTTACTACTAGGCTATTGATTATTTATTTTAGAGAGGAACTACAACGTTAACGGGGTTTTATTGTTTCATATAGCTAATAGGCCTCTAAATATGAAAAACCCGCGAAGTGCTACCATTTAAAGGGGTGCGTTTTTGACAAAAGGGTGAATTAGTCCCTAGGCACAGGGCGGATTAGAGTGAGTTCTATGCTCTTTTGGTACAAACACGTCTACAGGAAAATTGTTCCAGGTTAAATTGACTATCGAAGCATCACCTTTTAAAGTCAAAAATATTTTTTTTACAAAAACATATTCAAAAAAAGCAAGAAAAAAACACGAAAAATAACAATTTTGTTTGTTGCCCCATAACTTTTTTCCACGGGGATATAGGTATAGGCATTGCTTCATAGAAAAGAAAACTATCATCCTTCCTCTTTAAAATGACGTTTTGTAGAAGTCTTTAGATTTATAATTTCCCAAATATGATTTTTCAAACTTCGCTACTCACAGCGATTTTGGCCCATTTTCCTTGTTACTTCTCAAACATTGTTCTGTAATTTTTTTCTACGTAGCTTTAGGTATACGCAATGGTACATTTAGTAGAAAGAGAAGTCAATTACCTTTAAAATGTTCTATTGTAGAAGGCTGTGTGACTATTTTTAAGCAAGATATGCTTGTTCAAAATTTTATACTTTTAATGATTTTTGATATAATTTACGATTATTTTTAAATTTCTCATTATAGCCTTTTTTATTGTATATTTAGGTATATATATACACAGTACAATAAAAAGAAAGCTTACTTTCTTTGCTTTAAAATGGTGTATTGTAAAAAATTCTAGGACTATTTTTAAACAAGATATGCTTTTTTAAAATGTGACATTATACACAAGCAATAATAGGTCACACTAAGTTGGAACCATATGGAAAACTTTTTTATTATTAACTTTATGAAAAAAAATATCCTTTATAATATGCTCTGCATAGTCTAAAACCTAAGATGCAATCATCAGATATCAAATTTTATCAATAGTGTACGAGGTATGTTAAAAAATATGAATTTCGCTCAAGAGTAAAGTACCTTTATATTTCACAATATCGAAAAGTGTTCTTAAGAAAAGTTATCTGGAATTAAAAATTATGTTATAATATGCACTTATATTCTTCCAATTGAAAAAAATAAAAAAATTTAAAATTTTTCTCAAAACATGGGTACCCTTGGATATCCTACGGTTATCTTGTTTAAAAATAGTCCTAGAATTTTTTGCAATTCACCATTTTAAAGTAAAGAAAATAAGCTTTTTTTTATTCCACAATGTTTATACCTAAATGTACAAGAAAAGAAGTCATAATGAGAAATTAAAAAAATAATCATTAAAAATATCAAAAATCGTTAAAAATATAAAACCTTGAAAAAGCATAACTTGCTTAAAAAGAGCCTTATAGTCTTATGCAATATACCATTTTAAAGGTAATTAACTTCTCTTTCTATTGAATGTACCATTGCATATACCTAGAAATGCGTAGAAAAAAGTTACAGAACAATGTTTGCGAAATAATGGGGAAAATGGCCCAAAAATGCTGTGAGCGGCGAACTTTGAAAAATCCTATTGCGGAAACTATAAATCCTAGAGACTTTTACCAATCTGTATTTTAAAGAGGAAGGACGGAAATTATTTTTCGATGAAGCAATGCCTATACCTATAAATATCCCTGTCGAAAAAAGTTATGGGGCAAAAAACAAAATTGCTTTCCTTCGTGTTTTTTTCTTGCTTTTCTTTTGAATATATTTTTGTACAAAAAAATATTTTTCATTTTAAAATGTGATATTTCGATAGTAAATTTAACCTGGAACATTTTTTCTGTAGACGTGTTTGTACCAAAAGTGCATAGAACTCACCCTAATTCAAGCTGTGCCTAGGAACTAATTCACCCATTTCTCAAAAACGCACCCATTTAAATGGTAGCACTCCGCGGTTTTATCAAATTTAGAGGTCCATTGACCATATGAGACAATAAAATCCCGTTTACGTTGTAGTTTCTTTTAGCCCTTTTATTTTGAACATAATCAATAGCCTCTACTAAATATATAAAACTATATAAATATAAAATTATTTACAAATTTATGTATCATTGGAAGCAAATTGTAGCTAATACATACGTAGTCTATGTGCAAATGTGCATTTATGGTAGAGGTTTGTAAATTACAAATTTTTTTGAAAATTTTTGTATGAAAAAATTTATATTTCCGCGATTTATACATACTTCTTTTACTAAAATTAAAAGCCTATAATCATTGTTTATCTACACAGTCTAGTTATACAATGCTATAATATAGATCTATCTATCAGTATCAGCTATATCTATCAGTACTGAAACTATACACTATGGAAGTAAGCCAAGGGCGGATCCAGGACCGATTTTCGGGAGGGGCCATGAACTGTTTTTGGGGAGAGGTACCGGAGGTACGGGGGTAATTTTTAAAAATTAGGGTTACAATGGTGAGTATTAAGGCACTTTTCACACACTTTTACCGTGTGTGAGAAGTGCCTTAAAATTCACCATTCCTGCCGTAGTACCGATTCCTACACATTTCGTCGGATCCAAGTGCAGTTCATTCACCAAGTTTAATACTGTTTTTCCCAATGCTTCTTCTGTCAGGCATTGTTCTTTCCCTCTTTCTTGATTTTCACTAATTATTATTTTTAGATTCTCATAAGCGTCAATGAACTTGACAAAGTCTTCACGAATGTTGTTATTGTGTATGTATCTCAAATTTAGAGAAAGCTGTTCCACGTGGGATACGTCGGTCGTTTCGTCAAATATGACAGAAAGAGTAATAATTTGCACTTTGAACCTGATTCAGTATTTGCTCAATTATTTTTTCACCACAACATTAATTGATTTATTGATTTTTGACTGGTGCTACTAAGGTATGTTGCTCAGGAAGATGCTGTGGATAGGTGTTATTTAAGAGTCTTATCTCCTGATGCGATTTCAAACCTTAAAATTCCCCTTATTGCTAGGTCCAGCATCTTCGTCCAGAAGCAGAAAGCCATCATCACGATGGTCTCTTAGAGGAATATTTTGTCGACCTAAGATAAGAACACTATAGACCCTACTATTGGTAGTAGTCTTTCTTTATTTTTTTTTGTATCTGTTTAGACCTCTGAGAGTCTATCTGGTTAATGACTCACTTTTGAGGGTTGCGATAACTTTGTAGAAAATCCAACTCAACCTGAACGCACTCCTTGGGGTATGATGTTTTTTCGTGGGTTTGTATGGCTCCGTCTTTGCTCATGAGTTTGGTGAAAGATGTTAAAGGTTTCGTGACAAGGGTTTGGGCTCATCCCTTTATTGTGACCATATTTTTCATTAGAAAAATAAAATGCAATACTTGTAAAACAATTCCTTTTGACTGTGCGAAAATACTAACCAACTCCTTTGTTCTAAGAGCTAGTGACCCAAGTAACGCTTCATTTCTTTTTTATTCTTTGTGTGTATAGAATATGGAAATTGATACGATTTTGATGGCTGTCAAAGTCGTTCGAACAATTGGCACTTTGTAAAATTATTAACATTTTGATTTATAAAACATCCTATGTCATTCGTGAAGTTTCTGTTACTGTCTTTGTTCAATTCTAGTCCAGAAAACATATTTATCCCCTGTTTTGTACATATATATGTGTTTGATATTAAAAACATTTGAACTGCAAATATTTAAATTTATATTTTTTTAAATTCTCGGAGGGGGCCATGGCCCCCATGGCCCCCTCCCTGGATCCGCCCTTGAAGTAAGCATAATTTGATTTTATAAGTAGGTATATTTTTTTCTTATTTAGCAACAATTCAGTTCAATACCATGCTATAGTATGTTTGGTATTTTTTATCTGCAGTGACTTATTTACAACATCGAAATTAAAAAGACGAGGAAAATACGCTCACTGTGGAAATTTACATTTTAAAAAGCTAAATTTAACTATTGCAATATTATATATTCACTAACCGTGGAAGATAGAAAACAAAACAATAATTATATAATTTCACGGTTTTACGATATTCGATAACACAGAAGAACAGTAGAAATGAAAGAATTGGAGTGAGTTGACAAAGAGAGAGAAATGAAGAGGGTTTATGGAGAAAATTTCAAAGTAATAACAAAAAGTGACAAAATAATGACACTAATGACAGATGAAAAGTTAAATAAACTTTGTGTTTTGACAATAAATAGTAAACTATTCCTAACTAATAGTCTCACTTTTATACCGCTAACGCAGCTTTGGGATTATAGCAGTGTAGTCTGCTATCTCTAGGGTCTACGGTATACAAGGAAAATAACAGGGCCAGTGTTATGCTTTAACCGCCTATTATTACACCTGGTTTTGCCCCAGGTACTTATTTTATTCAGGCTGAGTCAACCTGGGGCTTGTAGACATTTTTAAAAATGTCCAGATGTTCTCTTTAAAATGTTTGATGCGCCATCACCAAAATGGAACATAGATAACAACGAATTTTTCGAGGAGTGGCCCTACTGATTCTTTAGTATTATACTGTGACCATACTGTGATACTGTGGCTGTCATTTTATATACCTTTATAATTTATTGACGTTTAACTTTTATTATCTCTTTATTCAGTTCAGACAGAATTTATTTAATATTTACATAATTTCATTTCACTTCTAATATATTTCTGTAACATGTAAAAAATTTGTACAAAAACATTTCCCACATCCATTTTTTGCTTCCAACATTTTAAGCTTCAAAAATGCTAATTCTAATAGCTACTAACTAAGTCTACACTTACCACTCCTTGTCTTATACCAAAGTCGTAGGTTGGAGGTGACGATGACGGCTGGTATGGTCCTCTAGCGTATCTCAGGATAGCAAGTTGCTGAACTCGTCTGATACCACACTCTCCCAAACCTCTTAATTGGATCCAATAGGCTCCGGGCGCTTGGTCGGCATTTATGACGAAATCGTATCGTTCACCTGAAACATTTCAAAGTGCAAAATTAGTATGGATGACCAAGTGCTCTCCTTAAAAGTTTTTTTAAATCTCATAAATATTATAATATTATTAAAATATTTTTTTAATCTCATAGAATCATTAAAATATAAAAATCCATAAGGAAAAAATTTCCTGTAACTGGCTGTATACCATTAATTACAAAAATTGAAGAAAATGTTCTGTGTAAAAGGTATATTTATTTAGAACCCCAATACAGGGCTACATTAAAAAACAGAACGTTTTCGCTCTAAAGAGAGCATCATCAGTGTTCTAAGCAAGCTCTACATGCTAAGCCAGCAAAAATACATGGGTTAAAACCCTTAAAACGCCGACCAAAAGTCTTACATTGGCGTGTTATATTATATTAAACCCTGGCGATGGGTGAAATTTAAACAAGATATACCTCAAAGCATCATATGACTATACCACGTGTATGTGGGTGGTTGAGTTGATTTCTCTGTCTTCACAAAGAGAAAATCGCCAGGGTTTAATATATAACACGCCAATGTAAGACTTTTGGGGTCGGCGTTTTAAGGGTTTTAACCCATGTATTTTTGGTGGCTTAGCATGTAGAGCTTGCTTAGAACACTGATGATGCTCTCTTTAGAGCGAAAACGTTCTGTTTTTTAATGTAGCCCTTTATTGGGGTTTTAAATAAATATACCTTTTACACAGAAGATTTTCTTCAATTTTTATTAAAATATAACTTTATTTATTAATCATATTTACTTGCTCTACGCCGCTGAATGCACGTGGCAAGTACAGATACTATACTCTGGTGGAGAATTCAAATTGAACCAGCCAGTACTAATCTACCCCTGTAGTTAGAAAGAGAAATCTTAAAATCGGTGAAAAAGCTTTTCGCCTATCTAAAACAGTGAGGATTTGTGCAGTTCACCCCGAGACCAGCGGATCGTTTCGGTTCACAGTTTGGAATTTTCTGTTGAGGGATTTAGTTAAATACGGTTAAATCTTAATTACAATATTAATAGTTTTATGATGGAGCCTTCATCATCATCATCATTCTCTTTGCCTTATCCCTATGCGGGGCCGGCTTCCCTAATTGCATTTCTCCACACAATTCTATCCTGGGTCATATCAATATTAATCCCCTTTACCAATATGTCCTGCCTAATCGGCTCCCCCCACGTCTTCTTTGGTCTTCCTCTCCTACTCCTTCCAGGAATCTGCACTTCAGCTACTCTTCGTATTGGATGATTAATGTCACGACGTTGAACATGACCAAACCATCTCAACCTATGCTCTCTCACTTTGGCATCAATTGGTGCCACACCTAGACTTCCCCTAATATATTCATTTTTAATTTTATCCTTTCTTGTCACTCCACTCATCCATCTAAGCATTCTCATCTCCGCCACATGCATTCGTTGTTCCTCTTTCTTTTTCACTGCCCAACATTCAGTTCCGTACATCATAGCCGGTCTTATGGCTGTTTTATAGAATTTTCCTTTCAGCTTCATTGGAACTTTTCTGTCACACAACACACCACTCGCTTCCTTCCACTTCATCCATCCAGCCCTAATTCTACTGCATGCATCTCCATCTATTTCTCCATTACTCTGTAATACCGATCCCAGGTACTTAAAACTATTGCTTTTTGCAATCAGTTCACCATCTAAAGATACCATTTTATTTGTAGTAACTCCATCTTTAAATGAACATTCCAAATACTCTGTCTTTGTCCTACTAAGTTTAAACCTTTTTCCTCCAGAGCTTGTGTCCACTGTTCCAGTCTTTGTTTTAAGTTTTTTTTTACTATTTCCTACTAACACGACATCATCAGCATACATTAAGCACCATGGAATGTTACCCTGTAGTTTCGCTGTTATCTGGTCCAAAACTAATGAGAATAAATACGGACTAAGCACCGAGCCTTGGTGCAATCCTACTTTCACATGAAATTTATCAGTCTCTCCCACACCTGTCCTAACACTAGTCGTTACTCCCTCATATATATCCCTCATAATCTTTACATATGCGCCAGGGACTCCTTTCTTATTGAGTGCCCACCACAGAATCTCTCGAGGAACTCTATCATATGCTTTCTCAAGATCAATGAATACCATATGAGCGTTTGCTTCTTTACTCCTGTATTTTTCCATCAACTGCCTTATAATGAAAATTGCGTCTGTTGTTGATCTGCCCTGCATAAAGCCAAATTGATTCTCGGATATGTCGGTCTCTTCACGTATCCGTCTATCAATTACTCTCTCCCATATTTTCATGGTGTGGCTACGCAGTTTTATAGCCCTGTAGTTTGTACACTGCTGTATATCTCCCTTGTTTTTGTAGACAGGTACTAATATACTGCTTCTCCATTCGTCTGGCATTTGTCCAACTTCCATAATTCTATTAAATAAACCTGCTAGCCACCTTGTTCCTGTCTCTCCCAATGCTCTCCATACTTCCCTAGGAATATCATCTGGTCCTACCGCTTTTCCTTTCTTTATTTCTTTATTTTTTGAAGCGCTTGAGCCACTTCCTCGTTTGTTATTTTGGTGATCATTGCTGCTACTGTCTCCGTTGACTCCACAGGCTGTCTGTCAAATTCTTCATTTAATAAACTGTCAAAATACTTTCTCCATCTCTTTTTGACATCCTTTTCGTGAACTAGTATTTTATTATTTTCATCTCGGATACATCTAATCTGATTCAAATCTTTTGCTTTCTTTGCTCTCTGTTTGGCTATTTTATATATCTTCGTTTCGCCTTCCCTGGTATCAAGTTGATCGTATAGGTTTGAATACGCTTCTGCTTTAGCTTTTGCTACTGCTACTTTCGTTTCCTTTTTCGCGACCATATGATATGATGGAGCCTTATTCGCGACCATATGATGGAGCGACCATATTCAGTAGAATTTATAAAAGAAAATGCAAATAGTTTTGAAAATCGACTTCTTATAAAAAAGAATGGTACACTTCGGCCGGAGATAAAAGAATGTGCTATAAAAAACAAAAAGTTTAAATGTTGCTTTAAAGTTGAACAATATAAAAAAACTTCGTGGTTGTGCGGATGTGATAAACTACATTCTTTGTTTTGTTTTCCATGTTTAGTATTTTCAAAGAATGAAACTATTTCTTCAGGGTGGACAAAAACGGGCGTTCGGGATTTATTTCATTCATCAACAAAAATTAAAAAACAAGGATCTTCCCAAATTCGTTTAAAAAATGAATTGCAACTCTCAGATATTGGCAATATTGATGTTCGCCAATTATTAGATTCCGGGTATAGAAAAAAAACGCGCCTTGCATTTTACCTCAATGGTGGTGTGGAAATGAATTCATTATTTAATCGAAATTAGTTACAGATTTAATGTATACCTACCATACCTAAATAATAAAAAATGATTAATATTCCACAACATTTAAACAGGCGAAGCACTCACTATTGATAATTTTTTAACGAACGTCTATGCAATAAGTAAATATATAATTTGGTGAGAAGCAGGAAAGTGTAATAGTTTCACTAATCCGCTTAGGTCCCGATAGGTTTTCTTCCCCAAAAATTTTGCTCCTGTGCCGCAATTGCCCGCGGCTTTTATTCACCGTTTCTATAATTATATTCCTTAATTGAACACCCTTTTTAAATTACCACGAGCCGCCACTGCATGAACACATTACGATTGATATGGCTTTGTGTAAATAAATAATTGTCATTTCTTACCAAAATAAACCAGAATGGCATAACATTCTCATACAATAATAAATTGAATTACACAGTTTTTTTTTGAATTTGCTTTTCGATTTTTTCGATCGACTCCATGAATTATTTATATCCTAATAATCTTAATATATTTTCTTGGTTGGTGCTTGAATAGACATTGTTTTGTTTGTTTATTAGACTATTACACACCACACCATTGCCACACCATTTAATATGTATTTAGAGATTGCAGAAATATTTAAAGTATGTATTGTAATATTAAATTGTATACTGATATTAGTCTAAAACATAAACTGTGTCAAGTATCATAGTCACCTTGCAAAAAAATTATAACTACATATTTATACTAACGGTATCTTGATATGTATTTGATTTTAGAAATCTTTCATTTTTGTACATTTGGAGAGCAGTCATCGTCATCTAATGATTTTTACATATGATATTGCACCCGATTTAATTCTTGCGCAAAATATCTCACTGTAATTCTGATCGTCTTTTTGGTATGTATGTAACAAATTTTGATACATCAAATAAACATTTTTTTTATTTTATCTTACAATAAAACATTGAAAAACTTTCGTTTTCAACGATTCCACAAAATTTATTACACTACAGCTGTTTCGACAGAGTGCCCCGTCAAAATAGCCCCGTCGAAAAAGCTCCGACAAAATAGCCCCGAAATATCCCGCACACAAAATAGCTCCGACAAAATAGCCTGCAGACAAAATAGCCGCGGAATAATAGCCCGCCGACAAAATAGCCCCGACAAAATAGCCCCGACAAAAAGCTCCTTCAGAATTCATCATGAAATAATCCCTTAAAAATACATTTTTTCGGAAAGGTAATTATCCTCTATTCAGATGTTTATCTTAACCACATTAAATAAAAATGGTCTTTTCAGAGAACTCGAGTCCTGTCTTCTCTGCCTCTTGGAAGTTTGAACATTTCATTTAAGCGAAAATCAATGTTTATTTGTGATATAAACATTTTTTCTGTTTTCGGGCAACAGTAAAATGCGTTTTAAATTAAATAAATTAGATATATTCTTCTTTTTTTGTCAAATAATTTAAATTAAAAAAAAGTTTTTGGACACCTTGTATAAATAATTATGTAATTGTTTATATTACTAAATAGAGAATTAAATAACCTTTCAAATGAGCTAGCACACGACCCCTATTCTCATTAAAAAAAATCATCGATTACGTCATCACGCCCAGATGGATGACGTCACTATTATGACATATAACAGAATATCGTAATTTAAAAATAAAAATCGATCTATGTATTTCAGGATTTTCCTTAACGTCGCGGGTTTACAAAATAACAAATTTATTCCTTCCATTTGCACCATACTGTACGTCTGAATTGCCGATATGAATGAGTCAGATTAAATTAAATTATTAGAAGATTTTTTTACTGAGCAACAACATTTTTGTTTAATTTATTAATATTTTGTATTTTGACAACGACGTCCGAAGTGGATTTCGAAACGTTAATAAAATAATTTTTTTAAGTAAATTGTGGCTTATTTCCCAATTAGAATAGTAATTTAACATAAATGGTACTCCGTTAAAAGGTAAAACTTTTTATTGGAGGTGTTTTGTAAGAGGCTGTTTTAGCCGGGGCTGTTTTGACCGGGGCTATTTTGTGTGCGATCTATTTTGTCGGGGCTATTTTGTTTGCGGGCTATTTTGTCAAAGCTATTTTGTGTCCGGGCTATTTTGATGGGGATTTTTTGACGGGTCACGCAAGAAGTGATATATTTTACTGTGTGTCTGCACTTTAAAGTCTTTAACTGAATAGGTGAAGGTGTGGGGAGCTGTTTGACTCAAGTTGGTCATTCATTAAAATAATGATTATGATCTAGAAGATGCACGCAGAATCTGGATTTTTATTATCGAAATTCGTTTTGTGTTTTGCTATACGTTTGTTAAAGGTTCTGCCAGTTTGACCGACGTAAGTTGTTGGACAATCGCCACATATTGGTTTGTGAACACCACTCTTTAATTGTTTTTTTTGCTCTTTCTGTTCTTTATGTATTTGCTTAAGAGCCCTTTCACCTGACAGGCTTTAAGAACCCGTTCAACTACATACATACATTTTACTTGAGACCGTTCACATGCTAACGCGCATTTAATAATAATAGTCTCCCGTTTTATACCGCTGTGGCTTTGGGAGTATAGCAGGGTAGTCTTCTATATCTAGGGCCTACGGTATACAAGGAAGGTATTGTCGAAGCGAAGATCGGTGGAATATGCGCATTTTATCAATGAAATTCGATATTTTTAAGATATTCCAGAAGCCGCTACAGATAAAATGTTTTAACGACCTATTAATCATTCATAATTACTCAACGGATATTAGTACAGTTAAAATAATTAAGACGACAATCGGACAACATTGATTTAATGAGTAAAATTTAGTTTTTTTTTACTTTAATGACAAAAAAGCAAGCCCATTAGCAGAACCCAATTAAAAATTATTTTGCACATTATATTTGAAACCTTATTTTGTTGAAAAATCTCATTTTTGTTGGCAAAAAAATATATTAATTTGTTTGGACTAAATTACAGTTGTGCTTATCTTAAAAAGGATATGTTACTATCAACATTCGCACAGTGTTGCCAAACTGAATTTTGTTATTTTGGGTGTAAATTTTTTCCACGGATCTCCGAGGGTACTATAACAGGGCCAGTGCTACGCTTCAACCGACTATTATTACCCCTGGTTTTAACCAAGGTACTCATTTTATTCAGGCTGAGTCGACCTGAGGCCTATAAACATTTTAAAAATGTCTAGTTGTTCTTGCCGGCGGTAGGATTTGAACTCTGGACCACCGACATGCGAGCCAAGCACACTACCACTTATGCCCTTTTACGGCATTTTAGGTCATTAAAACTAAATAGTTTGACTGAATTATTCTTTCAATTCTTCCATGGAATCGTTATCTCCTGTGATTGTTATTCCGAGATATTCAAAAATCTCGACTCTTTCATAGTTATACAGGTCTATTGTTACATTTGGCTCTATTATATTAGTTGTTAAGGTACCAAGGGTATTATAAGGATAATAACGCTTGAGGTATATACGTTGACCGAAAGCGTTATTATCTATAATACCCGTGGTGCCTTCAACGTTTAATGTCCGACTAAATTCTTCTTTACATGCAAAAAATTTGAATGAATGTTGAATTAATTAGTTTTCAAATAAGTACATTTAGCAGCAATAGTCGTAACGTAATTGTGGTAACCATAGTTTTACTTAGGTTTTTATTTGTCAACTTGACAGTATTTAACTAGTTATTTGCCCTAGGGCATTGTATCATATTTAACTCGCTTCGAAATCATGCCATTATTTGTCAAATAATATACCAGTCGGACATTAAAGCTTTTTTTGTCTGCGAATGCACATGTGTTTTTGTCTTCATTGATCCTTAGATTGGTTTTTTGCCTTTATCTCTAATTTAGTTTGAAAAAATTTGAAATTTTATTTTACATTGGTGATAATGTTTCCCACAAAGTCAATGTCATCTGCATATACTCGTATTGCTCCCAATTGCATTTTTCTGTATACCAGGATCCCTGGTCTATATTGAACATCAATATATAGCTTTCGCGGATGATCTAGCAATATTAGCAAAATCAAAGAAGGAATTAAAAATAATTGTGAAAAAATAGAAAAAGAAGCAAATAGGTTTGGCCTAAAGATAAATGAAACGAAAACGAATTACATGATAATGGAGGACACACAGCAAGACAATGAAGAGTTTATAAAAATAAATATATTATATATACACCGTTCTTAGGCGTCAACGCCCTTCGGTAGGGATCTATTGAGGAATATCACCAAGCCGCAAGCCCTTATCCCTTGCCGTACCGCTCCTCCATAGGCCGATCAGACGCCAGTTTATTCCAGACCAAGTCGTAGACTCTATTGAGTTTTATACTACGGTGTTGGCCTTTTATTAATTTCATGACCTAGCTGAGGCTCGAACCAGCGATCGCAAATCGCAAATCCACTAAGCTTGTCGATCGACTGCGCCTCAGCTAACTGGACCGTCAAGACCGACGGTCTTAACCCTCTAGCAGGCAAAACTGAAATAATAGAGATAGAAAGTTGGGAATTTTTCTCTAGGCAATTATTGGTAAAAGAAACTAAAAAAAGCAATAAAACAGGTAAAAAAGTTTATTGGCTCACTTTCTTGGTAAAAACGGTGAAGCGTTCTTTAAAGAACACTTGCCGGATTGAGCATGAAAAGTTGGTTGGTGAAGCGTTCTTTAAAGAACACTTACCGGATTAAGCAAAAAAAGTTGGTTTCAGTAATAATATATTTTTTATTATATAGGCAAGCGTTCTTCAAAGAACGCTTCACTTTGTCAAACATTTTTTACAACTGTTTTTTTCTGTAATCGAACTAATAATCCCTTTCTAAAATAAAAAAACAAAAATAAGTTCACTATTTTTTTTTTCCTTAAACCGGCAAGCGTTCTTCAAGGAACGCTTCACTTTATCGAACATTTTTTACAACTGTTTTTTTCTGTAATCCAATTAATAATTTTTATTGATAAAATACATTTATGTTACTTACTAAAAAAATTCCCAAGTCGATTGGATATTCAGAATACAAATTATATTTGATACAACACGTGGTCGTTTCGACAAATAATTATCGATGCGTCTACACTGACTTTTTGAACAATATTGAAAGCAGCGTGCAAACCAAATTTTGGATTGCATGAATCTTTTCAGCAAATGTTAAACACCTGTTGACGGACGGAACGGCACAAGTTTAAACGATAATAATATTCAGGTATAGGTTTTTCAGATTTCCAAAGACGAGTTCTTTAAAGAACGCTTGCCGGTTAGAGGGTTAATGGTCTATAATAATAAATAAAGATAATATATACTAAAAAAAATCAGTAAAATCATGTATAAAAGGTATATTTAAAAACCCTCAAAAGGGCCACATCAAAATCACATAACTAGTTTTTGACTGGTTTACCAGTCATCATCAGTGCTTACGTGCAATGTACATGCTAACCACCAAGACAGTATTTAACAAAAATATGTGGGTCAAAGCCCAGTAAAAGAAGTCCGTCAAGGAAACATTGGTTTAAAAAGCTACATTAAATATGGATGTTTAAAATATTTAGCTAATCTGCTCTAGGTAACATCTGAGATGTGGATTTGACTTGTTTACATATTGAAAGAGTGACGGCAAGTGAAAAGGAAAACTTTTTCCTTGTGAATTATTATATATACAGTTTTGACAGAGTGGAAGAGTTTACCTACCTTGGTGTGAAAGTAAAGGAAAATGGACATGGAGATAAAGAAATAGAATCCAAAATTACAAAAGGCAACCAAAAATATGGAATGCTGAGATCCCTAATGGAGTCTAAGTCTGTTTCAAGGAAACCAAAAGAAAGGATTTACAAGACAGTGATTAGAGCTACGGTTGTATATGCAGCTCAATTATGTGTTTTGAGAAAGGCAGATGAAGAAAGATTAGAAAGATGGGAGAGTAAAATTCTCCGTTCAATTTACGGAGGCATAAATACACAAATGATATGAAGAAGAAGGACAAACAAAGAGTTGGAAGAGGTGTGTATGGAATCAAAAATCACCGCAATAATAAAAGCGCATAGAATAAGATGGCTGGGACATGTGCAAAAATTGGAAAACCATAGAATGACCAGGATGATATTGAACAGGAAACCAGTCGAAAAAAAAAGTAAAGGAAGATCTCGTAAAAGATGGTTTAACAGCCTCCGAACAGATTTACGTGAATTAAAAATAGATACTGGAGAAACAAAGTATGAGACAGAAGAGAATGGAGAGGAGTGGCAAGAGAAATTGTAACACAAGAATATGCCATGAACTGTACAATGATAGCTATATTTATTTATATAATGTATTTTTAATAGACAAATATGTACATTGTATGTATAGTAAAACAATGGAATAATTATGTATTTCACGCCCAGGGTATACATGGCCTGTTGAGCAAAATAGAAAAAAGACCAGGATTCCTACTGTAAGGACTGCCCTCTATTTATTACACAAAAAATGCTTGAAAATCATAAATTCTTTTTAGAAGGTTTTCGTCTTAAATCAGTTGGTTGCTTAAAAAGCTACCATTGTCAATCCACCGTGTGAAAACAGATTTATACATATTCTGTTTAATTCTTAACTATTGTTTTTAACAATTTAAAATTGCACAAAATGTATATTCAGATTAAATAATTGCAATATTGTTTTCTTTTGTTCTTTATACATTGTAATACATTATGTAGTTCACACAATTTTCTAGATAAGACTATGTCGAAAAATTTTTGATATTGTTTTATTTTAACCATATTGTGACTAAAATATATTTATAAAAAAAATCAGTATTAATAAAATGATATTTAATTTATTCGTGATATATTAACTTTAAAGATATTTTGAATGATTTGAATAGGAATTTTTTTTATTTATTTATTAAATTAACAATGCATCTAATCCTAAGACTAACCAGCATTTTACATTAAGTACTACTTAATGTAAGTCTACTACTGTACTACTACTGTACTGTCCTAGGTATTCCCAACGGTTCACCTTAGAATTTAATAATTATTGTTGCACACATCACTATTGTGGCTAGGTGCACTGCCCGAATTTAAACTGACACTGACATTTATAGATTCATCACTATCACCCAAGTTCAAAAGGTTTGGTGCGTTTGAGCCTGCGAACTAGGTTTTGATTATCTAAAAGTTCTAACACTTCCCTGTTTGTATGGTTGTGGAGTCGATTTTCGTGAACCTTGGCAATATTCTTTATTTCTTCTTTGATTTTTGCTATACGAAGTTCCCTATGTAGGTCTTTGTTGCGGATTTACCATGGAGCGTTGACTATGTATCTTAGTATTCGGTTTTGGACTCTTTGAAGGCAAGCATAGTTACTCTCACTAGTACAGCCCCATAACTGGAGCATTTGTTTGTAAACTAATACTTTGTTTTTGATTGTAAGTTGTGAGCTTCTGCCTAATAACCAATATAACTTCTTGTACTTCAGTTTTAGTTCTTCAGTTTTCTTTCTGATATGTTCCTGCCACTTTAATTTGCTATCCAAATGTAGCCCTAGATATTTAACTGTTTTCTTTTACGGAACGATTTTATTGTTTATTCTAACTGGGTGACTATTTATTTTTTTTGTAAGTGAAATCGGTATGGGCACATTTCCCTTCATTGATTTTTATGCGCCATATATTATTCCAAGTGTTTATTTTGTTCACTGGATTTTGGAGGTGTCTAGTTGTTTCTTCGAATGTTTCACCGACTGCTATTATTGCAGTGTCTTCTGCAAATGTTGCCAGTTTAATATTTTCTGTAACAGGTATGTCACAATTATATAATAAATATAGTATGGGTCCCAGAACACTGCCCTGTGGAATTCCTGCTTTAATTGGTCGTAATTCTGATTATGCGCCTTCCTGTTTAACTCTAAAGTTGTATCTTCCAAATATGATTGTATTAGATGTACATATCGGATGAGAAGATATCCTTTTAATTTTAGTAACAAGCCTTTGTGCCACACTTTGTCAAATGCTTTTGATATGTCTAGAAAAATAGCTGAGCATATTTTATTCTCCTCCAGAGACCTCTCTATAATATCTGTTATTCGATGAATTTGGTCTATTGTTGAATGTTTATTGCGAAATCCAAATTGGTGGGAAGGAACAATTTCCCTGTGGTCGAGTATAGGTTGCATTGGTGCTAGCAATATCCTCTCAAATAATTTGGATATAATTGGTAGCAGAGATATTGGTCTGTATGATTCTACATTCTACATTATTGATTGGTTTCCCGTGTTTGGAAATAATGATTAATTCAGATGTTTTTCACGTTATTGGTACATACTGCAACCTGAATACTGCATTTATAAGGTTTGTGACTTTTACGATGGCCTTTCTAGGTAATTATTGTAGTATTTCTCATGTTATTAAGTCAAATCCTGGAGCCTTTTGGGATTGATATTGTTTTTGATTACGTTGGTTACCTCTTTAGGAGTAGTAGGCTTTATTATGTTTTGATCGGTATTGTTCAAATCAATTTCAGTACTTTCATGAAAGTATTTGAATAGGAATGAAACTTAGTTTTGACTTTTTGGTATCACTCAAAGTTAAAATACCGAAATAGTTTGTAAAAAACGGTGAAAATCAACTAAAAATATAAACAAAAAGCTAAAAATATCTCGACAGCGTTATCTCACGAAATGTGTAAACAAAATCTCTGCAAAGTTGCAGGTGGATCGATCAAGAAGTTTTTGAGTTCGATGTCCATCACCTGCGAAAAAGGCAGTTTTGAAAAAAATACGTTTAAAGTTTTGTCAACTTTTACTTTCAACTTCTTCTTTGACTGTCAAATCGTAAAGTGATGCACACCGGAATATATTTGTGAATCGCGCAGTAGTTTACAAAAAAAGGGAAGAACTGTTAATAGTTTTTCACTACGCTCAAGCGCGCTGGCACGAAGATACTGCAAAGCGAGTCGAAGGTAATAGAGATACATGCTGTATTTTCGGTAATTTTGCTCCAATCAATCTAAAATTTTCAGAGAGTATTCTTGAAGTTATGTGCTTTCATTTAAAATAGTAAACAATCGAAAATTCCAAATTTCTCAAACTATACCCTTCCCTGACAACTTACCTGAGAATGAGATGACAGTGTTAACTTTGACTGGTTGCACTGGTTCACCGTCGGTAGCGATGAGCGTTAAGTCATGACCCTGGATTGTCAATTGAGCGGGACAAACTGAAGCAAATGAGTTGATCATTCTGAACCTGTATCTTTTGCCAGGAGTGATGGTGAAAACTTCCAAAGGCGTATTGGTCATAAAGCCAGTGTTGGGGTCTCTGAATTGTCCTTTTCCGTTGATCAAGCAGCTTTCGGGATCTTGTCCAGTATTTACCTGTAAAGTAAATATATAAAAACATTAAACTGATAATTGTAAAGAATGATATGTCATTGTACACACGTAGGACAACTGGATGATTGAGAAAAGAAAAGTATCTATGTAAGTGTGTAAAAGTTATTAATTCCCATCTTCAGAGCTATGGTCAAATGTTTATGTACCACCATAGGGAAAGGCATCCCATTTCTTGTCTTGAAAAAAATTGTAAAAAAATTCCTTAAACTTATTTTGTAAACGGTCAGAGATTAAATTTTAAATTTAAACAAGTAATTGGACTTCGTAAGTCCTAGGTTTTCACCCAAAGTGATCGAAAGTATAACCGGAAGTTGATATTTGAACTCTTCGTGTAACTTTGCATCAATTGATGTACTGTTTCACTAATTTTGAGCAATTTTTCCTAAACGTTCGGTCATAAATTTCGATTGATATGTCACATGTAGATGCTACTCCTGCGACTATAATATGGCACTTCCGGTTAGAACTTTTTAACTGGAAATGATATAAAACCGAGATTATACACTTGTTCTCATCTTGCTAAGGTACGTCGAGTAATATATCGCTTGTCGGTGACTTTAAAATGGTACTTTTGGTCTCAACTCTAAAACCGCAAATCCGTGGTCAAATTTCTCATATTTAGTACCATACTTGGGTTATAAGCTTTCATTCGACACCTCATTTGTCATTATATCTGTATTAATAACGGAGGAGTTATATTTACGGACGGACGGAGACAGTCATGAAACCGGAAGTGTATATTTTTTCGCGTCTTGCTAAGGCGCGTCGAATAATATATCGCTTGTATTATTCCGGTGACTTTAAAACCGTACTTCTGGTTGCATTTCTAAAACTGAAATTTCGAGATCAGATTTCTCATCTTTAATACCATCCTTGGGTTATAAGCTTTCATTCGACAGCTCACTTGTCATTCTATTTGTATTAATAACGGAGAAGTTATATTCGCAGACGGACGGACAGACATTCATAAAACCGAAAGTATATACTTGTTCTCGTTTTGCTAAGGCGCGTCGAATAATGTATCGCTTGTATTATTCCGGTGACTTTAAAACAGTCCTAGGTGAAATTTCTCACCTTTATTACCATCTTGGATTATAAGCTTTCATTCGACGTCTCATTTATCATTCTACATGGTATAATGACGGAGGAGTTGTGTTTACGAACAGACAGACAGACGGACGGACTTACAAACTTCTTCTTCTTCTACGGCACTACAGCCCAAATTTAGCCTTGGCCTCCTTTATTTTTTGCCTCCACCCTTGCTTGTCTGTGGCTGCTCTTCTCCATACACGGGCTCCTAAAAGGGCTTGTGCGTCGCTATTTACTGGGTCTTCCCAGCGCTTTCTTGGCTTTCCAACCGGTCTCTTTCCCTGCATTCTAGCATTCAGTGCTCTTTTTGGTAGCCTATCCTCTCCCATTCTTATCACATGTCTGGCCCATTGCAATCTTTGTATTCTAATGAAGTCTGACAGGGGTCTTACCTTATAAAGTTGATAAAGCTCGTTTTTGTATCGACTTCTGAAGATTCCGTTTTCGGAAAACAGTCATAGGTCAAATTCCTCATCTTTAGTACCATCCTAGGATTATAAGCTTTCATTCGACACCTCCTTTGTCACTACCTGGTACGGTAGGAGGAGTTGTGTTTACGGACAGACAGACAGACAGACGGACAGACTTACAGACGGACGTGGATAATTTAAAGTTTTCACATTTTTTCAAAATTGGGTGAAAACAAAAGTGGTACAAAAGGTTAAAAGCATTTAGAACACCACATGGAACTTTCACAAAAAAGCACTTTAAAATTTTGGATCATGGTTGGGTTGCATCTTTCCATCTTTCTGCATCTAGATGTTGCCACCAGTTATTTTAAACTAACCTTTAGCTCTTCAATGAGTATCTGAGAGTCCAAATAATAAAATATTGTTTGCCATTTCTTGTTCAATTGTTTTAGCTTTCCAAGCTGTGAGAGTTCATCTACCATCTGTGCACACAGATGGATATAAACAACAAATTATTAGAAGGAATAAACAGGTGTATGGTACTGACAAATAGATGCTACCTTATTGTATCAAAATGTGTATATAAGAAACGTCCAATAAATCGCTTCAAGGCTTTTAAAGCATTGTAGGTAACACCATTGATGGTCACGAAGAATTATATCAATTTGTAACTCATTGTAAAAATTCCAAAAGAACACAACAAATTATTTTTATTATCAGCAGTAATCCTACGAATGGCAGCAAAGATTAATATACAGGGTGTCTCAAAAATAGCGGCACGGTCCATTTATATTTCGCGAAATGAAAACCGGATCGAAAAATTGAAAAACTTGTTCAATATTTTTCAACAATCCATCGAATGACATCAAATATGACCCCCAGTCACACTCCCTAGAGCGGAAGGCTACTTTAAAAACTTCAGTAGGAATCCCCATTTTTTTAAGCAGATTTGGATTGCTCATAAAAAAATAAATAACGTTTGTAAGGAATATTTTTTCTCGTTGTATACTATCTCGAGAGATAACACTTCAAAATTAAAATTTCAAAAAACCATTGGTTAAATATTTTTTAAAAATCTATTAAACGGCACCAAAGGTGACATCGTCCTCCTCCCTGGAGGTCCCTGGAGGTCGCCCTCCTCCCTCAAATATTCTATGTGAAAAAGTAAATAAGTTTTATCTGAACTTTATTTTCGAATCGTTATAGATGGCGCTGTAATCAAAGGAAAAGATATACAGATCCGAAGTTTGTAAAATAATTTTTATCGTACTGAATCTGCAATAAAAATTAGGGGTTCCTATTAAAGATTTCAAAGATTGCCCCTCCCCTACCTCCAGGTGGTAGGGTTTGGGGTCATATTTGGTATCATTCTATAAAGTTTTGAAAAATATTTTGCTTATTTATTATTTAACAAGTGTTTTTCATCTTTTCATTTCGACCGTCCAGCTACTTTTGACACACCCTATATATAAAAATATAATTGATTTTATTATTTATAAAATTCTGGTTAATTTATCTAGCCACAATTAATTGTAGATAAAAAATTAAAACCTAAAATAATATACAAATTTATATATTCATTAAAAATCTTATCAAATAAATTTCTTCTTGCTAAGAAATGTAACTATCTCGTAGTAAAAAGAAACTAGTAAGAGTTTATTCAATGTAATTTTTATCAGTAAGTCATACAATTTGTAATTTGAGATACTAATCTGCAATAGGAACTTGCTTTATATTATACCAGAAAATCTTTAATCTGCGTTATATAATTGCATAATTGTTAATAATGGTTTTCAGTGTCATGGAGAAAGCTATATTGTATTTTAAAAACACCATTATTCGTTCCATTATTTCAATTAATTGTAAATTTAATACATTTATTGTTTTACATTATTTATAAGCGCTCATAAGCACTTAGCGAGTGCTTGTTTATGGAATTTTTAATAGATTACAATCTAAAAAATGGTGGATGCTCATTCATACGGTTTAACATATACACGGTGAATTAGTCCTTATTTCTTGTATCTGTGCAACGATTTCAATGTTTTTGTATTTTTTCCCATAATCATCACTACGATAATAATTATTACAATTACAATCTGGTCATAAATGACCAATGAGAAATTTTAATTTAACCTAAATTACTACTGTTCCTTAAAATTAAGAGCTCACCCTCTAGCGTCTCTTATCTAAACTGACAGGATAGTGGCACTATTCTTACATACGCCCACAAGCACTATGCTTTGCTTTTCACTATCACCAATCACTCAAACTGGTTCAAAAAGCTTTGTCCTCTTCAATCTTCTAGTTTGCCCAGTGGTATCGAGGACCTGGATTGCCTCAATATTCTCGTGCCTGTGAAGTCGTTGCTCATTACTTCCTGCCATGTTCTTGATCAATACTATATCCATAGTTTTCATTCCTAGGTCCTTATGGAGGTTAGTTTGTCACATACCAAGGAGCATCTACAATATTTGTCAGTATGTTGTTCTGGAATCTGTGTATTATTGTTATATTACTTGGATACTTGGTCTACTACACCTCCATAGTGGACATCCACAAGTCCATACAGGTCTCAACATTTGTTTGTAGAGTAACAACTTATTATGTATCGACCAACTTTTATGCATGTGGACTTTCTTCCAACTAGCCAATACATTTTTTATGTCTTAAAATAAATTCTTCCCTTTTTTCCTTAATGTGAGCCTTCCAGTGTAGTTTTGTATCTAATGTTATACCCAAATACTTAGCAGTATCTCCATATGGTACTTGAATATTGTTGATTATACCTGGTATAAATTGTATTTTTTTGTTGGTGAAATTAACATGGACAGATTTAGTTTCATTCAGCCTGATTCTTAATTTTTGTGCCAATTCATGGATTTGGTTAAGTGCTATTTGGACCTTGTTGGTCGTCTCTTCACTACTCGTCCCTACTGCTTGGATAGCTGTATCATCAGCAAAGGTGACAACTGTGTTGTCTTCCTCTATAGGCATATCACAGATCACACATGTATAGTAGGTATAGGACCGGATCCAACACACTGCCTTGTGGAACACCTACTCTAATTTATGTTTTTTTATGATAGATTATCATAATTTTCTCTACTCTCCATTATCTATTTTCAAGTTCTGTATAGGTATCTTGTTTTACTTAGTCTTTACATCTAATTCGAGGTTTCTCTCTTTTTTTTTCATAATGAGGATTGCATTCTGTGCTAAATCTGAGCATCGCATTTTTCCCTCTTCCCTTATTCAAGCAAAGCATATTAGCTTTTCAGCATGTCGTGGTCTATGCCTTTCATAATTGACCTTGGATATTATTTTGTATGCTGCCTTCATCATGATTCCACGATAGATTCCATACTCCACACCTATTCTAACTAGTCTTCTTTTTTATGCACTGTTTTATTAATACGTTACCTCCTACATTCAGTTGCTCCTATGGTTTTGATTTATTCCCTGTGAATTTGTTATATTTTACAAATTGAAGAGTCTCAGATGCAGAATCCATCAATTTAATAAAATTAAAATGGTAAATAGTAATTTAAATCTGAGACTTTTCGTGTTGAAAGTTCTTTCTGGTACATCCTTAATCTGCGACTTTAACAATTTGTAAGACCGCAGACGACGAATGTAGAAAACAAAAAGGATTCCTTGCAATCACATTTTGTTTTCATTCGTCTAGGAAAAGGACACAAGAGGAACTTTCTAGTACTCAAATCTGAGTAAAGATAGAAAAGAAAATAGATGGTTTTGCTTGTTTTCGATTCAGAGGGTTGCACAATCGCTGGACAGCTGTTTCCACCGTTTCAGGCTTCTTCAACAACGCTAGCGTGCACTCATCTGAATCGAAAAACAGCTCAACCATCAATTTAAGGGGAATTTGAAAGATCATTCAAATTCCCATTGGGACGCGATCCAGCGACATCTCTTAACAAATTGAAGAGTCTCAGCACGCTAGCGCTGTTGAAAAAGTCTGAAGCGGTGGAAACAGCTGTCCAGCGATTGTGCAACCCTCTGAATCGAAAACAAGCAAAACCATCTATTTTCTTTTCTATCTTTACTCAGATTTGAGTACTAGAAAGTTCCTCTTCTGTCCTTTTCCTAGACGAATGAAAACAAAATGTGATTGCAAGGAATCCTTTTTATTTTCTACATTCGTCGTCTGCGGTCTTACAAATTGTTAAAGTCACAGATTAAGGATGTACCAGAAAGAACTTTCAACACGAAAAGTCTCAGATTTAAATTACTATTTACCATTTTATATATATATATATATATATATATATATATATATATATATATATATATATATATATATATATATATATATATATATATAATCGGTTCATAACGTTCTACGACGTCTTCCGATTCCCAATCGCCATTGCTCTCGATCGTAGCACATGTTTTCGTTCAAGCCTCTTTCTCTGATTTCCCTATGGATTCCTTCTATCCAGCTTTTCCTAGGTCTTCCTCTTTTTCGCCGTCCTTTTGGTGCCCATCGTAGCACTTGTTTGGGTAATCTGTCTTCTTCCATACGTTGTACGTGGCCAAACCATCTTAGTTGCTTTGTTTTTATATCGTCCATTATTGTATGCTTTACATCCATTATCTCCAATATTCTTGTATTTCTGATTTTTTGTATTCTTGATATACCAGCAGATCTTCTCCAGAAGTCCATTTCAGTTGTTCTGAGCATATTTTCGGATTTTTCTTTAAGTGGCCAAACTTCGCTGCTGTATGTTATAATGCTCTTAACAATGCTGTTATAGATGTTACGTTTATTTTCTTTGGAGATACTTTGGTCCCATAGGATTTTGTTCAATAATGCGATAGCTTTCCTTCCTTGTGTGCACCTTTCTTGGATATTCTTGTCCAACGTTCCATCTTGTGTAATTTTAAGACCCAAGTATTTATATTCCTGACCGTGATTAATAGTTATTTCATTTTCCAACGCTAGATCCTGCTGTATACCTCCAACGCACATATATTCCGTTTTCTTGGTATTCACTTCTAAACCCCAGTTCCGGTACTCTTCTATGATTTTTCGGGTCATATATTCAATATCGTGATAATCCTGGGCCATAAGAATCTGATCATCCGCAAAACATAGAGTGTATAGCATGTTATCATCATTTAGCGGTATACCCGTATTCTTACATTTCCTTTTCCAGGATTTCAAAACTTACTCTAAATATATTTTAAATAGTGTCGGCGATAGACAGCTGCCCTGTTTAAGACCCTTATTCACTTCAAATCCTGACGAGATTTCCTTGCCTAGCTTAACTTTTGCTATATTATGTTGGTATAGATTTTTTACAGCTTTAATGAGGTTCAGACTGATGTTAGTTTTTTCGAGGGCTTCCCAAAGTTTACTTTGTGGTACAGTATCGTATGCTTTTTTTAAGTCTATGTACACTAAATGCAGTTCTTGATTGTAGGCTATTTGTTTGTCTATTAACTGTGTTACACAATATAGGTGGTCAGTGGTGGATCTGCCAGCGCGGAAACCGGCTTGCTCTTCGGCCTCTAAGTCCTTGTATTCTTCTTCTATTTTATTTTTGATAATTTTTCCGTAAACTCTGCTGATGGTGCTTGTGACAGATATTCCCCGGTAATTATCGCATACATTTTTACTGCCTTTCTTGTGTATTGTAGAAATTACAGACAATTGCCATTCTTTTGGTATCACTTCGCCATTCATACATCTATTAAATAGATCTCTTAGGTATTCATACAGGGTGTTGCTACCGTATTTGAGCAGTTCTGGTGCTATGTCGCCAGGCCCTGACGCTTTTCTATTTTTTAGGGATTTGCATGCATTTCGTACTTCTTCCAGTCTTAACCGAATCGGTGAGCCACTGACAATTACATTGAAACTTTCGTGATCTTCGTTTTTAATAAAATCTTCTCTATTTTCTACTAGTAACTGCTTGAAATAGCCATCCCACTTTTCCAGAGTAATCGGTGTTATTATATCCCTTTTGGTATCTGTTCTCAACGTTTTAAGGAATTTCCAGCTCTCTGTGTTTCTTGTCCCCCCTATATAGGCGTTAAGTTGATTGCATTTTTTTGTCCACGTTTCGTTTTTCTTCTGTGTGATTTTTTTCCGCACTCTTGCTTGTGCTTCTTTGTATAAAACCTTATCGGAATCTTTCTGTGTACTCATATATTTCCGGTACTTTTCTCTCTTATCGTCTATTTCGGTGGCTATTTCTAAGTCCCACCAGTATGGTTTACTTCTTATGTTGTCTTTGTACTCCCCCAATGCCTCATATGCGGCTTCGTGTATACATTGTGTTATATGTGTATGAAGATGTTCCGTATTTATAAATGTATATTGTCCTTTCAGTTTCTCGTCCAGTCGCTTTTCGTATAACGTTCTTATGCTTGTTTGTTGTAAGCTTTCTAGGTTGTATTTCTTTTTTGGTTCCAATTTGTTTCCTCCTTGTTCTCGTGGATTTAGATTTTTTTGAGATTTCATTCCGGGGAAAAGTACTTCCGCTTTTAGAAGATGATGGTCACTGCCGCATGTTGCTCCTCTATAAACCCTTACATCGTTAATTTTCATTCGACTCCGTTGTTTTATCAAAAGATAATCAATTATACTTTTCTGGTTCATAGTAGGTTGGGTCCGAGTATATTTATGAATGCATCTATGCTGGAAGAAGCCGTTCATAATTCTTAAATTGTTCTGTTTACAGATGTTAATTATTCTTGTTCCATTATTGTTGAGTACTTCCTCGCCGTATCTGCCTACTACGTCATCCTGTTTTTTATTGCCTGTTCTGCCATTTAGGTCTCCTAATAATATAATTTCTCTGGCATTTCCTATTTTGACGATTTCATCGTTGAGCTGTTCATAGAACTCATCTTTGTTAGCTACCAGTGCGTCCTAGTTTACACCATATACTCCCAAAATAGTTATCCTATAGCCATATATGTTCATGTTGACCTTTATCATTCTTTCATTTATTCCTTCCCACGATGTTATGTGCTTTCTTAATGTCCTGCGTATGAAGATCGATATTCCTTGTTGAGCTCTTATGTGTTTTGGAACTCCACTATAAAAATGATCATAGTGCCCAATTTCTGTGATCCTTGGCCTTTCCTCTTAGTTTCTGTCACTACTGCGATGTCCATTTTCATGTATTTTAGCTCTAGTATAACTTCATCCATTTTATTTGAGAGGCTTTGAACGTTCCACGTTCCAAAATTCATAGTCCTTTTTCGTCGCTTTTTTCGTTGCCGAGTGATCCGTCCATTCATCCGAGTCTGACTATTGGGTCGTTTAACATTTGCTTGTTTTTACAAGTATCGAGGAGTTAGCCCGATGCCTTAACCCCCAACTTGGAGGACCAGGGTTTGATTTCAGAGTTCCTTCTCTTAGAGAGGTTGCTTTCTCCACAGCTAAGGAGTCCTCTCTACCCCACTATTTACCATTTTAATTTTATTAAATTGATGGATTCTGCATCTGAGACTCTTCAATTTGTTAAGAGATGTAGCTGGATCGCGTCCCAATGGGAATTTGAATGATCTTTCAAATTCCCCTTAAATTGATGGTTGAGCTGTTTTTCGATTTAGATGAGTGCACGCTAGCGTTGTTGAAAAAGCCTGAAACGGTGGAAACGGCTGTCCGGCGATTGTGAAACCCTCTGAATCGAAAACAAGCAAAACCATCTATTTTCTGTTATATTTTAATTTGTCTACTGCTGTTCTAATTTCGGCTATTGTTGGTGAAATCTTTTCTATGTTGTCTGCTTAGTCTAATGGTTTATCAAAGTTCGTGTCCCTCCTATCTTCCTCAAGCTTTTACTTACATTTCTTCTTCTCCTTCTTCTTCTGGCAGCAGTACAACCCGTGGTACGTCTTGGCTGACTGCACAACTCGCTTCCTTCTCGAACAGTCATCCATGATAGTTGGGTCAGTGGGTAGTCCCATTGTTCTTAAATCTGATCATATGTATGCGTCCTAAGGGCCTTCTTCCTGTGGGGCTTCCTCCCAGATCAGTTTGGCAAGGCGGTTATTAGGGAGTCTATGGACATCGCCAGCCCGTCTTAGACTCTGAGATTTAATTTCTTGGACTACGTCGCTGGCCCTATACATCTGCTTGACTTAGCATTTGTTCTCATTCCGTATTGGTTGATATTAGGGCCGTCATTTACGATGGCTGTCGATTTTCTTAGTATTTGTTGCTGTTCTGTCAATATTACCCTCTTTATCTCTACACATCGTTGTTCTTGTACTGAATTCTGTTCTGCTTTTTGTTCAGTTTCTGGTAAAAATTTCTTGTCTCTGTTGGCTAATTAATTCTTGTAGTTAATGAAGTTTCTTCTTCTTCTTCTTCTTCTTCTTCTTCTTCTTCTTCTTCTTCTTCTTCTTCTTATAATAGGCCTCTTGGCCTGTTCCTTATCGATTTTGAGCTTGTATTCGTAGCTGTGATGTTGACTGCCAGCTATCTCGCCACCTTTTAAAGGGCCTTCCTATTGGTCTCTTGCCTGTTGGCTTCGAATCCCTGGCTATACGAGCTATTCTTTCGCTGTCCATTCTCATTACATGCTGATTCCACTCTCGTCGTCTCTGTCTTCCCTACACCGTACTATATCTTGTATGTTACAGAGATCTCTTATTATGTCGTTCGGTATTCTGTCTCTCAGTGTTTTCCCAGTTATTGACCTCAACGTTCTTATTTCTGATGTTCTCAGTATCCTCTTGGTTTCTGCTGAGTCACATCTTGTTTTTATCGCGTACGTCATGATCGGTCTTACACATGATTTGTATATGCATACTTTTCCTTCCAGCCTCATATCTTTTTTTCTCCAGATGACATTCCTCAGACATCCTGACACGTAATTGGCTTTATTTGCTTGCTTTCGGACGCTCTCTTTAACATCTCCATAACTACATATTTCGACTCCCAGATATTGGAATCTCGAGACTTGTTCAATTAGTTCGTTGTTAATTACTAATTTGCATCTTATGGGTTCCCTTGACACTACCAGGGATTTTGTGTTGGCTGTTGATATTTTCATGTTGTAGTTCTTCGCCACTGTATTGAAAGTTTGTGCCATTCGCTGTAGGTTATCCTCGTTACCGGAGATTAAGGTTGCGTCGTCAGCATAACAGAGGATTTTTATTTGTTTTTCCGCCATCTTATATCCTTTTCCAGTACCTTTAATGTTTTCTATGATTTTGTCCATGACTAAATTAAAAAGCAATGGGCTCAAGTTATCCCCTTGTCTGATTCCCGAGTTGATTTCTACTTCCTATGTTAGTTCATTCTCGATTTTTCCGAAAACCTTGTTGTCTAATTGTGTATTCTTCATTTATTTTATTGGCAAGTATTTTTGTTAAGGGTTTAAGAGTTGTGCTCAGCAAGGTGATGGTACGGTAGTTGCTAGGGTCTTTGCTGTTTCCTCTCTTGCGTATAGGTATTGTTATACTCGTCCTCCACTGGTCTGGTACACGCTGGCTACATAATATTATTTCTTGAAAGAAGATCTCTATGTTTTCAATTAAGGTTTCTCCTCCGTATTTCGGGAGTTCATTTGGTATCCCATCGGGTCCTGATGCTTTTCTGTTTTTTAATTTACGTATGTTATTCCTTATTTCTTCTTTTGTGATTTCTAGTTCTGTATCTATGTTGGATTCGTCTTCATTTCCTGTTTCTTCCTCTTCTTCAGGTATTATAGTATTTTCCTTATATAGTTCTTCTATGTATATAGGCGGTCCATTGTTCTGCTTCTATTTTATTTAAACTTCTATATTCGTTAATGGGTTTTTTCCTATTTTTTAGTATTTTCCAAACTTGTCTTTGCGCCCCATACAAATCGTGTTCCATTTCTTTGGTAAAGCGTGTCCAATATTCCCTTTTTATATTTCTTATCTTAGAATTGATGTAATTTCTTGTGTCTCTGTATTGTTGGTAATTGTTTGGTATTTTATTAGTGCAGTATTGTAGGTATGCTTTCCTCTTCTCATACGCTAGATCTCTTATTTCAGTATTGAACCAGGGCTTTGATATTTTTGTTGCATTCAGGTTAATTTTTCTGACCCCTATGCTTTCCTTTGCGGCTTATAATATATTATATTATATTTTTGCCCATGTCTCATTTACTCCTTCGCCTGTTGTTACTGGGTTTATCTCAAATCTTTGTTCTAAACGTCTTTTATACAGCCATTTTGTGTTTTGGTTCTCTAGAGACTCAATGTTTAGTTTTTCGAAGTACTTGGGTGGTTTTTTCTTGTTTTGTGGTATTTTGAGTAAAAATTTTCCAAGCACCATTTTATAATCTGATCCGATATTGGGCGATGTTAATGCTCTTACGTCTAGTATTTGTTTAGGTATGATTTCTCTATTTGTAATTAGTCTATTGTTGATTGTTGGCCTTGCGTGTTTTGCCACGTGTATTTGTGTTGGGGTTTGTGTGGAAAAAACGTGTTGTTTATTCTCAACAAATTTTGGGTACAGGATTCATCAAGGTATTCTTCATTTCGGTTCAATGTATCTTCGTTAATACTGAAGATATAACTGATACTTCGCTGAATTGAAGTTTACTGTTCATATTTTCTCCTTCTTTCTTCGGGGTATTTTCTTATCTCTTTTACATAGTTGTTTATATTCCTCATCTGTTTGTCAGGTTGTGTGCCCCTGTTGTATCAGTAGAGATGATTTCTTTTTTCTTTTGGTTGTAATACTCGAAAAGGATGGTTGACGTCAAAAAGAGGCGAAAAAAGTAATTTGATCGTTTATTAAATAAAGAGTTTGGCAGAAAACTAGTCGAGTTAACAAAAACAGTAACAAAAATAATAGCCAAAAAAAAAGAAACGAGAGAGTGAAAGCAATAGAAGAAATAAGAACAGGTTGGCCTGACAGGTTTATTTAAAAAAAATATTAATTAATTATTAATTTTATAAATTAACAGAAAAGGTTAAATTGAATAAGCATATTAATAAACTTTATTTGGTTGTTAACAGCTGTTTTTTTTTATTCAAGGCACACTTAGAATTGATTCCATTTTTGGTATCTACAACTTGTCGAATGCTTTTATTTATGACATATCAACAATATCTAGATTAGATTGGCGGTCATTCACGCATATAAACACAATTATTAAAATTTGTGCCTGATCAGTATATGAAAGTACTAATTAATTATTAGTTAGGAAAATGTAATCAACCGAGTTCAATATAGCAATTTTGCTTTCGTTATCTTTATGCATATGCCTCTATTATCTTTTATATAACAGATACTATCCACTAATAAGCAATTAAATGGTTATTAATGAGCTATACATTGTTGATTTAAAGAAAATTTGCTATAATAATTAAAAATGTAAATGTGGAGTAGAAAAAAAAATGTTGTTCCTATAAATATTTTTTTTGAAACATGTTTTTAAATTTTAAAAGATAATTGCCAAATTTACATCTTGCCAAAAATAGGAAGCTTTGAACTTATACAACTAATAAAGCCATTGAAAAAACATAAATTAAGGAGGATATTCTTCTTCTTCTTCTTCTCTAGGTGCCGTGGATTTCTACGTAAGCGTCCACTGTATATTTTCTTCTGATTCATTGATGACACAAATGTAAGTCACATACTTCTCTATATTTGATTAATTGATCACCTGTCAGATAACTCCTAAATAAGCTGTAGTCCTAAATGGAGAAGAGAAAAATGCGATCCTAAAATTTAGCACAGAATACAACCGTCATTATGGAAAAAGAGAAGAAAACCACGAATTAGATGTAAACATCAAGTAAAAGAAGATATATGAAATTTGAAATTTCAAAATAGACAATTATAAAATGTAGTCTATCATACAAAAATATTGAAAGCGTTGTACAGATTCAAGAAGCAGAGACTAATTCACCGTCTAAAATTGTAAATGGGTTCAATATGAATAGATCCTCCACCATTTTTTAGATAATTTATTTTTTTAGATTATAATTTAATCTATGAGGGCCGGTGCGCGGCGTAGCTAAGCGGTAGTGTGCTTGGCTCGCGTGCCGGTGGTCCGGAGTTCAAATTCTACCGCCGCGCCGGTAAGAACAACTAGGCATTTTTAAAATGTTTATAGGCCCCAGGTCGACTCAGCGTGAATAAAATGAGTACCTTGGGTAAAACCAAGGGTAATAATAGGCGGTTGAAGCGTAGCACTGGTCCTGTTACCTTCTTTGTATACCGTAGGCCCTAGATTTAGCAGACTACCCTGCTATACTCCCAAAGTCACGTGAGCGGTATAAAACGGGAGAGAATTATTATTATAATTTAATCTATTAAATTTAATATTCCATAAATATTATGACATTCAAAAATATAATCAGATAACGCCATACTGATACATTTGCTTCTGGATTATTAATTTCGAATGTATTATTTGCCTATTTATTGAAGAGTTGTTCAGTACAATATTCCGTAATATAAATTGACAATAATTGTCAATGAGCGTATCAACCAGAGTATTTGATGTATTAAGATTGTAAACTCATTGCTTATAGTGGTCTATAAAATTGTTTCAAAATTGTCTCATTTTAGAAAAACAACTTTCGGAAAATACTAACTACAACCTTAATTATAAAAAAAACTTATATTAAATCAGCTCAATTTACAATAATATATTCCTCTAATAATATTGTTGACCTTAGTACAGAATATTGTCGTATTACGACATGATCTCCAGTAGAAATTGCGCCGGATTGATCAGATGAATTCAGGTCATTTTGACTTCAGTCGGAGATCGGAGACTGACTATTGATTGTAAGTAAAACAGTAATTATACCCAAATACGTTCTATGGCTTAACTCTTTAAGGAATACAGCAATTTCTAAGGATCGTATTTATATAAAATCGATTTCTACGCCTTGTACACTAAACGCTTAAAATTTACAACTTGTAAAGACGATAAATATATGTTAACACCCGTCGCGTATCAGCTGTTAGTACGTAATAATAACCGTTTTATCTGTTTCGCGGTTGTATGCAGTATGTAGTAAGACGTCACGTAGCTAATGCATCTCATTGTATATATTAAATGGTATAAAATAATAGTAAAAAGTAATATAATGGTATAAAATAATAGTGATAAGTAATAAGTAATAAGCACAGATACTTATTTAATTGAAATTTACTGTACCGATTGTCTATTAGTTGCGAAATTTAATATTACATTTTATGTTACGCTAATTATTTATTAAAAATGCGTTTATGTTGTTTTTCCTAGATTTAGTAGAGTCTTTTGTTGAGGCTATTTTCCATTGTGAGGATCTTTGTTTCGTTATAGTTCATTATATTATGTTGTTCGTCATTTACGTGATTTCCAAGGGCGTATCTATCAGGGTATAGTCTACTGTCACTTTTGTGTGAAGTGATACGGCCTTTTAGATGTCTGTTGGTTTTGCCAATATAGTGTTTGTTGTAACTTTCACAAAGAATACAATCGACTATGTTTGATAACTGTGGACCGATTCTATAAGATCAACGCGAAACAATTACGTTCGTTATCCGACGGTTTGCTATTCTGTAAGCTCATTCGGGAAGAATCGGAGAAGCAGATCACGAAGCCGATTACAAAGCGAAAGCGATAACTTTTGACTTGCGTTTCGTTTCGCTTTCGATAGTGATTGGTCGATCATTTTCACGTGGTAAACAAGCGCAGGCGCTAAGCAGGTTGTTCGTTGTTGTGTTGATTTCACAAGAATTCTGTGTTCTTTGTTTTGTTGATAATGAATTATGAATTAGTGATGCTCTTACACCACCTTCCCAATCTTCCGTAAGTTCCTGTAGCTCATCAAAAAGGAATCAAACTAGTTCTTTGCTTAAGCGAAAAATATCAATAAACCTTATATCTGTTAAACCAAATGGGTCACTTCTATCTCGAAGGAACCTGCTTTCCTCTGGCGTTAACCGCAGATCGCAGATGGTTTCTTCGCTCGAGTTCTCCTTCTCCATATAGAACAAATTGCACCGGCAACATTTTTATTAAAATATAATAAAAATTTAATCAAACTTGTGATTATAAGGTTATATAGGTACGTCATGTAACTCTCTAGTTACTCTTCTTCTTTCTTTACTTCTTCTTTTTTTACTTCCTGCACATATATTTGCAATGTTGCCGTAATTATTTATTCATAGATCGTTTAAACTCGTATATTATCGTATGCCGCTATGATAACGAAGCGAAAGCGAAAACTAACCTTATAGAATATGAACATAAATCAACTTCGCTATCGTTTAGCTTAGCTTTCGCGGTAATAACGAAAATTATAGAATTAGCCTACTGGTTTAGCCTTTTAAGTTAGTTATGTTTGTTAGAGAATTATCGATATTTTAAACTGTAAGAATTAATTTTATAAAATCCAATAAAAGTGAAGCTTACCGCCAATCTTCCTGGGAATCTTTCCGCGGCTGCTTCGTGCATCCAGTCACTTATGAGAACTACATGAGTGGTGAGATCATAGTCGTACAGATGGCTATTGGGATCGTGAGAAGGAGGTTGACGGATAACAATGCTGCCGTATAGACCATCCATCTTCTGTAATCCTGTATGGGCGTGCCAGAAGTGTGTACCAGCATTGCCAGCTAACCACTGATATCTGCAACAAAAATTAATTTTTTAAAATATACTTCTTTAGGTGCGATTGGGAGTAAATGTACAGCTGGTTCCAAAAAAAAAACTGATACGACTCTTAGTAAGATTTGATCATTTCGAGCAGTGTATTATTGGTCTGACATTATATTATATTTATTATGACAGACAAATAATAAAATAAACAAACAAACAGTCATTTTTGTGGTTGAACAGAATAAGTTATCTGACAAATTTTAAGATTTGGCAGTGACAGTGACAGTTTGTAAATAATAAATATTTATCCTTCAAAATACACTGCTAAATTTTCTACAAAATACGCTCTAAGAGTCGTATCAGTTTTTTTTGGAACCAGCTGTATATGTCCGCGAATTCATCAAAAATTTTTAGTGCTACGCGCAGATACGTTATATCATTAAATGTAAAAGCAAATTAAAAAATAATCGTCTTTTAAGGCTAAAATGCCACCGAATTGGAAGCAAAGGGTAAAAAACATCCTACAGTAAAGTAAGGATATAATGAAAGTATCATCTCGTCATTGTTCTGAGCATACACTTATCCTATTGAACATGTACTGCAACATTTTGTTAGAGCAGTAAGTAGACAGATTTCATACAGAAGTAAAAACTTCGTTTGTATACTGGTATAAAAAAGTTTTATTAAAAAACATTAAAAGTCATCCAAAAGGATTTGCAAAACGTTTTCAATCTGGATCAGATCATCCTCAGTGCCTAGAACGAAGTATTTCCACGTTAGAATGAATGCAAAAGGTTAAAATTGTGACTAGGTTAAAGAACAATGTGGTAATACTTACGTTCTGCTTAGTAAATGAAACTAGCAACTTTTTGAAATAGGTTACATCGAGAATTATGGTTTACATAATAATTTTATGGTATTTATAGCGACTCCAAGTCGATGTTACAAGATTAAATGTGTTAGGAGTGCTCAAAGGGCAACATGGTTCACTGCTCGATAAGAACTTGAGGTTCTTGCCAGTTCAATGGACACAGACCAACAAAAGTGAAGGAGATGACAATATAATTATTAGACCGAAGTGACATGACAAGACAGGTAATCAATTTTTGGTTATGAATTTCAAATTATTAGTGTTGTTTAAAATTTGGATTATATATTAGTAACTGTATAAAAGTGAAATTTAAGTTATAATAAATTAGATTTTATTGTAAAAGTCTAAAAGGCAACTCTCTACTCTCTGTTACAGAAAGAACTGTTGTTAGTGTTAGGTTGATAAAATACTAGTCATAGTAGATGATAGATTTCGACTACAACTCTTAAGAACTTCATTTTAACTTGAATGAAAGACAGCTTATGTTTCATTTTGGTTCAGAGATGATCCATCATCCCCATACGTACGTTTCGGTCTCTTCAGACCTCCTCAGTGGAGCTACATGAACACTTGTCTATTTAAGCTGAATTATAAAAATAATTCGCGTATCGGACGCTGTAGCGACATCTATTCTTCTTCTTGTAGTTACTTCTCCTATCGGAGGTTGGCTATCGTCACAGCTATCCGTACCTTATTGGCGGTGGCTCTGAAAAGATCTACTGAGCTGAAACTATACCACTCTCTTAAGTTTCTCAGCCAGGAAATTTTTCTTCTACCAATGGAACTTTTCCCCTTAATTCTGCCATGCATTATGAGCCTTAATATCTCATATTTCGCAACTCTAGTAATGTGGCCCAAATGTTTCAGCTTTCTTGTTTTGATGTTCTTTATCACCTCGCAATCCTTTTGTAGCCTTCTTAACATTTTCTGCTTTCGTAACTCGTTGGATCCATGGTATTTTCAAAATCCTTCTATAGTACTACATCTCAAATGCTTCCAACTTCTTTATGTTGTCTACTTTTAATATCCAGCTTTCCATTCCATACAACAAAGTCGAGAACACGTAGCATCTTAAGGCTCTTATTCTCAGATCCAGATGTAGGTCTCGATTAACAAACATTTTTTTCATTTTTATAAATGCTTTTCTTGCAATTTCGATGCGTGTCCTGATTTCTCTACCTTGGTCGTTGTTTTCTGTTATCCAGGTTCCCAGATATTTGTAGTTGTTCACTCTTTCTACTTGTTTTCCCTCGATATCTAGTCTTCCTACTGTGTGTTGCTTAGAAATAATCATGAACTTGGTTTTCTTAACGTTCATTTGTAGTCCATATTTTTTACTGACTTGATGTAATCTATTTACTAATTGTTGCAGTGCTTCTAGACTGTCTGTAAAAATAGCGGTGTCATCTGCGAATTTTATGTTCTTCCTCTGATATTGCTTCCTTAAAAATAGCTTCGTTGTACAGATTGAATAATAATGGAGACAACACGCAACCCTCTCTGACACCGCTTTTGATTTCTATAGTTTCCATTTCGACATTTTTGATTTTAACCTTTGCTTATTGGTTCCAGTACAGATTGACAATAACTCGTATATCTCGACTGTCCACATTCTTTTCTTTTAAAAGTTCTACGAGTTTCTGATGTCGTACTCTATCAAAAGCGTTTTGATAATCTGCAAAGTAGACATAGAGATCCTGGTTTATATCTAGTCTTCTTTGTGCGAGAACGTTAAAAGCGAACAGAGCCTCTCTCGTTCCTAGTCCTCATCTGAATCCAAACTGGGTGTCATCTATATCATCCATTTTTTTGCACAGTCTTCCCTGTATTATTTTGAGGAATATCTTAAGTGTGTGGCTTATTAAGGAAATTGTTCTATACTGGGAGCATTCTGTCGCATGTACTGACTTGGGTAGTGTTACAAATGTGGACAGCAACCAAGCATGGAGTATTGCTCCTGTTGTGTATACCTTGTTGAATAGATCATTAAAGAAATGTAAGATATTAAGATGTAAACAATAAATCTGAAACCTCTCGAGGAACCAATTTCTGGGTACATCCTTAATCTCTGCCTTTTACAATTAATAAGAGAAGAGACGACGAATAAAGGAGACGAAATGGGCTCTACAATATGCAATCATACTCCGTTTACAATTCAGTTTAAATAGACAGTTTGGTTTCGTTTGGTTTCGGACCGAAACGTAGGTATGTATGGGGATCATCAGCGAAACATAAATTGAATTCATTTTTCATTTTACTCATATTTTGAGTACGCGGAGGCAACTTTCGTTGGAATTTTTCCTAGACGAATAGACGCAATGTGACTGCATATTGTAGACTCCCTTTCATCTTATTTATTTCTCTGTCCTTGCCTTATAAATTGTAAAGGACAGTGATTAAGGATGTACCCAGAAATTGGTCTTACGGGAGGTTTCAGATTTATTGTTTACATCTGGGACTTTTCATTTCTTTCATTGTAACTGTTTAATAAGCGTGACAAAATATTTCTTAATCATTTATTGATACGCAAATAATTCGTACCATGTCAAAATGGGCTAATCATTTCATTACAAGAAAAGGCAATCATACAGACTATAGACTATTATTATTGTTAGTATTGTTTTTTTTTAGAAAACAATCCTGTTTGTATTCACATTGTTTATTTTTGAAGTTTTTGAGGTATGTATACTCGTAGGTTAACTTATTTTTTATTTCGTTACAGTTATCGCAATTGTCTCTTATGCTGGGGCCACACTAGCGTCTAATGCCGTTAATTATTGCATTATTTGCATCACAGAGATGGCAAATAATGCGATAATTAACGGCATTAGATGTTAGTGTGGCCCCAATATTAAGTATAGGTAGGTATAAATTTTTAATTATCTATAAATCCAAAAAAAAAAAAATCATAAAAATGATTTATACAGGGTGTTTCATTAATAATTGTCCATAGAGTAACTGGAGAAACCTTAGCACAAAATACGAAGATTTAACCTAAAACACTTTAATAAAATGTGGTTCCTTACTGAGTTACATGGTGTTTTATCTAAAAATTTAAAAACTATTTTTGCTCAGCATTTTAAAACTATTCGACGTATCCTTTTCATACTTAGCAGAAAGTATAGGTACTGTACAAACTACTAAATTACGTTAAACAAACGTTTCTGGCTGTTACCAGAGGCGTACGACGGGGGAAAGTGAATGGTTGACCCTTTCCAAATTCTACGCCACTGGCGGAATTGCTATTTTAGTTCAATTTTTGGATTGTCCTATACTTTCTCTGAAAATAATATACTCTTTTTTCGTAACGATAAAATCATTAGTTTTCGAGATATTTGAAGTTAAAAATGAAACGACACGGTTATTTTGATTAATGTATTGTGTCGCTTAATTTTTAATTTCAAATATCTCGAAAACTAATCATTTTATTGTTACGCATGAAGAGTATATTATTTACATAAAAAGTATTGGAAAATCAAAAAATTACACTAAAATAGCAATTTCGTCAGTTGCGTAGAATTTGGGAAGGGTCAACCAGCCACTATCCTCTGTCGTACGCCTCTAGTAGTAGCTAGAAACGTTTATTTATCTTAATTTAGTAGGGTGTACAGTGCCTACACTTTATACCAAGTATGATAAGCCAGATAGTTTTAAAGTACTGGGTACAAATAATTTTTAAATTTTAATCATATGAATCATATTATAACTTAATCAAAATAACTGTGCCGTTTCATATTTAACTTCAAATATCTCGAAAACTAATAATTTTATCGTTACCAATGAAGAGTATATTATTTACGTAGAAAGTATTGGAGAATCTAAAAATGGCACTAAAATAGTAATTTCTCCAGTGGCGTAGAATTTGAGAAGGGTCAGCCATTCACTATCTCCTGTCGTACGTCTCTGATAATAGCTAGAAACGTTTGTTTATCATAATTTAGTAGGGCGTATAGTAGTCGCACTTTCTGCTAAGTATGAAAAAGATACGTAAAACAGTTTTAAAATGCTGAGCAAAAATAGTTTTAAAATTTTTAGATAAAACACCCTGTGACTCAGTAAGGAACCACATTTTATTTAAGTGTTTTGGGTTAAATCTTCGTATTGTGCTAAGGTTTCTCCAGTTACTATATCGGCAATTATTAATGAAACACCCTGTATTTAGACTTGTTTGTCATTAGTTAATGATAAATCCTTATACACATTTTTTTTATATAATTTACAAAGGAATAAAATCATATAATATGATTTTTTTCATTAAATTCCAAGACACTATGCATATAGAATAAAAAAGACAATTAAATTAACTTAATAGTTGTATTAAGATTTATTAAGCAGAATCAATGTATATAAATTAGTCAATCTATCTAAATACAAAATAAAGAACGTTTTCCTCTCTATATGACTCACAGCAATAATATAAATAAATAATGAGAATCTAAAAAAATCACATAAAACTGTTATACTATCGGTAAATACTATTTAAATAAAACGATATGCATTAACACGTTAGCATAAAAATGCAACATATACAGGGTGAAGAAAAATGGTAGGTTTTAAATTAAATCACATATGGGACCAAAAATTGTTCAAATAAATTTAATGAAAAATTTCCTTGATAAAAGGTATATTTATTTAAAAACCCTTAAAAGGGCTACAATTATCACAAACGTTTTCGCTGTCTAAAAAGAGCATCATCAGTGCTGTTACATGCTTGACGTGCTGAGCCACCAAAAATGCATAGGTTAAAACAGGCGCGGATCTAGAAATTCATAATACGGGGGCCAGACTTACCTCAAATACAAATATTATATTTTCCAGAATTAGCCATACGACTCACACTTACTCTAAGGAATCCCAGATACCTACGGTATCAAAAGGATTGATAGACAATTCAAGACTATTAATCTCACTGGTCGTTCTTTACCATAAAGATTAACCTTTCTACCATCAATGGGTAGGTACGCATGGATTATCTAGTAAAATACAAATTTTTATATCTTTATTGTATCGCAAATTTGAAACGTGACTTTTCATGAGGTAATGTTTATTCCCAGTGTAATGTATTTGCATTTTAAAATATCATTTTTGTTATTCTTTGAATTGAAAAAAATATTTCCGTTGTTTATGGTTCCACCGGTACCCAAACAAATGCCTGCAGATTATTTTTCAGAGAAGAGCGTTTTATTAGATTTTATGGCTTCTTTCAATTCTTTGGAAGCGGTTGTCGTGTAATTTAGTGTTGTACTGATGGTTTAAAGTTTAGAGTTAACAGAAAAAAATAATAAATAATAAAAAAAATAATTATAGAGTAAATACAATAGGGGGATCCATGGACCCGTTGACCCCCCCTGTATCCGCGCCTGGGTTAAAACCGTTTAAATGTCTTACATTGGAAAAATAATTGAGAAATCTCAAGGATGGATATAATCACTGGGGATATGGCCCTGGCGCATAATGTGACTCCCACGGAGCAAACGGGTTGCTAAGTGAACAATACTATGTCTTCACATTGAGAACGATGAGTGGCAACTGATACCGAATGGTAACTAATACTCAGTTGCCACTCATCGTTCTCAAAGTGAAGACATAATTGTTCACTTAGCAACTTACATGCCTGGTGGGAGTCATATAATACCCCATATCCTTAGGAATTATATCTATCCTTCGCATTTCTTAATTATTTTTCCAATGTAAGATATTTAGATTTCAGCACTACATAAAATATTTAATTTTATTTATGAAACTGGTTGCTATCCTCAACAGTGGTTGATCTCTACATTTACTCCCCTACCCAAAGAAGTCAATGCAAAAAGTTGTGAGGATCACAAACTCATTAGCCTGATGAGTCACACTTTAAAAATATTCTTAAAAATACTACGTCAAAGATTATACAAAAAATGTGGATGGGACATCAGTGATTCTCAGTTTGGGTTTAGGCAAGGTTTAGGAACAAGAGAAGCAATAGTAGCAACACAGGTGTTGGTCCAAAATTGTTGCGATCAGAGGAAGGACGTATTCCTGTGCTTTTTAGATTACGAGAGAGCGTTTGATCGTGTCCAACATCACAAGTTAATGCAGATCCTCAAGAAGCTTGATATAGACCAAAAAGACATAATATGCATTGAAATCTTGTACTGGTATCAGGCAGCACAATTAAAAATAGACAATTCTATATCCAAACCCATACATATAAGAAGGGGTGTTCGGCAGGGATGTGCGCTTTCCCCTCTTTTATTTAACATTTATTCGGCAGCCATATTTCAAAAGTCTTTGGAAGATGCAGAGATGGGAATCAAAGTGAATGGAGTATTGATCAACAACATACGATATGCTGATGATGCTGTCTTAATTTGTGACAACATAGCAGATCTTCAACAACTTGTCACTATAATCGGAGAATACAGTAAGCGAATGGGATTAGAGATTAATACCAAAAAGACCAAATTCATGATCATCTCCAGAAACTTGGATGCATTTGAAAACTCCACCATAACGCTGAATACTAAGTCCATTGAAAGAGTGAGCAAATTTAAATACCTGGGAACGGGGATTTTTGAAGACTGGGCATCAGACAGGGAAGTAAAATGTCGCATTGAGCAAGCTCGACAAGTTTTCGTAACATTCAGGAAAGTACTGACCGGTTCAGAGTTCGACCTTATACTGAGACTAAGGTTTTCTAAATGCTACGTATGGTCGGTGCTTCTCTATGGCATAGAGGTCTGGACACTCAAAACGAGGGATATAAACAGATTAGAAGCCTTCGAAATGTGGCTTTATCGCCGTATCCTGAAGATACCATGGACGGTGAAAGTCACAAATGTAGATGTCCTGAAAAGAATCAACCAAGGACGCCAGCTTTTCGAAAACATCAAGAAAAGAAAAACGGCGTATTTGGGTCACATCATGCGAAACGAAAATACCAGTTCCTTCAACTTATAATCCAGGGTAAAATTGAAGGCAAGAGAGGAATGGGACGCAAAAAAATGTCCTAGCTCGGAAACATAAGGCAATGGACAGGGATTAACGACATACAATCTCTGAGACGCATTGCAAGAAACAAAGAGTTAATGGAAAATGTGATCGCTAACACCCATTAGTGGATTTGCATTTGAAGAAGAAGAAGAAGAAGAAGAAGAAGAAGAAGAAGAAGATATTTAGTCAATATTTAAAAGAATTTAACCTATTTATTTTTGATGGCTCAGCATGACAAGCATGTAAAAGCACTGATGAAAATGTTCTGTGATAATTGTAGCCTTTTTAAGAAGGGTTTTAAATAAATATACTTTTTATAAAAAAAAATTTTCATTAAAATTTGTAAGTAATTAATGGTATACAGCCAGCCATAGGAAATTCTTCCTTGTGGATTTTTCAAAAATAGTTATATAGACATACATAGATACAATGCCACTTGAAAGCTGAGTAATGACGAATAAAAAACTCTAGAAGCCAAGCTACCCAAATGAGATCGCTCAGAAGAGTGGAAGGCATTGCGAAACAGAGGAATAAAAAGACATGAGACAACAACTGAATATCGAGAATGAGAAAATCATAGAGTACAGAACAAGATGGAAACAACACATAAACAGACTGGATGAAACTAGACGAATACAAGAAAAAAAGAATATATAACATGTGGTCCAATCAAATCAAAGTTTGTTAGGTAGGTGCCTCTTTCTTAAGTACTCAGCTATAGGCCTGGATCCAGTGAACAAAAAAAAAGTTTATTAATAGTAAGCTGAAAATTTGTTAGTAGCTTAACGGTGTCTAGGCGGACAAACTTTGATGTACGCCAACACTGGAACAGGGGAAGTTTTAATTGTGGAACAGATTACAAGTTTCAAACGTCAGACTACGAAAAGGTTCCATGTATTTTGTTGGACAGAACTTCCAATTGATTTGTTACCTTTTCATTAAACTATCATGCAAAAATCAGACTACAATTTATCACCAACATAATGCATGTAACTTGACATGTTCTACGTATCGGACTTATTAAAATGCCCAATATATTTGTCGGACAAACATGTTTTCATATATTATATAAAGTTTGCTATTGAATAATCTTAAAAACAACTTGCTAGTTTTCACAATCATAAACTTGTCAGGATGACACGTTCCACAATTACTTCCCCTGTCCCAGTGTTCCCATAGATCAAAGTTTGTCCGACTAGACACTGTTAAGCTATTAACAAATTTTCAGCTTGCTATTAATACACTTTTTTTGGTACGCGGGATCCAGGCCTACTATTTCTGGGTGTGAACGACTTCCGTCATGTTAATGCTTATACTAAATAGTTATTGGTCAACCTAATATTACTGTACGCAATTCACACTATAATAATAATATCACTAAGTATATAATTATTATTTTAGGCAATTTATAACATTTAGGTCACTGGTTATAATTACGCAACGAATAAGTGCATAACAATAAAAAAACTTTGCGTGTTAGAGGAAACTCAAAGACATATCTGAAGCAGTTGCAACAATAATATATAGAAAGTAGATATTTGTATAAGTTGTTTGTCAATAATGAACAATAATAAATAACGATGTTTGCCTATGTGATATGGTTTTAGTAATTTGAATTTATTTCACTTATTTTTAAACCCGAATAATACGTAAACTTTTGAACAGAGTAATTGATAGCTTTTTTTGTAAATTTTCTCAATCTATAAAAATTATTTGTTCTCAATATTATTCCCCTTCTACTATTTCCCTAAAGTTTAATCATCAGTGGCGTTACAGCTCTTTATGAGCCAAAGTCTTCTTCAGAACAATCCTCTATTCGCCCCTGTCTCTGGCAACTCTTCTCCATGCTCCAATTCCAATAGATTTTAAATAATTTTCTAATACCGCATTTACACTCAGTCCTGTTGGACAGGGAATTGGGCAGGGGAGTGGGCAGCGTGAATGTGTAAATAGCTCACTCGCGCTGCCGCTGCTCATGCTACTGCCATTGCACGGCGCTCCCCAAAAAGTCGGTTTTCGGGAAGGAAGTCAAAGGACTGGCAGCGCGAGTGCGAGTAAGTATTCACATTCAACTACTCTCTCTCTCTCTCTAGCAAGTAAGTAAGTAAGCAAGACGATGCTGTCGTCACATTCCATTCTTGAGAGTCGTTCGGTAAATGAGTTGTGAGGACATTGGCGAGGAACTGACGTGAACAACTCACTCGCGTCGATATCGTATTTCGGGCAATATTTCTGGCAGCGGCAGCAGCAGTGGCAATGGCTGAGTATAAATCCAGCATAAGTTGACTATGGTATCTTCCTCTTGCCTGATTCCATGACCTATCCATCTAAGGCGTGCTGCTTTAATGAATTTTACATCGTCAGGATCTCCAAAACTTCTATACAAGTCAAAGTTGTAAAGCCTGCGCCATAAACTTTGTTCTTTTATGTCTCCATATATTCGTCTTAGGATTTTTCGTTCAAAACGTTTGAGCAGTTTTTGGTCATTCTATGTAAGTAACCGAGTTTCTGAACCATATGTAAGCACTGGTCTTATTAGCGTTTTGTAGAGATAGACCAGGGCGGATCTGTAAAAATATTAGTACATTTGGACGTTGAGAGGTGACTCAAATTTTTTTGCAGAAATTGCTTGAAAATAAATCAAATAATAATATTTGAGTTATCCTCCCTCTCAAAAAGGTCCGGAACATTGTTTAAATAAACAAAATGTCAAAAAATTAAGGAAAAATTCGATTTTTTTCTTGGTTTTTTGATTATAACTTTAAAAGTATTCATTTCCGAGAAAAGTTGTACTGACATAAAAGTTGCGTAATTAAATTTCCTATAATATAGAATTAGTTAAAAATTTAAGAAATACTCACAATTGTTGCAAAATAGCAATAATTTTGAAAAAAACATACAAAAACAAGTATTCGCATTTTACGTTTTTCAACCATTTATGCTACACTTAGGACCTTCATATTTTACCTTGAAAAATTTTATGATACAGTAAAACAATACTGTAAATTTCATTAAGATCGGTTCAATAGATTTTGCAAAATAAATTTTGCAATCCAGCTTTCGTAAAAAAAATTCATTTTTTCAAAATGTTACAGGACTGAAAATAAAGCAGATAGCAAGTTGAAAATTTTTTTGCACATAGAAGTGTACTGTACCATTCATTTGCAATTTTGCAAAATTAAAATCGCTTAACACCACGGCGTCAGGAATTTTTTTAAATAAGCATTAATTATTGGTGCTACGCGCAGGACAGCGGATAGGTTGCTCTGATTGGGCATTTCAATGACCTTTTATAATGATTGATACATTTTAATATTTATGACATTTTGATATAAATAAATAAATTTGTTTATTGCAAAATAAAAACACATACTCTATCCTTTGAAATAACACTTTTATTAGCAAAAACTTTCTTTGTTCATATATTTTAACTTAAATAATAAAAGTTTATTATTTTTAAACATATTCAATTGTTTAAACAATATTTCACAAACAATAATAAAATTAGTTTGATTTTTGTGGAATTAAAATATTAAAATACAACAAAATATAGAGTAAGAAAGTAATATATTAGATAAAGATTAGAAGAAATTTTGGTGGAAATCAACCAGTGTGAATCGAACACAGCTGTCCTGCGCGTAGCACCAAAAATTATTGTTTATTTCAAAAATTTTCTGACGCCGTGGTAATTAGTCGATTTTAATTTTGAAAATTGCAAATGAAAGGTAGAGTACATTTCTATAAGCAAAAAAAAATCAACTTGCTATCTGCTTTACTTTCAGTCCTGTAACATTTTGAAAAAATGAATTTTTTTTGCGAAAGCTGTATTGCAAAATTTATTTTGCAAAATCTATTGTACCGATCTTAATGAAATTTACAGTATTGTTTTACTGTATCATAAAGTTTTTCAGGGAGAAAGCTCCTAAGTGTAGCATAAATGGTTGAAAAACGTAAAATACGAATACTTGTTTTTGTATGGTTTTTTCGCAATTATTGCTATTTTGCAACTAGGGTTACTATTTTTAAAATTTTTAACCAATTCTATATTGTAGTAAATTGAATTACGCAACTTTTATGTCAGTACAACTTTTCTGAGAAATGAATACTTTTAAAGTTATAATCAAAAAACAAAGAAAAAAATCGAATTTTTCCTTCAATTTTTGACATTTTGATTATTTAAACAATGTTCCGGACCTTTTTGAGAGGGAGGATAACTCAAATATTATTATTTGATTTATTTTCAAGCAATTTCTGCAAAAAAATTTGAGTCACCTCTCAACGTCCATCTCAAAACAGATCCGCCCTGGACTAAGAGTCAATTTAATTTTTCTAGGTATTTTTGAGGCCATCTGTCTTCTTAAACCATAGTAACACTTATTGGCGAGCACTATTCTTCTTTTAATTTCTTTACTGACATTGTTATCTTTAGTTAGTAGCGAGCCTATGAAGGTGTCGATACCTTCCAGTCCTAGGTCGTCAATTTAATGGGTCCCTCCAGTAACGTTCCAAGCGCCAGTTTAAAAAATTTTCATGAAGTGAAAAAAACATTTTTTTCTATAAAAAATGAGTTAATACACTAAATATTATAACAATATTATTGTAAACCTTTTTATAAAACATTGCTAGTAAAACTTTTAAGTTACACAAACTACTAATAAAGTTATAACCAAAATAGTAAATTTTTAATTGCAACAACGTTGTAATCGATAGACGCTTAGAACGTTGTTGTAACTTTTTGCGGGAATAATGGCAGTTGAAATGTTATTTTATATTCAAATAAATAAGGTTCCCCTGCATTTCTAGAAACCTTATGAACGCTTCTATACTAGTTGGCGATGTTAAGTGTCCTGCTTTTACTTCAGTTTAACCGATTTATATCAGAGGGTTTCAAACTAACACGCGGTGATGTAGACATCTTCAGGCGCTTGGAACGTTACTACGCGACAAGGGGCAAAAAGTGACGGGGAGACGCTAGTCACAGGGCTGCCAACCTCAATAACAATAACATTAAAATACCTCTCCAATGTCTGGTTAAATGAAAATGCCTCTCCAATCTAATGCCAAGTTAAATAAGAGACACGATAGTCCATCACCAACACGTCTTAGTCCATTTTTGCAATGGAAGGGTCTTGAGAAATCATTTTGGATTTTTACAATGCTCTCTGCTCCTATGAGTGTAAGTTCAGTTAATTGGACATGATGAAGCGGTATTTGAAATTCTATCATAGCACGTAGAAGTTTACCTTTATTAACTGAGTCGTATGCAGCTTTGAAGTCAACGAATATGTGGTGGGTGTCGACCCCGAACTCTAGGGTTTTTTCAAGGATCTGCCTCACTGTAAATATCTGGTCCGTTGTTGATTTATTAGGACAGAAATTGCACAGATATCCTCCCATTATTTGTTCGGCGTAGGGGAAAGAGTCTTTTGTACAATACATTGGACAACACTTTATGTATATGCCATAAGTGCATAACAATAAAAAAACTTTGCGTGTTAGAGTAAACTCAAAGACATATCTGAAGCAGTTGCAACAATATGTAGAAAGTAGATATTTGTATAAGTTGTTTGTCAATAATGAACAATAATAAACAACGATGTTTGCCTATGTGATATGGTTTTAGTAATTTGAATTAATTTCACTTATGGCCGGTTTCACCAACGAGAAATAGTAGTTTATTCTATGAATAAAGTTATTCGAATAATAAACTGATATTTCTCAATTTTAATAACGTCAAATAAGACATATTTTATTTATTTATCAAATTGGCAAGTTAATCTCGCTGTAAATATCTAAGAAGAAAGTAAATTTGCCAGTTTAACTTTAAATTATCAAAATTATATTGAAACAAAATAAAAATATACACGTCTAATAAATTTTATTCGATGGATAAATATTCATTGATTTATTTGTTGTTAGTGAAACCGGACATTATTTTTCAATCCGAATAATAAGTAAAGTATGAGCGCTCTAATAACCGGCACAATAACGCCAAATATGGAAAACATATTAAGTGGTGATATAAAATGAAACGAAACTAGTGGAGGTGGGAGATTTAGCGATAAAAACCTATAAACTTACATTATATTTATTGTTTCCGACCTTTAGACGCATCAGAGGAGTATGTCAACTAAAATTGTCACTGTCAGTAGTTACCAAACGAATCCAATACGTCTAAAGGTGTAAAACAATACGTAGAATGTAAATTTATAGGTTTTTATCGTTAAATCTCCCACCTGCACTAGTTTCATTTCTTTTTATCTCATAACTTAAATGTGTTTTCCATATTTTGCGTTATTTTGCCGGTTATTAGCGCTCTCATCACTGTATATCAGTCGTATGTGAATTTATATTATCCAAGTTTAATAAGTTATTTTTTTTACTGCAGGTAAGTCATAAGGAAAGCATATAAGAATGACCTTTAAGTGAGTATAACTAATTATTATTATTGAGTATATATTCACAATATTAAGCCTTCATCTTAGTTAATGTTAAAAATACTGCCGACGCACTGTTGCCAAAGTTTCGCAGAACTTTCCTTAACCCAGATGTGCCTGACGTACAATAAATTGTACACCATAAACATGTTTTGACTTGTACATATATGCGCGTTCTTTGTCTTGGTAACAGCTTAAATACTTTCAGTAAGTCTTAACCAACCATAAGGTGTAGTTTTGAATTGCTCACTTTGTGATATCTGGCGATAATTTTGTGATAAAGATTTAAGTTTTATAATACGGCTGAATTTGGAAAACAATTTGCTAAATAATTAAATATTTGTTGAAGTTATACTTCTTTACGATCGAGAGTGAAATTTTATAATGCCGGGCGCATGTGCACACAGGCAGTATGTATTTCGTTGCTTATCTTTCAAATATGTATGTATCAGCGCTGCCAGCGCAAATAAGTCATATTATGTCATATAAAAGGATATATTAGTGTTCTTAGTAAATGTATTATTTATTATAATTTTTGTGTCTTTGGATTTGTCTTCCTCGGGAATTAGATATTTTATAATAATAGTAAGTATATTTAAAGTATTTTTGTATACTTCACTTGGTCTATTAAATTTGTCAGTATGTATGAGAAATCTTGTAACCGTTCAAAGCAAAAGGGATATAGCTCAGTGGTAGAGCGTGTGACCGGAGATTAAGAGGTCCCAGGTTCAAATCCCGGACGATTCATATTCTTTTTTTTTTATATTTTTGGTATCGTTTAATAACAATTTTTTAAAAGTGGTAGGTAAAGAAAGTTAGTTTAATATTTAAATAAAATACAAATAACCTGTTAAGTATATTAATTTCGTTGAAATCATAATAATAGAAGTATAACTTCTTAAGTGCGTATATATATATATATATATATTTGTACAAACCGGTAGACAACAGGTATGTTTTTCTATTTAGATTTAGAAATTGATTAAATTTTTATTCTACAATATGCGTTGGGCTATTTCATTTTGATGTGCAAAATATTGTACGCCAGGAAAATACCATACTATTTATTATCACGGGCTTTTCACTGGAGGATGCGCTAGGTATGTTGGAGAATCATGAAAACTTAGTAGTAACTGTAGACAGTATTACTTTGGTGTCTCCAGTAAATGCATGTGATGTTCTAACAGACGAAGACTGATGATAGAGATATATTGGTAATGGATAATTTACCTGGCTCGCAACTATAACCTCGTTCTCAGATATATGTGCAAAGTAATAACGAAGGCGTATTGTTACCTGATTCTCAATAAAACATTCCATTCTCAGAGTTGAGAAATAAAAGAACAGGTAAAGGATCAAAGAAAAATACCTATCACTAAGTAAAAGAAAACATGCAGAGAGAACGTCAATGTATTGGTAAAAGAGGAACTTCCAAAATATGATTCTAAGTGTTCCGCTGAATGTTTTTCACTTTTCTTTGATAAGTAACTTATACTAAAGCTTATAACGTCAGCAACTAATCGATATGCTTCACAGAAGAATCGCCAACAAGAAGTTCGGGAGTATGAGGTCAAAGCTTTTCTGGGAACTCTACTATCGAGTGGTTATGTCAACATTCCTTGGAGGAGAATGTTTTGGCAACGTGAAAGGATCCTAGAAATCGAGCTGTGATAAGCTGTGACAGATGTCCTTACTTAAAAAATTGGATCAGTTATAATTTAGAAGACGCTAATTTAGATTAGGTCGTCCATCTGCCAATGAAGATGTCTAAATTTGCTATGATCGACTAGACCATTTGGTGATTCCACAGGAAAAAAGAACTCGATAGTATGATTTGTGCCATAATATATCGTCGGCTTACTGCCAAAACCAACCAACTCCATTTTAAAAGTTTTGGGAAATCTTCCTTTTAAACTTTAATTTGAAATTGAAAATCAACTCAATTTAAAAAAATTATTTAATAACTGAAAAATATTTTTGTCATATTTTTCAATTATTAAATCATTATTTAAATTTAGACGATTTTTCATTTCAAATTAAAGTTTAAAAGGTAGATTTCTCGAAAACTTTTAAAAATGGAGTTGGTTGGTTTTGGCAGTAAGCCGACGATATCATAAATAAGGTTTTCAACAACGTAGAATGAAGTAAAAACTTCTGTTGTATGTAGGTATATTAATTACCTTAAGTTGACAGTTGAGGTAGTTTAATTTTCCATAGTGGTTACATATCTCCTCCTTCATTAATTTAACTTGTAGTGAGCTCCTGATGTTTGGAGGTACATTTTTTGATGTTTTTACTCTGCAAAAATTTGGAATAACTTTGTGGTTAAGGCATTGAGATATGAACCATATAACCAATTTAGTGTTGTTCCTCTTTGTAGCTAGCCTCAAGTACTTAAGAGCCAAGTTGACCATATCGTCATTAATTAAAACTTAAAAGGGGTAAACCCTGTAGTTGGCCATATACCTTCATTAAAACAATGTAGAATGAAGTAAAAACTTCTGTTGTATGTAGGTATATTACGGTTTTCAAAATGCAATGTCTGCCTAACGAGTGTTTTGTTTTATACTATACCCAAACCTAATAGTAGCTTATATGCCTGGTATACCATATTTTGTACAGCATTTTTCAACGAAAACTTTTCGTTTATAAATTTGCAAAAGTCTGTGTGTTATTGCGTTGCCGCTCCTGCAATACTTAGAGCAGGTGTATCGATGGATTCTTATGTAGTTTTGCCTTCTGAATCCAAATCTGAAAACGGCATTTCGATATCTCTAACCGTCTTCGAGATAATCGACCTCAAACTCTAAAATGTGACGTCACAATCCGGTTATCTCCTACCGGCGACGCACTAAATGTCAGCTCAAATGGTTGATTAGGAAGTAGGCTACTTTTTTTTTTAAAATCTCGATTTGCCAAGCATAGGTTATTTACATTTGAGTTTGACACTTCGTGAATGTCAAACTAAATTTTAAATTAAGTATTATTAAAACATCAGTGACATTTGATAGTGAATTTAATTATTATATAAAATAAATAAGATGTTGAAAAATACAATTTGAGTATAAATATTTTAAAAGCAATAATTTATTAACAGTTTTAAAAAGGTTTATACCAGTATAAATACGGCCTCCCCTTTATGATAAATAGACTGTTCCATTTCCATAGGCGTAACCAGGATGATCCTAAGGGGGGGGTTACAACTACCTAAAAGGGGGGGTTACAACTACTGGAAGGTCTCTGAGCGCTATGGTGTTAAGCGTATAGAGCTCAAAGTATATCCCAATGGGGGGGGTTACAACCCCCAAAACCCCCCCCTGGTTACGCCTATGTCCATTTCTAGTCGTTCGCTAAACTTGACACAACTGGCTAGTGATTGTAGAAATTGGCCAAATTACTAATTATTTAGTAATAATTATTAACTATTTAGAAATTATTTTTTGTCGAATTGGCAAAATTATTGACTAAAATCACTAGTCAGTATTGTGTCTGTGTACATCCTTCTAATGGAAAAAATATATTTGAAGATTTTTCTCAAATTATGGATACCAAGAACATTTTCATTTATAACTCTTTTATTTTTAATTTGACAAATAAAAGTTATTCTTCATAAAAAGCTCTTCATGTTCTAAGATTTATGATGCAACCATCATATATAGGGTGTCCCAAAAGTAGTGGAACGGTCGAATATTTCGCGAACTAAACATCGGATGGAAAAACTGAAAAATACGTGTTTCAATCATTTTCAAAAATCTATCCAATGACACCAAACACCAACTCCCACTACACCCCCTGGGGGTGGGGTGGGGGGTAACTTTAAAATCTTAAATGGAAACCCCTAGTTTTTCTTGCAGATTTGGATTCCTTACGTAAAAGTAAGCAACTTTTGCCAAGACATTTTTTCGAACTGTGGATAGATGGCGCTATAATTGGGAAAAACGATTTATCCTGATACCATAGGTAAATTATAGAAACGGTCTAATATCTCGAGAAATACACTTCCAAATAAGAAACCAAAAAACAGGTTTTTAATATTTTTCGAAAACCTATCGATAAACACTAAACATGACCCTCCAACCCACCCCCTGGAGGTGGGGTGGGGGGTAACTTTAAAATCTTAAATAGCAACCACCACTTTTTATTGCAGATTCGAATTCGTCATGAAAAATTACACAACATTTATTCGAAATATTTTTTAAAAATGCTGATAGATGGCGCTAATAAATCGTATTTTTCCAATTAAAGCGCCATCTATCAACAATTCTAAAAAATGTTTCGAATAAATGTTGCTTAGTTTTTCATGACAAATCCGAATCTGTAATAAAAAGTGGGGGTTGCTATTTAATATTTTAAAGTTACCCCCCACCCCACCTCCAGGGGGTGGGTTGGAGGGTCATGTTTAGTGTTATTCGATAGGTTTTCGAAAAGTATTAAAAAAATTTGTTTGGTTTCTTATTTGGAAGTGTATTTCTTGAGATATTAGACCGTTTCTATAATTTACCCATGGTATCAGGATAAATCGTTTTTCTGAATTATAGCGCCATCTATCCACAGTTCGAAAAAATGTCTTGAATAAAAGTTGCTTACTTTTACGTAACAAATCCAAATCTGCAAGAAAATCTAGTGGTTTCCATTTGAGATTTGAAAGTTACCCCCCACCCCACCTCCAGGGGGTGTAGTGGAGATTGGTGTTTGGTGTCATTGGATAGATTTTTGAAAATGATTGAACAAGTATTTTTCAGTTTTTCGATCCAATGTTTAGTTCGCGAAATATTCGACCGTTCCACTACTTTTGGGACACCTTGTATAAAATTTGATTAATTTTATACGAGGTATATAAAAAATATGAATTTCGATCAAGAGTAAACTACCTTTATAGTTCATAACATTTAAATTAGAATGATATAATGGCACATTAAAACATAATTATTAATATTGTAAACTACTTTTCATAATAGAAATTTTCCATATTATGAATAATTAAAATACGTAAATATACAAAATTTTCGTTATGACAATGCTCGCATTTTCAGCTTGTTTTTACTTATTTTACATAAATATTTTGTTTTAACGACAAATATGTTCTTGTTACCTTACATAACACGTAAATTTGAAGAAAAATATTAAAAAATATTGTAAGGTAAGTTTTAGGCATATCTGGGTTAAAAAGCTGTGCTACTATCTCCCGAAGAAATATTATGACGCGCTGATGTGCCTCTTAAGCAATGTTTGTGTAAAATAATATCGAACAAACCCAATGCATTGAATTTTAATCACATTCAAAGCCAAAAATATGAATAAACATTAACATTTAATGAAAGGAAAGACTCTAGTTCTCTCGAAGGATTGGAACTTCTTAATCGCCAAGGTACGCTGGCTTTCTGTGATCCAATTCCATTAGCTAAAGTGCATAGGCAAATAGAGTTTTCTTTTTTGTGCATAAACTACGTTAAATAATTTAATTTACTTATAAATAACAAATTCTCTGTTCGTGCGTATTAGTATTTTAATCCAAAGTTTCCTAGTTAGTTCGTTTTTTATAATTGCCCATTCATGCAACAAGCACAAATTAGAAAGTAACATGAAATTGTAGATTAATTTGCATTACTTAACAATGGTTTATATACGTAGGTACTCGCCTTTGGCCAGTTACCACAAGAAACTATTTAGATCACATAAAGATTACGTAACTATAGTACCTATATATATTTTATTTGTAAGGCTTCAAGGTTATCTAGAAGGACAAAAAGCGGTAAAGCTAGTCACGTTTTTTAATTTTATTAGTTAAGAACCAAAAAACACCTTTACTTTTATTAATATCAAAGAATGGTTAACGAAGAAAAACTCGAAGAGTGCGGCGACTACCGCACCATTAGCTCGATGTCCCATCTGCTAAAGTTGCTACTGAGAGTCATCCATAACCGAATATATCATAAACTGGACATAAACATTAATTATACGAAGTTTAGTTTCACAAAGACCTAGGAACGCGTGAAGCTCTTTTTTCACTTAATATACACTATAGTCCAAGTAATGAAGCTTAAACATAGGATAAAACCTCGCAATTTGTACAGAATGGATCGATTTGCTTGAAAATTTGAAAATAACTAGTGGATAGTCCAAGGATCAAAATATATATGATGCCAAAAGGCGCTTTTACCATGGGGTGGTTGCCACCCCATCCTGGGGGTGGAAATGTTTTGTTATATTTTGACTGCAAAAGTTGATAAAAACATTCATTCTAAGCAAAAAATTTTCTATACATTTTTTTGATAAAATTAATAGTTTTCGATTTATTCGCTATCGAAAGGGGTAGTTTTGTATAAAAAATCACTGTTTTTCGATATAGGCTCATTTACGATTCACTCAATTTTTGCAGTAGAAAAAATTTTTTCAAAGCAGTTTCTTGTGAATTAAATATCCTACAATTTTATATTTAAACATTTTTTCGTATCTCTGATGCTAATCTTTCTGTTCTGAAGAAAATGGCATTTTTTACCAAACTACAAAAATTCGTTATTCGCTTTTAACTCCAGTTTCTTAAAAACTAATCATTCTAAGCCTGTCAAACTTCTAGAAACTATTAATATTACATAAATAAAGAAGAATCAATAAGGCCAATGACTAAAAACACCGCTAAATTACATTATTATGCTTCCATTTGGATTTCTCCTTTTTTTCAAAAATATATATTGATTTTTTAACCGTAACTTTTTTATTTTTTACTTTAGAAAGTTTGGTAAAAAAGAATTTTGTAGGTGTTTATAAGATCTATAAGTCTATTAACATTAAATCTTCTTAAAATCCTCAGTCGCAAAAAGAGGTGACTTTGAAAGGGTTGGTAAAGGTGGTTTTTGCATGTTATTAGTTTTAATTGTCAATAGCTCATTCAATTTTTGCCGTAGAAAAATTTTTTGCAAATTAGGTACAGTCGAACCCGCTTATTGGAATAGCCTTCGTGCCAAGCAAAAGTATTCCTATTACCGGAATATTCTAATAACCGATCATTAATGGCTAGCAGAAACGTTTCCGGACCTCAAATTTATTTTTCTTAAACCGGGATTACCGGGAATTAAACAAGCTACAATTCAATTTCATATTTAAACATTTTTTCGTATCTCTGATTCTAATCTTTCTATTCTGAAGAAAAGGCCATTTTTTTCCAAACTACAAAAATCCGTTATTCGCTTTTAACTCCATTTTTTTTTTTCAACTAATCATTGTAAGCCGGTCAAACTTCTAGAGCCTATTAATAATACATAAATAAAGAAGACCAAATAAAATCAATAATGAATTTTAATTAGGGTGGTGATTAGGGGGTTGGTTCCGACCACTTTTTCGCTGAAAAAAATAGGGACTGACATTCATTTCATTATAATTCACTTAATTTTTGAGCTGGAGACCTTTATTTTATTTCTAAAGATAGATATTTTTAAATATTTTAAATTATTTTGAACAAGTTATCCTCGAAAAATGCATAGTTTTCCCGTCTTTTGACTTTGAAACTACAATATTTAGCATTTGACGAAGAAGAGCTAACATATAATAAAGTATAGCTTGATTACTATTGGTCTTAAAGAAAATTAAGAAAAACGGTTTTGTTTATTTTTTCAAAAGGTACATTTTTGTTAAGTAAAGTGGTTTTGATAAAACGAAAACTTTTGGAGTAATTAGCAGAAAACTTATTAAAAACATTGATTTTTTCGATATAAAACTAACACTTTCGATAGCGAATAAATCGAAAAATATTAATTTTATCAAAAATTTTCACCCTCGAGATGGGGTGGCAACCACCCCCATGGTAAAAGCCCCTTTCGGCATCATATTGATTTTGATCTTTGGACTATCCACTACTTATTCTCAAGTTTTCAAGCAAATCGATCCATTCTGTAAAAATTGCGAGGTGAAAAGCTTCGGTTCCTGGACTACTAATACAAAGGTGCCTGGATGTCAATCAACATTATAAGGTGAACAATTAATGCATGTCTGGAAATCAAAAAAGATAGACTACAATAACCTCAGGATTATATCGAATCTATACTATAAGCAACGCTCAAAAGTACGTGTTACCGAACAGCTCAGTCAGAGGAAATTGAATTCAGAAGTGGGGTTAGACAGGGATGCGTGTTGTCGCCAATTCTTTTTAATGCCTACTCGGAAGCGGAAGAGATCTTGAAGGTGAAACAGCTGGAATAAAGTTAAATGGAGGTCCATTTAACAACATTAGATATGCGGATGACGGTGTTATCTTAGCCAAAAATATTGAGGACCTTCAGAGGCTGGTGATCAGAATAGTGGAGAGTTTGGACAAGAAGACGGTCTAGCACTGAACGTCAAGAAGACAAAATTTATGAGAATATTGAAAACTCAAAGAAATAACAAGAATATCTTCATAAACTGACTAATGTCAAACGAGTAGACCAATATGCATATCTTGGAACAATGAGTAACCCCACAGGTGATTACTTACAGGAAATCAAGATCAGAATAGAAAAGACTAGAGCAAATTTTAACAAAATGAGAAAAGTGCTCTACACAAGAGCTTAGAAGTTGGAGCTAAGAGTTAGGTTTGGCTATTGGATACGTTTTCTCGACTCTGTTTTACGGAATTGAAGCTTTGAACTTGAATGCGCTATCAATGAACTAGAAACATTCGAGCTGTGGGTGTACAGAAGAATTCTGAAAATATCGTGGATAGAACACGTCACAAACAAAGATGTTCTGAGAAATATGAATACAGAAATTGAAATCCTAAATACCATCAAGATAGAGAGAACGGTACGAATGTACATCAAATGAAGTCCGAATCTCTTTATCAAGAACTTTAAAAGTTTCTTGGGTGGAGAAGTTTCGAAAGTCCACAATACTATAACGCCTCAGCAAGAAATCAAGTATATAAAAGAATCAAGAAAATAAAACTGGATTATTTCGGACATGTAATGAGAGGCCCGAAATATACACACACCCAAACTTATATGAAATCATCTGATATTTCTTATTGTTTGGTGCGAATTTAAAAAAACGAAAACACGAAGTCAAACATAATTTATTTTAAAGCAATTTAATAACAAATACGCAACAATTAAATAAAACAAATAGTTGTTTTAAAATCAATAGAATAAAAAATTTCAATGTAAAACTAATAATGTTTAAATTTAAATTGTTTTTATTTATTTTTTTATTTTTTTTTTTGACAGTCAGTGTTATCATCTCTAGTCCTATGCAAGCTTCAGTTTGCGTGGGCACGGTCCTAATCGAATTTCAACATTTTGTTGTGTTAGGTTGCTCCTTTCTTCAAAAGCAGCTTATACTAGCCGTGCGGTGTTTTGTGGATTATCCCAGCGAGCTCTAATTTTTCTTTAAAGCATATCCCACAAATACTCTATAGGTGTTGCTTGCTTGGGTGAGCAAGCAGTCCACTCCAAACAAGGGATACCTTCTGCTGCAATGATGTCTCTAGTCACTCTAATGGTATATGTATATGGAGGTCCATTATCATGCTTGAAAATTAAATTTTCTCCTGTTGCATCTCTCCAGAGCCTAACTACAGGTTTTCAACATATCTGTGAGCAGTTAAAGTTGATTGGATGAAAATTAAAGGAGTTTTTTTACGGATCACAATTCCTCTCCAGAACATTATACTTCCCCTTGTATATTTGTGAACAGATCTGACAGTTTTTGTTCTTGCTTGTCTTCTTCCACCTCTAAGTACACGATTTCGTGGGTCATTTGATTTTACACCAATCCTGACTTTTTCTGAAAATAGCACATTTTGTCAATTCCCAATGTTCCAGTTCAGGTGGTGAAGACACCAATTTAGGCGACCAATCCTGTAGCTTCCAAAAGCTGCAGGTGAGAAATGGTTGGGTGTTTTCCAGCTGATTGGACAATTAAACGATCGTGGCTAGCCGTTATTACTTTTTGGCGACTTTCCCTTGCTTTATTTTTAAGCTTTCCTAGTTCCTTTTACCTAGCATAGGTTTTGGACAGAACGCCCTGTGTTACGCATAGCTCCACATGTCCCTATGAGAACATTACTATCTCCACAAGACAATATCTTTCCCCGTTGTAAGTTGTATAACCCCACATGAGGCACATTTTCGTTTTTGGACGCAAAAGTTAGTTTATTTATTTTCGTTCAATTTGCAACTCAAGCAAATAACCTATACCGTACCGAGCTGTACTATCTGATTGTCTTATCGATTTGTTTATTTTCAATAAAAACCGTTATTCTTCGCAATAATAGCGCACACATCTTATGGAAAATATAATGTCACTCAAATTCAATAAAATTTATACGAATAGATTCGTTTTAAATTAACTGTCAATTCTTATCATTGCGCCAACTGTTAATTATGATTAATTACGGCGCAAATTACAATTAAAGTTTATCGAAATCACATTTTTGGAGTCTATAAACGTGTCAGTTATAATCACTATTGCTCTGGGTGCTATTCAAAACAGCTTAAACCCCGCTGGGCCTAAGCGGATTAGTGAAACTATTATAATAAGATGCTTAAGAGCTCGAGAAGATTTATGAACTAACTATAATTTGGGTATTTTAAAATATTTTTTCTCTCTCTAACTTATGTACCTACCCATTTGATTTCAGATTGATTTATATCAATTTCTGCTCTTATTATTGAAAATTAAGGGTTGGCGCAATGATAAGAATTGATCGTTAAATTGAAACGAATATATTCATAAAAATTTTTAATGAATTTGAGTGACATTATATTTTCCATAAGATGTGTGCGATGTCCTTTCTTCAAAAGAAATAAATATTACTTTGAAATACATGGTGATTCCATATAAGTTTGGTTGTGTGTAGCTTGCTACAAAATGTTATGGTCCAGGAATAAGAAACAGTTCATAATTGAAGAACTTGCGAGATTGGTATGGTATTGATACAAGGATGCTATGTAGGGTGGCGAGGAATAAGATTAAAACAGCCATGATGGTAACCAACGTCCTGAAAGGACGTGGTACATGAAGAAAAAACCTAAAATGCAACTAAAAATGCAGTTTCCTATTCAAAAAAATTGCGTCGAAGACACTAAAAGTGTAAAGAAGTAATAAAGTGAAATAATTAAAAATTAATTTAATTATTTTACAAGTTTATCAGATAAATCAATGATCTTTATTATAAATTATTGTTGTTGTCTGAAATTAATACTTTTTTATATGTATAAATAAAGAGAAAACTGACTGATTGTGCATAAGACATAAATAATTAGGTTCTGTTAATGAATCGATGCGATGGTAACATACAAATTATTATCAAAGGAAAACTGTGAAACTCAGCATTGCCAATCGTGATGCGCATATGTGATAAAACAGTTGTTTTATATCGGATTGATTAGGATCTGATTTATTTTTACTTTCCTTTTGACTTTCCCTTTGTATTTGAAAATTGCGATTTGCAAAACCGACGGAAAATAAGATTTGCACTGATTTTTTAATCTGTTTTTACATATACATATGTATACCATGTACAACTGTTTATAACAATGAGTGTCAATGTATGCCATGTTAAAAAGACAATCGCTCGATTTAAAAATAATAGCAGTGACTTGGTCTTTATCTGGGTAAAAAGGCATGCCGGAATCAAAGAAAATGAGATAGTGGATTAAATGGCAAATAATTCAGCATCGTTAAATGAAATAAGAAAATTTAACAATCCCCAGCGATTACATTTCAGAATTGCATAAAAAATTAAGAAAGAAATGGGAAACTATTTGGGTCAAGTTTGTACAAACTTCGAGGAATCCATATACTTACGTATACCCACAACTTCCGCAAGATATCCCACATATATTTGATTATCACGTTACTCGATTTTATTCGACATCCCTAAGTCGCCAAAGATTAAACCATGGCAACTTTCCTGCAAATTTAGCTAAAATTGGAATGCGTATCAACTCTCTCTGTCCATATGTGATAACTACTCTATTGCAGATTTAAATCATATAATATTATTAATTGTGCACTTAATAAATACCATACGAAAGCACTAATTGCTAGACTTCAAGAGCACAATGTAAGTTTACCACTGAATATTTCACACCCACTAAGCTTTAATACCAAAACTATTAATGATATTATCATACAATTTCTTAAAGATTCTAAAATGAAAATTAGGTACGTTGACAACTAGCCATGTTCTTCATCAATACAGAGTGTTTCTAAATAAGTGCGAAAAACTTTAAGGTGTAATTCTACATGAAAAAATATTGACCATTTGATTTATTAACATATATCTGCAAATGCTTCGTTTCCGAGATACGGGATGTTGAATTTTTTCTTACACACTGACGATTTATTTATTGCTCTAAAACCCGTAGAGATATGCAAATGAAATTTGGTGGGTTTTAAGAAGTAGTTATTGTGCATTTTTTGACATACAATTTTGTATTTTATTTTCACCATTGGCGTGCATATGGGCCATATTACCCGGTCATATAATCTGTATGCACGCCAATGGTGAATATAAAATTTTTAGTTGTATGTCAAAAAAAGTGAAATAACTACCTCTTAAAACCCACCAAATTTCATTTGCATATCTCAACCCGTTTTAGAGCAATAAATAAATCGTCAGTGTGTAAGAAAAAATACAATACCCCGTATCTCGCAAACAAAGCATTTGCGGATATATGTTTATCAAGCAAACTGTTATTATTTTTTCACGCAGAATTAACCCTTATAGTTTCCCGCACTTATTTAGAAACACCCTGAATTGATGAAGAACATGGCTAGTTGTTAAAGTACCTAACTTTTATATTATCCAACAAAAGTGAATGAGTCAAAAATCAAAACGCTACAATTGAGTTTTAATTTCAATATTTTTTGAATGTTAGAATATTCCATAGGGTGATCCGAACTTTGAGAAAAAAACATAGTATTATTGTTACACCCGGTATACAACGATATTTGCCTGTTCTGCAACAATATTACTACTTCGAGATTCTTAAAGAATAAGGTTATAACATACTAAAACCATCACTTACATCGGACAACAGGTTTAGGAGATTCGACACATCAAAAATTACCCATTTTTTTTTTGACCAGGTGTGTAAATAAACAAAGTATATCTACTAGATGGTCCATAGATATGATTCCGTTTTTGTTTGCGAGGTCTGCCGGATTCAAACCGTGGTTGAGTTCACTTTTTTTTTAATTCTGTAGAGAGATTATCTATGTCGTTGTATGAATTTATTACAATGTAAGGCTTTTAGTCGGCATTTTAAGGGTTTTAACCCATGTATTTTTGGTGGCTTAGCATGTAGAGCTTGCTTAGAACACTGATGATGCTCTCTTTAGAGCGAAAACTTTCTGTTTTTTAATGTGGCCCTTTATTGGGGTTTTCAAATAAATATACCTCTTACACAGAAGATCTTTTTCTTCAATTTTTGAATTTATTACTGTTAAACACACATCCAGTAGTTAACCCCACATACAGTAGTGTCTGGCTAAATCTAGAAGATTGGCTGGAGGGAATCAAACTTTTTTTTAGAAGGGCTGGTCAGTATGTGACCTAGTCGGTGGCATGGTGTTTCGAAGGTCTCTTTAGCCCTGGTGTTAGAACTTTCTATCGTACGTAGTACGAATTTTTGCTGAGAGAATGAATTCTCTCCTGTATGGTGGGTAGTTTAGCGAGTGAATGTATCAATACTGACGGGTACCACCATTCCTTTCTCAAGCACTTCACTCACTGTCAAGGGTGGTTTTGACATCAGTGTTTCAATTGAGAACTCTCAAATAATACACAATATCATCATCCAGCCTTCTCAATCCAAAGTTGAACATTCCCCTAATTTCTTCCAGTTTTGTCGATCTTGGGCTTTCTGCAACCAATTCCTAGCAATCCTTTTGACGTCGCGTCGTCTGTCCATCATGTAGGTGGTCTACCTCTACTTCTTCTGTCTTCTCTTGGTCTCCACACTGTAATTTTTTGGGTCCACCTCCCGTCCTTCATTCTGGCTACATGGCCCGCCCAATTCCACTTCAGCCATGCTACTCGCTCTATGACATCTGTGACGCCTGTTCTTCTTCTGATTTCTTCGTTTCTGACCCTGTCTATGAGAGTCAGTCCACGTAGTGACCGTTCCATTCATGTGGTAACGATAATGCAACTGTGGTCTGGGTTAACGATAATGTTTCGGCGCCCTAAGTCATGACTGGAAGCACACATTGGTTGAACGTCTTCCTTTTCAAATAATTTGGCAAGTTGCTCTTGAAGATGTCTGATAGAGCTCCATATGCGGCCCATGCTAAGGTGATCCTTCTCTGTAATTCGGCAGTTTGATTGTACCTGGCAATTTGGATTTCATACCCTAAGTATTTATATTTATGGACCAATGCTATTTCGTTGACGTCGACTTTTGGATTTTTTTTTGTAGAAAATCCAAAAAAATCCAAAATACACAATATAGGACCAAATTAATACTCAAATAACTGTAATAAAACTAAAACTGTTACAAACTGGAAGCAAAAGATGAAAAAAAGTAGTTTATCGTATTTTACCGATACTTAGTATCGCTCCTAAAACGACAACAAAAGTACAAAAATGTCATGACACATACTTGTAAAAGAGTTTAGAATCTAAGTATTACGTTCACTTTCATTCTTAGACATTCTAGATACATAACAAACACGAAGTAAAACTAACATGTTTCTCATTTAAATGGCGATCGTCGTAACGTATGTAACAGCGAGTTTTCCTAATTTATCGAAACAACGCATCTTACATGTAATTAACAGAGAAATAGGTGCTTCCTTTGGTCGAAGAAAATAGGTTTCCGTATTTTATACATAAGCTACAATCGATGATTTCATGTAAATATATTATGGGTTTTACTTTCTACTGTAATATCTACTTTTGGTTTATTATTGGTGTATAGAGTGATGATCGCGCTAATAACCGGCAAATTATCGCAAAATATAGACAAAATAACGGCGTTGTGAAATAAAAAAAGATTAAATTAGTAGAGGTGGAAAACTATCGGTTTAAACCTATAAAACATGACCACTTACAATAGTTACCCACCTTTAGACGTAATTTTGTTTTAATTTCGACTGACACAAATAAACATCAAAATATGACAAGGTAGTAGCTGAATTAATAGATATTCTGCGGAAGACAGGTATTGACGACAAGGATTGGTGTCAAAGAGCAAGATCAAAAATTGGCAACGAACTTACTGAAAGTGTTGACATCAAAAGAGGTGTCCAGCAGGGATGTATCTTATCCCCACTCCTATTCAATATTTATTCCGAATATTTAAAAAATGTATGGAAAATGCAAGTGAGGGCATAAAAATAAACGGTGAGTTAACGAACAATATAAGATATGCCGATGACAGGGTGATCCTTTCCAGTAGCATATATATTCCAACAGGTAATGGAAAGGTTTAATTCAGTTAGTGATGAATACAACTTGAGCTTCAACTTCAAGAAGACAAAATTGATGCTGATAAGCAAAAAGGAACAACAGGCAACAACGTAAATGCAAAATAGGAACAGAGCACAGAAATTAAGACGAGAATATAACGAGCTAGATCAGTATTTAACAATAAGAAAAAGTTCCTCACAGGCAAGGATTTGCTTCTTCCCCTAAAACTCGTCTTCATCAAGGCTATCCTGACCTTGTTTACAGCTGACCTAAAAAGTTCATTAGTGGTGCAGCCAAACCACTCTCTCAAATTCCGCAACCATGACATTCTTCTACGGCCTGGATTGCGTTTTCCTTCTATTTTTCCTTGCATTATATTTTCAAGTAATGCGTATTTACGTCCTCTCATCATGTGACCCAGATTTTCGAATTTTCTTCGTTTTATAGTTGACAAAATTTCTGGGTCTCTTCCTATCCTTCGTATTACTTCAAGATTTGTGATTCTTTCAACCCAACTCATCTTCAGCATTCGACGGGAGCACCACATCTCGAAAATTTTAATATTTTTTATGTTGTTTTGGTTGAGAGTCCAGGTCTCTACACCGTATAATAGCGTGTTAAATACGTAGCCTCTTAGCATTCTTAATCGTAGATGGATGCTTATATCTCTGTTGCAGAAGAATTTTCTCATATTTATGAAGGTAGCCCTGGCAATTTCGATACGTCTTTTTATTTCATTGTTTTGGTCTCCAGTTTCGTTTATTGAAGTTCCCAAGTACAGTCCCTGCTCAATTTATTAGTCTCACCCTAGAAATATAAGTTTTTTTTAATTTGAAACACCTCAAAAATATGTTCAAATTCATACGGAACTGCTGAATGGGTAAAATAGCAATTACTCAATAATCGTGCTACATTATTCAGTTAAAAATGGTAAAACTTTTTGATTGAATTGTGAAAACTTGACAGATGGCAATAAAATGGGCTAAAAGGGTGCAATGGATTGGTGTTCAATTTTCGTAATATTTGCAGTGGTGAGTGTTAATATTGTTCTATATTAATGGTAGTTTTTAATTTGTTCATTTTATTTTAACATATTGATAGAAATATGATAATTTCTAAAAGTAGTCCTGTCGCCAGGGGGGGTACAACGGCCTCGTTAATTCAGATGGACTTACCCAAATTTTTTTTATGTATTTTGACCCGTAGAACACGAATTTTTTGGGTAACAGTTGATCCGGATGTCGATAAGATTGTTATAGACCAAGAACTTGAGGAATCAAATAACAGCGATTTTTGGCAAAACAAAACAATATTTTGTATTTTTTGGGTCATTTTAAGCAAAAAATATTTCTACAAGTTTGTTAGTAGGATGCACAGTTTTCGAGATAAACGCGGTTGAACTTTCAAAAAATCGAAAAACTGCAATTTTTAAACCCGAATAACTTTTGATTAAAAAATAAAATAGCAATTCTGCTTAGCGCCTTTGAAAGTTCAAGTCAAATTATGTCGGTTTTGATTATTTGCATTGCTAAAAATTTATTGTGTTATTGCTAAACAAAGCTACAAACAACTAGTGCGTGAGTGATGTTTCTATGATTTCTCATTTAAAATCGAACGAGTAGGTAGAATAGGTACTAGTGCAATCAAGACTATTTCTACGTTACATGCGTTAAAACGCATGTAAAAGCACGGGAAACCCTACGTGTTTATAGCTTTGTTAAACAATAAAAAAATAAATTTTTACCAATGCAAATAATCAAAACCGATATAATTTGACTTAAACTTTCAAATGCGGTAAGCAGACTTGCTATTTTATTTTTTAATCAAAAGTTATTCGGGTTCAAAAATTGCAATTTTTCGATTTTTTTAAAGTTCAACCGCGTTTATCTCGAAAACTGTGCATCCTACGAAAAAACTTGTAGAAATATTTTTTACTTAAAATGGCCCAAAAAATACAAAATATTGTTTTGTTTTGCCAAAAATCGCTGTTATTTGATTCCTCAAGTTCTTGGTCTATAACAATCTTATCGACATCCGGATCAACTGTTACCCAAAAAATTCGTGTTCTACGGGTCAAAATACATAAAAAAACTTGAGTAAGTCCATCTGAATTAACGAGGCCGTTGTACCCCCCCTGGCGACAGGACTAAAGAGGAATATCCTCGATTAGATTTTTTTCATATGGGTGATTGTAAAACTCTTTCTGTTGAGCAAATCTCTTCTGTTACTGCTCTATTAGAAAATATTACATGTTGTCAAATAGAAATAGTAAAAAAATGTGGTGTATCTCAATCGTTGGTTCGAAGGTTGAGTCAAAAACCTAAAGAGAAATATCCTGTTACATCAATATGAAGGGGTCGGTATGACAGAAAGATTTCAGTCACCCCCAGAAGGCAACGAATTTTAAAGAATTTGGCTGTAAAACATAGAAGAGTCACCCAGAGCAAGATAAGGAATAAATTGGAAGAATCAGAGTGTTCAGTATCGGAGTCCACTCTATGCCGAAATTTGTAGAGTATGGGATTCAAATGTCATAGGACAGTTAAGGAACTAACCAAACAATAAACTATCACCACAAATGCTCAAAAAACGCTTAGTTTGGGCCAGTTTGCATAAAGACTCTACAGTCATATAATATTTATGCAAATTGGCCGAAACTGAGCGTTTCTTGAGCATTTGCGGTGATGGTTTTGGTTCCATAACTGGCCTATGACATTTAAATCCCATACTGTACAAATTTCGGCGTACAGTGGAGTTCGATTCTGAACAATCTGCTTCTTCCAATTTATTCCTTATATCGCTATGGGTGACTCTTCTGTATTTTACAGCCAAATTCTTTAAAATTCATTGTCCTCTGGGAGCGACTGAAAACTTTCGACCATACCGACCCCTCCAATCGATGTAACAGGATGTTTCTCTTTAGGTTTTTGACTCAACCTGCAAACTGACGATTAGGGTACACCACACTTTTTTGCTATTTCTCTTTGACAACATGTGACATTTCCTAATAGAGCAGTAACAGAAGAGATTTGCTCAACAGAAAGATCTTTACAATCACCCATATGAAAAATTCTAATCGAAGATATTCGTATTTTAGAAATTATCATATTTCTCTTAATATGTTAAAATAATATGAACAAATTAAAACTACCATTAATATAGAACAAGATTAACACTCACTACTACAAAGTTTAGGAAAATTGAACACCAATCGCCAATTTAACACAAAAACTAAAGTTTAAAAAAGTTGAGTCACTACACCCTTTTAGCCCATTTTATTGCCACCCGTCAAGTTTTCTAAATTCAATAAAAAAAGTTCATCATTTTATCTTAATTATGTAACACGATTATTAAGTAAATGCTATTTAACACATTCAGCAGCTCCGTATGACTTTGAACATACTTTTAAGGTGTTTCAAATTTAAAAAACTCATATTTCTAGGGTAAGTCTAATAAATTGAGCAGGGACTGTATTTGTATTGTACTTTTTCAATTTGAATGCCGTTTATACTAATATGTGCTGGTTGTATCATGTTTTTACTCAAGACCATATACTTGGTCTTTTTGATATTGATGTTTATGCCATAATTGTTGCAAGCAATATTTATGTTTGTAAATAATCGTTGTAATTCTTATACTGTTCTTGCAACTAGCACAGTGTCTTCCACGTATCGAATATTATTTACAACCTCTCCATTGATTACGATTCCTTCGTTTGCTTGCAAAATGGTTTCCTGGCAGATGCTTTCACTATGTACATTAAATAGCAGTGGTGACAAAATGCATCCCTCTCGTACTCCTCTACGTATTTCTATTGCTTGTGATGTCTCATTTTCTATTTTGATGTTAGCTTTCTGATTCCAATATAAATTGAGAATTATTCTCAGATCTTTATTACCTATGTCTTTTCTTTCAAGAATGTCTCTTAGCTTATCGTGGCGCACTCTGTCAAGCGCTTTTTCAAAATCGATAAAACATGCATGTACTTATTGATTAACGTCTAGGCATCTTTATGTAAGAACTAAGAACATTCAAACCGAAGAGAGCTTCTCGAGTACCTAGTCCTTTTCTGAACCCCGTCTGTGTATTACTAATATCCGCCTCCAATTTTTGATAAACTCGGTTGTGGATGATTTTTAGAAATATCTTTAGTAGATGGCTCATTAAAGATATTGTTCGATGTTTTGAACATTCCTTTGCATTGGATTTCTTTGGCAGTGTAACGAATGTAGACAACAGCCACTCTTGAAGTACAATACCAGTATTGCATACTGTGTTAAATAAGTGCAATGTTATACCTATTGATTCATCATTCAACAGCTTTAGCAATTCAGTAGGAACCTCATCAGGTCCATTTGCCTTTCCAGTTTTGGAATTTCTAAGTGCCATTTCTACTTCACATTTTAGGATTTCAGGTCCCGTTTCGCCATTTACCTGGACAATGTTATTTCTGTTGTCCTCAAACAGTTCTCTTATGTATTCACTCCATCTATTAATTTTCTCTGTTAAATCTATAACAATATTTCCGTCTTTTGTTCTTAATTTGATGTCTTCTTTGGGTTCCTGTAATTTCTTTTACTTTTTTGTGTTTATTGAATGTGTCATACTTTCTTTCATAGTATTCCATTTCTACACGTTGTTCTTTAATCCATGATCCTTTGGCCTTCTTTATTCTTGGCTTTATGCTCTTATCAACCTCTCTGTATTTTTTTACATTATTCTTCATTTTACGTCTTTCATCCATTAGTTCTAGTATGTCTGGTGTCATCCACACCTTATGTTTCTTTGTAGATTTGGTTAGGTGTTTCTTTCCCGTAGTTCTTATTATAGTGTTTATATACTTAAGTTTTTCATCTATTTTGTCTGTTTTGCGTATTTGACTTTCTGTTACACTGAGGCTGGTGTTTATTTCTTCTCGCACTATTTGTCGTAGGTGTTCACTTTTAAGCTTGCTTAAGTCTAACGCTGGGATGATGGTTTTTCTCATTTTCTTTGGTCTAGCTTCTAGCACTGGATTATGAAAACTCGTCTAGTTGAATATTATATTTTTCCGATCTAACTACAGTCGGAAAAATGAAAGAATACCCATGAACGATCACATCAATCACTTATTTTGAATTTGTTGTCTTTTTCTATAATAAACGTTTGTTATTTATATAAAAAGACAGCAAATACAAAATAAGGGATTGATGTGATCGTTCATGGGTATTCTTTCATTTTTCCGACTGTATATGGTATGGAGGCCCTGAACGCTGACAGACGCTCACGAAAAAACTAGAAGCATTCGAAATATGGGTGTACCGACGCATTCTTCCTATATCCTGGATCAAACATGTCACCAGCACAGAGGTAATCCACAGAATCGGAAAAAAGATAGAAATCGTGAACACAGTTAAACAAAAAAACTTGAATATCTAGGCCACATATTGAGACATGATAAGTACCGTCTACTGCAATTGATTGTCCAGCGGGAAATATACAGTAAGCGAGGACGAGGCAGGAGAAGAGACGCGAGACTCACATCGGTCGAACTATTTAGAAGTGCCGTAAGCAAGGTCAGAATTGCAATGTTAATCGCCAACGTTGTTCGCAACGGACAGGGCATTTGAAGAAAAAGAAGAAGTAGCTGAATATTTTTTGCCTGGGGGAATAGGAAAACTGTGTCTGTTTAATTTTTGTTTTTGATTTATTTATGGCCTTGCTTCCAAACTGACTCATTTTATTCGTTCTAACAGCTCAGTCAAAATTATTTATAATTAAAAAAATTTTAATGTCATGTTAACCTCTACTATTTTCATCCCTTTTATTTCACAATGCATTATGTTGTCCATCTTTTGAGAGAACTGATGAGTTCTGAAAAGATCTGAAGAGTTCTATAGAACTGCATTTAAAGCAGTCCCTTAAATTCTTCAAGCAGAATGCTCTCCTTCTTCCTATATTTCAAGTTTATATAAAAATACTTCCTCAAAGATAAGAAGCTTACTCAGAATACAAAACTGAAAATTTACAAAGCAGCAATTAGACCAGAAAATAATTCGGAGGATAGCAGGACCACTAAACTTAGGTAATAATGAATTTAGAAAACTCATGAACCACGTAGTAAGAGAACTTCTGAAAGGAGAAGACATCGTCAGATTTATCAAGGCACAGAGACTCGGATGGATGGGACATATAGAAAGGAGGAATCCAGAAGCCAATGTGAAGAAAATTTCCAAATGGAGACCTGTATCAGGCAGACCACGAGGAAGACCCAAAACTAGATGGGAGAAGCAGATAGTGGAGGACCTTGTAGCATTACAAATTTCCGCTACAATGTTTTGTAAATAGTATCCATTAATTTTATATCCTATCTCAAGAAAAATATCTATTTTTCTAATTTATTTTGTGAGTTTATATATCATTAAAATTTCTAACCCGCCCCTGAACTGTTTCACAATATTAAATACGCCGTTACATTCTAAGAAGAAATGCGTGTTTTGGAAATAGAGGTAATTTTCCATGCGTTCTTCTTGTAGCGAAGATTGCGTTTTGTCATTAGAATATTCTAGTGTGACAGAATAAGAAAGCAGTCATTGGCCTATTCAAATGTCAAGTAAAAATGGTTAGTCATGATTGGCTATGACGAACGAAAACCCGAAGTTGGTACGACATGGATAGGAAGATTTAGAAAGAAAAATAGTTAGTTCTAAAAGTATGTTTGAAGGTTGAACATCTTTTTGGGTAGAACTCAACAGACTCGCAGGAAATCGCACTTGCCGGCTTGGAAATGGCTTTTTTTGTTATGGTAAACGAAGAAAAGGACTTTCAATTTGTCCTATAAATATTAAGGAACACTGGTGCAAAATTTCACAGCATTACGTTGGATATATTCATTTGAAAATCGAGTACAGTATTGTGTCGTAGTAATGCCGGTAAAGTAGTGTGCGATTCTATGGTATTGAGAAGCTTTTCCAGTTTTTATGATGTTATGGTAATATTCCTGTATTCAATTCCTGATTCCCGGATAAGATTTCTGATTTGGTATCAACTTTATCCTGTTTTGTTATGATTTGAATGCCTCCCCCCTCGTCTTAGATGGATGGAAAATTTTTGGTCAAGTGTGACGTGTGACAATGGATTTTGTCTTGACAGCATAAGTCAAACGTTGTTTTGATACACTGCTCTAAAAAGTTATTATGTATGTAAAAATAATAAATAAATAATAAACTTTGTGTATTTTTGGAAATAGAAAAGATTGTAAAATCTTTATTGTCCATGGTAAAGTCTAAAGGTTTAAATAAACATTATAAAATGAACCTATTTTTATTTCTGTAGCCTTTTTTTGGAAAGTTATTAACCAGATGTCTAATACAAACGAAATAAATTTTAGAGTAGAGAAAAAGAAATGGCATAGAAGCCATAGGATGGTCAATAATAGCCCAGTTTGACCCAACAAGGAATCTAAGATGAATGTCCCTAAATTGGTTCCCATAAGAACGGAATATGTCTAGTAAGTACTCGATATGTGAATTTGAGGATTTTTCAAACGGCGTCCAAATTTCTTTAACCCGAGAGTAGTCGCGCTCGCTTCTGTAACGTCGATAGTCGCGTGTGAGATTCTATCTCAAAATACGAATTTAAAACAAATTTTTATTTTGTACTATTTTTATCTACTTTTTATATTGAAAATATATATTTCTAACAATTTTATTAAAAAAACCTGTGTTAACGGCCACCTGCCAACATCGGCCACCTGTCCTAACGGCCAGTTTAAAAATTTCCCAAACCAATTTATGTAGACTACAAAAACTGGCAATACCACTGGCGTCCACCTTTCTATATCGGCCAATACTTTCATTTTTAGTGGCCGTTACTGACAAATTTTACTTTACAGTAAAACCTGTGTTAACGGCCACCTGCCAACATCGGCCACCTGTCCTAACGGCCAGTTTAAAATTTCACAAACCAATTATATGTAGACTACAAAAACTGGCAATAGCGGGCCATCTTTCTATATCGGCCAATAGTTCTTTCATATTTAGTGGCCGTTACTGACAGGTTTTACTGTATTAAGAAAAAGGATACAATGTGAGATTCTATCTAACGGCGCGACTACTCGCGGGTTAAAGCTAATTAGTTCTCCCCAAAGCCATAAATTCCACAAAAAGAAGAAAAAGAAAAAAAATTCCTACGCATTACTACACCCTTCCTCGAAGCACTTACGAAATTTTTTCAAAATTGCAAAATTTTTCATCAAGTTATCGCGAAAAAGGATAAAAATTGAGATTCTATCTCACCGCGCGACTACTCGCGGTTAAATAGTAGGAAAGTCCTCAAGTCTGTGTAAGTATCCTTTGCTTATTTGGTTATGGTAGTTAGTCTTCTTTAAACCCTCTTACCCCCCCCCTAACGATCCACGACCTGCCACCGCACAAAAAATGAGCTGCCGTATGCATGAAGCTTTATGTGTCTGTTCCTTCTACTAGCCCCATTTCGACCCAAAGTATCTATATAGTTGGTTCTATCCCTGTTCCCATTTGAGCAGACATGTAAAACGCTTCAACCTTAAGAAGATGGGAGTCAGAGAATGGGTAACCAGAAGCAAAAGCAGGAAAGAATTGAGGGAAATTGTAGAATTTGCCAAGTCACACAACCAATTGTAAAACCAAAATGTTAATTCGGATTGATTCACCGCGACAAACGAATCGGAAGAGCCCAAAGAGGGCGGCAATCACTCCGCTAGGAGTGTGGATGTCATGATGATGATGATGATGATGATGATATAAAAATATTCAAAATATGACTGTGAACATTTGCCCAAACATGCTAATTAACCACAATAAATATGTTTTAGCTACCAACTAGACAACAAAAATGTAAGTTAATAGCCTTTGATTTCATAATACACAACATATTTTTAATCATTATAAATTAATTGGGAATAACATAATCACTTTAGTGCTATAAAAATCAGAGCAAATATGAATATTGAATATATTTTTAATTATATGATACATGCTAATAAATGTCATTAGAATGTATGCTAGCCTTAATTTAAATTAATTATACCTTACTCGTTCCTAATCAATTGCATACTGGAACATATACATATCGATTATTTGCATGACAAAGTTTTAAAATAAAAACATAAATGTATTGCAATACACAGAAAAACTTTACAAGAAAACATAATTGAAATTGCATAGAAGGTTGGCACTTGATCATGATCATCTTTATGAGCCAAAGCCTCCTTCAGAACAATCCTCCAAACAACGTACGATGAAATGGGAAGAGCCATAAAACTATCAAAGAGTAGGAAAGCAACCAGTCTAGATGAAATTCCAAGCAAATTAATTAAATTGCTCTACAACAAAGGTAAACATTCTTTTCTAAGTCTATACGAAACTCGAAACGGTATATTCCAACAGACTGGCTGTCAACATTTGTAATGATACCGAAAAAAAACACTAGACAATGTAGCGCTCATCGCACTATCATATTATCAGTCTGTTGAGCCATGTACTGAAAATTATCTTTTTCTACAACCACTATTCAAAGTCAGGGTCCCCGCAAGGCTGACTGGCGCCCGCGTGCGGGACATATTTTAGCGCCCTTTAAATCTACTATATAAAACTAATAAATATTTTTTAAATATTTAAACGCAGAATGAAAGATTACATTATTACTGAGGCCGAAAGTCCCTGAAAACTTCTATAATGTTTATTTTAATAAGTAAGCGCCGGCTCCACTTGCAATTTGTAGTCGCGCGATTGTTTTGTCGCGAAAATTGAACACATTGTTTCATTACAAGTCAATCCATTTGCGACTAAATAATCGTGGATTGACTTGTATTTGAAACAATGTGTTCAATCTTCGCGACAAAACAAACTCGCGACTACAAAATCGCAAGTGGAGTCCGGCGCTTTCAGGGGTGAAAATAAAAGAGACAATTTAGTGTGATTTTTAACCTGGGAGCAGTCGTGCCGTTAGAAAAAATCTAACATTTTTTCCTTTTTCGTGATAACGCGATAAAAAATTTTGCAACATAACTTTCCACTCGTCAGTGCTTCGAGGAAGGGTGTACTACTGCGTGTTTTTTTTTTCTTCTTTTTCATCTTCTTTTTTTGGAATTTATGGCTTTGGTGAGAATTAATTAGCTTTAATAATTGTTAGAAATAATATTTCTAACATAAGTAAATAAAAATACTATAAACTAAAAATTTGTTGTAAATTCGTATTTAAATTAGTTTTGTTAGATAAAATCTAAAGCGCGACCGATTACGTGACAGGGCGCGACTGTTCCCGGGTTAATTGCAAATATTTAATTCAAAAGAAACTTTTCATTTATTCTGTCAGCCCTCAGCAATAACGTTATCTTTCATTCTGCGTTTAAATTTTTTAAAAATACTTATTAGTTTTCTCAGGATTCGAAAAAAATTAAAACATTTAAAATACATTGAAAATTTTGACAGGCGATATTTTGCGCCTTTCCCCTTAAATTTTTTTGCTACATTAATGAAGCACCCTGAATTAAATTAAAAATATACATTTAAGTAAATAAACAATAATATTTTGTCATTTCAAAGTTTTCAAACAAATTTTATATGGACATTACTAGGAACCATATGGGAAACTGTTTTATTATTAATTTTACGAGAAAAAGTGATTCTTCATAAAAAGATCTGCATCTAGAACTCAGAAAACAACCATCAAATATCAAATTTTAGGAATATTATATGAGGTATGTCAAAAAATATGAGTTTCGGTCAAGAGCAAAGTACCGTTAGTTTTCAAAATATTGAAAAGTTATTATGAAAAGTTGTTCAGCATTAAATACTATGTTTCTATAGATTTTAGACCATGCAAAGCTTTTTATAAAGAACTTTTTATCGTACAACAATTTGTACTTTTCAATAATTGTACTTTTCGTTTATTAGAAATATTGTAATAAGTATTTTATTATTAATAATTAGCCCTTTTCATTTATTACAAATAATATGATAACTCTTTTATTATTATTAATTGCTTAATCATTAATAATAAAAGAGTTATCACATTATTCGTAATTAATGAAAAGGGCGTTGGGTATCTGTAATTTGAGAAAAAAAAATTTCAATTAAAAGAACGTAATTTTAAAACATAGTTTTTAATTAATTCCAAACAACTTATCATAATAATAATTTTCGATATTGTGAAATATAAGGTACTCTTGATCGAAATTCATATTTTTGATACCTACTCGTATAAGACTGATAGAATTTTATATTTGGTTGTATTTTAGTTTTTAGACTATGCAAACCATTTTATGAAGAATAAATTTTTTCCATAAAATTAATAATAAAAAAGTTTCCCATATGGTTCCAAGTTACGCAGGCACAATGTTTTAATTTTCTTTTTTCAAAATAAATTGTGGATTTTATTGGAGGAAACCCGATTATATATAAAATGAATTATTATTATTATTCGATGCAATGATTATGATACTTACCATTTTTAACTGCTTGATCCAGCAAGTTTTTTTGTACGAGTAAACTGCTAAGTTGCGTATTATGGGTGTTAATGATTTATGTTTCTACTCGTCAAGGAGTGTGATTTGATGTTTATTTGACCATTTTGAGTGTGGCTTTTTAGTTTACAAATAACAACATAAAATCGATTGGATGGTATGCCAAGCGTAATTCAATCTACTTCCAAGAAAAAAATTAGGAAGGAACAACAAAATATATTTTTGACGGAGTAAGTTCAACATTTCAGGACGGGAATAATTATTTTTTCAGTAATAACACAATATTTGATTTTTGAGATTTCTCTAGCTGTTCATGAAATAATTAAAATTGTATATAAAAATGATTGTCTCATTTAAAATAAATATGTCTTATTTACCACCCCTTCGGTTTGGCGCCCCTTTGGGTTTAGGCCCGCGTGCGCCGCACGCGTTGCACGCCCGGTTACGGGGGCCCTGTTCAAAGTACACTTTTCTGCACAGTTTTATGTTAACAAAGTTGATATTTTCTGACAGTATAAGATTTATGACATTAGTGTGCAGAAAAGTGACGTTCCTTTGCCGAAAAGTTCTTTTCTGCACAGTACCATTACATTCCACAATAAAATCATAAATATAATTATAACATGTTTGGATGAAATGGTTTTATTTAAGATATTAGATTTGATAGTGCTTTTCAGAAGCACCGAGAAACCATGTCCGAGAAACCTGCAAAATTCGCTACTTTAACACATTATTTTTAAACTTTACATTAATTTGGTATTTTAAAAATGACTACCTCATTCTGAGTAACGTTATATATTCTGTTTAAATCTGTGGTTAAAATGTAGATAAATATACAACCTGTAAGACAATTATTATACTTAATTATCGAATATAAATTAAATTATGGATGTTAAAACTGTTATATTTTACAATTTTATTCTTAATAAATATTTTATAATTATCAATTAACCAATAAGGATTTATCAACCTCAGCAAGATACAATGAAGTAGGTCTGGTGGAAATCCGTGACTGCATAAATATAACGTCAAATGTGACATTATTTTGTAATAATTTATTTAAAATAGTTTAAATTCAAACAAATTAAGGCAGTGCATTAATTTTTTAACTGATTTCTGTGTAATTTGTTTACGTATAAGGAATTTAAATTGATTAGTATTAATTAAATACAGTTTAAAATTTATAATTTATTATTATAATAAATCTTCGATTGGAAATTGTGATTTTTATTTTTAGCAAAAACTGTGGTTGTACCTTTGGTGGTAGTACCTTTCTGCACTTGTTGCACATTATCGCCCAATTGCACAATATTCGACAATCTACAAAAAAATATAAGTGCAACTAAGCGAAACACAGTTTGGTTTCAGAAACAACCTTGGAACCAGAGAAGCATTAGAAAATTAAGGTTGTCATAAAATAATCAGATCTGTTGTAAACTGAGATGGCATATCAATTTAAAACTTTCATTGATTGTCAATAAAGATTTGCTTTTAAAGTACATATAGTAATGAGACAATTATAGTATTATGTTAGTCAATTTTGCAATGAAGTATGTTTTTGTGAAAATATCGTACAGTTGATTTGTGAGAGTAAAGACAGTAAGTGATAGTGAACTAACAAAGCTGAAACATATATGAGACCGAATAGTGAAGTGACAACAATCTATTGTCAACAAAGCACCTGCTGTAGTTTATTGGTGAAGAGTAGTCTATAAGAGAGTAAGAGTAGTGAAAATTAACCAATTGAAGATGTTAAGAGACAAAAAGATTTAAACGATGGATGCTAATTAGAGGTTCTTTATGTCATACGTTATAATCAATACAAGGTTTCGTTAATTTGGTTCGGGTATACACAGAGATAATATTGATTCTTTAGGACATGGACATCTTCTTACTATAATCAAACTATAATAATAATTCTATCTTTTATTACTTTGGCTTTAATATTTAATCAAATAAGTAATCAAATAATAATTGAATTTAAATATTTCAAATAAGCAATTGCTCATAAAGTTGCCCATTGACAATTTGACAATAATTGAGGGCAACATTATGAGTTTTTGCTTAATTGAAATAATTAAATTAAATTATTATTTGATTACTTGTTTTTCATAACTTTGTTATTTTTTATTATATTGTAAATGGTAGGGAATAAAAATTTGAAATTTGGCAGTTGTGTATAACTTTTTACACCCTATCAAAATAGCTATCAAAATGACAGTGTTGCCATTTAAGAAAATCAATGATGACGTCATATCTTTAAAATGGGACGCCCTGTATAAATTATTATTGTATGTCAAAAATGACAATTTGAAATACTAATCGACGGGTCTGAGAATTTTTCAAAAAAACAATTAGTATTTTAATTATTGAATTATACCAAATTACAGACATAACTTTGATATTTTCTATTATCTTGTAAATGGTAGAGAATAAAAATTTGATATTTTGCAGTTGTGTATAACTTTATACACCCTATCAAAATAGCTATCAAAATGACAGTGTTGCCATTTAAGAAAATCAATGATGACGTCATATCTTTAAAATGGGACACCCTGTATTCATTGTTATTGTATGTCAAAAAGGACAATTTGAAATACTAATCGACGGGTCTGAGCATTTTTCAAAAAAACAATTAGTATTTGAGATATTGAATTTATTCCAAATTACAGACTCTCTCTGTATTAATAAATCTCATAAAATTACATAAAAAACTTGTTTTATTTTAATTTAATTTAACGCTACTTTACTACTTTTCTTATTTAATAGATTAATAATTACTTATAAAATTAAACTTTTAAATCAGTGAAAGGCCACATGGGCGATAATTTACGGCGCCGTAAGAGCAGTAAACCCATTGGTTGACTAACTCCTCCGCCAATTGTAGATGAAAAAATAAGAGTTAGTCAACCAATGCCTCGTCAGGTTTACTGCTCTTACGGCGCCGTAAATTATCGCCCATGTGGCCTTAGCCTATAAACAGAAACTCAGGCGGTTTTTACGATATGACTTTATACAACACCATATTCACAATGAAATCTAGCATTATTGCCTTTTTCTATTGATAATTATTTTTTGTTTTTATTACCAGTGATATAAATTAAACAAAAAAAAACATTTTTTTGTTTAATTTGTATTTTGAATGATATCCGATGTAGAAATCGAAACGTCAAAATAAACGTAGTTTATTTAAATTTGTGATTAATTACCAATAAAAATAGTGAATAATACTAAGATGCCATAAGAAAATAGCTTCAGAACAACAAGTGTATACGTGTCTATATTATATAATTGATGCCCAAAATTGGCTGATTGTAAACAGTGTATATATTCATATCAAAATGTTACACAATTCACCCAAAATTGACCAAATATGTAGTCGGCGTCTGATATAATTAGTGTAAGGTGTAACCTAATATTACGCAATTATATTTTCTAAATTTCAGCATTAGTACCAACTCTTTTAAAGACATTATTTTTGAACTAATGTCTAAACATACATTTTATTATACAGGGTGTAGCAAAAAGGCAGGTCATAAATTAAATCACCAAAAATAGTTCGATTGAACCTAACTTACCTTAGTACAGATGTTCACATAAAAAAAAGTTACAGACCTTTGACGTTACAAAACGAAAATCGATTTTTTCCGATATATAGAAAACTGTTAGGGACTTTATATTGAAAATGGACATATGGCATTCTTATGCCAGGAACATCTTAATAGCAGTGAAATTTGGGATCCCCATCAAAATTTTATGGGGTTTTTGTTCCCTTAAACCCCCAAATGTTTATGTACGTTCCAATTAAATTATTATTATGGGACCAGTCTTCGTGCCATCTCCGCGGCGGAGGTCGGCAATCATCATGGCTATTCGTATTTTAGAGACGGCTGCTCTGAAAAGTTCATTTGATGTACATCCGTACCACTCTCTCAGGTTGCGCAGCCGCGATATTCTGCGTCTCCCTATGCTTCTCTTTCCTTGAATGTTTCCCTGCATAATCAATTGGAGCAAGCTGTATCTCTCTCCACGTGTAATATGTCCGAGATATTCCAATTTTCTGGTTTTGATTGTATTTAAGACTTCCATTTCTTCATTCCCATTCTATTCATCTTTCTCAGAACCTCTTTGTTTGTGACGTTCTGGCCACGATATTTTCAGAATTCTTCTGTACACCCACATCTCGAATGATTCTAGTTTTTCCATTGACGCAGCATTCAAGTTCCAAGCTTTTATTCCATAAAACAAAGTCAAGAAAACGTAGCACCTAGCCAACCTAACTCTTAGCTCCAACTTCAAATCTCTTGTGCAGGGGACTTTTCTCATTTTGTTAAAATTTGCTCTAGCCTTTTCTATTCTGATTTTGATTTCCTGTAAGTAATCTCCTGTGGAGTTGATCATTGTTCCAAGATATGCATATTGGTCGACTCGTTCGATATTGGATCCGTTTATGAAGAGATTTTCGTTATTTCTTTGAGATTTCGATATTCTCATAAACTTTGTCTTCTTGACATTCATTGTTAGCCCGTATTCTTGTCCAAACTCTGCTATTCTGGTCACCAGCCTCTGAAGATCCCCAATATTTTCAGCTAAGATGACACTGTCATCTAATGTTGTTGATGGGAACTCCATTTACCTTTATTTCAGCTCTTTCACCCTGTAGAGATTTTTCAATATCTCTTCCGAGTAGGCATTAAAAAGAATTGGCGACAACACGCATCCCTGTCTCACTCCACGTCTGATTTCAATTTCCTCTGACAGCTGGTCGTTAACAGGTTCTTTTGCTCGTTGCTTATAGTATAAATTCGATATAATCCTGAGGTCGTTGTAGTCAATCTTTTTTGATTCCAGGACATGCATTAATTGTTCATGTCGTACTTTGTCGAATGCTTTATTATAGTCAAAAAAACACGCATATATATCTTGACTGACGTCCAGGCACCTTTGTATAAGTATGTTAAGTGAAAAAAGAGCTTCACGAGTTCCCAGGCCTTTCCGAAATCTTTTGCGTATTGCGAAAGCCTTTGCATATCATTAATGTCTATGCCCAGTTTATGATACATTCGCTTATGGATGACTTTCAGGAGCAACTTTAGCACATGGGACATCAAACTAATGGTGCGGTAGTCGCCGTATTCTCTTGCGTTTTTCTTTTTAGGGAGGCAAATAAAGATCGACATCAAATGGTACCAGTAGTTAAACACAATATTTTTAAAACTTTTCTGCCTCTTAGTACTTTTTTGATAAGCCAGTTTTTATCGAGATATTTTGAACATTTGTAAAATCCACCAAATTGTTGATCCACCACAGGTCAAAAATATGTGGTGGATTTTAAAAATGCTCAAAATATCTCGATAAATCTGGATTACCGAGAAAGTACTAACATGCAAAAAAGTTTTAAAAACATTCGGTTTAAACTACTGGTGCCACAAAAATAATTTAATTGGAGCGTACACAAACCTTTGGGGAGTTTAAGGGAACAAATACCCCATAAAACTTTGATGGGTGCGTAAATTTCACTAATATTAAGATGTTCCTACCATAAGAATGCCACATATGTATTTTTAATAAAAAATATCTAACAGTTTTATATAATATATCGGAAAAAATCAATTTTTATTTTGTAACTTCAAAAGGGCTTTAAATTTTCTATGTGCACATTTGTACGAAGGGAAGTTAGGGTGTGCTCACTACGGAGAGCAATGGATTGTATCCTCGCTCCGACCCTTGCTCCCTGGTATTTATATTCGTGAATTCTCGCATTTAAAATAATGTATTTATTTTAAATGCGAGAATTCACGAATATAACGAATATAAATACCAGGGACCAAGGGTCGGAGCGAGGATACAATCCATTGCTCTCCGTAGTGAGCACAACTTTATAGACGGAGAGCTAGAGCCGAAAAATCATCGTCATAAGTAATATGGAGTTTTTCCTGTGAAATGTGTCCATTGTATATTGACAATTATGACCCCTTTCAGGCTGACATCTCAGTGGATACAGGAAGTAGCAATATAGATGAAAGGGGAAAGATAGTGCAGTCATTAAAGGTTTTCACCTCCAATTTTGTTAAACCTCCATCGATTTGCATGAAAATTGGTGGCTAGTTAGAGCATACCTCAAGAAACAAAACTGATTTGGTGCCACTTGCACTTTTACCCTGGTGGTGAATACCACCCCTTCCCGCGGGTAAAAACCATTTTATTAAAAATAACCCCACAAATCGATAGAGGGACAAATTTTAAGTAAAATTTGTTATATCATGTTATTTAAATAAATCAATACTTTTTGAGTTATTAAAGATCAAAGATTTGTCTATTTAAGAGCATATGCGTGAAGTTACGGATGATAAAAAGAACATGTTAATTAATTGTATGTTAGTAAAATAATAGGTTTATTCTAGCAAACAGTCAAACTAGTCAGAGACCGTCAGCAAACAGTTGGTCAGTGAGAGAACATAATACATTCACCAGTGCTATCCCCTCTACTCGCGCTGGTCCTCTATTCGCTGATGGTTTCAAACCGTTTGAAACTGATGCTAGAGCAAACCTAATATTTTTATATTATTTCGATATTTAATTGAATTTTTTTTATTATAAACTGAATATGTCCATAAAGTGGGTGTGTCCAATAATGGGTACATTTGACATATTCGAATACACTTTTCCTAAATTTATAACATCGAAATAATATAAAAATAATATTTTAGTAACATACAATTAATTAATATGTTTTTTTATTATCCGTAACTTCACGCATGTGCTTTTAAACAGACAAATCTTTGATCTTTAATAACTCAAAAAGTATTGATTTATTTTAATAACATGATATAACAAATTTTACTTATAATTTGTCCCTCTATCGATTTATGGGGTTATTTTTAATAAAATCGTTTTCACCCCCGAGAAGGGGTGGTATCCACCCCCAGGGTAAAAGTGCAAGTTGGCACTAAATCATTTTTATTTCCTGAGGTATGTTCCAACTAGTCACCAATTTTCATGCAAATCGATGGAGGTTTAATAAAATAGGAGGTGAAAACCTTTAAAGACTACGCTAACTTTCCCCTTTCCTCCCTTATTGCTACTTCCTGTATCCACTGAGGTGTCAGCCTGAAAGGGGTCATAATTATCAATATACAATAGACACATTTCACATGCCAAACTCCATATTACTTATGACGATGATTTTTCGGCTCTAACTCTTAGACTATTAGGTTCAATCGAACTATTTTTGCTCCCAGAAAATGCGATGTAATTTATGACCTGCCTTTTTGTTACACCCCGTATATTTTACTTCCCAGAAGGAAGTATTATATGACATCCGGTACCACATTATAAAATACATTAAAATAGTAAATTGCCCTCAGTTATTTCCCGTTTTATGGCGCTTTTTAAGCAGTTAATATTTTCTTATGGTATTATTCAAATTCTCTCTCTAAGCGCTAGAGAAATCGGTAATTAAAATTAAACCTGTTATTTGAAGAAATATTATATTCAAATCAGCCAATCATGAATGAAAGTAGAACAAGATTTTAGGATATGCAATATTATGTGTCTCTTTTAACAACATTCATTAGAACGTGTGTAATTAATTAACAAATTCCACAAAATCTATATTTCAATGGACATGTTTCCATTACCATTTCTTACATCACTTTTAGATTACGATATGCATATTTGGTGCAAAACAAAATAAAATTGTCGGTAAACCTTCACTGCGGCAAGCACAAACAGCTACACAAAAACAAAAAAAGTTACACCTAGCTAGAGGGTATTGCTAAAGAACTTTCATCTCTACAAGCACATTCCTCAAAAAATTCTTCCTGAGGATAACTTGAGTTGGTCTGTGCAATTGAACTGGCAAGTACCTAGTTTTTCGAGCAGGGAAGCATGTTGCCCTTTAAGCATGTACTGATTTTAATCTTTTAACATCGACTGGTATTCACCATATTTTATGAAATCTAACATGTAAACCATATATTATGATGTTACCACTTTAATTAGTGTGCTAGTTTCAACTACTTAGCAGAATGCACTGAAGATGTTCTAAATTAGATCGAAAACGTTTTGCACGATATTTTATGAAGTTTTTTAATAAACGATTTTATACCAGTATACAACTTGAAGTTTTTACTTCTGTATAAGTTTTTTAAAATGAATATTATAAACATACATTTGAGCAAACCACAACAATACATACAAATCAGTTTTGAGGCCGACAATCCTCTACGCAAGAGCGAATCATGAGTGGTAAAACAAACACAAGAAGAAAAAATAAATGCATGGAAAAGGAAAATATTGAGAAAAATTTTTACTATTTTCCTACCACTATAATATATATTCTTCTGTTTCGACAACGTGAAGAAAATCAGGTGTAAAATACCGGAAGTTACGATGAAGGTAAATCGTGCCAAAAACCAAATAGTCAGACACATGTATCCGTGAAGGACAGTCTTTAGAAATTAGACAAATTCTCATTGACATTTTATCCTTGTTCCCATATGCCGGGCTATGCAGGAATTGACTTATTTTCTCCAGCTACTCGTGGGAACAACCCACCAACATGCAAGTACCGACCAACATGCAAGTCAAGCGCGGTGTTATAATGCCAAAAACCCAATCTCAACCAAACTTCACTCAAAACTCGTTAAAGTCATCAACCAGACGATTATTTCATCATTATCTGCTGAAGAAATATTCGAGGAAATTAAAATGGATCCAGCAAAGAGACATTGGGATATTGTAGGAATCAGTGAAGTAAGGAAAAGAGGAGAAAATCTTAACTACAGCCCAATTAGACCTTGTGGTATGATAAAGAAGGAGTTCTCCTCGAACATTAGAAAGAAGCAGAACTAATCTGCCTTGAAAATGGCAGACGTGACCTAGCAGAAACGTCGTCAAAATAATGGTTTTTCTAAAGTCACAAGTATTCAGCACGGAGTCAAGCCTGGAAAACTATAGAAATTCTATGTATTTTTTATTGTTGCTATAAAAAAATTTATAAGAACATTTTTAACGCAAACCACTTACCTAAATGTATTTCCTTGTTGAATGGGGCACTGCGTAACAAATGGCACACCGTCATAATACTGAGACCCTTTTTGGAAAATACCGTGCCAGTGAAGAGTAACTTCCATGCCTTCCATGTGATTTTCAACGTCAATTACTACCTTATCACCTTCACATACTTGAATACTGGGACCAGGTAACATGCGATTGGCTGTTAGAAGACCCCTTTCGACACCGTCAGCTAGCACGCATTGACAATTTGACCATACTGCGTTTGTTGCGTTTGGTGTACATACTTGGCAAGCTCTAGAAGATAAGAAATAATTTTAAAATGTATTTTTCATTAATTTGTTAAAAATCTATTTTTATAAATATTTCTTTTAAGTCATAAACTAGACATATTATGCCTAGTTACTCCACGTTACACCAACAGATTTTAGGCTTAAGACGTGCCTTAAGCTCCGCTTATGAAACATACGAGTTGCACCATTGAGTCTTAGATCAATTTTCAGCTTGCCACAATGGATTGCCATGTGGAATGTATCTTAAACTTATCAGTTAAGACGTGATAAGATAGACGAGATATAAGCTGAGCTGGGCTAAGCTAGAGCTTAAGAATTGTTGGTACAACCAGGCATTACCTATACACAATTTGAGTTTCACAAAGCAATACGTGATCTCTTCGTTCACTTAATATACTAATACAAAGGTGCCTGGACCTTGATCAAAATATACCTATATGAGTGTTTTATTGACTAGTAGAGGATGCGATAAAGTACGACATGAACAATATTAATGAATGTCCTGAGATCAAAGAAGATAGACTACAATGTCCTGTATGTATTGTAACGGTACCAAAGTTAATTGAAATTTCGATCTAGTTTACATTGTAGACATCTAGACTGCTGAGTGTGTAGGTATGACGTAGTTTGTTTCTCACAGTATTGAATCGATAAATTCTTATTTCCTTGATTCTCATGCGTGTTCGTATCTCTATTTTTTTTTAATTCATCTAACAACCGACAAAGGAATTTTGGTCATAATTCTTTGGTAAGTAGTGTTAAAGTCGGGGTTTTTTTTATTTTAGAGTTGGAATGTCGATAAGAGTCTTTGAGTGTGCTTATATAATCCAACAAGTGTTATTTTTGATGACACATATGAGAACGGGCCTTGGCTGTGAATACGTCCAAGTCAGCGTTTTTTTTGTGAGAAAATAGGCGGTACGAAGTATTGAAATCTGCTTGTTTGTTTTTTTTTTGTGATTGGTCGAGCTGTTTTGGTATACACCACAAGGTTCAACTTAAAGCGTAAATTGCAACTTCTTATTGGCAAAGATTTAATTTATTGAGTGTTTTGAATCTGTAACTGATCGTTGGATTGTCGATGGGAAAGATCGTGTGATGATTTTGGATAGGGCGTTTTGGTTAGAGTCTGAGGAGAGAAGATTCAGTCCCATCTGGGCCGTCTTCAAGCTAGTTCTGTTAGGTCCGTCTTCGAGTTCAGTTCTGTTAGGTCCGTCTTCAAGTTCAGTTCTGTTAGGTCCGTCTTCAAGTTCAGTTCTGTTATAGTCGTCATGAAGTGAAGTTCCAGTTAGTTTCCAGTGAAGTTAAAATGTAGTTGCAAGTTTTTCCAGTCTGAGAGTTTGGCTCAGCCCGGCGACACATGGCGGACAGAGACGTAAACTCCGGCAATTTTAGCTGTTGTTAGGCTATTGTCGATATTTGTTTATCACTTTTGGTATCATTTTTTTACATGCAGTCAGATTCAGGAATTATGCAGAAGAAGTTTTCGTTTTATGTTACTAGATTCAACACCCTAGTTAAAGCATGAAGTTTGCTTTCCATTCTAATATTTTTTGATTCCTTTAATGAACTATAAAACAAATCACTTTTAATATATTTGTTCGAGTAGAACTAATTTGTTTTTGAGAATGCAGAATGCATGCAATGCTGCATTTTTCTATAAAGATTTTTCTATGAACTATGGTTTCATCAATTATGTACTGTTGCTGTATCAATCATTTATAAAGTGACTTTAATCGCATCTTGGACTTAACAACCACCAAGAAGAAGCAGGACAAAGATTGTAACACAAAGTATAATTTTTTGTTATGTAGAACTTTTCTTTCATTTTTTTTTGTTTGGTAATATCGATCTCAATTTGTAACACCATGAGATCACAGATTCATAAATTCACTTTTTTGTTCTAATAAATAATGTTTGATTTTCAAAATACAAATCTTATTATTTCTCTTTTCGTTCTCTCTTGTATCGTAAGAACAATAAAGAATTGGCTGAGTATAGAGTAGATAAGGTAAGTCACGATATATTTGTTTTCACGATATATTTGTTTTCACACCATATTTGTTTTCATATGAAAGTATTTTACATATTTTTTATTTGACTATGTTTTTCTTTTTAGTTTTTGATTTAGCTATCTGTCTTTTAATATTTCTATTTCTGGTATATTTTTGGTTCCCATAAGGTAACCAGTGGCTCCCAATATTTTATTTCTTTTTATTTGACATTCTTACTTTGATTTTCCTATTTTCTATTTCTAAGCTAATAAGAGTATATTGATAACATCCCTTAAAGATCCACCACACATCAATTCCGATTCTGAGCTACTGAGGCCATGTTCTTCATTGTGTAACATCCCCTTATATGACATTCAACATCTTGTCAAAATTCTATTCCCCTTTTCATGTTACAGTCTGACACAGCTGTGGGGAAATTGAAATTAAACGTTGAGTGAGACAGGGATGCGTATTGTAGCCAATCCTTTTTAATGCCTACTCCGAAGAGATTCTACAAAAATCTGTCGATGGTGAAAGAGCTGGAAGAAAGGTAACTGGAGTTCCCATTAACAATGCTCGTATGAGATTATGGGGATGACACTGTGACGTTAGCCGAAAATATTGAAGATATTCAGAGACTAGTGACCAAAATAGCAGAGAATGGGCAAGAATACGGTCTAACACTGAACGTAAAGAAGACAAAATTCATGAGAATATCGAAAACTCAAAGAAATAACAAGAATCATCTCATAAACGGAACCAATGTCGAATAAGTAGACCAATTTGCATATATTGGAAAAATGATCAACTCCACAAATTATTACTTCCAGGAAATCAAACTCAGAATAAAAAGGTAGAGCAAGTTTTAACAAAATGAGAAAAGTGTTGTGCACAAGAGATTTGAAATTGGAACTAATAGTTAGGTTCTCTAGGTGCTACATTTTTTCGACACTGTTTCATGGAATGGAAGCTTGGACCTTGAATGCAGCATCAATAAAAAAACTGGAGCCATTCGAGTTGTTGGTGTATAAAAGTATTCTGATGAAAGTATCGTGGACAAAACACGTCACGAACAAGAAGTTCTGAGAAAGATGAACATAGATATGGAAATCTTAAATACTTTTTAAAACGGGTGAAAACAAAAACGAGTTTCTTAAGGTAAACCAGAAAATAAGCTTAGGAGACATATTGCCATAATTACCCAATTCTTCGAACCATTGATTTGCAACAAAATAATTTTGTTGGTGCTTGACTAAACACCGAAAGAAAGATTCGAGGTGTGGCAAAAGATTGGCGCTGCATTTATAGATAACAGCAACATACGATGCAGTATTGCTAGAGCGACTAATGTTTATTGTTTTAAATAAAGTCGCAAATCCAAAACTAGAATAAAAAATAATTCATTGCGAAATAATATTTAAATTGGTACTTTAAATATCGGTGCCATGTCGATGCGAGTTGAGTGGTGTGAAATATGAGACCGAGCAGGAAGATGTAGGCGATCAAAGTATATTTTTAAGAATTAGGATAATGGAGAATACATTTTAAAGGTGTGAAAGAAGCCGTGTCCCACCATGCATTAATGTTGTTAAAGATATGCCGAAGCCAGCAAATTTTATGTAGTAGAAAAAACTTCTTAAGGAGAATATGTTTATTATAATATTTTTTGTACAAATGTTTTCGACCGTACTGTGTTAAATTGTAGTTTTGAATATCGGCAATTCGGCCTTCGGGAAATGAAACTCTATTTGTTATATCTCAATATTTCGTCACTCATTTTGTGACTTTATGATGATATTTTTCATTATGATGTTTTATTTTTGAAAAATAAAATATAAATAAAAAAATGATATGTTCCAAACCTAAATTTTTTCTTTTATAGTTTTTCTCTTGACGAAGTCACAAAAATAGTGACGAAATATTGAGATATAACAAATACAGTTTCATTTCCCGAAGACCGAATTGCCGATATTCAAAACTACAATTTATCATAATATACACAAGTAAACAACTTCTAATGTACAAAAGATGTAACGGATTAAAAATAGAACGATTTCAGTCTTATCAAACCATCATCATTGCAAACATCATTAGTAATTGAAAATTCTACCATTAAGTATTAAAGCCACATAGTAAGTTCTAATATCCCTTAGATTAAATGTTGGATTTATTAAATTTTAAAATTGAGGCGACACAAAGTTGTATTGATGCTAAAACATTTCACAGTCAATCAAGTTTTATTTTTTCAGTGATCCAAAATAGATTGCTTTTTTAACCTTTTCTTCTATTTAAAATTCTTTATTAGCACATTGATGCATAGCTTCCGTTAGCAAGTTGCTCTGCTAATAAGTTCTTAAGTTTCTGGTTTAATCGATTACTTTGCGATTCTTTTAGCAACTATGTTTTAAAACGCGAGCTCTTCTCTATTTTATGAGCTTTATTTTGTAGCAGTACTAATTTGTAATCTGATCCACAATTAGCTGCTCTTTTAACTATAAAGTCCCTTACACCTTCTGTCATTGTTTGTTGAATTCTAAAGAATCCATGTTTGATCTTTGATTAAGGATATGTCTTTCCCATGTATACTGATGAATTCTTTTATACACATTAGAAAAATTTATTTTGTACTTTTAAGTACTATCAATCCAGTTTCGAGTCTTCACATTATTTTTTTGAGCAGCCTTCGTTTTTACGATTGGTAGAGTGCTCACATTGTCAACTACCCTTCACATTTTGTGCGGGCTTGAAACCGGCCGGAATTTTATTAAACTTAACACAAAAATTAACAACCAAAGTGATAACAAACAAACTCAATGCAATTATAACATTAGCAGAAGAACAACAAGGTTTTAGGTCGGGAGGATCATTCAGCGTTGCCATATTTAATATTTATAATGAAAGTTCAAGAGAAATCATTAGAATACAACAAACCGGCATATTTATATTTGGTGGACCTTAAGAAGTCATTTGACAAGGTCAAATTAAAGGATGAAATAATAAAAAAAGTAAGATCTAAAAAAGCATACCAAATGGGAGAAAACCAACTTAAAATAATAATCTGCTATACATCAACGCAATATTAATCTCTCAAAGTAAAGATTATTTACAGCTTATGCTACACCAATTTAATATAATCGCCAGAAAATTTAACATGTTAATTTCCTCAAAAAAAAAGGACTAAATCCATGGTTATAAAAGCAAATCTACTAAAAGGTAAATTAAAGCCAGACGGTCAGATAATCGAACAAGTATGGAGTTTATATATCTAGGCATCACACTATCTCGCTACGGAAAGCTCGAAACAGAAGTGAAAGATCAAGTGAACAGAGCAAACAGAGTGGCAAGTGGCCCGAATGAAACAATACAGAGCAACAAAAATATCGGAAAAGAAATGGAAGGTAGAATTTACAAAACAGTCATCAAACCAACATTCATATACACATAGAACAAAAAGAATCAGGAGAGAATCAGCAGAGAATCAGATGAGAACCCTTAAAAAATTGATGGTAAGAGACTATGGAACAGAGCTTAAAGTATAGATATATGATGGAGATGCTAGGGAATATCAGGGACTGGAGAATATCAAGGACTGTGTAAGAAAGAGAAGAATATAATGGAACAATCATATAAGCTGAATGACAGCTGAATGAAAAGGTGGCGAGAGACGGTTTCCCAATAGTAGTAGAGGATCCGATATAAGGTCGATTTGCACCGATCTGTTTAATGGATAAAAATTGTTGGATACGTAATTTAGCATGTTAACAATTACAAAAAACAAGGGTTGTTCGTTCTAATCTTGTTCTAACTATAATTAATTAATAATTAAAAAATTCCATTTTTTTATGAATTTAAAAAAAATCGACCCAGGCAGATATTATTTCAAATTTTTTGGATCATTCTAAACAAAAAAGGTCTTTTGTAACTTTTCTCTAACGTTGATCGTTTGCGAGTAATAAATAATTTCAAACTGAAAAAAGAACGAAAAATGACAATTTTCAAGGCTCAAAAACACAAGTAAAAAATATCATTTTTATAATCATCAAGTACATAAATTCAAGCTCAAACCTTTTTCTATCAGGGTCCAGAGCACGCCAAATAGAATTCTATTTTGCTGAGGTCACAAAATAGAATTTCATAATGAGAAAATCGACGGTTGCTAGGAAACGCGACGTCACTAAAATATAATTCTATTTGGCGTGCTCCCACAGCTGGTCTCGATCCGATTTTTAGGCATGTTTTATTCTAAAACATATTTTTTTAATTGAGGGGATCAGATGCTAAGGGGTACAAGTGATAAAATGGTTCAATTGAGAAAAACGAAGTCAAAGTTAAATTTACATAGTAAATTCTACAGCAAATTAATCACTTATGAACTTATTTTGAATTAATTTTATACCTTTTATTTATCTAATTGTAAAAGCTTTTGTAAAGTTAGTATTTATTTTCATTCAAAATATTTGAAATTTGATAAAAACGTTCGCACTCGTACCCTTCTGCTTCAAATTTTGCACTTGTTTCTCTTTGCCACTTAAGTACCTTACGAATTTCTTAAATTCTTAAACTAAAATAAAAGAAAAATTACGTAAAAATTAAACATTTTTATTTATGAAAACTTACTTGGTACATTTTGTGTTATTATTTCACTTATTTTGAATACTTTTTTAAGGGCTTGATTTGCAAAGATACTAAACAAATCACCAAAAATAATATCCAACACCTTACAGGCAAAGGGATACAAGTGAAGTTATACCTGTTTGTCGCAAACTGTTTTTAAATATTTCGTATAAGTAGTCAAACTAGAACCTGCGATATGTCGCCACCAGTAGTTTAAATCGTCTGTATCTCTTTCCCACTAAATTTTTAATACTATCTAGTGTTATTTTGTGCACTTAACTCAGTTTACAATATTTTGTCACTTGTACCCCTTAGCATATAATCCCCTCAATTGTTAATGAGGAAGGTTTCTTATGGTGAGACGGGCATGAACAACTAAAAAACAATGTTTCAGGATGGAATAAGTCCCAAAGACTTATCAAGAACTGATATAATAAGGTTTGAACTTGAATTTAGATACTTCGTAATTTCAAAAATGATATTTTATACTTATGTTTTTGAGCCTTGAAAATCGTCAATTTCGTTCTTTTTTCAGTTTTAAATTGTGTATAACTAGAAAACGATCAACTTTAGAGAAAAATTACCAAAGACCTTTTTTGTTTAGAATGACCCAAAAAATCTGAAATAATATCTGCCCGGGTCGAAAAATTTTTTTGGAATTTATAAAAAGAAGTCATTTTTTAATTATTAATTAATTATAGTTAGAACAAGATTAAAACGAGCAACCCTTGTTTTTTGTAATTGTTAACATACTAAATTACATATCCAATAATTTTTATCCATTATACAGATTGGTGCAAATCGACCTTATATCGTATCTTAAGGTAGACGATCAGTGGGAAGACCATGAAAACGATGGTATGACAACTTATTGCAGGCACATTGATAAAAAGAGTAATGTCTACACAAATAGAGAAAAAATAGGAGTAACATTGTTTGGACATGGCTAATGATGCTTATAATCTATTTTAAATATCATTTTATTATGAACTATGATCGCTAAAAAAGTAATACTTAAATACAAAATATACCACAATATTGCATTATTATAGTATACTTATCCGATACCGTGGAACAAATTAACTAATAAATCGGTATATTAAATAATATAAATAGGAGAAATTTAGCTATTGTTATTATCAATCAATCACGTAGAGGTCTGCTATGAATTAATTTGATATAGATATATCGTAATGATAATTCTATTATAAAACAACCTTTGTGCAATAAATAATGTTACTAAAAATTAAATAGACATTATATTCGTAATGACTTGGTTTTATTCAAGGGTAACCAGTTTGAAACACCCCTTATGGGCACAATCACTTGTTACAATACGGTCGCTTTTTTTGGAACAATCTTAAGTCACGACTATACATGTAATAAACATTGAATGGATTTATATATTATCATTTAAAAGCACTTCCGTTCGATTTTAATTACCGTTCAATTTTTTTATTTTTTTTTATTCGACAGTTACTTTTGAATAAAAAATATTTAATAGACTGGTAAACTAATGCAATCCATTATTTGGCAATTAATAATTATTGTAGTCCAACTATTTGGTAATTTTACCTGGAAAGTTTTCCGGTAGTTTTGAAAATTGGTAGCTTTATGAATTTTGATATGCTCTTTTCGAATTTCAATTTTGCTACCTCATATTTAAGCCGCTAGTGCCGTTATATTAAAAAAAAATGGCGCCTAATAACAGTTTTTTGGAAATATCTTATATCCGATGTATTTTATGAAAGAAAAATAGTTATTAAGGTACCAAGGGTATTATAAGGATAATAACGCTTGAGGTCAATGGTGTATTTACCGAGGGATATACGTTGACCGAATGCGTTATTATTATAATACCCGTGGTGCCTTCAACGTTTAATGTCCGACTAAATTATTCTTTATATGCGAAAAATTTGAACGAATTTTGAATTCATTAGTTTTCAAATAAGTACATTTACCAGTTACTACCAGTAACAGTAGTAACGTAATTGTGGTAACCATAGTTTTACTTAGGTTGATATTTGTCAACTTGACAGTATCTAAGTCGTTATTTAAATTTAATGCACAAGGGCGTTATTTTTCAAAATAACGCCGTTTAGAGATATTTTTGAAAATTTCAAAAAATTAAAAAATTCCTATTTTATCCAATTTAAGTCCAAAAGTTAAACAGTTGCCCTTTTCTTCGATGAAATTTGTCGCTCGTTCTTCTTCTGTCCTCAGAATATTTCTACGGCTTGAGATATTGTATTTCGGACACCGATTGCGCTAGAGAATTATTTAGTACAGTTCTGATCGGAAAGCAAGGAGTCTACCTACTTAATTTCGTATTTTTCACGTCATTATTATGAGAGTTATGGCGTCATGGGCAACCCCACTTATGACGTACGGGCATGAAAAATAGAAAACAACCTATTTTCAGTCCTGACGAATAAAGGTGTAAAATTTCATAAAAATCGGCCAAACCGTTTCGGAGGAGTATGGCAACAAACACTGTAAAAAGAGCATTTTATACATATAGACGTAAACAATTTGGTTACTACTAAAATGACTATATAAAACCGTATAAACCTTTCCTGAACTTCCACAAATAATTCAACATCAAAATTAGCCAAATCGGTCCAGCCATTCTCGCGTTTTAGCGAGACTTACGAACAGCAATTATTGATCTTTATATATTAGCCCAATAAATGACCGTTTTGGAGTGTAATTTCCAGGGGCAACTCCGAATTGCATGAAAATTTGGATTTAGGTTCTACTTACCCTCCACTTCAAAGTTAAATTTGTGCCGTTGGTTGCTTTTACTTGGGGGGTAACATTTACCCCTTCTCGGGGAGTGAAAAACGCGTGTTTAAAATAAGGCCGGAAATGAATAAATTGACTTATTTTAAGCACCTTTTGTTCTATAAAGTTTTTTACGTAAGTCAATACTTTTCGAGTTATTCGCGATTTAAAATGTTGATTTTTCGACAAATAACTACGTTTTCAGAAAGTTTTTTCCAAATAACTCAAAAAGTAAATATTTTATAAAAAAAAATATTTTTAGCAAAAGTGTAACCTATAAAAAGACGAAAAAAATGGTGTACCAGTAAAGTCTACAAATTGAGTAGAAGAAAAGTTGTAGCTCATGAAAAATACGTTCTTATTCGTCTAATTCCAAATCGAATAATTCAACGCAAAATCACCGAAGAAAGAAGCGTTTTTCGGGAAAACCTTATTAACATTTTTAAAGTATCGAAAAAAAGCTTATTATTTGTTTTTTACAAAAGTTTACAGCATCAAAAATAAACGAGTTACACTGAAAAAAAGTTGGCCCTTTTTTTTGGTAAAAAAAATCGTGAAATCCTCCCTCTATTTAGCACCCTAAATGAAATTAATCGTTTGGCTTTACCATCTATTTTAACTGTATGTGTATTATTTATATGATCTGTAAGTTTGATTGGTTTGAAGTGGTTATTTTTGAAATCATTTAGTTTTATAGTAAAAAAAAATTTCTAAAAATTTTTGAAAAATTTCATTTTTTCAAAATAACTTAAAAAGTATTAGTGAAAAGAAAAATCTTAAAGAGTAAAAAAATGTAGGTTTTGCTATTATAAATATGTTAGTTTCATTTTGTTTCTCCGTAAGACAAAAATTGGTTAAGATATGACTGTTCATAATTTGCATACACTCTTGATAATGACCCATTCAAGCATTCTCAATTGTAACCCTTTTAAAAATAAACACTTTAAACCGGTGAGACTGACAGATCGTATAAAAATAGATAGGTAAATAAATTGTTTGTAAATCGGTAGCGATTAATTTCATTTGGAGAGCTAAACACGGCGAGATTTTCATGACTTTTACAAGAAAAAAAGAGAGCCAACTTTATTTTGAGCGTAACTCGCTTATTTTTAATGCTAAAACTTTTGTTAACAATTAAAACAAAACTTTTTATAAACACTTTAAAAAAGTTAAAATGGGTTTTTCCCGAAAAGTGCTTAATTTTTCGGTGATTTCACCTTGAAATATTCGATTTGGAATTAGACGAATAAGAACGTATTTTTCATGAGCTACAACTTTGTTTTTATTTAACTGATAGACTTTACACTGATACACCATTTTTTTGGGTTTTTTATAAGCTACACTTTTGCTAAGAATATTTTTTTCGATAAAATATTTACTTTTTGAGTTATAACTTTATATTTACTTTTTGAGTTATACGACGGTTTGCGAAAAACCGTCTGAAAACGTAGTTTTTTTGTCGAAAAATCAACATTTTTAATGGCAAATAACTCGAAAAGTATTGACTTACGTAAAAAGCTCTATAGAACAAAAGTTGCTTAAAATCAGTCAATTTATCCATTTCCGGTCTTATCTTGAACGCATGTTTTTTCACCTCCTAGAAGGGGTGACTGTCACCCCCCAAGTAAAAGCAACCAACGGCACAATTTCAACTTTGAAGTGGCGGGTAAGTAGAACGTAAATCCTAATTTTCATGCAATTCGGAGTTGCCCCTGAAAATTACACAGTATCGCCGAATTTCCCGTTCATTTACTGGGCTATATAAGATTAATTAAGTATTTATTAATTTTTATGGATATCGAGCATCGAATGTATTAAATCTTGCCCAAGCATTCTTTCGCTTCTAGAACATAATCAGGAACAATTCGTCATATTAGGGAGAAATCCTCAAATGTCGTAGACATTTGTTTGAAGTAATGGAGGAAAAATTTAACGTAATATAACATATTATAACACACATCGTACAAAGGACAAACATATTAAAATTAATACCGCTACTACGTTACTACATAGCGAAGATGGAGGTACAATGATACCATGATACAATGATATCATCTTCGATACGTAAGGTAGTACCGGCATTTAATTTTAATCTGTTTGCTCTTTGTCCAGTGGTGTGTTCAGTGATATCCAGGATATCTTCTTAATATGTCGAAATGCCCCTGACGATGCTCTAGGAGCGAGAGTATATTTGGGCAAGATTTAATAAATTCAGTGCTTGACATCTGCCTTTTATTTCCATAAAATTCATATATTCCAACAGACAACCATTTCCTATTTTTTTTAAATGTTAATTTACAAAAATACTTTGAAAACTGTTTGATGAATTTAGAAATTTTTAACTTTTTCTATAGTAATGTCAGTAGACTTAGGCAAATATGCAAATAAAAAAGTATGAAATATGCGCACAAATATGCAGTATTTTACCCAATGATATGCATATTTATGTAGAAAATATACATGTAATAAAAGCAATATTTACAATATTTTTTATTTACAAAAATATTTACAATATCTTCACATGTTTTATTAATTAACATGTAAATACCTACCTATGTATTTTACAAACCAAGCTTATGTAATTAAATATTTAAGTATTTCAACAAATAAATGATATTATTTCGAAGTGTGGTAACAATAGACAATAGATAAAATGCTGTTCAAAATTTTCATTTTTTTTTCAAATTTAAGATAATAGGTGGTTCTAAATTAAGTGGTTCGGAAAATGTCCCAGTTTGTACTTGAATTTCTGGAGAAAGAATCTGGTAACTACTGTTTATTTCCATGGTTGCTTTAAATTTTTGGAAAATTCCCTTCCCAATATGTATTACTTTTAATGTTTTGGCACAATGATTCCAATTCTTTTATTAAAAATATACTGTCTAACAATGATAATTTGGAAGATTCTAATAGTTTTCTGAACAAAACTTTTTGTTGATTTTATGAATGGTACTGAACTGTATATTTTCGGCATTTTCAAAGCACAGTAATTATTCACAATTACAAAGACACTACTTATTTTACAACAAAAATGAAATCGTCTAAATAAAAATTTTTACCTAGAGGTATAAACTGGCAGATTTTGGAACCATTGTATCATGGACAAAACGTGACAAAATTTATAAGCCGGTATCTTTTATTAGTTAGTACATTGCGATACCAAAAATTTATATATAAAATATATCCAAATATATAATTTGGATTATAAAACTAAATAAAATATTGAGATTTCCAAGATATTTGTTATCTGAATATAAAGAGATGTATAGTTACAACCAAAATTCCAAATTATATGCAGTTTATGCATACTTATATAAAAATATGCAAAATTGGAAATTTTTGCATTTTTTATGCATAATATGCAAAATATGCAATTTGTATATTTGCCTAAGTCTAGATGTGCAATTGCATTTTGCCAGCTGCTTTTATTAATGTTTTGTACTTCACTGCACAAAATTTTATGGTGATACTGCAGCCATTTGGCTTCTGCATATCTTCACGGTACCCATTTCAGGATTCTGGAACCCTGTACTAGCTTATACAGGTCTACTGGATACGATATTTTTTTTGGAGTTACGTGGTTTTGGTTATCTCCAAAAGCTTTATACCACATACGATTTATTTATAAAAACATTATATTTAAATAATTGATGGATTCGACCGTTACTTGATGGAAGTTCATTTTATCTAACAATAAAACACTGAAAACGTTTGTTTTCTATACTTCCACAAAACTGATTATAACTATGTGACTACAGCTGTTTCGGCGGAGTGCCTTTCTCAAGTGATATAGTTTACAATGTGTTTGCCTTTTTAAGTCTTCAACTGAAGAGGTTGAGAAGTGGGGAGCTGTTTGTCTCGAGTTGGTCATTCAGAATTATATCTGTATTTTTCAGTTTATTAATTTCCATAGATTCTAAAAAAGATAGCTTAAGGCCTTTATTTTGAATATGTAGAATTTGAAACTCTTCATTAAAAGAATGATTATGATCTAGAAGGTGAAGTGCGTATGTAGAAGTGTCTGTTTTTCTATTGTTGAATGCCCTTTTGTGTTCTGCTATCCGTTTGTCAAAAGTTCTGCCAGTTTGACCGATGTACGTTTTCGGACAGTCACCACAAGTTAGTTTGTACACACCACTCTGTAGTTGCTTTCTCTTTCGACTTTTATTGTTCTTAATATATTTGCTTAAGTTGTTGTTAGTTCTGAAAGCTGGTGTTATTCCTTTCTTTTTTATGTATCTGGCTATTTTTGTTGTTATCTTGCCAGTATATGTGAGAGAGCAGAAGGTACTGGGTTCTTTCTGTGGTGGTGGATACACTAATTTCAGGAAAAGCATCATTGCAAAATCTATTACTGATGTATGTAGTGAAACTAATAATTCCTGTTTCAAAGAAAACCAAATAGCCGTTTCAATTAAAAATAAATCAATAAAACATGACATAATATTTACAAAAGCAGACAAAGGTAACACTACTATTGCTATCGACAAACGAGACTATAATAACAAAACAATAGAATTTTTAACTAACCAAAACAGTATAAAACTAAACAAAGACCCCACAGAAAAATACCGAAAACAAATTAAACTAGCCATTGAAAATTCAAAATCAATACTAAATCCAACAGAACAGAAATACCTTAATATTATGAACCCACAACCTCCTAAATTATACTCTTTTATTAAACTACACAAACCTGACCACCCAATAAGACCTGTAGTTTCTTTTTATTATACAGCTCCGTCATATAAACTTTCAAAAAAACTGTCAGATATTATTACAGAATACACTAAATTTTCACCTAAATTCACCGTAAAAAATACACTAGAACTAGTTAATAAAATACAACATTTTCAATTGCCCAACAACTCCAGACTAATTTCATTTAACGTAAAAAATCTTTTTCCTAGTGTTCCTCCTACAGAAACTTTTGTTTTAGTTAAGAATCTTTTAGACCATAATAGTACAAATCCGATCATTGCATCTGAAATTTTACACCTTCTTGAAATTTGCATAAATCAAGACTATTTTGAATTCAATAATCAAATATACACAAACAACAGTGCAGGACTTATTATGGGTAATCCTCTAAGCCCATTGCTATCAGATATATTTATGAACCAACTTGAAACAACAATTTCTAAACATCCCGTATTTAAACAGTTCTTATATTGGTGGAGATACGTGGATGATATACTAGTATGCTTTACAGGAACTAACAGACAACTTGACCAATTTCTATCATATATTAATTCACTTCATAATAATATTGAGTTTACAATAGAAACAGAACAGAATAACTCCATAAACTTTCTAGATGTAACGATTTCCAGACTACACAACAAACATGAGTTCTCCGTATATCATAAACCTACCCATACTGACACAACTATACACAATTCATCATCCCATCCTACACAACACAAATTAGCAGCCTACCATAGCATGATACATAGACTGACAGAAATTCCCATGACAAAAAATAACTTCGAGATAGAACTAAACATCATTAAACAAATAGCAGTAAACAACGGCTATAACGAACAAACAGTTAACAAAATTTTAAACCAAAAACTCCATAAGAAAGCCCTGAAATTAGTGTATCCACCACCACAGAAAGAACCCAGTACCTTCTGCTCTCTCACATATACTGGCAAGATAACAACAAAAATAGCCAGATACATAAAAAAGAAAGGAATAACACCAGCTTTCAGAACTAACAACAACTTAAGCAAATATATTAAGAACAATAAAAGTCGAAAGAGAAAGCAATTACAGAGTGGTGTGTACAAACTAACTTGTGGTGACTGTCCGAAAACGTACATCGGTCAAACTGGCAGAACTTTTGACAAACGGATAGCAGAACACAAAAGGGCATTCAACAATAGAAAAACAGACACTTCTACATACGCACTTCACCTTCTAGATCATAATCATTCTTTTAATGAAGAGTTTCAAATTCTACATATTCAAAATAAAGGCCTTAAGCTATCTTTTTTAGAATCTATGGAAATTAATAAACTGAAAAATACAGATATAATTCTGAATGACCAACTCGAGACAAACAGCTCCCCACTCCTCAACCTCTTCAGTTGAAGACTTAAAAAGGCAAACACATTGTAAACTATATCACTTGAGAAAGGCACTCCGCCGAAACAGCTGTAGTCACTTAGTTATAATAAATTTTGTGGAAGTATAGAAAACAAACGTTTTCAGTGTTTTATTGTTAGATTATATTTAAAATTGATAATAAATAACAACTAAGTCATTCTTTTCTTTTAAAGACAAATGCAAATGTAATTGCCGTGGTTGAGTGTGATTAAACAATAATTGTTTATTAATTAATTCAGTACGATTTATTCAATTACTTAGTTGTTTTTTTACTTTATGACATTTGCATATAAGAAACGTTATTTGTATTCGTTGTTTTTCCGTTATTACCTACGTGTGTGAACGGAATCTGTTGATAGCTTTCATTCCTGAAATTATGCTGGTGCAGATTATTGTTTGTTATAGATGATTAATCGCTTTCTTACTATCACTGTTTCCACTTTTACTACTTATTATAGTTATTACTTATTGTAGTTAGATACGCGGACGATACAGTACCTAGGTAATTCTGTCAGAACGTATCGAAGGTCACCAAATTTCGCTGGATCGTATGCAAGGAGTAGGGCAGGAAATGGGCATTAAAATAAACTAGCACGGTTCTTTTAAAAGGTCAAAGCTTCTTAACCCTTAACCGTTTTCAGACGGTTTTTCGCAAATAACTCAAAAAGTAAGTATTTGGTCGAAAAAAAATTCTTATCAAAAATATAGCACGTAAAAAAGTGAAACATATGGTGAATATATTAGGTCACTATACCTAGTAGAAGCAGAGTTATAGCTACTGAAAAATAGGTTCATATTCGTCAAATTCCAAATCGAATATATTAACGTGCCATAACCAAAAAACGAAAAACTTTTTTGGGGAAAACTCATTTTAACTTTTTTAAAGTGTTTAAGAAATGCTTATTTTTGTTTTTTATAACGATTTTTTAGCATCAAAAGTAAACAAGTTACGCTCAAAATAAAGTTGGTCCCTTTTTTTTGGTAAGAAATCGGGAAAATCAACCCCTAATTAGTATTTCAAATGAACTTAATTGCTACCACTACACAAGTTTTTTACTCGCGTATGTATTGAACATATGATCTGTAAGTTTCATCCGTTCAAAGTTCTTATTTTTGAAAGAGCTGTAGTTAAAAGGGCTTGAACGAGTCACTTATCACGAGTGTATGCAAATTTAGAAACACCGTATCTTAACCAATTTTTGTCTTACAGAAAAACAAAAAATACAAAATATTCAGAAAAGTGAAGCCGACTTTTTTTATTGTTTAAGATTTTTGGTATCTCTAACAATTTTTAAGTTATTTAAAAAAAACATTTTTTTCAAAATTAAATTTTTTAAAAATTTTACGTTAAAACCAATTTTTTTCAAAAATAAGCACATTGAATCGATGAAACTTACAGATCACATAAACACAACATAAGTAAAGTAACTTGTGAAGCGGTAACGATTAATTTCATTAAAGTTGCTAATTGGGGGGTGATCTTCCTGATTTTTTTTTGCCAAAACAAAATAGACCAACTTTATTTTGAGCGTAACTTGCTTACATTTGATGCTAGAAATTAAAAAAAAACAAAAATAAAGCTTTTTTAAAAAGTTTAAAAGAGTTGTAATGTGTTTTTCCCAAGAATGCTTCAATATTTGGATATTTCACATTGAATTATTCTATTTGGAATTTTTCGAATATGAACCTATTTTTCATTAGCTATAACTCTGCTTTTGCTAGCTATAAATACCTAATATATACACCGTTTTTTCACTTTTTTATAGGCTACAGTTTTGCTAAGAATATTTTTTTCGACAAAATGCTTACGTTTTGAGTTATTTGCGAAAAACCGTCTAAAAACGTGGTTATTTTATTAAAAAATAAACATATTCATTTGCAAATAACTCGAAAAGTTACTTAAAATTAGTCAGTTTATCCATTTCGGGACTTATCTTGGACATATATTTTTTCACCCCCGAGATGGGGTGAAACTCACCCCCAGGGCAAAAGCCCACACATCGGCACCATATCACTTTTTTTATTTGACATATCAGCTATGCGTATGCTAAATTTCATGTCAATCCAAGCAGTTCTTTAAAATTTACAGCAAAAACCGTGAAAGAATGTACTATTGGTTTACAGCTTATACCACAATTATATAAATCTAGGCACTATAATAATAATTGTGAAGCTTATTAAATATGTTTATAAGTAGTCATTTATCCAGTTTCCTTGTTATATAATTATTCAACTACTTTTTACTTAAAAAATTCTAATTGCTTGAATATTGACAAATAATATCAAATATATAAACTACATGTGAAGGTAATTTCTCAAGGACAACTAGCAATTAGTCAATAATATGCACACTACACGTCCCATATTACTTGCATACTTGCTCTACTAGTCTACTGGAAGTAGTAAATGTTATCTAATAGGATTGAATTCTATAAATTGAATGAAATGTCATAACCTAAAGAACTTCTTATTTCCGGAAACAATATGCATTTACCGCTCATATTAGTTCAAATGTGTAATTGCATAGAAAAAAAGCAACTTAACTTTGGTCTAGAATTTTGTAACCCACAAGCAACTCCTCGCGTACTAAAACGGAAGCAATTTAGAAAAGAAAGAAATATACGAATAGAAGAAGGAAGCAGAAAAAATAGGAAGGTCAAGAATGGTAAAAGAAGGTAAAAAATGTAACCAGGTGTAAATTTTCTATAAGCGTCATAAGCTTGGCAGGCTGTTAACACCTGCTTTATTGTTATTGCGTAAGGTTGCAATGACCTAAGCAAAGACGGACTGGGATTATAAAATATGGTGAGATCTGTTAATTGGATATGGATTGCATGAATCAGTAGGTGTCTTTTTTTATCTCTTAATTTAGAAAAGTTGTGCAGTATGTATTTACTTAATGTATCTTTATAATAGATAGGTTTATTATTTTATTTATTTATTTATCAACGGGCAATCACCCAATTAAAATACAGTGTAAACATTAATCACAGGAGATTTATAACCTAACCTAAAGTAAATTTAAAAATTTGAATCATACAAACTAGGAACATTAAATAAATAACAAACATTAACAAAAAATGTACAAAACATCAAGTTATCACATACAGTTAAGCTGAGCTTTAAATTCATTTGGAAAACTATAACAATCTAAACCCTCCGAATATTGGTTAACAAACCTAGGTGTTCTGGACATGAAGGAGTTGTGTCCGTAGTTAGTGCGATGGGGTCTAATGTAAAAAGGTTGATTTAGCCTCGTTTGTCTACTGGGAACATGGAGGCTAATTTTCTCCAATAGTTGAGGACCAAAATTATTGGAGTGTAGTATATTATAAAACATTGTGAGATCCTTATGCATGCGTCGGATTTGGAGAGAGGTTATTTGAGAGACTTTTCTATATTAGAATAGTTAATTTCATCAACCCTCTGGTTTTGTTTAAATGCAGCAAATCTTAGGAACTTGTGCTGAACTCTCTCAATAGCTAGACTATGGGTGTTATAGTGTGGAGACCAAACACATGAACAGTAATTTAGGTGAGGTCTCACAAGTGAACAATACAATACTTGTATGGATGGGATATTTGTACAACGTTTGATAAACCCTAAAAGTTGAAGTGATTTTGAGACAATAGATGAGATATGGGGGATGTAGGATAAGCCGGAATCGAGCACAACACCTAGGTCTTTTATCTGAGATACAGAATCTAAAGGACAATCCTTAATAGTATAGATATAATTTGTAGGAGTTCTATTTGGACCAAAAACCATTAAGTGACACTTTTTAACATTAAGTTCCATTCCGTTGCCATCACACCAATAGCTCAACCGATCCAAGTCAGATTGTAATTTTTGATAGTCACCATCATTCCTGATTTTCAAATATAATTTTAAATCGTCAGCAAACATTAGGAAAAAAGCAAAGTGGAAACAGGAGGCAATATCATTAACATAGATATTGAATAGAAGGGGTCCAAAATGTGACCCTTGTGGAACTCCTGAAGGTACCTTAATTTTGTATTTGTTGTTTTGTTTTATATTTGTATTCTTGCAGATAGGTAGGATAACAACCATTCTAAAAGTTTACCCTGGATACCCAGATCTCTCAACTTATTGATTAAAATCTTGTGATTTACACCTTCAAGAGATTCCACAAGGAAGTCGGTAAATGTCAATAAATTAAGTTCAGTGGAGCGGCCAGAGAGAAATCCAAATTGCTGGTCGATAAAACAGTATTTTAAACTTGCTGACAAATAGTCACAAACAAGACTTTCAAAAACTTTGGGAATACAACTCAGAATGCTAATCGGACGATAATTGTTCACTTGAGACTTATCTCCAGATTTTAGTATTGGAGTAATAAAGCTAGTTTTCCAGTAGGCTGGGAACATCCCGGCCTTTAATGACAGGTTAAAAATGTGAAAAAGAGGTCTAGAAAGTAAAAAGCTTAAGCGTTTAAGAAAAGAAGGTGGAAGACCATCTGGACCTGGCCCCTTGTTGCTATCCAAAATGAAAAGTTTTTCATACATAGACGAAATAGAAATGCCAAATTGAGATATAGTAAATTGTGATAAGTTGATGTCACCAGAATCTAAAATATTATCCTGCAAAACACAATCTCTATCACTATAAGTTTTTTAAAAAGTTATTATGTTTATTATGATTATTTAAATCCTGCAGATTGTCGTAATAATTTAATTCGAAAGTTTGTGCGACAGATTCTTAATTATTTCATGTTTATTATTTCTCTTCTACTTCTTCTTCCTCTTTATAAGCAATGTGATTTATCTCTAGCTATTTTGACCACACGCGTCTCCCTTCTTCTGCTTATGTTTTAATTTCATTCTTTTTTGTATTTAGTGCCCATTCGTTTATACACTATAAGTTACATTTTCCTCTAATGTCTTCACTCATCTTTCAACATATTCATTTTTTATAGATAAGGTCTTTAAAATTGGGATCATAACCACGAAATAAAAACTCGTATGGAAAAACCCAGAAGCTCTTTTAACAGTCTTACGAAGATTCTGTTAACTTATCTTTAAGTACCAATATACGCATAAGAATTCTTAGATGTTTCCTCCTCTATGGAGTAGAAAGTTGGAGTCTTACAGAAGATGCCATAAAACGATTAAATGCATTTGAAATGTGGTGCAACCAACATATCGCTCACTGAATTCTATAGTGGCACAACCGCAAAAATGAAGTTCTGAGATAATAATTGACCATGAAGTTTCACATCATAAAATACCATTAAAATTACAATTTATGGATAAGAGGTCCACAGAAGAAAACAAATACTTGTCAATGAATGGTTAGATACATATTACATTTTTTTCCATTATATGAATTTCGAGAACTTTGGTATAAATATGCCAGTATTGAATTCAAGTTTTATAGTGTTTTGGCAAAGATGGTAGGTCGTAAGTAGTAGCATAGAGTTCATAAAAAAAACGATTTTATTTTTTAATCATGTTTTTATTCGCACTGAAGATATACTATATGAACATAACAATATTTTTCTTACTAATAACTAAAAAAGAATTTTAAAATGATTATTAGTTATAGAAAAACCTTGTTTATAGAAACAAGAATAAAAACGTGGAATGTAAGTTGATGTAAAATTCACTGTGACTTTTACTAATTGCATTGGATCGAATAGGATACATTATACCTTTTCTGGAAATTGGAGACCCTTTTAATTTCAATGTCTTTAAAAGAGAATACTTTGCTAGGATTTATGGTTCGTATTTCTGTGAATAAGTTCACCATTTTAAAATAAAATTCGTCAAAGGAAGTTTTATACAGGAAAATGCTATGATTATCCTTTTCGACGTTAAGTAATGAAACATCACTTAATAGAGACTTCTCCCTAAAGACCTAAAGGAATACATAAAGTCGAAGTGAAAAAACTTTGCACATCCTTACTTTTGTACATTGTTTAACAAAATAAAAAGCATTGTTATTGGTTCTTTCACCAATCTTTGCTACATTAACCTGTTCCATCAATGACATTATAATGTAGTTTAGCTGCTTGGAAATGTCTACCAAATCAAAGTATAACTTAAAAACGTTCGTCTCTCTTCTTCTATTCTATATATTTCCGGTAGATGTTTGCCTGCATTTTGTGATGTCACACGGATTTTTAACTGATCTGCCTGGAACGGGTTGTAAATTTGTCCAATTGAAGATTGTCCAGAGTTTCGGAGGCGTTTAATTCGGTTTTGTATCCACTGCTTACATTCTTCTTCTTCTTACACTCTAAGTGAAATAAAAGAAAAAGTAAACCTATACTGGCACAACTTTGTTCTTTCATGGCATAAAGTGAAATATTTGAATTAAAGTAAATTCTATACCGACACAACCTTATATTTTGGTGACCCAAATAGCATGCTTTTGCCAAAAAATTCATTTCATACTGTTACAACTTTTAATGTGCCGGTATAGACTAAAATATAAGATATTTTTATTGAAGCTTATAAAAATTAAAAGTGGCATAACATTAGTTTTATGAAAATGTGCCGGTATTCCACGTAGAAGCAACACAAACACACCTAAAGTAAACGTCATATTAAATATGTGACGGTATAGTGCTGCCGCTCGAGAGAAATGGAGGGAAATATGCACGTGGTACAACTCTATCTATAGGGGATTCTATGCAAGCTATACTAGGGGATTCTATACTAGGGGATTCTATGCAAGCTACCGTTATGCCGGTTTTGTTCAATTATAAAGTGAAATTTTGTGATTTTTAAGTACTAGTGATTATTACAAAATACCATTTTCTGAAAATGTGCCACTATAGAACTCAGTGAGCGATATGTTGAGGGTCTCATTTATACACCACACAACTAACATAACCATTCTCCAGAGGCTTAGAAAAGATAAAGAAATTATTAACACCGTAAATAACAGCAAACTGGTTTACTTTGGCTACATTATGCGTAATAATAAATACCGACTTGTACAGTTGATTCTATATGGCAGTTTTTTTTTTATAAAAATATGAATAAATACTGTTTTTCAAGCCTCTGGTATTAAATACAAAACCTCTTGTACTTAACAAAACCGTTAATTTAGTTATCACTTCTCAAATAATTTATTTCTTTCTGTTAATTGAGGACCGCCGACCGATCTAGAGAATTATAATCTTGGTGAAAACGCGAAAGAGTCATTATGTAAATGATATAAAAAAAGAATTGGGTCACTGATTTGTCCAATGAAGTATTAATACTATTTCCTTTACTTACAAAACTACTATTAAAGTAACACATTAAAATTGCAGTATCGTTTACAAAGTCAATAAATCTGCAAATCGTTTTTATATGCTAATATTTCATACTTGTTTAACCGTTTAAAGCACAAGAATTCACCTATACAAATGGAGATATATTTCTGACAGAAAAAATTACGGTGCATCGATTAACGGTATAAATCATTTCTATTGATTGATTGTAGCAAATTATTTTTATCTTCTTCTTCTTCTTTTTCTTTTATATAGGCAGTACTGCCTGTTTTTCTTCAACGGTGCCTTTCATTCTGTCCCTAAATGTTCATTCAATCTTTTCGTTGGGCGTCCTATACTTCTTCTGCCTAAAGGTGACTTTTCCATGGCTATTATTACTATCTTTGATTCAGACATCCCGCTTATGTGTTGATTCCACTCTTCTTTTCTGTTCTTTACCCAGATAGTTATATATATATATATATATATATATATATATATATATATATATATATATATATATATATATATTGTCTACCTCACATATGCGTCTGATTTCCTCACTTCTTACCCTGTCCTGCAGTCCTTTTCCAGCAATCCTTCTTAAGATCTTTATTTCGTTGGTCTCCAGATGTATTTGTGTTTTGCTTGTACCTGGTCTTGTTTCGGCCGTGTAAGTCATAACTGGTCTAATAACTGACTTATATATTGGGGCCTTTGTTTCCAATCTTAGGTGTTTATTTTTCCAAATTGTGTTGTTTAGGCATCCGGCCGTTCTACTGGCTTTAATTATTTGGTATTTTTCCTCTTCTTCGATATTATTGTCGGCTGATAGATTAATTCACAGGTATTTGAAAGTCGCTACTTTTACTTGCTGTATAATTTAATTGTCTAAGTCCAATTTGCATTCTTATTGGTTCATTGGATATTACTAAGCTTTTTGTTTTTTGGGCTGATATTTTCATATTCATTTCTTTTGCGTTAATGTTGAATTCGTGCAGTAATCTTTGTAGGTCTTCTTCGCACTCTGCTACTAACACGGTGTCATCAGCGTAACAAAGTATTTTTATCTCTCTATCGCCCATTTTATATGCCCTTTTTTTTTCTTCACTTGTTTTATTATTGCATCCAACATTGTGTTAAATAGTAGAGGACTTAGTGAATCTCCTTGCCTGATTCCTGTGTTTGCTTCTATGCGTTCTGTTATTATTCCATTGACTTTCATTTCTATTTTATTTCTTACACATAAATATGTTTTCTATCAGATTTATGATATCCAGTGGTAAATTTTTATCATATAGTAGGTGTATCACATCTTATAAATGTATTCTATCAAACGCTTTCTCTAGGTATGTGAAACAGAAAAAGGCTGGCTTGTTATATTCTAATGATTTCTCCGCTATTTGCCTTATCACAAAAACTGCATCGTTACATGATCTTCCACTTCTAAATCATTGTTGTAAAATGTTTCGTTTTTTGAATTAAAATTTTTTTTTAAATCGGTGTATTTTACCGACTTAAAAGCAAGAGTATCAAAAAGCTTAAAAATTCAACACAAAAAGTTATTTGATAAAATATCCGTTGTCCTACACAAAGCGAGACGCATATTACTAGTACTAGAAATTCTGGAAGATAAATAGGCGTACCAGTTTTCGTTTTTCTAAATAAAAGCGTTCTGTAGGTATTAAAAAAAACTAATTTCGAGACGCCATCTTCAAAACCCCCTCTCTCCATCTCTGTAACTCCGTCCAGGAACCATTTTAGGACACGGTGAATTGGGTTAAATTGTCTCAAAATTATCTGAAGAATCTCCAGTCTTCGTTATTCGGGAGAGTTTCTGAACACCCTGTATATACAATACCAGAATCAAACCAAAATATAGAAATATAAAATAATATCCGTTGTACACTTCATTACTATATTACAAAATTTTCATTAGAAAACAAACTGACCATCCCTAAAACAATACTCAAACTAGTGTGGACATACGGAATCAAGCTGTGGGGCTGTAGCAAACCATCCAACACCAAAATACTACAAACATTCCAGTCAAAAATTATTTGTATCTTAGCTAAAGCCCCATGATACGTGTCAAACCACACCCTTCATGCAGACCATAACATTTCTTTCATCAATGATGTGATCGTTGATCACTCCAAAGATACATGAATCGCAGCACAAACCATTCAAGCCGTCTCATAGACGAATTATTCAACCCTCCACTGATTGACAGACGCCTAAAAAGACTTTGGTCAGAAGATGTAGCTGCTAGGTGAATTCCAGAGAGTCGTCAATGGACGACACCTGCCACAAGCCAAGAACTTATAGCATATTTACTTGTAGTAGATTGTAAATTAGCAATGAATAAATACATAAATAAAAAACTTACGCTCCAAGGACAGTATAATATTCCAATGTGAAGTGATAGTAACAAGTCTTTGGAGGTTCACCTTCCCTACAAGCTCTTGCACATTCGTCAGGAGATGATAAAGAAGGATTATTTCGTAATTCGTTCGTCGCCGATGTTTTAAAATCTAAATGTTTTACGAAAGTGTGTGTCTTGGCGGGTCCTCTTTGTCTGGTATTGGGGTGAGACTGTATCACACCCTGCTGGGACGTGAAAAAATCTGGATTATCTACCGACGAAAAATCCCAATAGCTGGCAGCAGTTGACTGGTCGTCGGCACCTGAAAGGAAAAAATATTTTTTAGTAAAAAATCCACAAGGAAAAAGTTTTCCTGTAGTTGGCTGTATACCATATAATACAAAAAACAGTAAAATCCTGTATAAAAGGTATATTTAAAATCCCTCAAAAGGGCCACATCAAAATCACAACATAACTAGTTTTCGACTGGTTTACCAGTCATCATCAGTGTTTACCTAAAATGAATATAACCTGATAAAATAATTCAAAGATATTGAAATTTTGACTACGGTTAAGAAAGTTATAGGTTATACTCACGTGCAATGTACATGCTAACCACCAAGATATTGTTTGACAAAAATATGTGGGTCAAAGCCCAGTAAAAGTTGTCCGTCAAGGAAACATTGGTTTAAAATGTTACATCAAACTAGGATGTTTAAAATATTTGGCTAATCTGCCCCAGGTAACATCTGAGCTTTGGATATGACTTGTTCACATGTTAAAAGTATGACGGCAAGTGACAATGCAATGGATAGAGACCTCCGAACGATGACAAGGACAAGACAGAAATGACAGTTCCACAGGAAGTTGAAAATTAACCTGTCATATTTAAAGACTTAAATGTACAGCTTGTTAAAATTAGAAATGATGTAATAACACACTCCATTGTAAAAATTATCATTTAAAATTCGTTGTTATAGTTAAAAATTTTCTTCACGTATACTTTAGTGGAGTTAGTTAGGCAAACCACATTACACAAAAGTTTGGTATTCGAGAACTGAATTCAGTAATAAAATCTTATTATCAAGAGATCTAAGATTTAAAAAAGTAATTTTGTGTTGATTTAAAGTTATCGAATTTATTTAACTTATTGGTAGCTGTTGGAATTTGTGTAGGTAAGTGTGTAACAAATCACAATGGGGGTGACTCAGGTGTAAAAATGTCTTAAATACCTAAGCTGCCCGGATACCTAAGGGTCCAAAAACCAAGACCGTAATAGGATGATGACAATAGGGGCTGGGGGTATGAGATGTCTGTGAGGAAATTAGTGAGAAAGGAACATGAACGAGACCCAAAAAGAAAATTAGACTTTTGATTTGGTTTTACTAAAGATGAGTGTTATATGTTGGTAATGATAGATTAAACAGGTAGGGTGAGAATAGCCATATGTAGAAATATGGTGGTGGGATGTATGTAGATGAAAATTTGTAAAATATGGATGTCTGTGGATGATGATATCAGTAACATATATGTATGTTATGAATAGATAAAAGTGGTTAGATGGCTGAAGATGACAAAAGAATTATTGTGGCTAGTACCAGATAAATTATTATAAGTGTGAAAGTGAACGAAGCAGTAGAAGGGGGGTGAAAAGTGATATTGTAAATGTGTTAAGAAAAAAGTTGTCGATGGAGTGGTTGGAAGTTGCGATTGAACGAAACATGGCGGTTGACACAATTCGGACTTTTCTGTTTTTTCTTTTAATATTTCTAGGTCCTCGTACAAGTCTAATTTTAAGAAGTCTTTCTGTGGGATATTGTGAAGTAGAGCGACATCATCTGGGATATTCAACGTATGCTTTTTTTGTTTGAGATGTTAAGAAAATGTAGAGGTGTTCTCTCTTTTGGTGTGTTTAAGAGAGCGATAAGCAAGTGATCTACAAGTTCTTCCTATGTAAGTAGCATCACAGTCAGAACATTGCAGTCTATAAACACCACTACGATTCATGTAATTGATACTATCTTTGGAATTGGATAGAGATTGTCCTAAGTTGTTGGATAATTTAAAAGAAATTTGGATGTTGTCTACTGAAGATCTGTTGTCTACTTCACAACATCCCACAGAAAGACTTCTTAAAATTAGACTTGTACGAGGACCTAGACATAATAAAAGAAAAAACAGAAAAGTCCGAATTGTGTCAACCGCCATGTTTCGTTCTATCGCGACTTCTAACCACTCCATCGACAACTTTTTTCTTAACACATTTACAATATCACTTTTCACCCCCCTTCTACTGTTCACTTTCACACTTATAATAATTTATCTGGTACTAGCCACAATAATTCTTTTGTCATTTTCAGCCATCTAACCACTTTTATCTATTCATAACATACATATATTTTACTGATATCATCATCCACACACATCCACATTTTACAAATTTTCATCTACATACATCCCACCACCATATTTCTACATATGGCTATTCTCACCCTACCTGTTTAATCTATCATTACCAATATATAACACTCATCTTTAGTAAAACCAAATCAAAAGTCTAATTTTCTTTTTGGGTCTCGTTCATGTTCCTTTCTCACTAATTTCCTCACAGACATCTCATACCCCCAGCCCCTATTGTCATCATCCTATTACGGTTTTGGTTTTTGGACCCTTAGGGATCCGGGCAGTTTGCGAAGTCTTTAGGAATTAGTCGCCTAAGTTTGAGCTTGTGCTTTCTTAATGATACATCCCCCTAGATTATTTAAGACATTTTTACACCTCAGTCACCCCCATTGTGATTTGTTACACACTTACCTACACAAATTCCAACAGCTCATTCCTCACAGACATCTCATACCCCCAGCCCCTATTATCATCATCCTATTACGGTTTTGGTTTTTGGACCCTTAGGGATCCGGGCAGCTTGCGAAGTCTTTAGGAATTAGTCGCCTAAGTTTGAGCTTGTGCTTTCTTAATGATACATCCCCCTAGATTATTTAAGACATTTTTACACCTCAGTCACCCCCATTGTGATTTATTACACACTTACCTACAGAAATTCCAACAGCTACCAATAAGTTAAATAAATTCGATAACTTTAAATCAACACAAAATTACTTTTTTAAATCTTAGATCTCTTGATAATAAGATTTTATTACTGAATTTAGTTCTCGATTACTAAGCTTTTGTGTACAGGGTTACGCAATTGAACTGTTAGCAACTTCACATCAATATATCTGGCAAATCGATAATGACAAAGTTGACAGTACGTCAAAGTTGGCCTGATAACACTTCAGTATATTGTTTAATACGCCGCCAAAAGCATTTGCATCTAAGTTTTATACATACAACAAAAGTTATTCGCAATGGAATTTAATAGTGTGATGGCGTTATATTTGGCGGGAAAATCACAACCAGCTATTGTAGGTCAGCTCAAATACCTCAAAGTGAATAAAATGTTTGTGTATCGCACCATACCTCGTTATAATGATACTGGTAGCATTGCCAAACGCTATGGTGGTGGACGAAAAAAAGCAGCGACATCACTTGAAATGGTTCGGAAAGTGAAGGCTTCTCTTGAGCGAAATCCACGTCGTAGTGGTAATCAAATGGCCAAAGAACTGAAAATATCCCAGCGAAGCATGCAACGAATATTGAAACAAAAGCTCAAGGTCAAGCCTTACAAGTTTCAAAAAGCACACAATCTTACATCAAAGCAAAAAAAAGTTCGGCTTGAAAGAGCAAAGGAATTGTTACGCCTGCACGAACGTGGCGAATTTCCGAACATAGTGTTTAGTCCTGTCGCCAGGGGGGGTACAACGGCCTCCTTTATTCGGATACCCAAGTTTTTTTCATGTATTTTGACCCGTAGAATACGAATTTTTTGGGTAACAGTTGATCCGGATGTCGATAAGATTGTTATTGACCAAGAACTTGAAGAATTACATAACCGCGATCTCTCGCAAAACAAAACATTTTTTGGTATTTTTTGGGTCATTCTAAGCAAAACATGTTTCTACAATTTTTTTCGTAGGATGGCTAGTTTTCGAGATAACCGCGGTTGAACTTTCAAAAAATCGAAAAATTGCAATTTTTGAACCTGAATAACTTTTGATTAAAAAATAAAATAGCCAGTCTGCTTACCGGATTTGAAAGTTTAAGTCAAATTATATCGGTTTTAATTATTTGCATTGCTAAAAATTTATTTTTTTATTGTTTAACAAAGCTATAAACACATAGTGTTTCCCGTGCCTTTACATGCATTTTAACGCATGCTACGTAGAAATAGCCTCGATTGCACTAGTACCTATTCTACCTACTCGTTAGATTTTAAATGAGAAATCATAGAAAACATCACTCACTCACTAGGTGTTTGTAGCTTTGTTTAACAATAACACAATAAATTTTTAGCAATGCAAATAATCAAAACCGATATAATTTGACTTGAACTTTCAAAGGCGCTAAGCAGAATTGCTATTTTATTTTTTAATCAAAAGTTATTCGGGTTTAAAAATTGCAGTTTTTCGATTTTTTGAAAGTTCAACCGCGTTTATCTCGAAAACTGAGCATCATACGGGAAAACTTGTTAGAACATTTTTTACTTAGAATAATCCAAAAAGTACAAAAAAATGTTTTGTTTTGTGAGAAACCTCTGTTATGTAATTCCTCAAGTTCTTGGTCAATAACAATCTTATCGATATCCGGATCAACTGTTACCCAAAAAATTCGTATTCTACGGGTCAAAATACATGAAAAAAACTTGGGTAAGTCCATCTGAATAAAGGAGGCCGTTGTACCTCCCTGGCGACAGGACTAGTTCTCTGATGAGAAAAATTTTCCTATTGAACAGTTCATAAACTCTCAAAATGATCATGTTTACTTGACTGAACGCACCTACGAAAATTTGAGCCTACGAACGGCCACCCGAAGTAATTTCCCATCTCAAGTAATGGTATGGGCAGCTGTAACCGTCGATGGACGCTCTCCAATCGTTTTTATTGAATCTGGTGTCAAAGTCAATGCAACTTATTATCGGGAAAATGTTTTAGAAGATGCTTTAGAGCCGTAAGCACGCAAACATTTCGGTTGTAGACCATGGACGTTCCAACAAGACTCGGCACCGTCTCATAAAGCTAGTGTGAACCAAGAATGGTTAAAAAACCATGTTCCACACTTCATTTCATCCACACAATGGCTTTTAGTCCTGTCGCCAGGGTGGGTACAACGGCCTCCTGTATTCAGATGGACTTACCCAAGTTTTTTTTATGTATTTTGACCTGTAGAACACGAATTTTTTGGCTAACAGTTGATCCGTATGTCGATAAGATTGTTATAAACCAAGAAGTTGAGGAATCACATAACAGCGATTTCGTGCAAAAGAAAACATTTTTTTGTATTTTTTGGGCCTTTCTAACCAAAAAATGTTCCCAAAAATTTTTTCGTAGGGTGCATAGTTTTCGAGATAAACGCGGTTAAACTTTCAAAAAATCGAAAAATTGCAATTTTTGAACCCGAATAACTTTTGATTAAAAAATAAAATAGCAATTCTGCTTACCGCATTTGAAAGTTCAAGTCAAATTATATGGGTTTTAATTATTTGTATTGCTAAAAATTTATTATTTTATTGTTAAAACAAAGCTATAAACACCTAATGCTTGAGTGATGTTTTCAATGATTTCTCGAAAATCGAATGAGTAGGTAGAGGAGGTAAAAGTGCAAGCGGGGCTATTTTTACGTAGCATGCATTAAAACGCATGTATTAGGCACGGGAAACACTATGTGTTTTTAACAATCAAAAAATAAATTTTTAGCAATGCAAATATTCAAAACAGATCAAATTTGACTTAAACTTTTAAAGGCGGTAAGCAGAATTGCTATTTTATTTTTTATTCAAAGGTTATTCGGGTTTAAAAATTGCAATTTTTCGATTTTTTGAAAGTTCAACCGCGTTTATCTCGAAAACTATGCATCCTAGGAAAAAACTTGTAGGAACATTTTTTGGTTAGAATGACCCAAAAAATACAAAAAATTGTTTTTTTTGCGAGAAATCGCTGTTATGTAATACCTCAACTTCTTTGTTTATAACAATCTTATCGACATCCGGATCAACTGTTACCCAAAAAATTCGTGTTCTATGGGCCAAAATACATAAAAAAACTTGGGTAAGTCCATCTGAATTAAGAAGGCCGTTGTACCCCCCCTGGCGACAGGACTATTTCGAATTCGCCAGACGCAAATCCGATGGACTATTCCATCTGGTCCATTTTGGAGAGCAAGGTGAGGACTAAAAAATATGCCAGTATGGATGCGCTGAAGAAAGACATTATACGTGAATGGGCCAAAATACCGGAAGATCACATTCGTGCAGCATGCAACTCGTTTTTTGATCGTTTGAAGGCCATAGTCAAGGCAAAAGGTGGCCACATCGAGCTAAAATGAGTGGATTCTGAAATTCTGGAGTAGGTACATATACATGGATTCAGAAAGAAATACACCACAACAGACCACTATTGAAAGCGTTATTGAGTACAGACTACCGCTATAATAATATATTGCTTTTGTGGATTTTGAAAAGGACTTTGGCTGTATTACACTGGGCTATACAATCCTCGCTAATAAATGGATGGATCGACTATCGATACACAGAAATACACTCGCGATCATAAAATCCGGGTCACCCTGAAAATTTCAAGTTTCTTGAACATTTTTGCCTCTGGTACAGTAATAACATTTTTTTAGGCTAAGCTAATGTATTTTTTATTTGTCATCAATGTTCGTTTGAAAAAAAAAACGGTTTTTTATTGAAACAGTAGATAACAAACCAAATTGTTGATAATTCAGACAAACGAAAAAAAAATGGAAAGTACAGAACGTGGTAGAACATCAGTGAAATTTCAATGTCTAATATCGTGTATTGCCTCTCCTTGCTCTAATAACCTCTTGCAGACGACGGGGCATACTCTCAATTTTACTCCGGATTACATGTTGTGGTATGCTATTCCACTCTCTAACTAACAGATCCTTAAGCTCCTGTGCGTTGTTAGGAGAAGGTATATGGGTTTGAATACGTTTTTTTTAAATCATCCCAGATATGTTCGATAGGATTAATGTCCGGAGACCTAGCTGGCCAGGGTAACCTCGTAATTCCAACCTCGTCCAAGTATTGCATACTGATCCTGGCAACGTGCGGTCGCGCGTTGTCCTGCATAAAAACGGTATCTTCTCCAAGCCCCACTATGGCGGGCATAACATGTTCCTCCAGAATCTCCGTAATCTACCTTCGTTCAGTTAAGGACCCATTTTCGACAAAAGTTAATTCTTTGCGGAAGTCGGAAGCCACACCTCCCCAAGCCATAACCGAGCCACCACCAAATGGCATTCTTAGCAATGCAAGCTTGTCAAAATCGTTCGCCGGTTCTCCTCCAAACTCTTACAGGTCCATCGGATCGAGTTAGGCAGGATCCTCGATCCTCGATTCATCTGAAAATAACACTTTGCTCCAATCGTTAATTCCCCAATGCGCGTATTGTCGAGCAAAAGCTAGTCGTGCAACTCGATCCTCCCGGCGAAGTGGCGGTCCTGTAGCCATTACCCGAGAAGATATTCCAGAAGAGCGAAGTCTTCTCCTGACTGTTGCAACGCTAACGTTGCAATTTCTTACTTCCTGTAGATGATTTCGATGCATAACTGCAGTTGAGGTCAGGTTTCGTAAAGCTTGACTCACAAGGAAACGGTCATCTCGTGCCGTGGTCTTTCTTCTTGGTCCAGAGCCAGGCCGTCTGGTTAGCAAACCCGTCTCCTGAAATCGTTGAAGTACTCGTTGAACCGTAGAAAGGCTTACACCAAGAGTTCTTGCGACTTGCCGTTGAGCTTGACCGTCTTCCACAAGCGCAACAATTCGTGCCGTTTCAACAACAGTCAAAGGCATTTTTGGCAAAAAATAAACAATAATAAACACTAATAATGACACTAATGAACAATTATAACGGCAATAATAAACGGTGTTCGCTGCGTTTGACAGTTATAGATACCATTCATTTTGACACGTTTGCACTTTTCTGCGAAATCGGCATTATAGGAATTCTTTGTTACAAAGGAAATCGCTAAGCCGACAACAATTGTCAGAAACATGTATTAGTTTGTATTTGTGTTATTATTATTTACGATAAAGCTCGTTAAAAATGAAATATCGGTGATTTTTAAGGTGACCCGAATTTTATGATCGCGAGTGTATTAAAAACACATCTACGAAAAAGCAACAATCACAATAAAACATCCACACCAAAACACCAAACAAATAAAATTAAATAGAGGAATTAGGCAAGGGGATACAATATCTCCAAAATTATTTACACAAGCACTAGAAGATACATTCAAAAAACTTAAATGGCACAACAAAGGAATCAACATCAATGGTCAACTCCTGAAAAACCTGAGATATGTGGATGACATAGCGGTGATATCAGACAATATGAAAAATATTAACAAAATGAATAAATAATAATGAACTACACAAAAACTAAATATATGACAAACGTAGAAGAGGACAACAAAACCATGCAAATAATATCAAGTATAATACAGAAAAGTTAAGGAGTACATATATCTACAGCAAAATTAAATAATAAAACTGAGTATAGAAAATCAATCAGCAGAAATAAAAAGCATTTTTTTCAAAATAAAAGTTTTTAAAAATTTTAATTTAAAACCAATTTTTTTCAAAAATTAACATGCTGAATCGATGAAACTTACAGATCATATTATATAAACACAATATAAATAAAGCAACTTGTGAAGCGGTAACGACTAATTGCATTTAAGTTGCTGATTAGGGGGTGATTTTCCCGATTTATTTTGTCAAAATAAGAGGTACCATCTGTATTTTGAGCGTAACTTGTTTACATTTGATGCCAGAATCTTTTTTATAAAAACAGAAATAAAGCTTTTTAAAAACTCTTTAAAAAAGTTGTTATGAGTTTTCTCCAAAACTTGTTTCATTTTTTGGTTATTTCACGTTAAAAACTATTTGGAATTTGCTGAATATAGAACTATTTTTCTTTAGCTATAACTCTGCTTCTACTCGGTCTATAGACAGCATGCGTACACCATTTTTTCACTTTTTTACATGCTATTTTTGCTAACAATGTTTTTTTTTCGAGAAAATACTTACTTTTTAAATTATTTGCGAAAAATTGTCTAAAAACATGTTTGTTTTTAAACTCGTAAACACACGTAAATAACTCGAAAAATATTGACATGGTGAAAAACTGTATAGAAAAAAATTTGCTTATAATTTTAGTTAGTCAGTTTATCCATTTCCGGACTTATTTTGGACGTATATTTTTTCACCTCCGAGAGGGGGTGAAACTCTCCCCCAGGGCAAAAGCAAACATCGGCACAATATCATTCTTTTTCTTTGACATGTTAGCTATGCTTAACTTTATACTTTATTTATTTTTTAAAATTTTATTTTAAATAAAAACACTTAGGGCCGGTTGTTCGAACGCTAATCAAGAATGATCATTATCAAATAATTAATTACTGTCAATGTCAACTTTGTTTGGGTTGTTAAAAAGTCTGTGGAGTCTATAATCAATTAATATATCAATCATTATTAACATAATTAATAATAAATCTCATAATTGTAATTAATTATGTTTTCAGCAACCCAAACAAAGTTGACATTGACAGTTTTGGTGACAGTAATTAAATATTTGATAATGATCATTGTTGATTAGCGTTCGAACAACCGGCCCTTAATTTGTGTTGTGTTTATTATTTACAAGAATTTATAAATGGCCGCATATGAAATGCCTCCCGAAAAAGGGTTTCTTACCTGTCGCTAAAATGGTCACATACGAATTGCCTCCCAAGCTTTAAATAAATTACATGCTTTTAATCTTTATGTGAAGGTGAGACGTTCCCACATCTTCGTTCCTTTGTAAATTTTTGGCAAAATTGGGATTTTGTTATTTAATTTATTTTATTTTCAACCTTTATTGTATTAAACATTATCGACACTATACGGTATTTATAAATTTCAACTAACTTAAACTTATACATATGTAATTAGTTTTATAACCATTATAATATATTTTATAATAACCATTATTTTTTGTTAATAATAATTTAACAAAAAATGCAAAAACATAATAAGTATTTTATAAGAATCCTAAAGATTGACGATTTGTTCAAAGCTAGTAAGTTCATCAGCAATAGCTGTATATTCAACAAATTTCTTTTTGTCACATATTTGTCACGTGCACAAAATATATGATCCAAGTCACTTATTGTATTGCAATTTTTGCACAAATCCGACTGTATTATATTAATTTTATATAGATGTGCGGGATAACAGGCATGTCACAATTTTAGTCGAGAGATAGTAACAATATCGTGCCTTGAAAAATCTAAATTTTATGCCAATTATCTGTCGGGAGTTTCGGATGTAAAAGAAACCTTTTCGGACAATTTATACAGTATTGACTCCATTGAAATTTCCAGTTATCATGTAATCTGGTTTTACTTATGGTCTGGTTTTCTTGAAGTCAAATATTATTCAATGTTTCCTCGCCACTGAAAATGCTCTCTTTTGCCAACTGATCTACTTTTTCATTATTTTCGAGTCCGATATGAGCTTTAATCCACGTGAATACTATATTACACTGCATAGTTGTTAGATTAGATATTCTTTTTGTTTGTTTATATTCTCTTTTTTAAATTGTGCTAATGGGCTAAATGTTGCCTAAATACTTGAAAGTTTATTAGTTCCTGCATCAGTCAGTTTGTCTATTTCAATCTTGTCAGTTCGTCGATTTCAAGATCAAATTGTGTTTAAGTCATAACATCCGAAATAATGGACAACGATAAATGTCAGTCAAACCTTTACTATCAATTGATGGTTTTACATTCGGTTTTCAAAAAATGTTGGCCAAAGTTACAGTAAAACGGTGGACATGTACTAAAAAACCTGCAAATCATTTGTGAAAACACAAGGGTGTGAAAATACGATAATTGAATCAATATTAGATCATAGCCACGAGAATGCTTCAAAACAAATTGATGGTGTGGGCTGTGCTTTTTATATACCATCACTAGATGTCAAAGAAAAATTTAAACTGAATTCCAATACATCAATATTTTCAGCAGAAATCATAGCTATCATAAAAGTATGCCAACACGCCGAAAATAAAAATCTAAAAAATAAATATATTATCCGACTCATTATCAGTTTTAAAAAGTTTCTCTAGTCAACTAGACGAAAATTCTGTTAACGTAAATCCCTACATCAAAGAATTAAAGATATTTTAAGGTAAAAGTACCTATCATGGAATTATAAAATGGAATTATAAATATGGGAGAGATTAGAATCGGAATTGGAATTACCCAGAAAAGCTGGATATTAGATTGTCGGGTAACAACTTTCTTTTCTAAAAAGAAATTTGTCGTACTGTGAAATATGTATGTGAAACAAATTTTATGTACACTGCATTAAGAATTAGAAAAATCAACATAGATAGATACTACCTATTTAAATTATGATTTGGCAACATTGTGTCATTATATAGAGATTAAATAGACAGAATATCAGTCTAAACGATTAACGAAACGGAGACATTTCGATTGTACCTGGGAGGCATTTCATGTATGAAAATATTTACCTGGAAATGTGGGAGGCAATTCGATAACACCGTTATAAATCACACTAAACATATATACTAAAAAAACATTTAATTTATTTATCTAATTAGGTACAAGTCATTTTTAAATTAAATTAATTGACAGAAATAAAAGATTGTATGTTGTTTATTTAATTCAAAATTCAAAATTAACTTTGCTTTTCGCTTAAATTCAATGTTCAAGCTGCCACCCACCTTCCTCTTGGCAGTTTGAACGGTACACTGAATTTAAGGGAGTAGGCGCAGTACCTTGGGCCAATTCCATTTGAATGCATTAATTTTTTTCGAATCCTGAGAAAACTAATTAGTATTTTTGAAAAATTTAAACGCAGAATGAAATATTACATTATTACCGTCGGCCGAAAGTCCTTTAGAATAAACAAAAAGTTTCTTTTAAACGAGATATTTGAATTTAAAAATTACACCAAATATACTCTTTTTTTTTTCACCCTTGTAATATATTAAAATAAACATTATAAAAGTTTTCAGGGACTTTCGGCCCTCGGTGATAATGTAACCTTTTATTCCGCGTTTAAATTTTTCAAAAACACTTATTACTTTTCTAAGGATTTGAAAAGAATGAATGCATTTAAATAGCACTGAAGCCGAAATCTTGCGCCTACTCCCTAAAATCTATGTCCAATCTATAAGTGACATTTCCAGAAATATGTCTTGTCTATACAGTAGGCGTGGATCGAATTTTTTACACCTGATTGTAAATTTGTAGAAACACGTTCTAGTTCTAATGATCGTGTGAAAATTATTAATTATTTAACAATATTGTAATATATTAACAGCAACATTCTGCATTATTAACATAAAATGCTATAATATCCTGATCAAAGAGAGAAAGCAAATATTGTAATTAATGACTTAGAATTTTTCTTTCCGAATCTGATAAATCTGTCTTAATCAGGTTAAGAAATATGCTACAATCGAAGAGAAGACGAAATGCGGAAGTTAAGCGACGGACGATCTAAACTACTTCTAAAAATTACGTACTGCTATTTGTCAAGCTTCATTGTAACAGTGCCTAGACAACACTGCAAGTCCATATACATTGGATTTATATAAAAACACTTCCTTTATAACAGGAAAACAGTTATTTTTTCATGGAACCGAAAGAAAAAAATCAAATTTACCAATAAAATTTATTGTAATAGTGACATTTGCTTTGACTGGTATTTTTTCTTTTTGTTAACTACTTAAAAAAGAGGAAAAAGTAAAACGAACTAAAAACAGATATATAAAAACGAGGTAATCAAGAAAGAATAACTATATTGTCTTTTACAAAATTTTATAATGTGGAAAAAGTAGCTCTACTCATTTTAAACAAAATTTTTCAATGTTATAGGGGAGTGCAATTAGAACGAAAACATGCATTGTTTCGGTAAAATTCAAACAAGCTTACATTTTTCTAAAACTTTTTTTGTTAGTTTATATAAATGTTAAAGTAAAAAGTTCTACTCGCGGATTTGGCCGCTAATTGTTTAAACAATAATAATTGCTTTGTATTAATAATTTTAAAAATGTCGTTAAATTCATCATTTTACTTTTATCAAATATGTTTCTATTTTGTTTTTGATTATACTGAATCCGAATATGGCATTGTAATTTGAAAATTCTTATACAGAAGCTCTTATACAGTATGTCTGCCTAGCTAGGAACCACATGGAAAACTTTTTTATTATCAATTTTACGAAAAAAAAAATTCTTCATAAAATGCTCTGGGGAGTCAAAAATCTAAAACTCAATAATCAGATATCAAATTTTATCAATTTTATACGAGTTATGTCGAAAATATGAATTTCGTTACACAGTAAAGTACCTTTATATTTCAGAATATCAAAAAATGCTATTATGAAAAGTTGTTTGAAATTAAAAACAATATACAATTACATTATTGTAATCGAAAATTTTTTTCAATTTTTTCTCAAATACGGATACTCATCATCACTTTATTATAATTATGATAACTATTTTATTATCACTTTTACGAAAAAAAGTTATTCTTCATAAAATGCTCTCTCCCTGGTCTAAACTCTAAGATACAACCATCAGATATTAAACTTTTTTAAATTTTATACGAGGTATGTAAAGAATATACATTTTTCTTTAGAGTTAAGTGCCTTTATTATTCACAATATTTTAATTAGAAGGATGCAATTGAACACTAAAACAAATTTTTTAATTCCAAACAACTTTTCTTAACAACAATTTTCGATATTGTGAAATTTAACGATACTTTACTCTTGAGTGAAATTCATATTTTTTGACATACCTCGTATAAAATTCACTAAATTTGATATTTGATGATTGCATCTTAGATTATGTACGATGCAGAATATTTTATAAAGAATAACTTTTTTTCGTAAAACTGATAATAAAAAAGTTATCAATAGGTTCCAAGTTACGCAGACATACTGTATAAGAGCTAAAAAAAAATGTTTGCTGAACATTTATTATTGTTGAAGTTTATTATTAAATGTATTTTAGGTAAGTTTTCCAGAAAAAAGTTTTGATCACTTTATATAAACATTTTTTTAGCTGGTAATTTTCGGGTTTTTTATTTAATTTTTGTTATCTTTCTTAATTTTCTCAAAAAGAAATAGTCTATTTTATTTCTAAAGTAAAATAATTTAGTACATTTTAAAGACTACATCCTAAGCTTTAAAAAAGCGCTTATAAAACTGTAATAGATCTGTTGAAACTTGAGTAATACCGTCTTAAAGTGGTGGTAATTCTATAAAACTACGAATATTTCAAAAATTACATTTTTTAAGACGTCATATCATTTGAATTAAATTTTTGAGATTTTTTTTTAATGAAACATCATTTAGTACGGTGCTAGAAAGGTAAGTTGTGCAAAATGGAGGGTTTTATAAGAAAAATTGTAGTAGTTACACATTTTTAAATCATTTTTAAACAAAATTCATGTAAGGCTCACTTTCCGCCCCCACCGTACTTATGCCCATATATTTCATTTCTTTTTATTATAACCACAAGATAGCTTAATTATTCTTCTTTTAGGTTCAATTTGTAAAATTTCATTTGATTCATGAGTTAATTATAGAATTACATTAACATTAAAGAATTACATTAAAATAACTCAACCGTGCACTTCGCCGTACGCTAGTTTGCGGTGCGCCAATGTAGAAAATTCTTTATATGGACCATTCCACGAACATACGCCTGTTTTGAATTCATTCGACAACGAATATTTTACTGTGCAACATAAGAAGTACGAAAGTAAATGGTGCTAATAATTGTTCCAATAAACAACAATGTAATTTGCAATTTACCTTCGTTCTTCTTATTTTGCACAGTAAAATATTCGTTGTCGAAGTAATCCAAAACAGGCGTATGTTCGTGGAATAGGGTATATAAGGTTTTTTTTGTAAAATTTTCTGAATTTTTCAATGATCAAGTCAGTTTTGTTCTAAAGTTTATATTTTCGGAGTTATTTAAAAAAACATCAAACTTAGTAGTTCATTTGTTTAATAAAAAATGAAGCACCCACTTCACGAGTAGAACTTTTTGATATGTTGTTTATTAAACATTTCTTATTGAATTTACAAAAAATTCAACAAAAAAAAAGATATACAAAAAAATCTTGTTTGATTTTTTCCGAAGTGAAAATCTATGTGCACTCCCCGATTAAAAGTATTTATTACAGGAAAGAAACCTGATTCACAGTAAAAATAATATGACTCATTGCTTAATAGAGATGGAGATATTTTGGAAATCTACTGAATTAAAACTAGCTCACAACTTCTGAACTGGTCTCGCCTTCAGTATTTAAAAATTCTACTGAAGAATTCAATGCTCAGTCATAATAGAAACCCCAATGGTGCTTTATAAAAATTATTATATTTTAAAAATTACTGATCACTCACAACATGCACCAGTGTTCAACTCTGCCGAAGACAAAAATTTTCTTTTTTGTGTGGATAATCTTCAGTCTCATGCTGGTACAAGCTTTTGAGAAGAGATCCATCAATATCTGTTGATGCTCTTCCTATTTTGCTAGTTCTACGGAATTATAAACTTAGCATGTTAATAAGCATTTCATTGATCTTGGCATCCTTTGCCTTGACCATAAAAATTACTATTCGATGTATTTCGCATAATTATAGGTTTAATAATACGAGTATACCTTTATCTTATGGTAATTTCAGTTTTTATATTTTATAATTTTATGAGAAAATGCAGAATATTCCTTTCTTTTCATTTTAACAATTTTCTAGTAATGCGTTAAAAAATATTGCAGATAATCTACATATTTTAAAAGAATACTATTTCTATAGTTGATCCGGTGGCTGATTTAAATAAATACTTTTAAGAAAGGATAGAGATAGGAAAAATCCATATTTGATAGTATATCTCACTTTCACGCATTTTTTGCATTTTGTGGATATTCGTACTTTGGTATTTAAAGATAAAATTCAAATGAGAGCTACTTTTGCAAATAATTTATGTAAAAGATATAAGACTGTAAATATTTATAACCTTCATGCATGGATATAATGGATATAATGACGATTGTATAGTAAATCTAATGTTATTACATTTGTGTATTTATATTATGTCTTTGCGAACGTTTCTTCTTCTTCCTGTGTAATGCTCGATCATCGTGCGTTGGCTATCAAATTCTTTTTCTTTTTCTTTTTCTTTTTCTTTTTGTATAGACATGAATAGAGTTCGGAATTAAAAGCATAAAGAAACGCAAAAAAGAGCTTAAAAATTATAACGATTTTATGAAAAAAAGCATTTTATTATACAAAAAAAGCATGAAAATAAGCATATAAATTTTGACAAACCATTTTTTTAAGAAAGTATATATAATAAAAAATATATATAATAGTTTCGGGGCTTATCACTCAAAACATTTTTGTATATGTATCGAAAAGCTTCTTTCAACGTCCACACTGGTTATCGGTACATACTACATATACTTTGCCACTACTGTCGGATCCATATTTATATCTTCAACGTGTTATCCATTTAAAACTAAAAATATTTTCTTCATCTTTTCAAACCCTTGCTAATACATATTTGACTTTTGTTAATACTATCTGAAAAAATTTTCCAGGGATCTTTTTTTTAATTGTTCATTTTTTGGATCGACTCAACTAATGACATTTGCTATTTCTCCAAATATTTTAATGTTTATTGTTCCAAAATAATTTGGATTTGGATAAAACACTTTAAGATTTGATGCTGTTTTGATCATATCTGGTTCAGCGTGGGAAAGCATTAGAATAGTAGTAGAATACTATTTTGTTGGTGGTCACAGCCTCGGGAAGATAAAAATTTGTTAGAGCTTCATTTACGAATCTTGAAACTGTATTGTTATTTGTTGCTTCTCGTTCTTTTAAGCACACTAAATAGCTATTCGTCAAGATTTCTTCGTTTTTACTTTATTTCTGGTTTCCTCGCAAACGCAATTAACATATATTTTCGCAAGTATTTTCATCCGGCACATGTCTTTGACAATACTTTTCAAAAAATGATTTAAAACTTTCATTTTGAAATTTATTTAGTGGGAGATCAGAGTCCATCATTGTACTGCATAGATCAAAATTAAATTGCTGCTGTTCGCAAATGCAAAAATTATAATAGCATTTATACTCTGGGCTAATTAGCAAAATTCATGGAAAAGTTATTTACCAGCAATTTTATTGCTGGAATCGAATTATAAGATCCTATATATTAATAATATAGGTATGCAAAGTCCGCAGATAGTGTGCTACTTTTTTTATAAACAAAATGGCGCCGACAAATCGTATTTTTTTCAATTATTGCTCTATAACTCCGAAGATTTTAACTTTACAACAAAAACACTCAAATAAAAATTCACCGCAATTAAATTCTGCATAGAGATATGTTTTTCACGATTTGCTCCGACGAAAATTTTCCTCGGAAAATGCGGGTTTTCCTAACAAAAACTATAATTTTCAAATAAAGTTTTAGGTAAGTAATTATTAATCAATAATTAAGTAACTTAGTGACATCAAAGATTTCTTGGTATAGATTGTAATTCCAGAAGCCGGTGAAAATTAAACGAATATTTTAGCAACAATTCAATTGTTAATTAACAATTTACGATCTCAATAATAACCAAAATAATCACGATACATTGATCAAACTTATAAAGATTATAAATAGTCCTGTCGCCAGGGGGGGTACAACGGCCTCCTGTATTCAGATGGACTTACCCAAGTTTTTTTTATGTATTTTGACCTGTAGAACACGAATTTTTTGGGTAACAGTTGATCCGGATGTCGATAAGATTGTTATAAACCAAGAAGTTGAGGAATCACATAACAGCGATTTCTCGCAAAACAAAACATTTTTTTGTATTTTTTGGGCCATTTTAACCAAAAAATGTTCCTACAAATTTTTTCGTAGGATGCATAGTTTTCGTGATAAACGAGGTTGAACTTTCAAAAAATCGAAAAATTGGAATTTTTGAACCCGAAAAACTTTTGATTAAAAAATAAAATAGCAATTCTGCTTACCGCATTTGAAAGTTCAAGTCAAATTATATCGGTTTTAATTATTTGTATTGCCAAAAATGTATTATTTTATTGTTAAAACAAAGCTATAAACACCTAGTGCTTGAGTGATGTTTCAATGATTTCTCATTTAAAATCGAACGAGTACGTAGAGGAGGTAAAAGTGCAAGCGGGGCTATTTCTAAGTAGCATGCAATAAAACGCATGTATTAGGCACGGGAAACAGTATGTGTTTATAGCTTTTTTTAACAATCAAAAAATAAATTTGTAGCAATACAAATATTCAAAACAGATATAATTTGACTTAAACTTTTAAAGGCGGTAAGCAGAATTGCTATTTTATTTTTTATTCAAACGTTATTCGGGTTCAAAAATTGCAATTTTTCCATTTTTTGAAAGTTCAACCGCGTTTATCTCGAAAACTATGCATCCTACGAAAAAACTTGTAGGAACATTTTTTGGTTAGAATGACCCAAAAAATACAAAAAAATGTTTTGTTTTGAGAGAAATCGCTGTTATGTAATTCCTCAACTTCTTTGTTTATAACAATCTTATCGACATCCGGATCAACTGTTACCCAAAAAATTCGTGTTCTACGGGTCAAAATACATAAAAAAAACTTGGGTAAGTCCATCTGAATTAAGAAGGCCGTTGTACCCCCCCTGGCGACAGGACTAAAAGATGAGATGCTTGTTTAATATTTTATCGACAAAATATAAATTTTTCTTTTTTTTGCATAATCTTTAAATTTAAAAAAAATAGTTATAATACGTTGGTCTAATTAGTAAAGTACAAAGAAAGGTTATTTACCAGCAATTTTATTGCTTTAATCGAATTATAAGATCTTATATATTATTAATATAGGTATGCAAAGTCCACAGATAGTGTGCTACTTTTTTATAAACAAAATGGCGCCGACAAACCGTATTTTTTTCAATTATTGCTCTATAACTCCGAAGATTTTAACTTTGCACCAAAAATACTCAAATAAAAATTCACCCCAATTTAATTCTACATAGAGGCATGTTTTTCCCGATTTGCTCCGACGAAAATTTTCCTCGGAAAATGTGGGTTTTCCCAACAAAATCTCGAATTTTCAAATAAATTTTTTGGGCCAGTAATTATTTATCAATAATTATATAGCTTGGTGAAATAAAAGCTTTGTTGGTATAGATTATAAATTCAGAAGCCGGTTAAAATGAAACGAATATTTTAGCAACAATTCAATTGTTAATTAACAATTTACAGTCGCAATAACAACCAAAATAATCATGAGACATTGATCAAACTTAGAAAGATTATAAAGGTGTGATGCCTATTTAATATTTTGTCGACAAAATATAAATTTTTCATTTTTTTGCATAATCTTTAAATGTTTAAAAAAATTGTTATAAACAAATTAACATTTCTTAGAAATTGTTTATTATATTCTAATTTTAAAAAATACTTAAAATGCGTATTTCATAAGTCTTGAAAATGAATGCTTTAAAAAAAATTTCCAACCATTTGCAAAAAAGTTAGGAAGCAGCAAAATAAATATACGATATCTCCATTGTTTATAATTTGTTTTAATTGTTTCAAAGCTTAAAAGTGAGTCATGGTACAATCTAATTACTCACAAAGAATGTGAAAAATTACTGCAATGGCTATATTTTAATCAAAGATTAAAAATACTTTTTTTTGTAATTTTTAGCGCGAAAGTAGGCTTGATACAGAGCCGGAGATAAAATGTTCACTCGAAGCGACTGACACGCTTAAACTCGCGCGAGTTGTGTATGTGGGCGGGTAGCTACGGTACTGTATTATTCTACTTTCTCGCGTGTAAATTACAAAAAAATATATTTATAATCTTTAATTAAAATATAACCATTGAGCTGATAATCGATATTGTTTTATAAATAATTAGCTTGTACTTTAAACTCACTTCTACGCTTTGAAAGAATTAAAAAAAATTATTAACACCGTAGTAATAGTATGTTTACTTTGCTGTTTCATAACTTTTTTGCAAATGGTTGCAAAAAAGTTTTAAAGCATTCATTTTCAAGATATTTGAAATGCGCATTTTAGCTATTTTTTAAAATTATAATATAATAAAAACTTTCTGAGAAACGTTAATTTGTTTATAACTATTTTTTTTAAACATTTAAAGATTGTGCAAAAAAATAAAAAATTTATATTTTGTCGACAAAATGTCAAATAGGCATCTCATCTTTATAAGATTTCAAAGTTTGATCAGTGCATCATAATTATTTTGGTTATTATTGCGACCGTAAATTATTAATTAACAATTGAATTGTTGCTAAAATATTCGTTTAATTTTCACCAGCTTCTGGAACTATAATCTAAACTAAGAAGGCATTTAAGTCACCAAATTATTTAATTATTGGTAAATAATTACTTATCTAAAACTTTATTTGAAAATTAAAGATTTTGTTGGGAAAACCCGCATTTTCCGAGGAAAATTTTCGTCGGAGCAGATCTGGAAAAACACGTCTCTATGCAGAATTTAATCACGGTGAAGTTTTATTTGAGTGTTTTTGTTGTAAAGTTAAAATCTTTGGAGTTATAGAGCAATAATTGAAAAAAACACGATTTTCGGGTGCCATTTTGTTTATAAAAAAAGTAGCACACTATCTGAGGACTTTGCATACCTATATTATTAATATATAGGATCTTATAATTCGATTCCAGCAATAAAATTGCTGGTAAATAACTTTTCCCAAAAATAGCCTATTCTCCGATAATCAGCCCAGACTATTAAAAAAGCACCAAATAAGCACATAAATTCAAAAAAGGCATAAAGATTAGGAAAAAAGCAAAAAGGCATAAAAAAATGGTGTCAAAATGACTTATTTTTGCATATTTCGTTCATATTTAAAAAGAGAATAGTCCTGCTTGTATTATTTACCATAAGCATTATGCTTACAAATCTGGGCTCTACACATGACTCTATCTGTTTTTTTAATGTGCCTCCAGTAAGTTGACGTTCCATCGTTTTCGTGGTCTTCCCACTGAACGTCCTCCTATTGGGGAACCGTCTCATCTTCATGGGGTTTCATCTTCAGGGATTTCATCTCAGCGGTTTCGAGCAATCTTTTTGCCGTGTATGTCATTATTGGTCTGATGACTGTTTTGTAAATTTTGCCTTTCATTTCTTTTCCGATATTTTTATTTCTCCATATTGTGTCATTCGGGCAACCTGCGGCTCTATTTGCTCTATTCACTTGATCTTCCACTTCTGTTTCGAGCTTTCCGGGAGCTAAATATTGTGATGCTTATATATTTGTGTATATGTGTGTGTTTCTGTTTTATTGGCACTGATGCTTATATATTTTTAAACTTCAGCATTTGTTCTATTATCTGACCCTCCAGCTCTAATTTATTTCTTATTGGATTTGCTGTTATAACCATGCATTTTACCTTTTTGGGGAAAATTAAGATGTTAAATAAATGTCATGACGGTTATATTCAGCATATTATTATATGTAGCATGAGTTGTAAATCATCTTCACTTTGAGAGATTAGCATTGGATCGTCAGCATAGCAGATTATTTAAGTTGTTTTTCTCCCATTTGGTATCCTTTTTTAGTTCTTATTTGTTTTATTTTTATGTATCCCATTTCCAGCTTCAATTATATTGTCGCATGTTTGATATTTTAGTTTTATTATTTTTAATATCAGATTAAAATTTTTAATATCAGAATAAATTAAATAAGATGCCAATGGACATTAGTTGTCGAGGCATTAGCTAAATAAAAAAAAATAAATATAGGGTGTAGAACAGCTAAGGTTTTTCAATGGTTCTAGCGAGTGAAACTAGTGAGTTAAAAAAATTAATTTAAAAATAATAGATATGGTTTTACGATCTCAGCTTTACAAGCATAAAATCAAATAGCATGAAATTGAACAATAAACTTTTTTATAAATTATTTATTAATGCCCAGTATTTATTTACATTTATAAGTTTTTTGTAGTGGGGTGTTGAACACCGAAGTGTTTTTCCCATATCGATTGGATTTGTTTAATACTATTAAATATTAAATATAGCAATATTAAATTTACTTTATATTATAATTCTGTGACGAATACATGTCTACATATGTTTGAGACATGTTTTCTTACTTTTCACATCACTGTAACCGTATAATTGAAAGAGAAAACAATTCGTTTACCCAGATTCCCAGATATTTATACTTATTCACTCTTTCTACTTGTTTTCCCTCGATATTTACCCTTCCTACTGTATGTTGCTTAGAAATAATCACTGCAATCGTTGCAGTGGTTTTAGACTGTCTGCAAAAATAGCGGTTGCTTCAGATTTTTCCGTTTTCTGATATCTATTCTTCCTCTGATATTGCTTCCTTAAAAATAGCTTCGATATACAGATTGAATAATAATGGAGACAACACGCAACCCTGTCTAACACATCTTTTGATTTCTATAGTTTCTGCTTCAACATGTTCAATTTTAACCTTTGCTTTTTGATTCCAGTACAGATTGACAATAACCCGTATATCTCGACTGTCCATATTCTTTTCATTTAAAAGTTCTACGTTAGAGTTTCTGATGTCGCAATCTATCAAAAGAGTACGACCTCAGAATCTATAGGTCATCAAAATGAGATCATCTGACTGGAAAATATTAATAATCGGCGGCAATAGTAGAATATTTTTATACGAAAAATACGTGGTGGTGTAGATAGATGAATAATATTTTCTGACGCTGGCACGCGAATACTATTGATTTTATAGAAAAAGTTATAAATAAATAAATTGTAGGAAATTTTTTCTAGTTTAATTATGTGTTTTTTTTTCGTAAAATGCGTTGGAAAGGAGATACTCTCAAAAAACTGTTATTAGGCGCCATTTTTTTCAATATGGTGGCACGAGCGGCGAAGATACGTGAAATTTAAAAAGGGCATACCGAAATCCGTAAAATATCCAATAATCCAATTTTCAAAACTCCCGGAAAACTTTGCAAGTAACCCCCTTTTTTTTCGACCAAAATTTATGACTGAACAGACTACTTTTTTACTTTATTGAATTTTTGCACTAAATTGTTAATAATTTAAAAAATCACGATTACTGAAAATCTGTTTAATTCCCTGGTTGTTGTGAAGTCCTGAACATGGTTAAATTGTGGTTATTGTAGAAATATGCAAAGAACGAAAAATGCTTTTAAAAAACTCATTTTTTTACAAAAAAATTCTCCTGCTGCGTTATTATTGAGTGTTTAGAATGTATTTGACATCGTATACATACATGTTCTTTGTGTACAAGTACAATATATACCTTCTTAATTAATGCAAATCTGTCAAAAGTACTCAAATCAACCAATTATCTATTTACAATGTCAAGCAAGCTTTTTAAGTAAATACAAATCATGTCATATTCTTGTTCACTGCTTGCTCCAGTTAACTATGTATAATTAAACAGGTAACTATATATAATTATTAGCGGTATTATCTAGCAAGAGAACCTGTCAGATAGTTCGGTGAACAATAAAAATGTAGGTAATTGTTTGTTTAAGACTCAATGCGAAAGAAAGTAGCATAAAAATGAGATCAGTTTTAATTCAAGTATGTCAAATCTTAAAAACGCAAGTGACCCTGAAGCGGTTTAACTGTTCCTTTCAAATGTAAAATTCCTTTTAGTCCAATCACTCAAGCGGATTTCAAGAAATGAAAAACAACACATCGCCTGGAAAAAAAAAAGAATAACTGCAAAGATGATGAAATATGGTGAAAAAGTGGTAACTAATACTGTCCATTCCCGGTTTAACAAAATATTAAAAGAAAAAAGAATCCCAAACAACTAGAACGAATCCGTAACCATTATCCTACACAAGGAAGGGAACAAAGCAGATACAAAAAAACTACCGTCCTATAACACTACTCAATGTAATGTATAAACTTTTGACAAAAATTTTAACCAATAGATTGACGACAAAATTCGACGGATACCAGTGGAAAGAACAAGCTGGTTTGAAAAAAGGGATTCAGCACAAGTGACCATTTATTAAGAAGTATGGGAAATGGGAATCCTTATGCCTTATAGAATGAGCAAATGAATACTACATTCCCTTATACATATATAGCATATCTAGATTTTCAAAAGGCTTTCAACAGTGTCGAACATTGAGTAGTGAAAAGGTCTTTGATTAACAGTAGAATTGACCACAGAGATACAGACCTAATAACCAAATATAAGGAAGCCAAAACAACAATTAAAGTATAAGAAGGAACAAAATCAATACAAATAAATAGAGGCGTGAGACAGGGTGACACAATATAATATAATCGAAACTTCTTAATCAGTCTCTGGAAGATATTTTTAAAAGATTAGAATGGGAAGAAAAACGTATAAAACTTTTTGGACAACACTTGAACCATCTAAGGTACCCTGATGACATCGTATTGGTAACGATAAAAAATAAGGATTGTTTGAAATGATGAAAGAAGAGGACATAGAAGCTGGAAAGATAGGCCTTTATATGAATTACAACAAGACCAAAATCATAACAAATACAGATAAGGACATCACAATGAGGATCATCATCATTCTCTTTGCCTTATCCCTATGCGGGGTCGGCTTCCCTAATTGCATTTCCCCACACAATTCTATTATGGGTCATATCAATATTAATCCCCTTTACCAACATGTCCTGCCTAATCGTCTCCCCCCACGTCTTCTTTGGTCTTCCTCTCCTACTCCTTCCAGGAATCTGCACTTCAGCTACTCTTCGTATTAGATGATTAACGTCTCGACGTTGAACATGACCAAACCATCTCAACCTATGATCTCTCATTTTGGCATCAATTGGTGCCACACCTAGACTTCCCCTAATATCCTCATTTTTAATTTTATCCTTTCTTGTCATTGCACTCATCCATCTAAGCATTCCCATCTCCACCACATGTATTCGTTGTTCCTCTTTCTTTTTCACTGCCCAACATTCAGTTCCGTATATCAGAGCCGGTCTTATGGCTGTCTTATAGAATTTTTCTTTCAGCTTCATTAAAACTTTTCTGTCACACAACACACCACTCGCTTCCTTCCACTTCATCCATCCAGCCCTAATTCTACTGCATGCATCTCCATCTATTTCTCCATTACTCTGTAATACCGATCCCAGGTATTTAAAACTATTGCTTTTTTACAATCAGTTCACCATTCAAAGATACCATTTTATTTGTAGTAACTCCATCTGTAAATGAACATTCCAAATACTCTGTCTTTGTCCTACTAAGTTTTAAACCTTTTTCCTCCAGAGCTCGTGTCCACTGTTCCAGTTTTTGTTATTAGTCTCTTTCACCATTTCCTACTAACACGACATCATCAGCATACATTAAGCACCATGGAATGCTACCCTGTAGTTTCGATGTTATCTGGTCCAAAACTAATGATAATAAATACGGACTAAGCACCGAGCCCTGGTGCAATCCTACTTTCACATGAAATTTATCAGTCTCTCCCACACCTGTCCTAACACTAGTCGTTACTCCCTCATACATATCCCTCACAATCTTTACATATTCACCAGGGACTCCTTTCTTATTGAGTGCCCACCACAGAATATCTCGAGGAACTCTATCATATGCTTTCTCAAGATCAATGAATACCATTTGAGCGTTTGTTTCTTTACTCCTGTATTTTTCCATCAACTGACTTATAATGAAAATTGCGTCTGTTGTTGATCTGCCCTGCATAAAGCCAAATTGATTCTCGGATATGTCGGTCTCTTCACGTATCCGTCTATCAATTACTCTCTCCCATATTTTCATGGTGTGGCTAAGCAGTTTTATAGCCCTGTAGTTTGTACACTGCTGTATATCTCCCTTGTTTTTGTAGACAGGTACTAGTATACTGCTTCTCCATTCGTCTGGCATTTGTCCAACTTCCATAATTCTATTAAATAAACCTGCTAGCCACCTTGTTCCTATCTCTCCCAATGCTTTCGATACTTTCCCAGGAATATCATCTGGTCCTACCGCTTTTCCTTTCTTTATTTTTTGAAGCGCTTGAGCCACTTCCTCGTTTGTTATTTTGGTGACCATTGCTGCTACTGTCTCCGTTGGCTCCACAAGCTGTCTGTCAAATTCTTCATTTAATAAGCTGTCAAAGTACTTTCTCCATCTCTTTTTGACATCCTTTTCGTGAACTAGTATTTTATTATTTTCATCTCGGATACATCTAATCTGATTAAAATCTTTTGCTTTCTTTGCTCTCTGTTTGGCTATTTTATATATCTTCGTTTCGCCTTCCCTGGTATCAAGTTGATCGTATATGTTTGATCACAATGAGGATCGAACAAGATAAAATAGAACAAGTTCACGATTATATATATTTGGGTCAAATAATAAAACTTAACAAGGAAAACCAAACAGTAGAGATCAAAAGACGAGTCAGACTGGCATGGGCGGCATTTGACAAACTAAGCTACGTCCTTAAAAACAAACGATATCCACAGCATCTTGAGATTAAGTTTTACAATCAATGCGTACTCCCTGTTCTGACTTATGGTTCCCAAACGTGGACGTTTACAAAAGCAAACATGGACAAAATCATAAAAACGCAAAGAGCAATGGAAAGACAAATGTTGCACATAAGACAAACAGAGAAATGAGTGGATAAGAAAGAAAACAAAAGTTAGGGATGTTAGACAAGAAGTTGCAAAATTGAAATGGAGATTTGCCGGACACAATATAAGACAAAAAGACCGATGGAATAAAATTGTTATACATTTGAGATCGGGGGAATATAAACAAAGCAGAGAAAGACCCCAAATGAGATGGGCAGATGATATCAAGAAGCACGTGGACTCTAGGTGGATGACTGTAGCGACAGACAGAGAAGAATGGAAAAGGATTGGGGAGGCATATGTCCAAAAATGTACCGAAGAAGGCTAATTAGACTCAAGAGGATATAGAGTATAGAGCCTTACAATACCTCCGAATTCTATCAGACTGCTCAAAAAGCAGAGTTATAGCTAATGAAAAATCGGTTCATATTCGAAAAATTCCAAATAGAATTATTCAATGTGAAATATCCAAACAAAGAAGCATCTTGGGGAAAACACATTACAATTTTTTAAAGTGATTAAAAAAGCTTTATTTCTGTTTTTATAAAAAAAAATTCCTAGCATCAAATGTAAGTAAGTTACGCTCAAAATACGGTTGGTCCCTTTTGTTTTGGCAAAAAAAATCAGGAAGATCACCCCCTCCTCCCCAATTAGCAACTTAAATGAAATTAATCGTTACCGCTTCACAAGTTACTTTACATATGTTGTGTTTATATGATCTGTAAGTTTCATCGATTCAAAGTGCTTATTTTTGAAAAAACTTGGTTTTAAAGTAAAATTTTTAAAAATTTTAATTTTGAAAAAAATGCTTTTTTTCAAAATAACTTAAAAATTGTTAGAGATACCAAAAATCTTAAACAATAAAAAAGTCGGCTTTGTAAGACAAAAATTGGTTAAGATTCGCTGTTTCTAAATTTGCATACACTCGTGATAAGTGACTCGTTCAAGCCCTTTTAACTACAGCTCTTTCAAAAATAAGGACTTTGAACCGATAAAACTTTCAGATCATATGATCAATACATACGCTAGTAAAAGACTTGTGAAGTGGTAACAATTAAGTTCATTTGAAATGATAATTATGGGGTGATTTTCACGATTTTCTGCCAAAAAAAAGGACCAACTTTATTTTGAGCATAATTTGTTTACTTTTGATGCTAAAAATTTTTTTTAAAACAAAAATAAGCATTTTTTAAAATATTTTAAAAAAGTTAAAATGAGTTTTCCCTAAAAAAGTGCTTCGTTTTTTGGTTATGGCACGTTAAAATATTCGATTTGGAATTTGACGAATATGAACCTATTTATTAGCTATAACTCTGCTTCTACTAGGTATAGTAACCTAATATATACATATACACCATGTTTTTCACTTTTTTACGTGCTATATTTTTGATAAGAATTTTTTTCGACCAAGTACTTACTTTTTGAGTTATTTGCGAAAAACCGTCTGAAAACGTGGTTATTTTGTAGAAAATTAACATATTCACTCGCAAATAACTCAAAAAGTATTAACTTGGTGAAAAAACTTTATAGAACAAAAGTTGCTTAGAAATAGTCATTTTATCCATTTCCGGACTTATTCCGAACATATATTTTTCACCCTCAAAAGGGGCAAAAGCACACATCGGTACAATATCACTTTTTTTCTTTGACTTGTTAGCTCTGTTTATGCCAAATTTCATGTCAATACAAACGGTTCTTTAAAATGTAGAGGTTTTTCAATATTTTATCTTTAAAGAATGTACTATCACTAAATTTCATTTGAATGGGTTCAAGATACCGGACTATTTGAAGTGTACCATTGAAAATAAGTAAAAACATATTGATTTTTACTTAAATTATTTGTGGCATTGTTACCTATACAGGGTGTTTCATTAATAATTGTCCATATAGTAACTGGAGAAACCTTAGCACAAAATACGAAGATTTAACCTAAAATACTTAAATAAAATGTGGTTCCTTACTGAGTTACAGGGTGTTTTATCTAAAAATTTAAAAACTATTTTTGCTCAGCATTTTAAAACTATTCGACGTATCCTTTTCGTACTTGCCAGAAAGTGCGACTACTATACACCCTACTAAATTATGATAAACAAACGTTTCTAGCTACTACCAGAGGCGTACGACAGGGGATAGTGTATGGTTGACCCTTCTCAAATTCTACGCCACTAGAGGAATTACTATTTTAGTGCCATTTTTAGAGTCTCCAATACTTTCTACATAAATAATATACCCTTCATTGGTAACGATAAAGTTTTCGAGATATTTGAAGTTAAATATGAAACGGCACAGTTATTTTGATTAATTTATGATATGATTCATATGATTAAAATTTAAAAATTATTTGTACCCAGTACTTTAAAACTATTTGGCGTATCCTTATCATACTTGGCAGAAAGTGTAGTCACTGTACACCCTACTAAATTAAGATAAATAAACGTTTCTAGCTACTACCAGAGGCGTACTACAGGGGATAGTGGCTGGTTGACCCTTCCCAAATTCTACGCAACTGCCGAAATTGCTATTTTTAGTGTAATTTTTTGATTTTTCAATACTTTTTATGTAAATAATATACTCTTCATTCGTACGATAAAATGATTAGTTTTCGAGATATTTGAAATTAAAAATGAAGCGACACAATGCATTAATCAAAATAACCGTGTCGTTTCAGTTTTAACTTCAAAGATCTCGAAAACTAATGACTTTATCGTTACGAATGAAGAGTATATTATTTTCATAGAAAGTATTGGAGAATCAAAAAATTGGACTAAAATAGCAATTCCGCCAGTGGCGTAGAATTTGGAAAGGGTCAATCATTCACTTTCCTCCGTCGTACGCCTCTGGTAATAGCCAGAAACGTTTGTTTAACGTAATTTAGTAGCTTGTATAGTACCTATACTTTCTGCCAAGTATGAAAAGGATACGTCGAATAGTTTTAAAATGCTGAGCAAAAATAATTTTTAAATTTTTAGGTAAAACACCCTGTAACTCAGTAAGGAACCACATTTTATTTAAGTATTTTAGGTTAAATCTTCGTATTTTGTGCTAAGGTTTCTCCAGTTACTATACGGACAATTATTAATGAAACACCCTGTATAAACCGTTTTGCTTTTTATACAATATTACGGTAAAAAATATGTATTTGAATTAAGTATGTAATACCTAAGTGTGTCATAAACTATGTGCACATTGGAATTATTATACTTTCCTTCATATTACAATAACAATTTAAAAATGTCAATTCCTGTCGCTAACTAGGAAATTTCACAAACTAAAATAATTAACTATGTGCAAGACAAGCTGTAAATTATATTAGTCAATTAACAAGAATAATCAAAACCAGTTTCAACCAATTAAAAAGTGTACTATTAGTCCAAGTTGTATGCTCGCCCCCGTTAGATAAATTATTCCGATTATTTTTTTTGCACAAACTTACTCAAAAGTGGCCCTTATAACAAATCCACAGGGTTCCAGGAGATACCGTGGTTGAAAAATTGTTTAAACAGTTTTTTTAACAAATTCAAAAATACATTTTTTCACTTCCGATAATTTTTTTACATTCTTTGGGTCATTCTGAGAAAAAAAGGTCTCTTGTGATTTTTCTCTAAAATGGATTGTAGTCGAGTTACACGCGATTTAAAATTTGAAAAACGCGAAAATGTCCGTTTTCAAGGTTTAATACCTCGATTTAAAATTATTATTACGAAAGTCACACACTGAGCAAATCAAAATTTAAAGCCGCCTCCCTACAAGAGCCCTAAGAAATTTTTGTCATTATTTGATTACAAAGCTGTTATTTTAATTACATATTAACAATGATTGCCAAGCGTGTATTGAGACGGTCGTCCAATGGTGGATGTCTCTCGCGGACGGCCGCCTCGATACGCGCTTGGCTTAGCGCTCATTTTTAATGATTAAAAATAACAGTTCTGTAATAAAATAATGACAAAAAATTCTTCAGGATCTTGTAGGGGCCTTTAAATTTTGATTTTCTCAGTTTGTGATTTTCAATAGTAATACCACTAGTGATTCAATTTTCGCGATAAGTCTGTCGATTTACTTCTAAACGAAACTGAGTTGCTTGAAAACACCACGAGTCCGTAGGACGAGTGGTGTTTTCTTTAAGCAACTCAGTTGAGTTTAGAATTAAAAGACAGACTTATAAGATAAATTAAATCACGAGTGGTATTTTATTAGACTATTTCACGAACAAAGTGATAGGTCAAAAATTCAGTAGAATGAGAGGAAGGAATTTAATAATAATACATTTGATCTAGGTAACCCAAATCTACCCATTTTTTGAATAATTCACAATTAGTCATAATCATGAAATATTTATTACTACCATCAATTTTTCGCATGTTGAAGGCCCAGTCTTTTAGAATGAATGCTAGTCTTTCGTTGTTATTTTCTGCATCTAATTTGTAGTTGCGATCCACACAGACCATCATCAATTGTCTCCATATATAAGATTTAGATTTTCTTGTGTTACTCGGTATATTTTCTTCAATGTTTTGGTTTATAACTTCGTTTGAAGTACCACCGAAACGACTCATTTTGACGTATACAGCTACAATAATTTTTTTGGCAAACGTCAAACTTTGCTTTGCGATCGGTATCCATGGTTACGTCGTTGAAAACACGAAGCTGATAGACCAATCAGAATTGAAAGACAGTTGGTGTTTTCGCGATAACACAAGCTGTCTTTGGTTTGTGATTGGTCAGATTATGTGAAAATTTTAAGATGAGTGAAATAGTCGTAATAATAATTTTTAACCAAGTTATTAAGCCCTGAAAATTTTCGCCCATTTTCGCGTTTTCAAATTTTTTAATCGCGTATAACTCGACAACAATCAGTTTTAAAGAAAATTCAAACCAACCTTTTTTGCTCAGAATGACCCAAATAATCGAAAAAAAAAATTTGTCTGAAGTGAAAAAAATAATTTTTTGACTTTGTTTAAAAAATTGTTTAAACAATTTTCCGACCGCGGCACTTCCCGAAACCCTGTTTGATTTGTTATAAGGAACTGTTTTTGAGTAAGTTTGTGCAAACAAACGAATCGGAATAATTTACCAAACGGGGGCGAGCATACAGGCTGGACTATTATGCGTATATTTTTCTACTTACAAATATTTCCATAAGACGTAACATTATTAGAAAAAAAAAAAGATTAGGTAAAATAATTAAGACATAGTCGGTTCGCTAAACTCAGACACAACTTGCTAGTGATTTTAGTCTGTAATTTTTTTGATTTTTGACAAAATTGGCAAAATTACTGACTATTTAGTAATTATTAACTATTTAGTAATTATTTTTTTTGCCAATTTTACCAAGTTGGGAAAATTACGTACTAAAATAACTAACCAGTTGTGTCTGAGTTTAGCGAACCGACTATAACTATTATTTGTATTTTGAACAGTAGTCCAATTAGTACTATCTGTTCATACATTTTAAAATCTGTTTTAACTTACTTCAGCTTTGCATTTCATATTTTGTTCAGGGTAATCTTCTTGATAACAGAAAAATATTTTTTAGTATAATCACTGAAGGCGAAAATGAGGTTAAGGCTACATTTTTTCCCATTGCACAGATTTTCCTGAAAATTAATATACCTACTAGATCATTTGGCTCACCACGTCAAAAGATATATTGTCTCGATGTGTATTTTTGCTTCTTGGCGGTAAAAACTTTGTATGCAGAAAATTCTAATATGTAGTCTAAAAATGTTAAAAAACATAAGAATGTTTATTTGACCAACAAAAATTTCTCATCTTTTTGCTGTTTTCGCTTTGGGATATATTTGCTTGTATTTATCATTCTTTGATCCAGAGCTTATCTGAGTCTAAAATTATTGCTTTAATGTTTGTTCAGCTTTCTTGACTCCATCGCTTTGGATGGTATATGTGTTTCTCATTTTTCTGCTCTTTTTTGGTACAAATACCTTGTTGTATCGGCCTGCAGATTTTCAAATTTTGCCTTTGTGGCGTATTCTGCAATAATTTTATTTTTATGATACTCATATATGAGTTTTGTTTAAAGGTTTAAATATCCATTGCCATTAAATATCTCTTTATATTGCACTTATAACATGGTGGTAAAACCCACAATTACATATGCATCAGTGGTATGGTGGCCAAAAGTGCAGCACAAGTTTGAGTTTTGTTTAAATGTTTAAATAGCCATTGCCATTACCTATCTTTTGATATTGGACTTATAACATGTGGTAAAACCCACAATTACATATGCATCAGTGGTATGGTGGCCAAAAGTGCAGCAAAAAAGTGCCATCATCAAATTAAGCAAGGTGCAAAAACTTGCTTTTCTCGGGATCACGGAGGCTATGAGGGGTACACCTACGGCAGCTATGGAGGCACTATTGGATCTCCCCCTTTACATATAACAATAACAGGTGAGGCGAGAATGGGATATTATAGACTGCGAGAAAACCTGAGCAACGTACCAGTTAAATCAGGACATAGTAGAATAACGAATGAAACTAATGATGCCGAATGGATGATGATTTCTGACCATATGACATCAAGATACAAGCCTGAAGTACCTTTCCAAGTGGACATTTGCCCACGAGACGAATGGGACAGAGTGTACAAGAATTCATCTGTACTCAGTAGATATATCTTAAAAACACCCTGTAATTATCTACGATAATTACTTTCAGTTATTTATGTCATCATAACAATATTACAACCTTCATTCGATTATACAAATATTGTTATCCTAGATCACGATTCACTAATAATTGCAGAGTCAATTATAAACACTTTTCATGGTCGATGCTGAATAGGCATTTCTAAATATATAAACAGCAAAACTATAACAAGGGAATTCTTATTATTATATTAGACATTCGTCATTCTATTTTGTGATCAGACGTAATATTTCCACATTAAAGATAGTGTCTCTTTTTCTTCACGAGACGTTCTTTGGGTGCGGTGCTACCAGCTTATGCTCATGCGAGTGTAAATAAAACAACTCAACAAGTAAAAGCGTATCAATTATTCCACCCCTCGGATAAGGGATAACCACCCTCACCGGGAGCAGATAGCCTTAATGCCAGGGCTGTCATATGGCGATCCAAGACCAGGCGAGAACATAAGGAACAAGCAGTCTAGAACGAGAAATGGGAAAACACGTCAATGTTCGTGCTCCTCGACCACCCTAGAACAGTGTGGTATATAGAAAAAGGATGGAGACGTCAGGCCCGAGACGGAGCTGAGGTATGGAAAATGGAATGGTATGGAAAATGGAACTTGGTATGGAGATGGAACATCGTGGGACAATGGACAATGCTATGGAACGTGCAGCGAGGACTTTTTGGTGATACGAACACAGACCGTGTAAAAGTGGTAAGTCCATATTAGCTATTTTTATGGTATTTCCTGATTAATATAAAGTATAAAGTATAAACATTATATGCTACCTTAATTACATTAATATATGTTTCAAGTTTACCTATTTTTACTTAATTATTCTATTCTATTACCAATATTTATCAATATACAAAGATTTTTTTTTACCCTCATATTAAGTTATTATAGGACGCAATGATACAATTTTATATGATTTTTTTTTTTACATATTTATCAACGTATACTTTATCCTTGCTGACTTTTATTCATTTATTATTTGACTACTGATGTTTAGTACATTTTTGCAATTTTTTATGATTTTAATATTTGCTATCGTAAATATACCTATCAAAATAAATATACGATATATAACAAATATACGCTATATGCATAATACATTTAAATTATTATTCTAACTACTTATTTACAAGGGTTAATATAACGTTATTTATTTTTGAATTTTTTATTACCACTGCAATTTTTACATATTTTTACCATATATTGACGTATTATTTTATCTCCATATTTTTTTACTATATATCTATATACTACATATCTATATACACCGTAAGACTATCGAATTTATATTTTCGCTAAGAAGTGCAGGAGCTGAAAAAAAATTATGTATAAATGAGTAGCAACAAAGTTACTTGGGAAGATTTTGTCAAAATAGTTGAGGAAATTGCACAAGAAATAGACAGGCAAAGCAGAAGAGTCTTAAAGAAAAAAGTTCCGAAATCTAAGGACATAAAGGAAGAAGTGACGACACAGCTAATTAAAGCTTATAACAAGTTCACGCAATTGACTAGGAAAAACTGGGAAGCACTTTCGGACAAACAAAGGGAATCGTGCAACAAATATTTTGGAAAAATCAGAGACAAAGTTATACGATCATTTCAAACAGTAAATGTGAGAACAGTGGTTCCAAGTTCAATACATCAACCAATCGACAAGGAAGTTGAAGAGGAACAAAGCGATGAGGAAATAGAAGAAGGAAAAAGCGACGAGGAAGGAGAAGAAGAAATAATTAACGACGGAATAAAAGAGGAAAAAGGTGACATAAAACAAGATATAACAATATTAAACATGGCTTTGACAATCAATGAATTTTTGAATATCGCAAGCAAGATATTGCCCAACGAGTTCGATGGAAGCGCAGGGAAATTACAACCATTTTTAGACGCATTAGAACTACTTGGAAAATTGGCAGAAGGTCATGAAGACACAGCTGTAACGCTAATAAAAACGCGACTCACCAATAAGGCTAGGAACCTAATAACCACAGAAGATACGATTCCACGGATAGCTGAAGCACTAAAGAAAGAATTAAAAGGTGATAATCCGAAGAATTTAATAGCCAAATTAGCCAAAAAAAGGCAAGGGCATAGAGATGCAGCAGTGTACGCATCTGAAGTGGAAGAGTTAGCAGAACAATTAAAAGTAGCATACATAGCGGAAGGAATGCCACTTGACTTAGCAAAGAAATATACGACGGAAGCAGTAGTAACAACAATGAAACGAAACGCTAATGCAGAGAAAGCTAAGCTAATACTGGAAGCAGGTAACTTTACATCACCGCAGGAAGTAGTATCTAAATTTTTGTCGATCGATACGACTGAAGAAAATGCACAAGGAAGAGTCTTAAATTATAGGACAAACTACGAGAATAGGAGAGGACAGCAGCAATACAGAAGAGGATACCATAACAAATATGACAGAGGAAGAAGAAATAACTTCGGACAACGGAACGAAGGAGAAGCAACGGACAATCAACGAAATTATTCGAACAGAGGATACAGACAATTTAACAATCAAACATACAGAGGAAACCAGAGAGGCGGACGTAACAGGAACGTAAGGTTACTAGAAATAGAGGACAGTCAAGAAGAGCAAGAAAACAAGCAGTTGGGGTTTTGAATGAACAAGAAGTTGGAAGCACACAGGCAGAAATAAAATATAACATTTACAACTTCGACCTAAACCTAACGAACTTTGTACGAATGAAAACAGGAATTCTTGAAAACACAAGCACTTTTATCATAGACACAGGAGCTGACATTTCAATACTAAAATGTTCACAAGATTTTATGAAGGAACAGGTGAAACCAAACACAAAGGCGAAAATAAAAGGAGTCACTAAAGGAGAGTTGCAAACAATGGGAGAAGTTGAGACAACACTCGAAGTAAAAGGAACTCGATTCGAATACATCTTTCAATTGGTAGAACCTAACTTTCCAATTCCAACAGACGGAATCATTGGGAGAGACTTTATTTCTAACTTTCAATGTATACGCTGTGAGCTTCGCTGGTGTCGCTCCTAGTGGATTACTAATCAAGTTTCACTGGTAATTTTTAAATTTATTATTTAATTGTTATCGCTTAATATTTACAACGCAAAAAAGTAATTAAATTATAATCGATTTTTTTAAGATTTTGCTAATCATTTTGACGTTCTATTGATAAAATATGAATTTCTTACTTCGGATACTTTCACAATTATCGTGTAGATGGCGGTAAGATTAATATATTAATTTATAATTAGATATTACGGAACATTAAAAAAACTTAAATTCAGTATTTAAAACGTAAGTATATTTAAGGTAAAAATATATAACACAGCTTTGACAAACTAATATTGTTTATAATTAATGTTTTTAATTTTAATTTTAAATTAATCACTTTGACATTTATGTCAAATTTCCAGTAATCGTTTACAGACTTGTCACTACTGGCGCTCGCGAATTTGTAAATATCCCTTCTACGTACGAGCTCACAGCGTATACTAGATTACGCAAACCTTAAAATGCACATTAAAGAGGACAACGATTGTTACATTAGTACGAAAATTCTGGATAATATAGACAATGACACCATAATAATACCGCCTAGATGTGAAATTTACAGAATCGTAAAAATTTTTCAAACGTTAAAGAAAGACAGGATAGTGGAACAGCAAGAAATACAACCAGGAATATTCATAGCAAGAGCAATTATTTCAAGTAATAATCCATACATCAAAATTTTGAACACAACGTACGAAACAGTAAATGTAGACGCAAGCACAATCAGGACGTTGGATATTAAACTATTCAATATATATAGGCTAGTCAACGACAGCAAGGACAGAAAAAAAGAATTACGAGAATCACTGAAATTAGACATACCAGAATACATACGAGACAACTTAGTATCGTTATGCGAGGAATATTCAGACATATTCGCCCTAAGGCATGATATGTTAACCTGTAACAATTTCTACGAACAAAAACTAAGAGTTAAAGACCAAACTCCGGTATATATCAAGAATTATAGGACACCTCATGCGCAAACAGAGGAATTAAATCGACAAGTACAAAACCTAAGAGACCAAGGAATCATAGAACCATCTACATCCGAGTACAACAGCCCAGTAGTACTGGTACCGAAAAAAGCTATAGATGGAGGAAAAGCATGGAGATTATGCATAGATTTTAGACAACTGAACAAGAAGATAGTTACAGACAAATTTCCATTACCAAGAATAGATTCGATATTAGATCAACTAGGAAGAGCAAAATGGTTTTCAGTTATAGACTTAATGTCAGGCTTTCACCAGATACCATTAGAAAAATCATCGAGAAAATACACATCGTTCAGCACAGAAAATGGAGCATTTCAATTTACCAGATTACCTTTTGGATTAAATGTAAGCCCAAATAGCTTTTCAAGAATGATGTCAATAGCATTTTCAGGATTAACACCAGACAAAGCATTTCTTTACATGGACGATATCGTAGTAATTGGAATATCCGAAAAACATCACTTAAGGCGGGTTGACACGATCCAAGTTGCATCCAAGTGTACTTGGTCCAAGTCAACTTGGACGCTGCGCGCGCTACTTGGAAGCTACTTTGATCGTGTAAATTACTTGGATGTCAAATAAAATCACAAATAACCATTGCAAAGATGGGGAAAGTGATTATGGAGGGTACTCAAGTGGTTAAGTACTGCTGATATGTTAATACATAAGCTTCAGATCCAGAAAAAAGAAATTAAAAAGAAAAAAAGGAAAATTTGGATTCTTAATTGGATACGTGAGGCGTTTGGAGCTTAGTCTAATTTTCTAAGTGAAGTAGTAAAAATGAAGATTAAAATACATTTAAAAACTATTTAAAAATAACTACCGAATAATTTGAACAACTATTGCAAATGGTCAATCCAAAAATTTAAAAAGTTGATACAAATATGAGATAAAAAAAATTGTATGAACATGTGCATAAATCATTCAATTATCATGTAGTGTAACTCACGTAATGTAACGTCAAGTAACGGATATTTGTACATATAGACAAGGCGAAAATGGCGGGTTCGTCGGAGAAAATATTCCCATGAGATTTTTTTACATAATCACGTTTGCAAGACATCCCAGAATAAGGTTCAAGAAGTCGCCCACGGGAAAAGTGGGCCAAATTTTTTTTAACAATTTTTTTTTAATCAAATTTCAAAAATCAATATTTTTGGCCCGGACAAATTTTTTTAGGTTTTTTTGGACCATTCTGGACAAAAAAGATTTCTTATAATTTTTCTTTAAAGTTGATCGTTTTCGAGGTATAAACAATTTAAAATTGAAAAAAACGAAAAATGGCGATTTTCAAGGCTTAATAACTCTGTTAAAAGTTATTACCATGAAAATCAGAAAGTGACTAAATCAAAGTTCAAAGCACCCCCTACAAGATCCTGGAGAAATTTTTGTCATTATTTTATTACTAAGCTGTTATTTTTAACTAATAATAATTAGCGCCTGTACGTATCAGGCGCCCGTCTATGGTGAGTGCAAGAGAGATGCCATTCCGGCAGTGCATCTTACTCGCACTCACATTTACAGCTACGTCAATACGATCTTACGGCTTATTGTTAATAATTAAAAATAACAGCTTAGTAATAAAATAACGACAAAAATTTCTCCAGGATCTTGTAGGGACAGCTTTAAACTTTGATTTAGTCACTTTCTGATTTTCATAATAATAACTTTTAACAGAGTTATTAAGCCTTGAAAATCGCCATTTTTCGTTTTTTTCAATTTTAAATTGTTTATACCTCGAAAACGATCAACTTTAGAGAAAAATTATAAGAGATCTTTTTTGTCCAAAATGGTCCAAAAAATTTAAAAAAAAATTGTTCGGGCCAAAAATATTGATTTTTTCAATTTGATTAAAAAAATTGTTAAAAAAAATTTGGCCCACTTTTCCCGTGGGCGACTTCTTGAACCTTATTCTGGGATGTCTTACGAACGTGATTATGCAAAAAAATCTCATGGGAATATTTTCTCCGACGAACCCGCCGTTTTCGCCTTGTCTAATACATAACAATACACAAAGTGTAAATAGACCAGGCCATTTAGCACTAAAAACACCCGAATAAATAGATTTTTAAATACAGCACCTAGAGACTTGCAGTTTTTTGCATTATAGGATCACTTCAGAAAAAATGTCTACTATTCAAAAATGGGTGGAAATGCATAATTGCACTGTAAAGTGCATAAAATGCATCAAAAATTGCATAAATATAAAAATAAAGTCAAAATCAGTACACTAAGGAACACAATATATTATTTGGGGGATTTTGGGGTCACTGAATACGATTACGCCTTAAAAATTTACCACCGGAGCACCTGGTGCCAAGGGTCGCGACAAAGGCACGTCATCGTCTGGAGTTTCGATGGATTTCGGCACTAAATTGACGTAACTGGACTATTCGGGGGGGTTTTTGACGTGGTTAAACACGAATATGCGATCAGAACACACATCTGGATCACCTGGTGCTCAAGGTTACTGCAAGGGACGTCATCTTCGGGAGTTTCGAAGACTTTCGATATAAAATTGATGCAAGCGGATTACTTACGGATTTTTGAGGTCGCTAAACACGAATATGCCATCAGAATTGTCCTCAGGGTACCTGGTGCCCAGGGTAGCTACAAAGGCACGTCATCATCTGGAGTTTTGATGGATTTCGGAACTAAATTGATGTAACTGGATTACTCGGGGGGTTTTTGAGGTGGTTAAATACGAACATGCCATCAGGACAGACCTTAGGATCACCTGGTGGCCAAGGTCACTGTAAGGGACGTCATTTTCTGGAGGGCTTTCGGTATTAAATTGATACAAACGGATTACTTGGGTTTTTGGGGTCGCTAATCACGAATATGTCATCAGAATTTAATTTCGGAGCACCCGTTGTCCAGGATCGCTACTAAGGCACGTCATCTTCTGGATTTTCGAGGGTTTTCGGCATAAAATGGATGCAAATAGATTAGTCGGGGGTTTTTGAGGTCGCCAAACATAAATATGCCATTAGAACAGACCCACGGAGCACCTGGTGACCATGACCACTGCAAGGGACGTCATCTTCTGGAGTTTCGAGGGATTTCATCGGCATTAAATTGATGCAAATGGATTACTGGAAGGTTTTTGGAATGGCTGAACGCGAATACGCCATCAGATCTGACCCACGGAGCACCTGGTGCCTAAGGCAGCTCATCTTCTGGAGTTTCGGAGGGTTTCGGCATTAAATTGATGCAAACGGATTACTCATGGGTTCTTGGGATTGCTGAACACAAGTACCTACGCCATCAGAAGAGACATCGGAGTACCTATAAGCCTAAGGCACGCTATCGTCTGGATTTTCGAGAGTTTTCGATCGAAAACACATTTCGAATACAAATACACCATCAGAACAGACACCAGAGCACCTGGTGGCTAAAGTATATCATCTTATAGAATTTCGATAAATTTCGGTGCTAAATTGATGCAAACAAATTGCTCATAGGTTTTTGGGTTTGCTGAACACGAATATTAAATCAGAACCGACCCCCCGCGTTCCTAGTGGCTAGAGTGGCTGCTATGCACATCATTTTTTAGAATTTTGAGGCATTCCGACACTAAATTGGTACACACCGAGTACACCGAAGTTTTATGAGTTGTTGTTTAAAGAAAACGTTCAAATTGGTAACATGCGGACGTGCCTTAGTAGCGACCCTGGGCACCAGGTACTCCGGAGATCAATTCTGATCGCATATTCGTGTCTAGCGACCTCAAAAACCCATGAGTAATCCGCTCACATCAATTTAGTGCCAAAAATCCTAGAAATTTCAGAAGACGACGCCCTTGCAGTGACCTTGGGCACCAGATGATCCATGGGTCGGTTTTGAGGCGTACCCGTGTTCACTGGCCCAAAAAACCCCCGAATAACAAAATTTGGTCCTTAGTATACCATTTTATGCACTTTAAAGTGCAATTATGCATTTCCATCCATTTTTGATTAGTAGACTTTTTTCTGACGTCACCCTGAACGTAAAGCAAAAAAGTGCAAGTCTCTAGGTGCTGTATTTAAAAAGTGATTTATTTTGTGATAAATGCCCTCGTCTATTATGTATATATCAAATTTATATAAACTTTATTTATATCTGACAATGTATTTAGCGACCCCTAAAACCCGTTAGTAATCCGTTTGCATCGATTTAATGCCGAAAACCATCGAAACTCCAGAAGATGACGTCTCTTGCCGTGACCTTGGGCACCAGGTGATCCGGGGTTCAGTTCTGATGGTGTAATCGTATTCAGTGACCCCAAAAAACCCCAAATAATAAATTTTGTTCCTTAGTATACTGATTTTGACTTTATTTTTACATTTATGCAATTTTGGATGCATTTTATGCACTTTACAGTGCAATTATGCATTTCCATTTATTTTTTAATAGTAGACTTTTTTCCTGACGTCAACCTGAACATAATGCAAAAAACTGCAAGTCTCTAGGTGCTGTATTTAACTATATATATTCTTCTATTTGTACTTATATCCCGTTTTATAGTTTCCGATGACACGCCATTGTAACTATACTTTGATGCTACTTGGAAGAAAGTTGGCCACCGTCCTACTAGACTTTGATGCGACTTGGATAGAACCTGTTGATGGAAATATACTTGACGAGGGTGGTGACACGGTCAAAAGAGCCTTCAAGCGTTGCGCGCGCAGCGTCCAAGTAGAGTAGGAGAGTGGACTTGGATGAAGATGAAAAACACTTGGAACGTGTCAACCCCGCTCATACTATCAAAGTAACATCCAAGTATTGCGCGCGCTGCATCCAAGTGGACTTGGACCAAGTACACTTGGATCGTGTCAACCCAGCATTAGACAACCTGAAAAAGACATTCGAGACATGTCGAAAATTCAACTTGAAACTTAACCCAGGAAAATGTCAATTCTTTAGAAGGGAAGTAACATATTTAGGACATGATCTTTCTCAAGAGGGAGTATCACCAGACAAAGCGAAGTATGCAGCAATTGAACAATATCCGACACCTAAGACAGCGGAAGAAACAAAGAGATTTGTAGCATTTTGCAACTATTACAGACGTTTTATTAAAAATTTTGCGGAAATATGCAGACCACTCAACAAATTATCGAGGAAAGGAGTAGAATTTTCGTGGACCGAGGAGTGTGAAAAAGCATTCAAAAAGCTTAAAGCATCTCTGACGAAACCACCAATTTTAAAATATCCTGATTTCAACAAACAGTTTATCTTAACAACAGACGCATCCAATGAGAGTTGTTCAGCAATCCTAAGTCAAGATTATAACGGAATTGACCTAACTATAGCATATGCATCAAGAAGTTTTAGTAAAGGAGAATGTAATAAACCTATAATCGTTAAGGAATTACTAGCGATTCATTGGGGAATTAATTATTTTAAATGTTATCTATATGGAGCACCAACATTCAAAGTAAAAACAGACCATAAACCTTTGACACACCTATTTGCAATGAAAGAACCAACCTCAAAACTCACGAGGATCATATTAGACCTAGAAGAATATGACTTCGAAATAGAGTATATAACAGGGAAAAGTAACTACACAGACAGCCTTTCAAGAATAACATTGCATCAACTAAAAAACCTATACATAGACAACGCCCATATACTAGCTATAACAAGAGCTCAAGCAAAAGAAAAGGAGAAAGAAGCAAGACAAACAAAGGCTGAAAGTGAACTCGCACTACAGCCAGAAGCCACCAAACAGACAGTAAGGAAGGTACTAAATAATTTAGAGGCGCATAGACTACCAATTTTGTCCTTTGGAGCAGAACTAATCTCACCAAGACTGAGCATTAGGGCCAAAAACAAAATAAAATGCAGCAAAAGCATAGCCACAGGATTGAATCGTTTCGATTTAAACCAAGCGTTGGTACAGCTTGATAAGCTGGCGGTAGAGAATGCAGTACGTAAAGTAAAAATATACGTAAATGGTATTATTTTTAAAATGTGCACAATTGATGAATTTATTAAAGAAGGAAATAAAAAATTGAAGAATATAGAAATATACATATGTGAAGTACCAGAAACAATAAAAGATGACAAAGAAAAACACAGATTAATAGGAGAATACCATAATCACCCGATGTTCGGAGGACACGTAGGGAATAACAGACTAATTAAGAAGCTAAAGGCAAGATTCCGATGGAAAAATTTGGAAAAAGACGTAAGAAAATACGTAAAACAATGCCACAAATGTCAAATTAACAAACCGAAAAGAACACATGTCGAAGAGTTCGTGATATCGGACACATCTTCCAAACCATGGGACATAGTATACATAGATACAATAGGTCCATTCACGAGAAGTAATGAAGGTAATAAATACTGTATCACAATGTTGTGTGAACTGACAAAATACGCGGTCAGCATACCAGTGTGCAATAAAGAAGCAGAGACAATAGCAAGAGGAATCTTTGATCATTTCATACCAACATACGGACTCATGAAGCAAATAAGAACAGACCAAGGCACAGAGTATAAGAACGAAGTAATGCAGGAATTAACAAAGCTATTAAAAATAGAACACAACTTTTCAACGGCATACCACCCACAGTCCATTGGAAGTTGCGAAAAACTACACAGAACGTTGAACGAGTACGTAAGAGCATTCATAGACGAAGACAGAGAAAATTGGGATGTGTGTTGCAGAATGTTCACATACTGCTACAATACAACCCCTAACGCGTATCATGGATACACACCGTTCGAACTGTTATATGGCAGGAAGGTTAACCTGCCGGAAGACCTTACACATGAGATTCAACCATGTTACAATATAGATGCCTACTACAATGAGTTACGATACAAACTACAAAGCGCACACGAGAGAGCCAGAACCTTCTTATTAAAACACAAAAAAGAGCGGCAAGAAAAGAATAAGCTCAAAGCAACACCACAACACTTTAAAATAGGAGACCTAGTCCTTGTAAAAAGGGAAGAGAATGGTAAGTTTGATAGTCTTTATGTAGGTCCTTTCACGATAACAGAAGTAAATAGCGTTAATTGTAAAATCAGAATAGAAAACAATAAAATCAAGGAAATACATAAGAATAGATTATATGCTTACAATCCGAAAACACAGTGAGTGACAAGTGTTACGAAACAATGTTGTTAAACGAACATTTTATATTATTTATGTATTTGCGTAGGCTTAGGAAGTTTGTATATAAAATAAATTTTTTGTATTGATTACAACACAGTATGGGTTGGTAGCACGACTTGCAAATTTCCCTCCCCGTAGTCGGAAAATTCCTAAAAAGGGAAGGTGTACAAGAATTCATCTGTACTCAGTAGATATATCTTAAAAACACCCTGTAATTATCTACGATAATTACTTTCAGTTATTTATGTCATCATAACAATATTACAACCTTCATTCGATTATACAAATATTGTTATCCTAGATCACGATTCACTAATAATTGCAGAGTCAATTATAAACACTTTTCATGGTCGATGCTGAATAGGCATTTCTAAATATATAAACAGCAAAACTATAACAAGGGAATTCTTATTATTATATTAGACATTCGTCATTCTATTTTGTGATCAGACGTAATATTTCCACATTATAGATAGTGTCTCTTTTTCTTCACGAGACGTTCTTTGGGTGCGGTGCTACCAGCTTATGCTCATGCGAGTGTAAATAAAACAACTCAACAAGTAAAAGCGTATCAATTATTCCACCCCTCGGATAAGGGATAACCACCCTCACCGGGAGCAGATAGCCTTAATGCCAGGGCTGTCATAAGAGGAAACTCTCGACCCAGACTACAGGGTTGCACCTGGTATACGGACGGGTCTAAAACTGCAGACGATTCGGGCGCAGGAATATTCTGTAGTGGTGGAAATTTCAACATTTCTATTCTACTGGGAGAACATACCTCCGTATTTCAGGCAGAGATTTTTGCAATCTTGCAGTGTGCAAGAGAAAACAACCTGAGAGCATTCGAACTGCAGCGGGTTAACATATGCACAGAGCCAAGCAGCCATTGGGGCTGTTATAAACCCTAAGGTGAACTCTAGGTTGGTGTGGGAATGTCGACAAGAACTTGATAGACTGGCATAACATAACAGTGTTATACTGGTATAGGTTCCAGGTCATCGGGGTATATACGGCAATGAAAGAGCTAATGCACTTGCCAAGAGAGCATCAGCTACAAAATACCTGGGTCCAGAGCCGGCCATGGGAGTGCCAAAAAGCACCGTCCTTGAACGAAAAAAAGCCTGGATCCGAAGCCAACACAACTCACACTGGGAGAGTGTACCCGGTCAAACACATGGCAAGAAGTATATCGGACGGACATGTGCTAGTAGGGCTCAGTTACTGCTGAAAACAAGCAGGAATCAGCTCAGAGTCATAACAGGTTTCCTCACTGGACATGCGCCAGTTAAGGTTCACCTGCATACAATGGGGCTGTTTCATGGAGACTTGAACTGCAGACTCTGTAACAGAGAACCTGAAACAGTCAACCATATTTTGCATGACTGTGAGACACTTTTCGGAGACATCGAAGTGACTCCAAATTTATATGGCACCCACCCACTAGACCTGTACAAGCTGGTACAGGGTTCCAGAATTCTGGAATGGGTTTCATAAACGAATGGAAGATGTACAATAAGCCAAGTGGCTGCAGTACAACCGGTTCACAACAGACAGCTTCCGGTTCACAACAGATGATACAATCTTTGTGATCATTGGGGATTATTTTTACACATAATTTTGACAGTCTTACTGTATTTATACGGATAAATATAAATAGTATAAAATAAAGAAACGGAAAATTTTGTTATCTAATTAAAGTTTTTTGACTTGTTTATACCAAATCAAATTAATATTGTTTTTGAGAATATTGAGAAAGAAACTGAATATTGAGAAATACGTTAATCCGCTTGGTGTTTTTAAGTGAATCATCAAAAATCCATTTCACAAGTTAAAAACAATTTTTATTCTAAGAAGTTTATGTTGTCACATAAATAATCAAAAACACGAATTTTTGACCAAATTATTTGCCCATAATATTTACATTTAAAATTGATTTAATATTTTTCGCCTGAATTTCTAAACATAATTTTCCATAGCTTTTTAAATATAACTTACATCTGATTGATCCACCTCAGGTATTTCACACATTTTCTCAGAATGCGAAATAAAAAACTAAATTCATAAAACATATCGAAAAATCCCTCAATTACTAAAGATTTTAAGCAATACTGATTGCCCCTTTTTGTGGTCAATTAGACGAAACAAGTTATAAGATATGCAAGATAAAATGTAAATTACTAGTAAATTACCTTAACGATGTCACAAATTATACTTTATAATTAACCACGTCGATAAAGAACATATAATAATAGAAGAAGATAAACAAAAATCGCAATATATTTCCACGAAAATCAAAGAAGAAACTTATTAATAATAACATTCTTCTTCTTCTTACAGTACCTTATGCTTAAGGCCGTTGGCCATTATACAGGGTGAGTCATGAGGAACTGTACATACTCCTACCTCGTATAGAGGCTCCTATGGGGAATAACAAATGGCCATTAAAAAGTGTCTGCTCCCATTGTTTAATAATATACATGGCGAGTTTGGCATTTTGACAGAAACTTGTATTCGTCATAATTTTTGAACGGTCAGATCGATGTGTCTCTTATTTTGGCCAATCGTTACACTATTACCACCTAATCAAGTAATTTATTCAAACTAGAAAAAAATCAGGTCCGGCTTTAAAAAAATTAGTTCGTTTGGGTCTTAGAAAAAATTTCACCCTGTATACGCGTTTTGAAAACTCTAATATGAATTTTACAAATTAGACAAATAGGCAATTAAAATGGCATATTTATTTTTTTCCGCACACGATTACTTAATTTTTTATAAAAAAATCAAATTTCACTATGAATTAAAAGTTTGGTAAAGTGAACCATAGATTTAAAAAAAATAACTTTTATTACAAAAGTTAATTTTTTTTGCACAAATAAGTAATTTATGTTACCATCCAATCAACTGATTTATTCAAACTAGAGAAAAATCAAGTCCGGATTTAAAAAATTAGTTCGTTTTGGTCTTAGAAAAAATTTCACCCTGTATACGCTTTTTGAAAACTCTAATATGAATTTTACAAATAAGACAAATAGGCAATTAAAATGGCATATTTATTTTTTCCCACACGATTACTTAATTTTTTATTAAAAAATCAAATTTGTCAAAATCGGAATTTTAAGCTAAAAATGAAAAGAAATGAACTCACGGTTTAACTCGCTACAACTCTGTTCCATTTTAATATTTTTTTCTGAAATTTTTACAGCACATACCTCTTACCATTGTGAAGACTATGAAAATTGTTGTAGACTTTCAGTCTTCTTCTTGTAAAAGTTGCAAACTTGTAAATCGCAAAAATTAGGTGGAAAAATTTAAAATTTATCAATTTGATTACGTCTATGTTAAACTATAGAGTCCAAAAGAAGTGTTATGGGAAGTTTTAGATCTAGACGTGTTATAGAAAAAAAAATGGTAAAACTTTTAATTTTAAGAAAAAAGTTGTTTTTGTAAATTAAAATTTGTAAAAAAAGTTAATTTTTTTAAATCTATGCAAAAACTTTGCCAAACTTTTTATGCATAGTCAAATTTGATTTTTTAATAAAAAAATAAGTAATCGTGTGGGGAAAAAATAAATATGCCATTTTAATTGCCTATTTGTCTTATTTGTAAAATTCATATTAGAGTCTTCAAAAAACGTATACAAGGTGAAATTTTTTCTAAGACCCAAACAAACTAATTTTTTAAATCCGGGCCTGATTTTTTTCTAGTTTGAATAAATCAGTTGATTGGGTGATATCATAAATTAAATATTTGTTCAAAAAAAATTAATTTTTGTAATAAAAGTTATTTTTTTTAAATCTATGGTTCACTTTACCAAACTTTTAATTATTCATAGTCAAATTTGATTTTTTTTATAAAAAATTAAGTAATCGTGTGGGGAAAAAATAAATACGCCATTTTAATTGCCTATTTGTCTTATTTGTAAAAATCATATTAGAGTTTTCAAAAAGCGTATACAGGGTGAAATTTTTTCTAAGACCAAAACGAACTTATTTTTTAAATCCAGGCCTGATTTTTTTCTTGTTTGAATAAATCAGTTGATTGGTGGTAACGTTAATTAAATATTTGTTCAAAAAAAATTAATTTTAAAATTAATTTTGGTAATAAAAGTTAATTTTGTTAAATATATGGTTCACTTTACCAAACTTTTAATTCATAATCAAATTTGATTTTTTTATAAAAAATTAAGCAATCGTGTGCGGAGGAAAATAAATATGTTATTTTAATTGACTATTTGTCTAATTTGTAAAATTCATATTAGAGTTTTCAAAAAGCTTATACAGGGTGAAATTGTTTCTAAGACCCAAACGAACTAATTGTTTAAAGCCGGACCTGATTTTTTTCTAGTTTGAATAAATCAGTAGATTAGGTTGCAATAGTGTAACGATTGACCAAAATAACAGACACATCGATCATACTGTTAAAAAATTATGACGAATACAAATTTCTGTCAAAATGCGAAACTCGCCCTGTATATTATTAAACAATGGGAGCAGACACTTTTTAATGGTCATTTGTTATTCCCCATAGGGGCCTCTATACGAGGTAGGAGTATGTACGCTTAAGTCTTTATCGTCGATATTGCAAACTTTAAAATATCTATTAGTTTATCATGTTTACCAGATCAAAAGCCTTCTGAAATTCTATAAAATGCAAGTGTTCATCAGAATCGACATCTCTGGATATTTCAACTAGCACACGTATTGAAAAAAGTGCTTTTCTTGTTCCGAAGCCATTTTTAAAACCAAATTGAGTTTGACCAGTGTGTTCGTCTATTTTATTGTATACTCTATTGCAGCGGTTCTCAACCTTTTTGAGTCATGTATATGACTCATGTATTTTTGGTATCACCTATATTTTTGGATTGTATGATCAATACTTACTAAATACTACTATTTTAATTTACTTTATGTTTTGTGTAGGTACCACCGCAAATGCTGATATGTACTACCAGTGGTACATAAACCACAGATTGAGAACCGCTGCTCTATTGTGTATTATTCGTAGGAAAAGCTTCAGCATATGATTCCTCAGATTAATAATCCTATGGTCTTCACATTTCTTTGAGTTTCTCTTCTTTGGTAGTGGTATAAACACCGATGTGAGCCAATCATTTGGTATTAGGCCTGTTTCTATTTTATTTTGTTAAATAATATATTAAAGTTGATGCCAGTAAAAAATTACTTTCTTTATAGTTTAACTTAAAGGTAGTTAAGTGAGTATCAATAATTATTGTTCAAGGTTAAGGCAATTTTAACATAGCAAACTTTTCCTGCCCCTTTTTAAATTATTAACAATAATAATAAACCTTGACATTTGAGACATTATTATAATAAATAAATAGGTAAGTACTCATGATATATAATAATGCATAAGAAGTATGTTCAAAATTCGTTTAATTTCATAGCATTGCATTTTTTGTGCAAATATCTACGTTGATTGCACCATTCTCAAGCCCACTGCTAGTACCGCTTGAGCTTGTAACACCAGACGCATGTGGTAACAAGAGGAAGTACCGACCAACACAACTCATTTCTATGCAAGCAATTTAAAGAGTGTAAAATGTAAATGACGATAAACATGATCTAACTTATAAACATAAACAAACATTTTTACGGACTATAACCTCAAGTTAATTACGCGATGAGTGCACACGGTGAATGAGTTATCAGATTAAGAGATTATCAGCTACGAAACGTTTTTTTATGATTCTTGGTGTTAATTGTTAATATATCATAGACCTGGATCCCGCGTACCAAAAAAAGTTAATTAATAGCAGGCTGAAAATTTGTTAACAGTAAACGGTGTCTACTCGGACAAACTTTGATGTACGGGAACACTGGAACAGGGGAAATTTTAATTGTGGAACAGCTTAAAAATTTGGAACGTCAGATTACGAAAACGTCCCATGTATTTTGTTGGACGGAGCATCCAATTGATTTGTTACTCCTCATTGTTACTAATCAGATTGCTATTACTAACCAACATGATTCCTGTCATTTGACATGTTCTTCGTGTTCCACTCATTAAAATACCCAGTTGGTGATAAACACCAGTCTGATTTTTGCATGAGAATTTAACGAAATGGTACCAAATCAATTGGAAGTTCTGTCCGTCAAAATACATGGAATGTTTTCGTTGTCTGACGTTCCAAAATTTTAACCTGTTCCACAATTAAAACTTCCCCTGTTTCAGTGTTCCCATACATCAAAGTTTGTCTGATTAGAGACCGTTAAGCTATTATCAAATTTTCAGCTTGCTATTAATCAACGTTTTTTTTGGTACGCGGGATCCACGTCTATCATAGAAAGGAATATGAGGAAGCTCGAAATACTTCATTGATATGGAAGTCAACTGAAATGATTTAACCTTCGGATGACCAAGGGGGGTAAATTTTGACCCCAATATATGTTTTTCTTTAATAAATTCAGAAATGTTTTCAATTTTAAGTTCATTATTTTTTTATTTGACTTTAATATCATTCTAGATACCCTCATATTATGTAATAAAAAAATTTCCTATATTTTACGAAAAAAAAAATTCTGAATTTGAAGTCAAAGACAAGCTCCCTTGGTCTTCCATGTTCCAATTTTATATTAAGTAAATACCGTCTATTATGTGGAATTGTTTGTAAGATTGTGTATACATATTTTAAAATGTCTTTAGTTCTATGTTCAGAATTATGATTCTTGTTTTTGTTCAGTTGTAATTAAACTATATTTTCCACCTACCTCTACCGAAAGTATACTTTTCCGGACCTGATTGTAGGGAGCAAAGTTGTGCTTTTCCTCCCTAGGGAGGAAAAGTAAAAGTGACGTCATGGTATTTCATTAATGAAATATAACTTATTGACGCCCTGTACAATATCTATTTTCTATTACGTAAGTATCTATACATTTTAACGTTTATTTAAAAACACTCTGTATTTTGCAGAATGGTAAAAAACAGTAGGTAAATTGTTATTCTAATTTAACAATGTTTACATTAATAATTTGACTTATATTTGACAGCTGACAGTTATATTGTACCTAGTTGTTAGTTTTAGTTCTAATAAATTTTGTTGGTTAGTTACATAAATAAATTAAGTAAAAATGAAAAAATGACTTGTTATTTGAGGAAGGTGGAAAAACCATATGTATAACATGGGAGTAAAGTGCCTTTTCCTCCCTTGAATAATTACTGCCCTCCGCTACACGTCGGGCAGTAAACTTCATTCTCGAGAGGAAAAGTAGCACTTTCCTCCCTTGTTATACAAATAGCTATTTACTAATGTTTATTTATCATTTATTGATACAATACTAACATTAAAATTACAAATACATTATTTTATTTCTTAAAACAACTTAATTTTTTTGTCAATTGTCATGTTTAACTGGTGGTCATTTTTGACCCCGTTGGTCATCCGTGTAACAAAAAAAGGTTGGTCATCGGATGGTTAATGTGGCTAAACACGTTGTCATAAATACACTTCTCCAGAAATTAACGCATCACCTTAAAAACTAGTCATTTTTAATATCTCGAATTTCCTAAACCTGTTGCCTGATTTAAGTGATTTTTTTTACATTTTATAGCCTTATTCTTTAAAAATATCAGCATAATAATATTTTTGCTATAAAGCTGATAAATTGTCATTGTATACCGGATGTACCAATCAAATTGTGATTTTTTCTCAAAGTTCGTCTGACCCTGTGGAATATTCTTGCATCTATAAAATACTCAAATTAAAACCCAACTATTGGGACCGTACAAGTTCGGCAAAGCGACACCTGGTTTCTACGCTCAGCATTATTATTCGCACTTTTAATTATATTGGCCAATTATATTAATCCTGGTTACTGGAAAATTGTCAAGGCCATAGTCCAAAAAAATAATAAGAAGAAAAAATAAGATTCAGGTTATGTTATTAAAACGTAAACAATTGTATGTAGTAAATAAAATTAGTTGTTAAAATGCAGTACTGCAAGCAAAATACAATTAATTAAATTTACCTTTATATAATAATTGCATATCATATCAATATTGAATAGTGTACATGGGCTAGTGTACATCGACACTAGTTACTTGAAACAGGGTACTTTAACAACTAGCCTTGTTTTTCATCAAGTATTTAAATAAGTATAGCAAACTTTAAGGAGTAATTCTGAATGAAAAAATAATGACAGATAATGTATAACCGGAATGTTAATGTATAAATGTATGTCCGCAAATGCTTTGTTTCCGAGATAGGGGGTGTGTTAAAATTTTTCTTACAGACTGACGATTTATTTATTGCTCCGAAACCGATTGAGATATGCAAATGAAATTTGGTGGATTTTTAGAGGTAGTTTTTTGGCCACAATTTTTTAACCATGAAAAACTGAAGAAAAAAGAGCGATTTTTGCACAAAAATTTTCAAACCACCGTAAAAATTTTTTTTGCGGAATTTTCACTGACTGTGGTAAATTTTCACGTAAGAAACCTTCCTTTTTCAAATGTCGTACGAGTTTTTTATTTCAGTGATCCCAATCATGAGATTAACTGTCCGCCATCGGAACTACTTTTTTTCGAAGCCTCGAGTTTGGAGCCCTCCACAATATTCGTGTACGTGCATAAATGAAAAAATATATATTTTTTGTACTCTCTAAGAGTTACATATTAATATGTAAAAAGTTTTAAGTTCATTTTTAATAAATGTTCTGAGAATAAAATTCTTGAAAAAAATGCTTATTTTTCGTCTTCTAAAGTGTACCAGTACCTTAAAAAAACCTTAAAACTTGCACTTGATCTATTTATGATACTTAACCTCTTTTTTTCAAACTAAATCCATAGCTAATTACACCTACTAGCTACTTATCGTATGGACTATATTTCTTAAATGATATACGGATAAGTAACAATTTAAGCGTTTATCGACCAGGGCCATCTACATGAGAAAAAAGTTTCGTAAATTGGCAGTGTCCCGACCCGAAGAATGTACACTGCGAGAAATCCTTTCTAATTAGAGAGAGATTATATCTTTATTATTACACCATTTGTATTTAAATAAGTTTGTTAACGTCAAATTATAATAGGCTTTTGTTAATGTATTGATTGATATAATTATTAGAACTAATTAAAAAATAAATACTGTTGAATATAATCAATTTAATATAACCTTTACATATATCTTACATCCTGTATATTTGTAACATAGCACCTAACACCAATATATAATATACTAGCGAGAGATAAAGACATCTGGTAAAAGACCTCTTAGGAACCAAGAAACTTTGTGGTGAAATGATGAAGTAGCTAGGTACAACAGAAGGTTGCGAAGAATAAAGAGGCTAAAAAGAGGTATCTTCTTCTTCTTCTTTTTGTATAGACACGAATGTCTGTTTTTTCAATGTGCCTCCAGTAAGTTATCGTTGCCTCGTTTTCGCAGTGGCGGATCTACGGGGAGGGAAAAAGGCGAAATTTCCCTCCCTAACAAGGTCCAAAATTAAACAAAAAAAATTTTGAAACATAGAAATATATTAATCATACAGAACAAGTAAAAAACTTCGTTTGTATAATGGTATAAAAAGTTTATTGAAAAAACTATTAAAGTCATCCAAAAGGATTCGCAAAACGTTTTCGATCTAGATCAGATTATCTTCAGTGCCTAGAACGAAGTATTTCTACGTTAGAATGAATACAAAAGGTTAAAATTATGACTAGTTAAAGAAAAAATGTGGATAATACTTACGTTCTGCTTAGTAGATGAAACTAGCAACCTTATAGAATAGGTGATATCGAGAAATATGATTTACATTTTTAAAAACTGATGTTAGTAGCGACTTTAAGCCGATGATAAAAGATAAATTTAAGGGTGGTCAAAGGGCAACATGATTCACTGCTCGATGATAACGTGTGGTTCTTGCCAGTTCAATGGACACAGACCAACCAGAGTATAGGAGGTGACAATCTATTTATCAGATTGAAGTGACATGACAAGACAGGTAGTCAATTTTTGGTTATGAATTTAAAAAATATTGTAGTTTATGAATTTAAATTATTAGTTAAGCTGATTGGATGTTAATAACGGTATTAAAGTGGAATTTAAATTATAATTGTAAAAGTCTAAAAGGCAACTCTCTGTTACAGAAAGAACTGTTATTAGATATTGTTATGTTAATAAAAATGTTATTCATAGTAAAGTCAATTACATCATTGATGACAGTTTAAAAAAGAAGAAGAAAGTTTAATTTAGTTTGAAATAAAAAGAGAAATGAAAAATACTTGAATATAAACAACTTATAGACGGAAAAATATAAGATACATAGTAAAGTTGTAAGAGATGAGAGGAGTAATGTTGGTTGCCTAATATTGAGGTTGTAATGGTTAACAAAGAGAGAGAAAATTTGTAGATTTAGCTGATTATTTAAAATAGTTAACTAATAATTTGAAATCCACAGATGGTACTGGAGTGAACAGACTGAAATGGGTGAAAAATATGTTGCTGTAAAAGTTTTATAACAGAGAGAGAGAGAGAGGTTTATCCACATTATCCACATTTTTTCTTTAACTAGTCATAATTTTAACCTTTTGTATTCATTCTAACGTGGAAATACTTCGTTCTAGGCACTGAAGATGATCTGCTCTAGATCGAAAACGTTTTGCGAATCCTTTTGGATTACTTTTTAATAATTTTTCAATAAACTTTTTATACCATTATACAAACGAAGTTTTTACTTGTTCTGTATGATTTTTAATTATGGTATACAGCCAGCTACTGGGATTTTCTCATTGATTTTTTTTTAAATATATTAGTTGACATGAGACTTAAACCACAGACAGACAAATTCAACCCAATAAATACGCTAGTTAGGAAACTTAAGGTAACTTACTGAACATAAGTTATTATTTGTCTTTTATCTACTTTGGGTTTATCATTTTTATGTGTTTTGGTTGGTGCTTCATTGAAAGGTCTCCTTTCTAAAGAAAATTTCCCCTCCCAAGGCAAATTTCTAGATCCGCCACTGGTTTTCGTGGTATTCCCACTTATCGTCTTCCTTTGGGGAACCGTCTCTCGCCGTCTTTACTACTCTATTTGTTGTCATTCGGCTTATGTGGTCATTACATTCTACTCTTCTGTTTATTTGTTTCTTACCCAGTTATTAATGCTCTGCACCTTGTATCTCCGTCGTATATCTGTACTTCTACATGTTCTCTGTTCCATAGAGCCTTACCAACGATTTTTCGAAGGGTATACATCTTCGGATTGCATCTACCAATCTGTTTGTCCTCTCTGTGTCAGGTGTTGTTTCTACAGCATATGTCATTATTGGTCTAACAATAATGACAGACTGACAAAGGTATGCCATGTCTAAAACAAAGGGAGATAAGGATTCATACAAAGTAGCAAAGAAGAAAAACGCAATGTAGCTATTGCTAAGGAAATATTGTCCACAACGTTTTATATGAAGAGTTGGAAACACCAGAGGCGATGAAAAAATGACTTAAATCGGACAACAGGTTTAGGAAATTCTAGACATCAAAAATGACCCATTTTTAAAATGGTGTGTTAATTTCTTGAAAGTGTATACAGTGATGAGCGCGCTAATAACCGGAAAAACAACGCAAAAGATGGAAAACATTATACATTTCGAAATAAAAGAGATCGAAGTATTTTATATCCTGTCACAGTGACAGTTGTTATAGTCCTCTGATACGTCTAAAGGTGGGAAACTATGTAATATAATGTTTTTTTTTTGTTTTATGACATAGACTTGGGTTTCAATTAGCCAGTCACAACTTTTTTGTTTTCTTTCCATACATAAAGAAGGCAATGAGGTCCTTAGAGTTCCATAGCAAACTCTTCCACAGCTCTCTACTCAGTTCAAAAGCTGCAGTTGGCCGCTATGGACTATCCAAGTTGCTTTAATTAATATAATGTTAATTATATTGTTATTAATATATGTTAATTTATACGTTTACATCAATAATTTCCACCTCTACTAGTTTCAACTCTTTTAACTTCACAATGTATTATGTTTCCATCTTTTGCGTGATTTTGCTGTTTATTAGCTCGCTCATCACTGTATAGAGATAGAGTACAGAGTATTGCTAGATGGAAGAGTGTTAAAAGGCGAGATGCAAATAAAGTAAAGAGGGTATGAATAGAAGAAAGACAGACGATGATGCGAAACGCCAAATAAGAATTTAACTCCGTAAATAGCGAGAGATCATGTTCATGTTGTCAATGCTTTAAATAGGATGAGAAATGGCAAGGGAGTAGGACTTGGTTGAATACTTGTGGAGATTTGAAAGGCGACTACTGCTTTATTTTTAAATTTTAGTTGAGAATTTTTTTTAATTCCTTTTTTTTTACTTTTTAAACCTTTTGCATACAACAACCGGTTGTTGTGTTATTCATAATTTATCGTTATTGAACATTTGAATTTGAACATTTTCGAAATAAATTGTCAAATTATCATTTAATTATTCTTTAATCGCTTTGTCCCCTAGACCATTTTGGGACACGCGCCAACTCGTAACTCTTAATGACAAACTTTTTCAAATCAAAATGTACACAGGCCAATTCGTAACTTTTTTACTACCTGACTGTCCCAACTCGCAACTTTATACAGGTGAATTCGAAACCATTGTTTAATTCTAATACCACAGGTAGATAAGTTAAAAGGTAAGAAATAAATTTGAACAGTAACGGATTAAGCCAACACGGGGCATATATAGTATTTTTACTACAAAAACGTTATTACGTAGGTCAAAATTTTTGACGTAAGAGAACTGTCAAAACATTAGAATGTGACTTTTCATTATTGCCGTGTTTATAATAAACATAGCATAATGAAAAGTCAGATTCTAATGTTTTGACAGTTCTCTTACGTCAAAAATTTTGACCTACGTAATAACGTTTTTGTAGTAAAAATACTATAGCATATTATGTAAGCGAATGGTTCTTGGTTTGCTTCAAACATGTTGTGTATTATATGTACCTATAAAAAAATAACAAAAATTAAATTCTTTTAATAAAATAATTGAAACAATATGATATGTATATACCAGGGCGGATCTGTAAAAAAACGTCTATTTGCGGATTTGCGAGGTGGCATTCGGATTTTTGCAGATAAAGTTAGGTGAAAACTTCAATAATAATAATTGACTTATGCTCCTTCTCAAATATGCCCGGAACATTAATAAAAAAATTAAAATATTTAAAAATTTCGAAAAACATTGATTTTTCTATTTTTCTTTGCTTATAACTTTAAAACGATTCATTTTGGAGCAAAGTCGTAGGGAAATAAAATAAAGAGTTGAATTTTGTATGATATACCACTAGTTAAAAACGTCTTAAATTATTACCCTTTCTGTAAAATAGCAATAAATACAAAATAAGGGGTCAAAATAAGCTTCTTTTTATTCAGTGTTTTTCAACAACTTTGGTTGCACTTAGAACCTTCGTAATTCGCATAGAAGATCCTTATAACATACTTAAATCGTCCACCAAATTTCATTAAAATCGACCTGATAGATTTTGCATAATAATTTTGCAATCTAAATGTTTTTAAAAAAGTTCAAATTTTTCATATAAAGAGAAAGATAAAGAGAAAAGTTCATATAAAGAGGCTCTCTACCTATGTAATACACTTTACAGAATTAAAATCGGATTATCTAAGCGGCTGAGCACTGTTTTAAAGTTATAAACAATTTTTTGGCTTATAAACAAATACAATGAGGACGTTTGAGTTGAAATAAATTCATTTTCTGGAGAATGTGCGTCGCTGGAGATAAATCCCGAAATAGGTCGATTTTTATTTTTTAATTCTAATTTTTTGGTATACATATCATACTAGTGACGTCATCCATCTTGATGGATGACGTCACTATCGTGACGTGATGACGCAATCGATGATTTTTTTAATGAGAATAGAGGCCGTGTGTGTAGCTCATTCGAAAGACTATTCAATTTTGTATTCACTGATATAAAGATTAACATAATTATTTATAGAGGGTGCACAAAAAAAATTTTGAATTAATTTAATTAAGACAAAATAGCTATTTCTATAACAAAGGAGGAAAGTGCTACTTTCCTCCCGACAACGAAGGTTACTGCCCGACGCGTAGCGGAGGGCAGTAATCATTCAAGGGAGAAAAAGGCACTTTACTCCCATGTTATACATATGGTTTTTCCACCTTCCTCAAATTAATAACAAGTCATTTTTCATTTTTACTTAATTTATTTATGAAACTAACCAACAAAATTTATTAAAACTAAAACTAACAAGTAGGTACACTATAACTGTCAACTGTCAAATATCAGTCAAATTATTAATGTAAACATTGTTAAATCAAAATAACAATTTACTGTTTTTTACTACTCTGCAAAATACAGGGTGTTTTATAAATAAACGTTAAAATGTATAATTACGTAATAGAAAATAGATATTGTACAGGGCGTCAATAAGTTATATTTCATGAATGAAATACCATGACGTTACCTTTACTTTTCCTCCCTAGGGAGGAAAAGTACAACTTTGCTACCCACAATCAGATCCGGAAAAGTTTACTTTCGGTAGAGGTAGGTGGAAATAGTTATTTTCCTAACTAGTGCGGAAAGTGATACTTTCACGCACGAGACTGCCGTTGACCCGAACGATGCGATAGCGGAGTTCGGGCAAGCAGTCGAATGCGGGGAAGACACTTTCCGCATGAGTTAGGAACAATATTTTTTCTAGGGCCGTACGTTTGGAAAAAAGCCACAAAAAATAGAGTTATATCAATTTTTGTTTATAAGTGAAAATACACAAATTAATTATTTGACAAGGTTGACGACGATTCAAAACCATTGTAATTGTCCACTGATCTGACTTTTAAATATTATGTCAAAATAATTTTATTTCAACGAATTATCAGTAGTAATTGCACAAGAGCTCTAAAATTATTGAATTTTTCCCGAGTGATACTTTGACAGTTTTAATTTCAAGAGCCGAAGGCGAGCGAAATTATGTCGAAGTGTCACGAGGGAAAAAATTCTATATTAATTTTAGGGATCGAGTGCAATTTGTTGCGATTATTTCATGAATGAAACTGTTCAAAACCAAAATTTTATTGTAATTTATTTATGTAAGTACAAATTACTACAATTAAACACACAGTTATTATAAGTATTTGACGGTTGAAACTCATCATTTTTATCATTTTTAAAACATTAATTGTCATTAATGTCACTGAATGTATTTTTTTCATAGCAACGAAGGGCATCTGACGTAATATACTTGACGACGGGAAATTATCAAAAATTATCAGTTTAATTTGTATTTCTGTAGCTTTCTATTGGTCAGAATCTCCTATGAATGAAATAATCGCGCTAATTTCATTAAAACATGAACACAATAAGATAAATTTGAAATACATTAGTAAACAATATCTGAATATTAGTTTATTGCATGTATTATAATATATTACAATGGCATATTACAAGGTATTTTACTTTCCCGCATATCATGCGGGAAAATTTACATTCACGCACGCCGTGCGGGAAAGTGCAACTTTCGGAAACGAAATACGTGCGTGAAAGTGGCTCTTTTAGCACAGCCGTAGAAAAAAGAATGTAGGTAATCTATTTAATGCAAAATACATTTTACTGCAGTCAGAAAACAGAAAAAAATGTGAATTTGAAAAATAAACATTGCTTTTCCCTTAAATTAAATGTTAAAACTGCTAAGAGGCTGGTGGGTGGCAACTAATATTGAATTATATGAAAGACAATAGTTGCTTATCAAATAAAACACTTTTTTTTCTGTTTTAGGACAACAGTAAAATGTATTTCGAATTAAATAAATTATATACCTACATTCTTCTTTTGTCTCAATTTAATTAAAAAAAATTATTTCGACTTTCTCATGTAACTAGTCCAAGAGACAATACACATAAATGATGAATAACTTTTACACCACCTTCAAAGAGGGTAATTTATACAAGTACATACCTGAAATACCAGTATTAGTTTATCAACATCGTTAGTAACTACTTAGAAAAAAAAGTTACAAATTTACCGGTACTTGATGGGTTACCGAAAAATTATCTGCGCGGCAGGGTTACCAGTTGGCCTGTAATTAGGATGGGGGATTAAAATAGTTACGAATTCACCGGGACCCCCATTTTGATGTGTGTATAAATTATAAATAATGAGCAATAATATTTCTTTGAGTGTAATTATTTGTATACATTTCATAGATTTCTACCGTTAAGATACCGCCACAGCCACAGCCACAACTGTAAAAATCTGTGTCACGCTTACCACTCATATTACTACCTAGTTATTTTCACTTTCAGCGGCCTGTGTTGCGTTGTTGGCAAATACCTTGAAAGTAACTTGAAAAAGGATATGTTGTTTAAATGGTCTAGAAACGGCATTTTTTAGGTATAAAGGTGACTCAGCGATAAACTAACTTCTGGCCGGAACAGGAATTACATTACAGACCTTTACTTAGTTTATTAATTATCGTAATTAACCGAATCCTCCAACAGCAAATCAATTAATGACTAATTATAATTGCGATTACGAAATTGGGCTACCTTGTAACAAAGCAATTAAACAAAGTAATCAACTGTGTCAGTAGGCGAGGAAATAAAGCACTAAAATCTCCTAACTTCTAACTTTTCTAAAGTAATACTGATCGTTATGAAACCTTTTGCATTCGATTTGGGAAAGCCTCAGCACATTTCTTGACCACTTGGTATGAATGACAAATGGAAAACATTTTCACTTGAAAAAGGATATATCGCCGGTCCGGAATATAAGAATGACGTAACTGCAAATTTTGTCAATTCCTGTTTATTGCCTAATTAACTTCTAAAATATTGTATACAGATGATACAAAAGCGACAGAACTGTAACTATGTGCTGAGCCACTAGGGTAGTTGCGTCGTTATTGAAATAAGCACCATTTTAGACCTTGTTTCAGATGAATAATGACGCAACAGTAAATAGGGTTGAAAATGGAGGAACTGAATTAATATAATAAAATTCGGACCAATAGGGATGAAAATAAAAGCCATGGCTGTAAGAATAAACGGCATTCTAAATATTTAAAAATAGTTTTTTTCTACAGAAAAATTTTCAGATTAAGAATGACGCAACTGTAAATATTGTTGAAAATGGTGGGATTAAATTAAGATAATGAAATTCAAACTAATAAGGATGCAACTAAAAGCCATCATTGTAAGAATAAACGCCATACCGATGGTCCGGATGGTTACTATTTATATAATCACTATTTTGAATATTAAAAAATTTTTACATGAAGAATGACGCAACTGTAAAAAGGGTTGACAATGGGGGGATTAAATTAAGATAACGAAATTCGAACTAACAGGTTTAAAAATAAAAGTCATCATTGTAAGAATAAGCTCCATACCAATGCTCCTGGACGATTACTCCTCATTTAATGTCTATTTTAAATATTTAAATATCGTTTTTTTGATCTCCTGAGAAATTTGGCTTTTTGCAGTTACGTCATTCTTATTCCGGACCAGCGATATGTTGTTTAAATGGTCTAGAAACGTCATTTTTTAGGTATAAAAGTGACTCAGCGATAAACTAACTTCTGGCCGGAACAGGAATTACATTAAAGACCTTTAATTAGTATATTAGTTATCGTAATTAAGCAAATCCTCCAACAGCAAAGCAGGTCCGTGTATTAATGACTAATTATAATTGCGATTACGAAATTAGACTACCTTGTAAAAATGCAGTAATTAAATAAACTAATCAACTGTGTTATATCGTTACTATCAAATCGTTAGTTAAAACGGACTGATTTCGAAGAGTTTGTTTCGAACATTTACTTCCTCAAGAATGCTTTTGATTATAATTACACATATTTAGCTAAAAATATATGGGAGACTTCAATGTCCAGCTATAAAAGAAACCTTAGAGCTAGATAAATAGTACTCATAGTTTACAGCTAAATTTATTGTATGTCAGAAGTAACAACTACTTCATGCTAAATCTGAATGTGTCAAGTCATGAGTTTTTTTGTTATTGTCGCTCCTTTTACTGTTCGTGTTGTTTTTTCCCATTTGTATTTCGGTTATTTCCTCTTCCTTTGTTTTTGAATCCGCTACTAAAATTATTAAGCTATACAGTAAGCCAATAATTACAAATACAAGCCAAAAATAATTTGTTCCAAAACACCCCTAGACAAGTACTAGCAAAATCTGTCCTACCAGTCACTACCGGAGACCCTGACTAAACTTGGGTACTAGAGCACTAAAGCCATTAACAACAGAAACCCTAAGGAAACAATAGATAAGAGATAAGAACAAAGATAAAGTCGAACTGTTCAGTTAAAAATATTGTCGATAAACGTTCAGTTTTTTGCTTACATAATATATTGGTTTTAACTTAAACTGTGCAGCTGTAGTCGCCTTAAGAGAAGTAAAAGAAACAAGGTATGAAGAAAAAATTAAATGCAAAGAGATGGAGCAGTTAACATCAAAATACGATTAGCATGAATACGAATAACCAATGAGGAAGTACTAAGGAGAATACAGAACAGCAGGGAGATACTGGATTCCATCAAAATAAGAAGACTTCAATACTTGGGTCATATAACACGTGGTGACAGATATGACCTCCTAAAATTAATAATTCAGGGAAATATTCAAGGAAGGCACAGCATAGGTAGAAGAAAAATGTACTGGCTGAAAAATATCAGAAAATAGTTTGGATGCAGCTCAACTGAATTCTTTCGGGCTGTAGCGTCAAAAGTTAGAATAGCAATGATGATTGCCAACCTTTGTCGCAGAGATGCCACGTAAAGAAGGAAAACAGTATTATCATCAACCTGTACGCGTCCACTTCTGGACGTAGGTCTCCCTTAGCTCGTTCCATATGTCTCTGTCTGGTGCGATTTGCATCCAGTTTTACCACGCTTCAAATCGTTAGTCCATTTGATTGGTGAATGTCCTTTACTCCACAGAGCTTCTTTTCGTGGCCTTCACTCGGCAATACGTTTTGTCCATTTGTTGTTTGATAATCTGACGAAGTGTCCTGCCCAATTCCACTTTAGCGACACGAATCTTTCAATAGCTACTGATTTTTTTTGTTCTACGACGTATTTCGTCGTCTGAGATTCGGTCTCTCAGAGAGACATCCCAACATCTAGTGATTCATAGCCCTTGTTCACTGTCCTTTTTGTGAGTGTTTCCGCTCCATAAGTGAGTACAGGTAATACACAAATGGTCAAAGATTTTCCTTTTGAGGCATATGGGTAGGTCTGATTTAAATGCATAGTTTATTTTTCTAAACGTTCATGGGAGCTCATATGTCTGGTTATCTCTCTCTAACCGAATTTCATGTTCTAAGTACTTATAAGATGCAATTTGCTCAATATCCCTCCAATCAACAGTAATGTTACGATTTAGCTATAGATTAGTTTAGCTATAGATTAGATTCGCGCCTTGTTTATGTTTATCTTTATTCTCACCTGTAAGGAAGCCTGATATAATTTTTCCAACATTATTATTGCATCACGTATACGATCAGCTATAAGGACGATGTAATCTGCGAATCTCAAATAACTGATTTTCATTTCTCTTCATTTGTCAATCAATGACAATGACAATCTCTTCATTTATGTTGATACCATACTCAGATCTGCCATCTTACAAGTATGTTCTAAAAGCTTGATTCAGTCTTGAATAGCTTTCAAAGATAGTGTTTTCTTGCAGTACTCCTCGCCGTATACAGAATTTATTTGAGACATCGAAAGAAGAGTGAAGACATTAGAAGACGTTGTAACGTGCAGTGTTTAAACGAATGGACACTAAATAGAAAAAAAAGGAATAACGACATAAGCATAATTGGGGAGACACTTGTGGTCAAAATAGCAAGAGATCACCAAACGGTAGAAGAATCGGCCGACTAAGCAAAAGATGCATTATGTATAATTGTAAATAATTATTTTCTCATATTTAAATTTTTTGTTAACATAACTCAGCTTGTTTTTTAAATAACGATACAATTTAACACAGTTTCTAGTGCAATCACCAAAAACTTTACCGATTTATAACAAATTTCTCTAATCAATTTAACAACTAATTTCATTGCAAAAATGTTATATAATCGATTTTCGATCTTCCTGAATTAAATTAATCGTTCGAATTAAATCTAATCCTATACAAAATTGTGCAAATAAGTAAATAGTAGCCAAAATTTCTATTTTTAATCAAAAGTAAATTTTACGCTTGTTAAAACCTAATTTCATGGTATGGCTACAGAAATAATAGATCCGGGACCAGATTTATTTATTAAATAATACGTTCTGTGATGTGATTTCTTTGTTTTTAGTTAAAAAAAAAAATGTGTCGCTTGGTTTTATTGTTCTACGATCAACCCTTTGTTTGATATTTTAAAATTTGTGAGATTTTTGTTTTTATTAAAAAAAACTCTTTCAAACTCCTTAAAATAAACATTATCACATTCTTTGCCTTTACCCATATGCAGAGTCAACTTTAATATTTATGTATTTTTTAGCAACCTCTTCTAGTCGAGTCTTGAACACAGGACTCCTCTTGTGTTCTACTTGTTCGCCTGTCTTAGTCTTAAGCTACCTTGTTCCAGTTTCTTGGTCTCCAGTGTATTATTCTCTTTGCCCACTTCTTTCTTTGCTTTCTCTTGATAAATGTCCTGTGTCCTGTCCATTTCCATTTAGATTTTGCGACAGCTTGTGCTAATTTTGCATGGGCGGATACAGGACCGATTTTCGGGAGGGGCTTGAACTTTTTTTGGGGAGAGGTACCGGAGGTACGGGGGGTAATTTTTAAAAATTAGGGTTACAATGGTGCGTTTTAAGGCACTTTTCACACACTTTTACCGTGTGTGAGAAGTACCTTAAAATTCACCATTTCTGTCGTAGTACCGATTCCTACACATTTCTGCGGATATAAGTGCAGTTATTTCAACAAGTATAATACTATTTTTTCCAATGTTTCTCCTGTCAGGTATTGTTCTTTCGCTCTTTCATGATTTTCACTAATTATTTTTAGGTTCTCATAAGCGTCAATGACCTTGACAAAGTCTTCACGAATGTTGTTATTGTTTATGTATCTCAAATTTAGAGAAAGCTGTTCCACGTGGGATACGTCGGTCGTTTCGTCAAATATGACAGACAGAGTAATAATTAGCACTTTGAACCTGATTCATTATTTGTTCAATTATTTCTTCACCACAACATGTTATTCATTGATTTTGACTGGTGCTACTAATGTATGTTGCTCAGGAAGATGCTGTAGATAGGTGTTATTTAAGAGTATTATCTCCTGATGCGATTTTAAACCTTAACAATTCCCTTCATTGCTAGGTCCAGCATCTTCTTCCAGAAGCAGAAGGCCATCATCACGATGGTCTCTTAGAGGAATATTTTGTCGACCTAAGATAAGAACACTAAGGACCCTACTATTGGTCGTAGTCTTTCTTTATTTTTTTTTTTGTATCTGTTTAGACCTCTGAGAGTCTATCTGGTTAATGACTGACTTTTGAGGGTTGCGATAATTTGTAGAAAATCCAGCTCAACCTGAACGCACTCCTTGTGGTATGATGTTTTTTCATGGGTTTGTATGGCTCCGTCTTTGCTCATAAGTTTGGTGAAAGATGTTGAAGGTTTCGTGACAAGGCTTTGGGCTGTCATCCCTTTAGCCTGACCATATTTTTCGTTAGAAAAATAAAACGCAATACTTGTAAAACAATTCCTTTCGACTGTGCAAAAATACTAACCAAACTTTATTCTAAGTGCTAGTGACCCAAGTAATGCTTCATTTCTTTTTTATTCTTTGTGTGTATTTTGATGGCTGTCCAGGTCGTTCTAACAATTGGCACTTTGTAAAATTATCAACATTTTGATTTATAAAACATCCTATGTCATTCTTGAAGCTTATGTTACTGTCTTTGTTCAATTCTTGCCCAGAAAACATATTTATCCTCTGTTTTGTACATATATATGTTTTTGAAATTAAAAACATTTGAACTGCAAATATTTAAATTTATATTTTTTTAAATTTATGGAGGGGACCATCCTAAAACCAGGATATCCAGGTTCTCCGAACAATAATGTAAAAAGTAGTTAAAGGATATGACCAGTAGATTAGACAAAGCTTCAAGAGGTGTAGAAATCAACGAAACAAAAAATAAATATACGGTTTTCAGAGGACATAAAGAAGGTATGGACGAAGGTTTAGTAGTAAGCAACGAAAAACATGAATTAAACTGAATAGAAAATGTCACTTATCTGTGTACTGGTACAGTATATGTGTACTGAAAAGTATCCTAATAACTATATACAGCCTAGATAAAGCAGAACTTCTGAAAAATGAGATACACAAAGTTGGTGCATGTAACATTATAGCCTATCCCCTACTATGTCTTAACTACAAGTAAATTAGTCACAAAAAAGTAGGCCATAAGACTTCTTACGTTCTTCTTCTTCTTCTAGTGCCGACTCCGCTAATAAAGGTTGGCTATAACCATTGCAAATTCGTCTCTAACTTTTATATTTATCGTGTAGGATATTTATCGTCTAGCAGGACCCTTTTTCCTTCGATTTTACCCTTCAGAATCAACTGCAACAATTCGTTCTTATCATTTTCAAGTATTTGCTCCAAATATGTTGTCTTTCGCCTTTACTGTTCTCTGTGTTTTCCCATTCTCTGGAACACCATTTCGTTCCTAATATGATCGGTCCATGGTATTTCCAAAATTCTTCTAAAAGCCACATCTCAAAAGCTTGCAGCTTTTTCATAAAGTCAACATTAACGGTCCAGGCTTCGACACCATAAAGAATAATAAAGTGGATACAACATTTTAGCATCCGATATCGGATTTGCAGATTGAGTCTTTGGTTACTCAGAAATTTCCTCGTCTTCAAAAAGGCTGTTCTTGGTTGCTCTATTCGTTCTTACGTTGGAAAACCAAATTCTGGTGGCAACCTGAATCCGTGCTTTTTACAAAGCAAACGGAACGGTAAATGAATAGACATGGGGGAATCTACAATATGTATTCCACAACCCGACAATTTATCTAGATATTAAAAAAATATGAAAATTTTTTTTAAAAACGCATTTCTTTGTTTACGAATAAAAAAATCAACTAAAAAGCAGAAAATAAAAAAAAATTGAAAAAATCTAACTAACACATTCGTCAAAGAAAAGCGTGGCGCGTCTTCATCGAATGAACGGTTTTCGCCCCACGCTTTTCTTTAACGAATGTGTTAGATTTTTAAATTTTTTTTTATTTTTTGCTTTTAGTTGATATTTTTATATTTTTAAATTTAGTCACTCGTAAACAAAGAAAAGCGTTTCTTAAAAATTTTTTTTCATATTTTTTTATTTTTTACTTTTTAGTCTTACACTTTTCAAACATTAAAATATATCGTCATGTTTATCAAAATATCTATAAAACATAAAATATTATGATGTACAAACATGAAAAGTAGTAGGAATCGGCAAAAAATTTGAAACTTTATTGTTTATTTATGAAGCATAACGTAAACAATTAACGTAAAAAGTGCAATTATGTGTAGTTCATATAATTAGCTACAATCTGTAAAAGTTTCAAGTTTCTTCATTGTAAAAAGCAAAAAAATGTAAGCATTTTCCGTTAAAATCGTTTTTTTTATTTAAACAATTAATAAACATAAAAAAATGTTTATTGACTATTCGTATATTGTTCCCGCGAATGCATATGTCTGCTAATTTTTAGTCATTTGCATTGAAGAAAAGGCAGTTAAATTAACGTCCAAATATTTGACCCAAACGATTGAACTAAAGAAAAGCGTTTAATTAATTAATACGTCAAAACGAATTATAATGTTAATAGTAGCACAAAACGTCTCTACCGGTGGTTTTTCTAAGACTACGATAAAAACACGAATTTTTTGAATTCGAGTTTTGGTTGAAGTTTTGTTTGGTATCGTATTGAAATTTGACACGAATAAGCGCCGATTTTTATATAAACAAATATATGAGCGTTCAAAATTTGAAACTTTATTGTTTATTTATGAAGCATAACGTATACAATTAACGTAAAACGTGAAATTATGTATAGTTCATATAATTAGCTACAATCCTTAAAAGTTTCAAGTTTCTACATTGTAAAAAACAAGAAAATTTAAGCATTTTCCATTAAAATCAGTTTTCTTTTATTTAAACAATTAATAAACATAAAATAAAATTTTATTGACTATTTGTGTATTGTTTCCGCGAATGCATATGTCTGAAAATTTTCATTCATTTGCATCGAAGCAAAGGCAGTCAAATTTTAACGTCTAAAAATTTGATGCAAACTATTGAAGTATAGAAAAGCGTTTAATTAATAAAAATCCAAAAAATTTTGATTCCTCGGAATTTGATTGTTATTACAAAATTTAGTTTATTTTAAGTTTTAGTCTAAATTTTAATGTTTACAGCACTGAACGCCACTGCTTATATAAAATAATAATAGCAGAAGCTCGTTAGCACGTTGTTGTTGAAATCACACGTTGCGTTGCGTTTCATTAACCGAAGTAACAGACTTCACTAATTGGTTAATTATACTACGTCCAAAATTTATTTCGTATACACTAATAATTACGGTATTCGATGAATATGTAAACATTGCAAGTGTATTAGCCTGTACATAAAGCGTATAAAGCTTATATAAAAAATTGCATGCCTTGTGGGTGTGTTTCAGGGGATTCGGTGGACTGCTTTAAATTGGTGATTACTCAATATGGAAATACTGTTGTAAATAGACCATAACAATATCTTAAACTATGTTTTAAGTGAAATATTTTAATATTATTTATTGCCAATGGTTTTTTGGCAAATTGGCTAAATGAAAACGAACCAGCACAATCAAAACCACAAAAAAGAATCCACCTAAATACAATATAGACCTGGAGCCCGCGTACCAAAAAAGTTGATTAATAGCAAGCTAAATATTTGTTATAGCTTAACGGTGTCTCGTCGGACAAACTTTGATGTACGGGAACAATGGAACAGGGGAAGTTTTAATTGTGAAACAGGTTAAAAATTTGGAACGTCAGACTACGAAAACGTCCCAAGTATTTTGTCGGACAGAACTTCCAATTGATTTGTTACCCTTTCATTAAACTCTCATGCAAGAATCAGACTGCTCTTTATCACCTGTCATAATTTCTGTCATTTGACATGTTCTACGTGTCGGACTTATTAAAATGCCCAGTTGGTGATAAATAAATTGGAAGTTCTGTCCGACAAAATACATGGGACGTTTTCGTAGTCTGACGTTCCAAATTTTTAACCTGTTCCACAATTAAAACTTCCCCTCTTCCAGTGTTCCCGTACATCAAAGTTTGTCCGACTAGACATCGTTAAGCTATTAACAAATTTTCAGCTTGCTATTAATCAACTTTTTTTGGTACGCACGATCCAGGCCTAATATTAATGCACTGCAAGACGACTCAGCATCATTTTTATTTAAGTTACGGCTTAGCCAAAAATTAATAAACCCGATCTACTGCTGAGCCCAGAATACCAATAAGAGATAATATAAATAAAATCAAGGAATCAGCTTATATGAAGCTCTCCGTACGAAGAAGCAAAAAGGATATTCCATTGTGGTGTACAAATGACATCGCTAATGCAGTGCACAACTAAACAAGCATATCAAAAGTGGCTGTAAACAAATGACCCAGATGATAAACGAACATATACAAGATCAAACAGAGAAGCAAAAAAATATAGTAACTAAAACAAAAAAAAAACTGCTAAGAAACTAAATTCGAAGATCTAACAAATCTTTTGGAGAAAAACCTGAGTACAAACAGAAAAGATGCGAGTGGAATGGACTGACTAAAAGAAATATCTGTGATCGAACATTACTCAAAACTTCTTACTGATAAAAAAAACGCCATTCACGAACACCCTTACGAGAGATGAAGTGAAATACAATGAAATAATCAGGGCCGGCGATAACGGGACTGCAAGGGATGCACTGCAGGCGGGCGCACCTGTTTGGGGGGCGCCAAAATGAGCGTCTTTTTCTGCTGGTGTTATGCAAAATCATAGAAAAATTAAGAACCTTAGTACATTCTCCGAAGCAGAACAAGTACAATAGAGAGATATTTGGACAGAAATAGTCAAGAAAATTACATGATACCACTACATTCTCACGAAGGAGAAAAGATAGGGGACGAATTTGTACATTAAAGGGTACAGGTGGACAAATCCTATTTTTACATAAGTAAAAGGGGACAAATCCTATTTTTACATAAATAGATCTAGTGGTGCCATTTTGTAGGCATTTTAACGTAGAACTAGCTATCGGCTTGTACACGTTCTAAAATCGCTTAGTGTCTGTGAAATAATAATAATTCTAATTTACGCACACACCCAATAGGGGGGCAAGTCCTTATCAGGCAGGTCCTAAAAAAGTCCATATAACCAGCTGATAGACGTTGATCTAATACAAGCAGTTTAGAGTTAGACTCGTTGGCGTTTGGCGTAACTAGTGTTTTCATTGTTTTCCAAGTGATTTGAAAGTAAATGACAATGAATACAAAAACAATAATAGTGGAAATAAGACTGAAGTAGTGCCTAGACAGAATGAGTCAAAAAAGAGGAAAAAGCACGGCATAATGAGAGATGTCATGAAAAATTTAGACTGTAGAGTCACGAGGTGAAATCTGTAATAATTGTCGTAAACAATGTTTTCAAAATATGCCCAAAGAAGGAAGAAAAATTATACTCAAGAATTTTAAAATAATGACTTATATTAATGAGCAGAACTCATGCTTATGTGGATTGATTACGGTACGGTGTGGAGGACAAAATAAAAATTACACCATGTTTCATATTTTGCATTACATTGTCCACAATATACGTAGACTTGATTATGTTAAAGTTACTTTCCCTATTCGTGGGCATTCCTACATGGAACCGGATAAAAAATGAGCTTAATAAACTCCAAAATACGAGCTGAGACTTCTTTAGATTGGGTTGAAATTTTTAGAAGTGCTGGTCAAAACCATCGCCATTTGACGTTGTGGAAATAGATCAATCCTACTTTTTTTTTAAATTAGATAAAAAACTACTAGATTTAAAAAAAAATATTGAAATATTTGCTGTTTTCTTGTGAAACTTTGTGACTCACTCATTTCCTTACGCCCCGCTCAAACCGTCAGATTTTTAAAATATGCACTGTTCTGCTGCATGTACTTAACTAACCTTATCTTAATCTGACGATTTCCAGTTTTTCTAAGGATATATTTTTTTCGGACCCCCCTTAACGAACTCCCCTGTATTAAGATCCAATATATGGTAGGGGTACATTTACAGGGTACAAGGTTTCACTCCATGTGATTTTCTGACGCGCTCGAGTAACTGCAAAAATCCCCACTTAAGCTCCCCTACCATTAGGTTTGATACCAAACTCGGCTAAAAAGTTGAAATGTCTTCAAGGTTTAAAAGGATTCTGTGCTGACGAAGCAAAACAATTTTTTTAACCTGCCCAAAAATTAGATATATTTCATATTAATAACTTTTGTCTACTTGTCATTTTAACTTGATTTTTTTGGACTTAGCCCCTTTAGGCCAATAATGTTTGGTGGTTTGACCAATTAAGGCTTATGTTCTATTTTGCATAAGATCAATATAAGTTTAATTTCTTGTGTGTGTCTAATTAATTACCCAAGTAACTGACCTAATCAACACAGTTCATGATAAATATCAATAATTGATCAATAACTGGTTTTAAAATTTAAACTCTGTTTTGTACGAAATAAACATTTGGTGACTTAGCTCTTTATGGACCTGTACCCTTCGTCTATTTTACTCTTTTTACTTGTTCTTTATCTTGTAGAATTTTATTTCTTTAATGCTTTTACTCAGAATAGTTTATTAAAAAATACCACATATTTTAATAGTAGTCTCTATATAAATATTCGAGATTTTAATGAAGTAATTATCTGAATCTTTTACTTACTATAATTATACGGTACCGTAACAATCTTGATATTTCACCAGCAGCTTGCTAACCATCAGGTGTTAACAACATATTATTTTTGCCACCCAGTGGCACCTCACGATTTTGCACAGAATTTTTGCAACTTTTATATAATGCACATTAAAAAAAGTACGGTAATTGAGTATATCATTACATGGTTAAACACGTCAATTTTGTTAATTTAATTTCCAAAAACTGTTTTCATTATTAGTCCCGAGCTGATAATTTTTGAGACCAAAAGATAGCAACAGTATGCAAATCATTGGAAATGAAAGCAGACATAACAAAAATAAAAGAAAAAATCATTTACGGGTGATCTGACTGAGGTCAGGAAGTGGAAGGAGGTGAGTTTTTTAAGGATAAAAACGGATTATCACGATTTACAGAAAAGCTTCAGTTATATGAGAAAATGTTAAAAAGTAAAGTAGGTACACTGAAAAAAATATTGTAATTAGTACCAATGAACGCCAATCATTGACTTTTTTCACATTGATTCAATGAAAATTTCGTTAATACTATAAACACGTAGTCATTAAGTAATGACCATATTCATTTTACAATGTAATTCTATTCATTAAAAAATAATGAATAGAATTATTAATATAACAATAAAACACTGAAAACGTTTGTTTTCTATACTTCCACAAAATTTATTACAACTATGTGACTACAGTTGTTTCGGCAGAGTGCCTTTCTCAAGTGTAGAATCATTAATCCAATGAATCGTTTTATCTACCCAATGACTTTTTTCATGATACTATCATATTTTTTCATATTATGAAACTGTGCATCAGGATTATGCGGTTAAATTAATGAATATAAAACGTTGCACTAATGTACAGTGTTCTTTAAATTACGAACTCGTTTATTGAATCAATGTTTTCGTAACATTAAATAAATGTTTTCGACTTTGATTAATAACTCGATACATTGTTTTGATGTAACGCAATCATTGTATTAATGTAATATACCTGAATCAATGATCAATACATTGTAGCAATAATCTTGTACATAAACCGATACATTTCTTAAAACTCTATAAGTGTTTTTATTGGTGTAAAAAATCACGTTGCAGCCTCACGTTGTAGATCCTTTTGTTACACTGAACCAAAAAAGTACGTAAATTTAATGAAAAAACATTGATTCAAAAACGGGGAGCATTAATTTTCGTCCAAAGATCAGTATCGTTGGTCCAATGTAAGTAGATACATTAACTAATGCTCAAAAACATTAACTTCTATGAATTAGTACGTTCATTCAATGTACTTTCTATTTAAGAATTAATGTACCGATCCATTGATTCAATGTAACGATGCATTAAATCAATGTACATTGATTCTTAACTAGAAAGTACATTGAATGAACGTACTAATTCATAAAAATTAATGTTTTTGAGCATTAGTTAATGTATCTACTTACATTGGACCAATGATACTGATCTTTGGACAAAAATTAATGCTCCCCGTTTTTGAATCAATGTTTTTTTCATTATATTTACGTACTTTTTTGGTTCAGTGTAACAAAAGGATCTACAACGTTTGTATGTAAACGTTTTTTACATAACAAAATTTTTTGAAAAAAATTCAAATAACTTAGTTAATCTCTTGTGTAAACGATGGAAAATTCTCACGGAAAATATCTGCTTTTTTTTTAAAAAGTCGGTATTATTTTTGTTCGATAAAATTTCTACTTTGTGGTGGTCTAAAAATATACATTAATTTGGCGAATTTTATATAAAAAATGGGACTGCTGCAATTTGTTTCAGTAAAAAAGTTGATTTAGTTAACTCTAATTACATTTATAGAAAATCTCATCTTAGTAATGTCATATACTGAGCAAACTACTGTTCATTTTAGTTCCTTCCGTATAAAAATTAGGCATAAACTGTATGATGGTGTACTTTTACTGCGACTTAATCAGGCACATTTCTCAACGAAATCATTTTTAATGTATTTTGTTTTTGAATATGCTGTAACATAGTTATTATAGCCGTGTATTGTTATTTTGAACAAACAAACAAACATTCGTGTAAAATATTACTGATTATTTCATTCATAGGATATTCTGACCAATAGAAAGCTACAGAGATGCAAATTAAGGTGATAATTTTTGATAATCTCCCGTGGTTAAGCATATTACGTCAGATGCCCTTCGTTGCTATGAAAAAATACATTCAGTGACATTAATGACAATTAATGTTTTAAAAATTATAAAAGTGATGGCTTTCAATCGTCAAATATTTATAAAAACTGTGCGTTTAATGGTACTTACATAAATAAGTTACAATAAAATTTTGGTTTTGAACAGTTTTATTCATGAAATAATCGCAACAAATTGCACTCGACCTCTGAAATTAATATAGAATTTTTGCTCTCGTGACACTTTGACATAATTTCACTCGCCTTCGGCTCGTGAAATTAAAACTGTCAAAGTGTCACTCGGGAAAAATTCAGTAATTTCAGAGCTCTTGTGCAATTACTACTGAAAATTCCACCGCAGAGAAAGAAATGAGATTGGAAATTAAATGTAAAAACGTCTTTAATAATAATTACTATTCCTTTTCCTTCCTTTGACTTTTATCTGTTTTGAGACCAACATCTCTGAGACCATATTTTAGTTTTATAGTCACCTACTGAACTTGTAACGTAAAATGCTAAATATTTAAATTTTTTGTGTTATTTTATGCGCTGTTGATTTTTGTGATTTTGCGTTTTGTAAATAATACTTTTTAGGTGCCAAATCCATGGCTAATATTATATTGTTCGATAGCCTTTCGATAACATTTTACCTCTTCATGATATTGATCTTTATTTGAAGTAGGTACCTCGATATAATAAATGTAATCGTATATTTACAATCTACTCTTTAACATTACATTCAAAGAAAAAGGAACTTCTTGTAGGCTTAAACATACCGTTGCCGCAATAGGCATTTTTAAATTTATCGATTGTCTTAGCCATAATTTTTATTAGCTTCAAGGTTCTAAACTATTGCAGGATGTTGACGAACTGTATTGATTTAAATAACTAATTTACATCTAGGATATATTTGAACTTGGGTTTAACGTCGCCTAGAGTGAAAAATGTTAATACTTATCTAAATGTACTAGCTACTGACATGTACTAATTAATTGTTCTTATATTTTATGTTTTTGTGTCTTAAAAGTATGATTTCTTTATTATTCTTGCAGATAATATTATTGCACGGATTAGTGATATTTTCAACGAAAACATTTCGTTTATAAATTTGCAAAGTGTGTGTGTTATTGCGTTGCCGCTCCTGCAACACTCAGATCAGATTTATCGATGGACTCTTATGTAGTTTTTTCTTCTGAATCCAAATCTGAAAACGGCATTTCGATATTTCTAACCGTCTTCGAGATAATCGACCTCAAAGTCTAAAATGTGACTTCACAATCGTTTTATTTTCTGCCGACACACTACACGTCCAGCTGAAATCGTTGCTAGTAAGTAGGCTAGTTTTTAATGTCGATTTGTTAAGCAAAGCATAGGTTATTTACATTTGAGTTTGACACTTCGTGAATGTCAAACTAAATTTTAAATTAAGTATTAATAAAACATCAATGACATTTGATAGTGAATTTAATTATTATATAAAATAAATAAGATGTTCAAAAATACAATTTGAGTATATTTTAAAAGCAATAATTTATTAACAGCTTTAACCCTTAAGTACTAACACCCCGTCTCTCAGACGGCATCGCTTGTCAAAAGTGGGATATTTCCCTTCCTAGAAAATTTTGAAGGTCACCCGTTTATGACTTTTCAATTTGGGTTGTTCTTTAGTAGTATTGAATTAGGCAATTTGCGGCAGGTGGTTATTCGAAAGATATTTAGGCTCAAAGTGTGATTTCCGTCTAATAGACGGGGTGTTAGTGTTTGTGCCCAGTTCGTCATTACACATAATGTGCCCCAGTTCATCAAGAAACATCAAATAAGGGAATAAAGACCCTGAGAAAACCCTTTTGAAATGGGTTTGATGAGGTAGAAGACGACATAAGCGAAGTGGAATCAATTTGTGATGAAAACGTTGCCACTGACTACCATTGATACACTGTACTAAATATAGAACCTGTCAGTTTTTTTTTGTTTTAACATTTTTTAAAAACCTTTTTATTTTCATTTTTCTTACTCTTTGTTTAACTCGATTATAAATTTTTAGGGTACACAAAAAAAGGTACACAAACAATCCTTCCATTCTTGTTATAATGTTTTTTAGATAACTAATACTTTCAGTAAGTCACCGAGATAGTTTTTTTGCATTAAAATATTTAACAAAAACAAAACTTACCACTAAAATGTTAAACCCGTCTGTCAGGCGGTTAGTTAGTGTTTACTTCATTGATTTAAGATGTTAGTATTTAAGGGTTAAAAAGGTTTATACGAGTATACGGCCTCCCCTTTATGATAAATGGACTGTTCCATTTGTTATGAAATTAAAATACAGGGTGTCCAGAAACTCTACCCACAAACGAAGAGAGGATATTCCTCAGATAATTTTAAGACAATTTAACCCAATTCATCTAGTCCGAAAATGCTTCCTAAAGGAGCTAGAGCTATTTGAAGATGGCGTCTGGTAATTAGTTTTTCTTAAATATCTCCAGAACGCTTCTATTTAGAAGAACGAAAATTGGTACACATACTTATCTTCCATGGATAAATCGATTCCATTAATTGCAAATTTCTAGTACCGGTCATAGGCGTCCGTTTTGGGTAGGGCATCAGTTATATTATCAAAAAATTTTCAAATCGATTTTTCTAGAAAACGATGTGTCCTACCGACTTAAAGCAAGAGTACCTTTTAGTACTAGAATACCTCACAATTGAATAATTCAGTATCAAAAGTGCTTCAAAGTTAAAGACAAAAAAGTTACGCGATAAAATAACCGTTGCCCCACCCAAAACGGACGCCTATGACTGGTACTAGAAAGTCACCATGGATGGAATCGATTTATCTCTGGAAGATAAATACGTGTACCAATTTTCGTTTTTCAAACTAAAAGCGTTCTGGGGTATTTAAGAAAAACTAATTACAAGACGCCATCTTCATTAGGAAACTTTTTCGGACTACCAGGACTGGACACCCTGTATAGCCGGTTCGCTAAACTCGACACAACTGGCTAGTGATTTTAGTAGGTAATTTTTTTGTTTTTTGCGAATTTTGCCAAAATTGGCAAAATTACTAATTATTTAGTAATTATTAACTATTTAGTAATTTTTTTGTCAGATTGGCAAAATTGTTGACTAAAATCACTAGCCAGTTGTGTCTGAGTTAAGCGAACCGACAGTATATAAAATAATATTGTTTGGTATAAAAATTATGGTCTGATATGTGCAATTACATCCTTCTAATGGAAAAAAATATTTGAAGATTTTTCTCAAATTATGGATACCAACAACATTTTCATTTATAACTCTTTTATTTTTAATCTGACGAAGAAAAGTTATTCTTCATAAAAAGCTCTTCATGTTCTAAGATTTATGATGCAACCAACATATATAAAATTTTATTAATTTTATACGAGTTATATAAAAAATATGAATTTCGATCAAGAGTAAACTACCTTTATAGTTCATAACATTTAAATTAGAATGATATAATTGCACATTAAAACATAATTATTAATTCTAAACTACTTTTCATAATAGCAATTTTCCATATTATGAATTAAAATAGGTAAATAAACAACGTTTTCGTTATGATAATGCTCGCATTTTCAGCTTGTTTATTCTTGATAATGAAATGAGCTATGGTTGTAGTTGGGATCACCTTAGGTGGAACGGTGGTCCCAAGAATTATGACAGTTGCTAGATACCAACAACAAAGCCTATCGAATTACTTATCGAATACATTTACTGGTATAGAGAAAACTGTGACAAAACGAAAAAAAAAACGAAACGTGAGACAAAAAATGTGAATAAATAAACAGATGTAGAGGTAGAACGTAGAACTAAGTATCTGGAACATGGAAGTTTATAGGGAACCTCGGAAAAGATCACAAAGGAACAGGGATATTAAACCCCTTACGTATGTCAGAGTAGGAACAATACTACAAATCCCTCTATTGGGGGAAGCAAGACCACATTGCGAAATAAATTACAGTTACTTCCGAACAGATCCAATAGATAAAGACGAAATACAGCTAATCATTGTGGACGAGATAAGATGAACCCGGGAAAATGAAAAATGGGAATGAAACACTAGCTGTCTTTCATTTTCTCAAATTGCTCATATTGTGGGTAAGGTAAAGGAGGGTAAGAGTACGCGGTCGGCTAAAAGTACGCAGCGAATTTTTAAACACTTGCATCACTGCAGGAGTTTCGTGATATCACGTTTTAGTGTGCTTTCAACTGGAAAAGAACCCGCCATATTGTCATCCACCTGACACTCTATCTTTGGATTTTATAAGGTAAATTGTTCTTTTTCACCTTCGGAATGTGATATTTTTACTCTAAAACGTAAGAGTTTAAGGTTACTTAACATGTATATTTTGTATTAATATTAATGCAAAGACCATACGATTAGATATCTAATGAGTGGAGTTAAAGAGAAGAGTCTGTTTAGTGCAGGCACGTAGCGGCCATTCTTTGAATCATATCACATGAGTCTAAAAGTACGCAGTCTAAAGATTTCAAGGCTGGAAAAGCGGATCAAAAGGAAAAATATGAAAGATAGTGAAAAAGAAACCAAAAATAAAGCTTCAAACGTCAAAACTAAACTAACTTTTAATATTGAGCAACCCAAACCATCTACCAGCTCAAACCGAGAATCAGAAGAGACTGTTGAGTGCCCAGGATGTGGACAGTCATTTAATGATAATTGGATTCAATATGGAATATGTGCAGAATGGTGGCATGAGGCCTGTTCAGCGTATGAAGGAAGCGGACCTTTCGTTTGCGACCATTGTAAGACTCTTGGTCAGAAAGAAACATGAAACGTAAATCACGTTTCATGGAAATAAAACACTGCTAAACAAATAGACGTCAGGCCATTTATGAAACTTTTCGAAAATAAAAATGTGTTATGAGCATGAATCACACTCGTTTCATTGGTAGATGGACTTAAAGATTTGTTTAGCCGTGTTTAATTTTCATGAAACGTGTTTTACGTTTCATGTTTCATGTTTTTCGTTTCATGTTTCGTTGGTGTGCGGCTTGCCTTAGCTAGTGCGTGCTTTCACCCTAACTCATTCGTACTCTTAGCCTCCCTGGAGCTCAAGAGTACGCAAATGACACTTTTTCAAAATATTTTTATTACAGGGATCTTTTTTTGTTTAAACATAATAAAATATGATTTTATTGTAATAAATAAAGATCGATATTCAACAAATATGGTATTGTTACGTCTTCCTTCCTCCAAGTTACAACCCAAAATAAACTAAGTGCGTACTCTTACCCTCCTTTACCCTACACGGAACCAACTTTAACCCGAAACATGCCTTATACTATGTTCCATGGAATACACGAAGGACAGGAAGACCAGCATTAGAATGAAGAGTAGGAATCAGAGGAATAATGAGAGATAGAGCCATAAATGAAGAAGAAAATTGTATTGCAAAAGTGTAAAGATATTTTTGTCGAGCAGATTGGCTTTATCAAACGCTATAAAACAGAGGGAAAATGAAAATAAACATAAATTATAATAAAAAAAGACTAAGTTTTCACTCTAATGGCACATAACATATCCCACCAGAATGAAAACAATGGGAACCTTGAAACGGGCTGTTCTTTTCTAATTTGTTGGGGTTGAGAGCGGACTGTATTTCTAATCGGTTGGAACAGCCACGGTGAGCAGACCTAGAATCACTATTCGTGTAGGTATCTGCTCGTTTGGGGTAGAATTAAAAGGATGGCTAAATATTATGCCGTTTAATCAAGCGAAGAAAAATTATGACAATCAAATCAATTTACACCGCGTCGGCCAAGGTTTCTGTTTGTATTGAGCGTTGCTATGGGACTAAAGCCGCGTTCGCTCAGCATGTAGGGACAACGCATTAACCAAACCTTCTCTGGTTACACCTCCGAGGCTTCTACAATTTGCAAGACATACGGATGCTGAGACTAAGGAAGATGAGGGAATTCTACAATTTACAATTCACGTCACATCTGCTCAGCGCGGTAAAGTTCCAACGAGACTGGTTCCCTTCATACTCCACACAGAGTAAATGTAAATCAAAAATGAATAACCATTTTCAATTTCGTTGCAAAACGAAAATACAGCCGAACCATATTCCAGTCCAATCAGAGAGTGCTGCAAGCACCTCTACCGGTTTCGAAACTTATTAGTCTCTCATCAGGAGGCACATATGCTGCTCTCCCTGATCCAACCAAAACAAACCCCAGCGTGCAGTCCCGAATTGCAACGAACGAAATGGCATAGATGCCCTAGCGGCAACTACTAGCAAAAGACTAACTGATTTACGGATTTACTCTGTGTGGAGTATGAAGGGAACCAGTCTCGTTGGAACTTTACCGCGCTGAGCAGATGTGACGTGAATTGTAAATTGTAGAATTCCCTCATCTTCCTTAGTCTCAGCATCCGTATGGCTTGCAAATTGTAGAAGCCTCGGAGGTGTAACCAGAGAAGGTTCCCATTGTTTTCATTCTGGTGGGATATGTTATGTGCCATTAGAGTGAAAACTTAGTCTTTTGCTAGCAGTTGCCGCTAGGGCATCTATGCCATTTCGTTCGTTGCAATTCGGGACTGCACGCTGGGGTTTGTTTTGGTTGGATCAGGGAGAGCAGCATATGTGCCTCCTGATGAGAGACTAATAAGTTTCGAAACCGGTAGAGGTGCTTGCAGCACTCTCTGATTGGACTGGAATATGGTTCGGCTGTATTTTCGTTTTGCAACGAAATTGAAAATGGTTATTCATTTTTGATAAATTATAATCTATATAATATGTACATATTATTATTACAATCTAATATATTAAATATTGATATTCGCCTTGTTTTAGCATACGATTAATTGAGTAATATGATGTATTTGATTCTCAGAATTTTTAATAAGTAGTAAAAGTTCTACAAAAAAAAACACCTTATTCTATGTTTTATAATATGAATAATAACCGGATCATCTATTTAATAAACATACTTCCCACATACCAGAAAGTGAAATTTTGTGTCAATAAAATTGCTATTGCTTAATTAAAATTTGAATGAACACCTTTAAAAAAAAATTATTTTCAAATTGATACATTTTTGCTTTTACTTTTGGTACGCGCCTTCAGGCTATAATAACTTTTCTAATATGTAGAACCACAAAAATTCCAAATCTGTTGTAATTGTCATTTCTTTGTTCATTTCTTTCGTTAATAGCCTTTAACCGGATATCGGTATTTTATTGCATCATGGGTTAGTTTAAATTTTGTTTATACAGAGTGAAAACTACTTACTCATGAAGTAGTGGAGAAACGTCTACCCTTTGATATAATTTGGTACTCTATAATAATACCCTCTCGATAATTTGGTGGTGGTACTTACTGATTATTAAATGGAAAGTACTGAATCAGACACTTACCTAAAAATAAAAAAAAAAAAATACATAATTATAAAAGCATTTTGAAAAATGAAAAGAATATATTTTTATAGTAAAAAAATATTGAATAGATTTTCAATCTTCAGAATATTCTCAGCTAAAAAAGTCTGTCTCATATAATACATGAGACAAAATGTAAAATTACATTGACTCAGCTTCTGTCTGAGCATAGTCTGCTTAAATAGATGAAGGGCTCGGGGAAATAAGGGACCTAAGCCACATTTTCTGAAATTTGAAGATTTTAGTAAAACGGACTCTGTAACAATGGTCTCAAGCCACCAGCGAAGTTTTACGGCTATTGGGCAATAGATGTGGCCACCAGGCTATAACGACCTTGTTGCCGACTTGCAAAATCATGGAACATTTTTAAGCAAGAACGTCATAAGCCACAGTAAAATCAACATAGCGACACATGATCGAAGAGTGTTGAAAGAAAAACAATTATTTTATAAGGAAAAATACAGTAGTTCAGGTTCGGATTTTGACTCCGACGATTCTGTAAAGGATCGAGAATATTCTCCGCACACGAGTTCCAGTGAAAGTCATGATTCTTCTCCGAAAATGGTAAGTAAACATTTTAGTGGCTTGAGACCTTCTTGCTGTAGGATATGTGGCTTGTGTCTTAATAAGTTATAATAACATTAAATTTACTTTTTTAGTAAAACGTAGCCATAATAACCTGTTTTAAATTTTTTTATTGATAAAGAGCCATTAACACTAATGTTCTATTTAAATTCGTTTGTCAATAACACGTTTTAAGACCAAAAAAGAATTTTATTTAGTAGGTGGCTTGGTCCCTTCTTGGTTCGATAGCGAACAGCCAAATTCCATATTCATAAACACACCCTAAATGGAGCGTTTTTGATTAAGTAAATGTTGGTAAGAGGGTTGTAAAGTTTGGTGAAAAAGAAAAGCTTAAAATATATATATATATATATATATATATATATATATATATATATATATATATATATATATATATATATATATATATATATATATGGAGGAGCAATAGTACTGAACATCAAAACAATTCAGGATATAAACAAATTTTTACAATATATTCCTCTCATAAATTGAACAATTGATTCATTGAACAAGACTATAACCAAGTTGATGAAGCAGAGGAAGTAGACAGGGATAATGAAACCGATTTTTTTTAATAAAAAATAATATTGTAGGTGTATTCTTGATTTTAGAATGATTCATTTTGTTATTTTCAAAAAGGTCATAAGCCACATTTATTTGTTTAATAATTTTTTTTCTTAAAAAATGCAGTTTCATTTTATATCTTTCTTTGAAAAAATATATTTAATAATTTATTATGCATGTAAGGAATTAAGGTAAACATAAAATATAATAAAAAATATGAAAAAAATATTTTTAAGAAACGCTTTTCTTTAGTTACGAGTGACTAAAATTAAACATACAAAAAAATCAACTAAAAAGCAAAAAATAAAAAAAAATGAAAAAATCTAACACATTCGTCAAAGAAAAGCGTGGCGCGTCTTCATCGAATAAACGGTTTTCGCACCATGCTTTTCTTGAACGAATGTGTTAGATTTTTTCATTTTTTTTTATTTTTTTGCTTTTTAGTTGATTTTTTTATATGTTTAATTTTAGTCACTGTTAACTAAAGAAAAGCGTTTCTTAAAAATATTTTTTTCATATTTTTTTATTTTTTATTTTTTAGTCTTACACTTTTCAAACATTAAAATATATCGTCATGTTTATTAAAATATGTATAAAACACATGATGTACAAACATGAAAAGTAGTCGGAATGGGCAAACAATTTGAAACTTTATTGTTTATTTATAGCATAACGTAAACAATTAACGTAAAAAGTGAAATTATGTATAGTTCATATAATTAGCTACAATCTGTAAAAGTTTTAAGTTTCTTAGTTTTGCGTTTCATTATGCGTTTTGACCGGATGCGTTTCCACCGCATCCAATCAAAACACATAGTGTGACAGGTCGTTCCGGTTGCGTTGGAAACGGATGGGTTTTGAGACATCGTCACGCGCTTACAAACTGCACCAGACTAAACGCATATTGTGACAGATAGGTCCGGTTGTGTTGGAAACGGATGCGTTTCCACCGCATCCGGTCAAAACGCATAATGTGACACCGCACAATGTGCGTCTAGTACGCTGTCATAAAATGATTGTAGGATGTTAAATACCCTATTGTTAAGAGAATATTTACACCTCTAAACATCGTTTTACGATTCTCTTAGGGGAATTTTAATATGATTTAAATCAGATCCAGTAAATCAGTACAATTAGTCACCTTTAATCAGTCAATGCGAATGTTTAGTTTTTGCTTAAGAGTACTTTTGTTTGTGAATAGTGCAATATGCCGAAAGATTCTAGCCTAGTTTATTCCCAGATCAGAATCTAACCCCAGCTTCTTTACACCAATGGAAATTATTCTGCAAAGCATGTAATAAAATGGTGAGTTTAAGATTGCTTACTTCCTCTTTTTTCTTTAATAAATAATATTTGGCTGATTCCTCAACGTTTTAAGTTTAAACAGTTTGAAAAAGTATGTGTTATTGCCGTAGATACCACCATAGCGAAAATTTTCGGTTACACAACACGTCGTGACAGAACTACATAAGTCAAAATGCAACAAGATAAGCAAATCGAAAGTAGTTTCGATTAGTAACTCATTGACAGTAGACAATCGTTGATGACTTCATCCAATGAACAATATAAATTTAAGTTGGATTTAAAATAACTGGAAAATCCTATGATTAAAGGTTTTTTGGAAATATATTGCAAGAAAAGTGTGCGTGCCCGATGAAAGTTCATTAAAAAAATTACGTACCAGAACTTTACAACGATACCATAAAAAAAATCAAAAAGATAGTGGAAAATCGATACATTCATTTTATTGTAGATAAATATTTGATTTCTCAAAATGCGCATTCTTTTTAATTCTTGTGCATATCTTGAGCATATTTCGTAATTTTTTACTGCATATGTATGCGCATAAGGTACCCCGTCAAAATAGCCTTGTCGAAAAAGCTCCGACGAAATAGCCCCGATATAATATCCCGCACACAAAATAGCTCCGCCAAAATAGCCTGCAGACAAAATAGCCGCGGAAAAATAGCTCGCCCACAAAATAGCCCCGACAAAATAGTCCCGACAAAAAAGCTCCCTTCAGAAATCATCTTGAAATAATCCCTTACGATGATTCCGCAGTTCTGGATTATCTTAGAAAGATTTCATGCAATCTGGAAATGTGAACGTCAATTCTTCATTATTTTGTTTTATAACTACTTTTATCTTATTCGAATTAATAAACTGAACCTTTTAATTTTTATATTGAAACATTATCTAATTATTATGTAGGTTTATTACTAATTTGTTTCACAAATTTTTTGGATTTGTTATAATAATGTTTTGGACAAGAATTCAATATTAAATTCTTGATGTGATAAAATAAATAGTACTCCGTTAAAAGGTAAAACTTTTTATTGGGGGTGTTTTAACCGGGGCTGTTTTAGCCAAGTGTGTCTTGGCCGTTGCTATTTTGTGTGTGATCTATTTTGTCGGGGCTATTTTGTTTACCGGCTATATTGTCAAGGCAATTTTGTATCCGGGCTATTTTGACGGGGCTTTTTTGACGGGGCTGTTTTGACCGGGCCATTTTGACGGGTCACGATGCGCATATCACGATGTCATTGATTAATAACTACATTGGAATATTTATAATCAATGATGATGTGCATATTTCATCAAAATTACTCGCATATAAATCCGCTCCCTAGGAATTACACTGTCCTGCTATGGAAACGTTGAAAAAGAAGGAAGAGATCAAGTACAAAATACAAATAAATTAGCAACTTGCCTTAATAACACTATATTATGGCGTAACCGATACATTAACACTGAGATGAAATCAAGGATCTATAGGGCAAGTACAAGACCAAAAATGACGTATGTATCAGAAGCAAGACCCGCCACAGACAAAATACAGAGTACTGGAATCATGAGAAATGAGAATACTCAGAAGAATTACAGGAAATACGCTAAGAGATCGAATCAGGAATGACGAGATCAAAATAAAATGTAATGTATAGGATATAAACGAGTAGACACTAAATAGACAATAAGAATAGAACAATCTCATCACTAGAATGGCAGAGTCATTAAAATAGCAAGGGACAAATCACCCAGTGAATGACTTGTAATCTATTCGTCTGTGGCATTATTTGCTGTGTTATCATTAAAATAGTATCTCTACATTCTTTGGTTATTTGTATTAATGGTGCTCTCAAAACAATACCGATTATGTTTGCAAAACTTTTTTTATTATATGTACTACTTAAGTCTATAATAACTAAAATGCTTTTAAATTCAAAAAAATGTAACACTAACCTAGACAACTAGACTTTTCTTTACACATTATTAAAAACGGTACTTAATATCCAACATTGACACTAAACATGACCTTAACCTCTAGTTTAGCAATGATACACTGAATAAATTACCAAAAATTTAGCTATTACTATTCATTGGGTGTTTATAATTAAACATCCTGAATTTTAAGTGAGTCTAACATAAACATAATATCTTCTATTATACATTAGAATGTAATTTGTAAACGGTTTAGGAAATATTAATATTATGTGTTTTTAATTATTTGATTAAATCAAATCCTCCAGACCACTAAGCGCGTCATCTTTGAATTATACATTCCCATATAAAAATTACCGAATCGTGTATTAAAGCAAAAATATTGTGTTTTTTTCTAATAATACGAGCTAATTACCTATCTATATCAATAAACCAATTGATTGGTTTCTTTAATTATCATATTTTACAATATTGACAGATAAGCAATCTCCTTTGAAATGAAAAACAAGTTTTCCCAGAAAAGTATTTATTTTATTCCTTTTAGCTCGATACAACGATTCCAGAGATTTTCAAATTTCTACTATTCTTGTGATAGTCGTTTAATCATCTTCTTCTTCTTCAGATGCAAATCCACTAATGGTCCATTAACTCTCTGTTTCTCGCAATGTGTATCAGAGATTGTATGTCGTTAATCCCTGTCCATTGCCTTATGTTTCGGAGCCAGGACATTTTCTTGCGTCCTATTCCTATCTTGCCCTAAGTTGAAAGAACTAGTATTTTTCGTTTCGCACGTTTTCCTTTTCTCGATGGTTTCAAAAAATTGGCATTCTTGGTTGATTCTCTTAATGTGCAGGGATAATGTGCATAAAGGGATGTGTTAAGGACATCTACATTTGTGACTTTCGGTGTCCATGGTATCTTTAGAATACGGCGATAAAGCCACATTTCGAAGGCTTCTAATCTGTTTATATCGCTCTTTTTGACTGTCCAGCTCTCTACGCCATATAGCAGCACCGACCATACTTAGCACTTAGTAAACCTTAGTTTCAGTTGAGGATCGAACTCTGAACAGGTCAATACCTTCTTAAATTTTACGAAAGCTTGTCGAGCTTGCTCAATGCGACGTTTCCAGGTACACAACTATATTTAAATTTGCTCACTCTTTCAATAGACTTGTTATTCAGTTTTATGGTGGAGTTATCAAGTGCATCCAAGTTTCTGGAGATTATCTGATTATCATGAATTTTTAATTATCATTAAGCAACACTTAAGTATGATACAAGTTTCATCAAGAGTATTTTAAATAAAATTAAACATAATATATTATACTCATTAATTTTAACCTATTTGTTGATGCACTAAGATAAACTTGACTATAACATCATAATATAGTGGTAAAATTAAGCTGAACTTTTTATTACGGCTCTGAATAGACACATCGCATTTTTAACTACTTTCTAAACGTTTAATAAATTTTACTAACTCGGCTAATGTATTACAAAGAACTATATGAAATAAAAAATAAACTAGTTGTTTCAAATAAAAATTCCTTGTTAAAATATTGAACCTACTTTTCGTATTAATTACTGTTACTATTACGCCCTAAATGATGTAACGATCTATAAGATAATAAAATTTTTATTTATTGTCGTGACATAATGACACTTTGATATTTTTATTACAGCGTATAAACCAAATGCAGTAGAATACAAAAATCTTTTAGAATGGGTACTTCATTAGACCTGTTAGTACCTACATGTTTTGTAACAATTGGGACATAAGTTGATTAAAAAATTTATATTGCAAAAGTTGCTGTATGGTGTTAACTAGTTGCCAATAATTAAATCATGGTATGTCATATCATATATCCTTATTATTATTATCAATCTATTTACAGTGCGTCCATAAAGTAACGCATAAATTCATTATTTCGTAAACCTGCGACTTTAGGGAAAAATCCCGAAACAGGTCGATTTTTATTTTTAAATTAAAATTTTTTGATATATATTTCATACTAGCTACATCATCCATCTGGGCGTGATGACCTAATCGATGATTTATTTAAATGGTAATATAGGTCGTGTGATAGCTCGTTTAAAAAAGTATACGATAAGGTATAAGGGGTTGTAATATAAACCTCGTATATACCTCGTATAGGTATAAAGGGTTGTAATATAAACATAAATATAATTATTTAGACATGGTGTCCGAAAAAAAATTTTTTTAATAAAATTAATTGACACAAAAAATTAATGTATGTAATTTATTTAATTCTAAATACATTTTACGGCTTTCAGAAAACAGAAAAATGTTTTATTTGAAACAAACTACCAAGAGGCAAGTCGGTGGCAGTTTTAACATTGAATTTAAACGAAAAACAATCTTTATTTGTCAAATAAACATTTTTTCCTGTTTTATGACAACAGTAAAACGTATTTTGAATCAAATAAATTATATACATTCTTCATTTTGTCTCAATTAATTTAATTCAAAAACATTTTTTGAACTCCCTGTATAAATAATTTGTACCTAAAAGCAATTGTTCCCAAAAGATTAAATACTACTAAATAGTCATCTAGAAGTAATGCCGCAAAAGTACTAAATAGTTGAATGTTATAATCAGAGTAATGGACCATTATCCAAAATTTCCTTCTTCTTCAGGTGCCATCTCCGCTACGGAGGTTGTCAATCATCATAGCTATTTTAATTTTTGAGGCAGTAGCTCTACCTAGCTGTTTTGAGCTGCATCCAAACCATTCTCGCAGGTTCTTCAGCCATGAAATTTGTCTTCTTCCGATGCTTCTTCTGCCATCTATCTTTCCTTGCATTATGAGTCGCACGATGTCATACTTCTCGCCCCGCATCACATGTCCAAGATGCTGTAGCTTTCTTTCTTTAATTGTAAATTCAACTTCCTTCTATTTACCTATTCTTCTTAGTACTTCATTGTTCGTAACTGTATCTACCCAGGAAACCTTCATAATTCTAGGTCCACATTTCCAAGGCGTTAAGTCGTCTCATTGTCTCTAGATTTAACGTCCATGATTCCACTCCATAGTTTAGTACACTGTATACATATTTTGTTAGGCGTACTTTAAGAGCTAATGTTAAATCTTTGCTACATATGACCTTTTTCACTTTCATAATATTAGAACGTGCGTTTTAGTTTCTGACTTTTATTTCTGCAGTAGATCAACATTTTTTTTTATTTATTAAAGGGAAACCCGTAGTTAGCTGTATACCATAGTTGTAACAACAATTTTTTTAATGGTAGGAGGTAGGGCCACACATTAATTCTGACCAGGGGCCCTCACTGCCTTAAATGCGGCTCTGTGTACCATATTAGTTGTGTTGTTTTTATTATTGTATGTGTGACTCCCATCATTTCTCGTATTCTCCCATTTGGTATCCGATCTCTTCTTTATTTGCCTGCTGCTCTTCTCCAGGGGTAGTATTTTCGAATTCGATCGAATTTATTTGCATATCTGTTAACTCAAATGAAAAATTTCGTATACGAATCTGAATCTGTATTTTTGAACGTCCTTCGAAATGTTATACCTATACGAGAAGAATTTGCACCGGCAACACTGCAAATTCGAACAACATTGGGCTTAACCTTCATCTGAAGAGTCACAGTGTTGCCATACTTTTTTTGTTTATTTCTTGTATAATTTCAATCAATAGTATAATAACTTTATTAAAAAAATAGCTAAAATATTAGCTGGAATCGAATCTTAAGCTTGCATAATATTAGTAATATCGGTTTGCACATTCCACTATTCTGTTTATTATTATTTTTGTATCCAGTATTTACTTTGAGATATTTTACTAGGTTTTTGGTGTTTCAAAACGATTTTTTAAATGCACGTTTATGAACTGTGATAGTATGAAAAAATTGAGAATTTACACTGATATTTTACTATTTACCTTTCAAAACTTTTTTGGGTGTTTCAAAACTATTCTTTTAATAATTGGATAGTATGAAAAAATTGAGGATATAGCAACGGTGTTATTTGCCAAGATTAGAGCTAAGATCCAATGCTAGAATAAGTACATAAAGTTAGGTTAGGTTATAAATTCAATGCATTATCGTACAGTATGTCTTTTCTTTCTATTAAAAAATTATTTTAAACCAGCCATTGAAAAGAAAGTTCAATGTAAAAATATTGTATACAACAACTATTAAAACTATCAATGACAACTGAAATGACCTTGAAATGACAACAACAAAACAATTCGTATATACGAGCATCCAAATTCGAATGGTTCATACCCATTCGAGTCATCGTATACGAAAAAATTCGTACTTATACGAAGTATTCGAAAATACAAGAAACTGGATTTCGAGCGCAATTCTTCTAATTTCGTATGCGAAATATGCTCGAATGAATTCGAAAATACGACCCCAGAAGTCCATTTCTGTTACTAGTAACATTTTCTCTGTTCTTTGTTTCAGGGCCAAACTTCACTGCCACTGATTATACTTTAAAGTATGGTATTGTGTATGAGCTGTTTGTTTGATTTAGATAATTGTTTAGTCCCACAGTATGCCGTGCATCATGGATATGACTTTTCTACTCTGTATGTTTCTATCTTTTATAGCAGCATCGAGTGTTCCATCTTGAGTTATCTTGATGCCCAGGTACTTGTATTCATCACAGTGTGATCACACACATACAATTTCTACCTCATCGTCTAATGTAATATTTGCTTTGTTCCTCCAATACACATGGCTTCAGTTTTCTTAATGTTGACTTCGAGACCTCATTTGTTATATTCTTCTATTAGTTTCCGCCTCATGTAACTCTAGTCGTCATGATCCTGAACAATGAGAATTTGGTCATCTGCCAAACATAAAGTGTATAGTGTTGTCTCGTCATTGATAGGTATTCCTAAGTCATTACATATTCTTTTCCACAGCTTGAATGCTTGTTCCTGATAAATCCTGCTTCAATCCTTTCGTGACCTTAAATGCCCCAGACATCATTGATCCAGTTTTAATTTTTTCCTTATTAATTTTTTAAAAGTAGAAATAATATCGACGTAATACCAAAATACCCTTTAATCTGCCTTTTATGCATATGATAACTTTATCGAACGGTCGTATAGTGTACTTAACAAGGTAATTACTCAGCCAAAGAATGGTAGCCTATTCGAGCATGTACTCTGCTTCTGCTATATTGAAATACTAATTGAAATGTGCCATGGGCGTTTAATTAATTAAGAAAAAAATGTATTGGTCAGGAAGTGAAAGTCTATTATTTGTTCATAATTTATGAAAAATTACTACATGTTATTCTCTTTTAATGAATGACGTTTACTACGTTTTTGTCGTCAAATTAAAATGCTAGATCATGGGGAAAGTATAATATTTAAGCTATTTTAAAGTAATTAATCACTACGTATATACAAATATGATCACAAAAAGTATCGCAAAATTTTTGAAACAGAATTTTTAGCAGAATGTTATAATACTCGTCTATAGTCTCTTTTAGGTGTCTACAAACCCATAACGTTTCAAGTTGAAGCGTGTTTTTTCCGAAAAAAAAAACAGTAAGCAAAACGTTGTTAAAGGTGAATATTATTTAAAAATGAATAACCATTTTCAATGCCGCTGCAACACGAAACTACAGCCGCGCGATATTCTAGTTCAATCAGAGAGTGCCGCAAGCACCTCTACCGGTTTCGAAACTTATTAGTCTCTCATCAGGAGGCACATATGCTGCTCTCTCTCTCTGATCCAACCAAAACAAACCCCGGCGTGCAGTCACGGATCGCAACGAACGAAATGGCATAGATGCCCTAGCGGCAACTGCTATCAAAAGTCTAAGTTTTCAGTCTAATGGCATATAAAGCAACATAATGCTACTCTACATCCCACCAGAATGAAAACAATGGGAACCTTCTCTGGTTACACCTCCGAGGTTTCTACAATTTGCAAGCCATACGGATGCCGAGACTAAGGAGGATTGGACTAGAATATCGCGAGGCTGTAGTTTCGTGTTGCAGCAACATTGAAAATGGTTATTCATTTTTGATTTACTTTACTCTGTTTGGAGTACAAAGGGAACTATTCTCGTTGGAACTTTACCGCGCTGAGCAGATGGGACGTGAATTATATATTGTAAAATTCCCTCATCTTCCTTAGTCTCGGCATCCGTATGGCTTGCAAATTGTAGAAGCCTCGGAGGTGTAACCAGAGAAGGTTCCCATTGTTTTCATTCTGGTGGGATGTAGAGTAGCATTATGTTGCTTTATATACCATTAGACTGAAAACTTAGACTTGTGAATATTATTTATTTTGGACATTTGTGTTCGAGAATTTGATCTGTGCACTATGTCTGCTTGACTTGAGCTTTCGATGAGGAGGTGCTTTCTGACAAAAAATGAGTAATATTACGTCAGAACAAGCAGCCCAAATTCTAGGTTTAATTATAGATGGACGATCGCAGCAATATATTGCTGATGGTATGATGGTATATCCACTGGACGTAAGCCATGGATATCCGATAATACGTGGGCTGTGATTCAACGCAGAAAAGAACATAAAACTAGTTACGGAACAAACGATGAATACAGAGCGTTATAGAGAGAAATCAGAAAACAGTGCCGCAAAGATAAAGCTGATTACATCTCTCAAATATGCAGAGAGATAAAGGAACATGGCTGTCGAAATGAACCGAAGGACTTATTCCAGAAGATCAAACTCCTTACCAGAGAATTTAAACCTCAAACGTGGTCTGTAATAGATAAGGAAGGTAATTTAAAGACCGATCCTGATGAAATATTGGAAACATGGCGAAACTACTGTAGCGAGCTATATAAAAATAATGAGGTATCAGCAGAAAATCAGTGGCCTTCTGATTACCCTAGAGAACCTACTGTCTTACTCGCTGAAGTCAAAGATGCAATTAAATCACTAAAGAGAAATAAATCCCCAGGCATTAATTCAATACCATGTGAATTAATACAGTTACTAGGTGACAAAGGATTACATATCATCCATTCTATCTGTGTCGCTGTTTGGAATTCAGGAAAATGGCCATCTGATTGGTGTACCTCAATTTATATCCCACTGCACAAAAAAGGAACTACTACCAGATGTGAAAACTAACGAACACTGTCACTAATAACACATGCTAGTAAAATCTTGTTGCATATCATCAAGAACAGATTAAAAACCTATCTACATTACCAAGTACCTCAGAAACAAGCGGGGTTTGTAAAGGGTAAAGGTACAAGGGAACAAATCCTGAACCTGAGACAACTCATTGAAAAGTCTAGAGAATTTCCAGTACCTATGATTATATGCTTCGTTGACTACCAAAAGGCATTTGATTGTGTAAGCTGGATAAATCTGTGGTCAATTTTAATAGAAATGGGCGCACCAATGCACCTGGTGACACTTATTAAAAATCTGTACCGGTCTAATATAGCGACAGTACGACTAGATCAGAAGTTCTCAAACTAATTCAAGACCGAGAGAGGTGTTAGACAAGGATGCGTTTTGTCACCTGACTTATTTAACATTTATGGTGAACATGCCATGAGGATGGTTTTAGAAGGATGGGCCGGTGGAGTAACAGTAGCTGGTAGGAAAATCTTAAATTCAAGATTTGCTGATGTCACTACACTTATAGCAGCAAATGAACAAGAAATGTTTGATCTTCTGCGAAGAGTTGAGTACGAAAGCAATAAAGTTGGTCTAAAAATCAGTAAAGCTAAGACAAAAATAATGGTGGTCGACAGATTTGACACTATTCAACTGACTAACATATTACAGGAATACCAGATAGTAAACACCTTTGTCTATCTCGGGTCTAGTATAACTAACGATGGTAACTGTGAAGCAGAAGTTCGGAGACGTATTGGTATGGCAAAAATGCGATGAGTCGCCTAACTAAATTTTGGAAAGACAAATCTATCTCTCAAAATATCAAGATGAGACTGGTGAATGCCCTTGTGTTCTTAATATTTCTATACGGAGCAGAGACTTGGTCGCGCATGCTAGCGCCAAATAATTTATGCTTTTGAGATGTGGTACTGGAGAAGAATGCTGCGCATACCTTGGACAGCTCATAGGACAAACGTTTCAATTCTAAACCAACTCAGTATTAAAAAAAAGGCTGTCCACAATATGTCTGCAACGAATTCTGCAATTCTTTGGTCACGTGGTTTGCAGAGGTGACGACAGTTTGGAGAGATTAATTGTTTCTGGAAACGTTCCGGAAAGAAGATCAAGAGGACGATCACCAACTAGATGGTCTGACCAAATAAAGCATTCAGCTGGAAACTCATTCTGCGAAGGTCTTAGAGCAGCTGAAGATAGAGACCAGTGGAGAAACATTGTTAGGAATATTGGAAGAAATCACGATCCTCAGTAATGGGGCAACGACAGGGGAGAGAGGTATGGAAATCCACCAATCCAGCGTTTCAAGTACTTTAAGAAGGTATAGAGAAAGTGGAGGATACACAAGAAGACCAGATCCAGGACGTCCCAGGTGCACGAACCCTGCAGATAAACGTTATTTATATCTGCAGACTTGGCGTACACATCATGTTATAGCTAGACAACTGCGAAATGATCTTTTCACAGCCGTAATGTTCGAATAAGTGCCAATTCGGTTATAAAAAGATTAAGAGAATTTGGAATCAGAGCCTGAATGCCTGTTACTGCTCCAGTGTTAACGAGGGCACACCGTAAGGCACAACGAGGGCACACCGTAAGGCACATTTAAGTTTTGCACCAGAACATGTCGATTGGGATATTAACGACTGGGTTAATATTCTTTTTATTAATGAGTCAAGATTTGCACTTTGTGGATCCGACAGTGCCAAGTGTCTGATCGTTCTACCGTACAAATTATAGGAATATAGCGTTCGCAAACAGTTCGGCTCGCATATGTGTACTGACCTTAATAGTATCTAACAGTATATCTATAACCACTATGTTATAAACGATTGATTTTGCGTCCTAAATGCAAAAATGAATTTCGTAATCGTCATCATACATTGATTACTAATACAGTGGGCGATATATTTATGTTAATTTAATGTGCATCTTGCAACTTCACCACATGGCTTATAAACACAAATAATTTCTTCTAATATTTTTAATAGTACATATGTATATAGTAATAGTAAGTAGAATTAAGGAAATTTTTAGATGAGTATGCTTTTATTGATTTCATTGTATTTTATTATTTTATTGCATTTACAATCTCAGTCCAAAGCTCACTATCCTCTTTACAATATGTTTGACAAATAAGTAATGTACAAAACCCATAATATTTAAAATAAATAAAATGTTAATGATCTTAAAATATATAAATAAATACCATAAATATTCAATATAACAAAGAAGGTATTTTTTAGACTCTTAAACTGTTAAATAAGTATGAACCAAAGAATATTTTTTTTATTTTACCACAGGAAATGCAGAAGCTAACTAACAATTCGTTATTTATAAGTTGTCCCGAATTGTGTTGTCGTTAAGCAGGTAGGAGTCTTTGAAGATAATAATATAAAATTAACTTAATTATAACTATTAGAGCGACTAAGCAAGCAGCTCTTACTATTTACAGCATGTAGGTATAGCTAATTATTTGTCATTGATGTATACGTATACATATTATGTCATTACGTTGTATATTAATATATCATATCATTATAACAGAATAGGTAAATATCATGAAATAGCCTGAGCCGTCCGAGATTAGCATCAAAAAATAAAATTTTTGATATTGGCAATGAAACTTATTCCACCAAAAAATTTTAATTAACATTCAAATAACCCGTAATTGGTGCATAAAATTTTTCGTCAATTTGTTTTTTGCCAACATAAATAAATTTTGATGATATACCTAACAACACGTGAACTGTCGTGAACATGTAACATTATAATTAGACCAGAAAAATTCACTAATAAAATGCCTTTTTCGTGACTTTTATTGATAAAGGTATCCAACAATTACTTTTGTTAAATTTGGTGATAGCAATATTATGTAAGCAAAACATGCAAACGATTAACTTTATTTTTTAAATTAATTTCACTTTAAAAACATATAAAATCCTTTAAATGATAATTTGTAAAGATATTTTTGTTAATTTATAGTTTAATTATTGTAAAAATAGCTCCAAAAGTCAATTTATTGAAAATTATTAATAACTTTTTTAAAACTGCACAAAATCGTTAATTTAATTCAGCTATAAAAATTTCAAGAAGTTTCACAATAGTGATTGCAAAACTGAAACAGTTTAGTCCAGAAAGCTTTTATCTACAACATTATTATGCGAAAACTATTAGATCTACATAAATGGATTTTGAAGGCACCAAATTTTAAAGAAAGGCTTAATTTATCAAATTAAATCATTTTCCACAATTAAAAGATTAATGAGACCTATTGGAAAATAGAAAGGTACTATAACTTTTAGTTTATAAACATTTAGAATACCTCAGGCGCGTCAACGTATAGGAAGTTATTTTTTATTGGAATTTTGGCATTTTTACACGCATTAAAAAAATAAAATGTCCTACGCCCCGTAGAATCCGAGTTAGCCATTTATCTTTATTTTTCGATTTTATTATTCACAAATTCAATTCATAACTTCAAAATAAAATCCACGAGGAAAAATTTCCTGTAGTTGGCTGTATACCATTACAAAAACATAAAATCCTTTATAAAAGGTATATTTGTTAAAATCCCTATACAGGGCTACATCAAAGACAGAACTAGTTTTCAATCGGTTGACCGATCATCATCAGTGCAATCCTAAAATGTGTACAACCAGATAAAATGATGCAAAGTATTTGAAATGTTGACTAAGGTTAAAAAAATTTTATAGGTTATACTCACTTAGAATCTACATGCAAGCCACCAAAGTAAAAATAACAGGGTAAAAACCCTTTACAATTGATCCGTCATCGGAACATATGACTAAGATGTGAATTATAACATGGATGATTAAGATATCCAATGTTTTTCGCCCGAGGTACCAATGAGCTCTATCTGACAAGTTCACATCATGACTGTATGGAAGCAAGTGATTTTGATAACGGAAATTCTGAATGGTGACATGACAAGAATGACAGTTCCACAGGAAGTTATAATTTCCCTGTTGTTTTGTGGTATTTATTGTAAAATTTGTTAAATTAATAACAATAAAAACAGTCGTTCCCACTGTGGTAGATAGTCTGTAAAAATGGAAATAGACTTGATGTAAATGTTAAAATATTGTAATGGAGGAAGTAGGCAAACCACATTACACATAATACAGACAACTTAATAAACGTTATCAAACCCTTTATATGTGATATCTAGGGCTTAGAAAAGCAGTTGTGTGTTTATTTAAAAGTTATCAATTATATTAGAATAATTGGAAGTTGTTATAGTATGTGGAAGTACCATAAAAATCACCAATCTTGTCATGTCACCATTCAGAATTTCCGTTATCAAAATCACTTGCTTCCATACAGTCATGATGTGAACTTGTCAGATAGATCTCATTGGTACCTCGGGCGAAAAACATTGGATATCTTAATCATCCATGTTATAATTCACATCTTAGTCATATGTTCCGATGACGGATCAATTGTAAAGGGTTTTTACCCTGTTATTTTTACTTTGGTGGCTTGCATGTAGATTCTAAGTGAGTATAACCTATAAAAATTTTTTAACCTTAGTCAACATTTCAAATACTTTGCATCATTTTATCTGGTTGTACACATTTTAGGATTGCACTGATGATGATCGGTCAACCGATTGAAAACTAGTTCTGTCTTTGATGTAGCCCTGTATAGGGATTTTAACAAATATGCCTTTTATAAAGGATTTTATGTTCAAAATAAAAATCACAATATCCCAGATTCTACTCAATAAAAATTAATGTTTTATATTATATTAATGTATTGTTATATTTCTATTTGATCTGAAAATTAAATTTTGATAATTATAAGCAGATTTCAATTTAATATAAAATATTTTCAATTTTCTCAACCACGGGCATATAAATTTAGAACAACCTGTATACAACAAATTGTTATATTTAATTTTAAGAAGTGATTAGACGAAGCTTACGAAACTCGGGACAATGCGCTTAGAATAAACAAAGTGAATGGCGCGTACCATTATCGTTGTTCGCGGAAGGTTCGATCATTAGCCTATGCTAAATAAGACTCAGTTGAAAAAGATAATAGGTCATTATCGTTGTTCGCGGAAGGTTCAATCATTAGCCTATGCTAAATAAGACTCAGTTGAAGTAGATAATAGGTCATTAACTTTTGTAAATAGTAGAAAATAATTTTAGAATGGGAATTAACTATTTTTTTTTGAAATCCATTAAGCATATTTAGAAAGATTAAAGATTGGTTTTGAGGAATACTGCGAATGAGAGTTGGTGGTGGAAGGTTGATTTGTGAATCTGGAAGGGATATTTAGAAAGTAGGGGAATGAATGACAAATAGAGATCAGAATGTTTTGAGCTGTCGAGAAGAGAAGTCGAGTAGTAGACGGTAGTGTACGGAGAGTGAGAAAGCCGGTGTAGTTCCGTGAGTGTGGAGTATCTATCGTGGAACGAGAGGTAGGCCAGGTTGAGAGTAAAAGAACCTCCTTGAGCCAAGAGTGTCCCGGTAGCTGATTGCAGTTTCGAAAAAGGTAGAATACAGCATCACGACAGAAGCAGGAACGAGAGCTATACGAGCTAGTTTTCAAAGGAGAACATTACTGAAAGCCAGGACGAGGTTTTGATCGCAGCCAAGGATAGCAGGAAACGGGTCTTGTGTGAAGACATTCTCAGTTCACCAGAAAAAGGTCAGTCTCATTTGTTTGGACATGAATGTATGGGTTTTTCGTATTAAATACCACATTATAAATTGAAGAACATAATAAATAATATCAGAAAAGCTTCATCAAACTTAAATAGAATTGTTGCTAATAAATCCTAATAGTTAAATGTTAATAAAAACTTTCAATTGGAAACCAAAAGGAAATAAGATTCCCATTTGTAAATGTTATGTTTAAGAAAAATAAGATCTAGCAAATATTAAGCAGTGATTGCCATTTAAATAAAATAAACAATATTTTGATTATAATTGTAACCCATATGTGTGTATTATTTTACTCTTTTCTTTCCTATCCCGATTAGGAACCATTGAGAAATACTTAGAAGCCACGAGAGTAAGTAATTAATTTTATAATTCATCCTGAGATTGAAAACATATTGATATGTGATCTGGTAAATTAATTAGATTATGATTAATGCATTGATTAAATTAAATGACATATAAGAATATTATCTCATATCAATAATAAAGATCACATCAGTATGTACGTTGGGAGTAAATTTATATGTGCGCGAATTCATCAAAAGTCTTGGTCCTAAGCGCAGCTCAAACGTTAAACATGCTCTGATTGGGCAATTAAAATGACCTGTCAATAATTGTTCAGTATGTCGGTTATGGGTAAACAAATGTTGTGTATATTAGTTTTTATTGTTGTGAGGGCAGAGAAAAAAGCAAGATTAAAATTGTAGTGACTTTTTAAATAGTTTTTAGAAGCAACAGGTACGCAATTCTAAATGTTTCAATTCTAGTATGTAATGCTTTGATTTACATAATTTGATTACCACCAAAATTTCTACCAATATTCATCTAATATTGTTTTCTTACTCTATGTTTTGTTGTATTTTAATATTTAAATTCCACAAAAATCAAACTAAGTAATTTGGTTAACTTCAGGACTGTCAAAAGTTTAAGGTACTAGTACACTTTAGAAGACCAAAAATAATAATTTTTTTCAAGAATGTTTTTCTCAAAAACTTTTTTAAAAATGAACATAAAACTTTTTACATATTAATATGTAACTTTTAGAGAATACAAAAAATATATCTTTTTTCAGTTATGCACGTACACTAATATTGTAGAGGGCGCAAAATTCGAGCCCTCGAAAAATGATGGCGGACAGTTAATCTCAGGATTGGGATATCTGAAACAAAAAAATCGAACTGCATTTGAAAGAGGAAGGGTTCTTACGTGACAATTTACCACAATTTGGCCAAAATATAAAAAATAAATATTTTTTAATCAAGAAAAACCGGTGATTTCTTCACAATTTTTTTTCAAATTTACGTAATTTTTTTTGCGGAATTTTTCAGTAACTGTGGTAAATTGTCACGTAAGAAACCTTCCTTTTTCAAATGCCGTACAACAGAGATCCCAATCCTGAGATCAACTGTCCGCCATCGGAACTACTTTTTTTCGAGGCCTCTACTTTGGCGCCCTCTACAACATTAGTGTACGTGCTTAAATTAAAAAGGATATATTTTTTGTATTTTCTAAGAGTTATGTATTAATATGTAAAAAGTTTTATGTTCATTTTTAATAAAGGTTCTGAGAAAAAAATCTTGAAAGAATGTTTATTTTTGGTCTTCTAAAGTGTACTAGTACTTTAAAACGTTCATTTCGTCTATCTTCCAACATAATGCATATGTCTCCGTAGTCAAAATCTAAAGATACTTGAATTTCAAAACTAACCGCGCCCATGGTCCGCCGGTTCAATCCCCAATACAAACTTTTGTTTTTTTTTTATTTTTTTTTATACATTTTATGATTGTAAGTATATTATTATATAATTTTTTTTTTCAGAAAATACGTATTTAGGTTAAAATTTTCCAACAATTATTCAGAAATCATTTGTGGCATTTTTCAATGTGTTTGTGTGTGTTTTATTCTTTTATTTTTTTAATTTTTGGTATTGTCTTAATAAAATTTTTTGAAAAGTAGTAAGTATTAAAATTAGTTTAATATTTAAATAAAATATAAATAAACTGTTTAAACTATATTAATTTCGTTGAAATCATAATAATAGAAGTATAACTTCTTACGTGCGTGCAAAGTACACACACACATTCTTTTTTTATTTGGGGTACATTGTTGCATTGATTAGAATTATTAATAGAAAAGGTTAATTCTATAACAGCATTTAATTCCCTAAAAAATTTAATTTTAAAGTAATTTTATAAATTTTAGAGTCCCGAAACTCATAAATTCAAAAATATGTAAAAAATTCTTAAATAAAGACAAATATGTCTACCTAGTTGTGTTGATAATAATATTTCCTGATACGCAGTCTCAGATATTTTAAAATATCTAGTTTATTTTATATTAAATAAAATATTTAGTACTTTAAATAAATTATAAAACATCAATTATTATTATAAAGAGGTCTGTTGAGACCGAAACGGACGTATCTATGAGTACACGGAATCCAACTTTTGGTTGGAATTTTTCCTAGACGAATAGACGGAATGTGACTGCATATTGTAGAGTCCGTTTCGTCTTCTTTATTCGTCGTCTCTTTGCCTTACAAATGGTAAAAGGCAGAGATTAAGGATGTTACCAGAAAGTGGTTCCACGAGAATTTTTAGATTTATTGTTTACATCTGGACTTCCAATTTCTTTAAAAAATCACTTTCGCGGGTAATACGAATTTTTGAAAATAATATTGTTGCAATAAAAAAAGATTATTAGTGTCATTAAAATGTGCATAGCGAAAGCCAACACTCATTTACACATAAATGCATCAGTAATTGTTATAATGCACAAATATTGAAGCAGTTGAATGAAAGTTACGTATAGAAATGCATAGTTTTAAAATTGGAAAGCAATCGATTAGCTTCTATACTTAACTAATTACAATAATTTAAATATACATTTAATGTAAAATACATATATTCCAAAACAAAAACTTTAAAATATTTGTGAAAGTACCTATGTGATTAATTTCTTAATTGTTGCATGGTGTTTATTCGCGGTGCTCTCATGGTCAAGAAAATTAAATTAACGCACTTGAAATGTTTGTTGAACCAAGTCAGTAGAATTTTCTGTTCTGGAAATTTTTTCCATACTCCATTATTACAGATACTCGTCATCATCATCATCATCATCACGTAGTGCTACAACCCTGGGTGGGTCTTCTCCATAGACATAGGATAGACAAGGCATACTGAGCAAAAAAGCGTAACGCGCGGGCAGTCGAGCGGTGGTCTATCTATCTCTTTTGACTAAGCAATCCCGCTCATGTGACAGACAAAGATGGCTAGACCACTCAATCCTTAATATTGGCGTTACACCTCGATGCACAGAGCGGCCCATACTTTGCCTAATCTAATAATATTATATCTATGGTCTTGGTCGACTCTACAACTTTTTTCCAATTTATTCAGTCTTCCATCAACCTAGGGTCAAATGGAATGTTCACTTTCCGGAGATCTGCTTGGATGTTATCTCTCCATCGCATTCTGGGAAATCCGAGTGGTCTTTTGCCTGTAGGAATCTCCTCCCATACCAGTCTTACAAGTCTCTCGTTATGAAGTCTGTGCACGTGGCCTGCCCATCTTAGTCGCAGTCATATAATTTATTGAACAATATCGGCGTCATTGTAGAGTGCTTTTAATTCGATACTGGTTCTGATCCTATACTGGTTTGTGGTGATATCGTGGTGAGGTCCGAAAATTTAAGGTATTTTTTGTTCAAAACGTCTGAGCTTTTCTTCGTTTGCTTTGGTCATGGTCCAAGTTTCGCATCCATATGTTAGTACAGGCCTGACGATGGATTTATAGATTTTGATGTTTGAACTTCTTGTAAAATTTTTGATTTTATAAGCTTATCCAGTGCGAATAGACAGCGATTTACCGATTGGATTCTGTCTTATTACACATATATTTTGAATTCTCTTAATTAATCTTTAACCCTACTTCACTTGTTGCTCCTTTCACCTTGTGAAAAATGTCTTTTATGGATAGGATTGAGTCTCCAACGAGATCAATGTCATCTGCATATGCTAATAATACCTTGGGACCTTGAACTTATAGCAGTTCTGTTTTTATTTCGGCCGACCTCATGGCTTTCTCTAATACAAGGTTAAAAAGTAGTGGAGATAACGCAACGCATCACTCTGTTTGAATTCACTGTTGATTTTAAAGTTGTCAGACAGTTACTATTTAAAATAAATAAAAATAAATTTCGACCACGAGTCAGGATTCTGTTAACCGAGATACGATAGTACCAAGCGGCGCCGGTAGGAGGAGCACTCCAACAATGCGTCTCAGAATACTTTAACGAAACGTGGTCATTTTGTACTCTAAACCGAGTAAGATATGAAAAAGAAAAGAAAATAATCGTTTTCGTTTTGATTCAATTCGAGTCTCTCGCCATCCTCTGACACCGTGTTTCGGGGTCTCTACCCCTTATCAAAGAGGCTATGCAAGTAGACTGAATTGAATCAACTCGAAACGAAGAAGAACTGCATATATTAAAATATCTGCAGCAGAGTGTGGTTAGACTGTCCTCTAACGGGAGTTGTTGGAGTGCTCCTCCTAGCGGCGCCGCTTGGTACTATCGTATCTCGGTTAACAGAATCCTGACTCGTGGTCGAAATTTATTTTTATTTATTTTGTCATTCCCCGTTAGAGGACAGTCTAACCACACTCTGCTGCAGATATTTTAATATATGCAGTTCTTCTTCGTTTCGAGTTGATTCAATTCAGTCTACTTGCATAGCCTCTTTGAGAAGGGGTAGAGACCCCGAAACACGGTGTCAGAGGATGGCAAGAGACTCGAATTGAATCAAAACGAAAACGATTATTTTCTTTTCAGTTACTATTTACACGTACTTTAGATATTCCACCCTCCATACAGACTTTGGTCACTTCGAATGAGTTTCTTTGGTATTGAGAACTCCGCCATAGCATTCCATACTTGGCTTTTTCCTACGCTATTTATACCTGTCGAAAGTCTATGAAGAGATTGTGTATGGGCCTGTTATACTCCCATCCCTTTTCTAGAAGCTATCTCAGCGTGAAAAGTATATCTATTGTTGATCTGTTTGCCCTAAAACCGACTTGATATTCTCGTAGGACATTTTAAGCATAAGGGGTAGTCTACTAAGAATGATGTTTGAGAGGATTTTATATGCCGTGTTTAGGAGTGAATATCGTGGTATCTACTTATTGAAACACATTAATTATCTCTTCAGATTGCTATTCTTCTATGATTCTTAAGTTTCATCTTCTATTGAAGGTTGGAAACCATGATGGCTATGCGGACCCTGTTGACATCCGCTCTAAATACTTCTGCACTACTGCATTCGAACAATCCCATTCTTATTCCATTCTTCTATGCATATGTCTTATTTTCTGAATATTGGCCAAATAAAGAAACAAAAGTTTTTATGTTATATTTATAACCTAAATGTGAATGTGATTTAAATGTAAATGATTTCGTCGAAATTCCGTTATGTTTCAGATCCGACATATCTCATAATAATTTGTAGCCTTTGTTGTTAATTAAAAATCCGCTGTCGTCAATGGATTTTTTTTAATATTGATTAGTTACATATTTTAAAAACATATTAATAAATTTAGTTTTGGATATATAGCAGAGTTCTTGCATTGACAGTTGTAATTTTGAGTGATATATTATGATGTCTATTACATACTTTAACAGCTTACAGATGTTGATTTGATTCTAGATCCTATAGTTAGGTTCTCGTTAAGTGTAATAGGAGAAAATTTAATTTTCAAGCATGATAATGCACCTCCATATACCGTCAAAGTGACTACAGACTTTCTTGAAGCAGAAACGAAGATATCACTGTTCTGGAGTGGCCTGCTTGCTCACCCGACCTTAACCCTATAGAGCATTTGTGAGATAGGTGTAAAAGAAAAGTTAGAGCTCGTCGGGATAATCCACAAAACACGGCACTGCCAGTACAAGCTGCTCTTGAAGAATGGAACAGCTTATCATAAAAAAATGTTGACAACTTGATTAGGAGCATGTCCACGCAAAATGGAAGCTTACAAAAGGCTCAGGGGTGAAAACACTGACTACTAAAAAACCATTGACTATTAAAAGAAACGTATCTGGTTTTTTTCTTGAAGAGACTATCATAAAGCAAAAACATTTTTCATTTAAATCAGGTCACCGTGATATTATACAATATTCAAAGAGTGCATGGGAAAATATTTACCATAACAGATACCTCTATCTGTTATTTGAACAATGGCAGTTGGTTTCCCAAAGAATATGTTTCCTCACTATAGTGTTTTGTTTCTTAATATACAGTATTTCTCTAGAGTCTATTATTATCAGCAAGGTAATTATACATTTATGTATCTATTAAGATGTTCTGAATCTGAATATTTAAAAGAACGTGATCCCGTCATCTAAATGAAAAAAAATCGGATTATAGATAAATCTAACAAAACGAATGCATAGATAACTTCAAATCAAGTGGCAGAGAAATGCACAATATTTATTATTGTTTTGTTTGACCAGTGTTTATTGTGAGATCTAGGTTTAAATGGAGTAAAAGTATTTTAGAATAAATAAATCAAGATTTTGAAACCATATGCTCAAAAAGAGGGAATAATAAAAATACAGATTATTTCATTCATAGGAGATTCTGACCAATAGAAAGCTACAGAAATCTAAATTAGACTGATAATTTTTGATAATTTCCCGTCGTCAAGTATATTACGTCAGATGCCCTTCGTTGCTATGCAAAAATACATTCAGTGACATTAATGACAATTAATGTTTTAAAAATTATAAAAGTGATGACTTTCAACCGTAAAATATTTATAACAACTGTGTGTTTATTTTGTACTAATTTGTACTTACATAAATAAATTACAATAAAATTTTGGTTTTGAACAGTTTTATTCATGAAATAATCGCAACAAATTGCACTCGATCTCTAAAATTAATATAGAATTTTAGAGCTCTTGTGCAATTACGACTGATTATTTCATTCATAGGAGATTCTGACCAATAGAAAACTACAGAAATCTGAATTAAATCGATAATTTTTGATAATCTCCCGTCGTTAAGTATATTACGTCAGATGCCCTTCGTTGCTACGAAAAAATACATTCAGTGACATTAATGACAATTAATGTTTTAAAAATTATAAAAGTGATGACTTTCAATCGTCAAATATTTATAAAAACTGTGTGTTTAATGGTACTTACATAAATAAATTACAATAAAATTTTGGTTTTGAACAGTTTTATTCATGAAATAATCGCAACAAATTGTACTCGACCTCTGAAATTAATATAGAATTTTTGCACTCGTGACACTTTGACATAATTTCACTCGCCTTCGGCTCTTGAAATTAAAACTGTGAAAGTGTCACTCGGGAAAAATTCAATAATTTCAGAGCTCTTGTGCAATTACTACTGATAATTTTTTGGATCAAATTAAATCCAAAAGAGTTTAGCTGGAACAAAATATATAATTTTTTAATATACAAGGTGTCCAGAAACTCTCCTAGAGTTGATCTTTGAAGATGGCGTCTTAGAATTAGTTTTTTAACCTACCTCCAGAACGTTTCTACTTAGAAAAATAGGTACCCCTATTTATCTTTCAGAGATAAGTCGATTCCATAAATTGCGAATTTGTAGTACCGGTCATAGGCGTCCGTTTTGGGTAGGGCAACGGTTATTTTATCGAATAACTTTTTTGACTTGAACTTTTAAGCATTTTTGACACTAGAGATTATCAAATTATGAGGTATTCTAGTACTAAAAGTTACTCTTGCTTTAGGTCGGTAAGATGCATCGTTTTCTAGAAAAATCGATTTGGAATTTTTTCGTTTTTTGGATTTAAAAAAATTTTTCAAAAAAAAACGGTGAGAGTTTTTTGGATTAATTTTAGATTGCGAATAAATCATCTCTGGTGCCCATACCATTTCTGAAACCAAATTGCCTTTTACAGTTCTCTTCATCTATCTTTCTCCATAGCCTAGAGTGTAGGATACGTAGAAATGGTTTTAGAGAATGACACATACGAGTAAATAGATTAGTATCCTGTTAATCTATTTGCTCTTTGTACTTGATCTCTTACTTGATCGGCTTCCATCTTCTTCTTTGTGTGCTGTGCTTGTTTTCAAGCATTGGCTCGTCGTATTAACAAGCTGATGAAATGTTTCTTGGTCGACAGCTATATGAAACAATTCCTCGACCGTTCGATCTGTCCATTGTCTAATGTTACGCAGCCAGGACAATTGATTTCTTCCAGCCAGCGTTTTTCTTCGATTTGATCGACTTCCAGTTTATATCTTATTGGTTCTTTACTTTCAATAAATCAATAAGCGATTCAATAAGGGTTTAACAAATATTTTCTTACGAGGGTCGAGATCAAAACATATACCTACTTACTAGGTGTATACCTAATGTATTACCTGTTAACTTATATCGACTAAAAACAAGAACTACAAAAAATTAGGTATATTGTTTAACCCAGTCTGAAAGACATGCACACGCCTTGAGAATGAGATTCGGGTGATACAAATTCATTGAGGCAAGGAGGATTTACTCTTATAAGCGGGCGTCACTCCATCCCGCCCCAATGCTTCATACTATCCACTTCCCCTCCGATAGCACTCTGATGCGCTATATGGGCTCTCTATCAGCAAAGTGCTTATTATATGGGAGTCCTGGATACAAGGACTCACAAACGAAATCCTACCCCGATCAATGCAGGTTAGTGACTCTAGTGACTTAGTATATCGTATATCTAGTGACTTATCATCGATCTGTACTGCTTGCTCAGGGTCGAGTTCCTGCTCCAGGCTTGGTTTCTTTAAACTTAAAAAGAAGAGTTCTATTCAAAATTGTTTTTATATTCCGATTTCGAATCACCTTCCATAACACACAACTTTCAACAATATGATACTTATTTACTTATACTTGAGTCCTATTCTCTATCAACCAATGCAAATTTTTTGTCGATAACATCGTCGTAAAATTTTGGATTTTCTGATAATTGTTTAATAAATGCACTCTTTTTCAATGGATAATAGGGCTAACTTGGAAAGTCTGTCTTCACTTGTAAAATTTATTGTAAAACTTTTGATGCGTTTTAATACTGAAAAACTTCGTTCAACTGATGCACTTGTAGCTGGGATAGTTAGTACCTACTACTTAATTCACACAACTTGCCCACTTCACACAGAGACTGATTTAAACCAGTAGTATTCAAAAAATTCAACCGATTCCTAAGTATTTCTTTATCACTAATTTCAGGTGTTTTATAAATGACATTTAACTGAGAATGCAAAGCTAGATTATCAAAAAAAATCATAATTTAATCGTACTGAATTAAATAGGTACATACCTCTGTGGGAGATTTTAATGAATTATAATTAGACATATTAAAATTACATAATTCTACATATTTTATTTCTTTAAAATTTTCAAAGTGATAATTCATTTGTTTTAGAATATTATCAAAAATCTCGATGTATAATCGTCGATAGGTCTCTCTTTCGCCGACAACATCAATCATCATTATTTTTCTTTTTAGGTTCGAAGCCCATATTTTCAGCTTTATCCCAAATATTTTTAAACAGCTCATTTTTTTAATCATCATAAGTCATCAAATTGTCTTATACAAAATGCAATGTCACTTGACTTCGTCTGTAAAATGTCGTAGGTACTATAAAATATCAATAAAAGGAAAAATATCAAAATGTCAAATAAAATATTAGTAAAAATATTAAGCAAAAAATTGAAATCGAGCCATTTGTACCTAAATACCTACCCCTTATAACAGCAGTAACAGACTCCGCATCTCGTTTTCGAATTGGAAGCGGTCGGACGAGCGCTTCCAGGCGTATCAAAATTCGCGTGAAAGGAACATGACTAGCGAGTGAGGTTATTAAACCCTGACCAATTTTTGAACGGGACAAATGCATGACAAGCAGCGATTTTGAGATGCGCTTCCGTCAGGACCGGACTGAATCGTTGAATTGTGTGCTTATTTGAGACCATTCGTATGCGATCAAATTTTAATAATGTTTCAATGCCTATTAGTTACATAATAGATTACTTAGATTAGGGAAACATTGTTGATAATTAAATACTAATTAATAATATATGTATTTTCTTATATGGAAGTATAGGGAAGCGGTGCTTCCCCCGCTTCCATGGACCGCACGCCTCTGCTTATTACTATTGTTCTAGAATCATATTCCTTTTTTGGCACTATTTATGACTTCTTCCATGATTAGATGTCCATAGAAATGATCATTTATATCAATACTTGAATGGTAAAAGTTAATTTGAACAGATTTACGTTAAATCCTCGTTGGTCATAAATAATAATATTACACTTTTACTATTATTTTTAACCTATTAAACAAACCCAATAGCCTAAAGAACATTATAACAAACTGCGTTATTTCATTATTTTATTATATAATACCTTGTAAATTGTAATAACACATAAAACATACTGAAGATGTTTTTTAAGTGAAATTAAAGAGAAAATTATATATTGGCACTTACTGCAAATGTTAATTTGGACAGAAATACATTTACTCATCGCTGGCCATAAATAATTGCTGCACAGTTGCAAATTTTAAGCCTTTGCTTCTTTCGAAGTTGAATTATGCACTTTTGTTTTTAATTACTGCTATAAATTACAGCTGACTGATTTCAACAAACAAGTTTTTTAACACAATTATTAATGTCAGCATGAGGCAGAAAAGCTTGACAATATCCGGAATTGTTGTTAATGGTAAAGACACTCTTAACATCAATTTCTTTACTTCCTTCTTAGTGAATTTAGTCCATTGAAATGTTACATTTAGGGTTGCATTTCTTAGAGGAGTCAATTTTATTTTTTTAATGTGTAAGGGGTTCAGTAGAAGCTTAAGTTCAAGTTTTTGCGGTCGCCATCTTGGAAAAGGGGGTGCAATGGGCTTTTGCACTGTATCTCCTAAACTACCCTACAGAAAATTTAATTTTACGTAAAATGTAGCAAATTAAATTTTGTACAATTTTATATCTACCACTTTTATCGTCAAATGACCAACAAAAAGTTATAAACAAAAATAAGAGAAAATTTTGTAAGAACTTTCCTTTTGGAGGTTATAACTTTTTTCCGTTCATTTCACAATAAAATAACATCATAGCGATTTTGTAGAGGATTTTTCAACAAACAATTTCCACTATAAAGTTGTTTAATTTTATTTACTTATCTTGGTTTTACAGCGCTCCAAACTTGACCATGTTCTCGAATTCTCATAGGAATACGATATAAACAAAACCTTAGGCTTAGATACTTTTCTATCTATATGTTTATTTATTATAATTTTAACGTTCCTATGCTATTATTAAGCTATTTTTGACCCTTTTCCCCGCCACCTATGAGGTAGAGTCTGGAGGCGCGATTTTTGTGTGGTATCCCCAATAGGCCTAATCCACTGACAATTTCTAGACAAAATAATACTATTTATTATTACATCTTGAAAAAGATCTAGCATAGTTATTATTTTTTCATTTTTTTCGATGGTGGAGGCTGGGAGTCAAGATCTGAATCAGTATCCGAGGTGAATTTTTGTGGTATAATGAGAGTTAGAGTTGGCGTCATTGTCGGTAATTCATCTTCCAATTCATTTTCTTCAATAATTAATGCTGATATGTCCACGATGTTGCTGCAACTTTCACCACCACAATGTAGGCACATTGCTGGACATTTGAGGTCTGCTTCTTGCCAACCACATGCACTTCCAATTTCCATTGCATCTGCAAAAGATGAATTTAATAAGCTCAGGGTACTGGATGCTTGGAAGTTTCGATTGGTATCCAAAATTTTCCGTGCTTTTTCCAGCCCCAATCTTTTGGATCACAATGTTTACCGAGCCATGACTGAATCTGGTGATACACTCTGAGTCTGTGAAATCGGGCTCCATCTTGTGTTGGAGGAAGTGAGAAGAGATTAAATGCATTTTTTGTCACTGTTTTAGCAAATCGTTTGTATCTCAGGGTTTCCAGAGAATCGTCTTTATTTCCGGCATATAAAGAGACGAAAAGCGTTTGCCCACAACAGTAAGTAAAGATTTTAAAGTAAAAGTGACTTTCCCACTGACAAATAGTTTTCGCCAGAGGTTTCTTACAAATAAAATAACCACCACTCATGATGCGCGCTTACAAAAAAAAACACAAAATGCTTATCTAATCACAAAAATATAAATTTTACCCACAAGACTCTCAATAGTATTATCTATAAAACTCAAAATACTTTTCACAATTTTTAATAAGACTTCACGTGGCCAAATAGGTAGCACAACTGTAAGAATAAGTTAAGTAGAGGGGAACCGACGGCTGTGCCACCCAGGATAAATAATAATAATAAAACTAATATACCCTATTCCACGAACATACGCCTGTTTTGGATTACTTCGACAAATAATATTTTACTGTGCAAAATAAGAAGAACGAAAGTAAATTGCAAATTACATTGTTGTTTATTGGAATAATTATTAGCGACATTTACTTTCGTACTTCTTATGTTGCACAGTAAAATATTCGTTGTCGAAGTAATCCAAAACAGGCGTATGTTCGTGGAATGGCCCATAGCAGGCAGATATTCAGTCCGGTATGGAGAAAGAATGACGTAACTGCAAATTTTCTCAATTCCTGTTTATTGCGAATTAACTTCTAAAATATTATGTACAGATGATACAAAAACGACCGAACTGCAAAAATATACTGAGCCACTATAGGGTAGTTGCGACGTTACTGAAATACGCGCTACGTTAGACCTTGTTTCAGAGGCATAATGACGTAACTGTAGATAGGGTTGAAAATGGGGCGATTAAATTAAGATAATGAAATTCGAACCAATATCGATGAAAATAAAAGCCATCGTTTTCAAAAAACAAACGCCATACCGATGCTCTTGGACGATTACTCTTAATTTAATCCCTATTTTAAATATTTAAAAATCGTTTTTTGCTCTTCTGAAGAATTTTGCGGTTGCGTCATTCATCATCTGGACCCGCGAATTTGTCCTCAAACAACTTTTTGTGCTTTTTTCATATATACTTAGGGTTTTAAGTTTTATAGTGGAGATAAAGGTAAAAATATATTAATAATAGCATAGGAATGTTAAGATCATAATAAATTGTATGAATAAAAAATATATAGATAGAAAAGTAAGACCAACGTTTTGTTTTTATTGTATCCCTATGAGCATTCGAGAATCTGGTCAAGTTTGGAGCGCCGTAAAACCTAGATAAATAAATATAATTAAACAACTTTATAGTGGAAATCGTTCGCTAAAAAACCCTCTACAAAATTGGTAAAATGTTATTTTATTGTAAAATGAACTGAAAAAAAGTTATAACCTCCAAAAGGAAACTTGTTAAAAATTTTTTACTTATTTTTGTTTATATCTTTTTTGTTGGTCATTTGACGATAAAAAGTAATTGAAATAAAATTGTAGAAAATTTAATTTGCTACATTTTATGTTTTATTAGATTTTCCGTGGGGTTGGTAGTTTACGAGATATAGCGCGAAACCCCTTTGAACACCTTTTCCAAGATGGCGGCCGAAGGACAAGGGTAACGACCCCAAAAACTTGAACTTAAGCTCCTACTGATCTCCTGTACATAATAAAAAAATAAAATTGACTCCTCTAACAAATGCAAGGTACGGCGTAAAAAATGTAACATTTCAATGGACTAATTATCGTTACATATCACTGATCAGAAATAAAAGTGTCAGAACAAAAAACAACTCTATTCAGGAGAGACAAAAATGGATATTTTAGATCTTAGGTAATTATAATAACAGCAACACATATAAAAGTATCACCCAGAAATACCAAACAGAAATGGATGACAGAAGAGATTTTACAACTAATGGACAAACGAAGGGAATCTAAAGGAAAAGATGACAAGGATGGCGAATACAAAAGATTAAATAGAATAATTCGAAAAAAATAACCGAGATAAAAGAGAAATGGATGGAAACAAAATACGTCGAAACAGAAAAACTGCAACAAAGGCACGATTTTTTAATTTACATAAAAAAGTAAAAACGTTTACATTGACTACCACGAGAATATTTTTCCACACCCTGCTGAAAACGGATGGCAAACTGCTAGAATCAACGGAAGATAAATTGAAAGAATGGGAACCCTATATCAAAATTCTTTTTACGGCATACGAGAAGAACCAAGAAGATTGGAAAATATCGGTTTATTATATATGTTATAGTCAAAGCCCGAATTTCAGGCATTCCTAGGTTTGACTAGGCAATCCTCAGGTCTGACTGACGGTCTTAGTCAAAGCCCGAAATAAATTTAATTTTCGGCCTCTGACTAGTCAAACCCCGATCAGCTATTAAAATGTCGTAATTTGTTAGGTTAGATTTAATAGAACGTCATTTTTAATTGTAATGTTTATTATTTTTATATTGTCGTATTTAAAATACGTGTTAAAAAATACCTGTAAAAAATTAGTGTTTATTCTCGCGTGTTGACGCATTATGGCATTTAGAGTTGCACAATACGTTAGAACTTTTACACTTACATGGTTTAGAAGAGCATTTCTTATTGCAGTGGTATTGTATAAATCCTTGTCCTTTTCCTCCAAATTTAAAATCTTTTGTACTAATTTCTCTTAGAGACAGCTTAACGTCTGGAAAATCTTCGAAATTAGGAAAATTCTCTTTGCATTCTCTTATTTGATTTCTTGAAAAAAATTGTTCCGTATTTCGTACCAACTCTATATTAACCGTCAATTATTGTTTTATCTTGTATGATACCCAAAATCGAGCATTTCCTTGGCACGCGTTCGAGCATGCGTTGTGCACAGACAGAAAAGATTAAAATAAATAAAGGAAATGCGATTGAAGGTCTTCATGCCCAGGCTAATGCTATGAAACAAGTAAGTGGAAATAAAAATTTCCTCCAATTTCAATCGGAAAGACTGTAACAATACCTATCCCCAGCTGTGCTACAGCCAAAAAGGATGCTCGAAATATTTTGAGTAGCATGTAAGATAAAACAATTGACGGCTTATATAGAGTAGGTACGAAATACGGAACAATAAACACACTTTTTTCAAGAAATCAAATAAGAGTATGCAAAGAGAAATTTCCTAATTTTGAAGATGTTCCAGACGTTAAGCTATCTCTGTCTCTAAGAGAAATTAGTACAAAAGATTCTAAATTTGGAGGACAAGGATTTATAAAATGCTACTGCAATAAGAAATGCTCTTTCAAATTACGTAAGTGTAAAAGGTCTAACGTATTGTGCAACTCTAAATGCCATAATGCCTCAACATGTGAGAATAAACACTAATTTTTTCTTTTAATTACGACAATATAAAAATAATAAACATTAAAATTAAAAAATGACGTTTTATTAAACTTAATCTAACAAATTACGACATTTTAATAGCTGATCGGGGTTTGACTAGTCATACCCCGATTTCATAAAATTAAATTTCCACCTCGCCTCTCCTAGGTTTGACTAGTCAAAGGCCGAAACTGTAATTTATTTCGGGCTTTGACTAAAACCGTCAGTCAGACCTGAGGATTGCCTAGTCAAACCTAGGAGTGCCCGAAATTCGGGTTTTGACTGTAACATACATAATAAATGGTAAAAAAATAACCGTAAAAAAAGTAACACCACAAATATGGTGATGGGATGGGTGCAGTCCCTCGGACGAGCCGAGTAAAAAGTGAATTCTCCGTTTTCTCCGCTTCCCGGCATCTCCATTTTTGCACTTTTTCTTCCCAATTATTGCGAGTTTTTAAACAAAAAGCATTATTTATTGTGGTTTTATATATATAACAGCTTAATTTTGCGATACTGCATAGTTTCTGAGAGTAAAAAAGAGAAATAGTATAAAAAGTAATTCGTGAATAATTTCATGATTGTGTAATAATCCCTCGGAAAAACTGTATATATTATATTCATATTAGATTTACACTGAGATAAACACCTTCATTGCAATTATTGCTCTATTTCTTATATAATATATATTTATGAGTTCTTTGTTCACGAATAATTGATTAATCTCTCATAGATTGTCACCACCTACCTTACCCGACCTTAGGCGATTAGATTGCTCGATTTTAGATAGTTTATCTGACACCCGCCCATGTAGAAAACTTCTTGAATCATTTAAAATATATTCAGAAATAGACCAGGGCATTCAGCACTAAAAACACCGTAATAAATCGATTTTTAACACGTTGACGGACAGAACGTCTATAGACGTCTAATTTCCATTGATGTAATATGACGCCACGTATATAGACGTCATTTTTAAAATAACGAGTTGTGACAAAAAATGTCACGATATTACACGTACAGATGCATATTAAATGTGACACGATGTCCATGGTCGTCGTCCACATGTTTACAAACAATGTTAAAAATTCAACTCAAAAAATTCAACAATTTCCCTAATCTACTTTGCAAAATACAAAATATTGTCACAACACTTGCTTATACATTTGACGCACTGTCCGTCAACGTGTTAAATATAGCACCTATAGTTCAGCGAAATAAGGAAAAAAATATAATGTTGGTGACACAACCCCCTCCAGGCCGAAACCAAATTTTTTGAGTAGTATGGACATCTATATTAATAACCTATATGTTTCCTGCAGCCGATTTTGATGGTATACATAGTTATAAACAAATGAAGATCAAAAAATGGTAAATTTTCGCTTTTTTCGTCTATAACCAAAAAGTTAACTATTTTAAACAAATTTGAGAATGAGAAACTCATAAATCGTATAAAAAACTTCAATATGGCGTTCACTGAATATATGTCTATCCTTATTGGTTGCTTAGAAAATTGCAAAATAAATAATAAATTTTGAGTTTTTATAAATATTCATAACTTATGTAAAAATTAACTTAGAACGTTCTTATTATACGGAATGCTGAGACTTCTGGTGCTTAAATCATACCCAAAATTTCAAAGCAATTGGTCAAATAATTTAAAACGTATTTAATTTGTTTATCCCAAATTTATTTTTTTTTTGCAACGCTATAAGTCAGAAAATGATGAAGTTACAGTAATACTTTGGATAGTTTATGAAAGAAGAAGATTTATACTATTAATTTAATTAAAAAAATATGACAAAAAATAATTCTAAATACTGCAAAATTATTTTGCAAAAACATGTGAATAAAAAAAGGGGGGCTAACTTCGTCCCTAATTGTCCTAGGACAATTGTTTTTCTTTCTAAATGTGTATAAAAATTCAGTATTTCCAAATATGAAAAAATAATTTTTCTACGGGTAACGGTTAAAAAGTTATTCTAATTGTTTATAAGTAAGCAAAAAATTGACGTGTTTTTGCAAAATAATTTTACACTGTTTAAAATTACTTTTTGTCATTTTTTTTAATTAAGTCAATAGTATAAATGTTCTTCTTCCATAAACTGTCAAAAGTCTTACTTTAACCTCATAATTTTCTGACTTATAGTGTTGCAAAAAAATGAATTTGGGATAAACAAATTAAATAACTTTTAAACTATTTGACCAATTGCTTTGAAATTTCAAATATAATTTAAGAACTAGAAGTCTCAGCAACTCGTGTAATAAGAAGGTTCTAAGTTAATTTTCACATAAGTTATGAATATTTATATAAACCCAAAATTTATGATTTATTTTGCAATTTTCTAAGCAACCAATAAGGATAGACATATTCAGCGAGCGCCATATTGAAATTTTTTTGACGATTTATGAGTTTCTTACTCTCAAATTTGTTTAAAATGCTTAAATTTTTGGTTATAGACGAAAAAAAGCGAAAATTTGCCATTTTTGATTTTCATTTGTTTATAACTATGTATATCATCAAAATCGGCTGCAGGAAACATAAAGGTTATTAATGTCCATACTACTCAAAAAATTTGGTTTCGAACTGGAGGGGGATGTGTCACGAGAAAAATCTTATTTCTCTGGACTACTAGAGCCTTGCAACTTTTGCATTGTGTTGAGGATGATTTCAGGAAAATAGTCTACAATAGGAAAATGGGAGGAAATACATAATTGCATTTTAAATGCATCCAAAAGTGCATAAACATGTCAAAAGAAGCATATTAAGGGTGAGATTTTGTTACTCGGGGAACAGTTAGAACGTTAGAAAAAGAACGTTACAGAACCGACCCCAGGAGCACATGGTGCCCAGTGTCAATGCTAAGTCAGGTCATATTCTGCAGTTTCTAGAGTTTTCGGTACTAAATTGACGCAACCAAATTACTTGGAGGTTTTTGGAGTCGCTGAACACGAATACGCCATCAAAACCGACGCCAAAAGGACCTGGTGCCCAGTGTCACTGCTAAGGCACGTCATCTTCTGGAGTTTCGAGAGTTTTTTGGCTTTAAATTGATAAAAACAGATAACTCGGGGGGGAACGACACCTGAAGAAGCACCTCCTGTCTAGAGTCACGTTTTTTTCTGGAGTTTCGAGTGATTTTGTCACTAAATTGGTGCAAGGGGCTTACACGGAATTACACGGGGGCAGTAGATCACAAAATACTCCATAAAAACCGACCCCGGAGCACCTAGTGCCCACTGTCACTGCCAAGGAAGTAGGGATGGCGGTTTTTGACAAAACAGCGGTTTTCAGTTATACCGGTTTTGTTTTCCTTGCGGTTTAACCTGGCGGTTATAACCGGCCAAAAAAACCGGTTTTTCCAAAAACCGGTTTTTCCAAAAACCGGTTTTTGGTTTTTTTAATCCAATAGGTTACAATGTTACATTTAAATGCACATTATGTTTAATTTACCATTTAAAAATATAATCCTCTAAAATACCCACCAATTTTCCTCTCCTCCCAAACCCAAAAAATTCCCCAACCATTTCAACTTATAAAAATTTTTCCAGACTCTTTCAAATGGGATTTAAAAAATAATAATATCAACATAAATATTTTACTTAAAAATAAATTGGATAATGCAATTTATCTTTTATTTTTACGGCCATCAAAAAAATCTATCATGTATTATTTAACACATTTGTATATTTGTATAATAGGTACATTTTACCTCATTTAATACTTCCTGTAGGGGTGTATCGTTTTGAAAACGTTGGGAAATCCTTGGAGATTCGTATTCGTAATCTTTAATTCGATATTCATAGTCAGAACATTATTTTTGGTACCTAATCAGAAAAAGTCATTCACCCACTTTCAATGTCAAGAGTCAAGTGTAAAAAATAGATGATGTTTGCGTCTATTTCAACCAGATCACATCTTATGTAAATATTATGATTCCAAATACCTTTTCAACGAAATATAATAAAATTTAATTATTGTTTCTGGCTGATGTGAGTTTGCACTTTTAGTTTGCTTCTGTATTTATAAAATTAAATTTGAATTATGGTTTTGTTTTGAATAATTACTTGAGAATAATAATTGGGATCCAAAATAGTACCTAACCTAATCCTAATCACCGTAAAAACCTAATAACCGGTTTTTACTTTAAAAAGAAAAACCGGTTATAACCGGGACAAAAAACAACCGGCAAAACCGGTTATTGCGAAGTAAAAAACCGGTTTCAGGTTTAAACCGGTAGGTTTTTCCCATCCCTACAAGGAAGGTCATCTTCTGGAGTTTTGAAGGTTTTCGGTACTGAATGCCATGCAACTAGATTAATAGGTGGTTTTTAGGGTCGCTGAATACGAATACGCCATAAGAACTGACTCTCGCACCACCTGATGCCCAAGGTAACTGTTAAGGCATGTTATGTTCTGGAGTTTGGAGGATTTTTGGGCATCAGCATTCAACAGGGTATTCTTGCTCAGCAACCTCAAAAACCCTTAAGTAATCAGTTTGTATCAATGTAGTGCCGAAAACCTTCGAAACACCAGATGCCTGAGCCCTGGGCACCAGATGCTTCAGGGGTCAAGGAATAATAAAATCTGGCCCTTAATATACTGATTTTGACATTTTTAATCACTTTTGGATGCCTTTTAGGCACTTTAAAACGCAACTATGCATTTCCATCTATTTTTCTATTGTAGACTTTTTTTCTGACTTATCTCAAATATAATGCAAAAAGTTGCAAGTTTCTAGGTGTTGGATTTAAAAACCCATTTATTTTATGCTAAATTCCCTGGTCTATTAGGCGATCAGATTGCTCGTATTTAGATAGTGTCTCTGACACCCGCCCATGTAGAAAACTACTCAAATTTATGCAGAAACCTGTTCAAAACAATAATATAATTAAGAGCCAATCTAAATTTAGACAAAAAGTCGTGTGAGGTTGTGTTACTACTTTCTTTATGTTAATTCAAACGGTGAATTAGATGAGTTTAAATGATCTGTAGGTGTGTCCTCGACATTTCGGGCTATTTGTACAAATATTTAATTAGATAAGATAGGTGTAAAAGATGATTGAAAAATACAGGAAGTGCTATTATTCATTCACAAAAAAAATGATAATTATGTACAACAGATGTCCCATATCGGCAGGTTCAAATTTTGGAAACGTTATCTAGGTTGGTTCAATTTGTTCTTCTTTTGATTTTACAACTACACTTCTCCAAGAAATTAACTCAGCACCTTAAAAATTGGTCATTTTATTGTCTCGAATTTCCTAAACCTGTTGCCTGATTTAAGTAATTTTTATATGTTATAGCCTTATTCTTTAACAATATCGCTGTAATAATACATATTATTGCTAGACAGGTAAATTGCCATTGTATACCGGGTGTACCAATCAAACTGTAAAAAAAGTTTGATTTTTTGATTAAGATTTTTCTTAAAGTTCGCAGTTCGCGTGACCCTTTCGAATATTCTAGCATTTATAAAATACTGAAATTAAAACCCAACTATAGCTTCATATCTTCTTAACATTCTGTTTTTTGATTCATTCGCTTATGTTGGATAATAAAAAAGTTAGGTACATACTTTACCAACCTAGCCTTGTTATTTTGTCAATACAGGGTGTTTTTAAATAAGTATGGCAAACTTTAAGGGGTACATGAAAAAATAATGACAGTTTGCTTTATAAACGTATGTCTGCAAATGCTTCGTTTCTGAGATAGGGGGTGTTGAAATTTTTCTTATAAACTGACTATTTATTTATTGCTCTAAAAAATCGGTATTGATCGATCGAGATATGCAAATGAAATTTGGTTGGTTTTAAGAGGTATTTATTGTACAATTTTTGATATACAATTAGGAATTTAATATTCACCATCACACGCATACGGGTAATGAACCTTTATCTGCGCAAAGGGTGAACATAAAATTCTTATTTGTATGTCAAAAAATGCACAATAACTACCTCTTAAAACCCACCAATTTTCTACCACCAGCCTTTAAAAAAAGTGCCTAGACTCTTCTAGTTCACCGATTTGAAATTTTTGAAGTGCGTTTGAAAGATTGAGACTTTCTTTATATCCATAAATATTTTTTACCGATTTAAATGGTTTATTTTATTCCGAGCACAATTTTGCAAATTAACTTTTTTTTGTAGACCCTGAATTGTAAAATTATTATGCAAAAACTATTAAACCAATCCTACTGAAATTTAGCACATTGGTGAGTCGTATTATAAAGTTTTTTAAGCCCAATATGTAGGCTCTAGTTTATGTTTAAGGGGTCGAAGAAATTTAAAGGAAAAACTCCATTTTTGCACATTTTTTCCCAATTATTGCTATTTTTAAATAATAAGCATTCAATTTTCAATTTTTAGCTAGTCAAATAATATGTAAAATTGAAAAATGAAATATGTGCGCAAAAAGCAAAAATTTTCTATTTTTTTCAGATTTTGTTAAATAGAAAATTAAGCACAAGCTTTGTGACTGGTGTATATCATTATTACTGATACAAGGTACATTGTGATTCCAGCAAAAAATAGACTCCTATTATTGGACTATTAGAGCAGAATATGTTGAATTTGTTGATATTTTTTGAGCAGAACTTGTTGATATTTAAAAAAGATTACTGTTCGTTATTGAAAGTATATATAACACGAAACAAGTGGTACTTATGATCAGATTGAATGGTTCAAACCAAGCCCCACATTAACACACATCCTGAGGTAATTTTTGACCTTCATTTTTTTTACCCACATATCTATACTTTATATATAATTATATACTAACTATTATTTTCTAGGAAACTAGGAAATTACTAAAAAAAACTTTTATATCTTATTGGTCTCTGACTTCCTCAGATCCAATACAAGCGAGAAAGTTGAATTTTTATGTAACGAGATAATACAATCTAACAAGTTAAAACATTTAGTATGTACATTCTTTCACGGTTTTTGCTGTAGATTTTAAAAAACCACTTGGATTGACATAAAATTTGGCATACACGTAGCTAACATATCAAACAAAACAAGTGATATTGTGCCGATGTGTGCTTTTACCCTGCGGGTGAGTTTCACCCCATCTCGGGGGTGAAAAAATATATGTCCAAAATAAGTCCTGAAATGGATAAACTGACTAATTTTAAGCCACTTTTGTTCTATAGAGTTTTTTCACCAAATCAATACTTTTCGAGTTATTTGCAAGTGAATATGTTCATTTTTCAACAAAATAATTACGTTTTTAGACGGTTTTTCGCAAATAACTCAAAACGTAAGCATTTTGTCGAAAAACATATTCTTAGCAAAATTATAGGCTATAAAAAAGTGAAAAAACGGTGTATATATTAGGTTTCTATACCTAGCAAAAGCAGAGTTATAGTTAATGAAAAATAGGTTCATATTCGAAAAATTCCAAATAGAATAATTAAATGTGAAATATCCAAATAATGAAGCGGTCTTGGGAAAACACATTACATTTTTAAAGTTTTTAAATAAAGCATTATTTCTGTTTTTATAAAAAAAATTGCTAGCATCAAATGTAAGCAAGTTACGCTCAAAATAAAGTTGGTCCCTGTTGTTTTGGCAAAAAAAATCAGGAAGATCACCCGCCAATTAGCAACTTAAATAAAATTAATCTTTACCGCTTCACAAGTTATTTTACTTATGTTGTGTTTATATGATCTGTAAGTTTCATCGATTCAATGTGCTTATTTTTGAAAACATTTGGTTTTAAAGTAAAATTTTTAAAAATTTTAATTTTGAAGAAAATGCTTTTTTTCAAAATAACTTAAAAATTTTTAGAGATACCAAAAATCTTAAACAATAAAAAAGTCGGCTTTACTTTTCTGAATATTTTATATTTTTTTGTTTTCCTGTAAGACAAAAATTGGTTAAGATTCGGTGTTTCTAAATTTGAATACACTCGTGATAAGTGACTCGTTCAAGGCCTTTTAACTACAGCTCTTTAAAAAATAAGGACTTTGAACCGATGAAACTTACAGATCATATGACCAATACATACGCGAGTAAAAAACTTATAAAGTGGTAACAATTAAGCTCATTTGAAATGCTAATTAGTGGGCGATGTTCCCGATTTCTTACCAAAAAAAGGGACCAACTTTATTTTGAGGTAACTTGTTTACTTTTGATGCTAAAATTTTTTTTTTAAACAAAAATAAGCATTTTTTAAACACTTTAAAAAAGTTAAAATAAGTTTTCTCCAAAAAAGTGCTTCGTTTTTTGGTTATGGCACGTTAAAATATTTGATTTGGAATTTGACGAATATGAACCTATTTTTCATTAGCTATAACTCTGCTTCTGCTAGGTATAGTCACCTAATATATACACCATGTTTTTCACTTTTTTACGTGCTATATTTTTGATACGAATTTTTTTTTATCAAATACTTACTTTTTGAGTTATTTGCGAAAAACCGTCTGAAAACGTGGTTATTTTTTAGAAAATTTAACATATTCAGTCGCAAATAACTCGAAAAGTGTTAACTTGGTGAAAAAACTTTATAGAACAAAAGTTGCTTAGCCATTTTATCCATTTCCGAACTTATTTCGAACATATATTTTTCACCCCCAAAAGGGGGTGAAACTCAACCCTAGGGCAAGGGCACACATCGGCACAATATCACTTTTTTTACTTGTTAGTATGCCAACTTTCATGTCAATCCAAGCGGTTCTTTAAAATTTAGAGGTTTTGCAATATTTTACCTTTAAAGAACGTACTAATTCAAAGATTCATAATTGCAGATTTTAATATCGTCAATCGAGAAGAAATAACGAAATATAGAGGCATGCAAATAACTTTGAACTAAGAATAACACAAACAATAGGGAGGGAAAATATTCATAAACTTAAAAAAAACAAACAATATGCTATGAATATCTTCTGGTACAGAAAAACACAACGAAACTGGATATGGGATTACTCTTACTGACATCTTCTTTAAGTGCCATCTAGGGATGGCGGTTTTTGACAAGAAACCGGTTTTCGGTTATACCGGTTTTTTTTGCTTACGGTTTAACCTGGCGGTTTTAACCGGCCAAAAAAACCGGTTTTTGAAAAAACCGGTTTTCGGTTTTTTTAATCCAATAGGTTACAAAGTTACATTTACAATTACAATTTTCCTCTCCTCCCAAAATCAAAAAATTCCCCAACTATTTCAACTTATAAAAAATTTCCCAGACTCTTTGAAATGGGATTTAAAAAAAATAATATATATATATATATATATATATATATATATATATATATATATATATATATATATGAAAATTACTAAGTTCTCGGGAAGAACCGCGTTGAGAATTTATAACTCGACGTTTCGGCACCCTTTTTGGAGCCATTATCAAGAGGGGTATGGTTCCGTTCGAGTTCGGGGTCTCAATCTGCCTACTCCCCTCACTCGTGACGTACCAGTAGTGTCTTGTTCTCTAGGAGAACGGTCAAGCGGCACTGAGGTCTCAATCTGCCTACTCCTCAGTATCGAGTGACATATATATATATATATATATATATATATATATATATATATATATATATATATATATATATATATATAGATATTTTTAAAAACATAAGATGTAGATCTTTGAAACACACTCAGTGAACCAAAGATCCAAGGTTATTGGTTTAACGACCACTCGTACGAAATCAAATAGATGAAATAGAGAATGTGGAAAAATCCCCTTACGAACAATTCACACATCCACCATTTCGGGCTGGGAAAAATTTTTCGAATAGAATCAAAGATCCAAACACCAGTTCTTAGAAATGTGTTTCGCCCTCTTCAACCTCTCTGGGCTCGTCGGTAAAGACAAGAGGTTGAATATCTTTAGACACATTCTAATCAAAAAACAACATTCGAGACCTTAAGTGGTCGTTAAACCAATAACCTTGGATCTTTGGTTCACTGAGTGTGTTTCAAAGATCTACATCTTATGTTTTTAAACATATATTTTACTTACTTTAAGTAATTAGGGAATTAAAACTTGAGACTGTCATTGTCGGATTTGCCGTAGACTTACGCACCTTCTATGTCTAGGTCTCGAATGTTGTTTTTTGATTAGAATGTGTCTAAAGATATTCAACCTCTTGTCTTTACCGACGAGCCCAGAGAGGTTGAAGAGGGCGAAACACATTTCTAAGAACTGGTGTTTGGATCTTTGATTCTATTCGAAAAATTTTTCCCAGCCCGAAATGGTGGATGTGTGAATTGTTCGTAAGGGGATTTTTCCACATTCTCTATTTCATCTATTTATATATAGATATATATATATATATATATATATATATATATATATATAAAACAGGTATATAATATATAAAGGTTATAACTTAAAAGTTATAAGTTATAACCCTTTATATATATATATATATATATATATATATATATATATATATATATATATATATATATATATATAAAGGGTTGTCTACAGCTAATGCCGTTTCCCTTCCGTCAGCCAGGACTTCCATTTTTTTCGATCTTCCCAGTCTCCGTCTTTCAATCCTTTCTTAGACATGGCTTCGTCGACTTAATTTTTCCAAGATCTTCTAGGTCGTCCTCTTCTTCTCGTTCCTCTTGGGCTCCATTCTGCAACCTTGTTTATCCAAGTGTTTTCTGCTCTGCGTACGTGGCCGTACCATTTCAGTCTTCTCTCGTCTATATATTGCAGGGCATCTTTTTCCACTTGCATTCTTCTCCTTATCTCCTCACTTGTTATTCTGTCTCTTCTGGTGAGACCACAGCATCTTCTCCAGTATTCCATTTCGGTTGCCGGAATGCTTTTTTGGGTTTTTTTGTTTATGACCCAAATTTCTGCGGCATATGTCATGATGCTTCTTACTATTGTTTGGTATATCATTCTTTTTGTTTTCATAAAAAAAATAATATCAACATAAATATTTTACTTAAAAATAAATTGGATAATGCAATATATCTTTTATTTTTACTACCATCAAAAAAAATTTATCATGTATTACTTTTAACACGTTTGTATATATATTTCTAAAATAGGTACATTTTAACTCATTTAATACTTCCTGTATGGGTGTATCGTTTTGAAAATGTAGGGAAATTCTTGGAGATTCGTATCCGTAATCAGTAATACGATATGCATAGGCAGAGCATTATTTTTGGCTTGCGTCTAATTCAAACAGACACTTCTTATGTAAATATTATGATTACAAATACCTTTTCAAGGAAATATTAAATAAAACTTAATAACTGATTCTGCTGGCTGATGTGAGATTGCACTTTCAGTTTGCTTTTGTATTTATAAAATAAAATAAAATTTGAATTATGGTTTTGTTTGGAATAGTTACTTGAGAATAATAATTATGATTGGGATCCCAAATAATACCTAACCTAATCGTAATCACCGTAAAAACCTAATAACCGGTTTTTACTTTAAAAAGAAAAAACCGGTTATAACCGGGACAAAAAAATAACCGGTAAAACCGGTTATTGCGAAGTAAAAAAACCGGTTTTAGGTTTAAACCGGTAGGTTTTTCCCATCCCTATGCCATCTCCCAGTAGAACGGCCAGTACAAAACACATGAAACAAAGTCCCGAATATATGTCTTGTTAGACCAGTGATGACTTACACGACCGAACAAGACCAGACAGAAGCAACATACAAAGACATCTGGAGACCAACGAAATGAAGATCTTAAGAAGGATGGCTGGAAAAGAACTACAGGATAGGGTAAGAAGTGAGGAAATCAGAGACTATATGTGGGGTAGACAATATAAATATCTGGGTAAAGAACAAAAAAGAAGAGTGGAATCAACACATAAGCATGGTGTGTGAATCAAGGATAGTAAGAATAGCCAGGGACAAATCACCTTTAGGCAAAAGAAGTTTAGGAAGCCCGAGGAAAAGATAGAACGACAATAATTTAGCGGCAGAATAAAAGGCATCGTTGAAGAAAAACAGGCAGTACTGCCTAGGTAAAAGAAAAAAAAAGAAGAAGAAGATATTCTAATAGACTAATTATAGGTTATCCAACAATTCAAAACATTTTAAAAACATTGACCGTGATTCCCAATTGCAAATGTATATTTTTCCTATTTAAAGAACAAATAAAAAATAATTTATGACAATTTTCTAAAACAAACTATAAAAACTGTTTAAACAATTCAACATTTCGTACTAAGCAGTATTCAAATAAGTTGTTAAATTCTCGTGCCAGAACGCGTGGCGTTAATTTTGCATACTTTTATGCAAAAATACTTTTTTGTATTTTTAATGCTTTAGTATCATCATCATTCTCATTCTCTTTGCCTTATCCCTATGCGGGGTCGGCTACCCTAATTGCATTTCTCCACACAATTCTATCTTGGGTCATATCAATGTTAACCCTTAAACGCCCAACCTTTTTTAGGTTCCATGTACGCCCAAGGGTGGGTAAAAAATGTCCACCTCGAAAATAGCTAATATATTTATTGAGAGTTGTTGGAAATGGATTAAACTTAAGAATCTTATGCCTAATAAACACAGCATTTTCTACAATATTAATATAGACAATTTACAAACCTTACAACAAAATTACAATGTACATCAAAATTAACATACCAGTAAAAGCCAGTAATTGAGATTTGTCGATTTTCTCCACATTCTTCCTTTCAACCCCCTCATTGGCGGTTAATTATGTAAATTATGTAATTATACGTCGATAATTATATGGATTATCTTCTTACGAACGAGAAATTATATAGAAACCTTTAGTAACAAGTTTTACCAAGGGTGTACTTTTTATGCCCACCCATATTTAACTCAAGATGCTACTTTTATTTTCAAAAATATCGGTAAAACCAAATTAGCATTCGATAAAGGGCTGTCTTTTTAACAATAAATAATTTTTAAAAAAATTTTAAACGCGTAATAAATATGTTACAAGGGAATACGCATTAGGTGGACATTTTTTACCCACCCTTGGGCGTTTAAGGGTTAATGCTTAATGCTTTAGTACAGGTATGTAAATTTTTTGACAAAAACAAATTTTGGATCTTAGATGCCCTCAGATAAAATAATCACTTGGAGCTAGATCTTCCGATCTCGCAGGCCACCTCCACTTCGGAAGTCGTTATCGAACTAAAATAAATTTCATTTTGAACTTAAAAATTGTGGCTTATTTCTTAATAAAATAGTAACATGCAAATTTTAAAAGTTATTATTATTAATGAAACAATACTAAAAATCACAAAAAATACTTATAGAACAGGAAGGATCTGTTTTTAGGTGGATATGAGAGGTGGCATTCGGATTTTTGCGGATAAAGTTAGGTGATAACTTCGTTAATAATAATTGACTTATGCTCCTTCTCAAATATGCCCGGAACATTAATAAAAAAATTAAAATATTTAAAAATTTCAAAAAATTTCGTTTTTTTTTCTATTTTCTTTGCTTTTTAATTTAAAATGATTCATTTTGGAACAAAGTCGTATGGGAATAAAACAAAGATAATTAAATTTTCTATCAGATACGATTGGTTAAAAATGTCTTAATTTAACACCCTTGCTGCAAAATAGCAATAAATATAAAATAAGGGTGCAAAACAAGCCTGTCCTTATTCAATGTTTTTCCATCACTTAGGTTACACTTGTAACCTTCCTAATTCGCTTAGAAAATTTTTGTTATATGCTAAAACCGTTCACAAAATTTCATTAAAATTGACGTACTAGATTTTGCATAATAATTTTGCAAACTAAACTTTCTTAAAAAATTAAAAATTTTTAAAATCTTGCACAACAAAAACTAGTACATACAAAGATTTGTCTTTTTTGCATATAAAGAAGCACTCAACCTATCTAATGCACTTTACAAAATTGAAATCGGATTATTTAAGCAGCCTCAGCAATGTTTTAAAGTTATAAACAATTTTTTGGCTTATAAACAAATTAGTGCTGTGTCCAGGAGGGGGCGCTACGGGCTCCTTTATTTAGATGGACTTACCCAAGTTTTTTATGCATTTTGACCCGTAGAACATGAATTTTTTGGGTGACAGTTGATCCGGATGTCTATAAGATTGTTATAGACAAAGAACTTGAGGAATTACATAACATCGATTTTTCGCAAAACAAAACATTTTTTTTGTATTTCTTGGGTAATTCTAAGCAAAAAATGTTCTTACAAGTTTTTTCGTAGGATGCATAGTTTCGAGATAAACGCGGTGGAACATTCAAAAAATCGAGAAATTGCAAGTTTTGAACGAGAATAACTTTTGATTAAAAATAAAATAGCAATTATGCTGACAGTATTTGAAAGTTTAAGTCAAATTATACCGGTTTTAATTATTTGCATTGCTAAAAATTATTTTTTTTTTATTATTAAACAAAGCTATTTGTTTATAAGCCAAAAAATTGTTTGGAATTTTAAAACATTGCTAAGGCCCCTTAAATAATCCGATTTTAATTCTGTAAAGTGTATTAGATAGTTAGAGCACCTCGTTATATGTAAAAAAATTAGCCAACTTCTAAATGGTCTACTTTTTGTTCAGAAAGATTTTAAAAAAATTGAACTTTTTTAAAAACATTTATATTGTAAATTTATTATGCAAAATCTATTAAGTCGATTTTAATGAAATTTGGTAGACCATTTAAGTAAGTTATAAGAATTTTCTAAACGAATTACTAAGATTCTAAGTGCCACCAAAGTGGTTAAGAAACATTGAATAACAACAGGCGTATTTTGCCCCCTTTGTATTTTGTATTTATTGCTATATTGCAGAAAAGGTAATAACTTAAGACATTTTTGACCAGTCGTATATCATACAAAATTCAATTATCTTTTTTATTTTATTTTATTTCCCTATGACTTTGTTCCAAAACGAACCCTTTAAAGTTATAAGCAAAGAAAGCAGAAAAAAATCGATGTTTTTCGAAATTTTTAAATATTTTAATTTTTTTATTAATGTTCCGGGTATATTTGAGAAGGAGCATAAGTCAATTATTAGGGAGTTTTTGTGCACACAAATACGTAAACGTAACGCATCTTTTTGACATATACGCTTGCGCATTAATGGTTTAATTCCCGTATCGCCATACGTATTACCTGTATTACCTAAGGTTACGGGCTGGTACGTTAGGTGCATACGCATCCCTATCGAGCCGAAAGTCACCGAATGCACACGAGGATCTTGCCCGATTACCTACCAAATAAACATTTCATCAGCGTACTACCTGTTTATAAACATTTTAAGGTTATATTGGTTATTGGTTTAGTCTATTTGAGTAAAATTATTCTGTGTTTGTAATTGGAAATTGGAGCTTCATAATCGATTTAAAATTTTATTGTTTTTAAGTTGTCTATTAATAAAGCAAAACAAACAAATCTTGTATTAATTTAAGAAATACAGTGATCACCACAATTAATAACTAGATAAACAAATGGCCTAGTTTCAGTAAAATTTTCAAATAAATATTACCACACTATTTACATTATACCTACTGGAATTCTGATGTAGGTATACAATAATTTACACCTAAAAAGTAGGTATAAACAAAAATAAAACAATTTTAACCTAGGGAAAAATAATATTTTTATATTTAAATAGAAGCAATTAAAACCATACAATTTCATCATTCATTTATCTTTTTTTACATTTGTATATTAATTGTATATTGTGTGAATATTGTTTTATTTTTTTAAATGTCAACGGAATTTAAAAATGACTTTACGATTTGCTTTACGTTACGTTAAGGCAGTTACAAAAACTACCTATTTTAACATTCATCCTCTACGACACGTTAGTTGCTTTACGTATACGGAGATGCGTACGTTACGTAGCAACAAAAACTCCCTACTATTAGTAAAGGTGTCACCTAACTTTATCTGCAAAAATCCGAATGCCACCTCTCACATCCAAAAATACACGTTTTTTTACAGATTAGTCCTGATCTATTAGTAATCAATAACCTTTAGTGTATGGGCCATTCCACGAATATAGGACTGTTTTGGTTTATCGCGACAACGAATATTTTAGTGTGCAACATAAGAAGTACGAAAGTAAATAGCGCTAATAATTATTCCAATAAACAACAATGTAATTTGCGCTTTCGGTCTTCTTATTTTGCAGAGTAAAATATTCGTTGTCAAAGTAATTCAAAACAGTCGTATGTTCGTGGAATAGAGTATATCTTGAAGATTTCACTGTTTTTTGTTGACGACCTTCAAATTATATAATTTGCATAAAAACTTATAATTAGTGCTGATTGATAACAAGCAATCTAATACAAACCAAACAGTAAACCTATACATCTGTGCACTTTTCTCTTAAAGTAATTAGCAGACACTGGTACCTGTATATTCTCATTACAATACGAAAGAATTATAATTCTAATAGGCCTGGATCCTGCGTACCAAAAAAAAAAGTTTATTAATAGCCACCTGAAAATTTGTTAATAGCTTAACGGTGTCTAGGTAGAAAAAGTTTGTTATACGGGAACACTGGAACAGGGGAAGTTTTAATTGTGGAACAGGTTACAGGTTTCGACCGTCAGACTACGAAAACGTCCCATGTATTTTGTCGGACAGAACTTCCAATTGATTTGTTACCCTTTCATTAAACTCTCATGCAAAAATCAAACTGCTATTTACCACCAATATAACTCCTGTCATTTGACATGTTCTACGTGTCAGACTAAAATGCCCAATATATTTGTCGGACAAATATTTTTTCATATATTATATAAAGTTTGCTATTCAATAAACTTAAAAGCATCCTGCTAGTTTTCACAATCATAAATTTGTCAGAATGTCATATGTTCCACAATTAAAATGACGTTCCACAATTAAAACTTCCCCTGTTCCAGTGTTCCCATACATCAAAGTTTGTCCGACTAGATACCGTTAAGCTACTAACAAATTTTCAGCTTGCTATTAATCCATTTTTTTTGGTACGCGGGATCCAGGCCTATAACATTCTCTCTACAGAAACAATACACCTGACGCCAACCGTTCTGGTTGAATTAATTATTCAAAACCAAACAATATCTATGAAAATCCAGTTATAAAACAGTGAATGTTCGTGTTTAAATGACAGCTGTTGAGTAATTAAAGGATATAGCTATGCACATAAATATTAATTGTCATTTATCTTATATATAAAAATCAATTGCTGTGCGTTAGTCTCGCTAAAACTCGAGAATGGCTGGACCGATTTGGCTAATTTTGATGTTGAATTATTTGTGGAAGTCCAGGGAAGGTTTATATGGTTTTATATTGTCATTTTAGTAGCCACCAAAATTTTTACAGCTATATGTATAAAATGCTCTTTTTACAGTGTTTGTTGCCATACTCCTCCGAAACGACTTGACCGATTTTTATGAAGTTTTGCAAGTATCTCGACCAGACGGGGAGTAGGTTGTTATCTATATTTCATACCCGTGCGTGTTAAGGGGGGCTGCCCCCTGATATTTTTTTCTGTTTTTTCGGACAAACTCTTTTTTTTAATTTTATATGATGTGGAACGTAAAGATACATACAACCCTAAATTTTTACTTTTCTATCACTAACCGTTATTTTTTAATGGCCATTTAAATATTTTACATCTATACATATAAACAAAAGAAAGTCGTGACAGTTACCAACACATAACTCGAGAACGACTGAATAGATTTTTATGAAATGTTCCACGTATATTCGACCGGACCGAGAACAGGTTGTTATGTATTTTTCATATTCGTACGTCGCAACGGGGGCTGCCCCCCTAATATATATTTTTTTATTTTTTTGGTCAAACTGTTTTTTCTTAATTTTGTGTGATGTGGAAGGCAAAGGTAAATACAACCCTAAATTTTTACTTTTCTATCTTCGACCGTTATTTTTTAATAGCCATCTAAAATTTTGCATCTTATATATAAAAATCAATTGCTGTGCGCTAGTCTCGCTAAAACTCGAGAATGGCTGGACCGATTTGGCTAATTGTGATGTTGAATTATTTGTGGAAGTTCAGGGAAGGTTTATACGGTTTTATATTGTCATTTTAGTAGCCACCAAAATTTTTACAGCTATATGTATAAAATGCTCTTTTTACAGTGTTTGTTGCCATACTCGTCCGAAAGGACTTGGAGTAGGTTTATATCTATATTTTATACCTCTACGTCATAAGGGGGTTGCGTATGACGTCATAACTCTCGCAATAATGACGTGAAAAATACAAAATTAAGTAGGTGTACTCCTTGCTGAATTCCGAACAGAACCGTACTAAAATTTTTTCTCTAGCTCAATCGGTGTCCAAAATACAATATCTTAAGCCGTAAAAATATTCTGAGGACAGAAGAAGAACGAGCAACAAATTTCATAGAAGAAAAGTCCAACTGTTTAACTTTTGGACTTAAATTGGGCAAAATATGAATTTCCTAATTTTGCAAAACTTTCAAAAAATATCTCTACCGAACTTTTCTGACGAACGGCAAGCAGGAGAAAAGTTCTGAGCACACGAAAAGAAAAAGCAGCAAATTATAAAATTGTATTTATTTTAATTAATTTTGTTTCATTTTATTTAAGTATTTTATTTATTTTCGTTTATTTTATTTTATTTCATTTTATTAAATTTTAATTATTTTTATTAGATTCTATTTATTTTTTTTATTTTATTATTTATTTAAATTTATTTATTATTTTTATTTAAGTTTATTCAGTTTTATTTACTTTTATTCAATTTTATAAAATTTTGTTTCATTTTATTTAATGATATTTAATTTTAATTTTATTTTATTTTCATTAATCAACACCTAAATAATTGGACAACCCCGAGCCCAATTATAAATACAGGGTTGTTCTGAATGTAAATAAAATAAAGCTGTTATATTCATTATAAGATAAACAAATTTAAGATTGCAACTGTTGCACTGCAAACTTTATTTTGTTACTTCTAACTAAACTTTATTACTTCAAACGTCATGTGTAATTCATTAAAAATAATAATAAAAACTCATTCACATCGAGCATTTTTTGTTTATTAATTACGAATTCCTTTTGTTTATTTTAAGTTTATTGTTTACAAAAGTTTGTTTTTATCTATTGAGGCAGTACGAAGTCTGCCGGGTCAGTTAGTCTGTCATATTTTTTTCTTCCACTTATCTTTTAATAGTAACTGGTTAAAAAGTAAAAAACATAATAATAATAATACATTAGCACTACAGGCCTTTACTAGGAGGCCCACGGCTTGATGGTTGACTATTATTATTCTCCATTCGTTTCTGTTCCTTGCTTTTTTCCCAGTTGGTCACTTTTAATCTTCTGATATCTTCTTCCACTTCTTTCCATCTTGACCTTGGTTTTTCTATTCTCTTCTTTCCTCCTATTGCACTGATTAGGAGGCACTTTGGTATCCTGGATGGAGTTATTCTCTGCAAGTGTCTTAATCTGTGTGAATTTATGTCATAATTTATGTTGTATCCTTTTATGTCAGGCTCCTTGTTTGTATAGTTCTTTTAATTCTTGGTTTGTTCTGCGTGTCCATATGCCATTTATGGTTTTTCCGCCATATATTTTTCTCAGCACTTTTCGTTCCCATATCTGAAGTTTCAACTGTTCTGCTGTTGTTAGTGTCCATGTTTCACTCGCATAGGTGACTACAGGTCTGATTACGGTTTTTAGATCCTGATTTTGGTACCTCTAGATGTGTGGGTACTTCTCAGCACTCTATTTAAGGCAAATAGACAGCGATTTCCAGCCATGACTCTTGTTTGTATCTTCTCGTTGTTACCAGGTTCGCACGAGAATACCGCTCCCAGGTACTCAAAATTCTTGACTTTTTCAAATTTGTAGGTTTTATTCTTTGATGTAGTCAGAATAAGGTATTGCCCATTAATGAACGGTTCATCTGTTCATTCCATATATTTGGTCTTCGTTTCATTAATATATACAAGCCCTTGCTATTTGCCCTTTCTTCTAACTTCTAATCTTCTCACTGTCTCTTAATTCTGTTTTACTTGTGGCAATGATCACAATATCGTCTCCCAATGCTAGGCACCGGTATTCTTGGAATATACGAGGTCAGACCTGTTTATGTGTGCCTCTTTTAGGGTTTTTTAACAATATATTAAACAACAGCGATGACAATGGGTCCCCTTGTCGTACTCCTTCTCCGACCTCAAATTTTTCAGTTAGGTTGTTATGTACTTTGACTTTGTTTTCTGTTTTATCTAATGTTATTTTTATTATTTTAGTCAGTTTCGTACTAATGTTTAATTAAGTCTCTGAGTGCTTTAAATATGTAGTTCTTTTCTTTTCACTCTGTCGAATGCCTGTTTAAAGTCTATAAAGAGTGCTACTGTATGTTTTCGATATTCGTGACTTTCTGCCAATACAATTTGCCGAAGGGTGAAGATTTGATCTTCACTTTTGATTTGATTAAAGGCCATTTTGAAGGTTTTTATATCTACACTAATCATCAAAATCAACGCACCATCTTTAAAATGGGACATTTTTGACGTTTCATATTTCCTAAACCTGTTGTTTGTTTTGAGTGATTTTTTAGTATATTATAGCTTTAGTCTTCAAGAATATCGTCGTAATAATATAATTGCCAAAGAGATAAGTGTCATTGCATACCGGGTGTAACAATGTTAGTGTGTTTTTTCCTCAAAGTTTGGAATACCCTGTGGAATAGTTTAGCGTATATAAAATATTGAAATTAAAACTCAACTGTAGCCTTAGGCTTTTTTAACATTTTGCTTTTTGATTCATTCGCTTATGTTGGATAGTAAAAAAGTTAGGTACTTTAACAACTAGCAATGTTATTCATCAATAGAGGGTGTTTCTAAATAAGTGCGACAAACTTTAAGGGGTAATTCTGCATAAACAAATAATGACCGTTTGCTTTATAAACATATGTCCGGAAATGCTTTGTTTCCGAGATACGGGATTTATTTATTGCTCTAAAACTGGTTGAGATATGCATATGAAATTTGGTAGGTTTTAAGGGGTAGTTATTGAGCATTTTTGACATACAATTAAGATTTTTATATTCACCACTGGTGTGCATACGGGTATAAACATTTTAGATACATCCCGTGTGCACGCCTATGGTAAATATAAAACTCTTAGTTATATGTCAAAAAATGCGCAATAACTATCTCTTAAAACCTACCAAATTTAATTTGCATATCTCAAACAGTTTTATAGCAATAAATAAATCGTCAGTTTGTAAGAAAACATTCAACATCCCGTATCTCGGAAACAAAGTATTTGCGGACATATGATTATAAAGCAAACGGTCATTATTTGTTCATGCAGAATTATTCCTTAAAGTTTGTCGCACTTATTTAGAAACACCCTGTATTGATGAATAACATTGCTAGTTGTTAAAGTACCTAACTTTTTTATTATCCAACATAAGCGAATGAACCAAAAAGCAAAATGTTAAGAAAGCCTAAGGCTACAGTTGCGTTTTAATTTCAATATTTTATATACGCTAGAATATTCCACAGGGTGTTCCAAACTTTGAGGAAAAAACACACTATCATTGTTACACCCGGTATACAATTATACTTACCTGTTTAGCAATAATATGATTACATTAATATTCTTGAAGAATAAAGCTATAGTATACTAAAAAATCACTAAAATCGGATAACAGGTTTAGGAAATACGAGCCATCAAAAATGTCCCATTTTTAAGGTGGTGCGTTAATTTTGATGCTTATTGTATAAATTTCTTACTCTCTTTCTTTCAAATTCCTCACTTTTTGCTAATATGTATACAAAAAAAAAGAACATTGTTAAAAAACTGGACTCGTCCGGACGGAAAATATATTTCTTATACATATTTCGACGAACTGCAGAGTAGGTTTGTCCATTGTCGAAAAGTTACATATTGGTTTTACACAAATCCGTTCCACATATAAATATGGTAAATTTGAATTTCAAACAGTTATCCAACTTTTGCCAAATAAATTATTGGTTAAAAATAATTACAAAGTAGCCGACACTTAATTACACCCTTGTAAATGGTTCGACTTACCACAGAAATATAGTTCTGTAATATATAATTATTTTGTCTAGCGAAAATAATTATTATTGTGCGACAACGACAACACAGGCAAACAGGTGCCTTTCTCTTTCGCAGATTAAACATTTGACAGATAGAGCGTTAAACATTTTTGCACATTTGTAATTTGCAACTAAAAAGTATGTAAAAGTGGGTATTGTATTCATTATATTATACTCTAGACTCTAAGACAAAAATATTGCATATATGCATATGGAATGAAATTTTTTGTGCTGCTATCCTTAGCCCCCTGCATAATATTAATAGGATTTTTTCCGAATGCAATATTTTAAAGTATCACATAAATGCTATAATCGGATTTAAATCTGATCTGGGCTATATACTGGCCAGTATAATTTTTAAATTGAATCTCATCAAGGTAAGATTCACTATGCTAGCGACATGAAAACGTGGATTAGCACCAATATGTCATATCCAATATGGCTTTCAAATGGCAAAACATGATATTCTAAAATGTTTTCAATGTACATATCAGTTGGCATTCGCCTAATCACCTTCACGTGTTCAGTATGTCTTTTCAAAGCAATACCGCTCCGTAGCACTATGCCGCCACCACCAAAACTAACGCTCTGTATGAGGTTACAACTGACATACTGCTCGCCAACTCTTCTGTAGACGAAGTTTTGAAATCTTGCTTATATATTATGGTGAACGGTATGGCAGATGTAACCTCATACAGAGTGTTAATTTTGGTGGCGGCGTCATAGTGCTATATGAGGTGGTATTTCTTGGAAAGGAGATACCGAACTTGTGGACGTGATTGGGTGAATGACAGCTGATATGTACATTAAAAACACATTCGTGTTAATGCATCATGACGCAGGTCTTTATGCCGGTAGTATAGTGAATTGATGAGATTAAATTTAAAAATTATGTTGGCCACCATATAACCCATATTAAATTTAAATCCGATTATACCATTTGAACTGTGTAGATGCAAAATTCACATTCTCCAAATTTTCATATTTTCATATTTGTACATCAAATATGTTTGATGAATATGAAATATGAATTGATATACATGTTATGTATATCAATGAATTCGTCTTTTCAAGGCGAATCGAACCGTGATAATATTTTGAACCAAAACTCACATTTTAATATCGAAAAACCATACTGAAAATGAAGTTCTGAAACATAAGTCACATTATCCAACACACGATTTGTAGCAAAATTCTCCAATTCGACCAATCAGAGGGCGTAGGGCGCATCACTTGATTGTCGTCACTCTGGTGATGTTTTGTCAACGGTTTTTTGAACCTCACCTCACTTGTTGCATTTACATGTGCTTGTTAATATTGATTAACGTTTTATGATTGTGATTTAAATAATACGACTTTTATTACTAGTTAATAAACTAAATTATTGGTGCATAATGGCTGAACTAGTAAAGCCCTCGACTGGTCAAACAAGGAAAAAGAAAATAAGTCCCGAGAAGTGGAAACGAAACAAATCTGAATTAGCAAGATTAGTTGTTAGTAGTCTACAGTCTAGTTAAAGCAAATTTCAAATATTTTGCATCATAACTAACATTATCCATGAGATTTTGATGCAAAACTCACAGTTAACCACATTTTGGTACAAAACTCACATTGTCTGAATTTTAAATTAAATTTACGGTACAATCTTCATTAAATACACCCATAAAGTTTAGGCAAACAGTTTCTATTACAGCAAAGTTGTTACACAAAAAAAATTGAAGGATTATACCATGGCCTCAGTTTTTCTCATTTTTCCGAAAGTTGAGTAACGTGTAGAATGTGAATTTTGCATCTATACCATTCATTTATATGATACATTAAAACATCGCATTCGGATAAGAAAGCATATTTCTGTGAAACTGGGGGCAGCACAAAAAATTTTATTTCACATGTTAATTTCAAAATATGCAATATTTTTGTCCGTGAGTGTATATTATAATCATATTCTAATAAGCCAAATATATTTTTGAAATATGTTTTGTTGAAAAATTATACAGAAATTATACAGTATAGAAAAGAATTTAACACAGGTATACGCTTTCAATAGGAGCAACAGATAGAAGCTTATTTAAAACGATATAGAAGATATTATACAGTATGTCCCTGTAAGTTGTATCCATATGGAAAACTTTTTTATTATTAATTTTACGAAAAAAAGTTATTCTTTATAAAAAGCTCTGCATGGTCCAAAACCTAAGATTTACCCATCAAATATCAAATTTTTTGAATATTATACGAGGTATGTCAAAAAGTTTGAATTTCACTCAAGAATAAAGTAGCTTTATTTTTCACAATATTGAAAATTGATATTATGAAAAGTTGTTTGGAATTAAAAACTGTATTCTAGTATGCAATTACATCCTTCTAATTGAAAAAATATTTTTTTGAAAAATTATGGATAACAACATTATTTTCAGTTATTTTAATTCAGATAACTCTTTTATTATTAATTTTACGAAAAAAAGTGATCCTTAATAAAAAGTTCTGCATGGTCTAAAATCTAAAATACAACCATCTTTTGTCAAATTTTATCAATTTTATACGAGGTATGTCAAAAAATATGAATTTCGCTCAAGAGTAAAATACATTTATTTTTCACAATATCGAAAATTGTTAATATGAAAAGTTATTTAGAATTATAAACTCTGTGTCAGTATCTAATTACATCCTTCTAATTGAAATATTCTGAACTATAAAGGTACTTTACTTTTGATCTAAATTTATCTTTTTTGACATACCTCGTATAAAATTGATAAAATTTGATTAAAGATGGTTGTATTTTAACTTTTGGACTATCCAGAACTTTTTATTAAGAATTACTTTTTTCGTAAAATTAATAATAAAAGAGTTATCAGAATTGAAATAACTGAAAAAATAATGATAGTTATCCATAATTTCTCAAAAAAAAATTTAATTAGAAGGATGTAATTGCATATTAGAATATAGTTTTTAATTCCAAACAACTTTTCATAATAGCAATTTCCAATATTACGAAAAATAAAGCTACTTTACTCTTGAGTGAAATTCAAACTTTTTGACATACCTCGTATAATATTCAAAAAATTTGATATTTGATAATTAAATCTTAGGTTTTGGACCATGCAGAGCTTTTTATAAAGAATAACTTTTTTTAGGATACAACTTACAGGGACATACTGTATAAGAAGGCATGGCCACTAAACCAATTTGTTTCGTAGGTATGTTTCTGTTTCTACAAGAACAGCGTTGCCAAAGTAGAGACAATTAAAAGAAATAATTAACAAAGCAGAAGAAATTATTTAAAACAAAACTTAACATAAAAAAAATATTCACTATTCAGTTAATGTGAACTCAACTGTGAACAGTTCATAATCATCATCTTCTTTTTCTTTATTGTATAAATTTGTTGTATTCAGACTTATAATTATTATTTCTAACGGTGTAAAATTGACACAACCCTTTTGAAGATAAACTCATTGGGATGAATGCATAATGCCATATAAAGTGTCTGTTACCAAGCGGTTCCTGCACTTCTTCTTTATTAAATTTAAATATGTACTTTTGAAAATTGCCTTTCGAATCTTACATTTTGAATGAGGTAAAGTGAACACAGACAATACAAAGACGTTTGTATTGAGGTGAATAAACAAAAGTATTGAGGTGAATTGATTATTAATGGGTGATTTGCCATAATGACAATGTTATTTCTCTTTTAAGAGAACTAAATTCAGGTCCATGATTTTCATATTTCGCTTGATCGTCTTTCTTATTTATTGTTACAAAAGTATTTTGATACGGTTACTGTAGTCTATGCTTCCTTCACTATTAGTCTAGTCGCAACATAGGGGGTCCCGTGGACACTTTTAGCTCGCTTTGATTTGATGGTGGTATTATAGGTTTTTTGGGTCGCTGAATCCAATGGAAGTGGTCTGGAAGCCCAAATGTAGTGCGTTTCATTGTTATTAACAAATTATGGTAAAATTAGGTGTTTTTCAGGAATTATTAGAAGCCCTGTAAATAAATTGGTAGAGTTAAGGTCTTCTCTGGTGTATTTTTGGTCGCTGAATCGAATGCGACTAGTCGCGATTACTTAAAATGTGTTCTTATTTTGTTAATAACAAAATAATTGTTTATTCGCCGAAAATCTCGAAATGCGTTATCTACAGCAAGTTTGTAGTCTTTTTCATAGTATTTTTATACGCTAAATCGATTGCCGCTAGTCGTTCCTACTTTGTTATTAAGAGGATCGGTACGTATTTTAGGCTGCAATGCTATTCAAATGGGGATTCATTTTTTTCGAATTCTGAGAAAACTAATAAGTATTTTTGAAAAATTTAAACGCAGAATGAAAGATTACGTTATTAGCGAGGGCCAAAAGTCCCTGAGAACTTCTATAATGTTTATTTTAATAAGTTACAGGGGTGAAAAACTAAGAGAAAATTTAGTGTGATTTTTAATTTCAAATATCTCATTCAAAATAAACTTTTTATTTATTCTAAGAGACTTTCGGCCCTCGGTAATAATTTAGTCTTTCATTCTGCGTTTAAATTTTTCCAAAATATTTATTGGTTTTTTCAGGATTCGAAAAAAATGAACACAATGCCGTGGTAATATTTTCCAAATCTATCTTTGTCTTACAACGCACTCAGCCGAATATAATATTGTCAGCATATATTGTCAGTCAGACACTGACAATCAGTGACAATTTTAAATATTTGACATTGCATCGGGAATATTTTGAGTTTTGATTAAATATTATTGATATATAGTGTATTTGATAAATAATTGATTTAAGACGTGAACTTAATAAAAAGTTATTTATTGTGTATTATTTGTGGAAGATCCAAGCAAAGAATACATCAGGATAATATATTCTGTGATCCAAGTATTTTGTTGTTAAAGATGTTCAAAATTCTAAGCGTTCCATAACAATATATTATTAAAAAATCACTTTAGCACTTTTCCTCTTTTCTCGATTGAGTATTAGTTTTTGTTGTACAAATAAATTATTAAAATCACTGAATACATAGTTAGTGAAAAAATTATCACATTAATAACTGAATTAATAATTTGCAATTATAAAAATAACAGTTATCCAAACATTTAAAACCCATCTCTTTAAATTAATGATGACATTTTCAAGTAGAATGACATTTTAGTAATGTTTACATATCCATACCAGTGTGAATTTTACTACACGTAATTTGCCGTGTAAAGACAGAAAAAGTAGGGATACACGTAAAATATTTGCGAATTATGTACCCATAGCCTTAATAAATGATTGCAAAAATAACGGTTTGTAGTACGTTCACTCACGGTTTTTGCTCTAAATTCTAAAAACCAATTGGATTGACATGAAATTTGGCATACACGTAGCTAACATGTCAAACAAAACAAGTGATATTTTGCCGATGTCTGCTTTTGTGACGTAAAAAAAGAAACCTTTAAAATAAGTCCGGAAGTGGATAAACTGATTAATTCTAAGCAACTTTTGTTCTATACAGTTTTTTCACAAAGTCAATACTTTTCGAGTTATTTGGTCTTTTTGTTGAAAAATGAACATATTCACTCGCAAATAACTCGAAATGTATTGACTTAGTGAAAAAACTGTATGAAATAAAAGTTGCTTAGAATTAATCAGTTTATCCAATTCCTGACTTATTTTAAAGGGTTCTTTTTTCACCCCCGAAGCGAGGTGAAACTCACCCCCAGGGTAAAATCACACATCGGCACAATATCACTTATTTTGTTTGACATGATAGCTACGTGCATGCCAAATTTCATGTCATTCCAAGTGGTTTTTTTAAATTTAGAGAAAAAACCGTGAGTAAACGTACTATAAACCGTTATTTTTGCAATAATTTATTAAAAACAAAGTAGGAACGTGGTTTAAGCTATCACGACTAGCGGCAATCGATTTAGCGTTTAAAAATACTATGAAAAAGACAAATTTGCTGTAGATAACGCATTTCGAGATTTTCGGCGAATAAACAATTATTTTGTTATTAACAAAATAAGAACACATTTTGAGTAATCGCGACTAGTGGCATTTGATTCAGCGACCAAAAATACACCAGAGAAGACCTTAACACTATCATCAATTTATTTACAGGGCTTTAATTTATTTACTAGACTATATTGTATGTCTATAATAACTATAATACCTATTATAGTAGCCTCTTTTACCTACTTCTCCTAATAGCTTGATAACTTTAGGTCTTGTCTAACTTTTTCTATTTTTTCTTCTCTTCCATTTTTTTGGGCATGAGCTCCTGTTCTTCTCAGTTATGCTTTTTGTTCTCAATTTTTTGTTTATATTATTTAAGGTATTATGAACAGATATATTTGTTTTTTAGGTGATTTTGTGATTACTATAAAGTTTTTTCTTTTCTTTAAATCCGTAGTTTACACGAGAATTAATTATGTTAATAGTTTCTATAAGAGACTTTTACATTAATATAAACACAACGACAATTTTTAAGAATTACGTAACATAAGCTAACGTAACATGAAACAATAAATTTCCAGAAATACGTAAAAAAATAAAATTGGTCCACACTTCCGTGTTACGTCCTACACCTACACCATTATAAAATAATTGCCTAAGAACGCTTTGCACTAACTAAAAATATTTATATTAACGACAAAAAATTGTATCAGTTCGTTGTAAGACAAATTTGACTAGTTGTTATACACAAGAACAAAGTAAGGTCACTTTCTCTAACAAACGCCTTATTTCTATATTGTAATTTAAAGGTTTAGTTTTTTATTGCTTCGGTTTTATTTACTAATTAATAAACTTTCTAAAGAGTTTTTGGTAGTTTCGTTTATTGTATTCCGAATATCTTATCTTTATGGTGATCTAAAAGTCGATCGACAGAAGAGTATCGAGGCGTCAACGTTGATTGATTGGTCGGCATCCTGCAGAAAATTATTCATTGTAATAATATAATGAGCGAAACTGTATATAGTACATAAATATTACAATCATCAGTAAAGCAACGCAAATTTGCAAACAACCATGCAAATACAATAGTCATTCTGATTAATTTCAATTAGTATCAAGTCTTCTTCAAATAGAAATATTGGTAATTCGATATTAGCAAGGATTAGAAAAAAACTATGTTATAAGGTTTACAATTTTGTGTTGATTCAGCATTCCAGCCCAAACTTTGTGCGTATTAATTTACCATTCATGCTATTTGTTAAGGAAAATATCATTCCATGACCACTAGAAAAGACCAGCATGAATGTATCTATTATTCGGGCACTCAAAGAACTATACAGAAAGTCGACATGCAAAATTAAAAGCGGAAATAAAATATCAAAAGGTTTCCTGGTCACTAAAGGACTAAGACAAGGATGCTCTGTATCGCCAGTATTATTCAATATATATGTTACAGTTCAAGTTGATTCTCAGTTAGAGTTGACTATTCCTAGTTCGAGTCAACTCAAACTAAAACGAGCAGTAAGAGTTGACTTGAAAAATTTAACTCAACTTTTACCAGTTGAAGTATAGGTACTCTTCCTAACTCTTGTTAGTAAGAATAACTCATAGAATGAAGTAGATAGCGGAAAAAAGAGACTCAACTATTACTAGTTTGAGTTGACTATTCCTGGAGGAGGATTAGTGCGCATACTACGCATCTCTTTGTTTTGTCTTGGTTAACTACTTATCACGATTTGAACATATACAATAACATTTTATTTCTAGAATCGGTCGTTTGTGTTTATGTTGTGAAAGAATCAACTCTTACTAAATGGCATTGGGAAGAGTATACTTTTTCTAGTTGGAGTCTACTTTTACTAGGAAATGTTGAATAAAAATCTTCGCTGCACTATAAAAATGACCAAATTGTAATTCCAATTGGTCATTCCAAAGAAACTAATACAGGAATAGAGAAAATGGGGTCTGAAGGTGAATTCCAAAAACACACAATATCTGTTTTTTGGAAGAAACGTAAGAAACGGAAAACCTGAAACTGGAACAGGAGACAATTACAAGTTGCAATGAATACATATATCTGGGAATAAAACTAACTAGTACAGGAAACGAAGAAAATATTAAAGATAGGATTGTAAAGGGAAAACAGGTGATAAGAGCCCTGAATTCGGTACTGCGGCAAAAAATATAAGAACAGAAAATAAAAACGAATTTTCAACACAATATTAAAACCAGTCCTATGGAGCTGAAGTCTGGCAATTAACCAAACAAGTACAAAGATAAATTACTAGCCACTGAGATGGATTTTTGGAGAAGGTCGGCAAGAAAATCTAGACTAGAACACATAAGAAACGACGACATTAGACAACAAATGGAAATAGAAAGAGCAATCATAGATGATATCGAAAAACAACATCTAGTATGGTACGGACACGTAAGATTAATGGAGGAAAGAAGAATCCTAAAAAAAGTGTTAGAATGGACCCTCGCAGAAAAACGAAAACGAGGAAGACTAACAACTACATGGATAAAGGGCATTTCCAAGGCGATTTCCGAACAAAATTTAAGGGAGGAAGACTGCCACAATAGAAAGGAGTGGCGATTAGGAATGGAAAGGCGTAGAACGCTATAAAGCCGGTTTAACATGTATTCTTAATGCTAGAGCACTTCTTAGCTAGAGCTATTCTTAATGACTTCAGCGTTAAATTTGTTAATTGTTGTTCATGCTGATCAAAATTTTGTAGAACAGATTTTAATTATCACGTTATATGATTTGAATTTTATTTCAGTGCAAATTACTAGGTATGTAATAAAATATGTTGTCGGTTCGCAAACGGTCGAGTGGGTTACTGTTACCTTCAAGAGTTGAAATCAGTCTCAGTGGATGAATACCATGAAATCCATATAACATTTTTATTAAGTCATTACAGTAAGAAAAGCTAAGAAAAATAATACAAAAAAAGGATTAGAATAAAAATAATACGAGTAGAAAAGAAAGAGTATGAAAGTAAACTAGAAAAGGATAGAAAAGAAAATTACAAAAACAACGAAATTAGAATAAATTATATACCTAGTGGTTTAAAAAAATCAATCTGCACCTGATCACTATTAGACGAATCAATAAAGCACTAAAATCGGCCTTACCTCCGAAAATAAAACGACAAGACGGATCTTAATAATTATTTTTGCATTCGATTCGTGAATGCGCCAGGAAACTTTGTGAACCGGAGCCATGATATAATATTGAAAAACTGCATACAAAAAAATGCATTCTTAAAGTGCATCTCAAACAGACAATAAAAAAAATTCAGAACTCGTCAGTTATCGGCGGAAATGAGTTCAATTTTGTTACTCGGGAGTTATTGGGGTCGCTGAAAACGAATATGACGTCAAAAGTGATCTCCGGAGTACCTGTTGTCAAGGGTACCTACTGATTACCTGTTTAAACAAGTATTTCTGCAAGTTCGAATTGTGTTCAAAACATGCAAGTATTCTTCTTCTTCTTTAGCCCATTTCTATCCAACTTTGGACATAGGCCTTCCCCAAATCTTTCCATTTCCGTCTGTTCTTGGCTGCGCTTTTCCAGTTAGTTCCTGCAGCTTTTACAATATCGTCCTTCCATCACATCTGAGGTCTTCCTCTTCCTCTTCTTCCTGTCCACGGTCTCCAGTTTTGTATTTCAGCATTCCATCTTTTATCTTCCTGTCTCGCATTGTGGCCCGCAAATCTCCATTTTAACCCTGTTATATGTTCAGTTAAATTTTTTACTTTTGTTTTCTCTCTTATCCATTTGTTTGATTTTCTGTCTTGTAATTTTATTCCCAACATGGATCTTTCCATTTTTCTCCGAGTTAGTTCTATTTTGAAATGGGTGAAAAATAATTTTCTTTTTTATTTCTATTTTGTTTATGTTGGCCTTGGTTAATGTCCATGTTTCTGAGCCATACGTCAGAACAGGAAGGATGCACTGATCAAATACACGGATTTTTAGGTACTGTTATATCTTTGTGCTTTTTAGTATCCATCTTAACTTTCCAAACGCTGCACACGCCAATCGGATTCTTCTCTGATTCTTGCATCAGCATCCGATGCAAGTATTACCAGATGCAATGTTATACCAAATCCATAAGAAAGGTGACAAATCATAATGTTAAACGACAAACGTATAACCCTTCTCAAAATTACTAACAAAATATTGGCTGTACATATCAAAATATGTACATAATAATATATATGTCAGTGTAGTTTCAGAAGAGGTAGAAGTACTAGAGATAAAATGTTCACTATTAAATAAGAGTGATATCGGTGCCAACGGAAAGTGTTGACATTTATTAGGTATTAACAGGGGCGTCATTTGGGCGTCCAGGGGGGGCATTTGCCCACCCCTGGCCCTAAGAAATGACTGAAATTTACAACAAATACATCAATATTCATCATAACATCATATATAATGTATTGTATATATAGTGCTTGCCCCCCCCCCCAAACAAAATTTCAAATGACGCTCCTGGGTATTAATAAAGTTTTTCTCATTGTATTCAGTGAATGTCATAATTACGTTAATGTGATAATAATTTTAATGAAAATTCCACACCTGTAATTTTGAACCAATCAAAATACGTTATTTTGACAGATCACCATGGCAACGGAGGTATTTTATCGGAAATTTTTTGCTCGTGGGGTACCCAACAGCGAATTATAGTGGAAATTTTTTGACGTTTACAATAACAGAACATTTTTGACAGACTGGTTTTTATTTGTTTACATAATTTAGTTTTGATTCATTTTCTATCACTTGTAGTTACTCAAAACTTATGTAAAATTGAAGAATATACTATTTTCTATCTTGAAATGGTATTCCCATGCAACTACAATGAGTAGAAATTACGAATTTGAAAGCCTAAATAATTGCTGACAAAGCTATGGCGCGCTATTAATCTGTTCATGCAGCTTTGGATTTTCAAATGCAAATTTGGTGTGGAATTTTCTTACCGAATACCACGCGAAGTCAAATTAATATCCGGAAATTTTTTTTTGATCATGACTATTTTTAGAAAATTTCCCTCGTCTGCGACTCGGGAAATTTTCAAAATATTCATGATCTCAAAAAAATTTCCGGAAATAATTTGACCTCTAGTGGTATTACTAGTGAAAACACCACTATTTTAAGTGCACACTTGGCTTTTTTTTTCTTTAATAAATCCATAATTTACAAAGTTTATATCCATTACATTATCACTACGTTTCTTAAAAAGAAATTTAACATTAATAATCCGTAATTTTGTTACCAGAATGCTTCCACTCTTTATGTTATCCATAGGTTATTTCAAATTGGCGCCGCTAACTTGACGTATTGATGTCATGCGCAGAACCGAACGAATTAGAAACACTTTGGTGTCATATCTCTTGAATTTATTGTATCATGATTGTAAAGAACATTCCGAAGAATGGCCTCAGGCTGGAGCCCTACTATACTCGTATAATAGATGTTTCATTTTCACAAATTTTGCTCTTGCTATTTCTATACGTTATTTCGGATATTCGCTTAGGGTAGTTAGGATTATTTAGGTAAGTTAGGGCTATAATAAGTAACTTGTGACTGGCTGAATCACTAATGTGTATGCCAAAAAAAATATTTCTATACTGCTTTTAATCTCTTTTGTTTGTTTCTAGATGTTTTTATTTATCTACCCTTTCTATCAGGACATTATTAATATGGAGTGTCTCGTTGTCTTTTGGATGTTTTGTAAATAAGTTTTGTAATAAATCCTTGGAGGAGTTAGAGGGCTATTTCTTGTATATTACCATGGATCAAATGAATGAAATATGCGGCAGTTATATAGCTAATTTGATTATTGGAGTTTGGTTGAGAGTGCAGATATATAAAGAAAAACTTCTCCGTATCCCTTTGCCACCTAAACCAGTAATTACAAGGTGGACAACATGGCTCGAAGCAGCTTTTTTAATTTCAACACTACTGCAATGAAATAGAATTAGTAATGTCAGAATGAGATAATTATATTGCCAAAACCACTGCATGCCATGCAAAAAAATGGCCATTCATCCCAGGCACCTGGAACTAATGGCCAATTCATTTTAAATTCATTCATTACATTTTGATTCAATCTTCTCTTACCATGCATCCTCTGACACGTGTTCTAGGTGTACCCGTTATCAAAGAGGCTTTGTAAGAAGACTGAATTAAATCAAAATTATATCTGGTTGGTAAATATATTTAAAAATTCTACCAACGTATGCCATTGGCAACTTCTAACGAGGAAAGATGAAGTAAGTGAAATAGAAAAGAATGGAAGAGATGAACGATTGAAAATTAAAATAGCTAACCCAAATGGGACACTCTGATAGGGTAAATGGAAGGGAATAAACAAAAAAAGAAATTATTTATCTAATCATAAATACATTAAACAAATATGTACATTCAGTCAGTTAATCGTTCACTTACTAATCGGCACGAAGATGCTGTACCACAAACACTACATTATCTACACAACTATCATAAAAAATTGTATTTAACTACCATATTATTGTAAAATATAAATAATAATCCGTTGTTTATCGTTTGCAACTGTAGATAAAATTTGTTATATTTGCCTTTTAGATTTGTTTGAAAAAATTTGAATAACATTTTTAATTTCGTTAAAACCTTATGTCATTTTTACTAACAATACTGTTAATACCATACTTTGACGTACTTATTTAGAAAGCACCAAGTATTTTAACAATTTTGTATGTAATTACATTTGTTTTAAGTTCTGCAATGGTTGGTTTCCCTTTCACTTATTTATAATTTAATACCGAACTGTATCTTAACTCAACTCATTCAAACCAACTGAAACTGACGAATCGAGAAATCAGATCGCAAGGCAAGGACAACAATTGTAAAATGTAAACGTGACAGTGTGAGAAAGAAACCGAAAGGAACAATCACAATCACTTTATTTAATACCATTCCTTAAGTCGAACTGTCATGTCAAAACTCTGTCGTCCTTGTTAAACTTTTCTCCAGATTCGCGAATTTTCAAAATACAAACAAAATAGGACCGTTATGACGATTTCCATTCTACTTGTAGAGCAGTGGCGGTTCAATTCATAAGTGCACATGTCCACTCCCACAATTATTTTTATACAGACATTTACATATATGTAAAATTAATCATTCTATGAATATTAAAGAAAAATCTTCTGCTTCAAAAATATATTTATTTTAAAAACCCCAAAAAAGAGCTACAAATGCAAAACAGAGCATTTTCGCTCTAAAGAGAACATTATCAGTGTTCTTTGCAAGCTGTACATGCTAAACCACCAAAAATTCATGGGTTAAAACCCTTAAAATGCAGCCTAAAAGTGTTACATTAAAATGGTATAAATATGATATGCCAAGATGAGAATGTATAACAAGACTAATATTATTATACGCAGCAGAAACAGTGACGATGACTAAAAAAGATGAAGAAAACTTAAGAATAGTGGAGAGAAAGATATTGAGAACCATACTGGGACCAATCAGAACAGCGCAAAATGAATATAGAAGCCGAACAAATGCAGAGATTAGGAAAGTACTGAAAGAAGATATCGTGACCAAAATAAAGCAATGCGGAGTTAGATGGTTAGGTCACCCCTGGCGGGCAGGATATGAAGCAGTGACATATGCTATGATATAATGGAATCCAGGAGGAAGAAAGAAAAGAGGAAGACCAAGATCAAAATGATTGCAAGAAGTTGAAGAAGACTTAAAAAACGCAGGAGTCAGAGAATGGCGGGGAAAAACTAGAGACAGAAAAAGAATGGAGAGAAATCGTTAAGAAGAGAATATAAGTAAAAGGGATTGATCCTCCCAAGAAATAGGATCTAGAAAGCTTTCGCGACTTAGCCCCATATCAGGGCAGGGCCGGATTTAAGGTAGGGCAGGCTGGGAAGCTGCCCGGGGCCCCTACATTTTGGGGGCCCCCACAAAGCCCCATACTTAAAAAAAATCAGCACATTTTTCCCATAGAATAATTTTGTGAATAAATTAACTGTAATATTTCGTTATATGGAAGGTTTCTCTCCTATTAAAAATGTATTTTTGGCAAATTACGATCATAAAGCAGAAGATATATTTAAGACATTCTTGCAAGAAGATGATATTGATTTGAAAAGCTGCAGGGGACAGTCCTACGGCAATGCGTCAGTTATGAGTGGAAAATACAATAGTGTTCAGCTAAAATTTAGATAACACAATATCTTGGCGTTGTAGATTCAATGTGTCGCCCACTCTCTAAATTTAGTTGCTAAAGCTGCAGCTAAGTGTTGTCCTGCTGCCATAGAATTCTTTGATTTTTTTAAGCACTGTATGAACCCTATGTATTTTTCACTTCCTTTACATATAGATACAACTTGTTAATCGAATGTTTAAAAACGTCTTTAAGCGAGAGCAACGCCGACCATGGCAGAAATATTATTGTTCCTAAAAAAGAGTAAATACTACTAGATGGTCGTCTAGAAGTGATGCCGCAAAAGAACTAGTTAAAGGTTATAATCAGATTAAAGGAGTATTATCCAAAATTTCAAAAGACGATGGGCAACAATTTGAAGCTCGTAGCGATACAAATGGTTTGTATAATCGAGTGTGTTTACTGAAAACAGGGATATTTGCAATATTTTGGAACGAAATCTTAGAGAGGACAAACAGTACAAGTCGTATTCTCCAAGATCCAAATATTGACCTTAATAGGGCTTTTCATTCACAGTCATTTGTTTCGAGCTTCTGTCATATGTCGTATAATCCGTGTATATTAATATTATACACAGATTATACAACATTTGACAGAAGCTCGAAACAAATGACAATCGATGAAAAGCCCTATTCAGGAGTGGCGGCACTTAAATCAATTAAAAAATTTATATTTTTTTAAGGAATATTTCAGAGACTGAAACGACATTTCCTCTTCAACTCATAGGCTTTCGGCATATGAATCCATTCATTGCAATTTTGGATTTTTACATTATTTGGAAAATTTAACTCCCAATGAAATTGAAGCTCACTCACTGAAGCTTACTGACAATTATAGCAATGATTTAGATAAAAAACCAGGTGTCGAACTAGTACAATTTGTAGAATTTTTCAATTCATTTAAAGAGGAAATTAGCTCATCAAATATAAGTAAAGAACTTCAAATGTACCGACGGTTAAAAGAGAAAAATGTGAATAATGCGGTTCCAAACGTTGTAGTGACACTTCGTTTATATTTAGTTCTGATGGTAACTAACTGCAGTGGAGAGAGATCATTCTAAAAATTTAAGTTAATTAAAAATCGACTTCGGTCTATGATAGGCTAAGAGCGTTTGAACCATCTCTTTATAATGAGCATTGAACACAATGCCTTAAAGCAACTAGACATGCCCGACATAATCAAGGAATTTTCAGTTAAAAAATCTCGAAAAGTACCCGTACTTTAGCATACCATAGTCATAACAACAATTTGTGTAATGGTAGGAGGTAGGGCCCCACACCAATTCTGCCCAGGGGCCCCCACACCAATTCTGCCCAGAATCTGCCTTAAATCCGGCTCTGTATCAGGGTGTACAGTCACTATATACATCTTGTTAAGGATCTTCCTTGTGATCTTCGGCCTTCGGCCTTCCACGTTTATAAGTATTTAATAGGTAATATTTAATTATTTTTATTCTATTTCGATATACGGAAACTTCACGGATTCGAGAGATGAGACAAAATCTCCCATGCACTGCTCAGCTAGCAATGAATTCTAATAGGACCAAATATCAACCACCGCACAACCCACTTTACGCAATAACCCATCGGTTTAGGTGGACTGATCCCGAATATCTGCACTCGCAATGTTATCAATCGGAAGAAAAGCCCCAAGCACTATTGTCTTCTTCTTTTTTTTTGTATAGACATGACTGTCCATTTTTTCAATGTGCCTGTAGTAAGTTGTCGTTCCATCGTTTTCGTGGTCTTCCCACTGACCGTCTTTCTATTGGGGAACCGTCTCTTGCTGTCCGTACTACTCTATTTGTTGTCATTCGGCTTATGTGGTCATTCCATTCTATTCTTCTGTTTCTTACCCACATATTAATGTTATCCACCTTGCATCTCCGTTATATATCTGTACTTCTAGCTCTGTCCCATAGAGTCTTACCATCGATTTTTCTGAGGGTTTTCATCTCCGCTGTTTCGAGAAATCTTTTTGTCAGCACTATTGTGACTTGTAGGTATTATTCTAGCCTCAACGAAATTAGAACGGGAGTTCCGCAGGGTAATGTCCTGTGGTCGGTTCTCTATTTACTATTCAGAAGTAACAATTCCAGAGTTAGATGACAATAATATAGCTACTTTCGCTGATGACACTACAATTTTGGCAGTTAGTAAAGATATGTGGGAGATGTGGTGCTACAGGAGAATCCACAGAATATGGTGGACTGAAAAAGTAACTAATATAGAGGTGTTACAAAGAATGAAGAAAGAATGTGAAGTCATAGAAACTGTTAAAATTAGAAAGATTCAATATCTGGATCATATAATGAGGGGCGAGAAGTACGTATTACTTAGGTTAATTATGCAAGGGAAGATACAAGGGAAGAGAAACCCAGGACGACGCAAAATATCCTGGCTAAGAAATTTGAGAGAGTGGTTCGGTTGCAGCTCATTAGAATTATTCAGAAGTGCGGCCAATAAAATTAAAATAGCGATGATGATTTCCAACCTCCGATAGGGAAAGCAACCTGAAGAAGAAGAAAGATAATACAGACTCAGTTGTTAGTTTACAAAATGCAATCAATAAATTCGATAACTGGACTAGGAAGTGGAAAATCTCCTTTGAAGGTAAATCGGTTCATAGAATTTACTATCAGACGTGAGGAACACAAATCTGTAAATATAAACGGACATGGAATTCCATATTTACGCTAATACAGCTAAATATCTAGGTCTAACCCTAGATGCAAAGCTGAACTGGAAAACGCACGTAAACCAAAAACGGGATGAATTGGGTATCACATTCAAAAGGATGTATTAGCTTCTGAAAAGAAACTCAGCCTTGTCAATTCATAACAAGCTTTTACTCTACGAGCAGATTCTAAAATCTAAATGGTCGTATGGAATCCAATTATGGGGTTGTACCAAAAAAACTAATATTAAGGTAATCAAGGCTTTCCAAGCTAATTCTTTATTTTTCTGTTGTGGTATGTTTGTATCCACAGAGACCTAGGGGTGGGGTATGTTCAAGGGGGTGCAGGCAAGAAGAAAGGCCTCACAGCACCAAAAAGTCGAGACCATTCAGCTTCTCGATAACTCTAGCGAAAAAAGAAGACTCAAGAGGACAAAGCCATACGAGTTAGTGTACTACATAGTGCTAAGATTGATAATACAGGGAAAGATAAGAGGCGAAAGGAGTATAGGAAGAAGTAGAGTATCATGGTTGAAGAATTTAAGGGACTGGTTTCAATGCAGTTCTATAGATCTCTTCAGAGCAGCGGTAGATAGAGTAAAGATAGGAATGATGATATCCTACCTCCGATTAGGAGACGACACTTAAAGAAGAAGAAGATGTGCAAAATAAGTGAAAAAGCTATTGTGATTGGTGCACGAGAAAAGAATTCTTTAAAAATTAGAATAAACTAAAGAATACCCCACTGGGTGAATCTTAGAATGAATTAGATAGTAGGTTGGGATCTATAAAATAGTTAGGTACTGATTAGTCTTTGACTAGATTGTAACCTTAAATAAACAACATAAAAAAATAAAAAAAGGATTCAAGAATTTCCAAATTTTAATAAATTGGTTATTAAAGAATTTGTCTCAAAAAACAGGCGACTTGTCTTTTAATACAAATCTTCCTTGTGATATTTTATTGGTCACAAATTGGTTACAAAGGTCCTTTGATTTTTACAATTTGAATTTGAAGCTGATAATGGGATAAGGCAGGGGGGTTTCCTGAGTTCTTTATTTTTCAACCTGATCGTGGATGAAATAATATAAAAAGTAAGAACTAAAAAAGGATACCAAATGGGAGAAAAACAACTTAAAATAATCTGCTATGCAGATGACGCAATACTAAATTCTCAAAGTGAAGATGATTTACAACGTATGCTGCACCAAATCGCCAGAAAATTTAACATGTTACAAAAAAAGACAAAACGCATGGTTAAAACAGCAAATCCAAGAATATGTGAATCAGAGCTGGAAGTCAGATCATAGAACAAATGATGGATTTTAAATATCTATTAGTCACCACACTACCCCGCTACGGAAGCCTCAAAACAGAAGTGGAAGATCAAGCGAATAGACCAAACAGAGCCGCAGGTTGCCTAAATGACACAATATGGAGAAATAAAAATATCGGAAAAGAAATTAAAGGCAGAATTTACAAAACAGTCATCTGACCCATAATAAAACACGCGGCAAAACACGACCCCACATAGACATAGGCGTAATTCGGGGGTGGCAAGGGGTGGCAAGGGGTGGCAGCTGCCACCCCACAGTTTTTTACCGTCCTATTTTGCCACCCCAAAAATTGACCCATAAAACTAAATTTTATAAATAAATTATGTATAAAAATCACACAGCGCAATTGAGATACTACAAAGTTTTAGGATAGACCAATACTTCCACAAGCTGTTTGATTACTGCTCTAAAATTACTGAAAAATGTGGGTTTCGTCCAGCGGAACTCCCAAGGAAAGAACAAATCCCAGCTAAACTTGGCAGAGGCTCTAAAGATCCATTTGAAATGGTTAAATAGCACCTAAAAGTTACCGTTTTTTCCCACTTCTTGACACTTTGGAACAGGAAATTGAAAATAGGCTGCAGGAAAACAATTTGGATGTACTTAACCACCTGAGCCAATTGTTGGGAAGACATGAGGTAGTGGAGGAAAGCATCAAGTTTGTTTCAAAATACTACTCTTTGGATGAGGAGTTACTTTTATGTGAAATGAAAATTTTTCATAACATGAAAGAAATGAGAAACAAAACAGTTGAAGAAAAATCGTCAGTTTTTGTGGAAAAGCCTCTAAAAAATGTCTTGTTTGAAATATTCAGGCTATTTTTCACGATACCACTAAACTCAGGTGGGTGTGAAAGGACCTTTTAATGCCTGAAAAGATTAAGAACCTACACCAGAAACGTTAGCGACCAGGAAAGAATGTCTGCATTGGGGCTTTTAGCAATTGAAAGGAAAATCCCAGTCGATATTGAAAGTGTCATTGATGTATTTAATATCCGGAAAAAAGGACTTCATTTAAGTTAGATTTGAATTCATCGCCCCTAAAACACACATTGTTTCTCTTATCTTACTAAAATACTATTGTAAATAAAAGCCTATTTTAAATATTTGAATTATTGTATTGAATTTATAAGATTTAGACCTGTATCCAGTAGAATCCTAGGTTGATACACAAGGTTGGGGCAGATATTGTAAAAAATCGAAAATCAGGATGTGTAGGTACAGCCAGTGTGTATAGTTATAAAAAAATAGTGTATAAATTGCGTTAAACCCTTCTATTTTGCATCAAAATTTACAAAAATTTTCCGGATCCCGGACCTCCTTTCCCTTGTGGCTATTCCATACCCCAAAACCCCACAGTAGGTTTTGTCACCCCAATGAAATTCGTGAAATGACGCCTATTCACATAGAGAGAACAAAAAAGACTGCTAGAAACAGGAGAGATAGTAAAAAAAACCTTCGAAAAATCGATGGTAAGACACTATGGGACAGAGCTAGAAGTGCAGATATACGACCGAGATGCAAGGTGGAGAATATTAATAGCTGGGTAAGAAACAGAAAAATAGAATGGAATGGCCACATAAGCCGAATGATAACAAATATAGTAGTAAGGACAGCGAGAGACGGTTCCCGAATAGGAAGACGATCAGTCGGAAAGCCACGCAAAAGAAGATGGAACGACAACTTACTTGAAAAAACATAGTCATGTCTATACAAAAAAGAAGAACAAGAAGAAGAGTTTTACAATTTGACGACACTCAAAAAATTGTTGCATAGGAAAATAGAGCTCAAGGGGAGGCGCACTGTGTTTTTATATTTTTTTATATCCTAAATGTGTGCAAGTGTGCACCCCAATATTTTACACTAGGCGCCGTCACTGTTGTAGAGAGCGCTTTTATTATAAAAAAGTTAATTTTACGCTAAGTTAGGAAATAAAAATAAAAAAATTAAAAGAAACATACCGGTTACCCTCACTGCATCGCTTTCCACTAAAAAAATTACAATCGCAAAGACAATACCAAGTCCACCATTCATCTTGAACAGATTAAGTCACTTCGTGAGTGACTACGCGCACGTTTCAATCGGTCTGTAACACACTACCCTATATTTACACGGTGCAGCGACTGGCGATTCTTTACATTTTCTGTCTTTTTAAAACCTCCGTTTCCTCCACTTCGAGGCCTGTCAGCGCCTTCTGGTGATTGCACTGGGAGTTAGTACCTACGGTCTCGGAAAGCCGCAAGGTTAGCGGTCCGCCGTCTAAGAATATGACTTTAGTTGTTAGGAGTGGTTTACTTTATTCATATAATATTGATGTAATCTAATTCACTAGATTTAACGTACTTACCATATACTATATTAACAATGTTTTATTTTATGCTTCTACACATAAATAAAGATATCAATTAAGGTCCTTTATGTGTCGCAATCCAGATATTGCGGTCAATAATCTCTGGTCATACAAATTTTGTCTTTCTTTCTCCCCTTCCTTATACCCTTTGAGGTATCGGATTTGGGTTTAGTTAAGCTACATATTCACATTCACCCATTTCTTCCATTTTTTACTGTCTTGTGCTATTATTTTCATTTTTCCAAGCGTTTTCTGTTTATTCTTCCACCATCTACTATTTCATGTATCCATGTCTTCCTCGGTGTGCCTTTTTTCTTTTTTGTGATATGTCTTGTTTTCTTGTTTCGTGAATTTTCTCTTTAGTCTACTGGGTTTCATTCTCATCCGATGTCCATACCACTTTAATTGTCTCTTTATTATTTTGTTCATTATTGGTAACCCGTTAGGTTATCCCTCATATTGTCTTATTTCTTTTTCTATCCCATTTGATATTTTCGACTATAGTTCGTTCTCATCTTCATCCCGTTTATCCTACTATTATACATTTTCTGCAAAGTCCAATTTTCACTCTATTATATTATATATTTTCATTTTTGTTTCTTGAGACAATTCTTTTTTCCTTAGAAAGAGAAAGAAATACCGTACTGCGCTAGTGCGTGGTACGATTTGTTCTATTTTTTGTTCTGTTTGTTACTTCGAGGTCTATCATTGGTAATTATTATTAGGTACTCTTCCAGTATTTTTGCATTTTATATTTATTTCATTTTCTTCCTTTAGCCAATGACCGTTATTTTACTTTTCTCAGTGTTAATTTCCATTTTTAGTTTCTCTATTTTCTTTGTCTATATGTTTATAAGTTTTTTCATTTTGGTCACGGAATCTGCTGTAAGGACTATTATATCATCCGCATACAATAAGGCTTCTATTTTTACTGGCTATAATCTTTGGTATCCTATTATTGTCCGTATTTGGTTGGTTCTTTCTCCAGTGTTTCGAATCAGTTCGTCCATGGCTATTATGAAAAGTATCGGGCTAAGACTGTCTCCTTGTTTGATACCTCGTTCCCAATTGAATTCTTCAGATCTTTCTCCTGCTATCTGTACACGTTCTTTTACTACTCAGTAAGCACTTTCAATTGTTTTTATCAGTGTAATTGGTACTTTCATTTCCTCCAAGCATTGCCATACAATTTCTCTTTTTATAGAGTAGGAAACTGCTCTTAGATCTATGAGCCAGAATGAGCTTTCCCCGAATCAGTACTTCCTTCTAATGAAGTAAATGTTATCATTTGTCTGTCTTTCTGGTCTAAACTTTAACTGTTCCTCTACCAGTTTTTTTTTCTACCTCTTGTCTTAGAATCTTCTCTGCTATTTTCGTGTAAGTATATACTTAAACATACCGATAACAAACATATTGCTCTATTATTTTCGCAATTGACTCCCTTTTGTTTGTGTTGTGTTCTCCCTTTTTGTATATTGGGACTTTAATGCTACTTTGCCAGTCTTTTGGGATTTGTTGCTTTTTCCATGCCTCTTTGTATATTTTCCATAGCCAGTTTATCTGTTCGTCTCCCATGTATTTTACCATTTCCGGGTCTATAACAGCTTTGCCTGTTTTTACGTTTGATACTTCTTGTATTGCTTCCTCTCTACTTATTTGCTCTATTTCTTTGTTATCATCATCTTGATATGCTTCATTAATATATTCTTTTATTTCTAAATTGCTCTTCTTGGTATTCTTTCCATACTTTAGCTATGTGTTCTGCATTTGTGTGGATTTGGTTTGTTGTATCCCTTACTGCTGTTATTTCTTTATGTTTTCCTGTAACACCCTACCCTATATTTTTCGTTACATTTTCTGTCTTTTTAAAACCTCCGTTTCCTCCACTTCGTGAGCTGTCAGCGCCTCCTGGCGATTGCACCAGGAGGCGCTCGGAGAGCCGCAAGGTTAGCGGTCCGCCGTCTAATATGACTTTATTCATATAATATTGATGTAATCTAATTCACTAGATTTAATGAACTTACCTTATACTATATTAACAATATTTTATTGCTATCGTTTATTTATATGCGTCTGCTATAAATAAACAATCAAATAAGGTCTTTAAAGTGTCGCAATCCAGCAATAATCTCTGATCATACAAATTTTACGTCAAAATACATTAAAAAATCCGCTGAAAGCCAAGTCAGAGTGTCAGAGAGTTCCCATCAAAATTAGTTCATCAGCCAGCCTTCTGTATCCAAAGTTGAACATGGGTCTCCCCTAATTTCTTGCAATTATGTCGGTCATCAGCTTCCTGCAGCCAATTCCCAGCGATTCTTTTGACGTCGTCTGTCTATTGTGTAGGTGGTCTACCTCTGCTTATCCTGTAGGCTCCTGGTCTCCGCACTGTCATTTTTTGGGTCCACTACCCGTCACTTTTGCTTACCACCCTATCTCTAAGAGTCAGGCCAAGTAATAACCGTTCCATTCTTCTTTAGGCCACTCTGAGTTTGATTGCTGTGGCATGGTTGAAGGAAAACGTTTCGGTCCCCTAAAATTGTGGCTTAAATATTCTCAATTTTTTAACAGCCTCTTCTGGCAATCCTCAACATAGGCCTCTCCTTGTCTTTTCCATATTGGCCTGTCTTGAGCTATCTGGCATCAGTTTCTTCCTGATTTTTCTTTAATGTAGTCGATCCTTTTTTTCTGTCTTCCTGTGCCTCGTTTTTGTGCTTTTGATCGCCATTGTTTTAATTTCTTTGCCCGTAAATCGTTAATTCTTGCCACTAATTCCTGTGGCTTGATCCCAGCGTGTGGGAGACCTTTCTCACGGCCCTTGACCATCGATTTTTCCCCGAAGATTTGTTCTTCGTGCTATGTATCCAAAGTATCTGAGATAGGACCTTTAGTTTCTTGATTCCCAATTGAAATGGTGATGCAATCTTCTATGTATGATATTTGCAAACAAATTTTAAGACCACATTTTAAAGACATCTGCTTATTCATTTTGCTTATTCATTGCTGGGTTGCTGCCTCTATGAAGATTGCCACTCCATCTCTTGCCGATACTTCTACCACTTAGCGATTTGTCTTATTATCATTAAGCAAAACATTAATAATTTCTCTATGGAATTTTCAACAATCCATTTCTTTTGTGAAAATCTACTCGATCAATAAGAAAATATACGAATACTAAACATAACGGAAACATGTTGTAAAAATAATGGATGAAAATCGACGAATTAAATAAATAATGCTCATTTATAAACCGAAAGGAAGAAGAAGTAGAAAGAAAGGAAGGAAAAAAGGAAGAAAAAGACACCTCGGAAAAATATGAAGCTAATTTGGAATGAAAACAAGCAACAAATGCTTAAGCTCTGAAAGGAAGAGAAAGAATAATTTGCAGGTAAAATAAATCACAATTTTTTACTCGACCTCGTATTTTTTCTGTTCAGAGAAATAAGGAAAAAATTTTTTGAGTAGTATGGACATCTATAATAATAACCTATATGTTTCCTGCAGCCGATTTTGATGATATACATACATAGTTATAAACAAATTAAGATCAAAAAAACGGTAAATTTTCGCTATTTTCGTCTATTACCAAAAAGTTAAGCATTTTAAACAAATTTGAGAGTAAGAAACTCATAAATCGTATAAAAAAGGATGTGTGTGTACTTTGTACGCACGTAAGAAGTTATACTTCTATTATGATTATATGATTATAAACGAAATTAATATACTTACTTTTTATTTATATTTTATTTAAATATAAAACTAATTTATGCTTACTACTTCTCAAACATTTTTATTAAAACAGTGCCAAAAATTAAAACAATAAAAGAATAAAACACACACAAACACATTAAAAATGCCACAAATGATTTCTGAACATTAATTGTCGGAAAATTTTTTAACTAAATACGTATTTTCTGAAAATAAAATTATATAATAAATATACTTACAATCATAAAATGTATAAAAAAAATAAAAAATAAAAGTTTTATTGGGATTTGAACCAACTTACCAGCGCGGCTGGTATTGGCATTGTATTGGGGTTCACTCGCATTAAACGCTTCGCCACGGAGACAGTGTGTCATTATGTGCGAAGATCGACAAACTAAACGGATTAAACTTTTGACATTTTTAAATCATGTAAATCAAATTATTTTGATTTTGAATTGAAATGATTTAGAATTGAAAAAATACAACAAAACATAAAGTAATAAAACAATATATTAGGTGAATATTGATAGAAATTTTTATGGTAATCAAATTATGTAAATAAAAGTATTACATACCATGTATTTTGGTAGGTTCAAATGATAGTTCAAATGATATTACATACTATGTATTTTGGTAGGTACCTATGATACAGTTACAATTATTACGTACCTGTTGCTTTAAAAACTATTTAAAAATCACTACAATTATAAACTTTTTTGTTTTGCCATATTGGATAATTTTTTTCATGTCATTTGAACATCCAATCAGAACAAAGTTTTAATGCGACTGCTCCGGGATCAAAGGTTTTAATTCTATTAAAATTCACCCTCATATCGCGCGTAAAGAAGTATAACTTCAAAAACTTCAATATGGCGTTCGCTGAATATATCTATCCTTATTGGTTGCTTAGAAAATTGCAAAATAAGTCATAAACTTTGAGTTTTTATAAATATTCATAACTTATGTAAAAATTAACTTAGAACCTTCTTATTACCCGGAATTCTGAGACCTCTGGTGTTTAAATCATACCCTAAATTTCAAAGCAATTGGTCAAATAGTTTAAAAGTTATTTAATTTGTTTATCCCAAATTAATTTTTTTTGCAACACTATAAGTCAGAAAATGATAAAGTTACAGTAATACTTTGGATAGTTTATGAAAGAAGAAGATCTAGAGTATTAATTTAATTTAAAAAAATGACAAAAAATAATTCTAAATATTGCAAAATTATTTTGCAAGAACATGTGAATTAAAAAGACGGGGGGGCTAACTTCGTCCCTAATTGTCCTAGGACAATTGTTTTTCTTTCTAAATGTGTATAAAAATTCAGTCTTTCTAAATATGAAAAAATAATTTTTCTACGGGTAACGGTTAAAAAGTTATTCTAATTGTTTGTAAGTAAGCAAAAAATCGACATGTTTTTGCAAAATAATTTTACACTCTTTAAAATTACTTTTTGTCATTTTTTTAATTAAGTGAATAGTATAAATGTTCTTCTTTCATAAACTGTCCGAAGTATTACTGCAACCTCATAATTTTCTGACTTATAGTGTTGTAAAAGAAATGAATTTGGGATAAACAACTTAAATAACTATTAAACTATTTGACCAATTGCTTTGAAATTTAAAATATAATTTAAGCACAAGAAGTCTCATCATTCTATGTAATAAGAAGGATCTAAGTTAATTTTTACATAAGTTATGAATAAATTATAAAAACTCAAAATTTTAATTTATTTTGCAATTTTCTAAGCAATCAATAAGGATAGATATATTCAGCGAACGCCATATTGAAGTTTTTTATACGATTTATGAGTTCCTTACTCTCAGATTTGTTTAAAATGCTTAACTTTTTGGTAATAGACGAAAAAAGCGAAAATTTACCGTTTTTTGATCTTCATTTGTTTATAACTATGTATATCATCAAAATCGGCTGCAGGAAACATATAGGTTATTAATATAGATGTCCATACTACTCAAAAAATTTGGTTTCGGCCTGGAGGGGATGTGTCACAAGAAAAATCCTATTTCTCTGGACTATATTATTATGTTACTGTTTTGTGTATAAACCGTGTTTCTTGTTTTAGTAATGTTTCTTATTCTGGTAATCTAAAAATATATATTTACAAAAAGAACCACACAAATTGAAAATTACCTAACCAGAAATATCAATCCAGAAAATAAGTGTTAAAAAATATAGAACAAATTCTTGATGTGTCAAAAATAATAAAAGATCTAGAGACAGCCCCTACAATTTTGCTGAACCGTGTCTAATATAATTAATATTTTAAGGTGTGTTAACTCTAATGTATAACATTGCAACTTTTTATACTCTGTTATTAACGCATTTATACGAATGAGTCAGCTAAACTATTGTATGCTTGTTATTATTATTATTGTTTACTATTTTCTTTCCACCTTTGAATATAAATTAATGTTGCAGCATTTCAAGATTTTTTGACTTTTGATTCTATACATTATTTCTATATTTATTACACGTCAGGTCGCAGACGAATATGATTTAGGTTTATTATTGTCTTCTTTTTCTTCTTTTTTCTTGTATGTAGGCTTTAAAGCCTGTTTCTTCTTCAATATTAGCCTCCTAAATTATTTAAATTATCGCACCATCTTTTTCTTGGTCTGCCAATACTTCTTCGTCCATTTGGTGACTTATCTCGTGCTATTCGTGCTATCCTATCCTCTGCCATTCTACCAATGTGTTCGTTCCACTTTTGTTTCCGTTTTGTCACCCATCCATTTATGTCTTCTACATTTCATGATCTTCTTATGGCTTCGCTTCTCTCCCTATCCAACAGACTTTTTCCTGATATTCGTCGAAGTATTTTCATCTCTGTTGTTTCTGGTAGTCGTCTCGTTTTAGATGTGTCAAGTCTTTTCTCCGCCGTGTATGTAATATAGGTCTAATTGCTGCTTTATAGATTCTTGCTTTTGTGTCTTGTCTTAGGTGTTTGTTCTTCCAGATTGTGTCATTAAGAGGTCCCGATACTTTTAAGCTGCGTTGTCGGACTTCCTCTTCAACATCTTCGTAACTGGTTATATATACAGTCGAACCCGCTTATTAGAATAGCCTTCGTGCCAAGCAAAAATATTCTTATAAGCGGGATTTTCTAATAACCGATCATTGGTGGCTAGCTCTAGCTGAAATAAGTGTACCGAATATACGTTAAAATAGTAAATAGTACATACTATGTCAATATGTATATGCATATGGTTTCAGGTCTTTTTATGTCAATAAAAATTTATAATCTATTTACAAAAATAATTACGAAACTATTAGACAATAAATTGGAATTGGGTTTTAGAAAAGACTTCCGAACAAACGATCAATTATTGATAATAAATAATCTTATAGAAAAATGCTGTTTCTAAAAACAGCCAAGTGTGTGGCAATGTACCTACAGAAATTTGTAGACAAATGAAATTATTTTATGACTTTGTCGGTATACGATTAAATTTTCTGTGGGAAAGGACCGTTTACTCCTAACACAGCAATAAAGTGTTTATTAGGTACCTGAAAAACCGTAATAATATTCAAAACAGCAGGCTTTCGAAGCTCTTACCGACAAACCATTATATCAGGCAAATTTAAATTTTTTAGAAAATTGTACGTAAAAATTTATTTGTTGACCTGAACAAACTATTCTAAAAAGCGATATTAGGTTACTAAACCATATTCCAATAAACGGATAAATTTATTAAAGGGTAAATGGAAACGTTTCGGTACCTCGAATTTATATTCCATAAACCGGGATATTCCTATAACTGGTACTCTAATAAGCGGGTTCGACTGCATTCCCAGATATCTAAACCTTGCTTCCTGCTATATTATTTCCCATCAATTTCGATTTTACATCGTAGTGGGTATTTAGATGTTGTCATACATTTGGTTTTTCTGCTAATATTAGCATATTGTATTTCTTAGCTGTTGTATTGAATATGTGTGTTAATCTTTGGAGATCGTCTTCTGTCTCGGCAATTAATGCGGCGTCGTCTGCATAACATAATATTTGGATTTCTTTGTTCCCCATTCTGTAACCATGACCTTTACGTACTGCTTCTATTATTTCGTCCATTATTATATTAAAGAGAAGTGGGCTTAACGAGTCACCTTGTCTGACTCCGCTTTGTACTGGTATAAACTATGTTAGTTTTCCATTTATCTTTGTCTGTATTCGATTATGAAAGTTGTTATGATGTTTTCGATGGCTTGTATAATATTGATTGGTATGTTTCTTCTATATATTAAGTGTCTTCAACTTGGATGCGATCTCCTTTGTTGAAATGTCTATAAAACATAGATATGCTGGTTTATTTTACTCGATGGCCTTTTCTGTGATTTGTCTCAGTACAAATACGGCGCGGCGTCTACGCAGGATCTTCCGGATCTGAATCCTTGTTGTTCATCTGATAAAGTTGTTAGTTTATTGATTTTGTTGGTTAAGACTTTTGTGGTTAGCTTAATTGCGGTGTTCAGTAGATTTATACCTCTACTTTACGTAGATTTATACCTCTTTGTTCTAGTCTATTATTGAATATATATAAAGAACTATGTTTAATATTCCCACAATTTTCACTGCTAATTTAATAACAATGTATACTTTTGTTATAAAATGTAACAATAGTGTACACTGATATCCTTTCAGTAAAAATTTAGAGATGCGTTATACAGTGAGGGGCAAAATTATGGAATACATTAATTTTTTCAAAGCTTTAAACTTTAAAAACACTTAACAAAATAGGTCGATTTTAATTTTAAATTATAATTTTTTAGTATATCACACAATAAATTAAGTAACTTATTTAACAGATACAAAATGCATATTACTGCTGTCAGAAAACAGAAAAAAATATATTTTTGCACGATTGATCATTTTTGACTGTTTACCGTGACAGATTTTACGTCAGTAGGTGACATTTACTAGCAACTCGACGGTAAGTAATCCAACTCGACGGTAAGTACTCCAACTCGACGGTAAGTAATTCACTTACCGTCGAGTTAAAAAATCTCTTAATTTTAATTTATTTTTTGAAAGAATAAAGAAAACTAACCAATTATTTATTAATATTGAAACTTATGGTACAATTTGTTAAATTATTTTGCAGAATTTCTAAATATGGAATTTTATCGTCTGGTTTATTAACGACTGTAAAAGTACGCTGGATGTTCGTTTTTGTATTGGGTACTTTTACAATCATTAAACCATCGGTTTGTTGGATGCCATTCATAGTAATATTATATAATTCTTCTCTTCTACAGGCACCAGATATTCCCAATATCATTGCGACCTACAAATTATGAAAAAATCTTCATTAGAATATTTCTTTTACCTAAACTAGCTTATATTACCTTGTGAACTAGAAATTCTTCATCCGGTGCTTCAATCAGAAATTTTTCTAATTGCTCCCGTGTAAAAATGCTCGCTTTCTTAGGCCTATAGCCAACATTTTTTCTCTTCAAATACGCGATCAAAGTTGAAAACTTGGAAATATCAATGCCATCATAAAGAAAAACGGTGGATTTACTCATTGAATATTCTGCCCAGAGGCTTCCAGGAGCTTTCAACTGCATATGTCTTTGAACGAAATATGCCAATAGAGTCTTTTCTTCGATTCTTAAATTCTTGCCTTCGCACCATTTTTTAAAACTTTGGTAGGTATTTTGATAACGGATTTTGGATTTTTCGGGAATAATTGCGGAACACCCTTCTTCCCAAGCCCGTTCAATTTCTTCAAATTCACTTTCGCTCATAAGTATTTTAATTTATAATAATCAAAATTGTACTTAAAATTATTGACAACTAAATAAAAACTCAATTCTCCATTGTTGTTATGCACCCTAGTTACTACCTAACAACCAAAGTATCTATCTTGATAAAATGAATGAAACTAGTCAATATGACGAAAATGTTTAATTTTATAATTTATAATGGTATCAATCGTGCAAAAAACGTTATAAGCATGTCGAACGTTAAGGGTAACCGATCTCAGACAATAATTGGAGTCGTGGCTCCGCTCCTCCTCCAAACAATTGTCTTCGATCGGTATAAAACCCTTACCATTCTCCATACTTAATATACTATTACTTGGCAAATAAAATCTGCTTTTTGTTTAAAATCAATTTTCAAGTTGCCTCCACCGGTTTCTTGACAGTAATTATACCGACTAACACTCCTTAATCCTTGGGTCATTTATTGTGTTATACTACGAATTGTAAATGTACTTCTATATTTTAAATCTTGTAAATTTTGTAATCGATCGATGTAAACTTTTGATTTTAAGTATCCCCGTAGGAAAATTCTAGTGGTGTAAGATCTGGAGATCTTGGGGGCTACTCTATTATTCCTTGTCTACCAATCCATGTCCTAGCAAAATATCTATTTTAAAGTTCAGGAACAGAAGATACAAAGTGCGGAGGCACCATCTTGCCGAAACAATATGTTTTCATTTCGAAAAATGTCCGTACGAGAAGGTAAAGATCATTTTCTCCCCTATAAATTTGATTTACTTTACGAACTATTAGAAGATGATTCGGATATTCATTTAGAATTTTGTGAGATTATCACATAGTTATTTAAACAATTAATAAACATAAAAAAAATTATTGACTATTCGTGTATTTTTCCCGCGAATGAATATGTCTGCAAATTTTCATTCATTTGCATTGAAGAAAAGTCAGTAAAATTAACGTCTAAATATTTGATGCAAACTATTGAAGTAAAGAAAAGCGTTTAAAAAAACGAGTGAAAATTTCCGGTTACAACCTTGGTATCATTTTTAGTGGAGAGTGTTATACATATATTATACATTTTTATTTATTACCTTTTTGTGATGTTAGTTTGTTTTACATAAAGTTATTACTCTTACTTTACTTCGATACTTATTTGAATTTTTATAGTAATTTTTTTAACCTACTTTCACATATTTAACCACACTACTTCTCCTCTGAATAATCTTTTCTTTTTTACATTCCAAATATTTTATGGTAAAATAACATTATTGTTCAGAAAATAAATATAATGAATCATTGTTTTGAGAGTCTCTTAATAAAGTAATATATTTTTTATTTACTTGTTTATGATTTCTTTATAACCTAATAATGTTGATTACTATGTCAATATTTTAATAAATCAGACGAGATGCAGTTTTATAATAAAATATGTTGCTATTATTTCAATATTACAATAAAACTTTATTAAATTATAAAAATAAGTGTAGTATGTACCGGGTGGCCCAATAAGAATGGCCCTCGGCCATATCTCAGGAACCGTTTATAGTACAGCTTTGAGAAAAAAAAATTATAACAAAAGTTACCTCGGGAAAAGCCTGGAAATTATTTTCATAATCGTAGGTCCACCACTAGAGGGCGTAATTGAATACCAAAAATCAAAATTTTACTAAATTTATCTAATGAAAGGGCACTGGAAATCCAATCATCGTATTCTTCATAAAATTCTGCGCATATTTGATTTCACAAGTTTAAGTCTACCTTTGCAAATAAGAGGTGGGGGTTAGTGGGAACCTTCTTATGAAAAAATGGCTGTAAGTCCGGTTCAGCTAAATAGAATTTTGCATACTTGGTCTTGTTGAAAACAGCTCTTTTTTGTGAATGTAAGAGTCTTATTTTCAAAATAGCCTAATAAGTAATATGCAAGCTAGGAGGCGTTATTTAATTATTTTCAGAAATCTAGTTTTCTTTGGAAAATAATAAATACAACTATGCATTTATAATCCTGTATTACAAAATTAGACCAAATTAGCAACATAATACCGAAAACCGCATGTCCATACCTTTTTTCTATCTCGAGATATCTTAAGAAATGTGTAAATTTTAAACATAACTGTTACTGTCACCGGTAAACGAGGTTAAGGAAAAGTAGTGTGCTATGGAAAAAACAAATAAACATTTTCCAAATGTAAACGTATATAATTAATTAAAACAACAATAAGACAAACAACACTATAAAACAGCGGTTTTCAACCTTTTTAGCTTGAGGCACACTAACTTAAAAAACTGGTTCAGCCACGGCACACATAAGTAAACAATCCCTATAATGATAGTGAGTATAATCAAATTTCGCCGCATACCTACAGGGACTTCAGGGCACACCAGTGTGACGCGGCACACTGGTTGGGAACCTCTGCTATAAAATATAACAAAGAAATAAAAGCAACTAATTACTTAGTCTTAGTGACTGCCTAAATGTTCAAATTGTTGCCCATCATTTTCGATGCAAGCATTTACTCTTTCAAGAGTAGATTAAATAGCAACATATTTAACTGATTTAGACTTTTATTTATGGGGCGGATTAAAGACCTTGTTTTTGCCGTTAGGCCCACTACTCGAGAAAACATGATCTAGAATCTAGAGAATACGAAACCCTATTCAAAGCATTGCAAAAGCAGAAATTGAGACTGCTGTTCAATCTACTCGTGAAAGAGTAAATGCTTGCATCGAAAATGATGGGCAACAATTTGAACATTTAGGTCGTCACTAAGTAAGTAGTTGCTTTTAGTTCTTTGTTATATTTTATGGTTTGTCTTATTGTTGTTTTAATTATTTATATAGCACACTACTTTTCCTTAATTTCGTTTACCGGTGACATTAACAGTTGTTTAAAATTTACAAGTTTCTTAAGATATCTCGAGATAGAAAAAAGGTATCGACATGCGGTTTTCGGTATTATGTTGCTAATTTGGTCTAATTTTGTAATACAGGATTAAAAATGCATACTTGTATTTCTCCAAAGAATACTAAATTTCCGAAAATAATTAAATAACGCCTACTAGCTGGCATATTACTTATTAGGCTATTTTAAAAATAAGACTCTTACATTGACAAAAAAGAGCTGTTTGCAACAAGACCAAGTATGCAAAATTCGATTTAGCAGAACCGGACTTACAGCCATTTTTTCATAAGAAGGTTCCCACTTACCCCCACCTCTTATTTGCAAAGGTAGACTTAAACTTGTGAAACCAAATATGCGCAGAATTTTATGAAGAATACGATGATTGGATTTTCAATGCCCTTTCATTAGGTAAATTTTGTAATATTTTAATTTTTTAATTTTTTGATATTCAATTACGCCCTCTAGCGGTGGACCTACAATTACGAAGATAATTTCCAGGTTTTCCCGAGGCAACTTTTGTTATAAATATTTTTCTCTCAAGGCTGTACTATAAACGGTTCCTGAGATATGGCCGAGAGCCATTCTTATTGGGACACCCGGTACAACTTAAAACGTGTGCGTTTTAATAAATAAAAAGTACAAAAATGTAATATCTTTTAGAATAATTGTTGGTCATGCGATCGGTCTATAGAATTCGTAACATTCTTCTCCAGCTGAACATCTCAGTGGCGTCTATTTTTCTTCTTGCTGATCCTTCCATATCCAAAATTCGCATCCATGTGTCACTAATGGAAATATTAAGAGGAAACAGTAGCGATCAACAGGTAGCAAAAACGCGTTCCAAGATTGCGGCTGTAATTTTGAATATTTTTTTGAGATATTTGGCACACGTATTCGTAATATAATAAATAATGGCGGTACAGAGCCCAATTTGAAAAATATATTAATATGTGGAAATTACTCTGTAATTAAATACAATAAGTATTAAAAAAACGAGCATGTACCGGCATTAAGAAAAACAAAAAAAATACACTTTCTTCAAATAAACTTTTTTATACGACGCCTAGATTTTGTGTCATTTTGGAACTACTAAAATTTTTTATTTCATTAGTAGTTCCAAAATGACACAAAATCTAGGCATCGGATAAAAAAGTTTATTTGAAAAAGTGTATTTTTTTGTTCTTCTTAATGGCGGTACAGGCTCGTTTTTTAATATTGTATTTAATTACAGAGTAATTTCCACATATTAATATATTTTTCAAATTGGGCTCTGTACCGCCATTCTTTATTATATTACGAATACGTGTGCCAAATATCTCGAAAAAATATACAAAATTACAGCCGCAATCTTGGAACGCGTTTTCGCTACCTGTTGATCGCTACCTGTTGATCGCTACCGTTTCCTCTTAATGAGTTGACCAATCTCATTTTTCGGGTTTTTGAAATATTGGGGTCTTTCCATGTTTTGGTCATATTAGGGCTGTACCGTCTATTTATTTGTTGAGATGCTTTCCCATCCTTCAAGCGCTCTTCTAATAGTATGTTCTTCGTATTTTTCGAATTCAATCCACTGTTTTCTATTTTGCGCCAAAAAAAATGTATCACTAAGCATTTTTGTTGAACGAACAAATGTGAGAGGAGTTTTAGTCCAATCACTATCAACTCCTAGTAGGTTTGTTACTAATAACTAAAAACACTTTAAAACACTTATGTTCTAAATGGCAAGCCAAGAGGAGTTCTAATTTTCAGTCTATTTAGTTGTGTAGAGGGGTCATCCATAAACTACGTCGTTGAGAAGAGGGAGGGAGGGGGGCTTGCTTATTTCGACGATATACGACAGGGGGGGTGGGGGGTATGAGTGCACATTCGACGTCGTTTAATATATTGGTATATTTAAATTTGTCGCTTTTGTCTCTATAAATATAATTTTTTACTAGCTTTTACCAGCATTAAAGTATCAGATATTCATATAAAAACGTACCTATAGTTTTTGAAATGAAATTGAAAATAAAACAAAACGTTTACGAATAAATACACCTTTGTTAAAATTAAAAAGAATTCTCCTAGGCAGGCTGCACATCAAAGAAACATGAAACGTAAATTACGTTTCATGGAAATAAACCACTGCTAAACAAATATACGTCCGGCCATTTATGAAACTCTCCGAAAATAAAAATGTGTCATGAGCATGAATCACACTCGTTTCATTGGTAGGCGGACTTTGAGATTTGTTTAGCAGTGTTTTCTTTTCATGAAACATGTTTTTCGTTTCATGTTTCATGTTTTTCGTTTCATGTTTCTTTGGTGTGCGGCTTGCCTTATAGATACTTTTATCACATAAATTTCGTATTTATCAGTCACAGTCACATTAAAATAATATTAGGTAGCACTTTTGCAAAAGTTTAGCACAGGACAACAAACAGTAAGACATTGTTCTTTGAGTTTAAACAAGCGCTTCTACAGGGTGATCAACTTCTGTGACAAAGTCCAATATATCTGTTATTATACAATATATGAAAAAACGTTATTAATAAAAGTTATAGACACCTTTAATGTACACATTTTAAAATTAGTGAGAAATATACAGGGTCCTCCATAACACGGTGCCAAACCAAAGTTATGTTTTTTTAAATGAAACACCCTGTATTTTATTAAAAATCTGGTTTCTCTACATTTTTCTGATTCTAGAAATATAACACTTGTCTAGGATTATACTGAGTGTTTCAAAGTTACGAGCCCTTATATTAAAAAATCATACTGATTTGATCGCCCTGTATGTTTCTAACGGTGTAATATAAACTTATTTTTTTAATGCTTTTGACTGTCAATATTAAAGTAGTTTTGCAAAAATGTACAATTTTTTTATAACTACACAAATTGTATACAGGGTAAGTCAAAATTTAAATACAAGATTTTCTTCATAATTTTAAATGGAACACCCTATATTTTATATTATTATCGAAAAGTTCTATCACTATACTTACATATCTTTTAAATATTCCCTATACCTAAAGTTATTAGTTTTTGAGATATTTTAGTTTTATTGTTGATAGCAACATGTATTACTTAGTTATTAATAACAATACTTTAATTTATCAAAATTTATTAAAAAAACTAAATTAAATAAAGAAAAATGTTCATCGTACCTCTTATGTTATAAAAGGTGTTCAAAATGACCTCCCATAACGTCTACACAAGCCTGGAGACGAGTTTAAAAAGACCTACAGATGTTTGTAAGCATTTGTTGTGTGACACTTTGAAAGGCGTTTTGAAACCTTACTCTCATATCATCAACTATTGTTGGAGGTGCCCTATAGACTACGTCTTTAATATAACCCCAAAAAAAGAAGTCACCTTCGTTTAATTCTGGTGATCTGGGTGGCCAGTGAACTGGCCCATCTCTTCCTATCCATCTTTCAGGAAATAGTTCATCGTTGAGAAGTGCGTTGTGGTGAGCAGGGGCTCATATGTTGGCGGATGTTTAATGGTACATTTTCAAGTAGAATAGGTAAATGATTCACTAGAAAATTTAAATAAACCTCACCACTTACCGATTCCTCATAGAGAGAAGGACCTATAACGTAATTGCCTCTGATTCCACCCCAAACATTTAAGGACCATCTTGTTTGACTATGTGTCTGAGCACAGTACGGATTGGTTGTGGAATAATAATGAAAATTGTGTCTGTTTACACTACCATTTTTGTGGAATGTTGCCTCGTCTCCAAAAAAAAAGGACAAACTCAAAAAAATCTCTCAGTATCACTATTTGTTTTTGTGACCATTGACAAAATTGTACTCTTTTGTATATGATATGGGTGCTTGTTGTTTTTCTTGACTATGTTCTGGATAGATCCATAACTTATATCTTGCTCTCTTGTAATATTTTGAATACTTGTATGAGGATTTTCTGTAACAGGCAGTAAAACATTTAATTAATTTTCATTCGTAATAATGAATTTTGTTTTTTCCTTTGCTTCATAAACAGAGCCAGTACGATTAAACCTGTCTAATAAGTTGTCAAATGCTATCTTATTTGGTTGCTGACGCTGTGGACACCATTCCTTATAAATTCTTGTGGCAACTAATGAGTTTTTGAAACACTCTCCTAAAAACCATATCATGTCTGTCATTTCTTCACGACTAAAATTCATTGTTGGGTAACAATTATAACAATATGGCAAACAATTATAATCAATAACAAAAGTAAAAACGTACAGATATTTAAATTCTTACATCTGACAGTTCTTGTGTCAATTATTTCAAAGCCACCTTAAACAAAAACTTGCAGCAATTTATAGTTTCCATTTCTTCGCGGAAAATTAATATCATTTTGTCAGTAAATATAAAATTGTCGTTATTGTATATAATTTACCATAAAATTGGAGAAAAAATGAAATGCAGTCTAATTTTAATTATCATTAACAAACTCATTGGAGGTTTCTCATATTATGGGTAATTAATTTACTGTAATAAACGTATCTATGAGTTATCGACAATTAAACTAAAATATCTCGAAAACTAATAACTTTAGGTATAGGGAATATTTAAAAGATATGCAAGTATAATGAAAGAACTTTTCGATGGTAATATAAAATACAGGGTGTTCCATTTAAAAATATGAAGAAAATCTTTTATTTGCATTTTGACTTACCCTGTATACAATTTGTGTAGTGATAAAAAAATTGCACGTTGTTGCAAAACTACTTTAATATTGACAGTCAACAGCAGTAAAAAAATAAGTTTATATTATACTGTTAGAGTCATACAGGGCGATCAAATCAGTATGATTTTTTGATAAAAGTGCTCATAACTTTGAAACACTCAGTATAACCCTAGACAAGTGTTATATCTTTTTAATCAGAAAAATGTAGAGAAACCAGATTTTGAATAAAATACAGGGTGTTCCATTTAAAAAAACATAACTTTAGTTTGGCACCGTGTTATGGAGGACCCTGTATATTTCTCACTAATTTTAAAATGTGTACATTAAAGGTATCTATAACTTTTATTAACAACTTTTTTTCATATATTTTATAATAACAGATATATTGGACTTTGTCACAGAAGTTGATCACCCTGTATATACAGAAAAATGTTTGGAAGCAAACAATATTCAATTGTTAGTTTATTTATGTGCTGCATACTGTGTGTGGAAAAATAGTTCTGAAAGAATGAATGGAAATAAAATATTGTGTTATATTTAGTAGTAAGTCGTATTTATACTTAGAGAAGATTTATAAGCAAAATCTTGATCCAATGCTATTTAAATGCATTAATTTTTTTCGAATGCTCAGAAAACTAATAAAAATGTTTGAAAAATTTAAACGCAGATTGAGAGATTACATTATTACCGAGGACCAAAAGTTTCTGAAAACATCTATACTTAATGTTTATTTTAATAAGTTACAGGGATAAAAAAAATATTTAGTCTGATTTTTAAGTTCAAAAATTTCATTCAAAAGAAACCTTTTGTTTATTCTAAGGGACTTTCAGCCCTCAGTAATAATGTAATCTTTCATTCTGCGTTTACATTCTTCAAATATATTTATTAGATTTCTCAGGATTCGAAAAAAGAATGCATTTAAATAGCATTGGACCAAGATTTTGCGCCTACCCCCTTAATTGTTCTTGTTGTGATACATTCGCAAATAAAGTTTCAAGGTTGATTAAAAAAAACAGAAATAACATTGAATTTGTTTAAATCACTGAAAGGGGGGTCGTGTACTGCAATGACGACGTCGGCATGGGGGGGGGGGGGTTCGTCTGTAACCGACGAATTACGACGGAAGGGGGGGAGGGTATTAAAAAGTCCAAATTTTTTACGACGTAGTTTATGGATGCCCCCTAGAATTGTCTAATAAATTCACTGCTAATTGGTTGGGGTGCTTTTCCAGTCATTTGAAATATTTATCACTGCATTTGATGAGCATCTGCTTCACTGTCTCGATCTTCGAGTCCCTGTAAATGTCTGCATTTGAAATGAACCACGGTACATTTGTGATAGCACGAAGAACCTTGGATTGAAACCGCTACAGTATTGCTAGGTTGCTGTCTGCTACAGTTCCCCACAGTTCAATCCCGTATGTCCAGATGGGCCGGATGATTTCTTTATATACTAATATTTTGTTAGATAGAGATAAGGTAGATTTTCGGCCGAGTAACCAGTAGTGTTTTTTGTATTTTATTCCTAATTGCTTCCTCTTCATCCAGATGTGTGTTCTCCATGTTAGCCCCTTGTCAAGGTGTAATTCGAGATATTTTACAGTATCATTTTTTGGAATATATGACATTTAGTGAATACTACGTTAACTGATTTTGCGTCGTTGATCTTTATCTTCCATTTCTTAGCCCATATTTAAATTAGATGTATGTTTTGTTGCAATATTTCAGCTGCCTGTATGGGATCTGGGTTTATTACCAGAATTGCAGTGTCATCTGCGAATGTTGCGATTGTAGATTCTTCTCCAGTTGGGAAATCAGCTGTAAATATTGATCATATATTGGTGGAGATACGTGGATGACATACTAGTCTGCTTTACAGGAACTAACAGACAACTTGACCAATTTCTATCATACATTAATTCACTTCATAGTAATATTGAGTTCACAATAGAAACAGAACAGAATAATTCCATAAACTTTCTAGATGTAACGATTACCAGACTACACAACAAACATGAGTTCTCCGTATATCATAAACCTACCCATACTGACACAACTATACACAATTCATCATCCCATCCTACACAACACAAATTAGCAGCCTACCATAGCATGATACATAGACTGACAGAAATTCCTATGACAAAAAATAACTTCGAGACAGAACTAAATATCATTAGACAAATAGCAGTAAGCAATGGCTATAACGAACAAACAGTTAACAACATTTTAAACCAAAAACTCCATAAGAAAGCCTTGAAATTAGTGTATCCACCACCACAGAAAGAACCCAGTACCTTCTGCTCTCTCACATATACTGGCAAAATAACAACAAAAATAGCCAGATACATAAAAAAAGAAAGGAATAACACCAGCTTTCAGAACTAACAACAACTTAAGCAAACATATTAAAAACAATAAAAGCCGAAAGAGAAAGCAACTACAGAGTGGTGTGTACAAACTAACTTGTGGTGACTGTCCGAAAACTTACATCGGTCAAACTGGCAGAACTTTTGACAAACGGATAGCAGAACACAAAAGGGCTTTCAACAATAGAAAAACAGACACTTCTACATACGCACTTCACCTTCTAGATCATAATCATTCTTTCAATGAAGAGTTTCAAATTCTACATATTCAAAATAAAGGCCTTAAGCTATCACTTTTAGAATCAATGGAAATTAATAAATTGAAAAATACAGATATAATTCTGAATGACCAACTCGAGACAAACAGCTCCCCACTCCTCAACCTCTTCAGTTAAAGACCTCCTTTTAAAAAGGCAAACACATTGTAAAATATATCACTTGAGAAAGTCACTTTGCCGAAACAGCTGTAGTAATAACATAGTTGTAATAAATTTTGTGGAAGTATAGAAAACAAACGTTTTTCAGTGTTTTATTGTGAGATGTAAAGATTGTGTAGAGAATTGGTCCCAAGACGCTGCCTTGCGGGACCCCAGCATTTATGTTGTGAATTTCAGACACAGTTTCTTCGTATCTTGTGTAAAATAGCCTTTCTTCGAGATATGAATTTAGTATTGTATGTAGCGGCTGTCAGATTTCTTTTTTTCATTTTGAATAACAATCCTGGATGTCAGACCTTGTCAAATACTTGACTTACATCCAGGAAAATGGCATTGCAATAGCTCTTTTCCTGGAAGGCTTTTCTACCACCATATACACTTGTTCAGTTGTGCCGTGGTTTTGGCGAAAACCGAACTTATGATTTGGTATAATATTGTTTGTCTGTATATCAATAATAATTAGTCTACTTGCAATTAGTGTTGCCCAAAATCAGTCTTGGTCTTGCAGTCTTGGTCTTGTTCTTGCGTTTTCGCAAGACCAAGACCAAGACCAAGACCGCCTAATTTGAGCAAGACCAAGACCAAGACTTACCGTGCAAGATTTGAGCAAGAACAAGACTAAGCCTGCAAGACTCTTGCGTCTTGCAATTAGAACTGAGGGTCTTTTATGAAGTATATTAGTTCGGGTATATTCTTAGGTAGGTACTCTATAAGAAGCAAAAAAATTTGTAAAATTGGACTTATGCGCCTTACGAACAATACCATAAAGCATAAACAAACATACATTCTTCGCTCTGAAATTAATTGTCCAGGTTTTGAGAATAGCCGCCCTCCATTCATAAATTAATAGGTCTGGATCTCGTGTATGAAAAAAAGTTGATTACTAGCAAGCTGAAAATTTGTTAATAGCTTAAGGGTGTCTAGTCGGACAAACTTTGATATATGGGAACACTGGAACAGGGGAAGTTTTAATTGTGGAACAGGTTAAATATTTTTAACGGTCAGAACACGAAAACGGCACATGTATTTTGTTCGACAGAACAGGCTTAAACTCTCAGAACAGTGATTAAACTCTCATGCAAAAATCGGACTGCTATTTATCACCAAATGGGCGAACATGTAGAATATGTGAAATGACAGGAATTATGACAGGTGATAAATAGCAGTCTGATTTTTGCATGAGAGTTTAAACTCTGTTCGGAGAGTTTAAGTCTATTCTGTCGGACAAAATAAATGTGCCGTTTTCGTGGTCTGACCGTTCCAAATTTTTAACCTGTTCCACAATTAAAACTGCCCCTGTTCCAGTGTTCCCATATATCAAAGTTTATCCGACTAGACACCGTTAAGATATTAACAAATTTTCAGCTTGCTATTAATCAATTTTTTCCATACGCGGGATCCAGACCTATAATGTATCGAAAGTTTTTAAAAATATGTCATATGCTGATAAAAAATATACCTACAATAAGTAGTTAATTTTTTTCCTTAATTAGTTTTGTAGGAATTAAAACACATAAAAATCATATCGATATATAAAACAATAAGACTACTATTATGTATATTTTTTCTGCTGAGTGTGATTACGATAACCAGACAGACTATAACAGTCGTGCCGTCTATACCGGGTAACCAAATACATACCCAAATATTTAGTCTACGAGGCATTCAACAAAGAAATATTTACAGTGAAATACATGGAAAACAAAAGGACATTTATAGCAGTTTTTCTGTAGGTAGTTAAATTAAACTGGTCATTTTTTTTATCAATCGACTCACTGTTCTTTTGTTATGCTCTTTGGTTGCTATACACTATTCCAAGAAACGGGTCATTTTTGGTCTCTCGAATTTCCTAAACTTGTTCGATTTAAGTGGTTGATAATTTGATTTCTTATTTATTTGATTTTAATGTTTGATAATAATATAGCCTTGTTCTGTATAAATATCGCTGTAATAATATTGTTTCTAGACAGGTAAATTTTTCATTGTACACCGGGTGTACCAATCAAACTGTATATTTTTTTCTCAAAGTTCACATCACCCTGTGAAATATTCTAGCATTTATAAAATATTGAAATTAAAACCCAACTATAGCCTCATATTTTCTTAACATTTTGTTTTTTTGATTCATTCGCTTATGTTGGATAATAAAAAGTTAGGTACTTTTTTAACTAGCGATGTTTTTCATCAATACAGGATGTTTTTAAATAAGTATGGCAAACTTTGAGGGGTAATTCTGCCCGAAAAATAATTTGACAGTTTGCGTTATAAGTGTATGTTCGCAAATGCTTCGTTTCCGAAATAGGGGGTGTTAAAATTTTACTTACAAACTGACGATTTATTGCTCTAAAACCGGTTGAGTTATGCAAATGAAATTTGGTGGGTTTTAAGAGGTAGTTAGTACGCATTTTTGACATACAATTAAGAATTTAATATTCACCATTGGCGCGCATACGGTAACATGACCCGTTTGTTTAAAATTACCCCTTAAAATTTACCATACTTATTTAAAAACACCCTGTGTTGATAAAAAACATGGCTAGTTGTTAAAATACCTAACTTTACTGTTATCCAACATAAGCGAATGAAAAAACAAAATGTTAAAAAAATATGAGACTGCAATTGGGTCTTAATTTCAGTATTTTATAAATGCTAGAATATTCCACAGGAAGATGCCTACTTTGAGAAAAAAACACAGTTTGATTGGTACACTCATTAGTACCGATAAGTTATCGGGATACAACGACAATTTAACTTCTAGCAACAATATTATTACAGCGATATTGTTAACGAATAAGGCTATATAATATTAAAAAATCACTTAAATCAGACAACAGGTTTAGGAAATTCGATACATCAAAAATGACCCATTCCATTTTTAAGGAGGTGCCTTAATTTCTTGGAGAAGTGTATTATTCCCGGTTTGGTATTCGGTACCAAAATGAGAACTGGCGTTAACATATGAAGGGCCAGGGGAAAGAACGATGAATGCCTATCTGCAAGCATTTTCGGTAAAATGAGAAATAAAGTTACATATTCATTGTTTTTACCCCTTGCGTCCAAACTTGTGACGTGATTTTAAGACGATTATCATATTTATGTCCCCTTGTCCATTCACAGGTTGATAGTACCCTTTCTAAGCTAACAGATTGCACAACAATGTCAAAATGACCAAAAATTTACATTCATCCTTTTTCCCTCTGACCCTTCATATTGTGCACATCTGTCACTGATTTGAATTCTTTTCAAATCACACATTGTCAATGGCAAATACTCGAAAAAATACGTAAGTTCCTAATAAACTTTGGTTAGTTGGAATATAGACACGGATCGCTTAGATCGTAGGTTCAAACCCCACCCGGTGTCAGTTGTTTAGATATTTATTAATTTGGTTGGTCTTTACTACGGCTGTGATATTAAAGCTTCAAATTGACCTACTCTGTTACGTTGTTCTAGTTCTAAGATATGTAATAGGCTAATGGGCAACTGCGAGACTTGCAAGACTCTTGCTGCAAGACCAAGACCAAGACCAAGACCTGGAGCGCAATACCAAGACCAAGACCAAGACCAGGTGTACTGTCGCAAGACCAAGACCAAGACTCTCTAAGTCTCGTCTTGGTCTTGCACTTGGGCAACACTACTTGCAATGATTTACTCTGCAACTTTGGACATAATTGCTAATAGGCTAATGGGTCGGTAGGATGTAATCTCATGTGCAGGTTTTCCTGGTTTTGGAATCGTTATGATTTCTGCAATTCTCCTTCCTAACCATATTCTCCATTGTTGTATTTTGTGGTTCCATCTTTTATCCTTCAACCGGGCTCGGGCATTGTGTCCTGCGAAGCTTCATTTTCATTTCGCAGCATGTTCTCCTGCGTCTTTTAATTTAGTTTTGCTTTTAATCCATTTGTTTGTCTTTTGTCTATAAGTCTCCCCCGAGCATTGATCTTTCCATCGCTCTCTGTACCTTTACTATTTTATTCATATTGGCCTTGGTGAATGTCCACGTCTGTGAACCATACGTAAGTATAGGGAGGATACAATGATCGTAAACTCTGGTTTTCAAATATTGTAACTCTATCTTCGGCAAACCCGATCTGTTCTTCTAAGTTTAACGTTTTACCAAAAAAATATAGAACAATGAATAAATATTTCTTTAAGAAATCCATTAAAAGCTTATTGCTTACCAAATTATGTTATTATACTGTGGAAGAGTTTGTTTCGGACAGAAATATTACCTAAATGTTATCAATTCTATTTACCTTACAGTGTTTATAAAATTTATAAATGTATTAATTTTATTTTTTGTTTGTTTGTAAAGCTAATGATATGTCCTATACATTGTATCTTTTAAAGGATGAATAAACAGATTTAGCCATACGGCTCACACTCCCTCTAAGGGGGAAATTGACTCATCCCAGATACCTACGGTATCAAAAGGATTGAGCTCTGGTGGGACTCTTTCCATGTTATCGAGCCCTAGGTGACTTGGTATGCAGGTGTATCTCCCAATAATTTTCGTACACTTCTGGCCGTCGCGAGTAGTACAGCTTTCTGCATGGTCTTATAAAGATGTTCATTCAGACCCAGCTTTTTGATGCTTTCGAGGAGGGTCTTCGGAATGACTCCAACAGTAGACATAATAGTCGGTAGATCTCTGTACTTGGCGATCTTTTCAGTAAATCTACTACGTAGATTATTGTTGTTAGGTATCGCCACACCAATTAGTGTTATTTGCCTTGTTAATTTATTAGCTAGTACGAGATCTGGTCTATTATGTGCCACTGTTTGGTCTGTGAGCACAGTGCGGTCCCAGTATAGCTTGTAGTTGCCATCCTCAAGCATACTCTCAGGGACGTATTGATAATATGGGAGATGGTCCGTTTGGAGAAGTCCCAGTTTGATAACTATCTCTTGATGAAGGATCTTTCCAACTAAGTTATGCCGTTCCTTGTATTCAGTTGCAGCAAATGCCTGGCAGCCCCCGATAATATGTTGGATGGTTTCTCTTGGGCTTGACATCCATATCGGCCTCTGCCGTTTTGAACCTGAGGGTCTTTTACGATATATTTCAGGTAATTTCTGGTTGGTATAACCTGATCCTGAATGGCCAGTAATGATCCCTCCGTTTCAGGGAACATCCTTCCTAATGTCAACCAATAGTTCGACGCTGTATTGTCGACATAGTCTTGGCTGACCTCATTGGGATGTCGCCCGTGTAGAGGTTTACCCATCCAGGTGCGCATTTTTTCGTCTTTAGTGAGGTGGTTTATGCGCATTTCTGGTTCCCTCAGTTTGATCGGTGTTGTGTCATCTACTGCGCAGATAGCGCGATGTAGATTAGATGTCTCAGCCTGCATCTGGAGATAAGTTCTTAAGTTAACAATTTGTTTGTCTAATTGCTCACCTATATCCATAAGTCCTCTTCCTCCTAAAAACCGTGGTAATGTCGTTCTTTCTACTGCACTTTTGGGATGGTGTTTTGGTGCCTTTGTGAGGTGCGTTCTTACTTTTTGCTGAAGATTTTTATGTCCGTTTTTGTCCACTTAACAATGCCAAATGAGTAGCTAAGCGCGGAATATGCGTAGGTGTTTAGTGCCTTAAACAAATTTCTACTGTTAAGGTGTGAGCGAAGCAGCTGTTTTACCCTTCGTATAAACTCAGTAGTTATCTCTGTTTTCATTTGTTTATGGTCAATTTTCCGCGCTTGCTTTACTCCAAGATATTTATACATATCTTTTTCACCCATGGCCTCGATGTTCTGGCCATTTTGCTTATCTAGTCCTCCGGGCTGTACTTTTTCTCTGACTATATTTAAAATACGGCACTTGTCTAGTCCGAACTAATATCATTAGAAAAAGTTTCTACAGTTTTTAGCATCTCATCGAGTTGGTTTCGAGTGGAAGCCATTAATTTCAAATCAAAGGACGAATAAATATTATTATTATAAGAATTACTCTTTAGAGTGGAGGAAAGTTTTCAGCTTTTCATGAATGATTTATGAGCTGGTGATGATGATTCATGATTTATTCCCTTGCTGGGATTTGAGATAAGAATAAAGAATGAAGAAAAGAGATTACCTGAATATTTTGCCTAAATAATATATTCTTTATTTTTTATTGTATTAATTATTTTAATTGGTTAAGAAATCCTTAAAATTTTGCATATATTATTTGCATATTTTTACTTGGTCAAAATCCCCATTACGGATTTTCCATTTTTTATTTAATATTGTAGCGGTTATTTACTGTAATTACTTCTAATTACAATCAAACTAGCGGTTCGTAATTTATATACGACTTTATTTTTTATTTATACAAGTTTACTTTACAAACTTTAGCTTAAGACTAACTCTATTTACAAATATGTCCTATTTATATATGCGATACAGATATTCCAGAAATATCTATATATCTCCAGCTATGTCCATGTGACCGCTTGCACGTCATCGGCGCTGCATCGGCGTATCTCGAAACATCGATAGTGTTCTGTCTGTGCGGAGACGGGAGCTGGTATACGAGGGTAGGTCAATAATTATTTTGTTACACTGCTCCCCTCTTAAGATCTGAGCGTCCCGATCAGCAACTCTAGATGGCCCAGGATGGCGGAATCTACAGGATTCTCCAGCTCTGCATACACCCCTAGAAAAGAAGTAACAGTCTACTGTCTTTGAAGGGTATGACATCTTCGGGTTCATGCAACACACAGTAATCCGTACGCCAGTTTCTCTGAAGATCACTTCCAGCATGCTTCTCACAATCTTCCAATCCAGATTTTCTACTGCATGGCCAATTTTTGGTAAAGCCAAATCTTTGATGTCATAATTACAGACCATTTTCTTCAAATTAGTTAGAGCACGCCATATGTTCTCGTAGCTTGGCGTGTCCGTATAAGACTTCCTGGTCACTATATACAGCAAAGATCGAGGACCATCTTCCAATCGCAATACTCTTCCAATTTTAGGTTGTTGATTCCTTAACTCGTCCAGGCGGCCGAACTTTCTATTGAATACGGACGAGATTCCTTTAGTCATCTCGAGGTCTTGTGCAACACAGTGGGCTAGAGAGACGTTTTCTGGAACACCAAACAGATCTTGCTGAACTTCTGTGGTCACGCCGAATCTAGCACTCTTTCTTTCTGCGTAATTTGACATAAATTCCTTAAAACTTGGCTGTGGTGCATCTTTCATCTCCTGTTGGAGGACTCGGGCTTCCTCTGTTTCATTTGAGCCAGCATATGGTGCAAGACGATTTATGTGAATAACTTTTGGTTTACCGTTTGGTAACTTCTTAATTCTGTATATTACGTCATTTATTTTCTTCTTAACTTCATACGGACCTTCCCATTGTCTTTGCAGTTTAGGACACAGGCCTCGACGACGTTGTGGATTATAAAGCCAGACAAGATCACCTACTTCGAAGCTTTCATTCTTGCAGCGAGAATCATATTGATCTTTCATTCTGTCACTGGCTATCTGGATGTGTTGTCGGGCAAGTTCATGAATGTTGTTCATTCGTAACTTCAGGCGGTCTACGTATTCTTCGCCTGCAACATATTCCTCGGAAGGTCTGCAGCCAAACTCTAGGTCGCAGGGCAAACGAACTTCACGACCCAACATCAGGCAGGTTGGTGTTTGACCTGTAGTTTCATTCACGGCCGAGCGGTAGGCCATCAGGAATAAATGAATGTGTTGGTCCCAATCTCGCTGATGTTCAGATACAACTTTGGACAAGTGTTTACCCATCGTTCGGTTCATCCTCTCGACCATTCCATCTGATTGAGGATGCAGGGGTGTTGTTCTGGTCTTATTGGCACCAATCAATTTACAAACGTTTTGGAAAAGAGCTGACTCAAAGTTTCGCCCTTGGTCGGAGTGGATCTCCAAGGGAACACCAAATCGGCTGAAGAATTCTTTAACAAGTACCTCTGCAACGGTAGCAGCTTCTTGATTCGGTAATGCATAGGCCTCGGTCCATTTCGTAAAATAGTCCATGGCTACCAGAATGTATTTATTTCCAGCATCGGTTTCTGGAAATGGACCTGCAATGTCGATTGCTACTCTTTCCATAGGACTTCCAACATTGTACTGTCTCATGGGTGCTCTCTTTTTACCAACTGGACCATTACCGGATGCACACAGTTCACATTTCCGGCACCATCTTCTTACATCATCTTTACAGTTCACCCAATAGAACCGTTCTCGAACCTTTTGCAGAGTCTTCGTAATACCAAAGTGTCCACCTGATGTACCGTCATGCAACTGACGCAATACTTCTGACACTTTACTTTTAGGTACAATCAACTGAAGCTTAGATTCTGTACCATCATCGTTCTCAAAGGTTCTGTACAGAAGATCATCTTTTAGTATCAGGCAATTCCATTGGCTCCAGTAGGCCTTGACTTCCGGACTACATGCACTAATGTTTTGCCAACTAGGTCTCTCACCTCGACGCATCCAATCCAATACTCTTTTTATACATGGATCGTCTTCTTGGGCTTCTTGTAACTGTTGTGGCTGCCATTGCTCATTAACGACGGTGGTTCGTCTCACGGGGCAAAATCGTTCCTCTAATTTGGCACAGTGATTACAATTTGCACTGCATGGTCGTCTCGAAAGGGCATCAGCATTTGAATGAACTCTTCCGGCCCTGTGTTCTATCTCATAATCATATTCTTGAAGTCGTTCTAACCATCTTGCCATCTGGCCCTCTGGATTACGGAATTGTATGAGCCATTTTAGAGCAGCGTGATCTGTTCGAAGAAGGAACTTTCTGCCGTACAAGTATTTATGGAAATGTTCGCAAGCCTTCACTACACCCAGCAGTTCTCTTCTGGTAACGCAATAGTTTCTTTCTGGTTTCGACAGGACTTTGCTGAAATAAGCGATGACTTTTTCCTGTCCATCCTGGATTTGTGAGAGAACAGCTCCTATGGCACTGTTGCTAGCATCGGTATCCAAAACAAATTTTCCTGCCTGTCCCGGGTAGCTTAATATCGGTGCACTGATCAGAGCCCTTTGTAGTTGTTCGAAAGCTTTTTGACACTCCTCACTCCATGTATATTCTTTGCCCTCCTCCGTCAACTTTGTTAGGGGCTTGGAGATATTGGCAAATCCTTTGACAAATCGTCGGTAATATGTACATAGGCCAAGGAAACTTCTAATTTCATGTTTATCTTTTGGTACTGGCCAATCTTTAATTGCATCAATCTTTTCAGGATCAGCTGTTACACCATTACTCGATACAATATGTCCTAAGTACTTAACTTCTCGTCGAAACATGTGACATTTCTTCGGACTTAACTTCAAGTTCGCTGCCCTCAATCGTTGAAAGACGTCTATTAGATTCTTGGCATGTTCATCAAAGGACCTTCCAACCACAATTACATCATCCAAGTAAACCAGGCATGTTTTCCATGTTAGACCTCTTAAAACTGCCTCCATTAATCTTTCAAATGTGGCAGGGGCATTACATAAACCAAACGGCATAGCCGTAAACTGCCAAAGCCCTGATCTTATCGAAAATGCGGTTTTCTCCCGATCGGCTGGCTCCATGTCTACTTGCCAATATCCACTTTTTAAATCGAGTGTGGAAAACCAACGAGAACCGGAGAGAGTATCCAATGTATCGTCTATTCTGGGCAAAGGATAACTATCTTTTTTTGTTACCGCATTGAGCTGGCGGTAGTCGATACAAAAACGCGTTGAACCATCTTTCTTCTTTACCAGAACTACTGGTGATGTCCATGGACTGTTCGATGGTTCAATTACCCCTTGTTTGTCCATATCCTTGATAATCTCTTCGGCTTCATCTCTTTTCGCAAATGGAAGTCGTCTAGGCCGTTGTCTGATTGGCTGAGCGTCTCCGGTATTTATTTTATGCGTTACTATGCTTGTTTTTCCCTTATCCTTCGTGTCAATAGCAAAAACATCTTGATACTCTATCAGCATAGATGTCACTTTTTCCGTTTGTTCACGATCAAGATCTTGGCATCTTTCAATGATCATCTCAACAAGCTCCTTTGGATACTTCGCCTTCGATGATTTCTCATTGGTATTCACAGAGCAAATTGAAGCCACGGGAACACACTGCCCGATCAAAGCTCCTCTACTTAACTTGATAGCAGTTTCCCTTAAATTCATAACTCTTACAGGGATCGCATCTCGAACTTTTACCAAAGTTTTCGCCGTTAGGAACTCGACATTATCCACATCTTCGACCATCCTTAAACTTCCCTCTCGGCAGTGTCCATCAAGCATGGTCATCAGAATTTTCTCATTATTACCGGGTATGGTTACGTCGCATGTAGTAAGTAAGCGGATGACATCTTCTTTGTCGTCGTGAAAGGGCAACTCTTCACCATTGATCTTGAGAACTCCATTTTGAACATCCAATATTGCCCCCACTTTCCTTAGTACGTCCATCCCCAATATGAATTCGTCGGAGATCTCGGCAATTAATACTTGATGTTCAACTGTGGTCTGGCCAATGGATACTGACATATTAGCCTCGCCATATGTATTAATTAGCTCACCAGTCGCTGTTCTAAGCTTTACTGTTGCAGGTGATAATTTATTATGGTCTCGTACTACATCTGGACGTGCGATAGTTCTCGTTGCACCTGTATCCACCAAAAATGATCTACATCTATTACTGATACGACCTTCGATGTATAAGTTGTGGATTCCACCGGAGGACGTAAGGTTGACAGTTACTATGGGGGCTCTAGTTCTCGAGGTCGGCAGTTGCCCCTTGGTGTCGACCCGCTCTAGTTTTCCGACGGCTGTACGATCTTCTTACAATTACGACGAATGTGGCCTACGTCTCCACAATTCCAACATCTAGGCTCGCGTCTCTTTGGCATCTGATTACTTAATACTCTCCGTATAATTTCCTCCAGACGTTCATCGTTGTGTTCGTCACTTTCTTCAATGGTTCTTACTCTATGGCCTCGTGAAGTTTGACTAGCCGTTTCGTGTTCCAATGCAATAGCAAGTGCTTCATCTAAAACTTTCGGTCTTGCTAGTCGTAAAGCTTTCTGTAGTTCATTATCTTTCAGCCCATTGACGAAGGTATCTACTGCAATTTCTTCTAAAACGCTGTCTGGCACCTCTGGATAAGCCAACCGCACCACACGAGCCACATCTGCTTCAAATTCTTGCAGATTCTCACTTGCTCGTTGACTTCTACTTCGCAGTTGTGCTTTGTATACTTGTTGTAGATGGGCATCTCCATAGCGTTTTTCTAGACGAGTGAACAAGGTCTGGTAACAATTTTCTTGACCCTTGGGAATTGACCTTAATATATCTGCAGCATCACCTCGTAAAGCAGCAGTCAAGGAAACAGCCTTTTCCTGTTCGGTCCAATGATTGGCGGTCGCAATAGCTTCAAATTGTTTAAGGTATATGGACCAAGAGGACTTTCCATCAAATGGTGGTAATTTGAATCTCATATTATGCGACGTTTCGTCTCTCGGTAGTTCATCTTTCACCACAGGATCTAACGCTGCTGCATTAACTGATGGTAGTACTTTTGTATCGGTTATCATGCTCTCTAGTTGTTTGATCTTTTCTTCTACGGTCTCTACACTTTTCTGCATCTTATCGAATGTTCTAGAAACTTCTTCAAATTTCTCGTCGTTCTGTCTACAAACTTCTTCAAGTTTTTCGTTGTTTTGTCTACAGACCTCTTTAAAAGTTTCGTCAATCTTTTGCGAAACACTTTCGAATTTCTCATTGTTTTGACTACATACGTCTTTAATTATTTGAGAAGTCTCATCGAATCTTTGAGAAGTCTCGTCGAATCTTTTAGCAACATTTTCGAATTTATCGTCGCTTTTTCTAGAAGTTTCATTGATCGTTTCAGAAACAGTTTTTAATTTCGATAAGGTTACTTGTTCTGCTGACTGGAAGTGGAACGTCTCTGGGTCATCTCCGTTCTTCGTGAGGACATCCTTGAGTCGTGCTTGTAGGACTATCTTGCACCCACTGCTGTCTAATTCGTACTCTTCTAATTGTTCACGGAGCTGTTTTATGGTCAGTTCTTGTAGCAACATCTTTGGTCGGCACACACGTACTTTTCAAAATGTCTAAGTCTTTCCGAATACCGAACAATCAACGCACTTCAATTATTCCCGACGAATAAAGTTCAAAAGTCTTTCCGAATACCGAACAATTAACGCACTCCGATTATTCCCGACAAATAAAGTTCAAAAGTCTTTTTTTTACTTTTCATTTATTTACACTCCACACCGTTAACACCACTGTAGCGGTTATTTACTGTAATTACTTCTAATTACAATCAAACTAGCGGTTCGTAATTTATATACGACTTTATTTTTTATTTATACAAGTTTACTTTACAAACTTTAGCTTAAGACTAACTCTATTTACAAATATGTCCTATTTATATATGCGATACAGATATTCCAGAAATATCTATATATCTCCAGCTATGTCCATGTGACCGCTTGCACGTCATCGGCGCTGCATCGGCGTATCTCGAAACATCGATAGTGTTCTGTCTGTGCGGAGACGGGAGCTGGTATACGAGGGTAGGTCAATAATTATTTTGTTACAATATCAGTGTTAATTCTTGGCATTTCTACCGGATAAATTTTTGGTTTTTCATGCACTAATTGTCCTGCTGATTAATACCACAGCTTCATTATATTAATATTACCTACTCTCATTTTCATGTCAATCATCGAATCATCTTACATTTTAATGTTAAACAAACCCATGCAAATCCGTAAACATTATAATTTTGGTATTTTCATCGTTTAGTTTTATGGTAGCAAAAAGTACTTCCCACATTTTAAAACCATCTTCTTAAAATACCCAATAAACATCTTTTTGTTTTTATTTCACAGGTATAATTTGAATAAAGTAACTTTCCAGTTCATTATACTAACGATAAACAATTAATTATACACCTGATTTGGCACTAGATATTTTTAGAATGTAATATCCTTCATCCAGATGAAAAGCTTTAACTAAGATTTTTCAAATCCGCTACAGGAGATTTAAAAATCGAACTTTTTAAATGTGGCCACAGAAAAAAATCGCAGGGAGTCAAATGACAGGATCGAGGGGGAAGTTGACGTAAACAGTCAATTACCTAATAAACATCTTTTTGTTTTTATTTCACATGTATAATTTTAATAAAGTAACTTTCCAGTTAAAAAAAAGTTTATTAATAGTAAACTGAAAATTTGTTAATAGCTTAACGGTGGCTAGGATAGGGTGACCAAACGTCCCGTAAAAACGGGATTTTCCCGTTTTTTAACGATTTGTCTCGGCGTCCCGAAAAAGTCTCTCGGAACGCCTAAATGTCCCGTATTTGCGTTAAGTTGATTTTATCTGACTATATTTTCTCTCTTTAATTCTTCTTCAATTTCGGAATTTGTTTTCATTCTTATTTCTCCCTTTCTTGTTACATTGTGATCCAGTATAATTGTTCTCATTATTTTTCTTTCAAAATTCAGAAGGCTATCTTCCTCTTTCTTGTTAATCGTCGTTGTTTCCATCCCACATGTAACAACAGGTCTTATATTAGGATATTATACTTAGAGTCTTGATTCTCAGCAGATTTCTATTCATTTCATATGTTTTTCCGCCTTTCGGAATTCTTTCCTCTGTACTCTATTTTCCGGTTTCCCCTATTGTTACTCCCAAGTAGCTAATGATGGATACAGTTTCAAATTTATGGTTCTGTGTTATTAGATATTTCTAAGTGTCATCCTTCCCTATCGTTATGTATTCTTTTTGTGCTGGTTTATCTCCAGTCCTATTGTCTTTGCTTTCTTATCTAATTTCCAACTGCTTTCATAAGTGTCATCTTCTTCATCTTCGCTATGATGACTAGATCATCTGCATATGCTACTAGTTAAAGTTGATAGGTAATAATGTTTTTGTTTGCAAAGTTTGTCCTCCTTATGATTACTTTCAAAATCGGATTAAATGATCTCGGGGAGATAGGGTCACCTTGTTTCACGCCTTTGTTTACATTGATACCCTTAGAAATGAAGTTGTTCCGTTGAGCACTGTTAGCATATTGTCTTAATTTTTCTGGTATTCCAACATTCTCTAACTCCTCTATAATTTTCGTCCGATTGATTGTATCAAAACTGCTTTTGAAATCTATGAATATTAGGTGCATTTCTCTGTTGCATTTTCCCTATTTTTGAATTATTTGCTCCACTGCTGTACCTACTTATGTATGGAATTAATCGTTGACCTCCCTGGTCTTAACCCATTCTGGTATTCTCCTAATATTCGTTCGGCGCATGATTTAAGTCTCGTGTTTAGTATATTTGCTAGAAAGTTATACGTGGCGTTTAATAAAGTTCCTCCCGATTTCCTTTTTAAATATATACCGGGTGGTGAATTGGAACACGGGCCATAGGAAACTCAATGTAAAATTCTAAACTGTTAAATTCCTGCTTCCCTAATTATTTTACAGCAAAAGTCATAAGAAACTATTTGTAGAGAATTGAAATCTGTATTGAAAACAACTGTTAATATTGTTCTACGAACAATAATTATTCAAAGTTTTGTAAAAATATAATACAATTTTCAGAGAAATACGCCAAAGTTACGCCACACACAGTGCAATAATGTGTATAAGATTGCATTCGGTGACAATGAATTTATTATATTAACAATTTGAACTGTCAATTTTTTTATTTATTTTATCATTTATTGTTTAAAACACAATAAAGTTGATCAGATACGCTCAGTTAAGGAGAAAGTATTAATAATAAAGATATTTTCTTCAGTCAATAGTGTGCTCACTGTCAGTTAAATAGTAACGTGTGGCCTAAGATGCCCACACATAAATACATTATATTTTTCAAAATTTTGGAATGTGTTTAAATCGTAGAACAATTGTAACTTCTGTTTTTAATACAGATTTCAATCCTCTACAAATAACTTCTCATGACTTTTGATGTAACATAATTAGGGAAGCAGGAATTCAACAGTTTAAAATTTTACATTGAGTTTCCTATGGCCCGTTTTCCGATTCACCACCCTGTATATATATATATATATATATATATATATATATATATATATATATATATATATATATATATATATATATATATATATATATATATATACATCTTTATATCATACCTGAACCATCTGGAAAACCGTACAATCCTGAACCTCAATTATCTAGAGTATTTATAGTTGCCCGCGGCACGCTTATATTCATTAATTCTAGCGGGGATTTCAAAAATGTATATATACAAAAGAAATTTTTAATATTTTTAAAGATATATAAATAGGGATTTTACATATTATTGACATAATCCTGATCCCCTTGTTATTTCAGTCAATTCTGAACCCAAACATATGTGTATATATACAAACCTGAGCCTAATAGATGTTGCCAGTTTTAAGTGAAATGGGATTCTTAGGGAAATTTTCGTATGGCTTCAGTAAGTAGTCAAAATAAAAATTAACAAAAGAAATGCAAGAATTATCTTTTACATATGCATAAGTTTACACCTTTTTGGATAGTTACAATTTATCTAGTAAATTATTTGTATTGTTCATGAAGTGAACAAATAGACAAACCCCTCTGTTTATTTATTTTCCGGAGAAGAATAAATTGAATAAAACTTAGTGTCTTATAATGGTGGTCCCTGGGATTGGGATCTCAGATTACAAGAACACTCGCCTGTGGAGTAATGACAGCAGTAATTTATTTAGTTATTTAGTTAGTTAGTTTATTTTTCAAAATAATAAACATACAGGCTTTAAAAAATTACAAATTATAAATATCTCAAAAAAACAAACTATTAAACTGATTGTAATAAAATATTATATATAAGAAATTAAAGCAACCTCTTTTATCAAACAAAATGATAAACTCGTTGGCGTAAGTTTTGATTGTATCTCAACAACAACAAATGTTTAAAAATGCAAAAAAATGAAATACATAGTGGATTGCACAGTAACGTTATATAGTATTTAAAAATAATACCTAATATAAAACTCATTAGTTAAAAAAGGGTTTTAAACAGTAACAAACTTGTCGGCGAAGGTATCACATTACTGCAAAAGATCCGTCCCACATAATGAATATCATAAAGAAGGCGAACCCATCATAATATTGCAAAACGATATTATGTCCCACCGAATTAACAGCAATGGCAGCATCATATTACTATAAACTATAGGTTCCAGTTCTTATAAAGAAATGAATGTCAAAAATATGACGTACCTATGTTGACAGCAATTTATGCAGATTAACAAAAAAGGAATAAATCAGGAAAGTTTTCGGTACAATAATTTATTATCAAAAGTAGGTACATTTGTACATTACTTGATTTTATTATTGATTATAGCTTAAGTAATGGCAATTTCAATTGCCTGCAAGCGTAAGAATAATGTGATACAGATCAAAAATAAAACAATAATGTCTTTCAAAATAGTGAAAAAAAAATTAAACATCAACTAAAAAATATTTGAAAAATAGTGTTTAATATTTAATGTTTTCCTTTATACATATATTATAAACGACAGCTTTGATACTTGTGCATTTTCTTTCTTTAAATACCTCGAGACTCCAATAAGTTGATGCACTTCTACCTCAACGGGAGGCTTTCTGTTTTTAATATGGTCGGAAAAATATTCTGCGATAATGCTTTTTTGTTGCTTTCTCCATGGTTGTCTCCTATCAATAAATATTTTCTTTTTTAAATGGCCCTTTTTTTTGGTGGTTCTTTATTATTATCTAAGTTAGCTGAAGTAGATGGAATCTGGTAATCGGCGTTTAGATTATAATCCAATATATATTTTCCATTTCTTCACCTTGCGCGTCAGAGAGAGGAGGTAAGTTAATGTCAATTTCGTCTAAAGTTTTACCTTTGTATTTTTCAGCTCCTTCCATCATTAAAAGTAAAAGTTTAGAAATTTTAGCAGTTTGATATACTTTTTCAGACAAACGATAATAATTGCAATGCGTTTGTAATGTATGTCCATGAATTTGCTTAATTGCTCCATATCATTATTGTAAAATTGGAGAAGTTGAGTAATGGTGGCCAAATGCTTTCAAAGTATTGTTGCTGTTATACTCGCACTGACATTTCTTGGCATATTTATGAATAATTTTAGTTCCATCAACAAATCCTCTTCCAGTGGTGTGAAATACAAAGTCACTTTCAATTACAAAGCTATTTCTACAGTGTAAAATATAATCGAAATGCATTTTCATTGATAGTGATAGAACATGGTTACTCCTCTTCCACGCTTACCTCCTCTAACTAAACGACTGTAAGTTTTTAATAAACATTTTTCAGCTTGAGTTAAACATTTTTCGAATTCGGAGCATTTTCACCCCCTAAATTAATACATTTAAACGTTTGGATCTTTAGCTGAGCCATCTCTGCTGGTCTTCGTCTGTTAAGAAGAATGACTTGCGCATACAGTGTGTCTTTTAATGAATTATAGGTCTTAAAATCATACTCATCTGATTTCAATTTGTCAAATAATTCTTCTGCAGTTGTTTGCAAAAAAATGTTAAGTTTCTTGAGGTCGTTAGTAAGCGGCAGAAGTTCTTCCTTGTTTCATTTATTCTGATTGAAGTTGGTACATGCTTGTGCAGAAACTTTATTGCACCATTGGGATTCTATAAGATTTTTCAATATTTTAAGGTCTTTTCTCTCATCGCTTGTGTCCTCAATCTGAACAAGATTAATATCTGCTAAGTCGCAAGATTTTTTTTATAAGTGTCCCAAAATTTAGGGCCAACGTTGGTGACTCATAATTTTCTGTTTCTGGATTATATTTTGCCAGTTTATTAACTCCAAAAATTATTAGTTGAAAATGCTTTAGGCGAAGAATACCTATAAGTTTCTTAATCTCTGGATTTTGTAGTCTTGCAAAGTGTAAGAGTTTTTCAAGTTTTCGCATATTCTTTCTTACCAAATCCATATTGCCTTTACTTTGACGGCCTTTTATGTACAAATATGTATACTGACAAATTAAGGGATCTTTTTTGGCAATAATATTTATGTCATCTGCGTGCATCCTGAATTTTTTTTTTGATTTTAATAAATCGTCATGTTTAAGAAAATGGTGTAGAAACAAAGTAGTTTGTCCGTCGCTTTGGGACGTTTGTCTTCTATTATTATCCTTATCATAATTATTAGACGGACAAATTTTGGTATGCTTAAGTAAACATTTTTTATTATAGTATCCCAAACAATACTTGCACGGTAGATATATATCTGCACTTGACGACTTATCAGTAAGGTTTGTCCTTTAACAGGTCTTAATGCGGCATCTGCCCGATTTCTGATAAAATTTCCCTTCTTAAGTTTGATAAAGCCAATCGTCTCTCTTTCAAATTAACTTTATGACATAATATTTTAACTACCTCAATTTCTTCTGAGTGCCATTTAGAAATATGTCTAGCAAAATGAGATTGTACATCCTTTTCGCAATAGAAGCAAAAATCCCTTGGATCTTTGTAATTTTTCCTCAACGTTTTTTCAACAAGTGGCTAAAAAAATGTACAATGAATCGAACACGTTAAAAGAAATAGGAAAGATTTAAGTAAAGTAACATTAAAAAAATAATCATAATTGATTTTAACTTATTAGACACAGAATCTTGTGACCAAGTTATTTCGTCATTTACGACTTGTCATATAGGCTTTTTATACATGCAGCTGAGTTTGGTTTGTTTTGTTGGACACAAAAAACCGTCTTACGAGCCGTAAACGACAAAACAAACTTACCAGGGTATGTCATGTCTAATGGATTAAAATCAATTCTGCTTCTTTCCTTACGTTATAGGCTTTCTCACAGATTATTAGTTTGACAATTATTGGAGTTTAGGAAAACGTAAAGTACCAAATTGTTTTGGATGCCATATTATACTGCTTATATCGTAATTTAAAGCCATGGAATGGAGCCTCAATGTTAGGCATTTCTCGTAGGAATCGAATTACGAACAGGGAGATAAGACGGAGAAGAGGAGTGACGGATGCCATACTAAAGTGGAACTGGGCTGGACACATAGCTAGAATGTCGGATAACAGATGGACACAGCAAATAATACACTGGAGACCAATACAAGAAGCATATCGAAGTAGAGGTCGTCCGCCAACCAAATGGTCTGAAGAAATAAAACGGATCGACAAAAATTTGATGCAAACAGCACAAAACAGAAATGCATGGAAAATACTGAGGGAGACCTATATCCAGCAGTGGATAGATCCGGGTTGAATGATGATGATGATCGTAATTTAATTGAGTTATTACCTTCTCTTCTAAAACAAGAGATGATATCCTTTTAACTACAGAACTGCTGCTTGTCTGTTCACTTTTTTGTTTACTATCAAAATTTAAGAGTTTCTTTATTATTAGGGATTCGTCCTTCTCGCGCTTCTCTCTTTCAACCGGTTTTTCAAATGATATTGAAGAAACGTTATTCCCGTGATCCGCTCTATCAACCACTTCTTCAAATATTAACGAATCGTTCTCACGCTGCTTGCTGTCAACCAATTCTTCACATATATTATGTGGATGGCTCTTTCTTAGTAGAATATTTAAATTTGAGAACTGCAAGAATAGTCTGGGCAGATTATCGGAGAATAAGCAATTTTTGGGAAAAGTTATTTACCAGCAATTTTATTGCTGGAATCGAATCTTATGATCCTATATATTAATAATATAGGTAGGCAAAGTCCACAGACAGTGTGCTACTTTTCTATAAACAAAATGGCGCCCGAAAATCGTGCTTTTTCAATCTTTGCACTACAATTCCAAAGATTTTAACTTTACACCAAAAACACCCAAATAAAAATTCACCGTAATGAAATTCTGCATAGACAGATTTTTCTCGATTTACTTCGACGAAATTTTTTTTCGGAAAATGTGGGTTTTTTTCAACAAAATTTTTAATTTCAACTAAAATTTTAGGTTAGTAATTATTTATCAATAAATAGATCTATCTACCAAAAGAGCTTTTACAGTTTAGCAACAATTAAATTGTTAATTAAAAATTTAGGGTCGCCATAATAACCACAGTAATTATGATGCATAAGAATAACTATGATTTTTGTATAAAATGGCACTATACCTATCTAATGTACTTTACAGAATTGAAATTGGACTATTTGAGCGGCCTTAGGAATATTTTAAAATTATAAACAATTTTTTGCCTTATAAACAAATATAATATCTCGGAAAATATTAAATTAAATTAAATTATGAAAACGGTCTTGGGAAGAAAGCGGCAGGACGCTTCTTTTAAAAGAAAAACTATTTAATTGCGATGAGTGGTTCCTGAGATACAACCGGTCAAAGTTGACCGGCATGTACGGCGAAGATATACATAATAGGATGGTAATTTTCGAATCATCACCTTTCTATTTCGGTTCTCTTTCTCCGCACAAATTTTCATATCGTCAAAAGACTCATAACATATATTATAATAATAAAACTATCGGTATTACGAGTGAAAAATACCAAAAATACCAAAATTTCAATAAAACATCAGGTTGGAGAAAATGGAATGTCAACGTTCAAAATCGGTATACGTTAAAAAAAATTGCATTTTCTCGGCTTCCCATGGAGCAATTTTCTTCAATTTTTTTGTTCCCAATTTTGTTCCTTTGACATTAATAAATGTCAAAGTTGTTTTTGTTTTGTTAAATAAGATTTAAATTTTCTGTTATGTTTTGTCTAGAAATAAATTTAATATACATTTAATCCTTAAACCATTATTGTCAAAGTGAGAATTTATTTTAATCCCTTCTGTATAACTAAACTTTACCTAACTTACAAACACATATCAACCATCAATTTACAACGTCCTTTATTATTCATATTCACTTTTACATCGAGCGCACACAGCGACGTTCCTGAACCAAAACAAACGAATCTTGCAAAGTTGCAAAACTAAAGTATATAATATATACCTATTAACAAATCTGTCTGGCTAAAAATAGAATTCGCCGAATCTTTACACAAAATAACGACAAAGCAATGTTGCCACATGGTATGGATCAGGATGGTATTAATTGTGATATATACATAAAGATCATGTATATTCGAGAAATTGTTTCCAGCGCCAAAGTGGCAAATGTCTGAACTAAAAGATACAATGCTGAACCATACTACAAACAGGTTTCTCTCGGATTCCAAGTGACATATTGAATTGAAAGTTAATCAGTTTTGTCCGCTGATGACACCACTAGTTTAAAAAAATTATTTATATTGTAAGTTTAAAAATATATGTCAGTTATAAAAGGAAAACAATCCTGAACCAATATACAGGTTCAGGATGGTTAACGTGGTTCAGGTTTGTGTTTAAGTTTTACTATCGAAGGCTCAGGATTGTACTATAAATGAATGTATATATATATATATATATATATAGATACCTGTGTTCCAGTCATCTGGTAGTCTGTACTTCTGTGAAAATTTCGACTTCATCGTTATCTTGTACGGGCTTACTTCTTCATCGCAATGTGTTTCCTTCATAGTGAACAACATTTTTTCGTAATATTCTTCTGCTTGTCTTCAAATACGGTTTCTCCTTTATGGTTTTTTAGTCTTGTTGTTTTGTTGCTCTGACTTGTTTGTAAACTTGTTTTATTTTATGGTTTTCTCTGTCTTTATCAACATCCTCCAGCCAAACTAGTCATTTTTCTTCTTTTAATTTGTTGAGTTGGCTTTGTTTCTCGGTATTTTATATTCTTCCCTGTCTTGTTTTGATCGGTTGTTGATGTTGATCCATGTCATTCTGGCGGAGTTTTCTTTTGTTCTGTCTTGATCGTAAATTGCATATTCAAAGGTAAATTCAAAAGAATTTATAGGTCCCAAATTAGCTAAAAGACCATGTTGTTTCAATCACCCATACCTGACAAGGTATCGCTCCAACGGGGGGTTAAAACCCAATCCCTCAGGGAATATGAAAAATATATAAAGAATAGTAGGAAAATGTAACTTGTCTACAAAAAAAAGTTCGGTGCCTAAGCCAACCCAGAGAAAAATGAAAAATTCTAGGTGCGCTACTGCTCCTTGGATGTGTCCAGTTTTTTCAAGTTTATGATTTGGTCACCCTAGGCTTGGGCAAACTTTTATGTAAGGTGGAGTGGGATAAGTTCGAACCGGTTTTCGTTCAGTTTGACTTTATATTTTTTTTTGTAAATTATATTTCAAATATTTAACATTTTCTTGGTATCAACGTGAAGTAAAATTAATACGCTATAATTCGCATTGCCAAAAATACCAATTTACATTGGAAATTAGAACTTTTGTAATAAATTAGAAAAAACAGAAACTATTTCGAACTTGCCCCATACATGGGTCAAGTTCGTAAACAGCTATTTAAAACTCAGTGATACTTATCTTCATATGCTATATGACAAAATTGGAATTACTAGTCCGTCATTTATGAAATGCGTTTTGCCAGATTAAAATAAGTTGCTTAGTTTAAAAGTTATACATTTAAATATAGAGAATGGTTTTTTGCATGGCATATTGGCCTGCCCGAATTTCTATCATTGCTCCTTTAATTATTTCTGCTGATTGCGCTCTTCGGTTCGTTTTTCTAACATAATATCTAACCATTTTGGATCTAAAAAAGGTTATAAATAAATAATTTCACCAAGAAACCATAAAAAGTACAAAAAAAACCTTTAAAATTTACTGGAAAAAGCACAAGTCGGGTCTTACCCCGCTACATGCTCCGAACTTGCCCCGTGCACTAATATTTGCGTAGCAAGACCAGAGTAGTGCTTTTTCCAGCAAATTTCAAATAATCGAAAGGAATTATTTCTATCAACGGTAATAGAGTCAAAAAATCAAAGCTGGGAAAGAAAATGTCAGGAATTAGATACGTACATCGGCGGCCGCAAATCAAGAGAATCCTGGAGGTTTATAAAAAACATCAGATCCAATAAAACAGAACAAATAGCCATACACTCCATAGAACCTGAAAAATGGGAAAAACACTATAAAACACTGTTAGTAGAAGAAAGACCGGAATACAAAAACATAGAACAACATGAAGTCCTGATTCAAGGGGAGCCATTAGCAATCAACGTAGAAGACACTAAAAAAGCTGTATCACGGCTGAAAAATGGACGTGCTCCTGGTCCAGAGGGGATATATGCAGAGTTAATAAAAAATGGAACCAACAAACTATTCGAGATTCTAACAGAAGTTTTCAATAGGCACTTGCATGGAGAACCAGTGCCACAAAGTTGGAAAGAAGGATGGATTACATCTATCCATAAGAAAGGAAATAAGGAAGATTGCAATAACTATCGGGGTATAACTGTTACGAGTACGCTTAGCAGATTATATGGAAGAATTATAAAAGAACGCATATGCGAAGAATACCGCCCTTTTGAGTCAGAAGAACAAAACGGATTCAGAGCAGGACGATCCACAATAGACAGTATTTTCTGCTTATCCCAAATACTTGAGAAAAGAACACTGAGATCTCGAGAAGTGCATTTACTCTTAGTCGATTTAACAAAAGCATATGACACCGTGCCTGTTGCGAAGTTGTGGAAAGTATTGGAGAAAACCAGTATCAGCGTTACACTAATCGATGCTATTAAAGAGCTTTATAAGAACACAATAGCAAAAGTTAAAATAGGAAAAGAGGTGTCTAATGGTTTTCAGGTAACAAAAGGACTTAAGCAAGGTTGTTGTTTATCTCCCATACTGTTCAACATATATATCGATGAAGCACTCAGGCACTGGAAGAAGAAGTGTAAAGGGATGGGGCTATCTATTGGGGATGAAACGTTATATACGTTGCACTATGCAGATGACCAGGTAGTTATTGCCCAAGACAAAGAAGACCTGGAGTATATGGCTAGAAAACTAATGGAAGAGTACAAAAAATGGGGCCTCGAAGTAAATGTCCAAAAAACACAATATCTTTGCGTAGGAGGAGAAAATAATCCAGATGACCTCGACTTAGAAGATGAAACTATTAAGAAATGTGACCAATGTACATATTTGGGGGTAAAACTGACAAAGACAGGACGAAGTGATGAAGCCATAAAAGACAGAATAACCAAAGGAAAACAAGTTATAGGTGCGTTGAATTCAGTATTATGGCAAAAAAATATAAGACCGGAAACGAAAAAACGAATATATAATACCATATTAAAACCAGTAATCGTCTATGGCTCAGAAGTGTGGCAGTTATCACAAAAACTTAAAGGTAACCTATTGGCAGTTGAAATGGATTTTTGGAGGAGAGCAGCGGGAAAGTCTAGATTAGAACATGTGAAAAATGAGGACATCAGGAGACAAATGAAAGTACAAAGATCAATTATAGAAGACATCGAAAAACAACAACTAATATGGTACGGACATGTTAGACGTATGGGGGAAGAAAGACTACCCAAAAAGATATTAGAATGGGTACCACCAGAGAAAAGAAAACGAGGACGACCACCAACAACATGGATCCAAGGAATCTCAAAAGCAATGTCAGCAAGAAATCTATCTGAAGAAGACTGGCAGAATAGACAGGCTTGGCGAACGGGAACCCAAAGGCGTATTACGCTGTGAACGGGATTTATATATATATAATTATTTCTTTAACGTAAACTTTAAGCAATGTTCTTAATACTTATCAAAAATAAATGCACAAGACACCAAATTTGCTGTAAAATACAGGCACTTTCTTCAACAGCTCTAGGTTAGATAGTTACTACTCATGTACTCACATTGTATAAATGGCAAAATAGTGGTAGAATTACTTCTGAGTGAGAGACATCTATGTCAATCAGTTCATACTAATCTAGTAGAGATTTCTACTTCTTAACTTGTACAATTAAATGTATCTTATGACAGATTTAGAGCTAATACGAACTTGCCCCGTTTACGATCTTACCCCACTCCAGCTTATATGGGAACACTGAGAACAGGGGAAGTTTTAACAATTGTGGAACAGGTTACAGGTTTCGAACGTCAGACTACGAAAACGTCCCATGTATTTTGTCGGACAGAACTTCCAATTGATTTGTTAACCTTTCATTAAATTGTCATGCAAAAATCAGACTACTATGTATAACCAACATAATTCCTGCCATTTGACATGTTCTACGTGTCGGATTTATTCAAATGCGCAACATATTTATCGAACAAATATTCTTTCATATATTATATAAAGTTTTCTGTTGAATAAACTTAAAAACAACCTGCTAGTTTTCACAATCATTAACTTGTCAGGATGACAAGTTCCACAATTAAAATCACGTTCCACAATTAAAACTTCCCCTGTTCCAGTGTTCCCATACAATAAAGTTTGTCCGACTACTAGACACCGCTATTAACAACTTTTCAGCTTACAATAAACTTTTTTTTTGTACGCGGGATCCAGGCATATTGGCACTAGATAGTACAATACAGTTACTCATTTTCGGCATATTTGCGGTCCCGTTCAACTTTATAACGTGTGATCCAAAATTATTGTCACCATAGGTGGCTCTGAACGACAGAGATAGCTATACAGTGCATGTCTATTCTTAATTCAGATATACTTTCCAGTTCACGTCAACATTGCAGTGTACGTCAATCGTGAATCTAACAAGAAAAGTTAGGTTATGTAGATCTAGATAGTCAGTGTACAGCATCTTGTTTGATTTTATTTATTATTGTTGGGTACTTATAATTTTGTTAATTCTTTTTATTTTTGATTAAAGTTCTGTGTTAAAGATTTTGACTGATTTTTTATGTTTTATAATGTTAATCAAAATTAATTGATAAACCAATGATATAAATTCAAATTAAAACAAGACATACGTAATTTTTTGCACGGCTAGCTTTGATCCCAATAATTGTGGATCGCTCGTTATAATAGGCTATCGTTTTCTAGTTTATCTATAATCCTTGTTCTTGCTCTTATAATGTCATTTGAAACACGTTTTTTGAAGTTATACTTCTTTAGGCGCGATTGAGAGTAAAATTTCATAATACTGCGCGCATGCGAACACAGACAGTATGGCGTTTAGTTGCTATCTTTCAAGTTATGTATAAATATGTCAGTGCAAGAAAAGGTGTGAAAAGAATATATTAGTGTTTTTAGTAAATATATTTATTATAATTTTTGTGTCTTTGGATTTTTCTTCCTCATGAGTAAGATGAGTATTATTAAAACATTTTATTGTATATTAATTTATTATACTTCACCTTGCCTGTTTGTTACCGTGAATTGTCATTAGGTACGTCCGAACCGATATAGACACAGTCCTCGTAGCGTATTTGGTATAGCATTCGGCCAGAGATCGAGAGGTCTTGAGTTCGAATCCGGAGCAATCCTATACTTTTTTTTATTTTTTTGAAAGCGGTAAGCACAAAATTAGTTTGGTGTTTAAAAAAAATTAAAACAAACTGTTTAAAGTATATTTATTTTTAAGAAATCATATAATACAAGTATAATTTCTTATGTGCGTACAAAGTACACACACATTCTTTTTTTTTTCTTAGCGTTAATTTCAACATTAACAGTCTGCGGCTTACTGAGTCACACTGGTTTTTCGACAGATTTTTTTGTTTAAAGTTCCTAGTTAAAGTTTCTGCTCGATGGGTCAATACTAAGATCATCATCATCATCAACCTGTAGGCGTCTACTGCTGGACATAGTATACTCAGCATATATATATATATATTGTTTTGATTCTACTTGTTGATATCTACTTTGATTGGGCTAGCTCAAATTAATAAATTTATCTCAAGGTTTTACGTCATCCAATCACAGAAATGCAAAACCAATACTCAGAAAAAACTCATGGAAAAATAAAAATAAAATATAACCGTATATTAAAGAAAAATTAATTATACCAAATAATTCAAACACAAATGTTTAATAATAGAATAAACTGTGAAAACAGACAATTTATGAATCTAGAAATGCTTGTGCAAAATAATGAAAACAATTCTGAAAAATACCGCAAATTATTTTGAAATCAAAATTACCCAGTATGAATACAAATTAAATTATAACTAGTAAACAAAAGTCAATTTAAAAATCACGAAAAGGTTTCTGTGAAAGTTTATGTCAATTTAAAAATCACGAAAAAGTTTATGTCCCATTTCACTTGAGTCTCCACATAGAGGTCGATGCAACCAAAGAAAAACCAAAAGTGTGGCAAACAGAGACTATTGACGGAGAGAACAATGTATTTTGGATACCTTAGTACAGCTGCTTTCACTTGACATTGAATTTTCTTTTTACTTCCAAAAATAACATTTTTACTTTGTGCTTTTTATATACGGGCACCTAAATATAAGGCTTTTTAATTTACGAAGACCGACACTTGTTACTCATTCTTCAACAGTACCTTCTATTTCAGCTCTCTAAAACACACCCTCACTCTCGTTCTTTTCTTGTTAACCCAAAAATTCAAAATTCTCACATCCTTCAAACTATATCCTCCCTTCAGTTCCATTCGTCTCAAACAAATATCCTTACTACGTCATATATCAATGCCTCCAAACGCTTTTGCCGCTAATTGTTCTTAGAAACACTGTCTAGTGAATGTAACCGCACTGTTAACATGATAAACGCATTTGTCCAAAATTCATAGAATTATTTTAACATTATGAAAAAAAAAACTTATATCTTACAACACAATACTGGGTAATTGAAATCGGTATCTATTTTACAGGGTGAATGAAAAAATTAAATATTAAAAAAACTATTTTAACGTAATAGAAATTATCATACAATTAGATAATTAGATTTTCTTCTTTTTCCTCTCTGCTTTTCTTTATCTATGACAACTTCCCCGACCTTGGGTATGAATAAAAATCGAGATTGAAAAGAAAAGAATTTTTTTCAGACCCAAATTACTCAAGTAAACTGTACATAAATTCCAATTACGGACTCCTAGATAAATACTTATGCCCCCATTACTTTGTTTCATAATGACTACTAGATTTATGTGTTGTGAATGGCATCTTTCAATTATTTTATCCCTCAACCTGTTATCTATTTCATGACCTACATATTTTCTATATTTACACGGATTAGAATATGTCTTCGAGCAGAAATTAGATAAGTTTTTCCTTTTGATTGTGTGTTCGTATTTTGTCGCTACTCTATTTTCAGTTTTGATTTCTCCCGCATGTTCTGTCAATAATTTTTTTAAGTCATGTGCCATTTCTTCTCCACAGACTATTATTGATGTCTCTTCTTCCTTTTCGCAATTCCTTGTTTTTATACACATATTGAAGTCAACTTTGTTCTCATTCTCCTCCGATCCTTCTTCTCCAAAAACTACAGTTTCTTCCTCATCCAATATTTCAACTTCTTTTTTTGTCATGTTTGTACACACCATTTTCGGCGCAGTACTGACATTTAAATTTTCTTCTTCCTCTTCTTTCTCTTCAGGTCCTACAATTGTGTCCACCTGTATCGGTGTTACACTTCTTTTCTTCCTATTTCTTCTCCTCCTCTTCTTCCCCTCTTTTCTTTCATCGGTGTACATCGTTTGCGATGCCACACTTCTCATTTTATTAGATTTAAAATTTGTTGTTAAAACATTTACTTCATTTCCTGTGTCCTCTTCTTCCTTCTCCTCTTTATTTTCATCTTGCTTGTTAGTCATTGATGTACACACCTTATTCGGCGCTGTACTAACTTCATGTTCATCTTCTGTTTCCTTTAAACCTTCTTCCAGTATGTCCTCTCCAAATTTTATATAGTTGTTTTCAAAATTAATTTCCGTTCCATACTTATCCAATTCATCCATTCCAATGACAATATAAGGACATTCCATGTCCTCAATTATAAAACAATTTATCAAATATTCTCTATTTTTAAATCTCAATGTCAAACCAATAGCCTCATTCGTAGTCGAAATCTTTTTTGAATTAGCACTCACTAACCTTATTCGAGAAATATTATACTTTTGAGAATTTAGTCCTAAATCCTTTATCAATTGTTTATTAACTAATGATACCTCTGAACCATTTTCCAAAAGGATATCCAACTTTTTATTTTTAATATACCCCTGTACCATAACCAAATTATTGCGCCCGTATTCAACCTTTTTTTTTGCTAAAGTGATAAATTCCCTAGGGTGAGTATATATTCCTGAATTTGATTTTATCCCTGTTTTTAGTGAGTGCTCTCCCGAAAAGACGGCCCTGCTCTATTGCTTTCTACTTTCACATTGTCTATTTCTTGGTGTCCTTGTTCATCTTCTCCTTCTCTGATTAAACTTAGATTGTTTATTTCTCTGTTTTGTTCTCTTCCTTGTCCATTGTGGTTGTTATATTGGTTTCCTCTGTTAAAATTTTCCCTTCCTGTATTTGGCTGACATGGTTGACTGTTATAATTTCTCCCATTGTTTTGAAATCTATTTTGCTGATATCCATTTCTATTCTGCTCATATCTATTTTGATGAAAATTGTTTGTATATCTTTGTCCTTCGTTATCCCTATATCCATTGTATCGGTATGTATTTTCATTACGAGACGGTCTGTAGTTTTGTGTTCGGTTTGTTTGGTTGTTCCCATTGTTTTCCGTTTGCCTACGTGTCCTTCTTTCTTTTCTTCGAGCCTCTCTTACAACTAAGAACTGGCATAAACTGTCCATGTCCCTATATCCTTGCAAGGTGACATAGTCTTCCATTGTATTGTCAAAATGTCTTGCTATCAATTCAACTAGCTGTTCTTCCGAATAATTATAATTTAAATATTGCCCACTAGCGTATACTTGTAATGCATATTTCTCTTCGGACATTCCTAGTTTTTCATCATATTTCCCATTTTGTAGTTCACTATTCACGACCATCTGTTTCTCTTTTCCCCAATAATATCTCAAAAATTTTCTTTCAAATTCTTCCCAATCTTGTAACTCATTTTGCTTACTCTCGAACCATAATGCTGCTCCATCCTTAAAATGATTCCTTATCATATCCTTAACCTCTTCAAACTCTTCATATCCTTGTTTTTTTATTTTTAAGCATCCTAATAAACGGAACTGGGTGCTGTTTCTTTATATCCCCGCCAAATTGGACCTTATTTTCTGCTCCATTGTGTATAATTAGTTGCCTTCTTTCTCCAGTATTATGTTGTGTTTTTACTTCCAATAGTTTCTTATCCATTTTTTTAAATCTATCCTCTATTTCCTCTTCTCTACCTTCTACATGTTTCTCCAAATTATGTAGTTTCTTGGTAAGTTTTTCTAAATTTTGGCTAATTTCCTTTGTTTTCTGCTCTACTTCATGTTTAATCTGCTGTAAATACATTTGTACCTCCTCTTTATGCTGTTCTAGTCTCTGCTCCATTTGTTTAAAACCTAGATCTTGTCGTTTACTGTTTTCGTCTATAAGTTTTTCTATTCTTTCTGCTTGTTTTTTACTGTTTTCTTCCTGTATCTGTAGCATTTGTAATATCCTATCCATTGTTGACATTTCTGTGGTACTCTCCTTGATTGTTGTTTCTGTAATACTAATTTCTTCGTCTACATTTTCTATTCCTTCCTCACTATAACGTTCTTCTGTTTCCTTTTGTTTTTTGTTGAGTCTTGTCTCCATTTTCTTTCCTTTTTCTGGACTTAACAATGTGAACGTACAAACTAACCGAACTATTAACTTTGCCTATTCCACAAGAATGTTGATCAAATAAAAATATCTAGTTATGTAAAAAAATTGTTCCAAGATTATTCAAAGCGAAAAAGGTTTGAATAATAAAAATCAAAAATACTTTGTCTAAATTTGGCAGAGAGAAAAAAATTAGAAAAATCCTGTAAGAATTTATATATTTTCCAGTACACTTTGTCTGGGTATTGGTGTTTCTGCTTTTGCCTCACACGCTTGGGCGACAATATTGTTTTGATTCTACTTGTTGATATCTACTTTGATTGGGCTAGCTCAAATTAATAAATTTATCTCAAGGTTTTACGTCATCCAATCACAGAAATGCAAAACCAATACTCAGAAAAAACTCATGGAAAAATAAAAATAAAATATAACCGTATATTAAAGAAAAATTAATTATACCAAATAATTCAAACACAAATGTTTAATAATAGAATAAACTGTGAAAACAGACAATTTATGAATCTAGAAATGCTTGTGCAAAATAATGAAAACAATTCTGAAAAATACCGCAAATTATTTTGAAATCAAAATTACCCAGTATGAATACAAATTAAATTATAACTAGTAAACAAAAGTCAATTTAAAAATCACGAAAAGGTTTCTGTGAAAGTTTATGTCAATTTAAAAATCACGAAAAAGTTTATGTCCCATTTCACTTGAGTCTCCACATAGAGGTCGATGCAACCAAAGAAAAACCAAAAGTGTGGCAAACAGAGACTATTGACGGAGAGAACAATGTATTTTGGATACCTTAGTACAGCTGCTTTCACTTGACATTGAATTTTCTTTTTACTTCCAAAAATAACATTTTTACTTTGTGCTTTTTATATACGGGCACCTAAATATAAGGCTTTTTAATTTACGAAGACCGACACTTGTTACTCATTCTTCAACAGTACCTTCTATTTCAGCTCTCTAAAACACACCCTCACTCTCGTTCTTTTCTTGTCAACCCAAAAATTCAAAATTCTCACATCCTTCAAACTATATCCTCCCTTCAGTTCCATTCGTCTCAAACAAATATCCTTACTACGTCATATATCAATGCCTCCAAACGCTTTTGCCGCTAATTGTTCTTAGAAACACTGTCTAGTGAATGTAACCGCACTGTTAACATGATAAACGCATTTGTCCAAAATTCATAGAATTATTTTAACATTATGAAAAAAAAAACTTATATCTTACAACACAATACTGGGTAATTGAAATCGGTATCTATTTTACAGGGTGAATGAAAAAATTAAATATTAAAAAAAACTATTTTAACGTAATAGAAATTATCATACAATTAGATAATTAGATTTTCTTCTTTTTCCTCTCTGTTTTTCTTTATCTATGACAATATATACATATACCCTCAGCTCTTTCCATCTGTCTCTGTCTTGTGCGGCTTGCATCCAGTTACTGATAACACGTTTCAGATCGTCGGTCCATCTGGTTGGTGGGCGTCCTCTGCTATCCATTGGTTGTCTGATAATCTGGTGACGTGTGCTGACCAATTCCACTTTAGCGACGCTATTTTTTCGACAGCGTCTGTTGAATTGTTCTTCGGCATAGTTCTTCGTTTGGGATTCGGTCTCTCAGAGAGACAACCAACACCCAACATCTGGCGCTCCATAGCCCTCTGAACTCTGAGTTACGTGAATCTTGTTCACTACCTTCTACTGAGAATACTGATAATTTAATCGTCATTGTTGAGATAAGAGCTATTCCAGCATGACAATAGGACGTCATAAAGATCGTCCTAACAAAGTGAGAGAAACTGTACTACTAAAGGTGCTGGTTCTAAATACAATATGTGAGGTTATCTATCGGTAACTGTAATAAAGGGGGTGGGAGAAGGATATTTAAACACTAAGGTTTAAAGGAGCTTTTACCATGAGTACTAACATTTTATTCAGAGCAAATATATACAAAATAGAGTAAGAACAAACCTAGGAGAGAAAGAGAACAAACATACATAAAACAATAATTGATGCAACAGTAATGTTGATCGAGAGAAAAGAGAAAACAAAGAAAACTACTAACTACAAAGTACTTACAAGAGTCTGTCACAATAAATGTTTCTGATTGCGCACTATTGTCTGTCCAAAAGTCACTTCGTCACTTGTTCCACGATGTTGCAACGGTGGATGAAGGCAACGGGATGTTGCGTCTTCTTCTTAGTTGAGAAACAGGTGAGTCCCTACCGGACCTATTGAAACACTTTTACGTAGATTGAGAGAGCAAACGAGCGTGTTGCAACCACCTTGAACTGGAGCACACCTTACACTTTTGAGAGTCGAGCCTGGCAACGGTGTGTTGCCCAGATCTAGTACTGAAACTCTTGATAGGTACTTGGAGAGTGAGGGAGGTACCAGGATAGAAAGTTATTTTAAGGCACATGTCTTTTAGGTGCACACATTAAAAACCAAACACTAACTTGTCCTTTGTACATTTACACTGTTGACAGTGTTGCATCTCAAAGATGGACTTACTTTTTAACAATATTTTCAATCATTTTACATGGTCGAATAATTACTCGTATTCGAACAGTCATATAATGAGTAATACGAATATCGTCTATATTCGTTGCTGACATGGTATACATGGTTCAAAAACCTTACATTAGCAAAAAAAAAAACATGCACGACGAAAATCAAAACTATGTTAATTTACCGTTTTTTATCTCACCTTATTCTAATTTAATGGCCTAAATATTTATTAGACCTAAATATTCTATTTCTACATCTTTTATGAATACCTATATAGCTACTAGTTATTACCTTAGTTAGTTTGTCATAACGGAGTCGATAAGACAATAATTATTCTCCAACACTATTGAATATATCAATCAAACAGCTGTCGTCAAGGTGGGTAACGAAACAACGCAAGCTCAAAAAATTCTGAGGTGTAAAACAGGGATGCATTCTTCCCCCCTACTGTTCAGTTTATATTCAGAAAGTATCTTCAAGGAAGCTCTTGAGGAATGTGAAAGCGGCATCAAAGTAAATGGTACCTGGGTCAATCATATACGATATGCGGATAACTCGGTCTTAACAGTGGACAATATAGAAGACCTTCAAAACCTTCTTAATAAAATTGGAGAACATAGCAAGAACATGGGATTTAGCATCAACACAAAAAGAAGAAGTTCCTTATAATCAACCGTCAATTATGTCAACATCAAAATGCAAGACTAGCATAATATATCAATCAAAATGTATAGCGCGCAAGAAAATTTAAGTACCTGGGAACATGGCTATGTGAAGACTGGATGTGAAAATTAATGCCTGGTTGCACCAACCATTGGCGTAGTTAGACTTTGAGCTTGGGGGGGGGGGCACGGCTCCCTGAGCATCTTGAAGTATGATTAAGGGACCCAAAAAGCCCGCCGCAGGTGCCTCGGAGGCGAAAATTTTTTTGAGCACCACGCCCATTTTTCATTAAAAAAATCACCAATTTTGCTTCTTTTTTTTTACCTGATCATATACATAGTCACACGAACAGAAACCATTTTCTAAACTTACAACTTAAAATCTTTATTAATTAGGAATACAAGTTATAATTTTACAAAGGTTCTTTTTATAAAATTACAAAAATAAAAATGAAAAAACCAATTCTTTTAGTAACGGGTATAGGTACATGTCATATAAGTAATTATAATAATGTTATTTTAGGTAAAACATATACATCTTATTATAATTTTGCTACAGAAACATGCTTCTAGGAAATTAACTCTTGTCTAAACAAGAGTTAATTTCCTATTTTTTTCAGCAAATTTACATAAAACTTTTTCAGCTGTTATTTTATTTTTTACGATTTCATTCTCTATATGTATTATTGAGAGATTAGAAAATCGATCCTGAATCATAGTAGCTCTTAGCCAAGTTTTGATTCTCCTCATAGCTGAAAAACTCCTCTCACAACTAGAAGAACTTACTGGCAATATTCTAGAAATTTGCAACAGTTTATACAGGTTGGGATAATATTCTTTTTTAATATGCTGCATTATATTATCTATATTTATTTCATGTCCTTTTAGTTGCAACATATTCTTCATAACCACAGCTTCAGCATTTAAAGAGAAAGTATCAATTTTCAATATATTTTTATAATTGTCTACGAAATCTTGTGCATTCTCCATATCTAATTTACAAAATGCATCAACTGATGTGGCTAATGGTAAATTTTCAAATCTACTCGTAAAATTAACTATTATATTGTCTAAAACTTGGTAGTAAATATTAATTTTCCAGTATTCTTTAGCCGTTATATCCTTTTTCAAGTCAAGTGTATTGCTTTTTCCTATAGTTGACTCAGTAAAAAAGTCATTTTGCTGTCGTCTTCTTTTTGAAACTCTTAAAGGCTCCAGTGAAATTTCGTGTTTTTCAGCAAATTGTTTAATATCTTGCCAAATTTTAAACTCAGATCTGTAACCTTTAAAAGTTTCAATAGTACTTGTTATTAGATCACTAGCCTGACCAAGAGTAGTATTTGTGTCTTGGAAACATTTATTTAGAACATTAATTATAGAAAGTACGTTATGGAGTATATGTAAAGAAACTACAAATTCAGGTTTAGTTATTGTGGTCAATAGCCCTATCGCTTCTATGGATTGCTTATCTCTATTTTCGGCGATTTCTTCTTCTAACTCGTTTTTTTTTTGTGTTTTTTTTCTGGGGTGGGCCACCAGAATTCTGGGGGGGGCCGTGCCCACCCCTGCCCCCCCTAACTACGCCAATGGCACCAACTGATCTTAAGCTTAAGACGTAGGTACCTTAAGCTCAGCTTACGAAATATACGCGTTGCACCATTGAGTCTTAGATCAATTTTCAGCTTGTCACAATGGATTTGTATGAACAAGGAACAAATATATAAACGGTGTCACACCACCTAGTTTATAAAAAGTAGCTTATATTTCTTCCATTCATAAAAAAGGAAATAAGTTGGATTGCTCAAATTACAGAGGAATATCGGTAACTATTACATTAAGCCGGGTGTACGGGCGCGTTCTTAGAAATCTCATTGAGATGGAGTATAGGGAACAAGAAGAAGAAGAACAGGCTGGTTTCCGCGCTGGAAGAACTTGCACAGATAATGTCTTCTGCCTAAAACAATTAATTGAAAAGAATCAGCAACCAATCAAGAGACCCATCTCATGTTTGTTGACCTCCGTAAAGCATACGACAGCGTTCCTGTGACTAAATTGTGGAAATCACTACAAGAACCTTAAAACGAGGCAAAAATTAAAACGATCGAAAATATCTACCAGAACAACACAATAAAAGTAAAAGTAGGTGAAGAACTAACTGACCCAATTGAAGCTGGCAATGGGATAAGACAGGGAGATTCCCTGAGTCCTCTGTTGTTCAACCTTATCATGGACGAAATAATAAAAAAAGTAAGAACAAAAAAGGATACCAAATGGGAGAAAAACAACTAAAATAATCTGCTATGCAGACGACGCAATACTAATCTCTCAAAGTGAAGATGATTTACAATGTATGCTGCACGAATTTAATATAACCGTAAGAAAATTTAACATGTTAATTTCCCCAAAAAAGACTAAATGCATGGTTATAACAGCAGATCTAATAAGGTGTAAATTAGAGCTGGACGGTCAAATAATAGAACAAGTCATGGTGTTTAAATATCTAGGCATCACACTATACAGCTACGGAAAGCTCGAAACAGAAGTGGAAGATTAGGTGAATAAAGCAAACAGAGCCGCAGGTTGCCTGAATGAAACAATATAGAGAAATAAAAACATCAGAAAAGAAGTGAAAGGCAGAATTTACAAAACAGTAATCAGACCAATAATGACATACGCGGCAGAAACACGACCTGATAGAGAAAGGACAAAAAGAATGGTAGAAACAACAGAGATGAAAACATTGCGAAAAATCGATGGTAAGACGCTGTGGGATAGAGCTAAAAGTGCAGATATACGAAGGAGATGCAGGGTGGACAACATTAATAACTGGGTGAAAAGCAGAAGAGTAGAATGAAACGACCACATAAGTCGAATGACAACAAATAGAGTAGTAAGGACGGCGAGAGACGTTTCCCCAATAGGAAGACGATTAGTGGGAAGACCAAGAAAAATATGGAATGACAACTTACTGGAGGCACATTGAAAAACAGACAGAGTAATGTCTATATAAAAAGAAGAAGAAGAAGACTACAAGAAACTAACATCCGCTACACTCTAATCAAAGCCTTAAAAAATCTATATGAAAATTCTACATCACAAGTAAAAATTGGCAACACACTATCTAAAAAGTTCATCGTTAACAAGGGTCTGCACCAGGGCTGCTGTATTTCACCAACTTTGTTTAAGATATATGTTGCAAAAGCACTAAATCAGTGAAAACATAAATGCCACGGTATGGGTATAGACCTCGGAGAGGTTTGTTTATATACCTTACAATTTGCTGATGACCAAGTCAGCATAGCTAATGATAAAGACGATCTACAGTATATGGCAAGAAAACTAAAGGAGCAATATGAACAGTGTTGCTTGGAAATGAATGTGGAAAAAACTAAATACCTACCCATAGGAGCTGAGTTATCCAATATCGAACTAGAGGATAATGAAGAAGTCACATCCTGTAGTGAATACACGTACCTGGGAGTAATCTTCGATAGAACGGGAAAAGATGATGAGGGAATAAAGAAAAGGGTAACACAAGCTAAAGGAACAATTGGCTGCCTAAATGGAATACTTTGGAGCTCCGAAATAGGAATACAGCGAAAATACAATATCTATGAAACACTTATTAAAAGCAGCCTACTTTACGGAGCAGAAATTTGGAGAATAACCGAGAACAACAGGAAAAAATTAGAAGCTGTAGAAATTGATGTGTTTAGAAGATCGTTAGGTATATCCCGTAGGGAAAGATTTCGAAATGAGGAAGTAAGACGACGAACTGGAATAGATGGTTACTTAACAACAGACGTTGAGAGGAAACAGTTGATTTGGTATGGTCATGTTCAAAGAATGGAAGACACAAGATTGCCCAAAAAGATTATGCAGTGGGTACCACCAAACCGCAAAAAGCGAGGAAGACCCAAAAAGACATGGAAAGAAGGGGTAACCAAAGCAATGAGTACAAGGGATCTTAGAGATTGCCAATGGGATGGTAGAAGAATGTGGAAGTTAGACATCGGACAACGTCGAAAGACGTTCTAAAACCGATACATACATACATACACAATGGATTGTCACGTGGACTACATAGATAATAATCAAAAATAATGGTGCAACATAAGTAAAACGTAAAGTGGCCTATCTATAAACTGAGCTGGGCTAAGCTGGAGCTTAAGATTTGCTGGTGCAACCAGGCATAAATGTCGGATAGAAAGGGCCAGAAGCGCATTCATAAAATTCAGAGACGTCTTTACGAGCTCTGGCTTTGACTTGAACCTAAGAATAAAATTCACGAAATGCTATACAGGGTGTCCACAAACTCTACCGACAAACGAAGACACTAGATCCTCAAATAATTTTAAGACAACTTTACCCAATTCACCTAGTCCGAAAATGCTTCCTAAAGGAGCTAGAGCTATTTGAAATGGCGTCTGGTAAGTAGTTTTTCTAGAATACCTCCGGAACGCTTCTATACAGAAAAAACAAAAATTGGTATGGTTATTTATATTTCAGAGATAAATCGACTCCATCTATTGCGAATTTCTAGTACCGGTCATAGGCGTCCGTTTTGGGTAGGGCAACGGTTATTTTTTTTTTGTGTTTAATTTTTAAGCACTTTTGACTCTGGATTATTAAATTGTGACGTATTCTAGTACTAAAAGGCTTTAAGTCGATAGTATACACCGTTTTCTAGAAAAATCGATTTGAAAATTTTTCGTTTTTTGAATTTCAAAAAGAAATTTCAAAAAAAAAAACTATTTAGGAAAACGAAAACTTGTACGTTTAATTATATTCCAAAGATGACTCGATTTCATTAATTGCGAATTTCTAGTACCGGTCAAATGCGTCGGTTTTGGGTAGGTCAACGGTTATTTTATCGCATAACTTTTTGTCTTTAATTTTTAAGCATTTTTGACACTAGACTATTAAATTTGAAGGTATTCCAGTACTAAAAGTAACTCTTGCTTTGAGTTGGTAAAATACACCGTTATTTTTTTGAAAATTTTTTTATTTTTTTTTTCAAATTCAAGAGACGAAAAATTTTCATATCGATTTTTCTAGAAAACGGTGTATCCTACCGACTTAAAGAAAGAGTACCTTTTAGTACTAGTATACCTTAGAATTTAATAATCCAGAGTAAAAATTCTTAAAATTTAAAGGCAAAAAAGTTATGCGATAAAAATAACTGTTGCCCTACCCAAAACGGACGCCTATGACCGGGACTATAACTTCGCAATAGATGAAATCGGTTTATCTCTGGAAGATAAATACGCTTACCAATTTTTGTTTTTCTAACGAGAAGCGTTCTGGAGATATTTAAGAAAAACTAATTACAAGACGTCATCTTCAAAGAGCTCTAGCTCCTTTAGGAAGCATTTTCGGACTAGGTGAATTTGGTTAAATTGTTTTTAAATTTTCTGAGGAATCTCCTGTCTTCGATTGTCGGTAGAGTTTCTGGACACCCTGTATATGGTCGGTGTCCCTATATACTCTGGGCTAATTAGCAAAATACAAGGAAAAGTTATTTACCAGCAATTTAATTGCTGGAATCGAATCTTATTATTGTATGTATTAATAATATAGGTATGCAAAGTCCGCAGATAGTGTGCTACTTTTTTTTATAAACAAAATGTCGCCCGAAAATCGTGATTTTTCAATTTTTGCTCTATAACTCCAAAGATTTTAACTTTACACCAAAAATACCCAAATAAAAATTCACCGCAATTAAATTCTGCATAGAGACGTGTTTTTCCCGATTCATTTCGACGAAAACTTTCCCCGGAAAAAGCGGGTTTTTCCAACAAAATCTTTAATTTTCAACTAAAATTTTAGATAAGTAATTGTTAATCAATAATTAAATAACTTGGTAATGTAAAAGCCCTTCTCGTATAGATTATAATTCCAGAAGCCGATGGAAATTGAATGAACAGTTTAGCAACAATTGAATTGTTAATTAAAAATTTACGGTCGCTATAAATTATGGTGCATAAGAATAGCTATGATTTTTTCATAAAAATGCACAATACCTATCTAATGTACTTTACAGAATTAAAATTGGAATATTTAAGCGGCCTCAGGAATATTTTAAAATTATAAACAATTTTTTGGCTTATAAACAAATAGAATATCTCGGGAAATATTAAACTAAATTAAATTATGAAAACAGCATTCGAAAACTAGCAGCAGGACGCTTCTTCTAAAAGAAAAAACGTTTAATTATTATGAGTGGTTCTTGAGATACAACCGGTCAAAGTTGACCGGAATTTACGGCAAAGATATAAACAATAGGATCATAATTTTTAAACCATCACCTTTTTATTTTTGTCCTCTTTCTCCACACCAATTTTCATATCTTTAAAATACTCATAACATATATTATTATAATAAAAACTATCGATAATACGTATGAAAATGGCCAAAAATAGCAAAATTCCAATCAAAAATTAGGTTGGAGAAAATTTAACCCTGAAAGTTCAAAATCGGTATACGTTAAAAAAATGCATTTTCTCGGCTTCCCATGGAGCAATTTCCTTCATTCTTTTTTTGAAAACTACATATTTTTGCCAGTTGTAGGCTTTTTAGATAAACTTACTACAAGTGTACCTTTTAAAGTCAAAAACATAAATATTTTCATTTGAAAGCTGTATAATTATTTAAACAATTTTTATTTAAACAAATTAAAATTTTGTGTTATAATAAATAAATAAATTTATTATAACAAAACAAAAGCAAGTTTGACATTTAGTAATGCGTTAGTTCGATGGCTCTACTCGAGTTACTTGGGAACAAAAAAAGAATGAAGGAAATTGCTTAATGGGAAGCCGTGAAAATGCATTTTTTTAACGTATACCGATTTTGAACTTTGAGTGTTACATTTTCTCCAACCTAATTTTTGATTGGAATTTTGCTATTTTTGGCAATTTGCACACGTATTATCGATAGTTTTTATTGTAATAAGATATGTTATGAGTACTTTAAGGATATGAAAATTGGTGTGGAGAAAGAGGACAAAAATAAAAAGGTGACGGTTTGAAAATTATGATCCTATTTTTTATATCTTTGTCGTAAATTCCGGTCAACTTTGACCGGTTGTATCTCAGGAACTACTCATCATAATTAAACGTTTTTCTTTTAAAAGAAGCGTCCTGCCGCTTTTTTTCTAATACCGTTTTTACAATTTAATTTAGTTTAATATTTCCTGAGGCATTCTATTTGTTTATAAGCCAAAAAATTCTTTATAATTTTAAAATATTCCTGAGGCCGCTTAAATAGTCCAATTTCAATTCTGTAAAGTACATTAGATAGGTATAGTGTATTTTTATGAAAAAATCATAGTTATTCTTATGCATTATAATTATTGTCGTTATTATAGCGACCGTAAATTTTTAATTAACAATTCAATTGTTGCTAAACGGTTCATTTAATTTCCATTGGCTTCAGAAATTATAATCTATACAAAAAGGTCTTTTACATTACCAAGTTATTTAATTATTGATTAACAATTACTTATCTAAAATTTTAGTTGAAAATTAAACATTTTGTTGGAAAAACCTGCTTTTTCCGGGGAATGTTTTCGTCGAAGTGAATCGGAAAAAACACGTCTCTATGCAGAATTTAATTGCGGTGAATTTTTATTTGTGTTTTTGGTGTAAAATTAAAATCTTCGGAGTTATAGAGCAATAATTGAAAAAAAATACGATTTGTCGGCGCCATTTTGTTTATAAAAAAAGTAGCACACTATCTGCGGACTTTGCATACCTATATTATTAATATATACCATCAAAAGATTCGATTCCAGCAATAAAATTGCTGGTAAATAACTTTTCCCAAAAATGGCCTATTCTCCGATAATTATCAGCCCAGACTAATATGACATGAAAGACTCGAGCCCTCCGGGCTCTCGTGTCTATTGCCAGACAACAAGTTTTCGAAAAATTGTCGCATTATTGTAAATTTATTCTCACTCTCTTGTGTTATTAATGTTGGTAATTCTAATAATTATTTTTTCTGATACTGAATTTACATATTTTTTAATAATGTTGCTACCAGTAGGTAAGCTTTTACCACAAAGTTATTAAATAAATTAAAACATCTCGTTATAAGTAGTGGGTAGCCCAGGGATTCCATACCGGAGTCATTAAGAAAGGGAGTTGAAATTATTAATGACCAAGTTTATGAATGACTGGCGTCGGATGAAATATTCCAAGATGGACAGGAATTACTAAACAGAAAAACCAAAACCATACAAAGATTTTTTTTAAATAAACGCCCTTGAAATGTTGGAGTCCGTAGACAAACAAATTCGAACAACAAAAATACTGTCTTACGAAAGCAAAATAAGAAATAAACTTTACCACCAGATTTAATAAGCCTGTAATGAAAACAAAATTATCAGTAGTAATTGCACAAGAGCTCTAAAATTATTGAATTTTTCCCGAGTGACACTTTGACATGTCAAAGTGTCACGAGGGCAAAAATTCTATAATAATTTTAGAGATCGAGTGCAATTTGTTGCGATTTACAAATTACTACAGTTAAACACACAGTTGTTATAAATATTTGACGGTTGAAAGTCATCACTTTTATAACTTTTAAAACAGTAATTGTCATTAATGTCACTGAATGTATTTTTTCGGAGCAACGAAGGGCATTTGATGTAATATACTTGACGACGGGATATTATCAAAAATTATCGGGTATAATATCACAAGAGAGTGAGAATAAATTGACAATAATGCGACAGTGTTTCGAAAATTTGTTCTCTGACTATTGCCCAATGACAACAAATTTGAGTAAAAATGAAGCATTATTTTCTTATTTATTCTTACTGTCGTGTGATATTCGTAAGATTATTTTTTAATAGGTACGTATATTATGGATATTTTCTTAAATGTGACAGTTGTCAAAACTAGGAAACTGGTTGCCATTAAACAGAAACAATCTACTTAAAATAAAAAGAATGTGTGTGTACTTTGTACCCACGTAAGAAGTTATACTTATATATGATTTCTTAAAAATAAATATACTTTAAACAGTTTGTTTTGATTTTTTTTAACACCAAACTAATTTTGTGCTTACCGCTTTCAAAAAAAAAAGTATAGGATTGCACTGGATTCGAACTCACGACCTCTCGATTTCTGGCCGAATTAGTCGAGGTATTGAAGCACAAAAAAAGGCCTTACTCTCGATTTTTGGCGCAGTAAGACGGATTTTAATGCAGTTTGGTGCGTTGGATTCGTGAGAATGTCAGGAAATTTTGTGAACTATTGTAATGAATAAGAAATCTGAAATTGCATTTGTGCATAAGAAAAATTCATTTCAAAAGTGCATTTTGAAATAGGCAATTATTATAAATTTGCAACCCGGTAAATAGTTGGGCAATATCCCGATTAATTATTTTAATTATTTTTAATTATTTTTAATCATTTATAAGTCCATATAATAATAGTCTAAGATGTCAATAACCATTAATAGTAAACAAAAAAAATTCCCTTATGTGGGAATCGAACCAAGTACTAATGGGTCCGTAGCTAAATACACATACCGCTAATCTACGCAGACACTTGCTAGACAACGGCGATATTAGGTATAAACAAAACAAATTGGTAAGTAAAAATTGTAAAGAAAATTACTACATACTTAAATGTATTATAAAATTAATATATTCCTAAATTTTGGAAGAAACATTCGTAAATAGGTATTATTAATATCTATTAATGTTACTAAATGAAATATAAATATTTTGACGTTTCACAATTTGACAATTCACTTTTAACTGCAGTGCCTTAAAATTTTTAAAGCACCGGTGCTTTAAAGTAGCATTTTTAACGCTCCTACGGAGTGCTATAAATTGCATTTTTAACACGTTTGTAGAAAAATATATTTAAAAACACTAATATATTCTTTCCACACCATTTCTGGACTGATAAATACATAAATTAAAACATTTAGTAACGAACTCCATACTGCCTGTGTGCGCAGATTACTAAAATTTCACCCTCAATGAAATCGCGCCTAATCAAGTATAACTTCAAAAAGGCAGTATAACTATTAACTAACCTTTGTTGTTTCTCTTCCCACAAATTTTAACACGCAACAACCATACATTACATAACCAAACCGTCAACCATCCACACCACAGCTGTGCTACAGCTGCCATATTGGATAATTTTTGACATGTCATTTGAACATCCAATCAGAACAAAGTTATAATGCGCATGCGCCCGGATCATAGGTTTTAACATATAAAAATTCACCCTCATATTGCGCGTAAAGAAGTATAACTTCAAAAATTCTATCGGTAATTTTCTACAGTAGATAATTCTCAGTATAATTTTAATCTGATTGGACAGAATTAAACACGTGATCAAATATCTTACTATACGATTGGAAGTTAAAATCATCAAAAAATAATCACTTTAATTTTTATTGTTGTAGCTTTTTCTATTGGTCAGAATCTCCTATGAATGAAATAATCATTTTAATGGACACATATTTATATGGGGTGTAACAAAAAGACAGGTCATAAATTGAGTCACATATTCTGGGCTGGGACCAAAAATAGTTTGATAGAACCTAACTTACATTTGAAAATACAAAATGAAAACCGATATTTTCCAATATATCGAAAACTATTAGAGATTTTTTATTTAAAATGGACATATGGTATTCTTATATCAGAAACATCTTAAAAAAATAACAGTGACATTTTTGCATTTTATAAAAATTTTATGTTGGTTTTGTTTACGTAAATGGTTTTTGTTTAACATAAAATTTTATGTTAAAGAGGAAGTACGACAACAAAGCTTAAAAGCAAGTAAAGTGGCGGGATCTCTTAATGACACAATCTTAAAGAACAAATACCTAAACAAGACACAAAAATAAGACTATATAAAGCAGCAATTAGACCTATATTGACCTACACGCTGAAGACAAGACCTGACACATCTAAAACGAGACGACTACTAGAAACAACAGAGATGAAAATACTTCGACGAATATCAGGAAAAAGTCTGTTGGATAGGGAGAGAAGCGAAAACATAAGAAGATTATGCAATGTAGAAGACATAAATGGATGGGTGACAAAACGGAAACTGGAGTGAAACGAACTCATTAGTAGAATGGCAGATAATAGGGTAGTACGAATAGCATGAGATAAGTCACCAAATGGACGAAGAAGTATTGGTAGACCAAGAAAAATATGGTGCGATAATTTAAATAATTTAGGAGGCTAATATTGGAAAAGAAACAGGCTTTAAAGCCTACATACAAGAAGGAAGAAGAAGAAGCTTAACGCTGTGTCGCCGTTAATATCAGACTTACTCCTATTTTGATTACGGTTCAAACATTCAGTGGTACATCATTACACAAATTAGGTACATTAGTACTTCATAAAATGTCATCAAGCTGTTATATAAGTGATGTAAAGCGATAAATAATCCCTGTTTAGTGGTACTTTAGCAAGTACCATTTGATTTAGCTCTATAAAATCATTCGATACCCTGACATTAAACTACTTTTTACTACGACACGGTACGACATACGAACCGAGCAAACAACCTGCGGTACTTGCTTACACTTTCTCCAACTACGAGTACGACCTTGCCATAATTACATTCCACAATATTTTTCTTTCTTACTGTGAAATATTCCGGTTTTGACCGATTGCGACAATTTTTAGATAATAGAATTTTTATTATTATAGTTGAATTCAAAAATTGCATATTTTGTGCTGAATTCTGGAGAATTTTAACTATTTATAATGGGAAATAAGCCACAATATTATTAAAAAAATTATTTTTATTAACGTAATTTATTAACAATTTATTAATATTGGCAATATCATTTTAAAGTCTTCTACTTTAAAATATGTATCTGAATTGCCGATATAAATGAGTCAAATTAAATAAATTATTAGAAGAATTTTTTTACTAAGCAACAACAGTTTTGTTTATGTTAGTAGTATTTTGTATTTTGACAACGGCACCCGATTTGGGCGTCGAAACGTTAATAAAAATCATTTTTGAAGTTATACTTCTTTACGCGCGATATGAGGGTGAATTTTAATAGGATTAAAACCTTTGATCCCGGCGCAGTCGCATTACAACTTTGTTCTGATTGGATGTTCAAATGACATGACAAAAATTATCCAATATGGCAAAACAAAAAAGTTTATAATTGTAGTGATTTTTAAATAATTTTTAAAGCAACAGGTACGTAATAATTGTAAATGTATCATAGGTACCTACCAAAATACATAGTATGTAATATCATTTGAGCTATCATTTGAACCTACCAAAATACATAGTATGTAATACTTTTATTTACATAATTTGATTACCATCAAAATTTCTATCAATATTCACCTAATATATTGTTTTCTTACTCTATGTTTTGTTGTATTTTTTCAATTCCAAATCATTTCAATTCAAAATCAAAATAATTTGATTTACATAATTTAAAAATGTCAAAAATTTAATCCGTTTAGTTAGTCGATCTTCGCACATAATGACACACTGTCTCCGTGGCGAAGCGTTTAATGCGAGTGAACCCCAATACAACGCCAATACCAGCCGCGCTGGTAAGTTGGTTCAAATCCCAATAGAAACTTTTATTTTTTTTATACATTTTATGATTGTAAGTATATTTATTATATAATTTTATTTTCAGAAAATACGTATTTAGTTAAAAAATTTTCCGACAATTAACGTTCAGAAATCATTTGTGGCATTTTTAATGTGTTTGTGTGTTTTATTCTTTTATTATTTTGATTTTTGGCACTGTTTTAATAAAAAGAAGTAGTAAGCATAAATTAGTTTTATATTTAAATAAAATATAAATAAAAAGTATATTAATTTCATTTATAATCACATAATCATATAATAGAAGTATAACTTCTTACGTGCGTACAAAGTACACACACATTCTTTTTAATAATATTGTGGCTTATTTCCCATTATAAATAGTTAAAATTGTAAAAATGCCACAAGAAAATAGCTTCAGAACATTCTGGAGAATATTTGGTATATTAGTAACTTTTTTTTATTTATTTATTCATTGCGAATTTACAATCTACAATCTACTTCAATTAAGTAAAAATAAAAAAATATGAAAAAAATATTTTTAAGAAAAACTTTTTTTTTAGTTACGAGTGACTAAAATTAAACATATTATAAAAAAAAATAACTAAAAAGCAAAAAATAAAAAAAAATTGAAAAGTCTAACACATTCGTCAACGAAAATCGTGGCGCGCCTTCATCGAATAAACGGTTTTCGCACCACGCTTTTCTTTAACGAATGTGTTAGATTTTTAAATTTTTTTTATTTTTTGCTTTTTTGTTAATTTTTGAAGTTATACTTCTTTAGGCGCGATTGAGATTGAGGGTGAATTTATTGTTGATCTGCGCGCATGCGCACACCGACAGTATGGTATTGTATTAGTCGTTATACGGGCTCTGATTGGATGTTGAAATGATCTATCAATAATAAATAATTGTTCAATATGGAAGTAAACAAATGTATAATATATTAGTTTTATTATAAAAATTGATTAAAAAAATGCCACAAGAAAATAGCTTCAGAACAACATTAGTTTTATTGTTGTGAGGACAGAAACAAAAAAGTTTTATAACTGTAGTGACTTTTAAATAGTTTTTAAAAGCAACAGGTACGTAATAATTGTTAAATGTATCAGTATCCTAATAAAAAATTCCATAGGTAGGTACCTACCTATTTGAACCTACCAAAATACATAGTATGATTAATATGTAATACTTTTATTTACATAATTTGATTACCATCAAAAATTCTATCAATATTCACCTAATATATTGTTTTCTTACTCTATGTTTTGTTGTATTTTTTCAATTCTAAATCATTTCAATTCAAAATCAAAATAATTTGATTTAATTCAAAATGTCAAATGTTTAATCCGTTTAGTTAGTCGATCTTCGCAAATAATGACGCATTGTCTCCGTGGCGAAGCGTTCAAGGTGAATGAACCCCAATACCAACCACACTGAAAAGCTGGTTCAAATCCCAATAGAAACTATTATTTTTTTTATTTTTTTTTATATACATTTTATGATTGTAAGTATATTTATTTAGGTATTATATAATTTTATTTTCAGAAAATACGTATTTAGTTAAAAAAATTCCGACAATTAATGTTCAGAAATAATTTGTGGCATTTTTAATGTGTTTATGTGTGTTTTATTCTTGTATTATTTTAATTTTTGGCACTGTTTTAATAAAAATGTTTGAGAAGTAGTAAGTATAAATTAGTTTAATATTTAAATAAAATACAAATAAAAAGTATATTAATTTCGTTTAAATCATATAATAGAAGTATAAAGAAGTATAAGTTTAAATCATATAATATGTTTAATTTTAGTCACTCGTAACTAAAGAAAAGCGTTTCTTAAAAATATTTTTGAAGTTGTACTTCTTTAGGCACGAGGGTGAATTTTTACATTCCCTGGCGCATGCGCACACCGACAGTATGGTATTAGTCGCTACATCTTTTAAGTTATGTAGCGCAAATAAGGTGTGTGTGAAAAGAATATATTATTAGCGTTTTTAGTAAATATATTTATTATAATTTTTATGTCCGTGGATTTGTCTTCCTCCTAATAAGTATTATTAAAAATGTTTATTTTCAATTAATGTATCTGTCACCGTGATTGTAATTATGTCCGAAAAATAATCGACTGAATACAAAAGCGGTGGTAGCTTATCGGTAGAGCATTCGCCTAGGGATCGAGAGGTCCCTGTTCAAATCCGGATAAGGTCATATCCTTTTTTTTTTAATTTTTGGTATTCTTTTTGTTCTTTCTAATATTAGTTTAATATTTAAATACAATTCAAAAAAACTGTTTAAAGTAGATAGGTATATTGATTTCGTTGAAATTATAATATGAAGTTAGATTATATTATAATAGAAGTATAACTTCTTACGTGCGTACAAAGTACACACAGACTTTTCATATTTTTTTATTTTTTAGTTTTTAGTCTTACACTTTTCAAACATTAAAATATATCGTCATGTTTATTAAAAAAAAGTAGTCGGAATCGGCAAAAAATTTCAAACTTTATTGTTTATTTATGAAGCATAACGTAAAGAATTAACGTAAAAAGTGAAATTATGTATAGTTCATATAATTAGCTACAATCCGTAAAAGTTTCAAGTTTCTTCATTGTAAAAAAAAAGAGAATTTAAGCAGTTTCCGTTAAAATCGTTTTTTTTTATTTAAACAATTAATAAACAAAAAAATATTTAGAATAATGGAAATAAAAATATAATAAGCAATATTTTAAATCTAAGACTTTTCGTTAATAAACTGCTTTCTGGCTGCATCACCATATCTCCGGATTTTACAATATATAATCACGTAGAGACGACGAAAATAGGAGAAAGCAAATAGAGGACACTTAGGGACCGAAAAGGACCGAAAGACAGTTTCTAAATACTCAAAAACTGAGTAAAATGAAAAAGATAAAAAAGGGTTCAAGGCAGGTTTTGTTTATATGCACTGATAATGCATAAGGATGCTGAAATAGTTGCTATATGGAGATGGTAGTCCAACTCTGAATCAAATATAAACAAAACCTGCCTTGAACCCTTTTCTATCTTTTTCATTTTACTCAGTTTTTGAGTATTTAGAAACTGTCTTTCGGTCCTTTTCCTAGACGAAGAGAAGGTAAATGCGTGGCCTAAGTGTCCTCTATTTGCTTTCTCCTATTTTCGTCGTCTCTACGTGATTATATATTGTAAAATCCGGAGATATGGGATTCAGCCAGAAAGCAGTTTATTAACAAAAAGTCTTAGATTTAAAATATTGTTTATTATATTTTTATTTCAATTATTCTAATTGTTTAAAAAGTAGTAAACTTTGTATCTGGGGCTTTTCGTTGTTTTCCTCGTAATACGAGAGATGTCGCTAGATTGCGTCTCAAAAGGTGGGTTCATTGCATCGCGATGGTTTGCCTTAAAAGAGGCAGAATGTTTATATTCCCTTCAGAGTTGTGACTGCATAAACTTCACTGATGAAGCATAAGGATGCTGAAATAGTTGCTATATGGAGATGGTAGTCCAACTCTGAATCGAATATAAACAAAACCTGCCTTGAACCCTTTTTTAAAAAAATATTTATTGACTATATTCGTGTATTGTTCCCGCGAATGCATGTCTGCAAATTTTCATTCATTTGCATTGAAGAAAAGTCAGTCAAATTAACGTCTAAAGATTTGATGCAAACTATTGAAGTAAAGAAAAGCATTTAATAATAAGTAAATATGATTTCTGGCAACGTGCGTTGCGCTGAGTGTGTAAATATTAATTGTATTTTGCTCCTGCATTAAACCCGTTTTTCGCGAAATGCAGAGTAAATCAATTACAGCAAACGCTAAAGTGTGAAGTTAAGTGAGTAATCTTCGCGCTGAACGAAAAATAATAAACTAAATATTGAAATTGTGCTCCAAATTGGCAAAAATCAAAGGTAAGCGTAACACATAAACAAATAAAACGTCATCGATATTACGATATTCGAAGTGGATTCTTGTTTGATTGGAACGCGGTGTTGCCAAGTCGACAGGGAAGTCCTGTAAGTAGGGAGGAGCGAAATAGTATATACTGCTCAATATAATTTTATCAAAAAAAAAAGAAAAAAAGTAAGACGCTACACTGAGAAAGGTTAAGTTTCCGCGGAGATAGTCCGAACGAGACCTTTATCGCAGTAAAACGAACCAGTTGTAATGAGCAGAGAAGATAAAAAATACGAAGAGCTATTATTTCGAACAGAAAGTGACGGTACCACGACAGACGAAAACGGCAAGAAGAGAAAAGAGGAAGAATTGGAACGGGCTTTTAACAAAAGTCGAAAAATAAGCAGATCTCCCTCCTACAGAAAGGAGAAAATGGAGGAGAATATACAAAAAATTATGGAAATGATGGCAGGAGTAAGTCTAAAAATCGAGGAACAATCAAGAGAACTTAGCGAGATGCGTAGAGAGCAGAAAGAATATAGAGATGAAATAAGAGAGCTACGCCAGGAGAATGTAACATTAAAAGAAGAAAACACGAAACTAAAACAGGCAGTTTATCAAATAGAAGAACGGCTTGAAAGTTTAGAAAATCAAAAAAGGCGGAAAAATATAATTATACAGGGATTGAACATAGATACAAATGGGCCAGATATCCTAAAACATGCAATGAAAAATTTTATGCAGACAGAATTAAAAGTAGATGTACAAATAGAGAAGGCTCTGAAGTTAGGAGAAAAAGTTTGTCTGGTTGAGCTTGAAAAGGAAGAAGATAAAAGAAAAATCATGCGAAACAAAACCAAATTGAGAAATCGAGAAGAAGGTCTAGTTTATATCAACGATGACCTATCAAAGAACGACAGAATTGTACAGAAACATGTCAGACAAAAAGCGCAAGAACTAAGAAAGGAAGGGAGAAAAGTGAAAGTAGGGTATAAGAAAATATATGCCGATCATGAAATATGGCGCTGGGATGGAATGAACCAAACGTTGGTGGTAGAGACCAAAGCAAAAAACTAAGCAATAGCAATGAAAGGAAACAAATGACGAAGAAAAATGCAAAGAATAGGATTACGAACTATGGAAATAAAACAAATCAAGACAGCAATAAAAAAGAAAAGCCGAAAAATGACAAGATACAGTTTGCAACAGGGATAAATAAGAAGGAAACGACGCAGGCAATGGACAAGGCAATAAGTAAAGATAACAAAAAGAATACTAAAGTCAACTTGGGTACATGGAATGTAAGAGGCACATACGAAACAGGAAAACTCAAAGAATTAATTAGAGAAATTAAAAGATATAATGTAGAAATAATAGCTTTACAAGAGACAAAACAATTGGAAACAGAAATAGTAGAAATAGAAGAAGTGGTATTTTTCAAAAGCGGGGGAGAAACCAGAAGGTTAGGAACAGGTTTTATAATACAGCGAAAATGGAAGGAAAGAGTAATGGCATTCCAACCAATATCAGATAGACTATGCACAATAAGATTAAAAGGGGACAAACGAAACATAAGTATAATAAATGTACACGCACCGATTGAAGATGCCACAGAAGAAGAAAAAGATGAATTCTACGAGCAATTGGAAAGAGAATATGATAAATTACCAGGGTTTGACATCAAAATAATAATGGGAGACTGCAACGCCAAAGTAGGAAGAGAGAATATATACGAACACATAATAGGGAAATATAGTAAGCATGAGGTGTCGAACGATAATGGCCAAAGAATAATAGGCTTTGCAACAGAAAGGCAAATGGTGATAAGAAGCACACAATTACGCCGAAAAGATATATATAAAGGAACGTGGATTTCCCCTGATAAGAAGACAGTAAATCAGATAGACCATATTTTAATAGAGAAGAAGCATGCAAACAATGTAATAAATGTAAAGAGCATGAGAGGAGCGGACTGTAACTCTGAACACTACCTGGTGAGAGCAGAATATAAAATCGAGCATAACATAAAGCGAAACAATAAAACAACAGAAAAAATTGGAAAACAATTTAACATAGGACTACTAAAAGATAACAACACACAGAAGAAGTATGAACAGGGAATAACCAACAGACTAATCAGGGAACAAGAAACGTCAAGCCCAGACAAACAATGGCAAAATATCAAAGAAGCAATCTTGGACACAAGTAAAGCAATCCTAGCGAAAACCAAAAGAAAACACAAAACAAAAGATTGGTATGATGAAGAATGTCAAGAAATAGCAGAAGCAATAAGAAAAGTAAGACTCAAAAATCTCACAAATGACGAAGAAAGCACTAGAGAAGAATACAGAGAATTGAGAAAAATCATGAAAAGAAAATGTAGAAGCAAAAAGAGAAAATACAACGAGAACAAACTGAAAGAAATAGAAGAAAAATTTCAAAAAAAAGAAATAAGATCATTCTACCAGGAAGCAAAAAAAATGGAAAGAGGATATCAAAAAAACAACCCATATATGAGAGATGATAAAGGGATGTTGCTAAATGAGCCTGAAAAAATAATGGAAAACTGGCAAAACTATTTCACAGAACTGCTAAATAAGAGCGAAGTACAAAAGGAAACAAACCATGAAATTGAAGATGATCAGATAGCAATAGAAATACCCACAGAACAAGAAATAAAGAACGAAATAAAGAGCTTGAAAAATAACAAAAGCCCAGGAATAACAGAAATATCGGCCGAAATGATAAAATCAGGAGGGAAAAGACTACAGAAAGAGATATATGATCTGATAAAAAGAATATGGGAAGTAGAAAAAATGCCAGAAGAGTGGACCATAGCAAGAATATGCCCTATACATAAAAAAGGTGATAGAATGCTATGCGAAAACTACAGAGGCATCGCACTATTAGAAATAGTTTACAAAATCTTGGCACAAAGTATAAGTAAAAGGCTAAGTCATTATTCGGAAAAAATACTGGGGGAACACCAGGCAGGTTTTAGAAACAACAGATCAACGACTGACCAAATGTTTGCCTTAAAAGAAATACAGACTACCTGTTACGAACATAAAACAGTACTATATGCTTTGTTCATAGACTTTAAGCAGGCTTACGACATAGTAAATAGACAGCAGATGTACGAACTGATGAAAGAATTGGGGATACCAAGTAAAATTGTCAGGATGATAAAGATGACGATGGAAAACACAACAAACGAAATAGCTTGGAAAGGGTATACATCCAAAAAGTTTGAAACCAAGGAAGGATTACGACAAGGAGACCCACTATCAACAATGACATTCAATCTAACATTGGAAGGAATAATCAGGAAAAGCAGAATAAACATGCAAGAAACGATATTTAAAAACGGCCACCAATGCATAGCATTTGCAGATGATCTGACGCTATTAGCAACAGGCAAAAAAGAACTACAAAAGTTAATGAAAAACATAATAACAGAAGCCAAAAAATTCGGACTTAAAATAAATGAAGAAAAGACAAAGTATATGATAATGGGGGAGATCCAAAAAGAAAAAGAGAATAACATCATAGTACAATTAGATGGAGAAAAAACATACTCGTTTAAAAGAGCCAAAGAAATTATTTACCTGGGAGCCAAAATAGATGAAAATGGTCATGAAGAAGGGGAGATAAAGGCAAGAATAGCTAAAGGAAATAAAAAATATGGAGCATTACGCACATTATTGAAATCCAAATACGTATCAAGAAAAACAAAAATAAGAATTTATAAGACTGTTATCAGACCTACAGTAACATACGCAAGCGAAACATGGGTGCTCAAAAAGTCAGAAACAGACCTGTTAGAAAGATGGGAGAGAAAAATGCAAAGAGCAATATATGGAGGTGTGAAAATAGAAGGTCAGTGGAGAAGAAGAACCAATAAAGAATTGGAAGAACTATATCAAGAGCCAACGATTACGACGACGATCAAAGCACAGAGAATACGATACTTGGGGCACATAGAGAGAATGGGAAGTAAACGAATGCCAAAAATGGTACTTTCACGAAGACCAATACAAAAGAGGAGGAAAGGCAGGCCAAGGAAAAGATGGAAGGACAGTGTATATGAAGACTTGAAGAAAAGTAACATTGGGAGATGGAAAGAACTAGCATTGGACAGAAGGAGATGGAGAGAGGTTGTGAAGGAGTGTATAAAAAGACTGAAGTGTATTTAAATAAAATTTATAAGTTATGTAAGTTATATTAAGTTATTTACTATATTATTTATGTAATCAGAAATGTAAACATTTTAGCCCTAGGCCTACAAGGCTTGTTGCGCTTAATAAATAAAATAAATATGATTTCAAGTTTTTGTCTTGTGACAGATGTCGTCCATTGACGACTTTCTGGAATTCACCTAAGTAGCATTGAATCTGGTCAAAGTCTTTTTAGGCGTATGTCAATTAATGGAGGATTGAATAATTCATCTATAAGATGGTTTGGATGGTTTTTGCTGTGATTCATGTTGGACAAGGCGAAAACGGCGGGTTCTTTGGAGAAAATATTCCCATTAATTTTTTTTGCATAATCACATTCGTGAGATATTCCAGAATAAGATTTAAGAAGTCGCCCACGCGAAAATTGGTCCAAATTATTTTTAACAATTTTTTTTAATCAAAGTGCAAAAATCAGTATTTTCGGCTTGGACAATTTTTTTTACATTTTTTGGACCATTCTGGATAAAAAAGGTCTCTTATAATTTTTCCCTAAAGTTGATCTTTTTCGATTTAAGAGCATTTTAAAATTGAAAAAACGAAAAATGGCGATTTTCAAGGCTTAATAACTCGGTTAAAAGTTATTACTATGAAAGTCAGAAAGTGACTAAATCAAATTTTAATTCCTCTCCTACAAGATCCTGAAGAAATTTTTGCCATTATTTGATTACTAAGTTGTTATTTTTAAGTAATAATAATGAGCGCCATGCACGTTTTAGGCGGCCGTCCATGATGAGTGCGAAAGAGATGCCATTCAGGCAGTCCAATGGCGTATCGCACTCGCACTCACATTTGCAGCCGCGTCAATACGATCTTACCGCTCATTATCAATAAATAAAAATAACAGCTTAGTAATAAATATATGACACAAATTTCTTCGCGATCATGTAGGGGAGGCTTTAAATTTGATTTAATCACTTTCTGACTTTCATAATAATAATTTTTAACCGAGTTTAAGTCTTAAAAATGGCCATTTTCGCGTTTTTCAAATTTTAAATTGCTTATAACTCGAACACGATCAACTTTAGAGAAAAATTACAATAGATATTTTTGGTGCAGAATGGTATGAAGAATCAAAAAAAAATTTGTCGGGGCCGAAAATATTGATTTTTGCAATTTGATTGAAAAAAATTGTTAAAAAAATTGGACCACTTTTCGCGTGGGCGACTTCTTGTACCTTATTCTGGGGTGTCTCACGAATGTGATTATGCAAAAAATTTCATGGGAATATTTTTTCCAACGAACCCGTCGTTTTCGCCTTGTCTATGTGTATTCTGGAGTGGTCAGCGATCACGTCATTAATGACAGGAATGTTGAGGTCTGCCTGAAGGGCTTGCCTTGATGGCATGGGGCTTTAGCTAACATACGAATAGTTTTTGACTGGAATATCTGTAATATTTCGGTGTTGAATGGTTTGCTGCAGCCCCACAGCTCGATTCCGTATGTCCACACTGGTTTGAGGTTTGAGTATTGTTCTATAGATCGTCACTTTATTTTCTAATGAGAGTTGCGATCTTCTGTTGATTAGCCAGCTCATATTCTTAACTTTTAGGTCGAGATGTCGTCGTTTGGCTACAATATGTGCTTTACAAGTAAGTTTTTCGTCTAGATGAAGGCACAGGGACTTTACTTCTGTTTTTGTTGGTATAGGTGAATTATTTAGGTGTAGTTGTGAACATCTAATTCTTCGATTTGTGAATTTACTTGGCAAGATTTGTTTATGTTGACGTTTATTTTCCAGCATCCAAGCCAGTCTTCTAGTTCATTGAGATAATTTTGCAATTTGTTAAATGATAATATTTCGTTGATGTCTGATGCTAGTATGCCATTGTCATCCGCAAATGTTGCCATTAGTGTATTTTCGCTAATAAGAATATCAGAATTGAAAATTTGGTAAAGTAATGGGCCAAGTACACTGCCTTGAGGTACTCCGGATTTTATTTGATGGTAGTTGGATAGGGTTTTTTCGTATTTAACTTGGAAGTATCTGTCAGACAAATATGATTTAAGGACGAGATAGATTTGGTCAGTTAGTTAATTTTTTATTTTGAAGAGAAGACCCTCGTGCCACACTCTATAAAATGCTTGCTGTATACCGAGGAATGCTGATATACAGGCTATGTTTCCCTTCTAGGCTCAAATTTATTTTGTTGACTAATCTATGGCACTGTTGTATGGTTTAAAACTGGTGCTCTGGGATCAGGTTTTCTATAGGTATTGTTGTTTCTATTCTGTTAACGATTAACCTTTCAAAGATTTTTGATAAAGTGGGAAGAAGACTTATTGGTCTGTACGAACTGGCTTCAGTTGGAGGTTTACCAGGTTTAGCACCTTTTCTTTGAAGATTTTTTAAGATTTCGCCATTTAATCCTAGAGCTTTATGGGGGTTGAGCAGGTTGATCTCGTTACGGACTTCGTTTGGTGTGAAATATTTTAGTGATTAACTATTTAGATTATTAGTAGTAAAGTAGTATTTGGATTTTGACAACGACGCCCGATTTGGGCGTCGAAACGTTAATAAAATTAATTTTTCAATTTAATTGTGGCTTATTTCTCATCTAAATAGTTAATCTAATAATTAAACCCATAAAACCATAATCTAATAGTTATTTCCCATCTAAATAGTTAATCTAATAGTTAAACTATTTAGATGGGAAATAATGCAAAAATTAAACGTTAATAAAATTATTTTTTCAATTTAATTGTGGCTTATTTCCCATCTAAATAGCTAATCTAATAATAAAACCCATTAAACCATAATCTAATAGTTATTTCCCATCTAAATAGTTAATCTAATAGTTAAACTATTTAGATGGGAAATAAGCCACAATTAAATTGAAAAAATAATTTTATTAACGTTTCGACGCCCAAATCGGGTGTCGTTGTCAAAATACAAAATACTACTATTATTAGTAGTATTTTGTATTTTGACAACGACACCCGATTTGGGCGTCGAAACGTTAATAAAATTATTGTTTTCAATTTAATTGTGGCTTATTTCCCATCTAAATAGTTAGTCATAAAATGCCTCAAGGAAATAGCTTCAGAACAACATTAAATATTTTAGTGGTAATGATAGCTGACAGGGTGCATTAAGGAAGTAACTAATTTTCTTGTCGTTAGTATCGTTGGCCTGTGGGGTGGAGAAGACGGTCGATAGATGTTCTGCGAATCTGTTGGATTTCTATATATCTGATCGAGCCCAGGTTCCGTCATTTTTCCTAATCGGTGATGACATTACTACATACTTATATACATGATATTAGTAACATGTAAACGAAATGCTTACATGTATTAAAAATAATTCCTATGTAAATATTAAATAATAATAATATAACACTATGGTAGGGGAGCAAAGTATGTTAAATTTTCAGGAACTTGAACGTTATGGGGACCTATTGGGTTGTGATTATTAGGTCTTAAAACCAAAAAAGTTAAGTAAAATTTTCTATTTTAATGGGGACTTTCCATTTTTTAATTTAATTTTCCATTTACAACAAACGTTTTTTCCTATTATAGCGCCATCTATCCATAATTCTAAAAAATGTCTCAAATAAAAGTTGCTTATTTTTACGCAAAGAATCCAAATCTGCAATAAAAATTTGGGGGTCCCATTTAAAATTTTAAAGTAACCCCCCACCCCATTTCCGTGGGGGGTCGTTTGGTACCATTCGATAGATTTTTCAAAAACATTCTGAAAGTATATTTTGCTGTCTTTCGATCTTATGTTCATTTTGCGAAATATCGCGGGTTTTGTATTTAAAATTTTAAATTTAGCCCCCACCCTTCTCAGTGGGTGGTCTTATTTAATACCCTTCGATAGATTTTTGAAAAATATTGAAGACGTATTTTTTATTTTTTCGATCTGACATTTATTTCGCGAAATATTCGCTTTTTAAAAATTCGCGAATTTTAAAATTTGAAATACGAATTCCGCGATATTTCGCGAAATGAACACCAGATCTAAAAACTGAAAAATATTCAATATTTATGAAAAATCTATCGAGTGGCACCAAACACGACCCTCACGGAGGTGGGATGGGGAGTTACTTGACAATTTTAAATGGGAGCCCCCATTTTTTATTGCAGATTTGGATTCTTTACGTAAAAATAAGTAACTTTTATTCGAGACTTTTTTCGAATTGTGGATAGATGGCGCTTTTTTTTATTATGGCCTTGGCCTAGCCAATTAGCCAGATAGATGGCGCTGTAATCTAAAAAAAAACGACTGTTGAAAATGGAAAATTAATGGAGTCACCACTGGAGGAGTCCCCACTAAAAGTGAAAATTTTACTTAACTTTTTTTGGTTTTAGGACCTACTCTTCACAACCAAATAGGTCCCCATAACTCTCGACTGACTGCACATTTAACATACTTTGCTCCCCTACCATTACTCGTTACCCAGTAGACAGTAGACCGTCAGTTAAGCATGGCATACCCTTTTTTATTTAAATAAGTTCTCTTATTATATTCCGCTTGAAATTATTTCGATATGATTTTAAGGAACCAGATTGAGATCTTTTTAGAATGGACTGTAACAATTTATATCTTGAAGACAGTAGTAAGGTCAAATTAATGAAGCGGATACGCAATTGTAATAAGTTATTTTCACCACTATAGTTGCTAGTAATAGTAATACAATACGATGTAAAATTTATAAAAAAAACTAACTCGGGCGAGTAATATTTAATAGACCTGGATCCCGCGTACAAAAAAAATTATTAATAGCAAGCTGAAAATTTGTTAATAGCTTAACGGTGTCTAGTCGGACAATTGATGCACGGGAACACTGGAACAGGGAAAGTTTTAATTGTGGAACAGGTTACAGGTTTCGAACGTCAGACTATACGAAAACGTCCCATGTATTTTGTCGTATAGAACTTCCAATTGATTTGTTACCCTTTCAATAAACTCTCATGCAAAAATCAGACAGCTATTTAGCATTGAGATTGCTATTTACCACCAATATAATTCCTGTCATTTGACATGTTCTACGTGTCGGACTAAAATGCCCAATATATTTGTCGGACAAATATTTTTTCATATATTATATAAAGTTTGCTATTCAATGAACTTAAAAACATCCTGCTAGTTTTCACAATCATAAACTTGTTAGGATCACACGTTCCACAATTAAATCTTCCCCTGTTCCAGTGTTCCCGTACATCAAAGTTTGTCCGACTAGACACCGATAAACTATTAAAAAATTTTCAGCTTGCTATTAATCAACTTTTTTTGGTACGCGGGATCCAGTCCTATAACTAGTGTATTTGAACGTAAGTTATACCTATATTATAAAGACATAAAAGTATTGGAAACATTAGTAAATAGAAATGAGAAGGTGCCTTTTAGAACCTACATTAACAGGTCTTTGTAACTATTGACAGGTTTATTTTGTTAAAAACGTATAATTGTTCCTATAATAACTAATGAAAGTAATTGTATTGATAGTATACATCATACATCATTAGTTCCAACTAACATACACACCATTAGTTGCACTTATTGTGATCAATTTAAGATACAAAAAAAAAAAGGTTTTTTGTCTGTAAAAATAATTATTTCAATATTTTTTCCAAAAACACGTTTTTAATATAGACTATGTAGACTCTTCTTCTTCTTTAAGTACCGTGCCCAAATTTTAGGCGAGGTTAGCTTCCATGACAATTTGCCGATATCGTTCTCGACTATATAGACACGCACACAATATTCCAGCTAGAGATTGCAATTGCTGGGTCCAGCATCCAGCAGTGCAGCTGAATCCAGCTCTTTTTTTACATGCTGGATCCTGCAAACCGTGCTGCATCCAGCAGTGCGGATCCGCAAACGTGTCAAATTCGAAATAAGTTACTGAACTAATGAAGACTAGCCTCTTCATTCAAAGCCGTGAGGCGGCAACTTGCCATTCTATCGCGCTAGGAGTAGCTCAGTATGCTGGAAAGTTTCTACAACCTAAAAGTTTGCATCGATAAAGCATTGATAGACATTGATTCTGCGATAAAATTCTCTGCTGGCGAGTGGTCAATAAGTTGATGGCCACTATCTAACCGGTAAAACTGGCTGAAGAAGCTCTTTGCAGAAGAGAGTCCTTTGATAACGGCCGACACAACCATGACATTGGCCTTAGACAAACTAAATAGCCAGAACTCTAGCCTTAATGCCAATCTATTGGAAGCACCAAGCAACATAATCGCGGAATGGTATCTCTCTGAAATAACAGCTACATTAGTGTACTTACAAAATCAAAAAAGTATGACGAAAGACTAAACAATCCTGGTTATTTCCCCATGCCGAAAAAGAATGCAATGCGACAAGAGATGAAAAATTTGTTGATTCGTATAAATAAACAAGTAACTGTGAAACCAGTGCAAGAGATAATGGAAGAAGATGGGCTAATTAATCCGGAGCCTGTGAATTTTACTTTGGAACAAGAACTTGAGATTGAATTGAAAAGAGAAAAAGAAAACTTTTGTAACCAAAAAAAAATTTGGTTCTCAAAAAGATTACGAAAAGATTTTGGAAAAGGAAATGGCCGTTTATGAGACCAAAGGAGTGGAAGGCGATCATTTGTCAATGGGCTATTACTATTTGATGACCTTAAAACCGACCAGCACAGAGGGCGGAAGGGCTTTCTCCGCAACCGGCTATATGTGCAGTTCTGTGCGAAAAGGTCAGGCCAATGTTTTTTAAGGTCTTACTTCCAAGAAACTTAATAATTCATGTTTAAAAATTTAGAAATTTAAAAATTTAGAATACAGACAAAAAAACATTAAAATCGTGTTTTTATTGTGATTCCACATTTTGCTGGATCCAGATGGATTCAGGCCAATCTTGCAAAAATCCAGCTGGATTGAAAATGCTGCTGGATTGCAATTCCTAATTCCAGCTATAAAGAACTGATATGAATAATACGTGGCGCGGAAATGTATTTTCATTTTGATGGAAAATAAAGTGTGTGAGATCTTTAAGATTCCTCGATATATTACCACAATTCGAATGTTCCTAATTTCTTTAGCATTGTTGTTTTTAACGTCCATGTCTCACAACCCTACAATAAGATAGACCACACATAACATTCTTACAGGCTTCTTAAATGCGTGGCTCATCAAACTGATTAGTCTAAAATGGCTGCATTTGGTGGTTCTGCTTTTCCTGATTGTAAATTAGCATTGCTTATTTTATTTTATTTATGAAACAACTCATGTGGATGCATTTGTCCAGGAGTAGATTCAAACAGGATGAAGAAGGAGAAGAAGAAAAGCATCATTAGGTACTTATATTGATGAAGCACAGAAAGGATAATTAATATTGTAAACGTTGACGTTTAAAAACAAAGTGCGACCTTATATAGTTACGGTTACTTTATCTATAATATTTTAGTTTTCTTATAGTTTAAGTTAACAATTAGTGATACCTGTCAAAACAAAGGATATTAGTAAAGTAATTCTAAAAATAAAAACTATTATTGAATAATAATTATTGTAGTAACTAAGCAGCTTACAACAATTAAAGCAATACACGTGTGCAAATATTTTTTTAAATTGTAACAATAAATTATTTTAAAAACATCTTTGGTATTATCGGTACATATTAACGGAAATACTTACCTACGTACTATAATTATTCGAACGCATAGAATTTACAAAATGTTTAGCTTTACATAGTGGAGTAAATAGATTGGCAAAAGGCTTCTAGAATAGATTTTGGTGGGCACTTTGTTGCTAAAATGTAAAACATATTTTATTTCGTTTCTAATATCTTTCTAATGCAAAATCACTTGGTGGTCCAAAAATCGTTGCGGGAGGGGAGTGGTGGGGAGCCTTACCAAAAAAAGTGCTAATTTTTTTTCATCATTTTTCGGATCTACGATATCCGAAAACTCATTCCTCAAATTTGCATATCGATCCGGACATTAGAAATATTTTTATTTTATTTATAAAAATGCATGAAACCATTGTTGTATACGGAGCGCCTTCATACAAAATCACTTGTCCTGAAAACCCATATTTTTAAAATCATTTACCTCGCTCTACCTCGAAAAATATTGGGTCTAACAAAAAATGGCTTTCTATAAACGTTATAGACCAAACATCAGAGAACATGTCAGTTTTTTTATAATTTCGATTAGATAAATAGTTTAAGAAAAAATTTACATAACGTAGTGCGGCGAACGCAGAGATGCGAGGAAGGGCGAGATTCCTAATCCGAAGTCAACTGCAAATCGACTCTAGTGATGGCGATGTTGGTAGGGTCGATTTTTCATTGTGATGCCGATATGGATGGGATGTGGGATAAGGAATACATACATAATACCAGTAGCGGCTCGTCAGAGGAGGCAACGGAGGCTTAGCCTCCCCATAATTTTTTACACATTTTATGTCATCTCTGGGACATAATATTTCTATAATTATTGATGAAATGTCACTGTTTTGTTTATTTTGAATCACGAGAAACAACAAGCGCTCGTACTAATACAAAGTGTAAATTATTGCACACTTGTAACTAACGCATTTGGAACGCATTTATATTATATGCCCACCTATACGCTGTGAGCAGCTCCTCATATCTCTACCGAGGGAGGCAGAAACCAGACTCCACTCCGTTGAGTCCGTTGTGTTATAAGTTACGACAAACTTCTCGAAACCAGCAATATAGTTTCCTATGCGTACAATAATACTCGATAGAGAAACGTAAGTAATATTATATCGCTTCACGTCATACTACCCAGAAATATAAGGCTAGGCAGGCTAAACCAGAATTAGGCTCACTGGTGTTTTTATTTATATTCTATAAGGAAGTTAATAGTCATGGTATTTCTTGGTGTGATTTTATCATTTTATTTTTTTAATTAGTGTGTGGTGAATTTTTGTATTTCATATATTTTTATTTGTGTTGTTATTGGCCTGTTAAGGTTATTTTTACAATTTATGTATCGTTGTTTGTTTATATAAAATGGATAAGTTAAACGAAATCAAAATATCTAAAGATATAATTGACTGGCTGCTCAGGAATAATTTTAATACTTTAAGTATATGTAATAAAGCTTATATTATTAAAACCTTAGGAAGACCACAGCCAAATTTACCTATTATTAAATCTTCAGGTAATCGTCAAAATCGTGCATTTAATATTAATTGGTATAATAAATGGGACTGGTTAACCGGGTCTATTAAGATGGAAAAAGTTTTTTGGTATCCTTGTATCTTATTTTTAACACAAACCGAACATACAACGTGGTCTAAAATAGGATATTCATATCTAAAAAATTTACCTCGTTCAACTGAAAGACATTCCAAATCTAAAGATCACATATTTTCGTCGTGTAAATTAAAACTTTTTGCTAAACAAAATATAGTAACTGCTTTAGATACAGCTCAAAAAGAGGCCATAATTACTTACAATAATCAGGTTTTGGAGAATAGGATGAATTTCAAAAGGCTTATTGATATAACAATATATTTGGCTTCGCAAGAATTAGCTTTTCGCGGACACGATGAAAGTGATGATTCCATTAATCGCGGCAATTACAAGGAGCTTTTATCGTTGTGGGGTAAATATGACCCAAAATTCGAAAAATTTCGTTAATTTTAGATTTAATTTTTAGTTTTTATAAAGTTCTGTTAGTATCAATAATTCTAACAATATTATTAATATTAATTACAAAAGCTCTTTATTCTACATCTCAGTTATCAATACAAGCATGCGATAAGAGGGAGGGTCCCCGTAAGGTAAAATGTAAATAAAAATGGTCAAAAACAAATGGATCCTTAAATTACATTTTTTTGCTAGTGCAAATTTGTCTAGATTTTTTATAGTTAGAGCCTCCCCTATTGTAAAACTCACGAGCCGCCACTGCATAATACATAGCCATAGCCTAAAAATTTAGACATTTTTGGCTCGTTTCGTTGTACCTACGTAGTAACACTTTTAGAATACGTACTGTCAGTTTTAAATGATATTAACGAATTTATATTATTATTAATCGTAATAATAATAATAGGTAGGTATTGCTATATATCTTTGAGGTACTGTTGTACAGTTTTTATTGATTATCCAGATTTAAGGCTTAGGAAGAAAGAAGAAATCTTGGCTGAGGAATATCAGAGATTGGACTAACCTCAGTGTTGAACAGATATTTCACGTTGCAAAAGATAGAGAAGCGTTTAAAGAAGTGATCGCCAACCTTCTTTAGAAGACGACACAAGAAGAAGATCCAGATTTAGCCATACAGCTCGCACTCCCTCATAGGGGAAAATTCACTCATCCCAGACACCTACGTTGTCAAAAGTATTGACCTGTGGGACTCTTTTCGTGTTATCGAGCCCTAGGTGACTTGGTACATCGGGGTTTGTCTCAAAAATTTTCTTACATATTATGTAGTATTATATAAAGTTTATTAAGGACGTCGTAACGTGGTTAAAGTTCGAAAGCTTGGGATATATACATCTAAAATTGCATCGGTTTTTCCCTGGCAGCAAATTTCGCATTCAAGAACAAAGGATAGTAGGTAATAAAAACAATTAAATCTATGTACCTATTTCTTGTATATAGTATAGAAACAACTGCAACTGAAAAGACCAAAATACCCGAAGGATGGACAATAGTAACTTGGAGCGTAAGAGGTCTCAACGGTAAGGAGACAGAACTTGCAGAAGAATTTGATAAGGCTAGAATAGACATACTAGGTATAACAGAGACAAAAAGAAAGGGCAAGAGCACACAGTTTCTAGAAAATGGCCATTTTTTAATCATCAGCGGAGTATCGCAATTAGAAAGAGCAAGTGAAGTGGTTGGTTGTTTAATCAATAAAAATTTGACTAGCAGCATTAAGGATTGGGAATGTATCACCGAAAGGATCCTGAAAATAAGGATGACAACCGATGAGAAGAAGCTACTTAACATATTTGTCATATACGGACCAAATGATACCGAAAGAGCGAAGACCAAGGACATTTTTTGGGAAAAGGCGACAGAGCTTGTAGACAGCGCAGAAGGGAACACAATAGTAATGGGAGATCTTAATGGTAGAGTAGGCATAAAAGACAACGACTCCTCGGATGTACTAGGGCAATATGGAGAACTAACAAGAAATAATAATGGAGAACGTATTATAGACTTTTGCAGAGAGAATGATCTTTTAATAATGAATTGGTTTTTTCAGCATAAAGATGTGCATAAATTCACCAGAGAAGTTAAAAGCAGAGGAGAAAGATCTATTATGGATTATGTATTGGTGAACACATCTTTAAGACAATGGGTGGAATGCATAAAACGTAGTACTTGCTAATACTTCAAGTATGTACTATATTTTTGAAGATTTTACTACACTTACAAAGCATTATGTGCTTTGTAAGTGTAGTAAAACACATATAAAGCATTTTTGTAAGTGTAGTAATGCTTTGTAAGTGTAGTAAAATCTTCAAAAATGTAATACATACTTGAAGCATTAGCAGGTACTGCGTTTTATGCATTCCACCCATTATATTAAAGATGTCAGAGTGCGAAGGGGAGCAGAAATATATAGCGACCATTACTTGGTAGTATCCCGAACAAGTATAGGAAACGACAAATATAGGAAACTAACTCAAAGGAAACTGAAAAAAAGAGACAAAACCCCAAAAAATCTCACAAACGCAGCTATTAAGTCATATAAGCTAACAGATAAGAAAATAGCACAGAAATACAAAAACTATGTAAACAATAGTCTACAAAAGCATTTAAACCAGAACTATGACTTAGAAGAAACTTGGAAAAAACTTAAAGAAGCACTCCTAGATGGAGGCAAGCAAGTCTGCGGAATGACTATAAACAATAAAAACAAGAAGTGCACAAATTAGTGGAGTAATGAAATAAAAGAAGAGGTCAAATTAAAAAAGTTAGCGTGGAAGAAATACCTAGGGAAGCAGAGCCCAGAAAGCTATCAAAAATATAAACAGCAGAGGGCAAAAGTAAAAGACATGGTTATGGAAGCGGAAAAGAAGAGCTGGGAGGACTTTGGCAATAAACTGGAGAAAGACTACCACACTAATCAAAAATTATTTTACAAAACCCTGAGAAGTGTAAGAGCAGAGAAGGTACAACAAACACCAAAACAAATTAAAAATGAAAATGGGCACATTCTCTGCGAGAACGAAAGCATCATAAACAGATGGAGAGAATATTTTGAAAACCTCTTGACCCAAGAAGACTCCAATAATAAATAAATCAGATAACACCGATGAAAATGCACTTGAAAACCAAAGTCAAACCGAAATAACAACAGATGAAATAAAAGAAATAATATGCAAGCTTAAAAGAGGAAAGGCAGCTGGCTATGATAAGATATTCGCGGAAATGCTAAAAACTATGGGAGAAAATGGAAATGAAATGCTCAGAAAAGTTTGCAATAAAGCATGGAATGAGAGTAAGATCCCAAAAGACTGGGAAGTGGGGATTGTTCTACCCATTTTCAAAAAAGGAGACAAACGAGACTGCAGTAATTATAGAGGTATAGCCCTCCTGAGTATTCCTTCCAAAGTCTACGAACGAGTACTAGAGAAAAAATTATTACAAGAAGTGGACCACAAACTGGAACAGTCACAAAGCGGATTCAGGAAAGGAAGAAGCATTCATGACCATATTTTCACACTCAAGCAGCTAATACAAAATACGCAAAATACAAGCACAGAACTACACCAAGCTTTTATAGATCTAGAAAAAGCATTTGACAGAACACCAAGGATAGAAATCGACAAAAGCCTAATGAACAGGGAAGTAGACACTAAACTCAGAAAAGCTGTTATGAGCCTATACAAAAACACAAGAAATAGAGTAAGAACAGATAATATGGAATCGGACGAGTTTATAGTTAATGATGGCTTAAGATAAGGAGGTGTACTAGACCCCATCTTGTTCAGTATTGTTCTAGATGATGTAATGAAGGAAACCAGAGAAGAAACATCGAAAATATATGTTCGACATAGAAATCTCGAAATGATACAGATAGCAGAATGTGCATTTGCAGATGATCTCGTTGTTTTTGGAAGAGATGAGGCCGCACTACAAAGAAACCTCCAAATATGGAGGGATAAACTTGAAAAACGTAATCTGAGGATTAACGAAACTAAAACTAAGGTCATGATATGTGGGAAAACAGATAAACGTACAAATCAATAACGACACCTTAGAACAAGTTGAAACTTTCAAATACCTGGGAGTTCAAATAGAGAGTAGGGCGGGGTGCACACGATACTGAGATAAACAACAGAATAGCAAGCGCAGCCCGCATATACCATGCAATTAAGAGCACATTCCTATCGAAAAAAGAAGTATCCCAAAAAGCCAAGATAACAATCTACAACACAGTTTTCGTACCTATCCTAACATTTGGATGTGAAAGCTGGACGCTCACCACCAGACTAAAGAAGAAACTGCAAAGCATGGAAATGAAGTATTTAAGAAGAGTACTAGGTGTGACCAGGATGGACAGGATACGGAATGAGGAAATAAGAGAACGCCTTAAAGTCCAACCAATAGAGAAGAAAATCGAAGCAGCCCAGTTAAGATGGTACGGCCACATGGTTAGGATGGATAAAGGAAGGCCAGTAAAACAAGTTTGGAAAGCGAGAAGAAACCTAAAAAGACCGAGGGGCAGGCCCATGAAGACCTGGGACGATGAAATCGCTGCCATCCTAGACAAAAGAGAAGTCACTAAAGAACAAGCGAAGAAAATGGCAAGAAATAAGAAGGATTGGAGGAAGTTTGTGTACGAAGCATAAAAATAGACTTTATTTTAGACTTTATACCCAACACCTTAGGGTAGAAGGGTTATCGATTATATATATATATACCTATTTCTTGATTATTATCTTGTGTTAGTTATCTTACTCTAAGTTGGACTCTTCATTACTGTAAAACGAAGTAACACCCTCTGGTTAAAATTGTTTCACGTATATCACCTTTTTTGTAACATTTCACTTGGGCCATATATTTACAAGAACCAATGCATTTGATCCGTTTCCTTTTACACGAGCATTGGAGCCCCTGTACAGTCTGATAATTAGAAAAAACCAATATAATCGTTAACCAATATAATTATTCGTCACAAAAAAGGTAAAAATTGACTCACCTTTTTTCCATTTACGCCTATTAGGAGTATAGTACTTATATGTATTTTTCTTAAACTTGGATTCCGTGCTTAAAACTGGTACGAGCTCTCCATTTTCTTTACTCCAGCCACTTAGCAACGGATTCGGCAGAGAAAGTCTTGGTGTTATACTACATAAGTACCCATATCTTCGTTTGGATGTACATAATATACTGTCTGAAGTAGGGGGTAGTTTATATCATTATATGTTTATACGGACCAGTACGAAGATTGTTCGTACTGGTCAAATACAAAACCGATCCTTTTATGGTTGTAGAGGTTCTTGAACACTATTGATTTTAAAATTCTTGCACAGTCGCCAAATGATTTGCCGTTGGAGGGTTTGCCCACGGCTTGGATCAAACTCATACCATCAAAAATTTGACACGTTTTGTTATTTTCTAACGGTAATGGTAGATATTTAGAGGTAACTGTAAACTGTTCTATTGTAGAACCTAAGGCAGATTTATTTGATGGTATCGATAAAACTCCTGCAGGTACAAGTGGCATTAGATATGCTGTCAATTCATATTTGAAAATATCCTCAAGATATTTATGTCTCTTTCAATTGCCTTGGTTACTAGTATTTTTTGCAAAAACTCTTGCTCGGCTTGAATAATTTCCTTATTTTCAGAGACAGTTTTATAGGTACCTGCGCGACGAAGTGTTGGAAGATTATTCTTCTTTATAGGCTGATAAAAATTAGGAGTTCCAACAGTACCAAGAAATTTAGCTAGGCTCTCTTCTTCATTTTTTTGTATATTTAGTAAGGATCAGAGGCGTAGCTACCGCCGTATCAGCCGTATCAATCATACGGGGCCCCCGACATTCAGGGGCCCCAACGCGGCATGTCGAAACAAAATTCCATTTAAAAAATTGAACAAAATATTCTGCAATTATTTCACTATTAAAACGCTTTGAAACAGTGTATTACATACATTGTTGGGATATCAACATTTTCGTGTAATGGATTCTAAACTATATGTATGTAGTGTACAGGTACCTATCTATTTTATGCCTCTCGCCGTTCTATAACAACAGACGTTTTTTTTTCAAGCTACTTCTTATTGTATATTCAGCGTTGGCTGTGTGAGACATTGTATAATGTACAATGCGAAGTTGCAATATTTGTAATCGCTTTACCTTTGATAATTTGAAACATTGAAACACTGTGTATTGTTTGCGTATATTTTCGTGTAATCTGTTCTTTATCTATAAATTGTATTTAGGTATATCTATTTGCCGGTCGCTCGCCGTTAAAGAACAGAGCTTCTTTGTTTACGCTCCTTTTCAATGTCTATTCACCCTTGGCTTGAAAAAACTTAATCTGTTTTAAAACAATGAGTCTCAATTCAAATCTGTTTTTTGACTTTGGATTATTAGAGTTTATTAGATTTATTATTATTATCTATATTTGAGTGTTATACGCTGAACTTATTAGTTCCTAAGGTTGTATTTTTAAGACTTTTTGAAACTGGATTATTAAATTGTGAGGCATTCTAGTAATAAAAGGTACTCTTGCTGTAAGTCGATAGGATACACCGTTTTCTAGAAATGTCGATTTGAAAATTTTGTGTTTTTTTAATTTGAAAAAAATTAAAAAAAAAAACTATGAAAACAATAAACGAAAACTGGTACGTTTATTGCAGAGATGAATCGATCTCATCAATTGCGAATTTCTAGTACCGGTCATATGCGTGCGTTTTGAGTAGGTCAACGGTTATTTTATCGCATTATTTTTTGTGTCTTTAATTTTGAAACATTTTTGACACTAGATTATTAAATTATGAGGTATTCTAGTACTAAAAGTTACTCTTGCTTTAGGTCGGTAAAATACACCGTTTTTTTGAAATTTTTTAAAATTTTGATCAAATTCAAAAAAGGAAAAAATTTCAAATCAATTTTTTTAGAAAACGGTGTATCCTACCGACTTAAAGTAAGAGTATCTTTTAGTACTAGAATACCATACAATTTAATAATCCTGTGTCAAAAATGCTTAAAAGTTAAAGACAAAAAAGTTATGCGATAAAATAACCGTTGCCCTACCCAAAGAGGATGCATATGACCGGTACTAGAAACTCACAATTTATGAAACAGATTTATCTCTGGAAGATAAATAGCCGTACCAGTTTTAGTTTTTCTAAATAGATGTGTTCTAGAGGTATTTCCAAAAAAACTCATTAAAAGGTACCATCTTCAAAGAGCTCCAGCTCCCTTAGGAAGCCGTTTCGGAGTAAGTGATTTAGGTTAAACCATAATATTTTGAGCCAAGAAATCTACAGTTAAAATATTTCCAATTATTAATGAAACACTCTGTATTGTTTTGTTTTATTTAATTATCTTTTATTTTGTAATAATATTGATGATTTTTGTAATTTCAGTAAACTGTATTTGTTGTTGTTTTTTCCTACTCTTTGTACCTACGGCTACGCTTTGTCCATAAAATTGTAAAATTTTCAGTGACAATAAACTATATTTCTATTCTATTCTATACACGCGTTTTTGCTGCTTTTGTTGAACATTTTTTTAGCACTATCCCATATATATCAGTCGTGGAAAAGGGCCCCGCGACAAACTTTGATAGGGGGCCCCTGTGGGGCTAGCTACGCCACTGGTAAGGATGTTTGAACAGTTGGAGATGCAATCTCATTAGCTGAAATTACGAGAAGACGATCTACGCTTTTGAAAAATGCATTAAATCGTAAAAACAGACTATATAGTTTTTGTACAGAATATTCATCAATTTTCATCCGTTTTTTTTTTCTACTTTCTACGTATCTACCATCATGCCAATCATATTGTAGCTTAAAAACCATTCGTCTAGATTTTGGCTGGTTTTAGTTAATCCCACAATTCCTCCTGCATCTTTTGAGTTTGTATTTATGTGTTTAAAGCTTGATCTACAAAAAGTTGGTTAAAGTTTTTGTTTAAACTTTTCACAACAAAATTTCTTCTCATAAATTCTTCATGAAATTCTAGAGTCTTATCAGCAAGTTTGTACATGTCCAACAAATATAATGTTCTCAAAGGGAATAATAGTTCACATGGTCAAATGCGAAGAAGTAAGGCAGAATTTTCCGAAAACTAGAACAAAAATGTATTCCACAGTTTCCGCTTCTTTCAGCAAACTGAAATAGAAATGGACTTTACGGAAAGAAACATGCCTTAATCTGATTTTTTACTCAAGTTCACTGCCAGACCTGCTATCGTTAAATCCATTTCTAGATGCATAAAAAAATATTTACTTTAATATTAGGTAGGTATTTAATATTTTTAATATAGCAATAAGTTAATTAATCACTTTTAAAACTTTTAATAATGGAAATCTCAGCTCAGTGGATTTCGCGCTAGTAAAAAATAATGCACAATGATTCACTTTCGCAATAGAATATAAACAACGTTTATATTCATGTTGTTGTACTTTATCGTACTATATACGTAGTATAGTATAATAGATAAAGTTATAGGATCGTGCAAAAAAAATTTTTTCAGATTTCACTTTTTTTCGACGTTTTGAGTCCCGCTGAGTCTAAAAAGCAAATAAAAAAAACATGTCGGAAGTATGTACGTACGTACGTATGTCGCCACCGCCCAGCAAAAACTACCGGACCGATTTTGATGAAATTCGGTATGAGTAAGTTTAAGAGAATTTTGTCGAGAAACTAAGCTTTTAAAAAAAACCTCTCAAAGGGGGGCCGAAATAGGGGGGTTATTTAGGGCCCATTTTTGCAAATTTTTACCGAAATGAATGAAATTCAACTCAAAGTAGCTCATCTATAGGTAAATAAAAATACGGAATTTGACATTTCCAAATTCAAAATGGCGGCCAACATGGCCGACCGCCCACCCGACACATTTCGCTACCTATCTAAAAACTTGTTTAAGATAAGTTTAATTTGAAAACGTCGTTATATAGCTTAAAGATGGGGCTATAAGAAGAATGTTATCGCTTTTCAGAGAAAGTTACGGGTTGCCTATATTTAAGGGGTTAAAATTTGACATAAATTTGAACTAGATTTTCTCAAAAATGGCTCCAAGGAATTTTTTTATTTTTTGATATGTTTTTGATATCCTATCGCTAAATTGAATGACATTAGTTAGATATCTTAACTCCCTATAGGAGGCGAGTTATGTATTTTTTATAAAAAAATGTTTGAGTGCCCGTAACTTCCTTCATAATAGAAACTTAAATTTTAAATTTTGCAGACATATATGGTACTTTATTATCTATTATCACAATAAATTTTACCAAAAATATGGCTTCCGGTTGAACCGGAAATGAATAAAAAATCTTAATCTTTTTAGATGCGCCCTATATATTTTTACATATTTTGAAAGAATGCAAAATTACCTTTCCAATGACATAAAATTCGTTGCTGTACCTCAAAAAATCGAAAAGTTACGGTAAATAGAAATTTTGCTATAATCTTAAGTGTGTCCTCTCTCACGCGATCATAGCAGAGCATTATTGTAGGGCACTCAATGAGGGTATTTGGCTCCGAATTCTATCCTACTACATTGATGTACTTGATATTTTCACAGTAAGTAGGGAATAGCTCAAGAAACAAAATCTACCCTATATACTATGGCGCTTTTATCTTGGGGCGGTTCCCACTTCTTCAAGGGGGTGGAAAATTTGTTGGTCAAAATAAGCACGGAAGTGGCTAAAGAACCTATGTCTAAGCAAAAACTGGTCTATACTTTTTTTTGAGAACTCAATACTTTTTGAGTTATGCGTAGTTGAAAATTGGCCATTTTCATTGAAAAATGACACCTTTTCGGACTGATTTTTTGTGAATACCTTAAAAACTATGCATCGAACTAAAAACACTATATAAAACATTATTTAGATTATAAATAATAAAGAGATTCGTTTATTCGTAAATGTTGTATTTATAATACAAAAATAGATATGGTAGGTGAAAATAGTTTGTTTTTGGTGCATGCTCAAATTGGTGTATTCAACTTAAAATAACAGAGGAACGGTAGGTTTTAGGTGTATAATGCTACCAACACCTTTTGTAGTGTTTGAAAAGGCCTTTAAAAAGAGCACCGTTAAATGTCGGTTACATACAAATTAAGCGAGATATGGTGTAAAAAAATATAAGACTAATGTACTTTAAGGAAAAATGAAAAGTATATACATTTAACTCCCCATCCAACATAATTTAAATGTATTGTTTTTCTTTTGCAATACCTTTTAATATAGTGTTACTTCTACTTTCAAAAAGTTGAACGAGTTTAAAATGAATGGTTTTTGTAGAAAATGTGATCAAATTATAGAATGAATTTTTAAATTTTCTTAAAAATCTTCCTTTTTCTACATGTAATTCGAAAATAAAAATATTTCACCCCTGAGAATTGGTGGGAACCGCCCCCATGATAAAAGCGCCATAGTATATAGGATTGACTTTGAATTAGGAGATTGGACTACTCCCAAAATTTCCTTAAAATCCATGCAGTAGGATAGAATTCGGAGATAATATCTTGACTGGCATCATCGAAATAGAATGAAATGTAAATAATATAAGCTATTAATTTCTCAGAAAAATGAACTAATTTTAAATTCTAAAATATCGAAATAACGAGTAACTTTGTTATTTTTATAGAATGCCAGTATCTAGTACCATAACGATAATAGATCGGTACGATAAAGTTCTCGGGCGACCCTTCCGTCCAGCGTTTTTTTTTATATATAATAAGTCGTGAAAATCTCCCCCTATTTAACATGCCAAATGAAATTAATCGTTACTGCTTTACCATTTACTTTATATATATATTGCTAATATGATCTGTAAGTTTGACCGGTTTGAAGTGCTTATTTTTGGAAAAATTTGGTTTTATATTATAAAACTTTTTTTTTCATTTTGGAAAAATTACACTCTTTTCAAAATAACTTCAAAAGTATTAGTGTTACGAAAAATCTCAAACAGTAAAAAAATATAGTTTTTACTCGCATAAACACTCCGTTTTTTTAAAATTTTATGTAAGATAAAAATTGGGTAAGATATGGCTGTTCAAAATTTGCATACACTGGTGATTAGTAACTCGTTCAAGCCCTTTTAACTCAAACTCTTTTAAAAAATAAGGGATTAAAAAATATATTTACGTACTCTTATTGCCCTTAGAAAAACCTACAAATTGGTTTTTTTTAGCACTTTATAGCTTAAAAAGTAACCTAGTTATGAGTAAAAAACCAACAACATACAGGATGGGGCATTAGTGCGAGGAAGTCCAATTACTCGTTTGTAGTAAGAGATACGAAAAAAGTTATTTAGATAAAGTCGGGGCACAGATAGGACCATACCCTAAATATATTTTCAAATATACAAGGCCACTCGTATTGACAGGGTGACACAAACCTATGTTTTTTTAAATGGAATACTCTGTATATTTTTGCATTTTTGGATTCTCCTTGATGTCTTTTCTCTTAAAATAAAGGATTTTGTACTATTATATGAGAAAGTTTAAAAGATATTTATCTATGGTTTTTGTAATTTCGTTGTAAGTCCATAACATATTAGGATACATTTATATTTTAAAATAACTTACATATAAAATCAGAGTTTGTAGTGAATTTTGAGAGTAAACTAAATGTAAGGCCAAATACTTACCATGCCGGGTTAGTATAATAAGGTTTATTTTCCTGGTTTTTCCCTCGTGACTTATTATGAGATCACTAACACGAGAATTTTGATCAAATACTACAATTTTTACTACAAAAGTTAAAATTGATTTACAGAGGAAAGGACTATCTTCCAATAAAGTTGTCGAAGCAACGCAACTCATAAATATTGGCAGTATCATTTTAGTCATCGAATTTATAATGTATAATTCAAGCAATTGAACTCCGTAATTATGTTAATGTTTACATTACTGAATGGAGAGTTGAATAACCTTTCAAATGCGCTACTACACGAGTCCTATTCCCTATGTAAAGATAAGGGGTGGGGGAAGTGGAAGGGAGGGGGTTGACAAATGACAGATGTATGTACCGTAAAAATGTGTCCCCATTAAATCAAAAATCAACCTGTTTCGTCATTTCGTTAAAATCTAATAAATACTGCCAAATATCGAGGTGGACTGTTTTCTTTGGCCCACACTGTATACACAATGTAACTATTCGAATTTCTTTTTAAGGGGTCATTTTTATAACGGTAGAAATTATGTGGCAAAAAATTTAATCAGTAAAGGAATCTAAGTTTAATGTGACCGTATAATTAGATAATTCCAAATTGCTTGAATTTACAATTATATGATTTTTTTATCATAGGGGTAGTTTTCACCCCTAAAAAATTAAAATCAACTAACGGCAGTATTCACATTTTGAAATAAAAGGTAAATATACCCTAAATCCAAATTTGAATGCAAATCAGTAACGACATGGTATTCAATTACATTGTTTGTTTGAATTGTAACTATTCTAGGGGGTGAAATTTAAGGGTTAAACTGTGACAAAATCTTAAACTATGTTATTTCATGTTAATTGACATTCCTTCATTTTATTAAAATATGATTTGAATCAATTACCCGCTTTAATTTACAATTATAAGATTTTTTTATAATAGGGGTTGTTTCCTCCCCTAAAAAATAAAAAGCAACCGACGACACAAATTCAACTTTGAAGTGGAGGGTCAGTAGAGCCTAAATCCTAATTTTCATGCAATTCGGTGCTGCCCCTTAAAATTACACGGTATCGCCGTATTTCCCGTTCATTTACTGGGCTACTAATCGATTTGCAAATCAGGCCAGCGTTAAGGGCTACATGCCTGTTATCTTCTTGTGACTTGTCCGCGGTACTAAAATTGCTTGCTTGGGCCCCAGGTCTCTGAACCGAGCTAAGCTCGGTTCAGAGACCTGGTGCTCAAGGGCCCTACTTGCCGGGTTTTTGTGTTTTTGTTTTGTTAGAAATTTTTTATTCCACTATTTGTTGTTTTGGACGTTTGTGCTTCCATCGGTGGAAGGCGTCTAATCGCATTATCTCTCGCAGTATGAGACTTGGATGATTTTACAGTTTTGGGAATTTTACCCTGGCTCTTTCTGTCATTATGTCGGTCACTCTGATTTGTTGAAGTTTTCTGAATAGGTGTCTTTCCGCCACGTATCTTGGGATGTTCACTGCTTCCCTTCGGCTGCTGTTGTGTGCGGCTTGGATCTTCTTTTTTGTTGTTTTGCATACGTGTCCCCACGCGAGAGATGCATATGTCAAAATTGGTATTATTATGTTATTTATTAATCTTATCTTCGTTTTAATTCTTAATTTACTTTTTCTACCTGCTACCTGCGAGTCCATTTATTGTTGCTTTGGCCATATTGGCTTTTCTAACTGTGGCTCAGTGCCGGATTAACCATTAGGCAAAGTAGGCAGTTGCCTAGGGGCCTCGACCCCAAAGGGGGCCTTGCAGCCCTCGCAGGGCCCAAAACGAAAACTATAAAATTGTTAAAATATAAAAATTTGACAAATTTTTACCTTTACCCAACTGATAATATAAACTAAACAATATGTTTCTACGAGTTGTATCTGTTTGGAGTAATACCTACTAAAATATTTTTATACCTAAACCGTCCTAAACTGATGAAAAACATTTCAGGTAACCTATGTAGTAAATACAAGATTTTAGCAATATAAGTACCTACAATGGGGTAAGGTTATATCAACCATAATAAATTTATTTAAATTTGGACATTTGTCACGTACATTCTATGAAGTTTTATAATTCTATTGTATATACTAAAACTTAATATTATTGGCGTTGGGTGGTTTTATTTAAACATCGATGGTTCTTTCAATCTAATATCTATTTATATCGAAGTCATCTTTTCTTAGTTTGGTTTTGTTCTTTGAAAGAGAATAATTGTTATCGTGTAGTTAGGTGCAAAGTTGATTTAATAAATTTGCACATCAGATTGATTAATATTTTATTCTATACTACATTCACAATCAAGATGCAGTAGAAGTAAACAAACCGAGACACGTTAACTGTTACAAGGAGCACTCCTGAATCGTGATTTATAATGTATATACATTGTAAATCACAAATGATGATTTACAAATTTTATAGATTATAAATCATGCTTCAGGAGTGCTCCTTGTAACAGTTAACGTGTCTCGGTTTGTTTACTTCTACTGGATCTTGATTGTAATTTTAGTATAATAACTCTTCATTTTAAAGCAGTGCCATGGCACTTTTAATCGCCAGACACCTTAATTTTTGACTTAGGGTATTTATCTGTTGTGCTTGGTATAATATTGGAATTTAAGCATTTGTTTGGATCTCTACAATATTTAAACCAGGTAAGTTATTTTCAATAAAATGTATATAGTCCAGGGTAATACCTAAGGTTTTTTCCATGACACTTCAAGAGCAAGGACACAACTATTTCCTGCTTAGGATCTTAGGATATTGTTGTTATTATTTATTGTCACCGTTGCATGTCGTTGTATTTTTAAAGACATATCACATGTTATGATTTTTTTGTGACGGATATTCATGAGTTGGGGTTGATTTCATGTAATCGAATGAATTATCTTTTAGTAAAGTCGTCCCAGGAACGCAACTCATAAATATTGGTAAAGTCTTCTACTTTAAAATGTATAATATACGTCTGAATTGCCGATATAAATGAGTCAGATTAAATGAATTATTAGAAGAATTTTTTAATAAGCAACAACATTTTTGTTTAATTCATTAATATTTTTGTATTTTGACAACGGCATCCGATTTGGACGTCGAAACGTTAATAAAATCATTTTTTTAGTAAAATTGTGGCTTATTTCCCATCAAAACTAGTTAATTAAGTTTATATAGGCACGGATGTTTTCCACTTCTTGCACTAATTTTATATTAAACGACTCTTCCGTCAATTTCGCGTGTTAAACTTTAATACAATACAGTAGAGCCTAAAAATGCCTAAACGTAAGCGTATTATCCTTTCTATGAAAAATAAACACCAGATTAACAAATGGTTAGAGGAAGTGAATCTGCAGGCAATTTATCCAATGAATACAAAGTTGGTAGGCTGGTAAGACGGATACAAGTAACTTTATGTTCCGGCTTAATTCTTCTGACGGATCCACAAATCGTAATATGATACAACTTGCCTTAAACACGGATTTAGATGACGCTGTATATAAGCGGTTTACTCAAAAAAGATCCCGGGGAAAACCTATTTCTCCTCCCTAAATCCCAGGGAGTTTTAGCTTTGTTACATATAGTTTATGCTGCCAAACTGACACCGAAAATCAAATTTCATATTTTTTAATCAATTCTTAAATAGGTACTTTGTTAGGCACATGATTAAAAACACGTTACCCAGCCGCTCGTAAACGGGTAGAATTGCTTCGGCAAAAGAAAATTGAAGATTTTTAATGCTTAAAAAATCTTAATTTTGTTGCAAATTTTTTGTTTAATTTCTATCCTATTTGTCACTAAAGATATACACGGATATATGTAAAGAAGGCTTTCATTCGCCTATGGATAAATAGTACTGCTATATCAATACAGTTCGATTATCCGAAAAAATCGATTTTCCGAACACCCCTGTCCCCCAATTAGTTCGGATTATCGACGCTCTACTGTATCACAAAAGGCTAGTCCCCAAGCGACCTGCATGTCCAGTCCGCTGTCGACTGATCACTCCCGCATTATAGACCGGCTGCTAACTAGTAGCGCTGTGTGCGGAAACTCATTAAAATACATGGGCAGTGATTACTAAGTAACTGACTGGTAACTAAAGTTACCAACTGGTTTCTTTTTAGTAGCTGTGTGTGCGGATGACCTTATGCGGACGATATTATAGTGGTAATTACATTGTTGTCAGATCATCCGTTTTTCTGGAAATTTCTTATTTCAAATGGAACACCATGTATATTTTTTGCGTTTTGAAGTCCTTGAGAAATGCCGATTATTTTTCGTGTTATATTCCCTATACCTAAATGCCATAATTTCTAAGTTATTTCTACATTTATTTAAAAAAAAAAATAAACAAATTATAAATTTTTTCGGCCAGTGTAGACAATATTTTAGGTTCTTTTGATCATTGGAAAGTACTTTTGTAATTTTTCTGTAAAGTTAATCGTTTTCGAGTTGTAAACAATTTAAACCTGAAAAAAAAAAACGAAAAATGTTTCATACCTCCTTCTTCCATTAAAGAATCGTATTTTACATGTTAAGTACCACCTTCATCCACTAGAATATCTCTTATTTATCTTTTTAGAGTTACAGTGTATTTGTCATATGATAGCAAAGTTACATACCACCTTCATTCACTAGGAACCTCAAAATTTTAGAAAATGCGACATACCCCCTTCTGCGACTAGATCTTCAATTATGATACAGTCGGAAAAATGAAAGAATATCCATGAACGATCACATCAATCGCTTATTTTGTATTTGCTATATTTTTCTATAATACATATAATCAATGAGAGACTAAAAACATTCCTTCAAAAGGAGAAATTCCACAAGAGCAAACTGAATTTACCAAAGGTAGAGGTACTCGAGAACACCTGTACATATGCTTTATAGATTATCGTAAGGAGTTCGACAGGGTCAAGTGGAGACACTTATGGCGAATATTAAAAAAAGTAGGCGTACTCCAACACCTTATTTCGCTTATAACTGAACTATACGAACACACTACTGCATCAGTTAAAGTGCTTGACACACTTTCAAACGAATTTCATCCAGAACGGGGTGTCAGACAGGGATGTATACTAACTCCACAATTATTCAATATATATGGAGAGCATATTATGAGAAAAGCACTTGAAGGATGGGAAAAAGGTATCTCAATAAATGGTCATAAAATAAACAACCTACGTTTTGCAGATGGCACAACCCTTCTTGCAAATAGTCAAGCAGAGCTGATTGACCTTATACGACTGGTTGAAAACGAAAGTCAAATATTTGGTCTGCAATTAAACATATCAAAGACAAAGATCATGATAGTGCTACAATCATTCACACATAACAACAATTGATCGGTTTGAGGTTGTGAGCTCATACTTATATCTGGGATCATTAATCACAAACACGGGGTCACTACAGGAAGAAATAGAACGATGTGCTAGATGTGATCTAGCAAAAGTCGCCACAGCAAAAATGACCACAATATGGAAGGACTGTCAAATTTCAAGAGCCGTTAAAGATGAGGTTGATCAACTGCTTAATATTCCCACTACGGATGTGAATCTTGGACCCTGAGAAATTCGGAAAGAAGAAAGGTAGACGCCACTGAAATGTTCTGTTGGAAACGAATGCTACGAGTTCCTTGGACCGACCATAGAACAAATAATTCAATTTTAAGAAAGCTAAAAGTTAGCCAACGACTCTCCAGTAAAGTCCATACAATTAAAATACTTTGGACATGTTATGAGAGCAAACACAGAAAACATGGAAAGACTCATTATACAAGGAAAGGTGGAAGGCCGAAGATCCCCAACAAGATGGATCGATCAAATTACGGGAATATGCAAAAGACCTATGCATGAGTTAAAAGAAATGACCAGAGACAAAGACTTTGAAGACGGACAATACACGACATCACGTCGACCACTACACTCCCTCCGGGGGTCAGGATTGAAGAGAGAGATCTTTTTCTATAACAAACGTTTGTTATTTATAGAAAAAGATAGCAAATACAAAATAAGTGATTGATATGATCGTTCATGGGTACTGTTATCGCCAGTTAACTTGGCGAGACGCACAGCCCAAAATTGCAGAGTGGCTTAGGGGATGATCATCAGTCTCTGTGACGTTGTGCGTATTCGCTGTCGCCAAGTTAACTGGCGATTGCAGTATTCTTTCATTTTTCCGACTGTATTTGTATTTTTGATTGTATTAATTTCCATAAATTCTAATAAAGATAGCTTAAGGCCTTTATTTTGAATGATAAGAGTTTGAAAGTGTTCATTGAAAGAATGATTATGACCTAGAAGGTGAAGTGCGTACATAGAATCTGTTTTTCTATTATTGAAAACCCTTTTGTGTTTTGCTAAAATATACGTTTGTTCAGTTTGACCGATGTAAGTTTTTGAACAGTCGCCGCATGTCAGTTTATATACAACTCCCTGTATGTGCTTTTTCGTTTGGCTCTTATTGTTCTTAATGATAGAATTAAGATTGTTGAAAATGAAAATTAGTCTTAGAGTTCAAACAGTCGAATGCATTAGCATAATAGTATTATTCATATAGTGTTATCTTATGCATTGTGTGATAAAATTTATACTGTAACGATTAATTTCACTTTTCACTTTAAAATGTGTATAATAAAAGAAGAATTGCGACTTACACGGAAAAGGATTTTTAATGTAATATGTCTAATTACATTCGTATTCGCCTTTCATCTTTAATCGCCGATTGAAGACACGCATTTCCCATATATTGCATGAACATGAAACTTATTAACAAAACAAACAGAAAACTAACTTGGCAAAACAACAAGTCTGAATTCGTTTGAATTTAAAATTTACAGCCGGAAATAAAAATGATTTTATTGTACTTTCAAATGCTCGAATTCAACATCATACATGTAGTCTCCATAGTAAGTTATTTTATTTAACTGACATAGTATTTACGTAAGTCTAAATCAGTGTTTTTCAATCTTTTTGATTTCGCTACCCCTTTACAGGTTGAAATATTCTGGCGACCTCCGGTGCATAGAAAACCAAAGAAATAAATTAATTAAAAACTACATACGTTAGGTAATAACTTCTCTCCTATTTTGATACATTTAACTTTTATTCACGTGGGCCAACAATTCAAGAACATCCAACATTTTGCTTTACAGTTTGACGAATCTACAAATTAATGTTTCCAAGTTTGTAGTATTTATGGGCTTTGAAACAGATGACAGTATCATGGAAGAAATTTTATTTTGCAAAGCACTTCCTGCAAACACTACTGGCCAGTGTTTGTACGATATGTTTTTAGAAAACAGTTAAGACTACAATATTGATTGGAAAAAATGTATCGCTATTCTTAGCGATGGCGCTAATATGACTGGCAAAAATAGCGGACTCATTGCAAAATAAAAACGACAATACCAAACATATCCTGGACACACTGTTTTCTTCATCGACAGGCTCTAGCTTCTAAGGTAGTATCTTTTGATTTAAATGACATGCTCAAGGATCTAATAAAAATTGTAAATTCTATCAAAGGTAAACATTTGCAAACCCGGCTATTCAGAACATTAACAATTCACAACTGAGAGCTAAAATGTTCTTACAGTATGTAAAATCTAAATATGCTTATCGTTTTTCAGACCCTATTGGCTCTTGAAATTAGCATTTTGGCAGATCTTTTTAGCCATCTTAAAAATTTGAACAAGAACCTTCAAGAAAGAAAAGAGAATATTTTAACAGCTAAAGATAAAGTAAAAGCATCTCACGCAAAACTTCGTTTGTGCTCAACCTCTCTGCAAAAGAAAATAAGTCTTTTCCATGTGTTCAGAAGATTGATGAAGATAATGTAACAGACCAAAATGTTGCAGTATCAGCTCACATTCCTGCATCATTCGGAGCTTGCACAATTTACAAGAGCAATATTTGACATACTCTCTAGACTTGCACTCTGAAGCTGACAATGGGTGTAAATGGATTTTGAACTCTTTTTGTGGACAAATCCATAGGTCTGGCTGATGTCACCAAAAAAATGAAAGAATGTCTTCTATATTTAGCTGCTGATGACATGCTAAACATAGAATTTTATTCGCAAAGCGTCGACGTACTTTGGATAAAAAGAAAACACCAATATCCAGAGCTGGTAAGGGAAGCCCTTAAATTATTAGTTCGATTCGCTACCTCATACTTGTGTGAACTGACATTTTCTTCAATGGTAAACATTAAAATTAAAAAGAGAAATATACTGCAATTATAAAATGATTTGATTATTAGCCTTTCAAAAATAGCACCACAATTTGATAAACTTTCAAAAAACAAACAAGCACATCCTTCATCCTTCCCACTAAAATTCTGTTTTAAGAGCCTCAATTTTTTCTTTCAGTCGGCGACCCCCCGAGAAAGGCTTCTCGACCCCCCGGGGGGTTGCGACCCACAGATTGAAAAACACTGGTCTAGATTCTAGATTATATACACGTCTTCAAGATTAACACACCACCTTAAGAATGGGTCATTTTTGATATCTCATCATCATCATCAATGACGTTACAAATCTTCGTGAGTCTTTGCCGCGTTTACTATTGCCTTCCATGTTTGTCGGTCCTCTGCCACTAATTCCCATTGTCTCACTCTCATTTTCTCCAGTTCTTTTTTGACTGCATCTTTCCACCTTTTTCTAAGCCGTCCTACAGACCTTCTTCCATCTGGCCTTTCCCAGAACACATTGTTTATAAGGCGATTGTCGTTACTGCGTATCACATGCCCTGCCCATCTGAGTCTATTAACCTTTATATATCCCCACATTGCAACTGACGTGATGGTAGTAGGTGCGTAGCGGTATCTGCTAAATAAAAGTCAAAGTTTTCATCCTAATAAAAATATTTTTAAATTCGTTGGAACTTACCACGCTGAACAGACGGAGTCGTGAATTGCAAGTTTTAGAATTCCCTCTTGTCTTCTTCGCTTCAGTATCCATCTGGCTTGCAATTTTTAGCAGCCATGGAGCTGTTACCAGGAAAATTCTCGAAGAAGGTTTCAATTAAATATTTTTGATGAAAACTTTGACTTTTATTTGGAAATTGGAGACATTAAAAATGACTAATTTTTAAGGTGGTGCGTATTTACATTATGTACTCTGACCCATTCCTTCTTATTTCGAGCCTGCATCTTTGCTCTTATTCATGTTGTTTATACCAGGTTTGTCGTGGTAAGTTGAGTCGTTGAGTCGTTGAGTTTGTCGTGGTTGAGGAGTTGCCAAATGGCAACTCCTCAACCTCGTCTAAGGTATTTCTTTTCTACTGTCTGTATTTTACTCTTTTGTCGTTCTGTTAGAACCCATAACTCGCAACCTAAGATTAATATAGGCCTATACATTGACTTGAACAAATTAATTTTTGTTTTCTTGTTATTTCTTTTTGATTTATGAATTTATTGCTCATTGCATAATATAGGTTCATCGTTTTTTTAATTCTGTTATTAATTTCTGTTTCCTGTCTTGCGTTGTCCTTTAATTCTACTCCTAAGTATTGGAATGTTCGTACTTGCTCTATATTTACTTCTATTTTTATGTTTATCTTTTCTTGTCCTTCATCTTTTTCCATGACCATAACTTTTTTAGTATTTTTATTAATTGTGATTCCATATTTTTTAGTATTTCATTCCATATTCATCTATTTCTTTGTAGTTGTTTTTTATTTTCGGCCAATATGACGACGTCGTCAGCGAATGTTCCGTCTGAAATATCTACTCTTCTTAAATTTCTATAACTCACATGCATTTTTTCATTTTTACGTTACATTATTGTATTATCTCATCCATGTAAATTATAAATAGTGTTGGACTTAATCCTCCTCCTTGTCTCAGACCCTCTCCATATGACGTAGAAATATGGATCATGACTGAAAAGACAATAATTTATTAAGCGCGAAAAGCCTTGTAGGCCTAGGGCTAAAATATTTACATTACATAAATAATAAATAACTTAATATAATTTACATAACTTATAAATTTTATTTAATTACACTTCAGTCTTTTTATACACTCCTTCACCACCTCCCTCCATCTCCTTCTGTCCAATGCTAGTTCTTTCCATCTCTCAATGTTACTTTTCCTCAAGTCTTCGTACACACTGTCCTTCCATCTTTTCCTTGGCCTGCCTTTCCTCCTCTTTTGTATTGTTCTTCGTGAGAGTACCATTTTTGGCATTCGTTTACTTCCCATTCTCTCGATGTGCCCAAATATCGTGTTCTTTGTGCTTTGATCGTTGTGTCGTCGTGATCGTTGGCTCTTGATATAGTTCTTCCAATTCTTTATTGGTTCTTCTTCTCCACTGTCCTTCTATTTTCACACCTCCATATATTGCTCTTTGCATTTTTCTCTCCCATCTTTCTAAAAGGTCTGTTTCTGACTTTTTGAGCACCCATGTTTCGCATGCGTATGTTACTGTAGGTCTGATAACAGTCTTATAAATTCTTATTTTTGTTTTTCTTGATACGTATTTGGATTTCAATAGTGTGCGTAATGCTCGAACGAGTATGTTTTTTCTCCATCTATTTGTACTATGATGTTATTCTCTTTTTCTTTTTGGATCTCTCCCATTATCATATACTTTGTCTTTTCTTCATTTTGTAGTTCTTTTTTGCTTGTTGCTAATAGCGTCAGATCATCTGCAAATTGTTTATATTTTGGCCATTGGTGGCCGTTTTTAAATATCATTTCTTGCATGTTTATTCTGCTTTTCCGGATTATTCCTTCCAATGCTAGATTGAATGCAGTTGTTGATTGTTTGTCTCCTTGTTGTAATCCTTCCTTGGTTTCAAACTTTTTGGATGTATACCCTTTCCAAGCTATTTCGTTTGTTGTGTTTTCCATCGTCATCTTTACGGATGACCTGCTTAAAGTAGATGAACAAAGCATATACTACTGTTTTATGTTCGTAACAGGCATAATAATCTGTATTTCTTTTAAGGCAAATATTTGGTCAGTCGTTGATCTGTTGTTTCTAAAACCTGTCTGGTATTCTCTCAGTATTTTTTCCTAATATTGGCTTAGCCTTTTCCTTGTACTTTGTGCCAAGATTTTGTAAACTATTTCTAGTAAGTAGTGCGATGCCTCTGTAGTTTTCGCATAACATTCTATCGCCTCTTTTATGTATAGAGTATATCCTTGCTTGAAAAGACAATAAACCTTATTAATACTTTTGAAAGAAATATGTTAAGGAGGATATTGGGTCCTATTTGCGACAATGGTATATGGAGAATAAGGTTCAACCACGAATTATACCAATATTACAAAGAAACTTATAAAATCAGCTAAAAAAGACTACTACCATAACCGTTTGGGAAGCTCAAAAAGTGTTGCAAAAGAAACTTGGTCCATAATAAACGATCTTCGAAATAAAACCCACACTGCTAAAACAATTTCCCTTCCAGACCCTGAAAATCTAAATGAATACTTTGTTAATGTGAGTAAAAATATTACATCAACTATTTTGCCACAACAAGATCCCATTGCTTATCTCCATAATTCAAGAAAGGTCTCGAATTCATTCTTTATAAAACCAGTCGATAAATCTGAACTGATCCAAACAATCAATAGTATCAAAAGCAAATCCTTCTGTAGTACTGATGGTCTATCGGTAAAATTTTTTTCTAACCTACCAGAAAATGTGTTAGAAGTCCTCATCTCACTAATTAATGATTCCTTTGAGAAAGGTCTGAGTGCCTGAAGACAGCCATCATTATTCCTCTTCATAAGGGTGGTGAAATATCTAATACCTGCAATTATAGACCTATTGCACTACTGCCGGTACTCTCCAAAATTATTGAGAGACTCATACAAGCCCGACTTATGTCCTTTCTAGTTGAAAACAACATTTTATCACAAAATCAGTTCGGCTTTTTAAATAATAAATGCACCACTGATCTAATAAATGCTCCATCTTTTCTGTACTACATGAGGTTTATCAAGCACTGAACAATAATCTTCACACTGCCACCGTTTTTTGTGACTACGCCAAAGCTTTTGATTGTGTAAATCATAACATTTTGATAAGAAAACTAAATTTCTACGGAATTCGAGGTATTTCTTTAGATTGGTTCCAGTCTTACTTGGATGATAGGAAACAACTGGTTAGAGCAAATGATACAGACTCTAGTCTCAAAAACATTGTATGTGGGGTACCTCAAGGTTCAGTATTGGGTCCTCTACTTTTCCTTATCTTTATTAATGACATCACTAGTTTAAAAATCGATGGAAAAGTCTTTCTTTTTGCTGATAATACCAGTATCACTTGGAGCAACTCAAATATTGCAACTCTTCATGCTACTATAACTTCTGATCTACTTACAATAAAAACCTGGTCTGACTCTAATTTACTCTCGTTTAACGGAGACAAAACAGTAGCATTGTCTTATAAAGGAGTCCTTCAACCTTTACCTCTTAATAACAGCCAGATCAGTACCGTTGATTCTGTAAAATTTCTTGGTATTTTTTTAGACAGCAACCTTAAATGGTCCCACCATATCGATTTGTTAAGGAAGAAACTATCCTCAGCTTGCTATGCTATAAGATCTGTTTCGAATGAACTCAATTTAGCATCTTCCAAAATAACATATTTTTCTTTGTTCGAGTCACATCTTCGTTATGGTCTTCCTTTTTGGGGTACAGCTGCCCAATTCGATGTTATTTTCAAATTACAAAAAAGAGCAATTAGATATCTGTTTGGCCTCAGAAGAACAACACATTGCAGAAGTTACTTCAAAGATCACAGAATTTTAACCCTTCCATCTTTGTATATTTTAGAAACTGTTTGCTTAATTCGTAAACATCTACATGTCTTTCCACCAAGACCTAATCATGACTACTTCACGAGAAATTCTACGTTTGACGTCTATATGCCGACCCCGTCCTCTGAGTTAGTAAAGAAATCTATATTATATTCCGCAAAAAAACTTTACAACCATCTCCCTCTACAACTTAAATCTGCAGCATCTTTCCCCAAATTCCGTAAATTGACAAAAGCCTACCTATCTGAAAGACCATATTATTCAGTAGAAGATTTTCTTAATCAATAACTAAGAAATTACAGTACCCTTTGCACAAGTAGTATTTTTATTATCATTTTTTTTTGTCTATATTTGGGTGTCATATGCAGCAGCTTAACTTTTAAACTTATTAATTACTAGGTAGACTATGCATTTGCAATTTACTTAAATTTTGCAATTGATTACTTCTGTTTAACTTCATTTTTTTGTTTTCTTGACTTTTTATAAGCTTTGTCGATAAAATTGTACAATTTTTCATGACAATAAAGCATATTTCTATTCTATTCTATTCTAACCATCTATAGCAAATTATGCAAAAATACAAAGATTGTGCTCGGCAGGTCACCTTATTAGAATGGACAGTGATTCAACACTAGTAGAACGCTTAGCGGAACTATGGTGGGACGTGCGTCGGCCAGTAGGAACACCAAGGAAGTAGTGATGTTGAAAAAGCAACTATTCGTTGCAAAGTACTCGGTAGTTACGAATACCGAAAATAACGATTACTATTCAGAGAGGCAAATCGTTACTTTGATTACTTTGATTACTTCGTTACGTCATACCAATCGTATCAGAGCGAGTACCTATTTTGATTTTGAGTTGATATCGGTTGATATCGGAGTCGGACCGGTATTCCACGAGTGTTCGGTATCAGTACAGTTAACTAAAATTGTATCTATGAAGGACAAAGGCTATGAAGAGTTTTACAGGATTACAGGGTGCTGAGAAGTAGCTGAAACAGAGGGAGGTATATCATTTAACAAAGCATGAAAGCATGCACCCAGAAACAGATGTCTATACGATTTGTGGAGGTAGATAATTCACAGATTTTTATAGATGTTCGTTCCTTTAAAAATAAAAATGCAACACATTAGATTTTAATAATAAATACACACTATTCTTATCAGGCTTAGAAAAAAATAGCTTAGATTGACCGGAAAAATGTAGAAATGATCATATTTCTAGACTATAATTATCAGTAGTAATTGCACCAGAGCTCTGAAATTATTGAATTTTTCCCGAGTGACACTTTGACAGTTTTAATTTCACGAGCCGAAGGCGAGTGAAATTTTGTCAAAGTGTCACGAGAGCAAAAATTTTATATTAATTTCAGAGGTCGAGTGCAATTTGTTGCGATTATTTCATGAATAAAACTGTTCAAAACCAAAATTTTATTGTAATTTATTTATGTAAGTACCATTAAACACACAGTTTTTATAAATATTTGACGATTGAAAGTTAGTCCTGTCGCCAGGGGGGGTACAACGGCCTCCTTAATTCAGATAGACTTACCCAAGTTTTTTTTATATATTTTGACCCGCAGAATACGAATTTTTTGGGTAACAGTTGATCCGGATGTCGATAAGATTGTTATAGACAAAGAACTTGAGGAATTACATAACAGCGATTTCTCGCAAAACAAAACATGTTTTTGTATTTTTTGGGTCATTTTAAGCAAAAAATATTCCTACAAGTTTTTTCGTAGAATGTATAGTTTTCGAGATAACCGCGGTTGAACTTTCAAAAAATCGAAAAATTGTAATTTTTGAACCCGAATAACTTTTGATTAAAAAATAAAGTAGCAATTCTGCTTACCGCATTTGAAAGTTTAAGTCAAATTATATCGGTTTTGATTATTTGCATTGCTAAAAATTTATTATTTTATTGTTAAACAAAGCTATAAACACCTAGTGCTTGAGTGATGTTTTTAATGATTTCTCATTTAAAATCGAACGAGTAGGTAGAAGAGGTAAAAGTGCAAGCGAGGCAATTTCTACGTAGCATGCGTTAAAACGAATGTATTAGGCACGGGAAACACTATGTGTTTATAGATTAGTTTAACAATAAAAAAATTAATTTTTAGCAATGCAAATAATCAAAACCGATATAATTTTACTTAAACTTTCAAATGCGGTAAGCAGAATTGCTACTTTATTTTTTAATCAAAAGTTATTCGGGTTCAAAAATTGCAATTTTTCGATTTTTTGAAAGTTCAACCGCGGTTATCTCGAAAACTATGCATTCTACGAAAAAACTTGTAGGAATATTTTTTGCTTAAAATGACCCAAAAAAATACAAAAAGATATTTTGTTTTGCGAGAAATCGCTGTTATGTAATTCCTCAAGTTCTTTGTCTATAACAATCTTATCGACATCCGGATCAACTGTTACCCAAAAAATTCGTATTCTACGGGTCAAAATATATAAAAAAAACTTGGGTAAGTCCATCTGAATTAAGGAGGCCGTTGTACCCCCCCTGGCGACAGGACTAAGTCATCACTTTTATAATTTTTAAAACATTAATTGTCATTAATGTCACTGAATGTATTTTTTCGTAGCAACGAAGGGCATCTGACGTAATATACTTAACGACGGGAGAATATCAAAAATTATCGATTTAATTCAGATTTCTGTAGCTTTCTATTCGTCAGAATCTCCTATGAATGAAATAATCAACTTTAATTTTACATGTAGGTATAGCATTGTTTTTATTAGACTAGGACATTTAACATTAATAATACAGGAATAAGTCTATTTTTAAATATTACTATATTTAAAAAGAGATTTATTAATTACGTATTCGTCTTCAGCAATCCCAAAAACCCTCGAGTAATTGTTTGCATCAATTAAGTGCCAAAACCCTCGAAACTATAGATGAGGTACCTTAGCAGTAGCCCTGGGCACCAGATGCTTCAGAGGTTGGTTCTGATTGCGTAGTCGTGTTCAGTGATCCCAAAAACCTATGAATAACAAAGTCTGACCCTTAATATACTGATTTTGACATGTTTATGTACTTTTGGATGCATTTTATAATACAATTATGAATTTCCACCGATTTTTCTATTGAAAATTTTTTCTTGTTTCACTATTTCCCTAAAAATCATTTATTTTTTCCTAAATGCCTTGGTCTATGTTTCTTTTATTGTTATGATCCAAAAATCTAAAATAATATCTGCCCGGGCCAAAAAAATTAATAGAATTTATAAAAAAAAATCATTTTTAATTATTAATTAGTCTGGACAAAATTATGTTTTTTTTTTAATAATTTGTTTTTAATAATTTTTAACATAATAGATAACATATCATTTAATTTCTATCCATTAAATAGATCGGTGAAGGTCGTTGTTATATCGGATCTTATACTTATACGAAATACAGTGGAACCCCGATAAGTCGGCCCCCGATAACCCGGAAGTCCGGCTAACCGGGACCGATTTTCATCAGACAAAAATTTAACAAATAAGCAATTTAACAATTTTATCAAATAAAAATGTATGTAGGCAAAATAATATTTAAGAGATAATGTGTATTTGTGTAATTTGAACTACATATACAATAGTAAAAATGATTCATGCACACGGCGGCAGAGCGACCGTCTCGGCTTATCGGAAAGAACAGGCACCTGCCTGTATACCTTTTCCTTTATTTATGTCAAACTGTCTTAGCATTGTTTAAAATAGACGTGACTATTTAAAAATTCTTTTTTAAAACAATGGTCTTAGTCTGTTCTTAAATAACAACATTGTTCCTTGTGACCGTATTGTGTGTAGTACAGTCGTATTAATCACTTCCGTTCTGTAATCGTGCTTCAGATTGTGTTTGCGTGATTTTTGTCTACGTAATGGTAACAAAACGTAAAAATGTTTAGTGACAATGGAAAAGAAACTAGAAACATTAGGTAGGATTGATAAAGACGAATCTTTAAAATCAATTTATTGCAGCATCATATGGTGTCGGTACATCTCTACAGTATGCCTGAGTTTTTACCAAGAAATGAAGAAAACTCTACACTCTATACAACTATACGTAATTTAGATGTGTACTGTGCATATGTGTTTCATGTTTTTGTAATTATAATGGAGGTTATCTGTAAGTATACCGTATTTTATTAATTTTTACCATATTCTCCGGCTAACCCGGATTTTCGATAACCCGGATTTTCGATAACCCGGGTCGGCCGCGGTCCCGATTAATCCGAGTTATTGAGGTTCCACTGTACTGTGAAATGATATTCTCGATAGGATTACCGGTACTCAAATACAAAAGTAACAATAGAATACTATAAATGATTACTTTATACAAAAGTAACGATTTGTAACGAATACTCGAAAGTAACTATAATCAACATCACTACAAGAAAGGTGAATAGAGGATAGACGAAGATTTCAACCACGAATAACTCAAAAAGTATTTAGTTTAAAAAAAAATATAGAACAGTTTTTGCTTAGAATTAGGTTCAAGAACTGATGTTAAAGATATATTGAGGGTGGATAATTGGAGGAGATTAGCTAGAGGCAGAGATACTTGGAGGCGGATGCTAGGGCCAGACTTGGACTGTAGCGCCATAGTAGAGAGTACCGTGTGAAAAGCCTTTTCAAGGTCTATGTACGCTACGTTATCTTTTTCCTTTTGCTGACATTTTTCTATTATTTGTTTGATGGTAATTTTTGTAATATTTCAAGAAACTGATTAGTAAAACAAACAAAAAATTAACTTGCTAAAATAACAATCGTCTGAATTCGTTTGAATTTAAAATTTATAGCCGGAAATAAAAAGTATCTATTTTATTGGACTTTCAAATGCTCGAATTAAACATATGTAGTCTATAATAATAAGTTATTATTTAACTGTGATATTTACGTAAGTCTAGATTATATACACTGTCTAAATAATCGGTTTATGGACCATAAAAAATCAGGGCGGGCAAGCATGACCGCCATTTTTAATCCGTAAAATTGATTTATTCGAATTTTAAATTTGCCTTACAGGATTATATTCTATTATTTTATTACAATAAGTTTAGTAACTATACCAATCACTTCATAAAATCAAGATAATAAAGATAAATACTTGTATTTTTGTTGGATTATACTTACTTTATCGATTGTTCGAAACATAGGCTATTGATTATGTATTTTAGAAAGGAACTACAACGTTAACGGGGTTTTATTGTTTCATATAGTCAATGGAACTCTCAGTATGAAAAAACCGCGGAGTGCTACCATTTAAAGGGGTGCGTTTTTGAGAAAAGGGTGAATTAGTCCCTAGGCACAGGGCGAATTAGGGTGAGTTCTATGCACATTTAGTGCAAACATGCCAGTGTTACAGACAACCACTCAATTGTTTTTCCTTATCCATATCGTAAAGACTAAACGTCCTACTTATAAACTGTTTGCAGGGTGTGCATTGTGTGCAATTAGATATTAGATCAATCGGCCAAACAAAATTTTTTGCTGAAAAAGCACTAGATAAGATAATGCCTGGCTACGCACGCAAATGTTACAAAACCTTCAAATTTCAAAAAAAGAGATATTATTATATAAAAAGATATATTGGCCGATATGTGATTTTGCCATTGTTTTTTTATTGTTAATGAAGAACTTATGAGAGGATGGGCGATCGGGCGGCATTAAAAACTAAAAAACAATGTTTTTTAAAATGAAATAAACAAATTACTTATCGACAACTGATAAATAAAGTCTAAACTTCAGTTTAGGCCCTTCGAGATTTCGAAAATAATATTTTTTACTTGTGTTTTTGAGCCTTAAAAATCGTCATTTTTCGATTTTTTTCAGTTTTAAATTGTTTATAACTCGGAAACGAATAATTTTAGACAAAAACTACAAAAGACCTTTTTTGTTCCATATGATTCAAAGAACCTAAAATAAGTATGCCAGGGCTGAAACAATTGATTTTTATAATTTGTTTAAATTTTTTTTTAAATAAATATAGAAATAACTAAATAAATTACGGCATTTCGGTATAGGAAATATTAGGTACATGAAAATTAATTAGTAGTTATTATGGTTCAAAATGCAAAACTATACAGGGTGTTCTATTCGAAATACGAAAGTTCATTATATTTTAAAAAAACGTAAGATCTGACAACAATGTGTAATTACCAGTATAATATCGGCCGCATTTGAAGACCTTTACCCACCAAATTCTAACAAAATCGTTCAAGTCGTTTCCGAGATATTTGAGGCGTTCCATACATAAAACTCACTCTGTATAAATGTTATTTAATTAAACTGCGTGTATTACTTTGTATTAATTATTGTTAAAAAAAAATCAATCTTAAAATTTTCAACTAATAGCAAACAAAAATTATCAACTAATAATAGTGTCAAAGCTATTGCGTACTGTGCAGTAATTTAATTTGTTTTTTATTTATTTATTTTTTATTTGAATAAATGGCAAATTGTAGAACTCTTTTATTCCATTTCATTTCATATACCTAATGTGAGAGTTTATCAATCCCTTTCTAGACAGGTAATGTTCTTTAAAATACAGTCAATTTTATGTCATTTATTTGTTTTATTGTGTTTTCCATGTTTTTCCATGTTTTAGCACATGCCAGGTTATTAAATGCAAACGTTTATTAAGAAACAGACTAACTCCCGTGGGACATGGTAGATAGCCCAGTTAGTTAGAGTATAGGCAGGGATAGTTTAGATCGTGAGTTCAAACCCACCTAATGTGAATTGTTTATTAATAAATAGCAATATGCTAGTGGGTAACTGCGAGACTTGCAAGACTCTTGCTGCAAGACCAAGACCAAGACCAAGACTGGGAGTGCAATACCAAGACCAAGACCAAGACCAGGTGTACTGGTGCAAGACCAAGACTGTCCAAGTCTCGTCTTGGTCTTGCATTTGGGCAACACTAGTGTACAGTAGAACCCCGCAAATCCGAACCCCGCTAATCCAAAAGTTCGGCAAATCCGAACCAACGGAAAGTGAAAAAAATTTAAAAATTCAAGACAAAAACTTAAAAACATGTTAATTATACAGAGTTAACCCAGAAAATTGAACAATGTAGGATTAATAAGACTTTGACATTTAAAATTTCTTAAAAATAAATACGTACTTTAATATGTAGTGCTTAAACATAAACAGGTTAAACCGAAACTTACTTTGGTTCTCTTAGTCAACTTAAGTCCAAAATTATTGTCCACACTCTTGCGAGAACGTTTTGCGACTCAAAATCAACGACAATAAAAGCTTTGAATTACTAGTTGCTAACTTTCGGATAATTCGAACTTTTCGGAATCCGAACAGGCTGTCCCCCAATTAGTTTGGATTTTCGGGGTTCCACTGTATTTTTTGTTATTATTTTCTCAATTAATTTTTGGAGTGTATACATGTGGTCTATGCAAGACCAGATAGATATTTTCTTTCAATAGTTTTTCCAATATCCCTGCCCATATATGAAAGCACACTAATGCCCCAGTAATTTTCGCATTTCTTCTTATCTTACTTATCTTCTTATCGTACATTTCATGTACGATTCTGTGTAATTTTTCTCTTCCGTACTTGATTAGTTCATTAACCAATCCTCCTGGTCATCCTGGTTGTTTTTTTCTTTGGAATTATAATGTCATTCTTTATTTGGCTTAATGCTAGTTTAATTCGTTCTTCATTTTAATTTCGATGTCTGTTGTTCATGTTGTCTCCCCCCAGGTCTTCTTTAGTCTTCCTCTGCTACTCCTTCCAGAAATCTGCACTTCAGCTATTCTTCGTATTGGATGATTAACGTCTCGAAGTTAAACATGATCAAACCATCTTAACCTATGCTCTCCCATTTTGGCATCAATTGGTGCCACACCTAGACCTCCCCTAATATACTTATTTCTAATTTTATCCTTCTTTGTCACTCCACTCATCCATCTAAGCATTCTCATTTCCGCCACATGCATTCGTTGTTCCTCTTTCTTCTTCACTGCCCAACATGCAGTTCCGTACATCATAGCCGGTCTTATGGCTGTTTTATAGAATTTTTTCTTCAGCTTCATTGGAATTTTTCTGTCACACAACACACCACTCGCTTCTTTTCACTTCATCCATCCAGCACTAATTCTACTGCATGCATCTCCATCTATTTCTCCATTACTCTGTAATACCGATCCTAGATACTTAAAACTATTGCTTTTCACAATCATTTCACCATCCAAAAATACCATTTTATTTGTAGTAACTCCATCTTTAAATGAATATTCCAAATACTCTGTTTTGTCCTACTAAGTTTTAAACCTTTTTCCTCTAGAGCTTGTCTCCACTGTTCCAGTTTTTGTTCTAAGTCTCTTTCACTATTTCCTATTAACACTACATCATCAGCATACATTAGGCACCATGGTATGCTACCCTGTAGTTTCGCTGTTATCTGGTCCAAAATTAATGAGAATAAATAAGGACTAGGCACCGAGTCTTGGTGCAATCCTACGTTCACCTGAAATTTATCAGTCTCTCCCACACCTGTCCTAACACTAGTCGTTGCTCCCTCATACATATCTCTCACAATCTTTACATATTCGCCAGAAACTCCTTTCTTATTGAGTGTCCACCACAGAATCTCTCGAAGAACTCTATCATATGCTTTCTCAAGATCAATGAATACCATATGAGCGTTGGTCTCTTTATTCCTGTATTTTTCCATCAGTTGCCTTACAAAGAAAATTGCATTTGTTGTTGATCTGCCCTGCATAAAGCCAAATTGATTATCGTATATTTCGGTTTCTTCACGTATCCGTCTATCAGTCTATCAATTACTCTTTCCCATATTTTCATGGTGTGGCAAAGTTGTTTTATAGCCTTGTAGTTTGTACGTTGTTGTATGTCTCCCTTGTTTTTGTAGACAGGTACTAATATACTGCTTCTCCATTCGTCTGGCATTTGTCCAACTTCCATAATTCTATTAAATAGACCTGCTAACCAACTTATTCCTGTCTCTCCCAATGCTCTCCATACTTCCCCAGGAATGTCATCTGGTCCCACTGCTTTTCCTTTCTTTATTTTTTGAAGCGCTTGAGCCACTTCCTCGTTTGTTATTCTGGTAACCATTGCTGTTACTGTCTCTGTTAACTCCACAGACTGTCTGTCAAATTCTTCATTTAATAAACTGTCAAAATACTTTCTCCATCTCTTTTTGACATCTTTTTCGTGAATTTGATTAAAATCTCTTGCTTTCTTTGCTCGCTGTTTGGCTATTTTATATATCTTCGTTTCGCCTTCCCTGGTATCAAGTTGATCGAATAGGTTTGAATACGCTTCTGCTTTGGCTTTTGCTACTGCTACTTTCGCTTCCTTTTTCGCCACCATATAGTTTTTTGATCTGTGTCGGATCTGGCTTCTTGCCATTTTTTATATAATTTTCCCTTCTCTTTTATTTTTCCTTGTACTTCGTTTGACCACCACCAAGTCTCCTTATCCTCAAACATTTTTCCTGGCCTTTTCCCAAGTATTTCAATAGCAGTCTCTCTAATACTACTCGCCATTTTTCTCCAAATTGTATTAGGGCTTCCTTTCATGTTCCAACATATTTTGTCTACTATTCTTTCCATGAATATACCTTTTTTATCATCTTTTAGCATCCACCACTTGATTTATTGTGGTCCTCTCCGATATTTTGGTTTAGCTTCACTTTTTACTTCAATGTCCAGAACAAGCAGCTTATGTTGTTGGCTTACTGTCTCACTAACTATTACCTTGCAGTCCTTGCATTCACGTATGTCTTCTTTCCTTATCATGAAATAGTCTATTTGGGATTGATGTTGTCCACTTTTGTACGTAATAAGATGAGTTTCTCTCTTTTTAAAGAATGTGTTAACAGGGTTTATTTAATTAGACTATGATTTCCAAAATTATGTTTGTGGTCCAATATTGACCATTTCTGCAAATTGAAAGAACTATAGGGTTGGTGGCTAATTGTATCGGTGAGTGTAATAAATTAAATATTTTTGCCTCTTAAACTTGAGAAGTATTATAACGAAACTATGTATATTATCTTCTGTATAATGATGAAACGTGCATTCATACCGAGCCTAGATAATCTTAATACGGCTCGGCTCTGCTTTAGAAAACGTACACTTTTAATAATTTTCTCTAATTGTTCGTAAAGATATTTCACTTTTATTCTCAACATTATTATTTATCCAATTTGTGATACTCGTGAGAAAAAAAATTGATAATTTCATTCTTGTTAAATTTATCTAATTTGTCCTACAATATAGAAGTATATGCCAGTATTAATTATTCTAATTACAATTAAAACAGAAAGTTGCATGAGATAATTTATAATTATTAATATTTTTTAATAATGAAGGTTACAGGCGCATTTTTGTTTAAAAAAAGATATCTTACTTCTTAGGAATAATGTTTAGGATGTAAAAGAGCAGCTATTAATTTAAATTTTCTATAACAAACAATAATTTTTTAACGTATACGAGTAGTCTCAATTAATATTTCGAGGCTTTATTGGAAACACTAGGCACAATTTCAGTGTAATCGCTGGGCTCCCTTCTATTTTGATTTCATCTATTTTGTAGTTTATAAAATGGAGAAAATTCCCAAAAATCCTAAAAAACCACTTTTTTGGATTTTGAAGGTGGCAACTTACAGAAAAATCTGAAATAAATTAAAAATATAGCTTTTGATAAAATACACAAATACAAAGAATTAGACCTGCACTCATGCATTTTGATGTTATCTACACTCAATCTACGCGTCTATAAAAAATAGACATGTTTTTTTAGAAGCGTCCACTAGGCGTGTAAATTTTTAAACATTTTTAAACTAATTTCATCCCACCTAAAAATATAAAAACGAAAAATTTAACGTTTTGGTAGGGGGGGTGGAGGGCGAAAAATTTTTAATCATATAAAAAATGAAAAAAAAAAAAACTAAATTTTGGGAGTGACGGTATTTAGTCTATCTTCGGGGGTACACTTTATACATTTATCACTATTACCTAAGTTCAAAAGGTTTGGTGCGTTTGCGCAAGCACACTATTACCCCAGGCTGTGGGTGAAAAAACGTGATATAATTCAGGAATTTTTGAAACCTATCAGGTGTTGTAAAGGACGATGCTAGGAATAACTTATACTAAAATGTGACCAAAAATATTGTGAGCTTTTTTTTTAATTGCGATTTTCATTTGTTAAATTTGCAATTTTTAATGAGTTTTAATTTTGCAGCTTAGGATATTGATTTTAGAGAAAAACTTTTTGATAGAAAGTTGTAGTAAATTAAAAAACCTACAATTTGAGCTATGGTAAGTTTAATTTCGTTTATTGGTTATTGCAAAACAGCATGCGAAAAGTCCAAAATGGCCGTTTTTTACAATTGCGTTATTTATTGTACAAATAATTTTATTTTATTTTTTAAAGCTTTAGAATGAAGATCTTTCAATTCCAAACATAAAAAAAATTGCAAGGCCGGATTAACGAATTTGTTGCTTAGATATTATAAATTGTTTATCACAAGAGGTCAAATGTCGAAGGCTATAACTTTTTGAAAAAAAAAATCGTAGAGAGTTGTTGTAACATCCAATCTCCTTCTAAAGAGCTATATTTTCATATTATGATGTAAATAAATGCGTAAAACATTCTTAAACCTCTAATTTTTGGGTTTGAAAATAAGGGGGCAAATTTCGTTATAAACATTTAGAGCTGAAGCGGCCCAGTACATCCTATCAGTTCTTAACTTACAGATTATTGTTGCTAAAGACAAAACGAAGATTTATAAAAAAATAAAAAAAATTTACAACCAACTGAAGCCGAGATAATTGTTTATTTTTTCTTAAATCGTAGTGCCTTTATTCATAAAAATTAAGAAATTATTTTACAGTCATTGACTAAAGAAAGACTTATATTATCTTAAAATAAAAATTATTATAAACTATAATTACATTTAATTATTAAAAATTATTTTTAAGTCGGTGCTTTTGCGAGCGGCCGAATTTTGCAAATCGCCCGGCTCGCTTCAAATCCGCGCGCTCGGAAAATTTTTACGTAACTTGTATTAAATTTTGACCGAAAACAATTTTATAATATTACCATTACAATATACAGTGTATTTACCACTATCTTTGTTTTTCTTGATAAACTTTTATATGTGAAATCTCATTTCTGAAGAAATAATATTACAAAAATGATACATATAACTATATTTTTAATTTTTGTATTGTTATATAAATATAATAATAATAATGTTACTTCTTATTATACAATATAAAACTTTTTCTTCTTGTAGTGACTATCCGTTTTGGATGTTGGCGACCATCATGGCAATTTGGCAAACCCCATTTGGAAACTGAGAACCAGGAAGGCAAAGGATTACCTTGCTAGAAAATTTACGTACGTCGTTCAACACAACAACTACAGATCTTTTAGAGCAGCAGTACCGATTTAGTGTGCAAGTACAGATTGCCATGATGGTCGCCAACATCCAAAACGGATAGTCACTACAAGAAGAAAAAGTTTTATATTGTATAATAAGAAGTAACATTATTATTATATTTATATAACAATGAAAAAATTAAAAATATAGTTATATATTTCATAATTATATATGTATCATTTTTGTTACATTATTTCTTCAGAAATGAGATTTCACATATCAAAAGTTTACCAAGAAAAACAAATACGGTGGTAAAAATAGAATGTATATTATAATGGTAATATTATTTGAAGCGAGCCGGGCGATTTGCAAAATTCGGACGCTCGCAAAAGTACCGATTTTAAAAATAATTTTTAATAATTAAATGTAACTACATTTTATAATTATTTTTAATTTAAGATAATATAAGTCTTTCTTTAGTCAATGACTGTAAAATAATTTCTTAATTGTTGTAAATAAAGGCACTACGATTGAATAAAAAAGAAACAATTATCTCGGCTTCAGTTTGTTGTAGAAAATTTTTATTTTTTTATAAATCTTCGTTTCGTCTTCAGCAACAATAATCTGTAAATTAGAAACTCATAGGATGTACAGGGCCGCTTCAGCTCTAAATGTTTATAACGAAAATTGCCCCCTTATTTTCAAGCCCAACATTTAGCTCGGCTTCAGTTGGTCGTAGAATTTTTTTTATTTTTTTATAAATCTTCGTTTCCTTTTTAGCAACAATAATCTGTAAGTTAAAAACTCATAGGATGTACAGGGCCGCTTCAGCTCTAAATGTTTATAACGAAATTTGCCCCCTTATTTTCAAACCCAAAAATTAGAAGTTTAAAAATGTTTTACGCATTTATTTACATCAGAATATGAAAATATAACTCTTTAGAAGGAGATTGGATGTTTCACCAACTCTCTACGATTTTTTTCAAAAAGTTATAGCCTTCGACATTTGACCTCTTGGAATAAACAATTTATAATATCTAAGCAACAAATTCGTTAATCCGGCCTTACAATTTTTTTATGTTTGGAATTGAAAGATCTTCATTTTAAAGCTTTAAAAAATAAAAAAAATATTTTTACAATAAATAACGCAATTGTAAAAAACAGCCATTTTGGACCTTTCGCAGGCTGTGTTGCAATAACCAATAAACGAAATTAAACTTACCATAGCTCAAATTGTAGGTTTTTTAATTTACTACAACTTTCTATAAAAAAGTTTTTCTCTAGAATCAATATCCTAAGCTGCATAATTAAAAATCTTTAAAAATTGCAAATTTAACAAATGAAAATCGCAATAACAAAAAAAGCTCACAATATTTTTGGTCACATTTTAGTAGAAGTTATTCCTGGCATCGTCCTTTACAACACCTGATAGGTTTCAAAAATTCCTGAATTATATCCTGAAATCGACCTATTTTTCACCCACAGCCTGGAGTAATAATATAGTTAGAAGATAATATTGTAATGAAAGAATTTCAGATAGATGGTCCCAACGTCTAGAAATTTCCATTCTTTCCAGAGAACGGTAGGCGTGCCGACAGAGCATGGACGAGTGGTAGAGATGAGCGTGGATTGTTCCAGAATAACGGCTAGAGTATATAAGACACGAATTTTGTAAATACAGTTAGTTTAAACTAGAGATTTGTAAAGAAAACTTGTATAAATAAATTAATAAAGTCGTATATAAATACGAACGCTCGTTTTTGTTACAATATCTTCTAACACTTTCCTGTTTATATGGTTAGGGAGTTGGTTTTCGCGATCTTTGGTAATCTTCTTTATTTCATCTTTAAATGTTACTCTATATATGATTCCCGATGTAAGTATCTGTTACTTTGTTGTGGATATACCGAAGAGACCTGCTCCCTTACAGTTCTCAACTGTCAAGTAATGTTTGGAGATCTTCTTGAGTAGAAGCTAGGTATACTGTGTCGTCTTAACCGTTTACAATTATTCCTTCTTTTTTCTCAGGCAGTGTATTTCTGAATATTGTTTCAGAGTAAGCGATCAAGGGCGAAAAGTCTTTGACTCCAAAGCGCCTACTAAAACTTGTATTGTTTGATTCCAATACAAATTTGCAATTATGCAAACGTCTCTGTCATTCAAGTCAATGTATCTTAGAATTTCGATCAATATAGAGTGCTTAACAAGATCAAATCCCTTTTGGAAGTCAATAAAATCACAGTACTTGTCAACAGATATATCACGACATCTTTGAGCAATAACGTTCATCCCAAACAATGCCTCTCTCGAACCAAACCCGTTACGAAAACCAAACTGTGTGTCACTTAGGTATTCCTCGGATTTACTATAGATACGACCATGTAATACCTTTAGAGAAATGTTTAATAAATGGCTTTGCAAACTGATGGTTCTATAATCAGCACAGGTTTTTGCTGTTGTCTTCTTAGGTTGAGCTATGAACACTGACAGTGTTCATAGTTAAGTAGAAGCTAGGTATGCTGTGTCGTCTTAACCGTTTACAATTATTCCTTCTTTTTTCTCAGGCAGTGTATTTCTGAAGATTCTTTCAGATTAAACGATCAAGGGCGACAAGAAACATCTCTGCTCTAATCCTCTTTTAATATTAAAAGTCTGTGACTCCAAACCGTCTACTAAAACTTGTGTTGTTTGATTCCAATACAAATTTGCAATTATGCGATCGTCCCTGTCATCCACGTCAATGTCTCTTAGAACTTCGATCAATATAGAGTCTTAACAAGATCAAATCCCTTTTGGAAGTCAATAAAATCACAGTACTTGTCTACAAATATATCACGACATCTTTGAGCAATAACGTTCATCCCAAACAATGCCTCTCTCGAACCAAACCCGTTACGAAAACCAAACTGTGTGTCACTTAGGTATTCCTCGGATTTACTATAGATACGACCATGTTTAGAGACGAACCGAACCTTTAGAGAAATGTTTAATAAATGGCTTTGCAAACTGATGGTTCTATAGTCAGCACAGGTTTTTGCTGTTGTCTTCTTAGGTTGAGCTATGAACACTGACAGTGTTCATAGAGCACTGAATTGGACCAATCATTAGGTAGATGTCCGATGGTATAAATGGTATTGGAAAACCAAGTTATAGCCTCTTTTTTTTTTCTTCCCTCGCTCTCTCCAAAATCGGACATGTTGTAATGGATGTTTTGTATTAAGTAGCCACACTGGGGAGGCAGATTGTTGTCAAGTGTATGAGAAATAACATATCCTTAAGCCCCGTGTAAGAATAGGGTTATGTTCGCCTTTGCTAGGCCCCAAAAATCTCGATAATTTTCTATCAGGGTGCAGCATGTTCTTTATAGTTACACTACAAGCAAATGACAAATATTATGTATTTAAAATGTATTTAATACTTAATATTTTTATATTTTGTATTTAATATTATGTATTTAATATTTTTATAAATTGATCAAGTTTTCTCAATAACCTTTTTCAGTTTTATCCTTTTTATATTATAATATATTATCGCAACATTATTTGGAAGCGCTTTTTTACTGCCCACTTCAGAACATGTATTTATCATTCTTACATGACGCATACCAAAAAACCAGTGCATAATTATTTAAAAAAATTACATGTATTTATTCAGTACTGTTGAGGTAAGTACCGTTACAGATCAGTGACTAATACAATTTCTACATACGACAGAAATTAAGTAATGGCAAATTAACTTTATCAAATTTAAATTGTCTTATATAATATTTAACAATCGGGCGAGAAACTGCCCACGGTATAGTTCTATTAAATGACAGCACAAAATATATGTATATTACACCGATACCAATACCAATACCAACACAAAAAGTAGATTGCCATGCAAAGCATATACTCTGGGCAAATTAGTTAAAAACAAGGAAAAGTTATTTACCAGCTATTTTATTGGTGGAACCGTAAGTCGTAGAGAAATTCTGAAAACACCACGACTGTGGATATTTCAGGAGTCCATCTTGTTCTTCCATCAAGTTGAAAAATTGAAAATAAAAGTATATACCATTTTTATTCAGTTGCATTGCGAAGCCAAAACTGTCTCGATGCTTTCACCTCTTATTAGAAGCATCATCAGAGAGGCATAGGTTTGTTTATCTCTGACCCAAGTGAAAATCTTCAGCCAGCTTGTCTTTTTTAACCCAGATATGCCTAAAACTTATCTTAAAATATTTTTTAATATTTTTCTTCAAATTTACGTGTTATGTAAGGTAGCAAAAACATGTTTGTCGTTAAACAAAATGTTTATGTAAAATAAGTAAAAAAGATTCTGTATAAAATATGATACACCAGGTAGGTACACCTACCTGGTGTATCACCTACTATTAGGTTTGGGTATAGTATAAAACAGGAAATCGCCTGCAGTGGGCAGAACATGTAGCCCGAGCCCCTGAATCGAACATGACAAAAAGGATTCTAACAGCTCAACCCGTGGGAATGAGAAGACGGGGTAGACCAAAGTTGAGGTGGATGGACGGGGTAACACAAGATGCCGAGAAGATCGGAGTCGGCAACTGGAAAGTGCAGGCAAGGGACAGAACAGAATGGCGTAGAACGCTTGAGAAGGTCGAGGCCCTCTAAGGGCTGTAGCACCAGGATGATGATGATGATGATAGTATAAAACAAAATATATTAGGTTTCGGTATCAAACATACGTTGCATTTTGAACACCTTATTTATGAAATATTATGGCACAAATCATACTATACAGTTCTTTTTTCCTGTGGAATCATCAAATGGTCCAATCGATCATAGCAAATTTAGACGTTTTCATTGGCAGATGGACGACCTTATCTAAATTAGCGTCTTCTAAATTATAACTGATCCAATATTGTAAGTAAGAGCATCTGTCATAGCTTTAAGTCGATTTCTAGTATCCCTTTCACGTTGCCAAAACATTCTCCTCCAAGGAATGTTGACATAACCACTCAACAGTAGAGTTTCCAGAGAAGCTTTGACCTCATACTCCCAAACTTCTTGTTGGCGATCCTTCTGTGAAGCATATTGATTAGTTGCTGACGGTATAAACTTTAGTATAAGTTACTTATCAACGAAAAGTGAAAAACATTCAGCGGAACGCTTAGAATCATATTTTGGAAGTTCCTTTTTCACCAATACATTGACCTTCTCTCTACATGTTTTCTTTTACCTAGTACCAAAAAAAAGTTTATTAATAGCAAGCTGAAAAGTTGTTAATAGCTTAACGGTGTCTAATCGGACAAACTTTGATGTATGGAAACACTGGAACAGGGGAAGTTTTAGTTGTACAACAGGTTAAAAATTTGGAACGTCAGACTACGAAAACGTTCCATGTATTTTCTCGGACAGAACTTCCAATTGATTTGTTACCATTTCATTAAACTCTCATGCAAAAATCAGACTGGTGTTTATCATCAATTGGGCATTTTAATGAGTGGAACACGAGGAACATGTCAAATGACAGGAATCATGTTGGTTAGTAATAGCAGTCTGATTTTTGCATGAGAGTTTAATGAAAGGGTAACAAATCAATTGGATGTTCTGTCCGACAAAATACGTGGGATGTTTTCGTAATCTGACCTTCCAAATTTTTAAACTGTTTCACAATTAAAACTTCCCCTGTTCCAGTGTTCCCATACAATCAAAGTTTGTCCCACTAGACACCGTTAAGCTATTAACAAATTTTCAGCTTGCTATTAATCAACTTTTTTTGGTACGCAGGATCCAAGTCTATAAGCTATTTTCCCAGGAAAATTTTTATCACATGAAATCGGAAAAAAAATATTTCTGTGCCAAATTAAATTACGGTAAATTTTTATGTAAGTTTTTTGATTTGAATTTAAAATCCTCGGAATTACGGAGAAATAATTAAAAAAGAAGAACGCTAATTTGTTTATAAACAAAATAGCACACTTTCTGCGGACTTTGCATACTTATATTACTAATATATGCAATCTTAAGATTCGATTTCAGCAATAAAATTGCTGGTAAAATAACTTTTCCCAAAAATGGCCTTTTTTCGATAGTCTGCCCGGACTAATACCCAATTGGTTGTGGTCGTGCAGAATTTTAACAGTAATTCTACACTATCCCTAAAAAATAATACTGCCTATATAATATAATTGACAATTAAGATAATTGAATATGAGTTATGTAGATCTTAAGTATACGCGTATAGCTACACCTAACGTTTCAATATAATTAAAAATGTTGAAGGTTAACGCTTATACACACAATCAAACTTATATGGAATCACCATGTATTTCAAGCAATACTTATTTCTTTTGAGAAAACTTATTATTGTAAAATAGATGAACTGAAAAGTTATAAAAATATCATACTTGCTACTTCTTCTTCCTTTTCTTCTTCTTGTTGTTGTTTTTTATTCTTTCTCTTCTTCAGCCCATTTCTATCCAGCTTTGGACATAGGCCAGTGGCGGCTCGTGGCTTTAGGGACAGGGTCGGCAAGGTTTTGTCTCCTCAGATAGGTATGCCATCTAATTAAAAGGCTTCAATTTCATAGAAGATTTTTTGTTTTTGTTTTCTTTTATTTTTTTTATTTTTTTTTTGTTTTTTTTTTGTAAACCTGTTTATAAATTAACTCTAGTCTATGTTGTTTCGAAGTAGCAAAATGGGTTATAACGTCATTGTAAAACTTATTATTGTTTTGGAGAGGTTTTAAAAGTTTTTTTCTATTGACATTTGAGACAAGTTTGACATTCTCTCTTGTCTCATGGTGTTTGGACAATACGTTTTGACTTTTTTGAGACAAGAGAAATCCCGTTCATTTGAGGCAGAATTTGCCCACATTTGAGCACAATAATTTATTAAATTTGGGAACAGTTTGTTGTACCTAATGAATTGCAGTATATAAAATTAAACATATTTTGTAACTTATCCCACCTTCCGAAAATATTTAGATCAGCATGTAAAACTGTTAATCCATTTTCCTATTTTATATGATTAAATAATGATGGATAATTTTTAATGAACTTGTCTAATAGATATTTTGAAAATTCCTTGTAAATAATAATTGAGTTATCCTTCCGCTCAAAAAGGTCCGGAACATTGTTTAAATAATCAAAATGTCAAAAAATTAAGAAAAACTCCGATCTTTTTCTTCGTTTTTTTGATTTTTACTTTCAAAATATTCACTTCTGAGAAAAGTTACAATTACATAAAAGTTGGGTAACTAAATTTCCTACAATATAGGATTGGTTAAAAATTTTAAAAAGTGTCATCCTTGTTGCAATACAGTAATAATTGCGAAAAAACATAAAAAATAAGTATTCGCATTTTACGTTTTTTAACCTCTTATGCTAACACTTACGACCTTCATATTTTAAGCAGAAAACCTTTATGATATAATAAAACAATACTGTAAATTTAATTAAGATCGATTTAATACATTTTGCAAAATAAATTTTGCAATCCAGCTTTTGCAAGAAAAATTAATTTTTTCAAAATGTTGCAGTACTGACAATAAAGCAGATAGCAAGTTGAATTTTTTTTACATAGAAGAAAGGCACAGTATTCTTCTATACGTAAAAATAAATTCAACTTGATTTTATTGCTTATTTGCTTTATTTTCGGTTCTGCAACATTTTGAAAAAATTAATTTTTTTGCGAAAGCTGGATTGCAAAATTTATCTTGCAAAACCTATTGAACCGATCTTAATGAAATTCACAGTATTTTTTTATTATATGATATAGTTTTTTTGAAAAACGTAAAATGTGAATACTTGTTTTTTATGATTTTTTCGCATTTATTGCTATTTTGCAACAAGGGTGACAATTTTTAAAATTTTTAGCTAATCCTTTATTGTAGAAAATTTAATTACGCAACTTTTATGTCAGTGCAACTTTTCTTGAAAATGAATACTTTTAAAGTTATAATCAAAAAATGAAGAAAAAAATCGAATTTTTCCTTTATTTTTTGACATTTTGATTATTTAAACAATGTTCCGGACCTTTTTGAGTGGGAGGATAACTCAAATATTATTATATATGAGTTATTTTCAAGCAATTTCTGCAAACAAATATGAGTCACCTCTCAACGTCCAAATTAAATCTCAACGTCCAAGTACGTGTCTCGTTGCCGTTTGCAGATCACCGTTGTGCTCGGCAGATTGTTTTTCTGCCGTACTTGTCATTCAAATAAATACGAGGAATGCCTATCGTCTAATATGCCGTATCGTCTTATTACAAGCAAATGTTAAATCGGGGTACGGCTAGTCGAAGCGGACCATGAATTCACACAAACGCAGTCGGGTGTATGGCTGGCTAGGATTCTTAATTTGAAAAGTCTCTTACGCACAGCGCACAGGGATCACTTAACGTATCAGATCGTTCGAATTCTTTTAAAAACAATGAATAAAATTTAGTCTGTATTATCTCACAGATATTTTTTTATTTCACAGAGACGAATATCATCATCTCTGATTAACTTATATATTTAAAAAAATCTATAATGTGTCAATAAATGTGTGGGTCGGCACTGCCGACCCTGCCGACCCTGACGAGCCGCCACTGACATAGGCCTTCCCCAAATCTTTCCATATCTACCTGTCCTTGGCTGCGCTTTTCCAGTGACTTAGAACACATACAGTGGAACCCCGATAAGTCGGCCCCCGATAACCCGGAACTCCGGCTAACCCGGACCGATTTTTATCAGACAAACATTTCAACAATAAAAATGTATTGCTGTTACAAAATCTCGTGAACCTAATTCATTCATTTGGTGACGTCAATATACGAACGAAACGATTGATGAATCCGACATTACTGAAAATATCAGGGTGCAGATGGGACCCTGTCGCGCAATTCGCAGCAAATAAAATAGTCGTATGTTTTTGGCTTCATTTTATTTCGGTTATACATACGCTTTTTCAAGGTTCACGAGGTTTTGTACCAACTCTATGTAATATAATATTTGAGAGATAATGGAACCGGATTGAACTACATATAACATAGTAAAAATGACTCATGGTACACCACATTCATTGTCGAAAACAACATGCACCTGTATTATCCTTTATTTTTTTGAAACTGTCTGTGTTAGCATTGTTTAGAAAAGACTATTAAAATTCTTTTTTTAACAATGGTCTTAGTCATCACTTTTATTAAATAACATAACATCAGAGACGGTATTATGTGTAGTAAAGTCGTATTATTGTTCGCTTCCGTTTTGTAATCGTTCGTAAATTTATTCAGATTTTGTGTTTGCGTGTCTTTTGTCTATAAGGGCAACAAAACGTAAAAATATTGTAGTGACAATGGAAAAGAAACTAGAAGCATTAAGTAGAATTGATAAAGGTGAATCTTGCAGCATTATATTATGGTGTCGGTACATCTACAGTATCGGATTGGAAGAAAAATAGAACTAAAATCGAAGAATTTTTTTTTCAAAATGATAACAAAAGACAGTTTAATCGGTGCAAAGCTAATAAAGCTAAGAATGAGACTTTTGACGACGCTTTGTATGTGTGGTTTTGTGTGGAATGCGAACGTGGTTTACCAGTGTCTGTGTGACAATTATAACGGAGTTTATCTGTAAGCATACCATATTTTATTAATTTTTACCATTTTCTCCGGCTAACCCGGATTTTCGATAACCCGGATCGGCCGCGGTCCCAATTAATCCGAGTTAACGGGGTTCCACTGTACTGAGAAATAATATGTACCGGCTAGCTCAATTAATAGCGAAAGAAAAAAAAAAGAATGTGTGTACTTTGTACGCACGCAAGAAGTTATACTTCTATTATATGATTTCAACGAAATTAATCTACTTTAAACAGTTTCTCTACTACTTTCCAAAAATTTTTATTAAAACAATACCAAAAATTATAAAAATAAAAGAATAAAACACACACAAACATATTGAAAAATGCCACAAATGATTTTTGAACAATAATTGTTGCCAAAAATTTTAATTAAATACGTATTTTCTGCAAAAAATTATATAATAATATACTTACTGTCATAAAATCTATAAAAAAGAATGTGTGTGTACTTTGTACGCACGTAAGAAGTTATACTTCTATTATAATATAATTTCAACGAAATATAATATACCTACTTAACAGTTACAATACAAAAAATTAACAATAATTACCAAAAATGAACCAAAACTTCTTCTTCAGGTGCCATCTCCGCTACTGAGGTTGGCAATCATTATAGCTATTTTAATTTTTGAGGCAGTAGCTCTAAATAGTTGTTTTGAGCTGCATCCAAACCATTCTCTGTGGTTCTTCAGCCATGAAATTCGTCTTCTACCGATGCTTCTTCTGCCATCTATCTTTCCCTGCATTATGAGTCGCAGGATGCCATACTTCTCGCCCCGCATTTCATGTCCGCGATACTGTAGTTTTCTTTCTTTAATTGTAAGTTCAACTTCCTTCTCTTTACCTATTCTTCTCAGTACTTCATTGTTCATAACTCTATCTACCCAGGAAACCAAAACTTAACAATGCCAAATATTAAAAAAAAAAAAGAAAAAAGTATGAATCGTCCGGGATTTGAACCCGCAATCTCGCGATTTTTTTATCTCTGGTCCAATGCTCTACCAACAAGGCCATCAAGTCGCATGCTAGTTACCTTTCAGATATACATAATTATACATCACAGTGACAAGAGAAATATAAAAATAGATGTTTTATTATTTTACGCCCAAGGAAGACAAATCCAAAGACACAAAATTATAATAAAAAACCTTTTAAACCACCTTTTTCAAATTGCGCAAGTTGTATTATTAATATTAATGTTAATAAATAAAATATAAATATTTTGACGTTTCACAATTTGACAATTCACTTTTAACTGCAGTGCCTTAAAAATTTTAAAGCACTAGTGCCTTAAAGTAGCATTTTTAACGCTCCTATGGAGTCCTAAAAATTGCATTTTTAACACGTTTGTAGAAAAATATATTTAAAAACACTAATATATTCTTTCCACACCTTTTCTGGACTGATACATACATAAATTAAAACATTTTGAAGTATAACTTGAAAAATATAATATGAAAACTATTTAAAAAGGCAGCATAACTATTAACTAACCTTTGTTTGTTGTTTCTCTTCCCACAAATTTTAAAACGCAACAACCATACATAACCAAACCGTCAACCGTCCAAACCACAGCTGCGCTACAGCTGCCATATTGGATAATTTTTGACATGTCATTTGAACATCCAATCAGAACAAAGTTATAATGCGCATGCGACCGGATCTTAGGTTTTACCATATAAAAATTCACCCTTATATCGCGCGTAAAGAAGTATAACTTCAAAAATAACAACTTCCTTGGGGCTTGAACCCACTTCACGTCTATCGCGCCGTACGAAAGTCGAAGCGATTTCCCAGTGCACCACATTCGCGTATACGTCATGTGGGAATATACACAAACTAAACGTTTACACCATAAACTTTTTGGCATTTTGTTTATATGAATTTAATCAAATTATTAGTTTGATTTTTGTCGAATTAAAATACAACAAAATATAGAGTAATAAAACGATATATTAGATGAAGATTTGTAGAAAGTTTGTTCGTAATCAGATTATGTAAATTAAAGCATTGCCTACTAATAGGTAACTACATTATTTTTTTACATTTTCCAAATAGATAGGTATGAAGATAATTTTTTATTGGAATACAACTGAAACATTTAGAATTACGTACCTGCGGCTTTTCAAAACTATTTAAAAAGTCACTATAATTATAAATTTGATTTTATTTCTGTCCTCACAACAATAAAACTAATATATACAATATTTTTGTTTACCGATAACCTCCATATTGAACAATTATTGACAGATCATTTCAACACCCAGCAGTTTCAACACGTGCAGAGGAAAAAAATTATTGGTCTTGTTAAGAAAGTAATGTCTCAAATGGGCATAGCTGCAGTGGTAGGCGTAAACATAAATTCTGTCAAAAACTTAAGGAACAAGTGTAGGTTTCAGTTGAAACGAGAAGAAAAATACTTCATTCCCACGAACTATACAGCATAAGACAGTTATTGGTTCCCGACTTGTTCCGCAGCATAAGATTGATCGCCTAAATTGTCGCAAAATGTCCTATTTTCATAGTCAAAGACATAACAACAAAAGCTGCCAAACTTAAATGGCCATACTGCTAGACAAAAAGACCAATGTTGAAATGCAACAATACAACACTACGAAGGTAAACGACCGAGAGGAAAACCACAGATGAGATGGGTTGATGATATTAAAAGAGTAGCCGAAACAAATTGAAAATATGTTGCTTAGGATAGAGACATAATAATAGTCAATAGTCTAAGACTCTATGTAAGACGTCTTATATACTACTACGTACTACTATCGGTTTACAGCGTTCTCCTACGCCTTCCGACTCCTAACCGCCATTCTTTTCTGTTTAACCATAGACCTAGAGGGATTTCCTTTTCCTCTAGTTCTTTTCAATTCCCTCCCTCCAGCTTCTTCCCGGTCTTCCTCTTTTCCTTCTGCCTTGTGGTGTCCATGCCAAAATCTGTTTAGCGACCCTGTTATCTGGCCTTCTCTGTATATGGCCATACGATATTAGTTGTTTTGTTTTTATGTCATCAATTATTGTAAGTGTGACTTACATCATTTCTCTTATTCTCTCATTTGGTATCCGATCTCGTCTTGATTTGCCTGCTACTCTTCTCCAGAAGTCCATTTCTTTGAAGTACTAGTAACATTTTCTCTATTCTTTGTTTCAGTGGCCAAACTTCACTGCCATATTATGTGATTACACTTTTAAGTATGGTATTGTATATGAGCTGTTTGTTCGCTTTAGATATTGTTTGGTCCCACATAATGCCGTTCATCGCGGATATGGCTTTTCTACACTGTTCTGTCTTTTATAGCAGCATCGAGTGTTCCATCTTGAGTTATCTTTATGCCCAGGTACGTGAATTATATTAATCACAGGGTTTAATTTCTACCCCATCGTCTAATGTAATAGAATGCTTTGTACCTCCAATACACATTCTTCAGTTTTCTTAGGACGTCTTATATAGTGTGTTTATATAGATTTTATTAGATTAAAAGAAACTTTGTTAAAATAATTATTATAAATATTATAATATGAACTATTATAATATCTAGTAAATTCCATTTATATCGTAATATAATGTTTGTAGTTCATAAAATGTTTTATTTAGTTCCTAGAACTTTATAAGATTAAACATGTATTTGTCAAATGCTTACTTAACTCTTTCCTGTCTAATACTATTGCATTGACGTTACGTAGTTCAGGGATATACAGAGTCTGAAAACCTCATTGACTTCATTTGGTTACGTGCATTACGTGATTCAGAACAAAACTATACAAGATGTTGCGAAATAAGTCTCAATTTGGGTGTGTTATGTATTGGCTGCCTATTTGCCTGAGATCGTTTATTATTAGATTAAAATGAACCGAATTCCATATCGGCGACCATGAAATAAGTGTATAAAGGTAAACGCAATATAAGTGTGTGTTTGCCGACGCCCATGGAGGTCACCTTACAGTACTGTCTAAATTAACGATATAAATAGTCCATGTTTTAAGGTCGTTCCCGTATGAAAAATTTGTCTTGAATGAACACATCAAGAAATAATTCAGTTAAAAGTTAAATTGTATTTATAACTAGGAAAGTTTTGGGGTAACTCTGATTTCTTTCATTCTACATATATTTTGGAGTGCTGAATTCGAATATGAGGTTTGCAGACAAAATTTCGTGACGTAACATTGAAAAAATCTGATTGTCTGTTTACAGAAATTAAAATACTTAAAATTCTCTACGAATACCACTATTTCGCAATGAAAATGGGCAATTTTCAGCGGTCTCTGCAAAACCCACTTTTTAGGCGGGAGAAATGTTACAAACTTATTCGTCTATTAAAAAAAGAAGGACTTGTTGTCAGGGAAACGAGTCGACATTAAATTTTGGGAAAAGGCAAAAACTCTTTTATTGAATTATTAACATGTGGTTTTTTGGAGACTCAAGAAAGAGACAGAGGTATGTAGAATCTCACAAGTTATTTTGCATTTAGTCATTCATCTCCCCTTGATATATGATCACAAGTCAGTATCTCACCACCTCTTTTATTTTCCAGGATAACGACCCTTTTCGCTGATGATGGACCAATCAGACCCTCAGCCAGGACCCGATGCCATCGAAGAACCTCAGTACAATGCGGAAGGTATGATTAATCTCACAATCTATTTTGCAATCCTCATCTCTCCTTTAGAACTGACACCACCTCTTTTATTTTCCAGAACAAGGAGAATATCTATCGGGACCCATCGCCACAGGAAAACCACAGCCACGACCTTCTAAAAGACAACGGCTCATATAATTTTATATTATACAACATTTTGTATTATAATGTGTAATATTAATAATCACGATATTTTAAGTTTCATTTTGTTAGAGTTCTATCTTTTGTGATACTGAATTGGTACTTTTCTTTCTTCTTAATTATTTGTGCAGAAAACTAGGAGAAATTTATCAAATAACAGCAATCAAATAAAAAATAAAGTTTTGGAACGTAAAAAGTGGGTTTTGCAGAGACCGTTAAAAATTGCCAATTTTCAACTCGCACTTTAGACCGAACGGTTCGTCTGAAAAAAAAACTAAATACATAGTGATGTTTGTAGAGTTTGTAGAATTTTAAGTACTCGAATTTCTGTTAACAGACCATTTTTACTAAAAGTTAATAGTTTTTGAGATTGAAGTAAAAAAGCGGGAAAAACAGAAATTTTTCGCTTTTTTCGCGATTTTTCTATGTTGCGTCACCAAATTTTGTTCGAAAACCTCATATTCGGATTCAGCACCACATGTAGAATAAAAGAAATCAGTACTACCCCAAAACTTTCCTACTAGGGGGCTGTTAGAATACAAACTGACTGAATTATTTCGCATTTTTCAGATTTATCGGTTATAACCCAAAAACTGTTTTGTTTAAAAAATTGTTTAAACAATGTGTGCCCAATAATTTTTCCGGTACCCTTCTGATTTGTTTAAACTGGACATTTTTTAACAGGAATCCTGCAAATTTTAGCAAACATCCTGCTAGGTCAAACAATTGAAGCAAAACTTGCAAAAAATATGAGATTTATTTACACCAGAGTGTTGTGAGAACTTTATAAAAACTATGCCTCGAAGAATTTTGAATCTAATTAAAAATAAAAAAGATGTCACTTAGTTGTAAACTTCCACATTTGTTTTGTTAAAATTAGACATGTTTTGGGTTTTTTTTTAAATTGTTATTATTCTGTTTAATTAATCGTTCTTATTAATTTAAAACATATTTTGTATACTGTTGGAAATCCAAAAATTATCGATGAATTAAAACTTTCAAAGTTTAGGTATGCTGGACTTTTGTTTTTGTTCTATAAAATTGGATTTTCTCTTAAATCTACATTGGGCCAACTGATATGGGAAGGGGCTCGTACATATACCCATTTTTTCATACTGGAGCGGTCTCATAACATGGACTAAACTATGTGTTTGCCGACGCCCATGGAGGTCACATTACATTACTGTCTAAATTAACGATATAATTTTTATTTGAATTAAAATGGAGATATGAAAAAAAATAGCATGTTGAAAACAAGAAGGTCATAAACTGTTGTAATAAAAGAAAATCATATTTAAGGAAGTAAAAGGAGCTGACCCCAAATAATTTAAACGGTAGTTTGGGAGAAGTGATAAATATATGTTTCTTAAAATTTCCAGATCATTTATTTAGCTTTATGATTTTTTATGAAGACAACTATATACACAAAAGTGGTACATGGCTTTTTAGTGATTAGGTACCTGCAAGTATTGATTGATTGATACAACCGTCGAACTTTTATATAGAGTTATTCTTTTATTTTTTCTTCTTAACAAGAAATAATAGAGGATGTGGAATCTATCAGTCTATCTCTCAAGAAATACTTCAACGTCGGAATTAACAGATCGACAGATCTACTACAAGAAGTATAAGAAGAAGATATTTAAGGAAGTAAAAGGAGCTGACCCCAAATAAAATATGACCCCCAAAATAATTTAAACGGTAGTTTGAGAAAAGTGATATATGTTTCTACAAATTTTCAGATCATTTATTGAGCTTTACGATTTTTTATGAAGACAACTATACACAGCAAACTGGTATTATATGGTATTACATGGCTATTTAGTGGTTACCTCCATGTATTGATTGATTGATACAACCGTCGAACTTTTATATAGAGTGATTCTTTTATGTTTTCTTCTTAACGTGTTTTATCAAGGATTTTGCACTTGATATGCTGTATATCGACATTGTAATTGTTAGTTCAACATTGTTATTTTGGGGAAAATAGCCTTAAAACATCACAATACTTAAAAGCAAGAGCGTTTGACCAGTGCATACTCCCTATTCTCACATACGCATGCCAAACATGGACCTTGACAAAAACAAACATGGATAAAATAATGAAGACAAAGAGCCATGGAGAGAGCAATGTTAGGAGTCAAATTAACACGCAAACGCAAAACAACTGGGTAAGAAATAAAACAAAAGACAAAGACGCAGGACAACATATAGCCAGGCTAAAATGGAGCTTCGCAGGTCATAACGCCAGACAAACGGACAATAGATGGAACACCACGGCACAACAATGGAGACCATGGACAGAAAAGAGAGCAAGAGGACGACCCCTGATGAGATGGGGAGATGACATTAGAAAGATAGGAGGAACACAATAACGTTCTCCGGAAGCTTGTACGAAGCAAATGGGGGGTAAACAACCCGTGTTGAGCTGCCCCCCCCCCACTTGCAAAAATTAAAAAACAAATAGCTCTGATTTATGAGCTATTTATGAGCTCTCATAATCCGCAAATTAAAATTTTTGAGCTCGTTCCACTGAGCAGGAATTTAATATTTTAGTGGGGGGGGGGGGGCTGAGTCAGCCCCGCCACTACTTAAAAATAGGAATATTGAATCGATTATTGCGGCAGAATTACGAGCTATTTATGAGCTCTAGAAATGATATAGTTTCGATTTTTGAGCTCATTCCTTTTACCCCCAAACAACCTTTTAATTGATTTAACTTAAGAGAAAAATGCTGAGAAAACTTAAAATATATCGTATTGAGGATATAATTCCTATAGCTTATATATTCTAAGAATAAACTATTAAATCACGTGCATTTCGATTATTGAGCTACAACCTCTTCGCAAGAAAACTACCCCATCTTCTTGGCTTAAGAGAGAGTTTTATTTAAAATGCATTAAATTAATTATTTGGCGACTACATATCATTTAATGATTTATGAGCTCCCAAATTACGCGCATTTAGATCAGTAAATTGCAATTTATTTTGTAAAGTGTAGTCACTGAAGGTAAAAATTAACGATTACCTTCAATTTCGGTGAACCTTCATCGATTTTCACAAAAATTGGTCAGTGGTTAGAGGATACCTCAAGAAACAAAGGCGACATGGTGCCACCTTGCGCCTTTACCCTGAGGGTGGATACCGCCCCTTCTCGGGGGTGAAAATTATTTTATAAAAAATAACTGCACAAATCAATAAAAGGACAAATTATAAGCAACATTTGTTATATAAAGTTATTAAAATAAGTCAATGCTTTTTAAGTTATTAAAGATCAAAGATTTTAATTATTCGTGAAAAAAATGCATGTTTTGAAGCAGTTTTTCGTAAATCACTAAAAAACTGTAAGTTTTTTCAAAGTTAATAGTAGTTTAATTCGTATAGCTTATATTCTAAGAATAAACTCTTAAATCACGCGCATTTCGATTATTGAGCTACAACCCCTTCGCAAGAAAACCATCCCATATTCCCGGCTTAAGAGAGAGTTGTACTTAAAATAATTTAAATTAATTATTTGGCGACTACATATCGCTTAATAATTTATGAGCTCGCAAAATATACGCATCTCAATTATTGAATTGCAATTTTCTTTCTATAGTGCAGTCACTGAAGGTAAAAATCAATTATGAACTTCGATTTCGTTAAATCTCCATTCATTTTCACGAAAATTGGTGAGCGGATAGAGGATACCTCAAGAAACAAAATTAACAGTAACAACTTGCGGTTTTAGCCTGGGGTATGGTATATGTCACCCCTTCTCGGGGGTTAAAATTACTTTATTAAAAATAACCCCACAAATAGAGAGAGGGACAAATTCTAAGCCAAATTTATTACATAATGTTATTAAAATAAATCAATACTTTTTGAGTTATTAAATATCAAATATATTAATTTTGTGAAAGAAAATGCATGCATTAAAGCGATTTTTCATAAATAACTCAAAAACTGTAAGTTTTTCACTAAAATTAAAGCTAATAAAAAATATAATAAATTGCTTACTTAAAAATAATGTTAATTTAAAATAAGTTATAGGTAATTAAATGTATATTTTTTCTGCGACTATTCAAATCTAAGGATTCAAGCTTAAATAACGGGAAAGAGATGCATTTTATGTAACAATTACTAAATACTTCTCAAAGTACTTAGAAATACGATACCCCGTCAAAATAGCCCCGTCGAAAAAGCTCCGACAAAATAGCCCCGACATAATATCCCGCACACAAAATAGCTCCGACAAAATAGCCTGCAGACTAAATAGCCGCGGAATAAGAGCCCGCCGACAAAATAGCCCCGACAAAAAAGCTCCCTTCAGAATTCATCATGAAATAATCCCTTAAAAATACATTTTTTCGGAAATGGTCATTATCCTCTATTCAGATGTTTATCTTAACCACATTAAATAAAAATGGTCTTTTCAGAGAACTCGAGTCCTGTCTTCCCTGCCTCTTGGAAGTCTGAACCTTTAATTTAAGCGAAAATCAATGTTTATTTGTGATATAAACATTTTTTTCTGTTTTCGGGCAACAGTAAAATGCATTTTAAATTAAATAAATTACATATATTCTTCTTTTTTGTCAAATAATTTAAATTAAAAAAAGTTCTTGGACACCTTGTATAAATAATTATGTAATTGTTTATACAGTCAAACCCGCTTATTAGAATACCTCTTAAAGGAATATCCTGGTTTTAGGAATAGAAATTTGAGGTCCCGAAACGTTTCTACTGGCGACAAATGATCGGTTATTAGAATATCCCGGTTATAGGAATAATTTTGATTGGTACGAAGGCTATTCCAATAAGCGGGTTCGACTGTATTACTAAATAGAGAATTAAATAACCTTTCAAATGAGCTAGAACACGACCCCTATTCTCATTTAAAAAAATCATCGATTACGTCATTACGCCCAGATGGATGACGTCACTAGTATGACATATAACAGAATATCGTAATTTAAAAATAAAAATGATATATTTCAGGATTTTTCCTTAAAGTCGCGGGTTTACGAAATAACGAATTTATTCCTTCCATTTGCACCATACTCTACGTCTGAATTGCCGATATCAATGAGTCAGATTAAATTAAATTATTAGAAGAATTTTTTTACTGAGTAACAACATTTTTGTTTAATTTATTAATATTTTGTATTATGACAACGACGTCCGAAGTGGAAGTCGAAATGTTAATAAAATAATTTTTTTTAAAAACATTGTGGGTTATTTCCCAGTAATTTAAAATAAATGGTACTCCGTTAAAAGGTAAAACTTTTTATTGGAGGTGTTTTCTAAGAGGCTGTTTTAGCCGGGGCTATTTTAGCCGGGGCTGTTTTGACCGGGGCTATTTTGTCGGGGCTATTCTGTTTGCGGGCTATTTTGTCGAGGCTATTTTGTGTCCGGGCTATTTTGACGGGGCTTTTTTGACGGGGCTGTTTTGACCGGGCTATTTTGACGGGTCACGTAGAAATACCTATCAAATGAGCTCCAGAAAAAGTTGATAGCATCAAAATTTATACTCCAAAAATTTTTCCAAAGAAATGATTTCTTTTAATAACTCTGTTAATTTTTATGATATCAGGCACATCCAACTATTTGAAAGGTAATTTCAAGAGCTATAAAACTGTATTACATTTAATCTTTCAAATACTTTATTTTTTTAGGATAATAGTAAAGGGCTCCTGTTACATTGTTCTAGTAGTAATATTTAGGCTTACACGTTTCTATCTTCGTTATTTTGATTCATACAGAAATCAAAAGACAAGTAAAATCTTTGCTAATAAAAAAAATCTCAAATTTCGTTATCTATCATTTTTTACGTGTATCAAGTATTGTTGGAGTTATTATCAAAAGCAAATAATTTACAAAAATTTGAAAAATTTTGATCTTTTTTAAATCATATTTAAAATAATAACTCCAACAATACTCGATACACATAAAAAATGATAGATAACGAAATTTGAGATTTTTTTTATTAGCAAAGATTTTACTTGTCTTTTGATTTCTGTATGAATCAAAATAACGAAGATAGAAACGTTTAAGCCTAAATATTACTACGAAAACAATGTAAGAGGAGCCCTTTACTATTACTCTAAAAAAATAAATTATTTGAAAGATTAAATGTAATACAGTTTTATAGCTCTTGAAATTACCTTTCAAATAGTTGGATGTGCCTGATATCATAAGAATTAACAGAGTTATTAAAAAAAAATTTTTTTTTGGAAAAATTTTTGGAGTATAAATTTTGATGCTATCAACTTTTTCTGGAGCTCATTTGATAGGGATTTCTAAGTACTTTGACAAGTATTTAGTAAGTGTTACATAAAATGCATCTCTTTCCCGTTATTTAAGCTTGAATCCTTAGATTTGAATAGTCGCAGAAAAAATATACATTTAATTACCTATAACTGACTTTAACTTAACATTATTTTTAAGTAAGCAATTTATTATATTTTTTATTAGCTTCAATTTTAGCGATGAAAACTTTTTTGTAAAAACTTACAGTTTTTGAGTTATTTATGAAAAATCGCTGTAAAGCATGCATTTTCTTTCACAAAAATTAAAATATTTGATCTTTAATAACTCAAAAAGTATTGATTTATTTTAATAACATTATATAACAAATTTTGCTTAGAATTTGTCCCTCTCTCGATTTGTGGGGTTATTTTTAATAAAGTAATTTTAACCCCCGGGAAGGGGTGACATATACCCCAGGCTAAAACCGCAAGTTGTTCTTGTTAATTTTGTTTCTTGAGGTATCCTCTAATTGCTCACCGATTTTCGTGAAAATGAATGGAGATTTACCGAAATCGAAGGTCATAGTTGATTTTTACCTTCAGTGACTGCACTATAGAAAGAAAATAGCAATTCAATAATTGAGATGCGTATATTTTGCTAGCTCATAAATTATTAAACGATATGTAGTCGCCAAATAATTAATTTAAATTATTTTAAGTACAACTCTCTCTTAAGCCGGGAATATGGGATGGTTTTCTTGCGAAGGGGTTGTAGCTCAATAATCGAAATGCACGTGATTTAATAGTTTATTCTTAGAATATATAAGCTATAGGAATTATATCCTCAATACGATATATAAGTTTTCTCAGTATTTTTCTCTTAAGTTAAATCAATTAAAAGGTTGTTTGGGGGTGAAGGGAATGAGCTCAAAAATCGAAACTATATCATTTCAAGAGCTTATATTATATTTATTATATTATAGTTTTAAATTCCCCCCCCCCCCCCACTGAAATATTAAATTCCTGCTCAGTGGAACGAGCTCAAAATTTTTAATTTTCGGATTATGAGAGCTCATAAATAGCTCATAAATCAGGGCTATTTGTTTTTTTAATTTTTGCAAGTGGGGGGGGGGCAGCTCAACACGGGTGTGCAAACCCATAGGTCCTTAAGTCAGTACCTGAGGCCTTGTGTTTCTCAACAGGGGAATGTGCCTGTCCCCTGTGGGGTAGATCTTCTTCTTCTTCTTTTAGTGCCGTCTCCCAATCGGAGGTTGGATATCATCATCACTATCTTTACTCTATCTTTACTTGATACGATTTTGATGGTTGCCAAGGTCGTTCTAACAATTGGTACTTTGTAAAATTATCAACATTTTGATTTACAAAACATTATTATGTCATTCTTGAAGCTTCTGTTACTAGTTTTGTTCAATTCTACTTCAGAAGACATATTTATCCCCTGTCTTGTACATAATATGTGTTTTAAACTAAAAACTTCTATTTTTATTCATTCTCGGAGGGGGCCATAGCCACCATGGCCCCCTCCCTGGATCCGCCCTTGTAGTTGGGCGTCTCTAATTTTATTTTTGATGAGATCATAAATTTAGTTTTGGATATATTTACTTGAAGTCCAAATATTTCACTTACTTCATTTACTTTGTTTATTAGTTGCTGTAAACTGTTCAAACTGTCTGCAAAAATAGCGGTGTCGTCTGCATAACGGATGTTGTTTAGGCGTTCTCCATTTAGAAGTATTCCATGTTCGCAATTTTCCAAGGCTTCACTAAATATTTCCTTTGAATATAGGTTAAATAATATAGGTGAAGTTATACAACCTTGTCTAACGCCTCGTAGAATCTGGATCGCTTCCGTTGGTTCACCTCCAAGATTCGTTCTTATTGTGGCTGATTGGTTCCAGTATAAATTTTGTATTATACGACGGTCTTTATCATCCATTTGGGCTTTTGTTAGAGCATCCATCATTTTTCGGTGTTTAACTGTATCATATGCTTTTTGGTAGTCCACAAAGCAGGTGTAAATATTTCAAGTCATATCTCTGCATCTTTGAAATAAAACCTGTGTACTAAACAGTACATCTCTTGTACCTACACCTTTCATGAATTTACCTACGCCTTTCATTAGACTTAGTAGCCTATATTCTCCGCACTTTTTGCTCCCTGTTTCTTTGGTAAGGTAATAAATTCTGAAACTAGCCAATCTTTTGTGATATTGCCTGTGTCATAGATATTATATAAATAAAAATCGACGTATTTCGGGATTTTCCCTTAAAATCGCCGGTTTACGAAATAACGAATTTATTACTTTCATTTGCACCATACTGTCGGTGGAAAAAAGGGTCGCGCACGCTTGATTAGCAATTAACAAACAAAGGTATTTTGAATATTATATTGCAAAAAACTCTTAGGGATTTCATCAATCGATGTTTAAAGAATATCCAACTACCTTGGCAACATTCAAATTTTCAGTTTTTCACATAGTTTTTGAGGGTTGAAAATGGCCGATTTCGCAATTTTTAAATTTTTAATCGCTTATATGTCAAAAACTATCATTTTTAGAGAAAATTCACTAAAGACCTTTCCTGTTTGGAATGATCTAAAAAACCTAAAAAAACTTTTTTTCATGCAAAAAAATAATTTTAGGAAAAAAAACAAAAAAAAAACGTTTAAAAAATTTTTGACCACCTTTTGGTCCTGGCAAAACATGCAAATTTGTTAAAAGGAGTCTTTTTTGAGTAAGATTGTGCAAAAAATCCGAATTAGAATGTTTTTCCTAGCGGATGCGCAGTGGCTTTCTGGACTATTAGCAATAATAAAAGGATATTTGTAAAAAGTGGTACAGTGGAACCCCCATAAGTCGGCCTTCGATAACCCGGAAGTTCGGTTAATCCGGACCGATTTTCATCAGACAAAACAAACATATTTTCAGTTTGACTGAGTTTTTTACCAATAAGTGAACAATACTGTATACAACTGTACGTGGTTTAGTGTATTGTGCATAAGTATTTCACGTTTTTGCAATTATAATGGAGTTTATCTGTAAGTATATTGTATTTTAATAATTTTTACCATATTCTCCGGCTAACCCGGATTTTCGATAACCCGGATCGGCCACGGTCCCGATTAATCCGACTTAGCGAGGTTCCACTGTACTTAGATCTACCAGCATTGCAGGTCTTCAAATAAGTAATTGGACTTCCTCGCACTAATACCACTCCCTGTATATTATTTATGTCGTGAAATTAAGCATTGGAAGAACATTTTAACTATTTTACCATTTTTAACATATTACTATTTTTACTTTCTCTATCACAGAACTAATTTCTTCTGATTAAGCTGTGTTAGAAAACATTTGTTGCATTCGTTACGTTTTATCAAAATCATTGGTACGTGATGACATTTTGATATATTAATCGTTTTATACTTTTACAAGGTAAATTCACTTTTTAATTTCAGTGAAAATTACTTAAGAGCGTAGGCGCAAATATTTTACAGCTATCCCTACTTTTTCTTTTTTTTCACGGCAAATTACGTGTAAAGTGGATTCTCTAATCTGAGACACAACTGCCTATGTAGTGACGTTGGTAATTTTTTTGGGAAGTTAATAATAATTATTTATTTATATCATTATAATGTATTAATCACAAATGAGAAAATTATTTATTTCTACAAAATAAAAATATTTTGTAGAAATAAATTCCACAGAAATAAATTTGAGTTCAGTATACACTCCTACTATTTCCAATAATTTTTTTTTTTAATAAAAGATTGAGTTGATTTGACCAGTTAACAGTGTGATGTAGGAATTTTTGTGTTGTATGTTTCCTATTCCGAATGTGTCAAAATGAATCTTGGCTGAGCGAATTCAGTATAGTAAAATTCTCATTAGTATGGAGATGTAAACATTAGTTGACAATGACATTGTCATCATTAACTTAGAGATGGCTTTTGAATGTTCTTGGATAACCGTCACTTGTATAATCGCTTAAATTCTTAATTCAGTTAATTAATATGATTATTTTTTCTCTAACTATCTATTCAGTGATTACAATAATGTATATACTATACAATAAAAACTGATACTTAATCGAGAAAAGAGGAAAAGTGATAAAGTGTATTGTATAAAGTGATAAAGTAAAAGTATGTATAAAGTGATAAAGTAAATTTTTGTAATGGTATATTGTTACTACGGATCGCTTAGATACATTTTGAACATCTTTTACAACAAAACACTTGGTACACAGAATATATCCTGGTGTATTCTCTGCTTGGATCTTCCATAAATAATAAACAGTAAATAATTTTTTATTAATTTCACGTCTTAAATCAATTATTAATCAAATACACTATCAATATTATTTAATAAACAACTCAAAATATTCCTAAAGCCGTGTCAAACATTTTAAATTGTCACTGTCTTGTCAGCACATTACATTCGACTGAGTCCGTTGTATGACAAAGATAGCAAATGTTCAATTTGGAAAATATCACCACGAACATGGTGTACGTTTTTTTTCTAATCCTGGAAAAACTAATAAATATTTTTTTAAATTTAAACGCAGGAAGAAAGATTACATAATTACGAAGGGTAGAAAGTCCCTTAGAATAAACAAGTTTCTTTTGAACGAAATATTGGAAATTAAAAATCACACTCAATTTTCTCTTCTTTTTCACCCCTGTAACATATTGAAATAAATATTATAGAAGTTTTCAGGGGCTTTCGGCCCTCGGTAATTAGATCATTTTTCATTATCCGTTTAAAATTTTCAAAAATACTTATTAGTCTTCTCAGGATTCGAAAAAAATGAATGCATTCAAATAGCATTGTAGCCGAAAGTTTGCGCCTTTCCCCTTAAGAACGATTTACACTGATACAAGTGAATAAATTTGTCCAAATCGGGTTAATAATCAATTAGTGGAGTCACTGATGGTGGATATGAGCTATTACCTCCGATTTCGTTGAACCTACATCGATTTGCATGAAAATTGGTGAGTGGTTAGAGAATATCTCAAGGAACAAAGGTGACATTGTTCCAACTTGAGCTTTAACCCTGGGGGTGGATACCACCCCTTCTCGGGGGTGAAAATTATTTTATTAAAAATAACCCCATAATTCGATAGAGGGACAAATTCTAAGCAAAATTTGTTATATAAAGTTATTAAAATAAATCAAAACTTTTTGAGTTATTAAAGATCAAAGATTTTAATTTTTCTTGAGAAAAATGCATGATTTTAACCGACTTTTCATCAATAACTCAAAAACTGTAAGTTTTTACAAAAAAGTTATTAATATCGAAATTGAAGCTAATAAAAAATGAAATAAACCCCTTACTAGAAAAACCTTTTAATGTTAACTAAAAGTGAGTTATAGGTAATTGAATGTATATTTTTTTCGGCGAGTAAAAAACTCTTAAGTATTCAAGCTGAAATAACGGGAAATTGATGCATAACATAAACTTATTTTTTGCACGATTGATCATTTTTGACTGTTTACCGTGACAGATTTTACGTCAGTAGGTGACATTTACTAGCAACTCGACGGTAAGTAATCCAACTCGACGGTAAGTACTCCAACTCGACGGTAAGTAATTCACTTACCGTCGGGTTAAAAAATCTCTTAATTTTAATTTATAATAATCAAAATTGTACTTAAAATTATTGACAACTAAATAAAAACTCAATTCTCCATTGTTGTTATGCACCCTAGTTACTACCTAACAGCCAAAGTATCTATCTTGATAAAATGAATGAAACCGCTCCTCCTCCAAACAATTGTCTTCGATCGGTATAAAACCCTTACCGTTCTCCATACTTAATATACTAAAACATTTGTCAAAGTACTTAAAAATATCTATCAAATGAGCCCCCGAACATGTTAACAGCGTTAAAATTTATGCTCCAAAATTTTTTCAAAATTTATCTTTTAAAAATTTTTCCAAAAAATGTTATTGTTTTTTTTTTAATAACTCCGTTCGTGTTTACGATATCAGGTTCATCTAAAATCTGTTTGAAAGCTAATTTCAAGTGCTTTTTAAACACGTTAAACCTAATCTTTTAGACTCCTTACTTTTTTAAAAATAAAAGGTTAAATGGCCCCGGTTGCATGGTTTCCACAGCAAAATTTAAGATTTAAACGTTTCTATCTCGGTTATTTTTTACCCTATAGAAATAGTAAAACAGGTAAAATATTTGGTACAGAAGAAACTAAAATTTGGTTATATATAATTGTTTACGTATATTGAGTATTTTTGGAGTTATTATCAAATGAATATGAGAATTACAATAATTTTAAAAATTATGATTTTTTTAAATTATATCTTTTTTTCAAAAATATGCATTCTAAACCGGTCAAAATTATCTAAAACATTACTTATGCTAATATAAAGAAGTTATTGTAAGGATTACCATAAATTTTAATTTTTGTGGAAATGGCGTATGTTTTATTTTTCACTTTTTCCTAAAAAATTCGAAACGGTTCTTTTATTTTCATCACAACTTGCTTAATTTTGACGCTATTACCTTGTTCTAAAGCTCATTTGATAGGTATTTCGAAGTACTTTGAGAAATGTTTAGCAGGAATATTTTTTACACTGCATAGTTTTCCCGTTATTTAAGCTTGAATACTTAGATTTGAGTACTCGTCGAAAAAAATACACATTTAATTGCCAATAACTCACTTTAAACTAACATTAGTGTAGTTCTTTATGTGAGAAATGTATTAAATTTTTTATTATCTTTACTTCCAGTAATAATAACTTTTTTGTAAAAGCTTATAGTTTTTGATTTATACGTGAAAAACTGATTTAAAACATGCATTTTTTTACAAAAAAAATAAAATCTTTGGTCTTTAATAACTCAAAAAGTGCTGATTTATTTTAATAACTTTATATAACAAATTTTGCTTATAATTTGTCCATCAATCGACTTATGGTATTATTTTTAATAAAATAATTTTCACCCCCGAGGAGGGGTGGCATCCACCCCAAGAGTAAAAGCGCAAGTTGGCATCATGTCACCTTTGTTCCTTCAGGTATCCTTTAATTACTCACCAATTTTCATGAAAATTGATGGAGGTTCAACGAAATCGGAGGTGAAAACCTTCAGTGACTCCACTAAATTGAAAGAGACTTACTAATGTAATGAGTATTTTTATTCATTACGACAAGGAATGTACGACTAGTTGTTGATATAAAGTTGTCTACGTAAATTTTGGAGAATTCTAATTCTAGGTTAATCCCAATTACTTTACTGAATAAGTTATTTGCTGCAATATACTGTATCTAAAACTCGTATCTATTGAATGATTGACGTCTCTACATCGTTTTTGTGAACTATGTTTGTCTATTTTAATTTCAGCTTCTTCTTAAAGTGCTCTCTTCTCAATGGAGATTAGCTACTACCAAACTCTTCTCTCTATCTTCAGCTGTTCTTACTAGTTGTTCAAAATTTAGCCCAGTCCATTGTCGGATGTTTCTTAGCCTTGCAGTATTTTCCTTCGCAGTCCTCATTTTCACTTGATCTTTCCTGCATAAGCTTATTTGCAGTAGACAAATTGCAAAATCTAATTCAGGAAATAAACAGAGTTAACATCGATATCCTAGACGACAAATGACCTGGCTGCGCAACATCAAAGAATGGACAGGGTTAGACTTTCAAAGTTTAATAAGAAAAACCCAAAATAGAGACGACTTTGCAGAAGTCATCCCCAACCTTCGCTAAGAAGACGGCACGCAAAGAAGAAGAAGATTCTCGATATAAGCGGATTCCCATGGAGGAAGGCATAGGAAAGTTAGTCATGGTGGAATAACCTCTTTACTACTCAAGCGGTGATAGCACAGATCCTAGCCACATACATGGGATTGGAGTTCTGTAGGCGAAAATTTGCGCGTCTCCCTGAGGAACTTTGTTCCGGTCTCCAAAAGAGACTCGTTCAGTTGCTTGGACAAGTTAATACAAATATTCTAGAAGCCTACGCCCTACAGCGGACAAGTCAGAAGAAGAAATAGAGCGATTTTCAAAAGATCTATACAAAGCCTTAAAGGTGACTAAGAATCACGAAAATTAAAATCTTCTTCTTCTTAATTTCCCATTTTTGTATCCCAATCCCAGATAAATCAGCTTCAACATCATCCTTCCATCTTTTCAGAAAACACTGTCGTTAACACTCTGTCTTCCTCTGATCTTACCACATGACCTGCCCATCTATCCGGTTAGCTTTTATATATCTGACGATGTTTTCAGTACCATACAGAGTCGCCAATTGAGCATTGCGGTACCTTCTCCACTTTCCTGTCAATTCCTCTCTTTGAGGGCCAAATATTATTCTGATAACCTTCCGTCCAAATACCAGCAGATTATTATTTAAGATAGCAGCTTAATAAAACCAGTAGCTTAATTTAGATTACCTTTTTAGCAGTTTAGATCTTAATAATGATAATTGGGGGTATAACGTTATATTCCCCTCAGCTATCCTTGCTAAGACCTCTTTTTCTACATGGTGTAACGTTACAAACGTCACGTCTTTGATATTTTATTTTTAAATAATTATTTTACTTTATTTTCTTTAATATTTCATTAATAGCTTCTCTATTCGTTTTAACTTGTTTTTCCGTTAAAAACCTATTTGGCGCCCGTTCTATAGGCAAATCTCTTTTCATCTAACATCTAAATCATCATACTGAACGTACTTCATATATACTTACTCTGTAAGTATCTGTCTTAATACGGAAGATGCCTACCTTTCTACAGCTCACGCTGTCATTTCAATTCTCAAAATGGTGGTGGTAAACTCATAAAAGCCAAGTAAGCTTGGAAATAAATTATTTTATTCCAAACAGACGATCTCTCGGGGTAAGAAAATTCATTATTTTTTTTTGTAATCACAGTTCAACATATAACAGTTTTTATAATATAATATGTTTTTTCTCTAACCTCCAAATGTTCAACCATGTGCTTGGTTTCTATATTTCATTTCATCTATTGATATGCTTTTAGTAATGAAATGGTTTAAGAGGAAACAGTAGCGATCAACAGGTAGCGAAAACGCGTTCCAAGATTGCGGCTGTAATTTTGAATATTTTTTCGAGATATTTGGCACACGTATTCGTAATATAATAAAGAATGGAGGTACAGAGCCCAATTTGAAAAATATATTAATATGTGGAAATAACTCTGTAATAAAATACAATATTAAAAAAACGGGCCTGTACCGCCATTAAGAAGAACAAACAAATACACTTTCTTCAAATAAACTTTTTTATCAGATGCCTAGATTTTGTGTCATTTTGGAACTACTAAATTTTTTTATTTCAGTAGTAGTTCCAAAATGACACAAAATCTAGGCATCTGATAAAAAAGTTTATTTGAAGAAAGTGTATTTGTTTGTTCTTCTTAATGGCGGTACAGGCCCGTTTTTTTAATATTGTATTTTATTACAGAGTTATTTCCACATATTAATATATTTTTCAAATTGGGCTCTGTACCTCCATTCTTTATTATATTACGAATACGTGTGCCAAATATCTCGAAAAAATATTCAAAATTACAGCCGCAATCTTGGAACGCGTTTTTGCTACCTGTTGATCGCTACTGTTTCCTCTTAACTATTAATAATTAATACCATTTAATTTATTCTTGTCATCTGCTACTCTTCTGATTATGTCTTAAAGAATGGCAGACTTGGCACACTTTGGTTTCTACTCCTTGATGTTTGATATGTTTTACTCTTATAGTTTTTGGATAAAATCTACTTTTCTCCTTTCGGGAGCATGAAGCCCATCGCCGGCGATGCACTACAACTAGGCTGACAACTGCAAGCAAATCATCTAGACTGCAACGACCAACACCTGTAGGCCTGGAGGCCCTGAACACCTAAAACACCAGAGCCAGTTGCAGAACCAACAGCAGTACCATTCGACATCAAGAAGTTACCATCGAACCAGTACCACAAGCCATGCATAAGTATACCTAATCCAAGAATTGTTAGTTTTTGGCAAGAATTTAAATATATTTGTTAATGCATTTAATAAGTCATATTTTTATTATATCTTTATCGCACAATTAACATGATTGGTTAAAATATTGTTGTGTTTGCTTCCATTCTGAATTTTTAATAGTTCATATTTAAGATTAGGACAAGACGAACACACACCTTGAGAGACTGAGCTAAACTAGGGCGGACGATAACTATCTTGGATGATTGAAGTATTATCTTCGGATATTATTTCAATTAGTTGGGGTAGCTTATCGTCTCTTTGTTTCAATGGTTGTCATCTGTGTTTACCGCCCAAAGATATTTAAACTCTCTTACTACTTAAAAGCTGTAGTCATTCAGAGTTATGTTCTGCCTAACTCTTGGTCTTGGATTTTTGGTCACTAGCATGTATTTCGTCATCTCTTCATTTATTCGAAGACCTGGACTATCTATTTCCTCTTCTAGTTGTGAAAATACCTATCTTACGTCCCTTGTAGAATGAGGGACTGCATCTAGATCATCAGCAACGGCCAACAATAGTTTTGATCCTCTTTTCGCAAATCCCCCTGTCAGTTCAAATGATATTTTACTTATTGCATGTTCTAAGGCCAAACGGTGATTGGGGTCTCCTTGTCTAAGTTCTGATGTTATGCTAAATGACATCGGTGTTCTCTTTCTTACTTTGGGAATAGGATAATTACATAATTAGTATTAAAATATGTAGTCCTGTCGCCAGGGGGGGTACAACGGCCTCCTGTATTCAGATGGACTTACCCAAGTTTTTTTTATATATTTTGATCCGTAGAACATGAATTTTTTGGGTAACAGTTGATCCGGATGTCGATAAGGTTGTTATAAACAAAGAACTTGAGGAATTACTTACCAGCCATTTTTCGCAAAACAAAACATTTTTTTGTATTTTTTGGGCCATTCTAACCAAAAAATGTTCCTACAAATTTTTTCGTAGGATGCATAGTTTTCGAGATAAACGAGGTTGAACTTTCAAAAAATCGAAAAATTGCAATTTTTGAACCCGAATAACTTTTGATTAAAAAATAAAATAGCAATTCTGTTTACCGCATTTAAAAGTTCAAGTCAAATTATATCGGTTTTAGTTATTTGCATTGCTAAAAATTTATTATTTTATTGCTAAACCAAGCTACAAACACCTGGTGTTTGAGTGATGTTGTCAATGATTTCTCATTTAAAATCGAACGAGTAGGTAGAGTAGGTAAAAGTCCAGGCGAGGCGATTTCTACGTAGCATGCGTTAAAACGCATGTATTAGGCACGGGAAACACTATGTGTTTATAGCTTTTTTTAACAATAAACAAATAAATTTTTAGCAATGGATATATTCAAAACCGATAGAATTTGTCTTGAACTTTCAAATCCGGTAAGCAGAATTGCTATTTTATTTTTTAATCAGAAGTTATTCGGGTTCAAAAATTGCAATTTTTCGATTTTTTGAAAGTTTAACCGCGTTTATCTTGAAAACTATGCATCCTACGAAAAAACTTGTAGGAACATTTTTTGATAAGAATGGCCCAAAAAATACAAAAAAATGTTTTGTTTTGAGGGAAATCGCTGTTATGTAATTCCTCAACTTCTTTGTTTATAACAATCTTATCGACATCCGGATCAACTGTTACCCAAAAAATTCGTGTTCTACGGGCCAAAATACATAAAAAAATCTTGGGTAAGTCCATCTGAATACAGGAGGCCGTTGTACCCCCCCTGGCGACAGGACTAATGATGAAAAGATAAATTAAAAATTTGTGTAGAAAATCTGACGTTTTTTAGATTTTCCATGATTCAATTTGCTTTTCAATGTAAAAGCAATTGCGGGGAGGCTACAGTTAATAAAAAATGACGTATTAACGTTATTTTTAATTTTTGGTATTATTTTTATTCCAAGTATTAAAATTAGTTTAGTATTTTAATAAAAATACAATTAAATTGTTTAAAATATATTTATTTCGTTGAAATCATATCTAATAATAGAAGTATAACTTCTTATGTGCGTACAAAATACACACACTCTTTTTTACTTATGTGTTTGAGCCCTGAAAATCGTCCCTTTAATTATCTTTGGAGAAAAATTACAATAGACCATTTTTTTGTTCAGAATGATCCAAAAAAATCGGTCCTAGCGGAAAAAATTGATTTTAACAATTTGTTTTCAAATTTGGGACCACGTTTCGCATGGGTAGCTTGTTGAACATTATTCTGGGGTATCTCATGAAAGTGAATCATGAAATGAGCTTTTTGCTTGGTCTAATTATCATTGTAAATATTTAAAATCCTGGTTATACAAAACCGGAAACAAATTAGAAAAAAAAAATGTATCACCACAAAAAGATGACAATCGCAATTCTCGCTTATAACAACCTTGAACAAAACCGCAATTATGAAAATTAAAGTACCAGACGTTAAAATTAAGTTAATCTACTTTGTTGTTAAAGAAAATATCACATAAACAAAGCAAATATTTAAAATTATAAACTTATAAAATGTAAATTTTTCTGCAAAAAACCTAAAGCGACCCGATTCACTAAACATTCAACTAATAAATATTTATTACATTATTATTTACTGCTACAGACGATCTTTACTGCAAGGTTGTTGACATCCACTTGCGTTTATAGACAATCTTTATGAATTTTATAAAATGTCTCGTATAAAATTATTGCTTATAGTCCAGGCTTATAATCCATATAGTCCATGTGGTGCGACCGCTCCCGTCTGAAAAAAATTTCTGATTCGGTTTCTTTGTGGATTCCTATTAAAAAATGTCCACTTTAAACAAATCTGATGAAGGGTGCCGGGCGGAATTTTTGGGCAGAAATTGTTTAAACAATTTTTTTAAACAAATACAAAAGATCATGTTTTTTGCTCTGGAACATAAATATATTTTTAGGATTTTTTGGGTCAATCTAAACAAGAAAGGTATCTTGTAATTTTTCTCAGAAATTGATAGTTTTGGAGTAATAGGCGATTCAAAATCTGAAAAATGCGAAAAAACTCATATTTAAATTAGTATTTTTGAGGTTGCCAGATACTTAGACTGAACATTCAGCTTCAAGATTCTGAAGAGTGATCGCGTCTAACTTTAATTTATACCGTTGTTTTTTAATTGTTAAATATGCGTGTTTATCCGATTTTTTTGCCGTTGCGGCGCGCTCAATTTCAAAAATCTCCTATTTTCTTCCGAAAAATGCATTTCCTAGATTCTTTGGGACATTCTAAATAAAATAAGTTTCATGACATTTTTCTCAAAAGTTAATAATTTCTAAGTTATAAGCGATTTAAAATCCGAAAAATGACAAAAAAACGCATTTTCGGATTTTAAATCGCTTATAACTTTAAAACTATTAACTTTTGAGAAAAATGTCAAGAAAGTTATTTTATTTAGAATGTCCCAGCGAATCTAGAAAAAATATTTTTCGGAGGAAAATAGGAGATTTTTGAAACGGGGAGCGCCGCACCGGCAAAAAAATTGGATTAACACGCATATTTAACAATTAAAAAACAACGGTATACATTAAAGTTAGACGCAATTACTCTTCAGAATCTGGAAGCTGAATATTTAGTCTTCAATTTAAGTATCTGGCAACCTCAAAAATACTTATTTGAATATGAGTTTTTAAACCTCGAAAATGCGTATTTTCGCATTTTTCAGATTTTAAATCGCCTATAACTATCAATTTTTGAGAAAATTTACAAGATACCTTTCTTGTTCAGAATGACCGACAAAACTTAAAAATATATGTTCCGAAGCAAAAAAACGTGATCTTTTGTATTTGTTAAAAAATTGTTTAAACAATTTCTGCCCAAAAATTCCGCCCGGCACCCTTCAGATTTGTTTAAAGGGGACATTTTTGAATAGGAATCCACAAAGAAACCGAATCAGAAATTTTTCCAGACGGGAGCGGTCTCACCACATGGACTAATAGTTGTATGGTCGTCAGCAAAACGGAGTTCACGCTGCGTGATATTTTGCGTGCGCTAGACGCATACCTTAACGCATGCCACTTCGCATACCGTATCACCGAACTGCATGCGCTAAGGCATGCCTGCATACTCTTAGACCCGGTTTTTCATAGCGCACGTAGTTCCACCGCAGTTACCCTATACACTGGTGCGCTTTCGTCTTCCTCTTTCAATTCAATATGCCTTTTAAACTTGCGCTTCAACTTCCAACATTGCATGCCATGATGAACAAAATATGATGCATATAAAGTGCCGTCCACATTGGTTGCGTTATTTTGACAGCTGATAAAAGTATTTTTATGAGAGGGACTATTTACTATTTCAAACTTTTTATTTTGTTTTTGACAGCGGTAACAGTTAAGTCATGTCTCTAAATCCATTAAAAATCAATGACTTCCAACAAAACCTAGAAGATGCTCTTTCTTTAGATTTTAGATCAAGTAGATAGTGACCCTGAGAGCACTTGAATCTATCTCAAAGACAAGGTAATCGAGGCTGCAAAAGATTGTGAGGCAGCGGTTTCCACTGGCCGTAAGCCATGGATATCCGATAATACGTGGACTGTGATTCAACGCAGAAAATAAAAGAACATAAAACTAGATACGGAACAAACGATGAATACAGAGCGTTATCGAGAGAAATCAGAAAACAATGCCGCAAAGATACAGCTGATTCATCATCATCATTCTCTTTGCCTTATCCCTATGCGGGGTCGGCTTCCCTAATTGTATTTCTCCACACAATTCTATCTTGGGTCATATCAATGTTAATCCCCTTTACCTACATGTCCTGCCTTATCGCCTCCTCCCAGGTCTTATTTGGTCTTCCTCTCCTACTCCTTCCAGGAATCTGCACTTCAGCTATTCTTCGTATTGGGTGATTAACGTCTCGACGTTGAACATGACCAAACCATCTTAACCTATGCTCTCTCATTTTGGCATCAATTGGTGCCACACATAGACTTCCCCTAATATACTCATTTCTAATTTTATCCTTCTTTGTCACTCCACTCATCCATCTAAGCATTCTCATTTCCGTCACATGCATTCGTTGTTCCTCTTTCTTCTTCACTGCCCAACATTCAGTTCCGTACATCATAGCCGGTCTTATGGCTGTTTTATAGAATTTTCCCTTCAGCTTCATTGGAATTTTTCTGTCACACAACACACCACTCGCTTCTTTCCACTTCATCCATCCAGCCCTAATTCTACTGCATGCATCTCCATCTATTTCTCCATTACTCTGTAATACCGATCCTAGGTACTTAAAACTATTGCTTTTCACAATCATTTCACCATCCAAAGATACCATTTTATTTGTAGTAGCTCCATCTTTAAATGAACATTCCAAATACTCTGTTTTTGTCCTACTAAGTTTTAAACCTTTTTCCTCCAGAGCTTGTCTCCACTGTTCCAGTTTTTGTTCTAAGTCTCTTTCACTATTTCCTACTAACACGACATCATCAGCCTACATTAAGCACCATGAAATGTTACCCTGTAGTTTCGCTGTTATCTGGTCCAAAACTAATGAGAATAAATACGAATTAAGCACAGAGCCTTGGAGCAATCCTACTTTCACATGAAATTTATCAGTCTCTCCCACACCTGTCCTAACACTAGTCGTTACTCCCTCATACATATCCCTCACAATCTTTACATATTCACCATGGACTCCTTTCTTAGTGAGTTCCCACCACAGAATCTCTCGAGGAACTCTATCATATGCTTTCTCAAGATCAATGAATACCATATGAGCGTTTGTTTCTTTACTCCTGTATTTTTCCATCAACTGCCTTATAATGAAAATTGCATCTGTTGTTGATCTACCCTGCATAAAGCCAAATTGATTCTCGGATATTTCGGTCTCTTCACGTATCCGTCTATCAATTACTCTTTCCCATATTTTCATGGTGTGGCAAAGCAGTTTTATAGCCCTGTAGTTTGTACATTGTTGTATATCTCCCTTGTTTTTGTAAACAGGTACCAGTATACTGCTTCTCCATTCGTCTGGCATTTGTCCGACTTCCATAATTCTATTAAATAGACCTGTTAGCCACCTCGTTCCTGTCTCTCCCAATGCTCTCCATACTTCCCCAGGAATATCATCTGGTCCTACCGCTTTTCTTTTGTTTATTTTTTGAAGCGCTTGAGCCACTTCCTCGTTGGTTATTTTGGTGACCATTGCTGCTACTGTCTCCGTTGACTCTATAAGCTGTCTGTCAAATTCTTCATTTAATAAGCTGTCAAAGTACTTTCTCCATCTCTTTTTGACATCCCTTTTGGCATCACCCGATTTGGGCATCGAAATGTTAATAATTTTTTTTTAATATAATTGTGGCTTATTTTCCATCTAAATAGTTAATTATAAAAAATAATACATATTAGATTAATGAGCAGATCCATGCCTTTTAGGGTTAGATTGGTTCTCTGTGATGTTTATCATCAGGTTTCTGCTTATTTTTTCCTTTTATTGCCTCCTTTTGGAAAACAGTACGTTTACAGATGCTAGCGTGTGTTTAGACTAGGGTGTTAAAATCAATTAGGGTTTGGAAAAACGGTACATTTACAAATACTAACAGATTTGGACCCTAGAGTGTTGAAAGCAGCTAGCATTTTTAGTGGTTATACATGCATAGATGCTAACCGCTATTGACATTGATTTTATGTACCTACCGCTGTGGAAAAATATTTATGTGATTTAGGTATTAATAAATAATTAAACGTTGTTGGGATATAGACAATAATATATTAACACAAAAGAACAACATGAAAAAATAATGTTGTTCTGAAGCTATTTCCTTGTGACATTTTTATAATTAACTATTTAGATGGGAAATAAGCCACAATTAAATTGAAAAAAATAATTTTATTAACGTTTCGACGCCCAAATCGGGTGTCGTTGTGAAAATACAAAATACTACTAAATTAAACAAAAATATTGTTGCTTAGTAAAAAATACTTTAAACTGAATAATATATGTCTGAATTGCTATTATAAATGAGTCAGGATTAAATAAATTATTAGCAGAATTTTTTACTAAGCAACAACATTTTTGTTTAATTTAGTAGTATTTTGTATTTTGACAACGACACCAGATTTAGGCGTCGAAACGTTAATAAAATTATTGTTTTCAATTTAATTGTGGCTTATTTCCCATCTAAATACTTATTTATAAAAATGCCACAAGGAAATAGCTTCAGAACAACATTATTTTTTAAGTTGTTCTTTTGTGTTAATATATTATTGTTTTTCTACAAACGTGTTAAAAATACAACTTTTAGCACTTCCTAGAAGCGTTAAAAATGTTACTTTTTGCACGATTGATTATTTTTGACTGTTTACCGTGACAGATTTTACGTCAGTAGGTGACATTTACTAGCAACTCGACGGTAAGTAATCCAACTCGACGGTAAGTACTCCAACTCGACGGTAAGTAATTCACTTACCGTCGAGTTAAAAAATCTCTTAATTTTAATTTATTTTTTGAAAGAATAAAGAAAACTAACGAATTATTTATTAATATTGAAACTTATGGTACAATTTGTTAAATTATTTGTGAACTAGAAATTCTTCATCCGGTGCTTCCATCAGAAATTTTTCAAATTGCTCCCGTGTAAAAATGCTCGCTTTCTTAGGCCTATAGCCAACATTTTTTCTCTTCAAATACGCGATCAAAGTTGAAAACTTGGAAATATCAATGCCATCATAAAGAAAAACGGTGGATTTAATTGAATATTCTGCCCAGATGCTTCCAGGAGCTTTCAACTGCATATGTCTTTGAACGAAATATGCCAATAGAGTCTTTTCTTCGATTCTTAAATTCTTGCCTTCGCACCATTTTTTAAATCTTTGGTAGGTATTTTGATAACGGATTTTGGATTTTTCGGGAATAATTGCGGAACACCCTTCTTCCCAAGCCCGTTCAATTTCTTCAAATTCACTTTCGCTCATATTTTAATTTATAATAATCAAAATTGTACTTAAAATTATTGACAACTAAATAAAAACTCAATTCTCCATTGTTGTTATGCACCCTAGTTACTACCTAACAACCAAAGTATCTATCTTGATAAAATGAATGAAACTAGTCAATATGACGAAAATGTTTAATTTTATAATTTATAATGGTATCAATCGTGCAAAAAACGTTATAAGCATGTCGAACGTTAAGGGTAACCGATCTCAGATAATAATTGGAGTCGTTGCTCCGCTCCTCCTCCAAACAATTGTCTTCGATCGGTATAAAACCATAGATATAACAGAATAGATTAGGCCAGTTCGAAAAATAGCGTAGCGCGGAACAGTTCGGGTCGGTGGTCTATCTATCTCTCTCTACCGGCGCTTAGCTTTCTCTCTCTAGCATATGATGGCCGCCGCCTGTGTGTCACTGTCGTTCCGTTATTCCCACCTCTTGGTAGATACGCTCACACTCGCACGACAGACAAAGATAGCTAGACCACCGTACTTGATATCGTCGTTACACCCCGATGCACTGAGTGGCATATGACTAGCCTGATCTATTTTCTTTACATATCTCTGTATAAAACCCTTACCGTTCTCCATACTTAATATACTATTAAAGCACTAGTGTTTTAAAATTTTTAAGGCACTGCAGTTAAAAAAGAAATGTCAAATTTTGAAAACAAACGTCAAAATATGTTTTATATTTCATTTATTAACATTAATATTAACAGTACAACTTGCGCAATTTGAAAAAGGTTTTTTAAAATTTAATTTAAACTGTATTATTGCATTTTTAACACGTTTGTAGAAAAAACAATTAAAATTTGTTAGAATATACAACAATAAAAGTAGATGTTATTCTATAGTTGTTATGATTTACGTATTGACAGTATAGGCAGTTTTGATGTAATGTCAAGGAATATATAAAAATGGAATATCAGTCAAGTTCAAGTAAAAGTTTTTGTAGGTATTTTCCTGTAATTCAGAATGAATAAATTATAATTATTGATATATAAGACGTTTGTAGAAAAAATATTGCATTATATACGTGTTAAAATTACATTTTTAAGGCACTCATGTGAATTGCAGAATTTGCTTCGCTCATTCTGCGTGCAACCTTCACATGCGTGCCTTAAAATTGTATTTTTAACACTTATATCATAAATAACTATTATATCCCAACAACGTTTAATTATTTATTAATACCTAAATCACTTAAATATTTTTCCACAGTAGTAGGTATATAAAATCAATGTCAATAGCCGTTAGCATCTATGAATGTATAACCACTAAAAGAGAGCTGCTTTCAACACGCTGGTGTCCAAATCTGTTAGTATTTGTAAATGTACTGTTTTTCCAAACCCTAACTGAATTCAACACCCTATTGTCAACACACGCTAGCATCTGTAAATGTACTTTTTTTTCCAAACCCTAACTGATTTCAACACCCTGGTGTCTACACACGCTAGCATCTGTAAATATGCTGCCGGCCGGGTTGTCGGTGTTATTCAAGTTTGACCGGGACGCTAATGCAGGCCGGCCGGGACACCGAGACAGGGATGTCAAACCGGGACGCATATTTACAGATGCTAGCGTGTGTAGATACAAGGGTGTTGAAATCAGTTAGGGTTTGGAAAAACACTACATTTACAAATACTAACAGATAAGGCACCAGAGTGTTGAAACCAGCTAGCTTTTGTAGTGGGTATCGGTTTATATTCACAGATGCTAACGGGTATTGACTTTGACACTGTTTTTAAATGCTACTGGCATGGCGGATGTCGCGTTGCTGGTTTTCGAAAAAATATTTGGAGAATATATACATAAAATATACAGTTTACATAAATGAGTATAAAGAATTAGTAGATAATAAACAAAATTAATTACATTAATCAATAAGCGAGATAAAATATTTAGACTTTTATCATTATTACTTAATTTTAATATAATATAATGTAACTATATCTTATAATATATTTAATACAGTCACATGAAGAAAATGCTAAATATTAACGATAAGCTAAAGAAAATCGAAAATCCATCAGATTTTTTTGATTTTTGTATGTTAGTCAATAAACAGCCCCTATTCAAAGACAGAAAAATTAAGGTTCAACCAACTGCTGTCAGCAGAAGAAACCATCGTGAAGGATTGTCTTGCGGATCTCGTAGGATCCAATCTGGACGTCCGTCCAAAACCGAGGCAAGAAAAGGAAAAAAAAAGAAGTAGAAACCTGATGAGAAACATCACACAGAACCAACCTAACGCTAAAGGGCATGGATCTGCTCATTCACCTAATATTATTTTTTATGTTGTTGTTTTGTGTTAATATATTTATATTGCTCATATCCCAACAACGCAACGCTTAATTATTTACACTCACCGGCAGAGAAAACGGGCACCCCAAAAAATGGGTCATTTTTAATGTCTTGTATTTCCTAAACCTGATGTCCGATTTAAGTAATTTTTTTTAATATGTTATAGCCTTATTCTTTATCAATATCGCTGTAATAATATTGTTGCTAGACAGGTACATTGTCATTGTATACAGGGTGTACGAATCAAACTGTGTTTTTTTCTCAAACTTTGGAACACCCTGTGGAATGTTCTAGCTTTTATAAAATACTGAAATTATAACCAAACTATAGCCTCAGGTTTTCTTAACATTCTGTTTTTTGCTTCATTCGCTTATGTTGGATAATAAAAAAGTTAAGCACTTTAACAACTACCCCTGTTTTTCGTTAATACAGGGTGTTTTTAAATAAGTACGGCAAACTTTAAGGGGTAATTCTGCATGATAAAATAATGACAGTTTGCTTTATAAACGTATGCCCGCAAATGCTTCGTTTCCGAGATAGGGGGTGTTGAAATTGTTCTTACAAACTGACGATTTATTTATTTCTCTAAAACGGTTTGTGATATGCAAATGAAATTTGGTAGGTAGATTTTAAGAGGTAGTTATTGCGCATTTTTTGGCATACAATTAAGAATTTTATATTCACCATTGGCGTGCACACGGGTATAAATATTTTAGATATATCCCGTATGCACGCCAATGGTGAATATAAAATTTTCAATTGTATGCCAAAAAATGCGCAATAACTAGCTCTTACAAACTACCAAATTTCATTTGCATATCACAAACCGTTTTAGAGCAATAAATAAATCATCAGTTTGTAAGAACAATTTCAACACCCCCTATTTCAGAAACGAAGTATTTGCGGGCATAAGTTTATAAAGCAAACTGTCATTATTTTCTCATGCAGAATTACCCCTTAAAGCTTGCCGTACTTATTGAAAAACACCCTGTATTGACGAAAAACCGGGGTAGTTGTTAAAGTGCCTAACTTTTTTATTATCCAACATAAGCGAATGAATAAAAAAACAGAATGTTAAGAAAATCTGTGGCTATAGTTGGGTTTTAATTTTAGTATTTTATAAAAGCTAGAACATTCCACAGGGTGTTCCAAAGTTTGAGAAAAAAACACAGTTTGATTCGTACACCCTGTATACAATGACAATGTACCTGTCTAGCAACAATATTATTACAGCGATATTGACAAAGAATAAGGCTAACATATTAAAAAAATTACTTAAATCGGACATCAGGTTTAGGAATTACAAGACATTAAAAATGACCCATTTTTTGGGGTGCCCGTTTTCTCTGCCGGTGAGTGTATTAATACCTAAATCACTTAAATATTTTTCCACAGAAGTAGGTATATAAAATCAATTTCAATAGCCGTTAGCATATATGCATGTATAGCCACTAAAAAAGCTAGCTGGTTTCAACACTCTGGTGTCCAAATCTATTAGTATTTGTAAATGTACTGTTTTCCAAACCCTAACTGATTTCAACACCGTAGTGTCTACACACGCTAGCATCTGTAAATGCATGATACAATAAATTTAGGAAATTTAGGAAATCGGTTTCATTATATCATGCTGTAAATGTACGTCTCGGTCAAACCGGGACGTATGGTAAGCCTAACTATAACTCTTTCTCTTTTCTCGATTATCAGTTTTTGAAGTTATACTTCTTTAGGCGCGATTGAAAGTAAAATTTCATAATACTGCGCGCATGCGCACACACAGTATGGCGTTTAGTTGCTATAATCTTTCTAGTTATGTATAAATATATCAGTGCAAGAAAAGGTGTGAAAAGAATATATTAGTGTTTTTAGTAAATATATTTATTATAATTTTTGTGTCTTTGGATTTGTCTTCCTCAGGAGTAAGATGACTATTATTAAAACATTTTATTGTATATTTATTATACATCACCTTGTCTGTTTGTTACCGTGAATTGTCATTATAGGTCTGGATCCCGCGTATGAAAAAAAGTTGATTAATAGCAAGCTGAAAACTTGTTAATAGCTTAAGGGTGTCTAGTCGGATAAACTTTGATATATGGGACCACTGGAACAGGGGCAGTTTTAATTGTGGAACAGGTTAAAAATTTGGAACGGTCAGACCACGAAAACGGCACATTTATTTTCTCCGACAGAACAGACTTAAACTCTCCGAACAGAGATTAAACTCTCATGCAAAAAGTCAGACTGCTATTTATCACCTGTCATAATTCCTGTCATTTGACATATTCTACATGTTCCACTCATTAAAACGCCCATTTGGTGATAAATAGCAGTCTGTTTTTTGCATGAGAGTTTAATCTCTGTTCGAAGAGTTTAAGTCTGTTCTGTCGGACAGCATACATGTGCCGTTTTCGTGGTCTGACCGTTCCAAATTTTTAACCTGTTCCACAATTAAAACTTCCCCTGTTCCAGTATTCCCATATATCAAAGTTTGTCCGACTAGACACCCTTAAGCTATTAACAAATTTTCAGCTTGCTATTAATCAACTTTTTTTTCATACGCGGGATCCAGACCTATTAGGTACAGCTGGTTCCTAAAAAACTGATACGACTCTTAGTAAGATTTGATCATTTTGAGCAGTGTATGATTGGTCTGACATTATATTATATTTATTATGACAGACAGATAATAAAATAAACAAACAAACAGCCATTTTTGAGGTTGAAGAGTTGAAGTTGAAGTTGAAGACAAATTTTAAGATTTGGCAGTGACAGTGACAGTATGTAAATAATAAGTATTTATCCTTCAAAATATAATAAATAAAATATAATTAAACTCATATTCATTATATTACACCTCATCAAAAGCTTTTTACAAGAACATAGTCAGCGATTTTGACATGACTTAGAGCCAGACTACATCAAGATCCCCTATAAATCGTGCTGGTAATTGCCTTGCAGCGAGACAAAAAAGAAAAATAAGAAGAAGAAGAAAATACACTGCTCAATTTTCTACAAAATACGCTTTAAGAGTCGTATCAGTTTTTTTTTGGAACCAGCTGTACGTCCGAACCGATACAGACACAGTCCTCGTAGCGTATTTGGTATAGCATTCGGCTAGTGATCGAGAGGTCTTGAGTTCGAATCCGGAACAATTCTATACTTTTTTTTATTTTTTTGAAAGCGGTAAGCACAAAATTAGTTTGGTGTTTAAAAAAAATTAAAACAAACTGTTTTAAGTATATTTATTTTTAAGAAATCATATAATAGAAGCATAACTTCTTACGTGCGTACAAAGTACACACACACATTCTTTTTTTTGTATAGTATATAAATTATTGTAATCACTGAATACGTGGATAGTGAAAAAATAATCCTATTAATTAAATTAATGAATAATTTACGCAATTTTACAAGTAACGCTTATCCAAAATATTCAAAAACTGAACGAAAAAGCCAACTCTATGTTCCTGATTACGACGTCGCTGTCAACCAATATTTACATCTAGTGCATAGCTTATGCGAATAAATTGTAGTTTAAAATTTTTGGTAGACGATAGTTTTTTACAATAAAAGTAATATTTACCAATTTACTTATTTCCATTATTCATTTTTTCATAAATAAGTTGGTGTTAAATTAAAAGAAAATAGATAAATAGCCAAATTAATATCCAGATCAGTGACATTTTAATAGAAGCAGGTGAGTACCTACTATATTTATGTATCTGTAGAATATAGTATTATTAATTGACAACATTTTTTAATTATCGTTCAAAAATCCAACTAAACCCAATTATATTTACAGAGACTAATATAAATACATTTACATCTCTATAGCTGAACAATAATGAGCTCGTTATGAATATATTACTTTATTTTGCAAATAAATTCACGAAAATATTAAATTAGGTACCCTCATTTCGCAGTCATCACCTAATCTCACGAATATAATATTCATTTTTCATAAAACAAAAGATGCGCTAAAAAACTCTATAGTTGTTTATTTAATTTACAAATTGTATGTAAATTATATTCATTGTTCGTCAACAGGTACTTAAACTGCAATAAATATTTATTATTTATTGTTGATCACTTCGTTCTTTGACTTTCATAAGAAGCTAAGATAATAAAAAAATATTTTTGTAACTCTCCAGCTGACAGTGAGACCTGTCAGGCCTGATCCATATGAAAGTATAACATTAATTTGGTAATTTTTTATTAATAAAATCGAAACCCTTCTAGTCCAGGGCGCATCTGTTTTGAGATGGACGTTGAGAGATGACTCATATTTTTTGCAGAAATTTCTTGGATTTAACTCCTATAATAATAATTGGGTTATCCTCCCACTTAAAAATATCCGGAACACTGTTTAAATAATCAAAATGTCAAAAAATTAAGGAATAATTCGATTATTTTCTTCGCTTTTTGATTATAACTTTCAAAGTATTCACTTTCGAGAAAAGTTGTACTGATATAAAAGTTGCGTAATTAAATTTCCAACAATATAGGATTGGTTACAAATTTTAAAAATTGTCACCCTTGTTGCAAAATAGCAATAATTGCGAAAAAAACATAAGAAAACAAGTATTTGCATTTTACGTTTTTCAACCATTTATGCTACACTTAGGACCTTCATATTTTACCTAGAAAAACTATATAATATAGTAAAACAATACTGTCATTAATATCGGTGCAATAGATTTTGCAAAATAAATTTTGCAATCCAGATTTCGCAAAAAAAATTCATTTTTCAAAATGTTGCAGGACTGAAAATAAAGCAGATAGCAACTTGAAATTTTTTTACGTATAGAAGAATACCGTACCTTTCATTTGTAATTTTTAAAATTAAAATCTATTAACTACCACGGCGTCAGGAATTTTTTTAAATAAACATTAATTTTTGGTGCTACGCGCAGGACAGCGCTGTTCGATTTACACAAGTTGATTTCCACCAAAATTTCTTCCAATCTTTATCTAATTTATTATTTTCTTACACTATATTTTGTTGTATTTTAATATTTTAATTCCACAAAAATCAAACTAATTTGATTATTGTTTGTGAAATACTGTTTAAACAGTTAAACAGTTGCATATGTTTAAAAATGATAAACTTTTATTCTCTAACTTAAAATAACCCGTGTTGAGCTGCCCCCCCCACTTTCAAAAATTAAAAAACAAATAGCCCTGATTTATGAGCTATTTATGAGCTTTCATATTCCGCAAACTAAAAATTTTGAGCTCGTTCCAGTGAGCAGGAATTTAATACTTTAGTGGAACTTAAAAATAGGAATATTGAATCGGTTTTTGCGGCAGAATTACGAGCTATTTATGAGCTCTTGAAATTATATAGTTTCGATTTTTGAGCTCATCCCCTTCACCCCCAAACAACCCTTTAATTGATTTAACCTAAGAGAAAAATGCTGAGAAAACTTAAAATATATCGTATTGCGGAAATAATTCCTATAGCTTATATACTCTAAGAATAAACTATTAAATCACGTGCATTTCGATTATTGAGTTACAACCCCCTCGCAAGAAAACCACCCTATCTTCCCGGCTAAAGAGAAATTTGTACTTAAAATGCATTAAATTAATTATTTGATCAGTAAATTGCAAATTATTTTGTATAGTGCAGTCACTGAAGGTAAGAATCAACGATTACCTTCAATTTCGGTGAACCTTCATCGATTTTCACGAAAATTGGTCAGTGGTTGGAGGATACGTCAAGAAGCAAAGGTGACATGGTACCACCTTGCACCTTTACCCTGAGGGTGGATACCGCCCCTTCCCGGGGGTGAAAATTATTTTATAAAAAATAACTGCACAAATCAATAAAAGAACAAATTAAGAGCAAAATTTATTATATAAAGTTATTAAAATAAGTCAATACTTTTTAAGTTATTAAAGATCAAAGATTTTAATTATTCGTGAAAAAAAATGCATGTTTTGAAGCGGTTTTTCGTAAATCACTGAAAAACTGTAAGTTTTTACAAAAAAGTTAATAGTAGTTTAATTGGTAAAGCTTATATTCTAAGAATAAACTCTTAAATCACGCGCCTTTCGATTATAGAGCTACAACCCCTTCGCAAGAAAACCATCCCATATTCCCGGCTTAAGAGAGAGTTGTACTTACAATAATTTAAATTAATTATTTGGCGACTACATATCGTTTAATAATTTATGAGCTCGCAAAATATACGCATCTCAATTATTGAATTGCCATTTTCTTTCTATAGTGCAGTCACTGAAGGTAAAAATCAACTATGACCTTCGATTTAGGTAAATCTCCATTCATTTTCACGAATTGACAATAACAACTTGCGGTTTTAGCCTGTGGTATATGTCACCCCTTCTTGGGGGTGAAAATTACTTTATTAAAAATAACCCCACAAATCGAGAGAGGGACAAATTGTAAGCAAAATTTGTTATATAATGTTATTAAAATAAATCAATACTTTTTGAAAAAAACTCATACAGAAGTAAAAAATTTCGAGATATATTCTGGTATAAAATCGTTTATTTAAAAACTATCTAAAATGTCATGGATTGCAAAACGTTTTCGTTCTAATACAGAACATCTTCAGTGCATTCTGTCGAGTAGTTTGAAACTAGCACACTGTATATAGTGGTAACCCCATAATATATGGTTTACAAAATATAATTTGGTAAAATTTTATGACTACAAGTCGATGTTGATAGATATAATGGAACACATGCTAAAAGGGCACTATGTTTCCCTGCTCGAAGATGCTAGGTACTTTCCAATTTAATGGGCACAGACCAACACAAAAATTAAAATATTTGATCTTTAATAACTCAAATAGTATTGATTTATTTTAATAACATTATATAACAAATTTTCCTTAGAATTTGTCCCTCTCTTGATTTGTGTGGTTATTTTTAATAAAGTAATTTTCACCCCCCGAGAAGGGGTGACATATACCCCCGGCTAAGTTATTATTGTTAATTTTCTTTCTTGAAGTATCCTCTATCCGCTCACCAATTTTCGTGAAAATGAATGGAGATTTACCGAAATCGAAGGTCATAGTTGATTTTTACCTTCAGTGACTGCACTATAGAAAGAAAATGGCAATTTAATAATTGAGATGCGTATATTTTGCGAGCTCATAAATTATTAAACGATATCTAGTCGCCAAATAATTAATTTAAATTATTTTAAGTACAACTCTCTCTTAAGCCGGGAATATGGGATGGTTTTCTTGCGAAGGGCTTGTAGCTCAATAATCGAAAGGCGCGTGATTTAAGAGTTTATTCTTATAATATAAGCTATACGAATTAAACTACTATTAACTTTTTTGTAAAAACTTACAGTTTTTCAGTGATTTACGAAAAACCGCTTCAAAACATGCATTTTTTTCACGAATAATTAAAATTTTTGGTCTTTAATAACTTAAAAAGTATTGACTTATTTTAATAACTTTATATAATAAATTTTGCTTATAATTTATTCTTTTATAAATTTGTGCAGTTATTTTTTATAAAATAATTTTCACCCCTGATAAGGGGCGGTATCCACCCTCAGGGTAAAGGCGCAAGGTGGTACCATGTCACCTTTGTTTCTTGAGGTATCCTCTAACCACTGACCAATTTTCGTGAAAATCGATGAAGGTTCACCGAAACTGAAGGTAATCGTTGATTTTTACCTTCAGTGACTGCACTATACAAAATAATTTGCAATTTACTGATCTAAATGCGCCTAATTTGGTAGCTTATAAATTATTAAATGGTATGTAGTCGCCAAATAATTGATTTAATGCATTTTAAGTACAACTTTTTCTTAAGCCGGGAAGATAGGGTGGTTTTCTTGCGAGGGGGTTGTAGCTCAATAATCGAAATGCACGTGATTTAATAGTTTATTCTTAGAGTATATAAGCTATAGGAATTATATCCGCAATACGATATATTTTAAGTTTTCTCAGCATTTTTCTCTTAAGTTAAATCAAATAAAGGGTTGTTTGGGGGTGAAGGGGATGAGCTCAAAAATCGAAACTATATAATTTCAAGAGCTCATAAATAGCTCGTAATTCTGTCGCAAAAACCGATTCAATATTCCTATTTTTAAGTAGTAGGGGGGGGGCTGACTCAGCCCCCCCCCCCCACTAAGGTATCAAATTCCTGCTCAGTGAAACGAGCTCAAAATTTTTAGTTTGCGGAATATGAAAGCTCATAAATAGCTCATAAATCAGGGCTATTTGTTTTTTAATTTTTGGAAGTGGAAGGGGCCAGCTCAACACGGGTCTTAAAATATATGAACAAAGAAATTTTTTGCCAAAAAAGTGTTATTTCAAAGGACAGAGCATATGATTTTATTTTGCAATAAACAAATTTATTTATTTATATCGAAATTTACTAAAAATTAAAATTTGTCAATCATTATCAAAGGTCATTGGAATACCCAATCAGAGCAAACTATCCGCTGTCCTGCGCGTAGCACCAAAAAAAAATGTGTATTTAAAAAAATTCCTGACACCGTAGTGGTTAACCGATTTTAATTTTTGCAAATTGCAAATGAAAGGTACGGTATTCTTCTATATGTAAAAAAAATAAACTTGCTATCTGCTTTATATTCAGTCCTGCAAGATTTTGAAAAATTTATTTTTTGCGAAAGCTGGAATGCAAAATTTATTTTGTAAAATCTATACAACCGATCTTAATGAAATTCACAGTATTGTTTTCTTATATCACAAAGTTTTTCTTGGTAAAATATGAAGGTCCTAAGTGTAGCATAAATGGTTGAAAAACGTAAAATGCGAATACTTGTTTTTTCTTTGTTTTTTCGCAATTATTGCTATTTTGCAACAAGGGTGACAATTTTTAAAATTTTAACGACTTCTTTATTGTAGGAAATTTTATTGCGCAACTTTTATGTTAGTACAACTTTTCTCAGAAACGAATACTTTCAAAGTTATAATCAAAAACGAAGAAAAAAATCGAATTTTTCCTTCATTTTTTGACATTTTGATTATTTAAATAATGTTCCGGACCTTTTTGAGTGGGAGGATAACTCAAATATTATTATATAAGTTATTTTAAAGCAAAAAATATGAGTCACCTCTCAACGTCCAAATCTACTAATATTTTTACAGATGCGCCCTGGTCTATTCCTTTTCTCTCTCATTTATGGTCTTTGGGAGCTGTGCCCATTTAGCCAACATTTCTTAAGATTAACGCCAAACTAAAGCTACCATACACCAAGACTATTTTAAGAACCTAATTAAGCAATCAAAAATAGGGAAGGGGAAAAACTTTTCGCACCCAGGGGTCATTCTGGGTGACTAACTATAGACTAAGGAGACCACAGGATAAGGGGTATTATTATCAGGGAAAATACAGAGGTAACTTAAAGCTAGACCTAAGCTAAAATTGAAATTTACAAGACCTAATAAAACCTAGAAAAGCCAAGACCTAGAAAAATCCTAAAAATTGACGGTTTGTTCAGAGCTAGTATATTCATAAGATTATACAGGGGATAAACGTTTTCTTGTATATAACTTTTCTACTAATAAAAAAATACCTAGTGCAATTAAAACTAAATTAGACAAATTCAACAAGAAAATCCAATCTTAGATGGAGTTCCCCAAGGCAGTCTCCGAAGGTTACTTGTTACATATTATACACTGCAAGATTTCCAACCACTAATAACACATGTGTATCGTTCATTTCTTACAGAACAGAAGCATCCAAGAAAAACCGCGTTTACCAAAAGATTCCTACGAATATGAAGAATAAAGAAAGAAAATCTGCCCACGTAACTTTTACATGAAAAAAAAACACTGACAACATTCACCGATTTCAATTATACTCTGGGTTAATTAGCAAAATACAAGGAAAAGTTATTTACCAGCAATTTTATTGCTGGAATCGAATCTTATTATTGTATGTATTAATAATACAGGTATGCAAAGTCCGCAGATAGTGTGCTACTTTTTTTATAAACAAAATGGCGCCCGAAAATCGTGTTTTTTTCAATTTTTGCTCTATAACTCCAAAGATTTTAACGTTACACCAAAAACACCCAAATAAAAATTCACCGCAATTAAATTCTATATAGAGACGTGTTTTTCCCGATTCACTTTGATAAAAACTTTCCCCGGAAAAAGCGGGTTTTTCCAACAAAATCTTTAATTTTCAACTAAAATTTTAGATAAATAATTGTAAATCAATAATTAAATAACTTAGTAATATAAAATCCCTTTTCGTATAGATTATAATTCCAGAAGCCGATGAAAATTGAATGAACAGTTTAGCAACAATTGAATTGTTAATTAAAAATTTACGGTCGCTATAATAACGACAATAATTATGATGCATAAGAATAACTATGATTTTTTCATAAAAAGACACTATACCTATCTAATGTACTTTACAGAATTGAAATTGGACTATTTAGGCGGCCTCAGGAATATTTTAAAATTATAAACAATTGTTTGGCTTATAAACAAATAGAATATCTCGGGAAATATCAAACTAAATTAAATTGTGAAAACGGTATTCGAAAAACAGCGGCAGGACGCTTCTTTTAAAAGAAAAAACGTTTAATTACGACGAGTGGTTCCTGAGATACAACCGGTGAAAGTTGACCGGAGTTTACGGCGAATATATAAACAATAGGATCATAATTTTCAAACCATCACCTTTTTATTTTTGTCCTCTTTCTCCACAAAAATTTTCATATCTTTAAAGTACTCATAACATATATTATTATAATAAAAACTATGGATAATACGTGTGAAAATTGCCAAAAATAGCAAAATTCCAATCAAAAATTAGGTTGGAGAAAATGTAACCCTCAAAGTTCAAAATCGGTATACGTTAAAAAAATTCACTTTCTCGGCTTCCCATGGAGCAATTTCCTTCATTCTTTTTTTGTTCCCTAATAACTCGAGTAGAGCCATCGAACTAACTCATTATTAAATGTCAAACTTGCTTTTGTTTTGTTATAATAGATTAATTTATTTATAAGAACAGAAAACTACATATTTTTTCCAGTTGTAGATTTTTTTTAGATAAACTTACTACAAGTGTACCTTTTAAAGTTAAAAACATAAATATCCTCATTTGAAAGCTGTATAATTATTTAAACAATTTTTATTTAAACAAATTAAAATTTTGTATTATAATAAATAAATTAATTTATTATAACAAAACAAAAGCAAGTCTGACATTTAGTAATGCATTAGTTCGATGGCTCTCCTCGAGTTACTTGGGAACAAAAAAAGAATGAAGGAAATTGCTCCATGGGAAGCTGAGAAAATGCATTTTTTTAACGTGTACCGATTTTGAACTTTGAAGGTTACATTTTCTCCAACCTAATTTTTGATTAGAATTTTGCTATTTTTGGCAATTTTCACACGTATTATCGATAGTTTTTATTATAATAATATATGTTATGAGTATTTTAAGGATATGAAAATTTGTGTCGAGAAAGAGTACAAAATAAAAAGGTGATAGTTTGAAAATTATGATCCTATTGTTTATATCTTTGCCGTAAATTCCGGTCAAATTTCACCGGTTGTATCTCAGGAACCACTCCTCGTAATTAAACGTTTTTTCTTTTAAAAGAAGCGTCCTGCCACTGCTTTTCGAATACCGTTTTCATAATTTAATTTAGTTTAATATTTCCCGAGATATTCTATTTGTTTATAAGCCAAAAAATTGTTTATAATTTTAAAATATTCCTGAGGCCGCTTAAATAGTCCAATTTCAATTCTGTAAAGTACATTAGATAGGTATAGTGTCTTTTTATGAAAAAATCATAGTTATTCTTATGCATCATAATTATTGTCGTTATTATAGCTACCGTAAATTTTTAATTAACAATTCAATTGTTGCTAAACTGTTCATTGAATTTCCATCGGCTTCTGGAATTATAATCTATACAAAAAGTGCTTTTACATTACCAAGTTATTTAATTATTGATTAACAATTACTTACCTTAAAGTTTAGTTGAAAATTAAAGATATTGTTGGAAATACCTGCTTTTTCCGGGGAAAGTTTTCGTCGAAGTAAATCGGAAAAAACACGTCTCTATGCAGAATTTAATTGCGATGAATTTTTATTTGAGTGTTTTTGGTGTAAAGTTAAAATCTTTGGAGTTATAGAGCAAAAATTGAAGAAAACACGATTTTCGGGCGCCATTTTGTTTATAAAAAAAGTAGCACACTATCGGCGGACTTTGCATACCTATATTATTAATATATACAATCATAAGATTCGATTTCAGCAATAAAATTGCTGGTAAATAACTTTTCCCAAAAATAGCCTATTCTCCGATAATTATCAGCCCAGACTATTAATAGTTTAATGAGTAATTCTTCGTACATAGCAAAACTGTAGCTATAACCCATTCAATATTTAAATATTCTCAAGCTATAAGTCTCCATCTTTCTTTCTTTTCTTTTTGTTTTGGAGTTTCGGACCACATTTCGAAGGCCTTTACTTCCTTCATCAATATTGCGGTTATTGTCCACACCTCCATTCCATATTAGTATGATAGAATTGATCCTAAAGATGGCATAACCCAGACATCCAAAGTGAAAGTTATCCTCCTACACCAAATTGTTCCATATGGTCCACATAATGTTCAGAAAAAATTCACACCATTTTGAGGGTCGGGTTTGGAGGGGGGAGAGGGGGGAAAATCTGTAAATTCGTAGTTTTTTACGTTTTTCGTCAATATTTCTAAAACTATGCGGTTTAGCATGAACAATCCTCTATATAAAAATGTTCTACATTAAATTTGAAATAAAAAAGGTCATATGCATAATCCTTCTAAAATGAACGGTTCCAAAGTTACGGAGGTAGTATAGTATAATTGGTCCAAAAAAGGCCTAACCCAGACATCCAAAATAAAAGTTTTCCCCCTACACCAAATTGTTCTATATGGTCCACATATGGTTTAGTAAAAAGTTACACCATTTTGAGCGTCTGGTTTGGAGGGGAGATGGGGGAGAGGTCGGTAAATTAGTAGTTTTTTTACGTTGTTCGTCAATATTTCTAAAACTATACTTTAGCGTAAACAATGTTATATACAAAAATGTTCTATGTACATAAAATTTAAAACAAAAAAGGGCCTATACATAATTGTTATAAAATCAACGGTTCCACAGTTACGGAGGGTGAAAACTGGAGGTTTTCGATACTTTCTATATTTTTTGGGCAACTGATGATAATTTTGGGTTGTGAGGTTGACGTTTCTTCAAGGGCTTATCACAACATACCATCGGCCACTGAAATAGCAAATTTTATTTATCAAACACAATCCTGTTAAAGAAAATCAGTAGGGAATTGCCCAAAAAATATAAAAAGTATCGAAAACCTCCACTTTTCACCCTCCGTAACTCTGGAACTGTTGATTTTATAACAATTATGTGTCAGACCTTTATTGTTTTAAATTTTATGTAGAACATAGTTTTAGAACTAAAGCATAGTTTTAGAAATATTGACGAAAAACGTAAAAAACTACTAATGTACCGATTTCTCCCCCATCTCCCCCCCCCCAAACCGGATGCTCAAAATGGTGTAACTTTTTACTGAACAATATGTGGACCATATAGAACAATTTGGTGTTGGAGGAAAACTTTTACTTTGAATTTTTAGATTAGGCCTTTTTTTAGAACAATTTACTATACTACCCCAGTAACTTTGAAACCGTTCATTTTAGAAGGATTATGCATAGGGCCTTTTTTATTTCAAATTTAATGTAGAACATTTTTGTATAGAAGGTTGTTTATGCTAAATATAGTTTTAAAAATATTTACGAAAAACGTAAAAAACTACTAATTTGCCGATTTCTCCCCCCTCTCCCCCCCAAACCCGACGCTCAAAATGGTGTGACTTTTTTCTGAACATTATGTGGACCATATAGAATAATTTGGTGTTGGAGGATAACTTTCACTTTTAATGTCTGGGTTTGGGTCTAGTTATATCATACTATATAACAAAACCGGAAATACATATCTAACATTTGAGAAGTCAGATTTTGAGAGGTACGGAGAGGCTGTTAGAGGTAAAAATTTACTTCATGCTATTGAAGGACGTTCTTGCTTTTTCTATTCTTATACATATCTCCTTCATATGATCCCAACTTGAATTAACTGTTGTTCCTTAGTAAGTGTGCGAATCCAAGTGTTCAATAATTAAATATGTAATGAATAATATTGAATGTTCAATAATTCTTTGATTGTCTAATATCGATTGTCTTGCTCGATGATAGGTCTTGCTTACCAGCATCCATTTGGATTTTGTAACGTTCAATTTGAACCCGTATTGTACACTGTACACTTGTTCTTTGTATCCTACCCATAAGGCAACTCAACTCCTTCATGCTACTCGTGAGAATCACAGTATCGTCAGCATAACTTATATTATAAATTATTTCTCTATGCAGTAACCATATAAGCAGAATGGAGAGGACCCTTGTGATCAAATAGAGATATATCACCAATTGGTATCAAAAGTATCGGATGATTGAGCAAAAGATGGAGTGACAACCTTCCATGGAAGTATAGTCCAGGGTAATAAGGATTTTCTCGGGACACTCAAAGATCAAAGATCCAGGTAGCTGACTACTTTTTTAGTTACTGTAGACCTATAGGAAGAAAACCTACCTGTTTACTGCCTAGAGTTCGCGTCCGTTTTTTAATTATTAACAATTTAGTGCAAAAATCGCGATTTTTTCGATTTTTTGCACTCTATTCAAAAACTAAATAGTTGACATAAAATTACAAAATTCAGTTTTTTAGAACATTGAAAAACCTTCAAAATGCCGATTTTTTAAATTTAAAAAGGTAATTTGTTGCTGCGCTAACTGAAAAATAAGTGAAAATCGTTATTTCTTAATAACTTTTACTAAAACTACCTTAGAACTTTAGTGTTTCACCCAAAGTTGGATATTGGAGTACTTAATAAATCTTCAAAATTTAAGACCGATCCATTAATTAGTTTAAAAGATATTCTATTTGTTTATCCCAGAGACCTCTATTTTGCAATAAGATAAGACAGAAAATAATGAAGATAGAGCAATTCTGAGTATACCAAATGAAAGTAGAAGAGTGATAGTATCAAAATGTACTAAAATAAGATAAAAAAATAATTAACATAGTCAAAAATCCTAATGCCAAATTTTTAAAATTTTGTAGTTTATAAACATTTAGAATAACTTTAAAAATGTTGTCCGTAGAAACAATCTTTTTATATATTCGAAAAGATAGTATTTTAACACGAATTTGCAAATAAAAAAATTTAGCCTGGGCTCATTTGGAACAAAGTTAGCTATATGTTTTTCTTAATTCACAGCTAATTTGTTTATAATAATTAAGAAATCTCATTAATGCCATTTTAAAAAATGGGATTTGTATTTTTTCTTAAAAAACTTGCACAAACATTATGCATTCACAGCACCCTTAACGATTTTTCAAAAATGTAATACAAACGATTACTAGGGGGACCTACAAATCCAGCGAGTTAAAATACCGAAAAAGCAATTTCAAACGAATATATTTTGCTGTATCTCCGGATCAACTCAATGGATTTTGATCTTTCTTTTTTTTTTAATTGGTATGTAATTTTTACGTACATTACAAATATGCAATTTGTTTATAAACTTATTAATTAATAAACAGTCTAATTTGTTTAAACAATTCTTGAAAAAATATTTTTTTTTACAAAAATCTATTCTTTTGAATCATAGTATCATTAATGATCACAGAAAAAGTTAAAGTACACTTTAATAAATAAATGATTTTTATTAGATAATTATTTATTGAAGATAATTTATTTATTAAAGTATACTTTAAGTTCTTCTATGATTAATAGGGATAGTATGATTAAAAACATGGATTTTTGGGAAAAAATTATTTTTTCAAAAATTGTTTAAACAAATTAGACTGTTTATTAAATAATAAATGTCTAGACAAATTGCATATTTGTAATGTACAGAAAAATTACATACAAATTAAAAAAAGAACGATCAAAATATATATTCAGTAGATTTCGAGATATACAGTATGTCCCTGTAAGTTGTATCCATATGGAAAACTTTTTTATTATTAATTTTACGAAAAAAGTCATTCTTCATAAAAAGCTCTGCATGGTCCAAAACCTAAGATTCAACTATCAGATATAAAATTTTATGAATATTATACGAGATATGTCAAAAAGTTTGAATTTCACTCAAGAGTAAAGTAGCTTTATTTTTCACAATATTGAAAATTGCTATTATGAAAAGTTGTTTGGAATTAAAAACTACATTCTAATATTCAATTACATCCTTCTAATTGAAAAATGTTTTTTTGAAAAATTATGGATAACTAACATTATTTTCAGTAATTTCAATTCTGATAACTCTTTTATTATTAATTTTACGAAAAAAAGTGATTCTTAATAAAAAGTTCTGCATGGTCTGAAACCTAAAATACAACCATCTTATGTCAAATTTTATCAATTTTATACAAGGTATGTCAAAAAATATGAATTTGGCTCAAGAGTAAAATACCTTTATTTTTCACTATATCGAAAATTGTTATTATGAAAAGTTATTAAGAATTAAAAACTGTGTTTCAGTATCAGACGCGGCTCTAGCCCATGTATCGCCCGTGTGCAGTTGATGCCCTGGCGCCCTTTGGTAGACGCGCAGTCAAAATGAAATAGTCGAATAGGTACCTACCTAATACTAGTACATGGGGTATTAGAGAGTGTTATGTACGCTTATAATGTACACAAAAATCCAGATGCAAATAGTGCAATATTAAATGATGTCGGGAGCCAATAGGTATTCACGGCGTCAGAACAACCTACCCGAATCTAATCTACGATGAACTACGTATTTTCAGTATTACTAAAAAACCAACAACAAATTGTTAATACGTATAATTTTTGAGAAGCTCTGACTCCGCTGAAAGTCGCAATAATTGTGGTAGTAATAAAAGAAAATCTTCCTTTTAAATAATTTTGATCAAAAGAAAAGCCGCTTTACTTTATATTTACATGTTAACTTAAATACAGTTGAGTCCGCGAGTCTTTACCCGTGCGTCATTAATACCTGGCGAGATAAAACACATACTTTTTATCTAGCATCATTCTCTTCCATGCATGAAACTCATGACAAACCAGCTGCTGTTTGTTATTAAGTAACAACACATGTTATTTTTATGAACCATCTAGACTCAGTGCATTGAAAAGAGATAGGTACAAAAAAAGACGATTAGGTATGTTTTCATATTTTAAGCACAATTTGTTTGACGTTTCTGATTTGTTTAATTTTGTGGCTGTCAGTCAGTTGAACTTTTTGCGGTTTTTGTCGAATTTTTGCGTTTTGAAGTTTCTTGATATTACACAAACAGTTGTTTTCACAACTAATTTTATATTGGGTTTTGAAATTTTAAGGTAAATAATTATATTTAGGCAATTAATATTTAAAACATACAAAACTAACGCCATTCACACAGTAAAGAAATGACTGTGTTTAGATTTCCGTCAAAGTGAACAAAATAACAAAAATAAAATATGTTATTAGATTTTTTTATAAATTGTTTATTTATTTATTAATCAATAATAATAAAAGAATTTATTAAGCTACTTCAAATGTAGCTGTAATTCTGCGCAAAAATTTTGAAGCAAAATTTACATTTGACATTCTATATATTTGATAACGTCAAATTTTATAATAAAACCCGTAATCGGAACAGTAGCCACTTTCTGTCAGTTGTTGTTGCGTGAAATAGATTTCCGACTTATTTCGTATGCTTTAAGTGATGACGCACGGGTAAAGACTCGCGGACTCAACATAATAAGTACTTAATTCATTTCGTCAACGCTTATTTCGCAAAATTACCCCGCGACACGTGTACAAACGCCTTTGAAAATGCCCGGCAAGTCCCAAGCCATTTGACCTTTATAGGTTACCTTTTTAGAAATCATTGTCGATATGTCTTCAAATGAATCAAAAGATTGCCGCCAGTCCATTGGAGCGTTGGACGGACAGACGGGCGGGCGGCAATCTATAAATCGCGCTTAATTGCCAATGTTTATTTTTCATTAATCGTCTTAAAGCATATCTTATCTTGAAACAAAGTAAAGGACCCGCTCTTTGGCGCTCGGCGCCCCCAACATGCCGGCGCCCGTGTGCACCGCACACCCTGCACAATAGGTAAAGCCGCCTCTGTTCAGTATGTAATTACATCCTTCTTATTGAAATATTTTGAACTATAAAGGTACTTTACTTTTGATCTAAATTTATCTTTTTTGACACACCTCGTATAAAATTGACATAAGATGGTTGTATTTTAGGTTTTAGAGTATTTTAGACCATGCAGAACTTTTTATTATGAATCACTTTTTTCGTAAAATTAATAATAAAAGAGTTATTAGAATTAAAATTACTGAAAATAATGTTAGTTATCCATAACTTTTCAAAAAAAATTTTTTTCAATTAGAAGGATGTAATTGCATATTAGAATATAGTTTTTAATTCCAAACAACTATTCATAATAGCAATTTTCAATATTGTGAAAAATAAAGCTACTTTACTCTTGAGTGAAATTCAAACTTTTTGACATACCCCGTATAATATTCATAAAATTTGATATCTGATGGTTGAATCTTAGGTTTTGGACCATGCAGAGCTTTTTATAAAGAATAACTTTTTTTCGTAAAATTAATAATAAAAAAGTTTTCCATATGGATACAACTTACAGGGACATACTGTAGAAAATGATAGTAGTTTTAAGTTGCCTTTTTTAGTTTTTGAACTCATGCTTTTGTCGGCTCCCAGCTCCCCCTTCACTTACCACGACTAGTCACCAATTGAACTACATTTTTAAAAATTCGTGTAAAATACCAGCTTTTCTAATATATAAAATGACTTTTTCTACGGACAATATTTTGAAAGTTATTCTAAATGTTTTTAAACTACAAAATTTCACAAATTTGGCATTAGGATTTTTGACTATATTAGATAATTTTTTGATCGTTTTTTAGTACATTTTGATAGTATCAGTTTTCTTCTTTCATTTGGCATACGCAGAATTGCCCTATCTTCATTATTTTCTCGTATGTTATTGCAAAATAAAGGTCTCTGGGATAAACAATTAGAATAACTCTTAAACAAATTAATGGATCGGTCTCAAACTTTGAGGGTTTGTTAAGTACCCCAATACCCAGCTTTGGTGAAACACTAAAGTTCTAAGGTAGTTTTAGTAAAAGTTATTAACACATAACGATTTTCACTTATTTTGCAGTTTGCGTAGCACAAATTAACTTTTTAACTATCAAAAATCGGCATTTTAAAGGTTTTTTAATGTTCTAAAAAATTAAATTTTGTAATTTTATGTCAACTATTTAGTTTTTGAATAGAGTGCAAAAAATCGAAAAAATCGCGATTTTTGCACTAAATTGTTAATAATTAAAAAACGGACGAGAGCTCTAGGCAGGAAACAGGTAGGTTTTCTTCCTATAGGTCTACAATAACTAAAAAGGTAGTCAGCTACCTGGATATTTGAGTGTCCCGAACATGGTCTATTTCTAGCTTATTACCCTGGTCTAGTATCAAATATACCAATCAACAAGAACTTTACTTTTGGAGAATTACTTGTAGAGAAGAAGAACTAAAACAGTAGTCCTCGTATACTTCTTCTCTAGGTGTCGTCTCCGCTTCGACGGTTGGCAATCATCAGAGCGATTTTTACTTTTGAAACAGCGACTCTAAATAATTCGTTATTACTACATCCAAACCATTCTCTAAGGTGCTTCAGCAATGAGTTAGGTCTCCTTCCTATGGACCTTTTTCCCTGGATTTTTCCTTCCATAATGACCCAGTCCAACATTGTTTGATTTGCTTGTCTAGATAATTGCTAAGAAGAAATGCGTTCAATGTGCGTCCCCGTTTAGGATTTTGACTGATTTTGTCCTCTTCAGGGTTTGTCGTGAATGTATTGTGTGGCAGTAAAAGCAAACAGTCCGAAAAACACACTGGGGCAAGCGCCATGTCCTGGTGTTCTTGGATCCTGGGTTATGCCGGACGGTGGTGTCCAGAAGGCTAAGAAGTCAACAGAGAAGAAAGTTTGATGGATTGTTGTTGGTTCCATAGACATTTACGTGTACTGTCCGTGCTTTGCTCTCGACCAGTGTCCCTAGAAACCATTGTACAACGACAGGCGAACCTGCGTCCCTCGTGGGCGGTCAGGAGGTGGCTTTTGAGCGTAGCGTGGACAGTGAGCGTTCGAGTGGAGAAGTTGCGGCTATTTTCTTGGGACGAACAGGTATAATTGTGCAATGAAGTTGGAAAACCGCAAAAAACCAACTTCTCCCTGTTCGGGGTAGGGAAGAGGATATGTTATAGGTGGGTACGGAAGGCTAACGGAGTAGCCTCAAGGATGTTTTCGTACTCTGCCGGGAGTTCGTCAATGCATGTTTGCATTAGAGCAGACGGTAAATGAATCTTTTTGTGTTTGGGCGTTCGGCAGAGTACGTGGCCGGAAGATGAACAGGAACATTTGAGAGATTCTTGTGTGTCGGAGGGGGGGCCGTTGATTACTTTGATTGTGAAGTTCCTGTTCAGAGAGTTTATTCTCTCGGTGATTTTGGGGATGTTTGAGATGTTATGGATTTCGTTTGAGGGGTATCGCCAGTGCTCATAGTTGCATCTACGCAAGATTCTACGTTCTGCCCCCAACAACCTCTCTTGTTTTGATCTAGCACAAAGAGAGTAGATGCATGATTTGTACTCCATGACGGGTCGAATAAAGGTCTTGTAAGTGTGAATGAGAGTCTTCTTGTGTGTCTTGCCAATTTTTCCCGAGAGAGGGTTGAGAAGTCTGGCCCTGTTCCTTACCCTATCTAAAGTTGCCTTTAGATCTGCATCCCAGTTGGGAGTCCTGGTGAACAGTACTCCCAAATAGTTCGCAGTCGGGCTAACAACAAGCCTTTCTCCCAACAGTCTCAGTGGATATTGGTCGTCTTCATTAATTATGATTCTATATGACACAGAAGGGGCGCGAAACACAATTGTTGTTGTTTTGTTCGCGTTCAGCGTGAGTCTCCACTTACAACACCATTCGCCGACCCCGTCCAACAGAGCCTGGGCTCTTCTGAAGAGGAGTCTTGGGTTGTATCGAGAGGTTGTTGTGAACAGAGTCGTGTCGTCTGCATAGAGAAACAGCCGAGTACCTGGGATATTTTGGTTAGTGATGTCGCTGTTGTAGATGATGTACAACAGCGGTGCTAGGACTGAACCCTGGGGAACTCCAGCTTGTGGAGTGAAGGGGGTAGACTTTTGATCGCCTATTTTCACTCTGACAGTTCGGTTGTGGAGGTATGAGTGTACAATTTTGGTAAATTGTAATGGTAGGCCGATGTCCAGAAGTTTCCGAACAAGCCCGTCATGCCAGACCTGATCGAAAGCCTTCTGCACATCCAGGAATGTGGCTATGGCGAATGAACCATCGTTGATGGTTTGAGTAACTTTAGTAGTGAAATCTATTAATGCATGTTTAGTAGATCTACCTGACTGGAATCCGTATTGGAATTTTGGTATGATATTGTGGTTTTCGAGAAAATCATTGAGCTTCTCTTTTAGGATTAGCTCAAGAACATTACCCAGAGTGTTGATTAGAGAGATTGGTCTATAGGATTCCACGTCGGTTGGGGGTATGCCTTTTTTCAAAAGCATGATGGTATTGGCCACTTTCCAAGGAGTAGGAAAGTGGCTGTTTTTGAGACATGCATTGAATATTTTAGTTAGAAGAGGGATGATACTCTCTGGAAGTTTTTTGAGGCACCTTCGGTTGATGCCATCAGGTCCGGGAGCGCTGTTTTTGCCTATGTGGCAAAATCTCTCCGTTTCCCTGTTTGTGAGGGGGTCCATGATAGGATCATAGACTGGAATGTGGTGGTTGAGAGTAACATTTACTATGTATTCTGTGTTGAATTTAAATAAGCGATCAAAGTTCGGGTTGTCTGGAGTTTGAAAATTGTTTTGAAGCGAATTTCTGAATGCTTCAGCTTTCCCTTCTGGGGAATTAACTATGTGATTGTTGACCAACAGATGGGATGGTTGAGATAGTTTTTGTTTTGTTAGGACCTCCGTCTCTGTAGTCCAGTTTTGAGGTAGTATCTTCCCACCGGCGAGCCGTTAGGTCAGATATCTCCCTCTTTATCCTGGCACAGATTCGGTTGTACTCTGTTTTGATTAGTGGATTTCTGTTGGCCTTGTATTGACGTAGAAGACGTCTTTTTTGTTGGATTTTGGCAATGATCTATTGCCATAATGACCTGGAGTATTAGGTATTTATCTCCTCTCATCACATGTCCCATATATCTCAGTTTTCTTCTCTTAACTGTTCGAAGTACTTCTCTTTCCTTATTCATACGTCTTATTACCTCTAAGTTGGTTATTCTATCTACCCATGAGATCTTTAGCACTCTTCGGTAGATCCACATCTCGAATGCCTCCAGTCTCCTCACGTCAATTTTCTTTAGTGTCCTCGCTTCCATCCCGTAGTATAATACGGATAGCACATAGCAGCTCAACAGTCGTATTTTTAACTCAAGGTTTAAGTCCCGATAGCAGAGGAGCCTCTTCATTCTTATAAATGTACCTACTTCTGGTCTGTTCGATTCTGATTCGTATTTCTTGAGAGCTGTCATTGTCTTCATTAATGGCTGTACCTAGGTATTTGAATTTTCTTACTCTTTCAATATACTCCGGTCAACTTACACATCCGAGGTTACAAAAATTATCGTCAAGCTGAAAATTGGCAGAATTGTTCAAAATATCATCATAAATAAAATCTAAAAAGTTCTCATAAATCCGACCCGAGCTAAAAAATTTACGCGGGGTATCAAATATAGTTTTTTGCACGATTGATCATTTTTGACTGTTTACCGTGACAGATTTTACGTCAGTAGGTGACATTTACTAGCAACTCGACGGTAAGTAATCCAAATCGACGGTAAGTACTCCAACTCGACGGTAAGTAATTCACTTACCGTCGAGAATCTCTTAATTTTAATTTATTTTTTGAAAGAATAAAGAAAACTAACGAATTATTTATTAATATTGAAACTTATGGTACAATTTGTTAAATTATTTAATGAAATCCCACTTGTTTGGGCTGTGGTTTCACTTCTAACAGAAACTCCTGCAGAATCGCATACATTAGTAGTATTACTAGTATTGCACAATATTTTTTCGGCAAAATCTACTTTATTTTGAAGAGAATCTTCTACATAGCTTTCTGCCACTGTCGATGAACGCCAACCTCCATGACGCTTTAATCCGAGGACATCAACACCTTTATTAGCCAAAAGCGTTGCTGATGTCCTCCTGAACGAATGGCCAGTATAGTTCTCGGGATTAGGCAAATTTAAGAATTTGGCAATTTGAGAAGGCCAGCCCCCGATTGTCCCTTTCCCTATTACTTGAGCACAACATTTTCCTTTGGAGTATCTTAAGAACAAATGATTTGATTTTACTTGTAATGGACGAAGTTTTATATACTTTTGCAGAATTTCTAAATATGGAATTTTATCGTCTGGTTTATTAACGACTGTAAAAGTACGCTGGATGTTCGTTTTTGTATTGGGTACTTTTACAATCATTAAACCATCGGTTTGTTGGATGTCATTCATAGTAATATTATATAATTCTTCTCTTCTACAGGCACCAGATATTCCCAATATCATTGCGACCTACAAATTATGAAAAAATCTTCATTAGAGTATTTCTTTTACCTAAACTAGCTTATATTACCTTGTGAACTAGAAATTCTTCATCCGGTGCTTCCGTCAGAAATTTTTCAAATTGCTCCCGTGTAAAAATGCTCGCTTTCTTAGGCCTATAGCCAACATTTTTTCTCTTCAAATACGCGATCAAAGTTGAAAATTTGGAAATATCAATGACATCATAAAGAAAAACGGTGGATTTAATCATTGAATATTCTGCCCAGAGGCTTCCAGGAGCTTTCAACTGCATATGTCTTTGAACGAAATATGCCAATAGAGTCTTTTCTTCGATTCTTAAATTCTTGCCTTCGCACCATTTTTTAAAACTTTGGTAGGTATTTTGATAACGGATTTTGAATTTTTCGGGAATAATTGCGGAACACCCTTCTTACCAAGCCCGTTCAATTTCTTCAAATTCACTTTCGCTCATATTTTAATTTATAATAATCAAAATTGTACTTAAAATTATTGACAACTAAATAAAAACTCAATTCTCCATTGTTGTTATGCACCCTAGTTACTACCTAACAACCAAAGTATCTATCTTGATAAAATGAATGAAACTAGTCAATATGACGAAAATGTTTAATTTTATAATTTATAATGGTATCAATCCTGCAAAAAACGTTATAAGCATGTCGAACGTTAAGGGTAACCGATCTTAGACAATAATTGGAGTCGTCGCTCCGCTCCTCCTCCAAACAATTGTCTTCGATCGGTATAAAACCCTTACCGTTCTCCATACTTAATATACTATTTTAGCGATTTTCAACGAAACGGTAAGTTTTATCATAAAATTAGTTCTAACAAAAAATGTAGATTAGATAATTATCTATAAAAAATGTCTCATTACTTTTTTTCCTAGGAGCCACAGTTTTTGAGATACAACGATTCAAAAAGTTGTATTCGTCATAATATGCGCACACGTTTCCACATCACCTTTGAGGTAGTGTACTTAGCGCGTTTTTAACGTGGTTTCCCCAGTAGGCCTATATTCCTCGGATCTGTGATGATTCTGTTTAATTTGAAGCTATTGAATAATTGAAATTGGCACGGGTTAAAAATGATAAAAGTTATAAATGCGGTATAAATTAAAAAAAAGGGAAATTTATCCAGCTGGTTCATAATTTTCTAATACTTCTGCTTCCTCTTCTCCTTGTTCTTCTTCTCCCTCACCTTCTAGTTCTTCTTCTTCTTGTTCTTCTTCTTCTTGTTCATCCTGGGTGCAAATAAATTGCCTTAAGAATGACACATCACATGGCTCTTCTTCTTCTTCTTCCTCTTTACATATAAGCAATTCTGCTTGTTCATTGGCGGATTGATACCTCTATGGTCACTCCATCTTTTGCGCGGTCGGCCGATACTTCTTCTACCGATTGGTGATTTATCTAGTGCTATTTTGACCGCACGTGTCTCCCCCATTCTGGTTATGTGGTTGTTCCATTTTTTTTTTTCTATTTAGTGTCCATTCGTTTATACACTGTACGTTACATTGTCTTCTAATATCTTCGCTCCTCTTTCGATCTCTCAGTGTATTTCCTGTAATTCTTCTCAGTACTTGCATGGCTCCTCGATAGAATCAAATGAATCCTCAATTGTTGGCGACTCAACATTGTAGCACGACCGGTTTTGACAATTAGTGCATGCTACCGAACAAAACCACGTTTAGCGCTACATCCCTTTTTAAGGGGCGTTTAAACACAGCGATAAGTCACAGCAACTAGTTGTGATGACAAGTTGCTGTGATTTGTTGAGATTGAAACGCTGTTTAGACGCTGCGATAAGTTGACCACAACAAGTTGAAGAGGGGACCATTGTGTACATTAGACCCTTTTAGACCCTTCAATGAATTATAACTAGTTTTCATCCTAAACAAATAGATCCTGTTACTTTCAAAATATAAAGGTTGGGTATGTTATACAGGGTATTTACAAAGTTATAACCAATTTTATATGAAAATCGTAACAAGTTCAACTCACTGTATAAATAAAAATAAGCACAACATTGATGCCATATTTTTTTATTTATTGTCAAAATTTTTAAAAATGATTGATATTGCTAATTTACTTTATATCTAATAAAGGGTGAGTTAAAACTCAAGTACATTATTTTTTCAGTAAAATTTAAATGGGATACCCTGTATTTTATATCACTATTAAAAAGTACCATTACCATACTTTCATTTGTATACAACATTCCCTATGCGTACGTTCAGAGTGGAGCGAAGAAAGAGTGCGAGCAAAGAGCACGAGCAAAGAGCAAAGAAGTGCACAGAATGGAGCGAAGAAAGAGTACGAGCAAAGAGCAAAGAAGTGCTAAACCAGAGTGGAAGCTGGTAGTTACGCGAGACGAGAGTTTAGTTCTTTCCCACGCGGCAGGCATAGATAGTTAATTTCTTTTTTTTTTTAGATAACTCCTCATTGAAAACGTGGTACTTCCTAACTCGCAGAAAATGTTAGAGAATTCATCGTAAAGGGAGGTATACATATGCGCTCTGCTCGGTGTGCGAGCCGCTCGCGCGCAGCATATTCGTCAGATTAGTACGTGTTTTCAAGTGGCGCACAAACGGCACGCACACGGCGCACCACAATCTAACTTCTGTCGGTTTTTCAACAAAAGCTTTGATGGTTCGCAATACGTATTTGGACGGGTTTCCGAGTGGTTTGTTGGTTTTGGCGCGCCTGAGTTGAAAATATAAAAAAAACATTCATAAATTAAAAATTAAACTTTGTTTCTGGTGAAGCAACACAGTTGGAAAAAGCAGATATAATATTATAATTGTCACCGGAAAGCGAAAAAGGTAACGCACAACTTGAAAGAACCTATAGATTTCTAGCTTCGTTTCTGGTGAAGCAACGCAGTTGGAACAAACAGATATATTATAATTGTGTCACCGGAAAGCGAAAAAGGTACCTCACAACTTGGAAGAGCCTATAGTTTTCTAACTTCGCTTCTGGTGAAGAAACGGAGTGGGAACAAGCAGATATATTATAATTGTGTCACCGGGAAGCAAAAAACCTAACGCACAACTTGGATGAATCTATAGTTTTCTAACTTCGTTTCTGGTGAAGCAATGGAGTTGGAACCAGCAGATGTATTATAATTGTGTCACCAGAAAGCGAAAAAGGTAACGCACAACTTGGAAGAACCTATAGTTTTCTAACTTTGCTTCTGGTGAAGCAACAGGGTTGGAACAACCAGATATATTATAATTGTGTCACCGGGAAGTGAAAAAGGTAACTCACAACTTGGAAGAGCCTATAGTTTTCTAACTTCGCTTCTGGTGAAGGAACGGAGTTGGAACAAGCAGATGTATTATAGTTGTGTCACCAGAAAGCGAAAAAGGTAACGCACAACTTGGAAGAATCTATAGTTTTCTAACTTCGCTTCTGGTGAAGCAAGAGGGTTGGAACAACCAGATATATTATAATTGTGTCACCGGAAAGTGAAAAGGTAACTCACAACTTGGAAGACCCTATAGTTTTCTAACTTCGCTTCTGGTGAAGCATCAGGGTTGGAACAAGCAGATATATTATAATTGTGTCACCGGTAAGCGAAAAAGGTAACTCACAACTTGGAAGAACCTATAGTTTTCAGGGACTACCTTTTTCGCTTTCCGCTGACACAGTTACAATATTATCTGCTTGTTCCAACTGCGTTGCTTCACCAGAAACGAAGTTAGAAAACTATAGGTTCTTCCAAGTTGTGCGTTACCATATTCGCTTTCCGGTGACACAATTATAATATATCTGCTTGTTCCAACTGCGTTGCTTCACCAGAAACGAAGTTAGAAATATATAAGTTCTTTCAAGTTGTGCGTTACCTTTTTCGCTTTCCGGTGACAATTATAATATTCTGCTTGTTCCAACTTCGTTGCTTCACCAGAAACAAAGTTAAATTTTTAATTTATGAATGTTTTTTTTATATTGATAACGATTTCCGAAGTGAAAGTTGAAACGTCAAGTAAACTTGATTTCAAACTCGAATTGTGGCTTATGTCCAAATAAAATAGTAAATCTTATTTTGTATTTCTTACGCCGGTAAGAAGACAATAATGAAATGACCTTTTTTACGTTGGTCCGCATGTATATTTTTTATTTTAGTTTCGAGATGGATAACGTCACTAGTATGTAAATGCCAAAAAATCATAATTTAAATATAAAAATCGACCTGTTTCCGGATTTTTTAGTCGTCGGTTTACGAAATAATGAATCTATTCCATTTGGTTTTGCCACACTGTAGAATGTAGAACTATGGAATCCTGAGAAAACTAATAGTATTTTTGAGAAATTTAAACGCATAATGAAAGATTTGCCTGAATTCAGGTTGCCTGGATGACACAATATGGAGAAATAAAAATATTGGAAAAGATATGAAAGGCAGAATTTACAAAACAGTCATCAGAACAATAATGACATACGCGGCAGAAACACGACCCGACACAGAGAGGACAAAAAGATTGCTCGAAACAGCGGAGATGAAAACCCTTCGAAAAATCGATGGTGAGACTCTATGGGACAGAGCTAAAAGTGCAGATATACGATAGAAGACAGGGTAAGAAACAGAACAATAGAATGGAATGACCACATAAGCCGAATGACAACAAATAGGGTAGTCAGGACAGCGAGAGACGGTTTCCCAATAGGCAGACGATCAGTGGTAAGACCACGAAAACGATGGAACGACAACTTACTAGAGGCACATTGAAAAAACAGACAGCCATGTCTATACAAAAAGAAGAAGAATAATAATTTATGAAAATTTTGATAATAGATAAAAAAATGGCATCAATAATCCATTGCTTTTGTGCTTATTTTTATTTATACAATGAGTTAACTTGTTACAATTTTCATATAAAATTGGTTATAACTTTGTAAAATACCCTGTATAACATAACAATCCTTTATACATTTGTAATGGCGAAGTTAAGAAGATTTTGAATATAAAATAAAATACAGATTGTTCCAATAAAAAAAAATTAAGTTTGGTCTGACACTATGTTATCGAACACCCTATGTAACATTCTAATTAATTTTATAAATGTGAATCTCAAAGTTGGCTACAATTTTTGTTATTAACTTTTATTGCTATTTATTACTATAACGGATCTACGTAGCTTTACCCCACTAATCAATCACCCTGTACATTATTTAATTGGATATGTAAATAAATTCTAATTCTGTAAGATTTTCCTAAATTGATGCAACCCAAGTCCAATGATAAATCGCTGTACCGTTTAGACACGACGATAAATTAAAACAACTCGATCCTTGTGATAAGTTGATGCAATCCGATACCAACCTCAACCCAACTCCAACTTTGATAAGTCGTGCGATGCACCGTTTACACACAATGATAAGTTGCAACAACTCGATTGACCTTGATAAGTTGTTTGATTTATCGCTGTGTTTAAACGATCCTTTACAGTTGCAAAAAATTGTGTTCAAGAGTTTTTCCGGCGCAAATGGGAGTAAGTTTAAATTGGTTCTAATGAACTGGCAACTAATTTCCATCCCCAGTCTTTTGGATCTAGCTGATAACCAAGCCACACTTGAACTTGGTAATGTTCGTAACGAAAAAGATGTTGATGAGCAGCCGCTGAGGTTGGAGGAAGACCAGATAATTGCACTTGTTTTTTTTTTTTTTTTCGAGTAGTTTTAAGGAAACATGCATATCGAAACATACATAGAGAGAAGAAAGTTAATTCCGTTGGAAATAACTTCTTGTGGAGTTGAATTAGTTTTTTTTTAAACTACAGCACATTCAAGTAATATAGATTTAACACGTACCTATTTTCACTCCGGAGTAGTACTCAAGACTAATTAATACCTCGAGGGTGTCATCTACCTGAAGGATTTCGCTACCCAGGAAGATAAAGGTGTAATTTGCATAACAGTAAACAAACTAAATCTGCATAAAGTGTATTGTATATTGAAATGTTTATTAGTACTTAGCAAAAAACATTTGCCTAGAAAGTTGGCTTTCATTATTATGTTCAAACCCTTCTGAGAAAAGGATAGGTAGGGTGATTAGATTACCCGAAGTACCGATAGAACGTGTTATTCCGATAAAACCATCTTTAAAAATTGAATAAGACGCATCAGTAAGAAGAATTATTATAAGTTAATACTTTGTCATATCAATTTACTATTTTTGTTGGGAATAAGCCGTAAAATTAAAATAATAATTCTTATTATTTCCCGTTACATTCACTTTGTAGACTTTTTTGTTGGCACTGTAATATAACACAGCCAATACATTGCATCCCTCGGTAGACCGCAAGCTGTATAGTAGAAACATTATCGTATCTATTTATAATATCTTATATTATTATGTGTAATATAAGTTAAGTTGACGATAGAATATTATGTTTACTTGTATAACAGCTTCAGTGATGTATATACGTGGTGTACTAATACATATTATGACGATTAGAACTCTTTCAACTCTTTGAATCGTGGTATCTCCAAAACGGTAGCTCTTACGAAAAGAAGTATTAAGCAATTTTTTATAGATAATTATCTAGTCTACATTTTTTATTGGAACTAATTTTATGATAAATCTTACCGTTTTGTTGAAAATCGTTAAAAACCATATTTGGTGACCTTTGACCCTGCGTAAATTTTTTAGCTCGTGTCGGATTTATGAGGACTTTTTAGATTTCATTGATAGTATTTTGAACAATCCTGCCAATTTTCAGCTTGATCGTAATTATTGTAACCTCACTCCTATTTTTGAGTCTAACTTCTTCTTCTTCTTGTAGTGCCTATCCGTTTCGGATGTTGGCGACCATCATGGCAATCTGCACTTTGCACACTGCTGCTCTGAAAATATTTGTAGTGGTTGTGTTGAACCACGTTCGTAGATTTTTCAGCCAGGAAATCCTTCGCCTTCCTGGTCCTCGCTTTCCCTCTACTTTTCCCTGCAAGACCAGTTGCAGCAGTCCATATCTCTCACTGTTCCTCATGATGTGACCGAGGTATTCGATTTTGGCTGTTTTTATTTTGATTAACAGCTCTTTTTCTTTTTTCATTCTCAGCAAAACACCCTCATTAGTAATGTGGTCGGTATAAGATATCTTCAGGATTCGACGATAAAGCCACATCTCAAAAGCCTCAATTTTCTTGCAGGTGGCGTCTGTGAGAGTCCACGACTCAACTCCGTACAACAGTATAGGAAATATATAACATCGTAGTAATCTGACTTTTATGGGTATCGACAAATCATGACATTTGAACAACTTTGCCATTTTTTGAAATGCAGATCTTGAGTCTAACTAGACCGGTCTAATAGGTTGATTCTGTACATATATCTCACGAATGTACTGAGTTGTCTTTGTTATCCTATTATACAAAAAGATTTAATACACATTTATATTTAATTTTATATAAAGAAAAATATTAAAATGTTTTTTGATGTGTAAACTTAATAAATTATTTTTGACTTGTTAATTATATTGTTAATTATGTTGTATACATTATCACTTAAATATTTATTAAAACTTTAAATTAACTTAATAACACATACTCGAAAGTATAACACCAAACAAAATTTTAATTTTAAGATGCAAATATGAAGAGTCAATCTTCGCTTAAAATTATATTAACCCTAAAATAGTAATTGCATATTGAATTTATAATTTATCACTTAAATAATTAATTCCACTTTATTTGATCAAATATGTTTACAGAAAATATGTAAAACCTTCAACTTTAAGATAGTTTATACCCAGTCAAAATTAAAAAAAAATAAAAAAACTTATACAGAAGTAAAAACTTCAAGTTGTATACTGGTATAAAAATTGTTCATTAAAACTTCATAAAATGTCGTGCAAAACGTTTTCGTTCTAATTCAGAACATCTTCAGTGCCTAGAATGAAGTATTTCCACGTTAGAGAAAGGCAAAACGTTAAAATCGTGACTGTTAATAAGAAAAACATGTCGAAAATACTTACATTCTGCTAAGTAATTGAAACTAGCACACCATTTAAAGTGGTAACTTCATGATATATGGTTTACATTTTAAATTTTGTAAAAATATAATGACTACCAGTCGATGTTACAAAATTAAATTAAGAACATGCTTAAAGGGCACCATGCTTCCCTGCTCGAAAAAACTAGGTACTTGCCAGTTCAATGGGCACAGACCAACTAATAAAATAGGAAATGGACTTTCAATATGACAAAGAGTGACATGACAAAACAAGGTAAAGTCAATTTTTGGTTAAGAACTTCAAAAAGTGTAATTTTAATTTTGGATTTAATTAAAATGTAATGGTTGTTAAAAACTGTTTGAAAATGTAATTAAAATTGTTTAAAAATTAAAAAAAAATTAGAATCTATTGTAAAGTATCTCTAAAAACATTTAAAATTAGATTCTCTGCTTTATTTGGCCTCCAATCCTTCCACCTCAGGTCATTAATTGTTTACTATGTAGTATATATCTCATTTCATTAAACAAAATTAAACTTCCACCTTATCATTTTACAATCTATGACGTCACATTTTCAATCATGAAACATATCCACCTTATATCCAACAATCCAAAAGTTCTTTCTGGAATAGAAAGTTGCTAATTTAGACTTTACAATAGATTCTAATTAAAAAAAATTAAACAATTTTAATTACATTTTCAAACAGTTTTTAACAACCATTACATTTTAATTAAATCACACACTTTTTGAAGTTCTTAACCAAAAATTGACTTTACCTTGTCTTGTCATGTCACTCTTTGTCATATTGAAAGTCCATTTCCTATTTTATTAGTTGGTATGTGCCCATTGAACCGGCAAGTACCTAGTTTTTTCGAGCAGGGAAGCTTGGTGCCTTTTAAACAAGTTCTTAATTTAATCTTGTATCATCGACTGGTAGTCATCAAATTTTTACAAAATTTAAAATGTAAACCATGTATCATGAAGTTACCACTTTAAATAGTGTGCTAGTTTCAATTACTTAGCAGAATGTAAGTATTCTCCACATGTTTTTCTTATTAACAGTCACAATTTTAACCTTTTGCCTTAATCTAACGTGGAAATACTTCATTCTAGGCACTGAAGATGTTCTGAATTAGAACGAAAACGTTTTGCACATTTTATGAAGTTTTAATAAACAATTTTTATACCAGTATACAACTTGAAGTTTTTACTTCTGTATAAGTTTTTTTTAAACTATGGTATACAGCCAACTATTGGGATTTTCCCATTGATTTTATAAAAAAAAATGTATTGAATTAGGTTCCAAATAGGGACTTTTTCCAAAACAAAATTTTGATGAAAATGATTGTGATTTTCATGATTTTTCATGGAATTATCACTTGTATTTACAGAAGAGCTCTACAAATTCCGATTTGTATACCGAGTGACACTTAGACAAATCGGTAATTTTAAAAACTCAAGTGTAATTCGGTAAGATTATTTCATGAATAAAACTGTATTTTTAGATCATTTTAACTAATATTTTAATAATATCTTCGTCTCAATATTTGCTAATCTGTGCTCTTCACTTTGACAAGTTGAAAATGAATCGTGATAAATGTCACTGAATGTTTATTTACCAAGACTTGAATTTTGTATGTAAGTATTAAAAATAATCTGTCGAATATGACACGTTAATAAGAATAAATAAGAAAATAATGCTCCAATTTGTTTCTCAAACTTAGTTCCATTCGGCAATACTGCCCTCCTAAGCCAAAAGGGCGTATCTCAAATTTTTGTTATTTTCTGTTCTTTTCACTTTAGTGTTGCTATGTACTAACCGGAACATAATACTAAGCGAAAAAGCCGTATCTCAACTTGAAACAGGCTAAAAACGCTAAGAAAAAAAGGCACATCTCAATAAATTGTTCAGATCGTAAGCCAAAAAGTCATATCTCAAGTTACTTAGCAAAAAAGGCCTTTCTGTGAGTTAAGGCACTTTGTTTTAGAAACAAATAACCTGAAATGACAAATTTCCTTAATGAATAGGGCCTATCTCTGAGATATGCCTAATTCGCTAAGGATTGTAACACGTGCCAGATGGCGAAGTGAGCGCGAGAGTACCTAACTCAGCTAATTCATTTTCATTTGAGTCTCATGAAAGAAACAACTCATTTCATTACTCATTTAGTTGAAAAATGAAAATGGAGAATCCGTAATAGTATGTAAAGTTTTTTTATAAGTACTTCGGGCTATGACTATTGTAATGACAAAGTATTCCGGAACATTTTCAAAGGCAACAGAAACCCTGTAGTTCCTTTAAAAGACTCAAGATGTACGAAAGAACCTCACAACAAGATTAATAGCGACCTAATCAAACAGCACATCAAATCTTTTGGACCCTCGATCGCTCATTATCGCAGGGAGCTTGCTCCTAATCGTTTATATCTTACCAGCGAATTGAGCTTCACTTGTATGTTTAAAGACTTCAAAGAAAAAAATCCTTCTTTTGTGTGTTCATATGAAAAGTATAGAAAAGTAGCTAAACACATGAATATTATATCAATAGTTAAACTTGGCCACGAGGAGTGCGAGTTATGTCAGGAATTTAATGAACATGACAAAACCCATGACAAAGAAAACCTGGATGGGTCAGTCATGTGAGAGTTGCACTAAATGGAAAGCTCACAAGGAAAAGTCAAATAAATCAAAAAAATTATACACTGAAAACAAAGAAAAGGAGGAAAATGTAAAGTGTATAGTTTATTGCGCAGGTATGGAAAAAGTAATTATGCTTCCCAGGCTAGAGATGTTTAAATCTGTCATATTTACACATATTATAGTATCTGTGTACAATGAAACATTTGTACCAGTGCGAAAAAAGCAAAAACATTGCAAACCTTTTGCTACTGTGTGGCACGATGGCCTGTTTGGTCGGACCAAAGACGAGTTAATCAATACTTTTAAACAATTTCTTTTGTTTAAAAGAGATGTGGAAACATAACAATATGGTTAGATAACTGTTTGTCTCAAAACGAAAACTGGTCTCTATTTTCTGCTTTGCTGTACCTATAAATTCAGATGAAACAAACACTTTACAAGTAACTGTAAGTTAATTTAAACCAGGCCATACATTTATGGCAGCAGATTCCTTCCATCACAGAGTGGAGCTGTCCATTACACGCATGGGGAACAGATTAATACGACTTTACAGATTTTGTGACTGCAGTCAAAAATGCATCAATTGGAACTGATGTTCATGTCATGGACTTAAAAAACTTTCTTGTTTGGGATGATTTCTCATCTCAATACAAACTCAACAAAATTGTACCAGGACCGTACCTGCATGACATGGCAGAAGTAGTTTTTTCAAGAGGTAAACAGTCAATTAAATACAAAAATGACTTTAATGAAAAGGAGTACAAGGAAATCAATTTTCTAAACTCAAAAATCACAAAAAAACACATTTTTCCTAAACCGAAGTCTCAAGTAACTTATAAGAGAACATCTACTGAAAATAAGAACAACATAATTAAAAACCTAGGAGGAATCATAGTAAACCACGGATGAAGTTTTGGGAAAATCTTCCAGTGTCTGATTAGAACTGTTAATTTGTGGAAAAGTTTTTTTTTTTGCTTTAACTGAGTGTGTAAAACATTAAAAAAGGGCTGTTTGATAACTTTTTCAAGTTTATAAAAAAAGTTTTGCTATTTAATTAAATCTTTATTGAATTCAGCCTATTGTTGGTTTCTGTACTTTATTAAGGTGATACAGTAGCGATCAACAGGTAGCAAAAACGCGTTCCAAGATTGCGGCTGTAATTTTGAATATTTTTTCGAGATATTTGGCACACATATTCGTAATATAATAAAGAATGGCGGTACAGAGCCCAATTTGAAACATATATTAATATGTGGAAATTACTCTGTAATTAAATACAATATTAAAAAAACGAGCCTGTACTGCCATTAAAAAGAACAAAAAAATACACTTTCTTCAAATAAACTTTTTTATCCGATGCCTAGATTTTGTGTCATTTTGGAACTACTAAAATTTTTTATTTCATTAGTAGTTCCAAAATGACACAAAATCTAGGCATCCGATAAAAAATTTATTTGAAGAAAGTGTATTTTTTGTTCTTCTTATTGGCGGTACAGGCTCGTTTTTTTAATATTTTATTTAATTAGAGAGTAATTTCTACATATTAATATATTTTTCAAATTGGGCTCTGTACCGCCATTCTTTATTATATTACGAATACGTGTTCCAAATATCTCGAAAGAATATTCAAAATTACAGCCGCAATCTTGGAACGCGTTTTCGCTACCTGTTGTCGCTACTGTTTCCTCTTAAGTTAATTATTTTGGTAAATGTGTTTAAGTTTCAAGTGTTCAGAAAACTCACTTAAAACTAATTAATAGTGTTAGCACTAAAAAAGGTATCACACTGACTGATTTGTTTTCGATAGAAATGCCCTTTTCGATTAGTGAAATGTATGACTTATACTAAGCAAAAGAGGCTTATCTCATTGTTTTGTTATATATAATAGCAAATTTTAAAAAATTCGGTAATCTAAAATATAATTGTATTATAAAACACTTTAAGGCAGTGAAAATTGAAAAATATTGAAAACGTGTGAGTGCTGATGAAAATATAACAAAAGTGTGAATTGTGAAAATTTAGGTTTTTTGAGATACGCCCTTTTGGCTAAGGAGGGCAGAATAGTCACTCGAGCCCTGGACCCCGATTTTTGATCCTTCGCTTCGTTATCGAACGTATTCGCTTCGTATCTGTTTAGTGTACAGATAGCGAATGATCGATAACGAAGCGAAGCGTCAAAATTCGAGGTCCTGTGGGCTCTCGCGTCTGTAGGGATGGGAAAAACCTACCGGTTTAAACCTAAAACCGGTTTTTTTACTTCGCAATAACCGATTTTACCAGTTGTTTTTTGTCCCGGTTATAACCGGTTTTTTCTTTTTAAAGTAAAAACCGGTTATTAGGTTTTTACGGTGATTAGGATTAGGTTAGGTATTATTTTGGATCCCAATCATAATTATTATTCTCAAGTAATTATTCCAAACAAAACCATAATTCAAATTTTATTTTATTTTATAAAATACAGAAGCAAACTGAAAGTGCAATCTCACATCAGCCAGAAACAATTATTAAGTTTTATTATAATATTTCCTTGAAAAGGTATTTGTAATCATAATATTTACATAAGAAGTGATCTGGTTGAATTAGACGCAAACATCATCTATTTTTCACACTTTTAACTCTTAACATTGAAAGTGGGTGAATTACTTTTTCTGATTACCAAAAATAATGCTCTGACTATGAATATCGAATTACTGATTACGAATACGAATCTCCAAGAATTTCGCTACGTTTTCAAAACGATACACTTATACTTACAGGAAGTATTAAATGAGTTAAAATGTACCTATTCTACAAATATACAAACGTGTTAAAAGTAATACAACATGTTCTTTCGATAGGATTACTAATTTTGATTATATTGATATCGAGTCGAATGGAGTATCGCCAACTAAGGTGTATTGTAAATGTAACTTTGTAACCTATTGGATTAAAAAAACCGAAAACCGGTTTTTCCAAAAACGGGTTTTTTGGCCGGTTATAACCGCCAGGTTAAACCGTAAGCAAAAAAACCGATATAACCGAAAACCGGTGTTTTGTCAAAAACCGCCATTCCTAGTATATTGCCATGGCAACAAGTTTTCGGAAAATTGTCGCATTATTGTCAATTTATTCTCATTCTCTTGTGATGTTATTGTTGAGAATAGGTATAATTAACCAATTTAAATAGCTATAATTGCTTAATAATAAAACGTGGTAATTATCCATTATCTATGGTTGGTTTAAACAAAACATGAATATTTTTCTAATTGATAATTTTATCGAAATTTTAAAGAATCACGTTCTGTAGTTAAACATAATAAAGTGCTAATTTACTTAATCGACACATGTCACCCTAATGGTACTTTTTGAAAATGAAACATGTTTAATGTCTTCATTCAGCAGAGTTCTATGAATGATTTATTTAAATGTTTTAATTTTTTAGTGTCACTTGAAAAGCTGCACACCAGCAGTGATAAGATATGCATTTTTATTAATGTTTCCAAAGTATATAACATATTATTGTTTAATTTGTCTAATTTGATTAAACTTTATTAAATATATGTAAACATTTTATCATTACTTCATCATCATCAATGGTGCTAGAGCCCTATAAAGAGCCTTCCCAAAGAGCCTTCCCAAGTCTATTTCGCCAGTCAGTTCTATACATTGCCAACTGTTGCCAGTTTGCTGCGCCTATTTTTCTACCATCCTCATCTAAACCATCCTTCCATCTGAGTTTTGGCCTACCCCTATTTCTACTTTCCACAGGTTGTGACATAATGATTCTTCTAGGAGGGTTATTCTGCAGTGATCTTGCTTAGATGTCCTGCTCATCTTAGGCTACCTATTTTTATAAGAGATACATCTTTACCGCCAAATACAGGGTGAGTTTTTAGTGCGGGATCGGTCGATTACTCCATTATGGTATAAAATATCGAGAAAAGTTATTTAAAAAAAATGTAAGCAATGATATTCTCCACGCTTGGAAAATATGTCCATTTCTACAGGGTGATCGGTAACTGCGTGGTATATCAAACATATATTTTTTTAAATGGGATACCCTATATATTTTTTCATATTTATATTCCCCTCATAATTCTTGTTCATATAATATAGGTTTTACATTACTATACAGAGTATTTAACAAGTTATGACCATTTTTATTTCGAAATCACTATGAGATTAACACCCTGTATATAAAGAAGTAATTCGTAGACAATAATTTGTTTTATGTAATAAGATAAACAATATACTGTAGTTTTTAAATTAAGTCCAATTCACGTCATTGACGAATATTTGCATACAGGGTGAACTACAAAACCAAATTACGATTTTCTCTATTTTTTTAAATGGATCACCCTATATTTTATTTTTCAAAATTATTGTATTTAATATACTCTTTCATTTTTATATAGCATTCCCTATATCTAAACTGACTACTTTCCGAGATATTTTTAGTTTTCTTCAAATTTCGGGACTACATTCAATTTTTCTAGTAGAAATAAGTTAGTATTAAGTGATAATTAGACAAAATTATTTTTATTAGATAAATAACCAACACAAAATATAAACCATAGCAATATGCAGTGAATATACCAATAAATGTGATATTAAGAAATTATCATATTTCCCTAATATACAAGAATCGTAAAATTCCTACAAAAAAAACTTTGTATTGTATATAATAATATAACAAGTTTATTTTTATTTAATAAATAACTTACATGAAACATAAATCAAAACAATACACAACTGATGTAACAGTTTTTAGATTGGTATATCAACAGCATTCTTTTTAGTAGAACATTCATTTTTATAAGCACTTTTAAACTACAAAACAAAATTACGATTTCCTCAATTTTTTTTAATAGATCACCCTATATTTTATTTTTTTTAAAATATTGTATTTATGATGCTCTTTCATTTTTATATAGCTTTTCTATACCCAAACTTATTAGTTTCTGAGATATTTTTAGTTTTCTTCATTTGCCGGGAATACATTCAATTCTTATAAATATAAATAACTTAACAAATGAGTATTATGTAATAATATAATAAATATTTTCATTCAATAAATAACTAACAAAAAAATAATAAACCATAACAAAATTTAATGAATGTCCAAAGTAAATTTTGAATATGACCACTTTCAACGTCTATGCAATTTTGTAACCGATATTCAAATGACCGAGCCACATTTCTAACATTGTTGTAAGTCAATATTATTAAAAGCTTCTTTTATTCTATTTTTCATATCATCAAGCGTTGTTGGATACTTCTGGTATACAAGGTTTTTTTATATAGCCCCACTTAAAAAAATCAATTTTGGAAGAACTGGATCACCGCCGTATAAAAACCTCAACCGTCAAAAAATGTGGACCAATCACATAATCTCTAACAATATCACCTTAAACATTTATAGATCACCTAGTTTGAATGTTAACAAAGTAGGGATTTCTTGATGCATATTAATGAAATTTAATATGAAAATTATATTATTAATAACACCGGGTCACAATCTGCAATTAGGAATGTGTTACTAAAAACTTCTTGGCTTAGAATGCTGTTGATATAATAATCTAAAAACTATTAAATTAGTTGTATATTGTTTTGATTTATGTTTTGTGTGAGTTGTTTATTAAATAAATATAATCTTGTAATTTTATTATACACAAGATACCTATATTTTTTTTGTAGGAATTGTATGATTCTTGTATATTAGGGAAATATGATAATTCTTTAATATCACATTTATTGATACAGTCATTGCATATTGCTATGGTTTATATTTTGTGTTAGTTATTTATTGAATACAATTAATTTTGTTTAATTATCATTCAATACCAACTTATTTATACTAAAAAAATTGAATGTATTCCCGAAAGTTTAAGAAAACTAAAAATATCTCCGAAAGTAATAAGTTTAGATATAGGGAATGCTATATAAAAATGAAAGAGTATAATAAATACAATATTTATGAAAAGTAAAATATAGGGTGATCCATTTAAAAAAATAGAGAAAATCGTAATTTGGTTTTGTAGTTCACCCTGTATACAAACATTCGTCAATTATTTCAATTGGACTTAATTTAAAAACTACAGTATATTGTTTATCTTACTACATAAAACAAATTATTGTCTATGAATTACTTCTTTAAATACAGGGTGTTAATCTCATAGGGATTTCGAAATAAAAATGGCCATAACTTGTTAAATACTCTGCATAGTAATAAAAAACCCTATATTATATGAACAAGAATTATGAGGGGAATATAAATATGAAAAAATATATAGGGTGTTCCATTTAAAAAATTATATGTTTGATATACCACGCTGTTATTGATCACCCTGTAGAAATGGACATATTTTCCAAGCGTGGAGAATATCATTGCCTACATTTTTCTTAAATAACTTTTTTTGATATTCTATACCGTAATGGAATTATCGACCGATCCCGCACAAAAACTCACCCTGTATATGTTTATATCTGTGGTATACCTCGTAGTTGTACCTCCTCCTCCTCCAAACACCATTTTCACAGATACCACCGAATATTCCTCTCAGGATCCTTCGTTTAAATATATAAGCAGAAGATTTTCATCTGCCTCGGTGGTCCATGTCTCCGATCCATATGTCAACACTAATAGTTGTATAAGGGTTCTGTATATGGTTATTTTTGTTTTTGGTTTAAGTTTCTGCTTCTCATATGTCTAGTCAGTCCAAAATAGCATTTGTTTGCTAGGATTATCCTTCGCTTGATTTCTTCCGTTATGACGTTCTCCTTGGTGATCAGGGAGAGCCTAAGTATGTGAATTTGTCCACCACTTCACAGGTAGAGTTATCAACTGTGAATCGGTAACCGATGTTTCTGGCTCTATTATTGGGTGTTGATGTCATCCTCTTAGTTTTCTCCTCATCTACTTGCAGGACCATATTTTTTAGGCATCTGAGAAGGTGGTATACATTTATTCTAGCTTGCGTGTTATGCAGGCAACTAGTCCACATCATCTGCATATGTCAAAATTTGGGATGATTTATTAGAAATATTTCCTCTGTTGTCTATTTAAATATTTCCCCTCTGAGGCAGTGCCTCACCAGTATATCAATCGACTATTTACGTTATTTCGTTATTTCATAATCAGTTTTTTAAATATAATTTAACTTTTTGAAATTTCCTAAATAACTCTTTATCTTTGTATCCGTCTTCCACGTGCCAGTATTATATGCCTTATGCATCTCATTCCAACTTTCTCAAATCATTACAGATGAGGCTTGCTTCAAACCTCCTTGTCTAGCATACTACCATTTCTGTGCCACCAATTCTGGGAAAGAAATTCATCCATCCTTGAGGCATGCTTCAAACATGTGTTTTTTTAGTTATGAAGTTAGGTACTTGACCTTGCTTCCCTTATTTGCTATGGACGCTTGTATTGTAGTTTTGTAAAGTAGTTTTAGATATAGTTTTATATTAGTTTAGAAGTTTAGATTATGTTTAGAAGATTTTATCAATGTCATACTGGCTGTGTGGCATGTATTAATGACAATTAAATAAATAAATAAAAAATTTAGAAATCATGCTTTCTTTTATAATGATTTATTTTCTTATAAGCACGCTTTTTATAAAAAAACAAAATAAAATACCAAAAAAAAACGAAGTTTAACCCTTAGTTTACTTAACATAAAAATAAATCTTATAATATAACAGTAATTTGCTTACTTGCTGGTTTGTATTACATTTACAATATAAGATTAGTTCTAAAATGAAATTATCACGTGTTTATGCGTACAATATTGTTTTGCGTACAATAATTTCATTTTGGCAACTGATTAATATTAAGAGAATCAGTTGTCCGTTTGTTGTCATGTAGGTAGTATGTAATGTAAAGTTTGCTTAATATGGCTGTACAACGCTGATGAGACCAAGGAAGGACGAAACATCTGCTTCATATCGGTTTGATATGTGGTATTATAGAATTTATTTTTAGCTAAAAAACAGCTCCTATGAGTGTGAACCTGTTGGATGCTTAGAGCTTTCGTTGCTATTCTTTTGCGAATAAAATTGTTATTTAATATTTTAATATCGTTTGCAAGCATTAAAATAAATACGGCGCCGTTCTGTAGACGCCCTAGCGAGGGTTCGGCAAATAATCCCCGGACAAATAATCCCGGACAAAAAATCCCCACAAAAATCCCCGGACAAAAAATCCCCACAAAAAATCCTGGACAAATAATCTTCCCAAATTTTTTTGGACAATGGCAATGTTTTGAACATAGTTATTCAAATCAGAATGAGCAAAAGATTTAAGCAAATAATATTGGAACATGATTCTCACAGCCTTACCTCATTCCCCATATCTTATACGATTTTTGAAAACACTCACACTCTTTTGTTACGTAAAATTTGAAATTTTTGATATGGAATTGAAATTCAAAATAACTCTATACACTGAGGCTGAAAGCATTTGAGTCTTATCGCATTCACGGGAAAACTTTTAGAGAACTAATCGGCAGCAAATATTTCTTAAGGATTTTCTGTCCGGAATTTTTTGTGGGGATATTTTGTCTAAATAATTTGTAGAGATTATTTGCCCGGGATTTTTTGTGAGGATTTTTTGTCCGGAGATTATTTTTCCAGCGATTTTTTGTGGGGATTTTTTGTCCGGGGATTATTTGTCTGGGGATTTTTTGTCCAGGGATAATTTGTGGGGATTTTTTGTCCGGGATTATTAAACAAACAAATTTTGTCCTACCTTCGTCCTAGCGTTATGACGTCACAAAATCGACCTTCCGGCCATTAAAGAGACACTAACCATCATAATAAAATTCCTCGGGTATAGTGTGTCTCACCACCTTCTACTATCACTAGCCGCCCCTGCTATTTGGGCATCTCTAACCGCATTTTCCAGAGCTATGTTGAAAAGGAGACACGCCAGCGCATCTCCCTGTCGCAGCCCAACATGCGTTTCAAACTCCTGTGTGTGTTCGCCCTATATTTCGACTTCGCAAACAACTTTATGCATTGTAGCCTTAAAAAATATTATCAGTTTATCGGGGATGTGGAGTTCATCCATGGCTTCGTACAATTTATTTCTTGGACACTACCATAGGCCGGTTTAAAATCTACGAAAAGATGGTATTTGTCGATATTGAATTCATTGGTTTTTCCAGTATTTGCCTTAGCACAAAGATCTGGTCTGTTGTTGATCGACCAGGCCTAAAACCACTTTGATATTAACCAAGAAGCTCCTCTGAATATGCACTTAGGCAACCATATAAGATACTCGAAAATATTTTGTATGCTGTATTCAGGAGGAATATTCCCCTATAGTTTCTACATTCCAATTGATCACCCTTTCTGTGTAGCGGGCAAACGATTCCAATACACCACTCTTCCGGGATTTGTTCCTCATTCCAGGCTCTCAGTAACTATTATTTTATATATTGATTAGTCAGAGTACCACCTCCATATTTAATCAGTTCCGCGAGTATAGCATCAATTCCTTCCTGGAGGTTTATTATTTTTTAGGTGTTTTATTGCATACCGTACTTTTTGAATTGGTGGAGGCTCTAATTGTGTATTGTTGCGTGTTCCTGGGAGTGGTTGATTTGGATCTTCTACTTTCTACTTTGAATACATATATCATTATTGGTCTTATACTGGCGCTTTATAAATTTTTGACTTCTCAGTAGTAATATATCGGTTTCACCATATAGCTATTAAGGCATGCTCCCCGGTCTCCATAGCTGGACAGTATAATTCCAAGATATTTTCTTGGAATTTCTTTCTTCGTTACTTGTTCAGTACTGATGCCATCGATTTCTATTTTCCATCCAATTGTTTCTTTGCTGATTACTATTGTTTCAGTTTTCTGAGATGAGATGGTCATGTTAATTTCTTTAGCTCTTATGCTAAATCTGTTGACTAGTATTTACAGACAATTTTCATCTTGGGCTATCAATATTGTGCCATCTGCGTAATTCTTCTTCTGGTGCCTATCCGTTACGAATGCTGGCAATCATTCTGGAATCTTCTTCTTCTTCTTCCTTCTTGTATGTAGGTTTTAAAAGCCTGTTTCTTCTTCAATATTAGCCTCCTAAATTGTTTAAGTTATCGCACCATCTTTTTCTTGGTCTGCCAATACTTCTTCGTCCATTTGGTGACTTATCTCGTGCTATTCCTACTATCCTATCCTCTGCCATTCTACTAATGTGTTCGTTCCACTCCTGTTTCCGTTTTGTCACCCATCCATTTATGTCTTCTATATTGCATGATCTTCTTATGTTTTGGCTTCTCTCCCTATCCAACAGACTTTTCCCTGATATTCGTCGGAGTATTTTCATCTCTGTTGTTTCTAGTAGTCGTCTCGTTTTAGATGTGTCAGGTCTTGTCTCGGCCGTGTATGTCAATCTAGGTCTAATTGCTGCTTTATAGATTCTTGCCTTTGTGTCTTGTCTTAGGTGTTTGTTCTTCCAGATGGTGTCATTAAGGGATCACGCCGCTTTACTTGCTTTTAAGTTTTGTTGTCGTACTTCCTCTTCATCTCCGTAACTGGTTATATATATATATATATATATATATATATATATATATATATATATATATATATATATATATATATATATATATTCCCAGCTATCTAAACCTTGCTTCTGCTTTACTATTTTCCCATCAATTTCGATTTTACATCGTAGTGGGTATGTAGATGTTGTCATACATTTGGTTTTTTCTTCTGATATTATCATATTGTATTTCTTGGCTGTTGTATTGAAGATGTGTGTTAATCTTTGGAGATCGTCTTCTGTCTCGGCGATTAATGCGGCGTCGTCTTCATAACATAATATTTGGATTTCTTTGTTCCCCATTCTGTAACCATGACCTTTACGTACTGCTTTTATTATTTCGTCCATTATTATATTAAGAGCAATGGGCTTAACGAGTCACCTTGTCTGACTCCGCTTTGTACTTTGTACTGGTATAAACTGCGTTAGTTTTCCATTTATCGCTTCCTGTATTCGATTATGAAAATAGATGTTTTCGATGGTTTGTATAATATTGATTGGTATGTTTCTTCTATACAGTAAATGTAAGACGTCTTCGACTTGGATGCGATCGAAAGCCTTTGTCAGGTCTATAAAACATAGATTCTGTCAATGATAATCTTATTAGCTGCTGCCTTGAAAATCCCCGTAGTGGATGTTGCAAACTAGGTCCTCAAGTTCCTGAGCCAAGATATTCTTCTTCTTCCGACGCCTCTTTTACCATTCACCTGTCCCTGAAAAATGCATTTTAACAGTTTATATTTTGTTTCATTTCCTGTGATGTGGCCGAAATATTCTAATTTTCTTCTTTTCACCGTGCACATTATTTCCTTCTCTTTGTTAAGTTTTTGGAGTATTCTGGCATTTGATATTTTGTCCATCAGTGATATCTTACGAATTCTTCTATATGTCTACAAGTAACTATCTGCGTAATAGAGTAAATTATGTTTTCGAACATTGTTTAAAATAATTATTGTTATTAAACTAAAACAATTAGTTGTCCACTTAGACTAAAAGGTAAATGTTTCTAGAAGTTTTCTACTTATTCAAAAATAAAAAAAAATGATAAAAAATACATAATTCTTTAAATTTTTACTGGAAGCTTTAAATAACCTGAATAATTGCAAATACTCACATTTGAAATTATTGCTAAATACGAAGTATTCATTGTATTTATGTAACACATTATTCCTGAAATACTATACTATCGGTAAATTGGCACTGAAATATTTTTTCTTATCAAGGCTTTCAAATGTTTTCTTAGAAACATCATTAAGTGCCTTATGTATATGTATAGCTAGTTTTTTTCCGCTTTTACTCAATTATGATTATCATAGATCAAAGTGAAAGACAGTTTATGTTTTTTTTTTCGATTCAGAGGTGGTTCATCAGACCCAGACAGCTGTTTCTGTCTCTAGACGTCTTCAGTGGGACTACAGGAACACCTCTGAATCGAAAAGGAACCAAACTGTGTATATAAGCAGAATTATAAAATCTTTTTTAACCCCCCTCTGTGGCTCAGTGGTAAAAGCGCCTACCTTTGGATCGAAAGCTCCGAATGGTCATGAGTTCGAATCTCACCAGGGTCAGAAATTTTTCGTTTATTATAAATTAATGAATGAAATAAGTTTCTGTCCTTGTGGGATCGGTACTCACCGGAGGGACCGCAGACGTTCGGATACAATTAGCGTCTCTTTGCAAAGTAACAAGACACTTACTCAACACACAGATTACACATTACTCCCCTGAGTTAGTGGTAAGTTATAGTCTAAAAAATCATTATGAAATTGACTGGCCAGTTGGTTGTGAAACCCCGAGCCAATAAAACACAAAACACACACACACATAAAATCTTTTTTCATCTTTTCTTTAAGAGATGACGCCACAGTTTGGTTTCTTTGACTAAAGACGTCTAGAGACAGAAATAGCTGTCTAGGGATGATGAACCACTTCTGAATCGAAAGGAACTGTCTTTCACTTTTATCTTTATCAGTCTGTAGAGGATAAAACTTATGCTAAATTAAAAAAATTAAATTGTTCAATTTTCTATCTTAGAGGTATTTATATAATTGAAAAGTATTTTTAGGATAAGACTCCAGATGTTAGGCGACAATACAAACGTAATAAACCTATTAATATAACAGCATAATTAAATTAAAAGTTTAACCTTATCCAATTATTGTAATTAATTATGTTCAAACGAAGGCTAAAATTTTCTTTTATGACTGATGATAAAAAATTAACGGTTTTCAGAGAAAGTGGTGTAAAAGTGTAAAATGACGTACAGACGTGTGAAGCCTTTGCTAATTAGAGTATTCATAAGGTAATTATGCGACTTAACAAAGGTGATTGTGATAATTTTACTCACATTTTAGATCGCTAACACAGATGAGTTGTTGAAGAACTGTTTAGCCCAATAAATGACCGTTTTGAAGTGTAATTTTCAGGGTCACCACCGAATTGCATGAAAATGAAAATCTTGTTTTAGGTTCTACTTAAGGCAAACGTCCACAGACCCGCATCGTACGCATCGCACGCATCGTACGCAACGGATTTTAGTTTGCCTTGTACAAAAACTTATGTAACTGCGTCCACTGATCCGCATCGTACGGATCGCACCATCGGGAATGCCGAAGGGTTGCTTGGAGAGGCAACTTTTGCGATGCGTGCCGATGAATCATTCGGAATGCCGATCAGTGGACGCACCCCACGGAATTTCGCTTGGGCCAGTGGGAGCTAATATACGGATATGTATTTGCATTTTGACGATCGTCCGTAATGAAACAAGTAAACTCAGTTTTAACTGTTATTTTATATATAGGTATATTCAAAAAAAATATTACAGGCCATGATAAGTTGATTATGGGGATTAAAATATCATAAATTACTCACTTTTCATGTTTATTAGTCTTTTTCAAGATATCTTGAGTATCTAACTATGAAAATTATTCTCGTTAAAACAAACAACATATTTTTATATCACAGCAATGAACTTTTTAAAAAATATTAGACTTGCTAATGATGTTTCTGAGAGAAGTGTAAAATTGATGCGAGACATTTTATTGTCCCTCACAAAAGATGAAAAAGCAACCAAAGTGTGTTACAAGTAGTTGAAAACCAAAAAAAGTATTTAAGAGTACACAGTAGCGATCAACAGGTAGCAACAAACGCGGTCCAAGTTTGCGAAATTTCTGCGAACTTTCAAAAGTGAGGCAACAGTGCGTCGGTAATTTGACACTGACAGTGACGATTATACTATCAAAAACAATAATTTTTATACACATAGGCTCGAAATGTTGCCAAGTCAGTGACATTCGATTACTTGTTATAAAAAAATATTGATTTTTAGTAGTTCCAATGTGACCCAAAATCTAGGCACGGGATAAAAAAGTTTATTTAAAGAAAGTGTATTTTTTTGTCTTTCTTAATGGCGGTACAGGCTCCTTTTTTCAATATTCTATTTAGTTATAGAGTAATTTCCACATACTAACATATTTCTGAAATTGGGCTCTGTACCGCCATTCTTTATTATATTACGAATATGTGTGCCAAATATCTCGACAAAATATTCAAAATTAGAGCCGCAATCTTGGAACGCGTTTGTTGCTACCTGTTGATCGCTACTGTTTGCTCTTAACCGATTTCAGAAAGGCAACTTTAATTAATCTTTAAAGAAACTTTTACTAATATAGTTCCTATTTTCCATTTACATCAAATTGTAACAGCTTTGTGTATTCCTTTATATTCAAATGTATAATTACTTAGAAAAATGGGTGCCATTATGCGGTCTACCATCGTGTTTCTGCTATAGCTTGCGGTCTACCGAGAGAATTGGTGTGTAAGCTGTAATATTACTATGCCGATAAAAAAATGTTTACAAATAATTTTTGAATCTATTTTATAAAAACATGTAGAGTTTGTGTAAGGTTTTTTAGGTCCAACGTTAATAATTTTCGAAATATTTAAAATGACATATTGAGAGTTTTATCAGTATAGTGTCATTTTTAAATAATTTAATATCTTTGACATAGGTATATGGTATATCAATATAAAATACAATGTGATCACTATTTGCAAATATATCACCCTGTATATTGTATATTAGTATTGCATTTTGTAGTAAATATTACAGGCTTTCTTTTACTATCAGGTTGTACGTACCTAGCATGTTTCGTTTTGTAGATATTTAAACGTAATTTAAAATTTAAAAATACATTTTACGTTTTTGTGGATGTTTATTACTAAACAAATACATTTAAATAGCATACTAATAAATGTAGTTAATATGCATAAATTAATTATTAAATTAAATTAACAACCAATTAATCAACAACCAATAAATAAATAAACAACCAATTTTAAAGTCTGTCTTAGAAATTTTTCTACCCTAGCAGGTAGTGGCATCGGCAATCCGATCGCTGCCGATACAGTGGACGCAGTATGAAAAATTAATCCGATGCGTACGATGCGGACCTGTGGACGCCTAAGGCTACGGCTCCACGGGCTGGAAATTGACGCTAGCAGTAGCCGCAAAACGAACTTAAGGTTCCGCAGAACGGAATAGGAATAGCCGAACTGTACCGACTACAGGACTTGTGCGTAGTCGGTTCAGTTCGGCTATTCCTATTCCGTTCCGTGGAACCTTAAGTTCGTTTTGCGGCTACTGCTAGCGTCAATTTCCAGCCCGTGGAGCCGTAGCCTTACCCTCCATTTCAAAGTTGAACTTGTGCCGTTCGGTGTGTCCTATAGACTTAAAGCAGGACAGTGGCGTACAGATCATGGTTCTGCGGGTTCCGCGGAACCAGGGTCCGGGCCCCGCAGGGGCCCGCTTTAATTCGCTTTTTGCTTCTTTTGTTTCTAATTTGGTGGGGACATTTTGAACTACATAAATACATACATAGGAAATTAACTGCTTAATAGATTTTAATTTTTGTGTAGGTACTTATATAAATAAAAACGAAGAATACCTATTCCTCAAAAAATTTGAAAACAAAATTTATTGAAATACAGGGAACGCTATAGTAAAGTTACACGTTTTACCTGCTTTCCAAAGCCCATGTTTCAACATTTGTAAAGACTAACCGACAGGGCCTGCCTACACGTGATAACTCAAACCCTTGTATATTAGCAAAATTCATGAATAAGATGTAGGTAAACTACAAAGCTGTAAATATGCATTGCAAGTTTTATATGGTCATAAAAATAATCCCAATACAATAGGCTCGATACTCGTGATTATAGAACGGTCATCATTCAGCCTGTGCTTTTATATAGGTAGGTAATTCTTAAAAATTGAAATTAAATTCTAAATACAGGGTGTAACAAAAATACAGGTCATAAATTTAATCACATATTTTGGGACCAAAAATAGTTCGATTGAACCTAACTTACTTTAGTACAAATGTGCACATAAAAAAAGTTACAGCCCTTTGAAGTTACAAAATGAAAATCGATTTTTTCCAATATATCGAATTTTATTGGAGATCTTTAATTGAAAATATACATGTGGCATTTTTATGGCAGTAGTATCTTAAGAAAAAATTATAGTGAAATTTGGACACCTCATAAAAATTTTATGGGGGTTTTGTTCCTTTAAACCCCCCAAACTTTTGTGTACGTTCCAATTTAATTACTATTGTAGTAACATCAGTTAAACACAATATTTTAAAAACTTTTTTGCCTCTTAGTACTTTTTTGAAAAGTCAGTTTTTATCGAGATATTTTGAATATTTGTCAAATCTACCACATATTTGTATATGGCTAAGTAGGATTATGGAGACTTGGTAATAAAATTAAAATTTATTTATGATTTACATTTTTTGGTATATTTTGAACCATATTAAAAAAGAAGTAATATCTCGATAAAAAGTGCCTTCTCGAAAAAATACAAAGAGGCAAAAAAGTTTTAAAAACACTGTGTTTAACTAATGGTACCGCAGTAAAAGTTTAATTGGAACATACACAAATATTTGGGGGGTTTAAAGGAACAAAACCCCCATAAAATTTTTACGTAAACATATCAAAAAAGAAGCCGCAACTCGATAAAAACTGCCTTATCGAAAAAATACTAAGAGGCAAAAAAGTTTTAGAAATATTGATTTTAACTAGTGGTACCACAATAATAATTAAATTGAAACGTACACAAAAGTTTGGGGGGTTTAAGGGAACAAAACCCCCATAAAATTTGTATGGGGTGCACCAATTTCACTATAATTCTTTTTTAAGATGTTCCTGTCATAATAATACCACATGTCCATTTTCAATAAAAAATCTCTAACAGTTTTCGATATATTCGAAAAAATCAATTTTCATTTTGTAACTTCAAAGGGTTGTAACTTTTTTTATGTGCACATTTGTACTAAGGTAAGTTAGGTTCAATCGATCTATTTTTGGTCCCAGAATATGTGATTAAATTTATGACCTGTATTTTTGTTACACCCTGTATAAACAATAGTGGCAAGGGTAACAATACACTATATAGACACTAATTTCTTTTTAAGAAAATCTCGTCGTTTGATAAAAGATATCAACCCCATCGTTATCCAAGGTTTTTTTTGATATTTTTTTATGCGTTTTATCTCTCTAGAGGTTTGTATGTAATTATTTAAGTTATTTATAAATGTATCATATTATGCAATTTGAGAATCTATTTTGTTGATATAAATTTTATTCCAATGTTCATTTTTTAAAAGCTGAGTTAGTTTTCCGATATTAAGGTTTTTAATTACGACTGGAATTTTGGATGTAGAAAATTTTTGAGTTTCATAATTTATCAAAATTGCTGGCGTAAAGTGATCAATCATGTGAGTATGAAAAACGATAGGATAAATATTAATTTATTGTTTTAATAGTCTATTATTTGTTTAAAATGTTTCTAACATCAAAAGTAAGTAAATTTCGATCAAAATAATGTTGGTATCTTTTTTTTTTGTTGGTAAAAAAGTCGTGAAAATCACTTTCTAATTAGCATCGCAAATAATATTACCTCTTCACAAATTACTTGACTTATTGTTTATAAGATATGTAAGATTCGTCGGTTCAAAGTGCCTATTTTTGAAAAGGCTGTAGTAAAATGGGCTTAAACGAGTCACTAATCACGAGTGTATGCAAAATTTGAACAGACATATCTTATAACCAACAAAAAGTCCAAAATATTTACAATAGCAAAACCTCCATTTTTTTAATCCTACTACTTGAGATATTTGTTATCACCAATAAATTAATAAGTTGTTTTGAAAAAAAATTTCACAATTATAAATTTTTTTTAATTTAAAACCAAATTGTTTTTTAAAATGAGCACTTTAAAGCGGTAAAACTTACAGATCATAATATAAGCAATACATAAGTCAAGTAACTTGTGAAGCGGTAACGATGGATTTCATTTGGGATGCTAATTAGAGAGTGATTTTTACGATTTGTTTACCAAAAAAAAGTGTCCAACTTTATTTTGAGCGTTACATAGGTAATATTCATGCTAGAAACTAAAAAATGACAAAAATATAGCTTTTTTAAAAAACTTTAAAAAGTTGTAATGACTTTCGAAAATTGATTCATTTTTGGTTATTTCACGTTGAAATATTCTATTTGGAATTTGACGAATAAGAACCTACATTTCATGACCTACTGGGTTTAATGACTTCGTATATACACCATATTTTTCACTTTTTTTATAAGCTATATTTTTACTAAGAATATTTTTTTCGATAACATACTTACTTTTTGAGGTATTTGCGAAAAACCGTCTTAAAAGGTGTTTTTTTTTAATGAATATATTCACTCACAAATAACTCGAAAACTATTGACTTAGTAAAAAAACTCTATAAAACTTAAAAGTTGGTTAGAATTAGTCAGTTTATCCATTTCCGGACTTATCTTGAACGTATGTTTTTCACCCGAGAAGGAGTAAAACACACCTAGGGCAGAAGCGCACATCGGCACAATAGGTATCACTTTTTTTTGTTTGACATGTTAGCTATGTGTATGCCAAATTCTCAATCCGAGCGGTTCTTTAAAATTTACAGCAAAAACCGTGAGTAAATGGACTATAAATTAGCTTGAAATTTTATGATATATTTCATGATATATATGATGATTTATATTTAATGTTTTGGGCGGGGGCCCGCATCTCAACTGGAACCAGGGCCCGCATCCCAACTGGAACAGGGCCCGCTGATCTATCAGTACACCACTGAAGCAGGAGTACCATTTAGTACTAGAATTCCTTCGCAATTTAATAATTTATTTTCAAAAATGCTTAAAACTTAAAGATAAAAAAGGTATAGGATAAAATAACCGTTGCCCTACCCAAAACGGACCTATACCGTACTAAATACATATTCGCAATTGATGGAATCGATTTATCTCTGCAAGCTAAATGACCGTACCAGTATTCGTTTTTTTTTAATGGAAGCGTTCTGGGGACATTGAAAAAAAAACTAATTACAAGGCGCCATCTTCAAAGAGCTCTAGCTCCTTTATGAAACATTTTCGGAGGAGGTGAATTTGGTTAAATTGTCTTAAAATTATCTGAGAAATCTCCAGTCTTCGTTTGTCACGGGAGTTTCTGGACACCCTATATACTCCGAAGAGTAACCAAAAGACTCAAATCTGCAAATATCAGATTGGAACGATACGATTAACTACCCCAAACAATCGAAATAACATTTAATAATAATATTTCGATCATCCATGATAGCTATCGTTCAACCTAGCCTAGCTCAGTCCCCCAAGGTGTGTGTTCGTCTTGTCCTAGTCAAAAATATGAACAATGAAAATTTGGAATAAGAAGCAAACAAAACAATACTTTAATTAATCATGTTTATTATTCAATAAAGATATAATTAAAATATGACTTATTAAATTCAATAAAAATATATTCAAATTCTTGCCAAAAACTAACAATTTCTGGATTATACTTATGGCGTTTGGTATCTGGTTCGATGGTAACTTCTTGATGTCGAATGGTACTGCTGTTTCTGCAACTGGCGCTGGGGTCCTACATAGATGCTGTACTCCATCAGGCCTATGGATGTTGGTCGTTGCAGTCTAGATGATTTGGTTGCAGTCTAGATGATATGGTCCTTGTTGTTGTCAGCCGAAGTGGCCTCGCTGGAAATGGGACTTCATGCTTAAGGCTCCCCAAGGGAGAAAGGTGATCTTATTCCAAAAACCCAAGAGATATGAAAGTCTGATAAAATAAAATGTTTTCAAAAATGTATAAACATTTTCAATTTCTTTGCAACACGAAAATGCAGCAGCTGCATAATAGTCTGGTTAAATCGGAGAGTGCAGGAAGAGTCTATACCGGTTTCAGAGGTTTTTCCTCCCTCATCAGTAAACCCATATCCTCTTCTCTCCGACTCTACCAGGCATCATACTTTGGGCCTTTCCGAATAGCAAAGAAAGAAATGTCAAGGATGCACTAGAGCCATCTACCGAAAGACAAAATAAGTTATCAATCGAAGTAGCACAGAAAACGACAATAAATATCGTTCCCATACCACCAGATTGACAACAAGTGGAATACTTTCTTTGGTTACAACCTCCTGAGATTTTCAAAATTTATAAATCATACAGGATGCCGAGGAAATTAAGATGAGAGAATTTTTAAATAATTCACAACTCATCTGCTCAGCATGGTAAAAGTTCCAACAAGAAAGATTCCTTTTTTTTAATGTTTTCTTTTTGAAGCTCCTTTGGCTTTTATAAATTAATTTTACCTCCACTCTAAATCCTTTGTGTTGCTGGGAGATGTCACTGTCGTCGAAATTAGGATAGATGTCACTGTTTACAGCAATTTGAAATGACAATGAAGTACATAAAGATAGGTAAGCATGCTCGGCATTGTGACTGAATGATTAGATGAAAAGAGAGTTGGCTATAGAACGGGCGCCAAAGAGTTTTTAACGGCGAAAACAGGTAAAACAAATAGAAGATTATAAATGAAGAGTACAGGGAAAAAACAAGGAATTTCACATTTTATACATATTGAGATAAACACCAATAAAGGTTTATTTAATTCTTATGATATCTAAAAACTACTTAGGAGATTCTTAGCATAATTCTAGCAATTATTAGTCTATAATCTTAATATAATATTAATCTATATTAACTTATTAATTTAATAATGCACCAAAAAACTGCTAACATTCCTTATTTTTGTCCAGTGGCGTGCGGACCATTCTGGTCCTTCGCCTGGATACAAATTCTTAAAAAATTTATATAGACTGATCTTTCTGGTTATTGTTCTGAATGGATAGTCTAGTCGACAGTACTCATTTTTTGCTACCACATGGCGAGAAAAGCCAAAATTCATGAAAAAGTGACATTCCTTGTTATTCCCCTTTACTCTTCAAATAATGAAATATTGAAGAAAATAAAGTAAAATAATTATTTAAAAATAAAATAGCAAAGATGTGGCGTTTGTAACGTTACAAGATGATAAAATGTTATATCGACTCTATTCTTCTTTATGATGTCGAAACACACATAGACGCTGTTAAGAAAAGCAGAAGATTGAGACGAATTTACAATGGCTATCTTCTTCACCAAAGTGCCATCTCATAGCTATTCTGAGTTTGGAGACGGATGCTCTGAAAAGTTCATTTGATGTACATCCGTACTATTCTCTGAGGTTGCGCAGCCATGATATCATGTGTCTCCATATGCTTATTTTTTCTTGAATCTTTCCCTGCATAATGAGTTGGAGCAAGTTGTATCTCTCTCCACGTGTAATGTGTCGGAGATATTATAATTTTCTGGTTTTGATTGTATTTAAGATTTCCATTTCGTTATTTATCTTTCTCAGAACCTCTTTGTATGTGAGGTGTTTTGTCCATGATATTTTCAGAATTCTTCTATACACCCACAACTCGAATGATTCTAGTTTTTCATTGATGTCGCATTCAAGGTCCAAGTTTCCATTCCGTAAAACAAAGTCGAGAAAATGTAGCACCAACTTTAGGTCTATTGTGCAGAGCACTTTTCTCATTTTGTTAAAATTCGCTCTAGCCTTTTCTATTCTAATTTTAATCTCCTTGAAGTAATCATTTGTGGTGTTGATCATTGTTCCGAAAGATTGGAGTCAATGGCTATTGGGACCGTGCAAGTTCGGAAGAGCTACATCGAAGGAAAAGTAAAATGAGGTTATGTTATTAAAAGGTAAACAATTGTATGTAGTAAATAAAATAAGTTATTAAAAAGCAGTACTGCAAGCAAAATACAATTCATTAAATTTATTTTATATAATAATTGCATATCATATCAATATTGTGGAGCAACATAATTTTTCTTCTTCAATGACAGTAGGTATGCAATATACGTCAATTTGACAATTTCAATTGACAATATGAATTATTTAAGAAAGTTGCAAGATTTCTCCGCTATTCACGCACGATCGTTTCTCGCATCCCCTACAAGTACTTGCACACCGCGAATAGCCAACTTTCATTAGTAGGGTCGGAAGTAAAAGAAGAAGAAGACTTGAATGATATTGAAAGTTAGCTTTTTGCAGCATTTATAATTGGATAACTGTTCTGGGAGTGTTGTCTATTTGTTTTGACTCCTGTAAAGTGCCAATACAGTGATTGAATGAAATAGCTAAATTGGAAAATGTAGATTGGGAGAAATTGTGGCGTTATAATTAGAAATAAAACAAAATGACAATGGCGGAATAGATCAGTAGTCTGATAGTAAAAAATGCTTTCGATATTTTAATTAAGATTGTTGCCTTTAATAAATCACTGAACGGCTATTAACTCCCTATTAAACTCATTAATAACGCATTTACAACCAACCTACAAAATACCAACCTAACGAACAAATATGACTATTTAATTAGTAATAGTCCTATTCAAAATCAAATTGCGCTCCTTCTAAAGTCAGGGTTAATTATTTATTTAAAGTTCCCACATAATTAATCACTAAAAAAACCTTTTTATATTGAGTAATAAAGGTGTTTAATACGGTTAATTATACCGCATAAAGTATTTTTTGTTATATAAAATACTGACAAAGCTAAACGGAGAATTTGTCAAAATAGAAAGTAAATAAAAAAATATTAACATAAATTGAAATACCTGTAAATAGATATTTATGCACCAAGGGCATTTAGTAGATGTTAATGCATGAGAGCAAAACTATCTTACAAACACAAGAGCCTCTTAGGCCTGGATCCCGCGTACCAAAAAAAAAGTTGATTAATAGCAAGCTGAAAATTTGTTAATAGTTTAACGGTGTCTAGTCGGACAAACTTTGATGTACAGGAACACTGGTGCAGGGGATGTTTTAATTATGGAACAGGTTACAGATTTCGAACATCAGCCTACGAAAACGTTCCACGTATTTTGTCGGACAGAACATCCAATTGATTTGTTACGCTTTCATTAAACTCTCATGCAAAAATCAGACTGCTATTACTAACCAACATGATTCCTGTCATTTGACATGTTCTTCGTGTTCCACTCATTAAAATGACCAGTTGGTGATAAATACGTCTGATTTTTGCATGAGAGTTTAATGAAATGGTAACAAATCAATTGGAAGTTCTGTCCGAAAAAATACATTGAACGTATTCATAGTCTTGACGTTCTAACCTGTTCCACAATTAAAACTTCCCCTGTTCCAGTGTTCCTATACATCTACTAGACTAGATGTCGACTGGTGTCGACTAGACACCGTTAAGCAATTAACAAATTTTCAGCACGCTATTAATCAACTTTTTTTGGTACACGGGATCCAGGTATATCTGGTACGAATAAAATTTATTAAGGATAATAAAAATAACAACTTAAATGTTAGTCCTGTCGCCAGGGGGGGGGGTACAACGGCCTCCTTAATTCAGATGGACTTACTCAAGTTTTTTATGTATTTTGACAAGTAGAACACGAATTTTTTGGGTACCAGTTGATCTGTATGTCGATAAGATTGTTATAAACAAAGAACTTGAGGAATTACATAACAGGGATTTTTCGCAAAACAAAACATTTTTTTTTATTCTTTGGGTGATTCTCAGCAAAAAATGATCTTACAAGTTTTTTCGTAGGATGCATAGTTTTCGAGATAAACGCGGTTGAACTTTCAAAAAATCGAAAAAGTGCAATTTTGTAACCCGAATAACTTAAAAATAAAATAGCAATTCTGATTAGTGCATTTGAAGATGCAAGTTAAATTCTATCGGCTTTGATTATTGGCATTGCTAAAAATTAAGTTTTTATTTGTTAAACAAAGCCATAAACACATAGTGTTTCCCGTGCCCAATGCATGCGTTTTAATGTACGTAATCTACGTAGAAATTGCTGTATGCGCGCCTACTCGTTCGATTTCAAATGAGAAATGCATTGAAAACATCATTCCATCACTACGTGTTTATAGCTTTGTTTAACAATAAAAAAAAAAGAATGTGTGTACTTTGTACGCACGTAAGAGGTTATACTTCTATTATATGATTTCAACGAAATCAATAAACTTTAAACAGTTTCTCTACTACTTTCCAAAAATTTTTATTAAAACTACCAAAAATTAAAAAAATAAAAGAATAAAACACACACAAACACATTGAAAAATACCACAAATGATTTCTGAACAATAATTGTTGCCAAAAATTTTAATTAAATACGTATTTTCTGAAAAAATTATATAATAATATACTTACAATCATAAAATCTATAAAAAAATAAAAAAAATGATATAACTTGCATTGGGCTTGAACCTACTTCCCGTGTATCCCGCCGTACGAGAGTCGAAGCGATTTCAAACTGATACGTCATGTGGGAATATACACAAACTGAACAACTTTTTGACATTTTGTTTATATGAATTTTTATTAGTTTGATTTTTGTCGAATTAAAATACAACAATATATAGAGTAAGAAAACGATACATTAGATGAAAATTTGTAGAAAGTTTGTTCGTAATCAGATTATGTAAATTGAAGCATTGCCTACTAGGGGTATAGCATAGCAAGTACTAGGTAAGTACATTATTTTTTTTTACATTTTCCAAATAGGTATGAAGATAATTTTTTATTGGAATACAACTGAAACATTTAGAATTACGTACCTGTGGCTTTTCAAAACTATTTAAAAAGTCACTATAATTATAAATTTGATTTTATTTCTGTCTTCACAACAATAAAAACTAATATATTATACAACATTTTTGTTTACCGATAACCTCCATATTGAACAATTATTGACAGATCATTTCAACACCCAATCAGAGCCCGTATAAAGACTAATACCAAACTGTCGGTGTGCGCATGCGCGCAGATCAATATAAATTCACCCTCAATCTCAATTGCGCCTAAAGAAGTATAACTTCAAAAATTCATTTTTAGCAATGAAAGTAATCAAAACCTATAGAATTTGACTTGAATTTTCAAATGCGGTAAGCAGAATTGCTATTTTATTTTTCAATCAAAAGTTATTCGGGTTCAAAAATTGCAATTTTTCAATTTTTTTAAAGTTCAACCGCGTTTATCTCGAAAACTATGCATCCTACGAAAAAACTTGTAAAAACATTTTTTGCTTAGAATGACCCAAAAAATACAAAAAAATGTTTAGTTTTGCGAAAAATCGCTGTTATGTGATTCTTCAAGTTCTTTGTTTATAGCAATCTTATCGACATCCGGATCGACTGTTACCCAAAAAATTCGTGTTCTACGGGTCAAAATACATAAAAAACTTGGGTAAGTCCATCTGAATTAAGGAGGCCGTTGTACCCCCACTTGCGACAGGACTATGTGAAAACTTTTCGTGGAACTATTTTCTGTTAACATTCTTAATCTCTGACATTTACAATTAATAAGACAAAAGACGACGAATAAAGAAGACGAAATGGATCTACAATATGCAGTCACATTCCGCTTAATTCGTCTAGGAAAAGGTCCGAAAATTAGTTCCTAAATTAGCACACTAAATTTTGTCTTTTTTTCCTGTAACTTATTGAAATAAATATTATATGTTTTCAGGGACTTTCGGCCCCCGGTAATAATGTATTCTTTCAATCTGCGTTTAAATTTTTCAAAAATACTAATTAGTTTTCTCAGGATTCGAAAAAATTTAATGCATTTAAATAGCATTGGACCAAGATTTTGTGCCTACCCCCTAATGAGTGTATTTAATAAATTAAAATGTATCATTTAAGGGGAACGGAGCAAAACGCAAAATTTTGACTCATGTCAACATTTTTAATGTGTTTTAAGTGTATTCATTTTTTTCGAATCCTAAGAAAACTAATAAGTATTTTTGAAAAATTTAAACGCAGAGTGAAAGACTACTTTATTACCGAGGGCCGAAAGTCCATTAGAATAAATAAAAAGTTTCTTTTGAATGAAATATTTGAAATTAAAAATCACACTAAATTTTACCTTTTTTCACTCCTGTAACTTATTGAAATAAATATTATAGAAGCTTTCGGGGACTTTCGGCCCTTGGTAATAACGTAATCTTTCATTCCGCGTTTAAATTTTTCAAAAATATTTATTAGTTTTCTCAGGATTTGACAAAATTGAATGCATTTAAATATCATTAGACCAAGATTTTGCTCCTACTCTCTTAATGAATGTATTTAATAAATTAAAACATATTATTTAAGCACCATAGCATCTGTATTCGTACTTCACTGTCTCTTTCTATAGATTTCCTACATTTTAGTAGATTTCTAGACCAAACGACCAAGTTCAAGTTCATGAAATAAGTACCGTAAGCTATCAACGTTTCGTTTCTTTGATTTGAAAAGAATAATAAAGGTTTTGATGTTGTACATGACTATGCTATAGGTGTACATGACAATATTATACAAATCTAATAAGTGAAGCTTGTGTAATTCAACAAAATATGAAGTATAGTGTTAGTGTATTGATATTTATAAATATATATGGTTCTTATTTTTTAAATGGTAAGTTTTTTTTACCTAATTTATGCACTCACCGGCACAAAATTCCGCCACTCAAAATTTTTGATTAAGTTTGACAATCTATAACTTTATTATTTGTACTCCCATTTTCAAGATTCTTGCATCAGTTTATAGGTACATGTTTTCATGTCGTTTGTTATTATTTCAGTAACAAAAACATTTTGCTTCGATGGCAGTATACGGGGATGAATTAAAGCACTGTTTTTCTCCTAACTTTAAAAAATTCTGTGGAAAAATTGGGGGGCTAATTTTGTTTCACACTCCGACACTCCTTTTGTATTATCTTGAAGGTATCCCTAAGATTTTGTTTTTTGAATTATCCGAATATCTCTTTTCTTGTAAGAGTTGTACAATTTTTTGTAAATAAAAACACTGATTGACTCATAAACATAAATATCTTAAAAATATAGGTTGGATTGATAAAATTAGAACGGCCCGCATGCAGCCCAGATCTCAATCCTATTGAGAATTTATGGGATGAATTAAAAATAGCTATTCGACGTCATCCTAGGCCTCCAGAAAATTTGGTACAGTTAGGGGCCTGGTAGAGGAATATCGGACTATTCCCCAGGTAAGGATAAAACATCTTTATTCGATGCCAAACAGATTGCGAGCAGTTTTTGCTGTGAGAGGTGGACATACCCGCTATTGAATTGTTTTTTTTATTGTTAATTTGGTTTTGTGTTGTTAATTTTAGTACGTTTGATATTTCTAATTAAATAAACCGTCAAAGCAGTGTTTTTATTTACAGATTTTACAAGAAAAGAGATATTCAGATAATTCGAAAAACAAAATCTTTGGGATACCTCCAGGATAATACAAAAGGAGTATGAAACAAAATCAACCCTACAATTTTTTGACAGAATTTTTTAAAATTTGGAGAAAATACAACGCTTCCATTCACCCCCCTCTAAGAAGAAACATTTTTGTTACCGGAATAATAACAAACAATGTCAATACATGTATGTACCTACAAGCAGATGCAAGAATCTTGAAAATCGGAGTACAAATAATAAAGTTATAAATTGTCAAACTTAATCAAATATTTTGGGTGGCGAAATTGTGTGCTAGTGAGTGTAGATTTCTATACTTGAATCCGTGTACCCAGGAAACGAAGTACATACTACATACTCACAAAAAGCATTGAAATTTTAGATGTTTATGGTGGAATTTGGAATGCATGGGACGTAAGTTATTGGAGGTGTTTGCTCAAAAAACACTACGAATGTCCAGATAATAACATTAAATATTACTTGTATACTCCGTAAGTAGATTACTTATTTAGATTACCATCATTTAAACTCATTACATCACTTACTTGCTTATCCGTGGCTTTAGACAGTACTATTCTGTTTGTTCAGCTCTATTTTTTGTAAAATTCATATTTTTGACACGCCTCGTATAAAATTGATAATATTTGATATCTTATAATAATAATTGCATCTTAGTTATTAGACTATGCAGAACTTTTTAAAAAGAATAACTTTTTTGTAAAATTAATAACAACGGATTTATCATAAATAAAAATGATGGCGTAATTTGACAAAAAATTTGAATTTTTCTTTTTTCAATTAGCAGAATGTAGCATATTATGACATAATTTTTAGTTCCAAACAACTTTTCTTAATAACAATTTTCGATATTGTGAAATATAAAGGTAAGTACTTTACTCTTACGTGAAATTCATATTTTTTGACATACCTCGTATACTGTTAATAAAATTTGATATCTAATGATTGCATCCTAGCTTTTAGACTATGCAGCGTAGTTTATGAAGAATAACTTTTTTTCGTACAATTGATAATAAAAAGGTTTTCCATTGTTCCAAGTTACGCAGACACACTGTATATTATTCAAACGTTGTCAAAATTATTCAACCTTATTAACTGTTGATTATTTTTAGAGAAAATGGCGAAAAGAGGATTACTATAGATGTTCGAAATCCTCACTCCCTCAATTATTCGGGATACGATTATAAGAAAAATAATGTGATTATTATTCACGGATTTAATGGTACGGAAAGCAGATCCCCAATAACGATATTGAGAAATGGTAAGTTCAAAGGACCCCGCAACACTCCTTATGGAAAACTGGCCCGGTCAAATTTAACGAAAGTTTGGTCAATGATAATTCTCAGTGTAAAAAAGTCCATGTAACATAGGTCTGAAAAACTACTGTTATGAAGCTACAGCCTTTTAAAGTTATTGGATTCAGTTGCTCGGTTTACGTTAAGTGCACTAATTCACGGTCAAATTAACGAAAATATTTATTACTGAAAGCAACGAGACTCACTTTCTTTATGAATATTTGCGTGTTGCATATGAATTCGTGGTCCAAAATAGATGCATCGCATTTTAGTCTTCAGAAAACCTCCGGAAAGTCCTCAGAAAACTGAAGAAGTGCGATAGAAAATGTGCTACTAGAGCGACATAAGAATTATTAAGTTTTCATGGGTGCTTTATACTTATCCAATATCAGCATAGCTGTAGTTTCGCCTTATCTTTAGAAAACTACTAAACAGTGGCGGATCTGCGGGGAAAATAGGGGAATTCCCTCCGTAGCACGCTCCAGAATTAAAGAAAAAGAATTGAAACCTAAAAAATACATTAGCTGACAAGAAACTCAAACTGCAGACAGACAAATTCAATCTAATAAACTCGATAATTAGAAAAATTAAGGGAACTTCTTACATGTAAGTTATTATATATATGGTTTTATGTAGTTTGGTTTATCTATGTTATATCATTTGGTTGTCGTTTTATTGGAAGGCCCCACCTCGAGACAAATGTTCCGCCACTGTTACTGAATCGCTTTCAGAAAACTGAGAAACAACCACAACAAGTGCTGCTAGAGCAGCACAAGACATATCACGTTATCACGCATGCAGAATAGAGTACGTCTAAAAACATTAGATATGCCGACGCAGCAGTAGTTTTTGCAAATAGCTTAGATGGTTTGCAAAGAATAATGCCCCGCATATAGAGCATGAACCTGATCTTAATACAAAAAAAAAACAAAGTATATTTCATTATAATATATTTCTTGTTTCAATATGTTTTTCTTTAATTTTGGAGCCTGCCACGGGGGGAATTTCCCTATTCCTCCTCTAGATCCGCCACTGTTCAGTAGTTTTCGAAAGATATGGCGGAACTGCAGCTATGCTGATATTGAATAAGTGTTAAGCACTCATGAAAACATGATAATTATTATGTCGCTCTAGCAGCACATTTTCTATCACACTTCTTCAGTTTACTGAGGACTTTTCGGGGGTTTTCTGAGGACTAAATTACGACGCATCTATTTTTGACCACGAATTCATATTCAACAAGCAAATATTCATGAAAAAAACGAGTCTCTTTGCTTTCAGTAATAGACCAAATATGTATGAAGAAAATGAGTCTTCTTTCAATAATAAATATTTTCGTTCACTTGACCGTGAATTAATGCACTTAACGTAAACCGAGCACCTGAATCCAATAACTTCAGATGGCTGTAGCTTCAGAACAGCAGTTTTTTTCAGACCTATGTCCCATTAACTTTTTTTAATCTACACACTGAGAATTATCATTGACCGAACTTTGGTTAAATTTGAGCGGGGCCACTTTTCCATAAGGAGTGTTGCGGGGTCCTTTGAATACTCCGTCTATTATTTTTTTATGCCTCCCCTGATATTGATCTCGTGAGTATAGGTTCATCACCCTTCCTAACATGTTTCAGCTTACCTTTCAAGAAAAGATTACAATATTTTTACAATCGATTGGTCCACAATAACGCATTTCCCTTGCTATATATCAGCTCTATCAAACACCCGATTAGTAGGTCAGTGCGGAGCTAAACTTTACGCTTTTATTATGGCCAATGGAGGTGCAGCTACAGCTACTACATGCGTTGGTCATTCTCTAGGCGCGCATATTTGCGGAATGATGAGTAATCATCTAGATAGGAGACAGCATAAGGTAGTAGGTAAGTAAAAATTTAGTATTTGGAACTGAATATTACATTTTTACTCATGAACGGACTCATCCATTATCTTGATATCAAGTGCGTGTGTTATAAATGTAATAAATGTCGGAAATAAATTGTACAAAATAATTGTAGATATAAATTATATGTCTTGGTGAATCTCTCTCTCTCTCTTGTCGTTTCCCCATTACTGAGGATCGTGATTTCTTCCAATATTCCTAACAATGTTTCTCCATTGGTCTCTATCTTCAGCTGCTCTAAGAGCTTCGCAGAATGAGTTTCCAGCTGAATTCTTTATTTGGTCGGACCATCTAGTTGGTGATATTCTCTTGATCTTCTCCTCTCAACGTTTCCAGAAACAATTTTAATCTCTCCAAATTGTTATCACTTCTGCGAACCACGTGACCAAAGAATTCCAGTATTCGTTGCAGACATATTGTGGACAGCCTTTTTTAATCTTGAGTTGATTTAGAATGGAAACGTTTGTCCTATGAGCTGTCAAGGTATGCGCAACATTCTTCTCCAGCACCACATCTCAAAGGCAACAATTTTTTGCGCTCGCATGCGCAAAGAGTCCAAGTCTCTGCTCCGTATAGAAATATTGAGAGTACAAGGGCATTCACTAGTCTCGTCTCGATATTTTGAGAGATAGATCTGTTTCTCCAAACTTTAGTTAGGCGACTCATCGCATTTTTTGCCATATCAATACATCTTTGAACTTCTGCTTCACAGTTACCATCGTTAGTTATACTAGACCCGAGATAGACAAAGGTGTTTACTATCTGGTATTCCTGTAATATGATAGTTAGTTGAATAGTGTTAAATCTGTCGACAACCATTATTTTTGTCTTAGCTTTATTGATTTTTCAGACCAACTTTATTGCTTTCGTACTCAACTCTTCGCAGAAGATCAAACATTTCTTGCTCATTTGCTGCTATAAGTGTAGTGTCATCAGCAAATCTTAAATTGGAGATTTTCCTACCAGCTACTGTTACTCCACCTGCCCATCTTTCTAAAACCATCCTTATGACATGTTCACCATAAATGTTAAATAAGTCAGGTGACAACACGCATCCTTGTCTAACACCTCTTTCGGTCTTGAATTGGTTTGAGAACTGCTGATCTAGTCGTACTGTCGCTATATTGGACTGGTACAGATTTTTAATAAGTATCACCAGGTGCATTGGTGCGCCCATTTCTATTAAAATTAACCACAGATTTATCCAGCTCACACAATCAAATGCCTTTTGGTAGTCAACGAAGCATATAATCGTAGGTACTTGAAATTCTCTAGACTTTTCAATGAGTTTTTTTCTTGGTGAATGTAATAGATTACATAAAGACTAATAAATTATGAGTTTAAATTATAATAAAATTAATAAATAAATTTAGTAAGAACAGTTCAATATTGTAGCAAATTGTAGGTTTAGATCCAGCAAGGCCCTTGATTGATCGTTACGCTAGGAGAGAATTCCGTTTGTCCAAAGAAGACGCAGACCATGTTCAAGTTATTCACACCAATGCTGGATTTTTAGGAGAAACTAACCAATCAGGTCATATTGATTTTTGTGTTAATGGAGGAAGGTTTCAACCTAGTTGCTATGGTCATAGATTAAGTAAGTAGATATAATAATAAATTGATACGCTTTAAAAAGTACCCGTCCAGTCGTTCTTGAAATAGTGCACTTTTCTGCAAATCTGCCTGTCCGTCTATGTGGGCGATGACTCTTGAAGGAAAAGTCCTACATCCTAATGTATTGATACATGGGTTCCTATTGGACCAAAAAATGAAATATTGGACCCAAGAAGATGAAATATTTTCAATATAAAATGGCCAAAACATAACTCCGCAATGTTTTCCTTCTTCAATTTTAAATGCAGGTCAATATAATAGTACATTCTTTCACAGTTTTTACTGTAAATTTTAAAGAACCGCTTGGATTGACATGAAATTTGGCATACGTATAGCTAACATGTCAAAGAAAAAAAGTGATATTGTGCCGATGTGTGCTTTTGCCCTAGGGGTGACTTTCACCCCCTCTTGAGGGTGAAAAAATATATGTCCAAAATAAGTCCGGAAATGGATATACTAATTTTAAGTAACTTTTGTCTATAGAGCTTTTTCGCCAAGTCAATACTTTTCGAGTTATTTGCGTGTGAATATGTTCATTTTTTAACAAAATAACCATTTTTTTAGACGGTTTTTCGCAAATAACTCAAAAAGTAAGTATTATGTCGAGAAAATATTCTTAGCAAAAATATAGCCTGTAAAAAAGTAAAAAAAAAATGGTGTACGCTTGAGGTCTCTGCACCTCGTAGAACCAAAGTTATAGCCAATAAAAAATAGGTTCATATTCGCCAAATTTCAAATGGAATATTTCAACGTGAAATATCCAAAAAGTGAAGTACTTTTTGGGGAAAACCCATTATGACTTTTTTAAAGTGTTTAAAATAGGCTTTATTTATGTTTTTATAACAAGTTTCTAGCAACAAATGTAAGCAAGTTACGCTCAAAATAAAGTTGGTCCCTTTTGTTTTGGCAAAAAAAAATCAGGAAGATCACGCACTAATTAGCAATTTAAATGAAATTAATCGTTACCGCTTCACAAATTATTTTACTTATGTTGTGTTTATATGATCTGTAAGTTTCATCGGTTAAGTGTTTATTTTTGAAAAAATTTGGTTTTAAAGTTACCAAGAATCTCAAAAAACAAAAAAGTCAGAATTGCTTTTCTGAATATCTTGTATTTTTTTGTTTTTATGTAAGACAAAAATTGATTAAGATTTGATGTTTCTAAATTTGCTACACTCGTGATCAGTGACTCGTTCAAGCCCTTTTAACTACAGCCCTTCTAAAAATAAGAACTCTGATCCGATGAAACTTACAGATTATATAAACAATACATACACGAGTAAAGAAACTTGTGAAGTGGTAACGATTAAGTTCATTTGAGATAGGTACTAATTAGGAGGTGATTTTCCCGATTTTTTTACCAAAAAAAGGGATTAACTTTATTTTGAGCATAACTTGTTTACTTTTGATGCTAGAAATTTTTTTATAAAACAAAAATGAAGCTTCTTTAAACAGTTTAAATAAGTTTTTAAACTTAAACGTTTTTCTCAAAAAGTGCTTTATTTTTTGGTTATTTCACGTTAAAGTATTCCATTTGGAATTTGACGAATATGAACCTATTTTTCATTAGCTATAACTCTGCTTCTACTAGGTATGACCTAATATATACACCATTTTTTTCAATCTTTTACGGGCTATATTTTTGCTAAGAATGTTTTTTTCGGCAAAATACTTAAAAAGTTATTTGCGAAAAACCGTCTAAAAGCGTGATTATATTCACTCGCAAATAACTCGAAAAGTATTGACTTAATGAAAAAATTCTATAGAACAAAAGTTACTTAAAATTAGGTAATTTATCCATTTTCGGACTTACTTTGTACGTATATTTTTTCACCCCCGAGAAAGGGTGAAACTCACCCCCAGGGCGAAAACACACCTCAGCACAATATCACTTTTTTTCTTCGACTTGTTAGCTATGTGTTTGCCAAATTTTATGTCAATCTAAGCGGTTCTTTAAAATTTAGAGGTTTTGCAATATTTTACCGTTAAAGAACGTACTATAAAGGCACGTATCCATTACGTTGGTGCTCGGTGTAACTGCTCCACATAGTGAATACGTTGGTGCTTCCGGAGCGGCGTTCACCCTCGGCGATCCAATCGGTGGTCCTATATCGGAGGAGCGCATGCCGTATCCACATGGAGCACGGAGCACCAGCGTAACCGATACGTACCTTTACATATGTATCTTTTTAGGGAGGGCTAGATGCAGCCATTTTCAAAGCGCTTGCTATTTTGCTCAAACTGTAAGGTATGGAAATTCAATCATGGGTCGACCGTGTAAGCCAGGTTGCCCTAAAACAACTTCAAATTGGGGACTTATGCCAGGAAGACCCATTCCAATGGGTGAAGATACACCATTTGGGTAAGCATACGATTTTATTGCTAATATAAAATAAAAATACTCTGACACTTCTATCAGAGTCTAACTAAATTATGGAATAATTATGGAATTCATAGGCTAAATTATGGAATAAATTCATTTTCTCTAAAATGGACGACTTTGGAGAAAAATCCAGAAACAGGTCAATTTTTATTTTTAAATTACAAATGTTTGGCATATACTTCATACTAGTGACGTCATCCATCTGAGCGTGATGACGTAATCAATGATTTTTTTTAAATAGGAATAGGGATCGTGTGGCACCTCATTTGAAAGGGTGTTCAATTCTCTATCCAGTAATATAAACAATAATATCATTATTTATACAGGGTGACCAAAAAAATAATTTTTGAATTAAATTAATTGACACAAAAAGAAGAATGTATGTAATTTATATAACTCAAAATACATTGTACTGCTGCCAGTAAATAGAAAAAATGTTTATTTCACAAATAAACGTTCCTTTTCGCTTAAATTAAATCACAAACAGCCTCCCACCTAGCGCTTGGCAGTTTAAACATTTAATTTAAGCGAAAAGCAATGTTTATTTGCCAAATAAACATTTTTTTCTATTTTCTGACGGCAATAGAAAGTATTTTGAGTTAAATAAATTGCATACATTCTTCTTTTTTCGTCAATTAATTTAATTAAAAAAAAATTTTTGGCCACCCTGTATATATAATGATATTAATATTTATATTACTGAATACAGAATTAAACAACCTTTCAAATGAGGTGCCAAATGATCCCTATTCCCATTTAAAAAAATAATCGATTACGTCATCACGCTCAGATGGATGACGGCAGTAGTATGAAATATATGCCAAAAAATTGTAATTTAAAAATAAAAATCGACCTGTTTCGGGATTTTTCTCCTAAGTCGTCCATTTTAGAGAAAATTAATTAATTAATTAAGAATAATTAATAGCCCCTCTCTGTATTCGGCTGTTGAATAAGTTTTGCGGTTCGATAAGAAAAACACAATCTTAGGGTTTTAACACATTATTTATTATTACACTTTATTATTCAGTATTAGACAAGACGAAAACGGCGAGTTCGTTGGAAAATATATTCCCATGAGTTTTTTTTGCATAATCACATTCGCGAGACACCCCAGAATAAGATTCAAGAAGTCGCCCACGCGAAAAGTGGTCCAAATATTTTTTTAACAATGTTTTTAATCAAATTGCAAAAATAAATTGTTTTGGTGCGGACAATTTTTTTTTTGTTTTTTTGGACCATTCTGGACAAAAAAAGGTCTCTTGTAATTTTTCTCTAAAGTTGATAGTTTTCGAGTTATAAGCAATTTAAAAATTGAAAAACGCGAATATGGCCATTTTTAAGACTTAATAAATCTAAATAGTTAATCATAAAAATGCCACAAGGAAATAGCTGTAGAACAACATTAATAACTTGGTTTAAAATTATTATTATGAAAGTCAGAAAGTGACTAAATCAAAGTTAAATCCTGAACAAATTTGTGTCATTAATTTATTCTAAGCTGTTATTACTTATTAACAATGAGCGGTAAGATCGTATTGACGCAGCTGTAAATGTGAGAGCGAATAAGATGCACCATTGACTGCCGGAATGGCATCTCTCACCATTGACGGCAGCCTAATACGTGCATGACGCTCATTATTATTAATTATAAATAACAGCTTAGTAATAAAATAATGACAAAAATTTCTTCAGGATCTTGTAGTGGTGCCTTTAGTCTTTGATTTACTCACTTTCAGACTTTCATAATAATAACTTTTAACAGAGTTATTAAACCTTGAAAATCGCCATTTTTCTTTTTTTTCAATTTTAAATTGCTTATAACTCGAAAACGATCAACTCTAGATAAAAATTATAAGAGACCTTTTTTGTCCAGAATGGTAAAAAAAAAACCTAAAAAAAAATTGTCCAGCCGAAAATACTAATTTTTACAATTTGATTAAAAAAAATTGTTAAAAAAAATTGGACCATTTTTGACGTGGGTGACTTCTTGAACCTTATTCTGGGATGTCTTACGAATGTGATTATGAAAAAAAATCTCATGGTAATATTTTTTCCAACGAACCCGCCGTTTTCGCCGTGTCTATATAGTCTCCCTGAACATCTGTACACTTGTTCCAAAGAGAATCTGAAAGGGCTTCAAAATGCGCTTCCACAGATGTTATAACTTCATTATTCGATGAAAAACGCTTTCTACCCATGATTTTCTTTAGGTATTGAAACATATGCAGATCGCTAGGGGCCAAATCTGTTAAATACGGTGGATACTCCAAAAAATTCGAACTTTAGTTCATAGATTTTAGACATTTTTAATATACTCATAAGATACGGTGCATTGTCCTGACGAAAAAGGATTTTTCTTCTGCAAACCGTAGGTAGCTTTTTCTTGATTTTTTCCTTCACCTCGTCTAAGGGGTTACAATAATAATCCAGAATTTATTGTTTTGCTAGTTTGCAAGTAGCATTCCAAAAAATTGATGCCTCCCCAGGTTCATAGAGCTATTTAGCCTCATGTTTCAGGATCATGGTGATAGACATTTATTGGGGGGAAGGATTATGGGAACAAAACCCCCATAAAATTTTTATGGGATGCAAAAATTTCGTTGATATTTTTTTTAATGTTTCTGACAGAATGCCACATGTCCATTTTCAATATAAAATCTCTAAAAACAACAGTTTTCGATATATTGGAAAGAATCGATTTTCGTTTTGTAACTTCAAAAAAGGGCTGTAACTTTTTTTATCTACACATTTGTAATAAGGTAATTTGAGTTCAATCGAACTATTCTTGGTCCCAGAATATGTGATTTAATTTATGACCTGCCTTTTTGTTACACCCTGTATTAATTCATAGGTATAACAAACGCATTTGACTTTTAGCATTAATGGAAGTTACTGCGTTCAAACAAATACCTTTAAAGACTGTCCTTTCTTCCAATAGAAGTTTAAACAGCAGGAATAAGTTTGATTAAAGATGCAGCAGTGAAGAAACATGAAAAGGATCTGTGATGTGATATGTAATAAATAGGAAGGAAAAGTAGTAAATATTGTATTTTTATATAAAAAATATACTGAAAATATACAAAATCATAAAAAAAAGATGTTGTATAGTTTGATTTTGTAATTTCATGTGCTATTCATATACAATAAGCGCCACGCTACTAGACACATGCGTAGGTACCTAATTCGTAGGCGCTCATACCGGGGGCCGTGGCCCTCCTAGCTTTTCGGGTGTTTTAAATTATATATTGTTATCCATAGTGTACAAAATGTAATGTGCAAAATCTTCACGTCTGTCCCCCCTGAAAATTTTTATATGGGCGCCTATGACCTAATAGGGAACTTGCAATAAATTTTAAATTCGAAAAAAATGGTATAAATCACAACAGAACATAATTTAAAACATGTATCAAAGATAAAAAAGTTTTGTTTGTTTTTCGTTTGGCCCCTAAAGACGATTAAAAATTCAAATTATACCAGCCAGTCCAAAACGCATCGTAACGTCATCCGGTTATATGTTTACAATCTCCACCAACAAAGTAAACAAAATGTACAGTCGGAAAAATGAAAGAATACCCATGAACGATCACATCAATCATTTATTTTGTATTTGCTGTCTTTTTCTATAGCAAACATTTGTTACTTATAGAAAAAGACAGCAAATACAAAATAAGTGATTGATGTGACCGTTCATGGGTATTCTTTCATTTTTCCGACTGTATATAATTTTAAATTGGACATTATAAAAGTCAATAGAAAATACAGTTATGTGACGTCACAAGTGTTTTTGATCGTTTGAACTATTCATAGAAAACTTGTACTTTTACAAAATGGTTTTATTTTCCATAGTAAACCTTCTTTCTTTCCCTTAAAAACTGTATCAAACTCCAATCTCAACCAACTGGTGTATATTATTACAATGACATACGATAAATGTCATTAGAATATAAATATTTTTGCCTTATTCCGCTACGATGAGCTGGCCAAATACCCAAGTAGGTGGAGGCCAATAAACTAAAGAAGGAGAAGAAGAATATACCTAAATAAATCCATAATCATAACTATATAATAAAACTATGTGACGTCACGGGTCGTTTGAACTATTTTATACCGCAGAAGACTTTAAATTTGTATTTCTAAGTTATTACGAGTTTTTGAAGCGTGAAATTTTGGAAATCTCATTTTTAAACAAAACTGAACATTATTATGTAATAAAAAAAAATGTGAAACGTTCCCTATTGCTATGCTTATGGGCTAATCCGGTCCGTTCTCAGATGCGACTTTCATCTCTGTCGTGTTACTGTCACGAAACTATTCAAAATAATAGGGAACTTGCACATTGTTTTACATAATAATAATGTTGAGTTTTGTTTAAAAATGAGATTTCCAAAATTTCACGCTTCAAAAACTCGTAATAACTTAGAAATACAAATTTAAAGTCTTCTGCGGTATAATATAGTTCAAACGACCCGTGACGTCACATAGTTTTATTAGGTTTGTTCTAGCAAACAGTCAAACTAGTCAGAAACCGTCAGAAAACAGTTGGTCCGTGAGAGAACATAATACCATTATATATAGGGAGATAGTTGCTCAGCCCAATAGGTAAATATGTTTGATTCAAATTGAGACAGTCACCAGATGTCCCCACAATTTCTGTCAGGGTTGCAACGTCAAAATGCATAGACACCAAGTTGGATACGATCCTATTCATAACACCCCAACTCGCATACATATTAAGAAAAATAAATATATATTAGAAGAGTATATTTAGAAATTGAATCAATTATGTCATGCTATTATATATGTAATAGCATGACATCATTAAGTCTATTTCTAAATATATTCTTCCATATATATTTATTTTTCTTAATATGTATGCGAGTTGGGGTGATATGAATAGGATCGTATTTAACTTGGTGTCTATGCATTTTGACGTTGCGACCCTGGCAGAAATTGAGGGGACATCTGGTGACTGTCTCAATTTGAATCAAACATATTTTCCTATTGTTCTGACCAACTATCCCTATATAAACAATGATAATACAGTCACCAGTGCTATCCCCTCTACTCACGCTGGTCCACTATTCGCTGATGGTTTCAAACCGTTTGAAACTGATGCTAGAACAAACCTATTATTATAGTTATGATTATGGTTATATTTAGGTATATTCTTCTTCTTCTTCTTTAGTTTATTGGCCTCCACCTACTTGGGTATTTGGCCAGCTCATCGTCGAGGAATAAGGGAAAAATATTTATATTCTATTGACATTTATCGTATGTTATTGTAATAATATATACCAGTTTGTTGAGAATGGAGTTTGATACAGTTTTTGAAGGAAAGGAAAGAAGGTTTACTATGGAAAATAAAACCATATTGTAAAAGTACAAGTTTTCTATGAATAGTTCAAACGATCTAAAACACTTGTGACGTCACATAACTGTATTTTCTACTGACGTTTATAATGTCTAATTTAAAATTACATACAATTTTGTTTACTTTGTTGGTGCAGAATCTAAACATATAACCGGATGACGACACGTTTTGGGCTGGCTGATATAATTTGAATTTCTAATCGTCTTTAGGCTATAAAACGAAAGACAAAAAAAACTTTTTGAAGTTATACTTCTTTACCGGCGATAGAGGGTGAATTTTTGCGCGTTATAACTTTGTTCTGATTGGATGTTCAAATGACATGTCAAAAATTATCCGATATGGCAGCTGGAGGACAGCTGTGGTTTGGAGGTAAAGGTAAACAAATGTATAATATATTAGTTTTATTGTTGTGAGGACAGAAACAAAAAAATTTATAATATTGTAGTGACTTTTAAATAGTTTTTAAAAGCAACAGGTACATAATAATTGTTAATGTATCATGGGTATAAACCTACCTATTTGATCTGCCAAAATACATAGTATGTAATACTTTTATTTATATAATTTGATTACCATCAAAATTTCTATCAATATTCACCTAATATATGGTTTTCTTACTCTATGTTTTGTTGTATTTTTTCAATTCTAAATCATTTCAATTCAAAAATAATTTGATCAATTTTCAAAATATCAAAATATTACAAGTCTAATCCGTTTAGTTAGTCGATCTTCGTAAATAATGACACATGGTGTCCGTGGCTAAGCGTTGAAGGCGAATGAATTCCAATACCAACCGCGCTTATCAGCGCTGGTTCGAGTCCCAATAGAAACTTTCTTTTTTGTTTTTTTTTCTAATACATTTTATGATTGTAAGTATATTTATTATATAATTGTATTTTCAGAAAATACGTATTTAGTTAAAAAAAATTTCGACAATTAATGTTCAGACATCATTTGTGGCTTGTTTAATGTGTTTGTGTGTGTTTTATTCTTTTATTATTTTAATTTTTGGCACTGTTCTAATAAAAATGTTTGAGAAGTAGTAAGTATAAATTAGTTTAATATTTAAACAAAATATAAATAAAAAGTATATTAATTTCGTTTAAATCAGATAATAGAAGTATAACTTCTTACGTGCGTACAAAGTACACACACATTCTTTTTTTATTTTTGATACATGTTTTAAATTATGTTCTGTTGCGATTTATAACATTTTTTTCGAATTTAAAATTTTATGCAAGTTCTCTATCGTTTTTCCATACAAAAATACATTAATTAATAGTATTTACTCTGCTTTAAAATAACTTTACTCAAACACAAAGAATATTACAATACTTTAAAATTTTTACACCTTTAACAAAATGACAACTATAGGTAAACGTCAAATAGACCTGATCTATTATTTGTCAACTTGCTATGTTAATATTCAGTTTCTATACATTTTCTAACGTTCTAAACGTCACTAGACATAAAAATAAACATTGCAACAAGTGAAGGGTCCAGGACTGTAATAGCTCAATGTTCCCGTGTGTCTAGTAGCGTAGCGGTTACTGTATAGTATTTGAGCTGCGTCTTTTAACAAATAAATTATTTAGATATTGTTTAAAGTACGTTTCTTCTTCTTCCTCTTCATAAGCAGTTCTGAGTTTCTATTTTGAAATATTCCTAAAAACAATTAAATTTTATCTGGAAAGAAGAAATACAGGAACTCGGAGATCTTTTTATTTTTTCAAGAGATATGGTTTTATTACATTTGTATCTACGTCCCTTCGGTGTGTCTTTTTACTACTGTTCGTTGTTTTTTGTATCCATTCGTGACAAGCCATTCGCTTGATGTCATCTGGTGCGGGAGCACGCCAAATAGGGCTTTTCATCGATTGTCATTTGTCTCGAGCTTCTGTCATATATTGTATATTCTGTGTATAATATTAATATGCACGGAGTATACGACATATGACAGAAGCTCGAAACAAATGACTGTGAATGAAAAGCCCTATAGCAACAGTAGTGACAGCTACCTGATAGCAGAGGTGACATTTGCCTGTCACCTATTGTAACATAATGACCTAATTGTTACCTATTGACCCAATTACCACGTGTGGGAGTCATAAATATGTTGCCCTAGGGCCGTAGCCATAGGAATTTTATCCATCCTTTGGATTTTGCTATGTTGGCATCTATATAAGACTTTTGGTCTGTTTTTGAAAGGCTTTGACCTTTGTATTTTTTGGTTGGCTCACCATGTTCTTGTAACACTGATGATGCTCTTGTTACAGAGCGAAAACGTTTTGTTTGTATGTTTGTAGCCCTATAGGGGCTTTTTTAAACTATTATACCTTTTACCAAGCCAAAAATTTTTTAATAAATTTTACTTGTAATTAATGGTATACAGCCAGCTACAGGAAATTCTTCCTTGTGGATTTGTAATAAATATGTTACAAGGGAATACGCATTAGGTGGACATTTTTTACTCACCCTTGGGCGTATAAGGGTTAAGGATTGTGGTTAATGTAAGGTGGGAAGCAAAAAATAAAACTGGTAAAGTAACGTATTTATTTTAAATTATTGCAGGTAAAACAGTTTTGAGTTTTTTTTAGTCTGGTTTTGAACAAAAACGTCGCATAATACACAATCACAGACGTAAAAATTATTCGATGTAAAACATGTATAGAATATAATATATTATAACAAATATATTGAACAAAAAAAAATAATAAAAGTAAAAAAGAACTAATAATGACTACGCAGCACTCAATCAGCCCTATTCTGTAAATTTTAACCAAGCGAACAGAAATGACCAAGTCGAATCGTAATTACCCGAAATCGGAATGGTGGAGACTATCGCGTCGGTTTCGTGTTTGGATTGGGATTCCGTAACTCACATCGTAATTAGTGTAAATCGAAAACGCAGATTGCTATTTGACGCGCTCAGTAGGGTAGTGATGTTGATTATAGTTACTTTCGAGTATTTGTTACAAATCGTTACTTTTGTATAAAGTAATCATTTAAAGTATTCCTTACTTTGATTACTATGATTACTTTTGTATTTGAGTACCGGTAATCATATTGAGAAACGTATTTCTCAGTAGGTAAATATTTTGTAATCACACCCTTAAAATGTATACCGATAACGATATTCATTAACACTCATAAAATGCCGGTCCCGTCCGTTACTCGCTGGGATACGATTGGTAGAAAGTAATTAAGTGTACTGGTTGTAGATACAATAATCGTTACTTGCTGTGATACGATTGGTGCGAACTAACGAAGTAATCAGAGTAATCAAAGTCATCAAATTAGATACAATCGTCGTTACTCGCTCTGATACGATTGGTACGAAGTAATCAGAGTAATCAAAGTAGATACAATAGTCGTTACTCGCTCTGATACGATTGGTATGAAGTAACGAAATAATTAGAGTAATCAAAATAATCAAAGTAACGATTTGCCTCTCTGTATAGTAATCGTTACTTTCGTTATTCGTAAGTAACGAGTACTTTCTAACAAATAGATACTTTTTCAACATCTCTAAGTGGGTGGCAACACCGCACTGTAAAGTAAAAAAAGTGTTTTGTGCGAATAATTCATCAAAAAAAAAGAAATTTGGTTTGTTTTGGATGGTTTTTGGTTAAGTTTGACAAATTCAACACAACAAGAATAAAAAATGGCAAGTGGAACACCGATTGGGAACACGAACACCAAAGAAAAAAACATTTGTTGAGCATTTAAATTACATAGTAATTTATCTCTGAACATAAAATATTATTACATGGTAAAAGTTTTTCCCTAAGAAACATTTTGGTTTTTTGTTTGAAATACATTAAATACATCAAAATCTACACATTCTACCAGTAAATAAATTAGAGTAACATTCTTAAAATATTTAATGATTTCTATTTAGAGACTACAGTAGCGATCAACAGGTAGCAACAAACGCGTTCCAAGATTGCGGCTGTAATTTTGAATATTTTGTCGAGATACTTGGCACACATATTCGTAATATAATAAAGAATGGCGGTACAGAGCCCAAATTGAGAAATATATTAGTATGTGGAAATTACTCTGTAATTAAATACAATACTAACAAGCTGAAAATGCGAGCGATTCGACCACAAACCTTAGACCAAAGCGGTCGCATTTCGTCCAGCAAATTTTAAAATATTTTATACTGTAACCGTTAATGTGATTTTAATTATTTTAATGTGTTTTTAATATCATATATTCGAATGACCCGGTACTTGTTTTAAAAATAATAAACTCAGTTTTTATTATTGATAAATTGAAAGTGATTCCAATGACAAAACGGAAAAAACTCTCAGCGAAATGGATTACAATATTACTTCGCCGTTTCAACCGATGCAGCCACAGCCACAGCAGAATTTATACGGAGTTCCAACACCAGCGATGATTCAGCCAGGCCAATTTACAACTCAGCCAGTGGCGTACGCTCCGCAAGTTCAGATCAACAACGACCAACTAGTACAAGGTAACGTTTCATTTCCTCAGGTTTTACCCACACCATATTACCAAACAACACAACAACCCCTATACTTTAGCAATATCCCAGCCTTGCCAAACAAAAATAGCCAAGAAATTAGCCAAGACGAAGAATGGAAAACTGTAGAAAACACTAGGAAAAGAGTCAGACTTAGCCCTGAACACAGAGTAACTAAACAGACCAAAATTAATGACTACTGGCTAAATTCACCTGTTCATACATCAAATCGATTTGAGGAGTTGTCTAACGACGCAGATAACGAAGCAAAAAATGAAGAAGTTCAAACTGAAAGAACTGAGATTCAAACTGAAAAAACCTCAAAACCACCTCCCATATTTGTAAATGGAGTGAAAAATGTGACCCCACTCACCACACTATTAAATAATATAGCCAAAAATGGATACGAAATCAAAGTTTTAAATCACGATCAAGTTAAAATACAACCTAAAGAAAAAGAAAATTATAGTACAATAACTAAAGCTTTAACTGAGAAAAAAACAGAATTCCATACATTTAGGCCTCGTGACGAACGCAGCTTCAGAGTAGTATTAAAAAACATGCATTACTCAGCCAATCTGACAGAATTAAAAGAAGAAATCGAAAAGCTGGGGCACTCGGTAGTAAATATGTGGAACATTAAAAATTACAAAACTAAGCAACCTTTATCAATGTTCTTCATTGACTTAAAATCAGCAGAAAATAATAAAACAATTTACGACGTTGAACACTTGCTAAACTACAAAATTAAATTTGAACCACCATACACAAGGAGGGAAATTCCACAGTGCAGTAGATGTCAAAGATATGCGCATACAAAAAAATACTGTCAACATAGGCCCAGATGTGTAAAATGCACCGGAGATCATGCTACTGAACACTGTACAAGAAAAGAAAGATCTGACGATGTTCAGTGCATTCTTTGCGAAGGAAACCACCCGGCAAATTATAAAGGATGTACTATATATAAGGAACTGCAGAAAAAAACATATCCAACCCTACGGCAAAAACAACCTACAACCCCACTAACGAGTAATATTGGAAGAACCATCAATCCAGGCATTAGCTACTCACAAGCAGTAACAAACCAACTACCTCAAGCAAGCACATCTCAGAATACTTTGCAAGCACCAAATTTAACGCATCCTACTCCTGCTAACGACCTGTCTGAACTAAAATCGATGTTTAAAGGATTTGCGGAACAACTGTCCACACTGCTAAACCTCCTAACGATAGTCGTCAATAATTTAACAAAATGAATAAGTTACTAAAAATTGCACTTTGGAACGCCAACGGGCTTGCCAAACATTGTCTTGAGGTAAAAACTTTCATCATTAGTCACGAAATTGATATAATGTTAATATCAGAAACTCACTTCACAAGTAGAAGCTACTTTAAAATACCTAACTACACAACTTACAATACTAGACACCCAGATGGTACAGCCCATGGTGGAACTGCTATTATAATCAAAAACAATATCAAACACTATGAGACTAATGACTTTAAAAAAGACTACTTGCAGGCTACTAACATAGTTATTGAAGATTGGCATGGCTCACTAACAATCTCTGCAGTCTATTGCCCACCAATACACAAGATAAAAAAAGAACAATTTGAAGAATTTTTTAAAACATTGGGTAACAGATTCCTGGCTGGAGGAGATTACAACTCTAAACATACACATTGGGGATCAAGATTAATCACCCCAAAAGGACGACAGCTTCTAGCGGCTATGAATAGTAACAACTACTCGTATATTTCCAGTGGTGAACCTACTTATTGGCCAACCGACGTGAACAAAATACCCGATCTACTTGACTTCTGCATAACAAAGGGAATTCCAAAAAGATCGCAAAGAATTGAATCTTGCTTTGACCTTTCCTCGGATCACTCGCCTGTATTAATCACGATAAGTACTGAACTTGTTGAGGTACAGCTACCACCGAAACTGGACAACAAATATACGGATTGGGAAAGGTTTCGGCGGGTGATTGAGGACAACCTAAACCTAAACATACCTTTAAAAACAAACTATGAAATAGATGAAGCCATACAAAATTTTAACGTAATTATACAGGAAGCAATCTGGCAAACAACACCCCTAAAAAACACGACGCTCATGAAACAAGAGCTACCAAACATAATCAGACAAAAAATCAAAGAAAAACGATATTTAAGAAAAACATGGCAAAGAACGCACGCGCCTCAGGACAAAACCAGACTCAACCAGGCTACACTTCAACTTAAAACTCTCCTAAATAACTACAAAAACGATGGGATTAAAGAATATCTTAGCAACCTATCAGCAACAGAAATTACAGACTATTCTCTATGGAAGGCTACGAAAAAATTTAAACGACCTCAATCAAGCAACCCTCCTATTCGCGCAGAAAACGGCGAATGGGCCAAAAGCAATAAAGAAAAATCAGAAGTGTTTGCAAAATATCTCACAGACGTCTTTCAACCTTTCCCTGCTGAGAATAATCAAAACTTTGAAGCATCCATCCAACAATTTTTAGAATTTCCATACCAGTTAGAACTTCCACCGGAAAAGTTTAAGGTATATGAAGTGATCAAAATAATACAAAATCTCAAATCGAAAAAGTCCCCAGGCTTCGATCTTATATCCAGTAAAATTATTAAACAACTACCCAGGAAAGGAATTGTGTACCTCACTCAATTATTCAATGCAGTATTAAGAACCGCATATTTCCCTCTCCTCTGGAAAGTCGCAAAAATTATACTAATTCCCAAACCAGGAAAGCCGCTGGAAAATGTCAAATCATATCGACCCATAAGCTTACTGCCGATAGTGTCAAAGATCCTAGAAAAACTGATACTCTCAAGAATTCAACCACTCCTATCAGATCGAGAACTAATCCCTGCACACCAGTTTGGATTCAGATCCCAACACGCAACCATAGAACAGGTTCATCGGATATGCAGAACTGTTAATCAAGCATTGGAAGACAAAATGTACTGCACTGCCGCTTTTCTAGACATCTCGCAAGCATTCGATAAAGTCTGGCACACAGGCCTTCTATACAAATTAAAAAATATGCTTCCTCTCACTCACTTCCTAATTTTAAAATCCTACCTCCATAACCGTTACTTTTTTGTACAACATAGAGATGAGTGCACGTCTCTATTTCCAGTTGGATCTGGAGTTCCACAGGGCAGTGTTCTGGGGCCAGTGTTATACCTATTGTACACAGCAGACTTACCAACAAACTTTCAAACCACTACAGCTACATATGCAGACGACACAGCAGTGATGTCAGTACATCAGGACCCACGGATAGCTTCTCAACTTCTGCAAACCAGCCTCAACAAAATGCAAACTTGGTTAAAACGGTGGCGTTTTCAAACAAATGAAACAAAGTCGGTTCATATTACCTTCACAAACCGTAAAGGTCACTGCCCGCCTGTATATATCAACAACCACCAACTAAAACAGCAAGCAACAGTCAAATACCTTGGAATGCATCTAGACCAAAGATTAAACTGGAGAACACACATTTTTATGAAGCGTAAACAACTTGGTCTCAAATTACACAATCTTTACTGGCTGATTGGTCACAAATCATCACTTTCGATGAAAAATAAAGTACTTGTCTACAAAGCAATTTTGAAGCCAATATGGACTTACGGGATCCAACTTTGGGGTACTGCATCAAACTCCAATATCGAAATCTTGGAGAGGTTCCAGTCGAAGGTTCTTCGAATAATCACAAATGCCCCATGGTATGTTGCAAATATTATTATTAGACGCGATCTAGAAATTTCAACAGTAAAAGAAGAAATTACCAACTTTGCACAGAAATACGAAGACAGACTGGCACAACATCCAAATGTACTAGCCAGAAACCTGATGAGCCAACCAGTCAGACGGAGACTTAGACGAAATACACCTAGTGATTTACCATCGCGATTTTAGTTATATGTGCCGTAATTCCCAGAGACAAACAATTTTATATCTATGTAAAATATTTGTAAAGAAAATGATTATTGAATCATTTTCTCCAAGTCACCTACACTAGTGGTCACAACATTTACTTATTGTAACTTGTTTTACAGATTGTAAATAAATTAGGACGTTAAATAAAAAAAAAAAAAAAAAAAAATGCGAGCATTATCATAACGAAAACTTTGTTTATTTACGTATTTTAATTCATAATATGGAAAATTGCTATTATGAAAAGTTGTTTAGAATTAAAAATTATTAATGTGCAATTATATCATTCTAATTTAAATGTTGTGAACTATAAAGGTACTTTACTCTTGATCGAAATTCATATTTTTTATATACCTCGTATAAAATTAATAAAATTGGATATATGATGATACATCATAAATCTTAGACCATGAAGAGCTTTTTATGAAGAATAACTTTTCTTCGTCAAATTAAAAATAAAAGAGTTATAAATGAAAAGGTTGTTGGTGTCCATAATTTGAGAAAAATCTTCAAATATGTTTTTCCATCAGAAGGATGTAATTGCACATATTATGAGACCATAATTTTTTATTCCAAACAACATTTCATATAGTCGGTTCGCTAAACTCCGACACAACTGGCTAGTGATTTTAGTCAGTAATTTTACCAGTTTGGCAAAAAAAGCTAATGACTAAATAGTGAATAATTACTAAATAATTAGTAATCGTGCCAATTTTGGCAAAATTGGCAAAAAACAAAAAAATTACCTACTAAAATCACTAGCCAGTTGTGTCTGAGTTTAGCGAACCGACTATAATAACAATTTTCATTTCATAACAAATGGAACAGTCCATTTATCATTAGTTACTCCCATTAAAGGGGAAGCCGTATACTCGTATAAACCTCTTTAAAATTGTTGATAAATTATTGCTTTCAAAATATACTCAAATTGTATTTTTGAACATCGTATTTATTTTATATAATAATTAAATTCACTATCAAAAATATCATTGATATTTTATTAATATTTAATTTAAAATTTAGTTTGACATTCATGAAGTGTCAAACTCAAATGTAAATAACCTATGCTTTGCTTAACAAAAATTCAGTTTAAAAAACTAGCCTACTTACTAGCAACGATTTCAGCTGACGGTTAGTGTGTCGGAAGAAAATAAAAGGATTGTGACGTCACATTTTAGACTTTGAGGTCGATTATCTCGGAAACGATTAGAGATATCGAAATGCCGTTTTCAGATTTTGATTCAGAAGACAAAACTACATAAGAATCCATCGATAAATCTGCTCCAAGTATTGCAGAAGCGGCAACGCAATAACACACAGATTTTGCGAATTTATAAACGAAAAGTTTTCGTTCAAAAAACGAGCCTCTACCGCCATTAAGAAGAACAAAAAAATAAACTTTCTTCAAATAAACTTTTTTATCCCATGCCTAGATTTTGTGTAATCTTGGAACTACTAAAATTCTCGTTATTGTTGTTTCATAGGAAAGTAGTGTTTATTGATAGTTAATTTATTATATTTTTGTTGTTGTTGTATAAGTTGTTGGTCTCTTTGAAAGAATAGATTGTTGTTAATTGTGAGTTTTAGTTATATGTAGGTAGGTAAGTATATTTTACGTAAAAATATTTCGAATTTTAATGTGAGTATATAAAGTTTTAGGAGGATTTTTTATTCTAAAAATATTATCAATAGTTTAACAAAATAGAAAAATTTTCGCATTTTTTCGTTTCGCTTCACAACGAAATTATTATTTATTATTATTATTTCGTGCAAATACCTATGTTAACATAAAATTTTCACCCATTTTCATTTTGGTTTATTTTTATAAATATTTATTTACTAATAACAAAATTGTTTTCTATTACTTCCATTAAGCGCGCCTATGAGATAAATTGTCAAAATATTAATCTTAGATAATGTCAAAGATTACCACTGTTGCCAAACTTTCGCAGACCTTACGAAAAAAGGTATGATACTATCTCCCGAAGTTGCTACCTGTTGATCGCTACTGTTTGCTCTTAACCTTGATGCTGTATAATTATTGGTATATAAAATTAAATATACAATCATCTAAATAAATAACAACGCAGACTAAAATCGCTAATTTAACAAAAAAAACGTTAAAATAACAATAATAATGCCAATGCGCAAGCGTCAAGACCAATAACGATGTCGAAATGTGATCTCGCCAGGGCTTGTCTAGTCGAAATCCATTTCTAGGCCAGGGTAATAAAACAAAAATATACCCTGTTCGTGACACTTCAGCAGCCAGGGTACTAAAGCGTTTTTTAGACAAGTAATACCTATAGGAACAAATTGTAACTATTTCCTGCGTAGGATCTGGTGGCCATTTTTATTTATAAACAATTAACTGTCAAAAATTGGCATTTCTCCCTTTTTTTTTCAAATCAATGGAAAACAGTGAAACTTATGATTTTTTTAGTTCAAATATCTTTGAGATTATGGAAAAAGCTTTAAAATGACATATTACAAAGGTTGATATACTCATTTATTGTTAATATAATTGCGAAAAAAGGTCGGAATTGAAAAAAAATTATTTTTGCAATAACTGTTGTAAAAATTAGTAGGTTTGAAATTTTTGTTAATTGATGGTTCTTTGGTGCTTAATATGTGATAAAAATTTCAAAGCGATCCATTCAATTGTTTAAATTTTATTCGAATTGTTTATCTCAGAGAGCATTTTTTTTTGCAATAACATACGTCAGAAAAAAATGACATTAGAACCATTCCTCAGGTGTCAAATGGAAGAGCTTGAGCTATATTTTCAACTTGGTTTAAAAAAAGCGAATAAAAAATGCATTTATTAATAATAAATAATTATGCAAAAGAATCGTAAATCTTTCCTTATAAACTTTTTGAATAACTTTTTCCAAAAAAATTAACTTTTTTACCCTGTTTTAAGTGCAAAACTACCAAGTAATGTTATTTATATCATAATTGATAAAAAATTGTAATAAATATAAATAATTTCTTATATAACAAAATAAAAAGTTTATAAGGAAAAATTTACGATACTTTTGCATAATTATTTATTACTAATAAATGCATTTTTTATTCGCTTTTTTTAAACCAAGTTGAAAATATAGCTCATGCTCTTTCATTTGACACCTGTGGAATGGTTCTAACGTCATTTTTTTCTGACTTATGTTATTGCAAAAAAAAAATTCTCTCTGGGATAAACAATTTGAATAAAATTTAAACAATTGAATGAATCGCTTTGAAATTTTTATCACATATTAAGCACCAAAGAACCCTTATATGACAAAAATTTCAAAGCTTTACACTAATTTTTACAATAGATATTCTGAAATTATTTTTTTTTGCAATTCCAACCTTTTTTCGCAATTATATTAACAATAAATGAATGTATCAAACTTTGTAATACGTCATTTTAAAGCTTTTTCCATAATCTCAAAGATATTTGTACTAAAAAAACCATAGGTTTCACTGTTTACCATTGATTTGAAAAAAAGGGAAAAATGCCATTTTTTTGACACTTAATTGTATATAAATAAAAATGGCCGCCAGATCCTACGCAGGAAATAGTTACAATTTGCTCTTATAGGTATTACCTGTCGAAAAAATGCGTCAGTACCCTGGCTGCTCGAGTGTCATGGGAAAAACCTTATTACCCTGGACTAGTCTACCGAACGTTTTAATAGTAGAGGTCGAGATGAGTTACAGAATACCAATTCCTACAAATTCCGATTCGACTTGCTGACTTGATTTGACTCATTTCTATTCGATTTATAGTTACAGAATGGGCCTGAATATTAGATTAATTGTTTTTGATCTTTTTGTTGTTGGCCGTGAACGAACAGGCTATTTTGTACAATGCAGGAAAGCGTTCTATCAAAAAATATATTATTACCAGGTACAATACGATAGCAATAGTCAATACGAGGTCGAATATAGCTGGTTTAACGCTGAAACAAAAGTATTCAGTTAAAATATTGTTATGGTAAACAAATTTTGCTTTAATTATCACTTGTAATTGACAATTTGACAGTTTTAAATTATGTCAAAGTATCACGAGGGTAATACAAATTGGTAATTTAAAAGCTCGAGTGTAATTCGATAAGATTATTTCTTAAATAAAACTATATTTTTAAATCATTTTAACTATTTTATTGATATCTTCATGTGAATATTTGGTAAACCTATTCATGGTGTTCTATTTGACAAGTTGTAAAACATTAATTATTGTCATTAATGTCACTGAATGTTAATTTTTGTGTAATAATGAAGCGCATCTGACGTAATACTTGACGACGGGAAATTATCGAAAAAAAAATATGGCTGTAATTTTTATTTTTGTAGGTTTCTATTGGTCAGACTCTCTATGAATGAAATAATCAACATGAATATCACAAGAGAGTGAGAATAAATTGAAAATAATGCGACAATTTTAAATAACTTGAGTATTATTTTCTTATTTATTCTTACTTCTTCTTCCTCTTTTTCTTCTTTATATGTATACATGACTATGTCTGTTTTTCATCCTTATATTTTTTATTCTTACTAGTGTGTGATATTCGAAAGATTATTTTTTCATTAATAGAGATAACCAATACAAACCTACAAAAATAAAAATTTCAGCGATTATTTCATTCATAGGAGATTCTGACCAATAGCAAGCTACAGAAATCTAAATTATACTGATAATTTTTGATAATTTCCCGTCGTCAAGTATATTACGTCAGATGCCCTTCGTTGCTATGAAAAAATACATTCAGTGACATTAATGACAATTAATGTTTTAAAAATTATAAAAGTGATGACTTTCAACCGTAAAATATTTATAACAACTGTGTGTTTAATTGTACTAATTTGTACTTACATAAATAAATTACAATAAAATGTTGGTTTTGAACAGTTTTATTCATGAAATAATCGCAACAAATTGCACTCGATCTCTAAAATTAATATAGAATTTTTGCCCTTATGACACTTTGACATAATTTGTCAAATTAAAACTGTCAAAGTGTCACTCGGGAAAAATTCAATTTTAGAGCTCTTGTGCAATTACTACTGATTATTTTTTAAAGATTTTAATTTCCAATTATGTACACTGGGGTGCAAAATTAACCGGACACCTTAAAAATGGGTCATATTTAATGTCTCGAATTTCCTAAACCTGTAGTCAGATTTAAGTGATATTTTAATACATATGTTATAGCCTTATTTTTTAACAATATCGCTGTAATAGTATTATTGCTAAAGAGTTAAATTTTCATTATATACCGGGTGTACCAATGAAACTGTGTTTTTTTCTCAAAGTTCGCATCGCCCTGTGGAATATTCTAGCATTTATAAAATACTGAAATTAAAATCAAACTATAGCCTCATGTTTTCCCAACATTTTGATTTTTGATTCATTCGCTTACATTAGACCATACAAAAGTTAGGTACTTTAACAACTAGCCATGATTTTCATCAATACAATACAGGGTGTTTTTAAATAAATATGGCAAATTTTAAGGGGTAATTCTGCATGATAAAATAATGACAGTTTGCCTGATAAACGGTATATCCGCAAATGCTTCGTTTACGAGATAGGGGGTGTTAAAATTTTTCTTACAAACTGAGGATTTATTTATTTCTTTAAAACCGGTTGAGATATGCAAATGAAATTTGGTGAGTTTTAAGACTTAGTTTCTTGACATACAATTAAGAATTTAAATTCACCATTGGCGCGCATACGACGGCTCATATGACGGCTCATAGTACCCGTATGCGCGCCAATGGTGACTATTAAATTCTTACTTGTATCTCAAAAATTGTACAATAACTACGTCTTAAAACCCACCAAATTTCTTTTGCATATCTCAACCGGTTTTAAAGCAATAAATAAATCGTCAATTTGTAAGAAAAATTTCAACACCCTCTATCTCAGAAACGAAGCATTTGCGGACAAAAGTTTATAAAACAAACTGTCATTATTCTTTCATATAGAACTGCCTCTTGAAGTTTGCCATACTTATTTAAAAACACTCTGTATTGGTGAAAAACATGGCTAATTGTTAAAGTACCTAACTTTTTTATGGTCCAACATAAGCGAATGAATCAAACAGCAGAATATTGAGAAAACATGAGGCTATAGTTGGGTTTTAATTTCAGTATTTTATACATGCTAGAATATTTCACAGGGTGATGCGAAGTTTGAGAAAAAAACAGTTTCATTGGTACACCCGGTATACAATGAAAATTTACCTGTTTCGCAACAATATTATTACAGCGATTTGTGAGAGACATATAATCAGGGGCGTGTGGTCCATGGAAGCAAGGAAAGCATTGCTTCCCTTGGTTTCCGTAGATAATACCGTACCAACTGAGTAATTGAGATTATTTTAAAAAAATTGAACAAACACATAAGCAGGATTTTAAGTTGCATACGAGAATATTTAATCATGTAAGACAAGCAGTAAATAATAAGAAAAGACAAACGTATTTGTCAAACGTCATACAGTAAATAACAAAGCAATGAAATACTCGTAAGCAGCGCCGCATGCTGCTGCATATCATCTAGCTTTCGTTCCGTTCGCGGACCCATAGGCCATGATCGTATTTCTACGTTGATATTCGGAGTAATGTCGGCAGATAATTTGATTTCAAATTTGCTTCTCCTGAGCGGCCTCAACCTATGTAAAAATTACCGGGGTTACACACAGAGGGGTGAGTTCAAATTTCGGGCATATCGTTCGCTTATAAGCAATTTTGTGAATTGCATACCAGGAGCTGTGTTCGTGAATTTTAATGGGATTTACCAGCATTTGACAATGACGGGTTCGTGGACTGATTTTGTGGAATTATGAAGGTTGATTTTATTGAATTATTTATATAAATAAATATATATATATAGAATTATTTATTTTATAAATACTAAATGTTTATATAAATATAATTATAAATATAATATATTTATTATACATATTATGTATTAGGGTTTTGGAGAATGGTGAAAATGTGAAAAATGGGATACAGAAACTATAAATAGCTCGAGAGGATTTTTGGATAGTTTGAAAAATTATCATAATATTAATTTTTTAACCTTGCTTTTCTCAGATCATTTATTTAATGTATTGCGAATATAAATAATTGCATACAAAATTAGCGAATTTAAAGATGTTATTAATAAAAAGAGAGAGATAACTTTGAAAAATGCTGGAATAATATGATGGCAAGAAGTTTTGAGCCTAAAAGGAAACGCATACGCACTGATAATTTTGGAGATGTCCAATCGTGCTACCGCCGACTATACTATCAGATTTTAGATCAAATATGCCAACGAATGGAAAATAGGTTTAAGAATTTTCATGACCGAGACTTTCGTTCAGGTAGAAGAATTGAATTACATTATAAATAGGTGTTTTTACAATTTTTTTTATAAATTGCTTCCAAAGTGTCAAATTTTACCGCACGCCCCTGCATATAACATATTATAGAGACTATAACATAGAAACTATAACATATTTAAAAAAATCACTTAAATCGGACAACAGGTTTAGGAAATTCCAGGCATCAAAGATGACCCATTTTTAAGGTGTCCGGTTAATTTTGCACCCCAGTGTGATTTTTCGTCACGTGTTTAATTCTGCCCAATCAGATCATTATTATACTGGGAATAATCTACTTATACATTATTATACTGAAAATAATTTTTAAGTATTTTGTTTCTGTTCTCACTCACGAGGGCAATAAAAGTCGGCAATTTTAAGCGCTCGAGTGTACTTCGGTAAGATTATTTCATGAATAAAACTGTATTTTTAAATAATTTTAACAAATATTTTATTGATATCGTCGTCTGAATATTTGCTAAATCAGCTATTGCTGTTCACTTTGACAAGTTGTAAAACATTAATGCCAGCAAAATCGCTGTTTTAAAGGCATCGATGGCCTTATCTGGCAATTGGAATCGATGTCTACGCATTGAATTCTTGATCTTTGGGAACGTAAAGAAGTCTTTGGGGCTTAGGTCGGGGCTACACGGAGGATGGTTTAACAATTCGGTGTTTTGAAACTCCAAAAACTCTAATTTCTTTTGTACAGTGTGAGCACTTGCATTGTCCTGATGTAGGATGATTCGTTGTGTGTTGCTTTGTCTGAGTTTCGCGATAACTTCCGGTAAACAAACGGTTATATACCAATCAGAAGTAACCGTTCTTCGATCTTCTAAAGCAATTGTTGCCAGATGACCAGATTTTGTCACAAAAGTTGCAACCATTCTCGTTGGTAGTTTTTTTCATATTTTTTTATTATATCCTTGTAACAATTTCCCAACATTTTATTAAAAAAAACATTATTTACAAAATGTCGTAAAATTTACGACACGCGCCTACTCATGTTATATTATAAAGCGTGCCCGCTCGAAGGTTGAATAACATAGTTACCTGTAAACGTTAACGGTTCCCCCGGTGTTATGGTAAAATTGGAAATCTGGATCCCTTTTGTCAGGTACGGCTACTGTCACTTTAACTTCCCTTAAAAATTCATTAAACGTTTGTTTAAATGAGGCTACCAAGGGATTGTCTTTTGTACTTATTAACTGAGGCGATCGAGCTTCACTAGATATAGTATTGGCCCAACTTTCAACATTTTTTCTACTTATTTTCTGAAAAGAACATTTAGGTATTACATATAAGCAAACAAAGGAATATACTGAGTGAAAACTAATGTTATAAATGACATCTATCATAATAATCAATGTATTAAAAAGCATATATAACCTTCTTCTTCTTCTTCTTCTTTTTGTATAGATATGACCCTGTCTGTTTTTTCAATCTGCCTCTAGTAAATTGTCGTTCGTTTTCGTGGTCTTCCCACTGATCGTCTTCCTATTGAGGAACCGTCTCTCGCTGTCCTGACTACCCTATTTGTTGTCATTCGGCTTCATTGTTGTCACATCATTCAATTCTTCTGTTTCTTACCCAATTATTAATGTTGTCCGCCTTGCATCTCCGTCGTATATCTGTGTTTCTAGCTATGTCTAAATCTACCCAATTAGCAGCATACGCAGATGATATAAACATAATGAGCAGAACAATGAATGCAGCGGAAGAAACCTACGTTGAGTTGAAACAGAGTGCAGAAGCAGTAGGGCAAGCAATAAATACAAATAAAACAAAACTACTCATACAAACCAGATCAAATAGACCGGCGCAACAACACTTTATTGACGATATAGAACATGTGAATAGATTCACGTACCTAGGAATGGATCTGGTTGCACTCAATGAAGAAGAACCGGAAATAAATAGAAGGCTTGTGCTGGCAAATAAAGCCTATTTCGCGATGGGCCACATTTCAAATCGCGAGACGTACACCGGAAAACTAAACTCCGGGTCTATAAAACAATAATGAGGCCCATAGTAAGTTATGGCCGTTAAACATGGGTGGTGACACAGAAATCTGCCAATGCATCAGATGTGTTTGAAAGAAAAATATTACGTAGGATACTGGGCCCAATAAGTGAAAATAACAACTGGCGAATTAGGTATAATAGAGAAATATACGAGCAATATAGCGAACCAACTCTAGCACAATACACTAAACTGCAGAGATTACGGTGGGCAGGGCACGTGGTCCGCACGCATGAGAATAGAATCCCCAGAAAATTGCTAAGTGCAAGAATGCAGGGAAAAAGACCTGTTGGAAGACCTAAAAAGAGATGGGAAGACGAAGTCGATGAGGATGCCAGGAACTTCCTGGAAACGCGTTCATGGAAAAGAACAGCGGTAAATCGAAATGATTAGGGAAGCTTGTTGAAGGAGGCCAAGGCTCGATTTGGGTTGTAATGCCATTGGATAGATGGAAAAACACTAATAATATATTCTTTTCAGGCACACCTTATTTGCGCTACATAACTTAAAATATGTAGCGACTAATACCATACTGTCGGTGTGCGCATGCGCCCAGAAAAATAAAAATTCATCCTTGTGCCTAAAGAAGTATAATTTCAACTATTTAGAATGGGAAATAAGCCACAATATTATTAAAAAATTATTTTTATTAACGTTTCGTTAAAAGATTTAAAATTTCTTTTTAAAGACAGATCACATGCTATGATTTTTTTGTGACGGATATTCTTGAGTTGGGGTTGATTTCATGTAATCGAATGAACTATCTTTCAGTAAAGTCGTCCCAGGAACGCAACTGATAAATATTGGCAATATCATTTTAAAGTCTTCTACTTTAAAATGTATCATATGTATCTGAATTGCCGATATAAATGAGTCAAATTAAATAAATTATTAGAAGAATTTTTTTACTAAGCAACAACATTTTTGTTTATATTAATAGTATTTTGTATTTTGACAACGGCACCCGATTTGGGCGTCGAAACGTTAATAAAAATCATTTTTTAATAATATTGTGGCTTATTTCCCATTCTAAATAGTTAAAATTGTAAAAATGCCACAAGAAAATAGCTTCAGAACAACATTAAGTATAATTTCAATAAAAAAACTATTATTATGAATGTTCTTACCAAAGAACTTCCGAAAACGGATTCATAAGATTCACCATAAATATGTCTAGCTAATGCTTCTGCAACGATATTGGTATTTTTCACCAACCTCTCCATATTTAAATTGCCCCACGTATCCATTATTGTCGATTTTCTAAAGTCTCTGTGGGTTTTTAATGTAGATACCGTAAAAGCTGGGAGCCTTCTTATACTAAATCGTTCATGTTCCCATCCTAAAACAATACAACCAATAATTTAAAATACGATACAAAATAATATGGTTCCAAAAACCGTTACCACAGTGGTGTAGTGCAAAGTAATGTAAGGCAAGTAATATGGCCCTAACGAAAAAAGATGAAGAAAGACAGTTGAGATTTAATTTTGATCCATAACATCGATGTTTCGAACTTTACGCTATCCCTCTTCAGGTGGTAGTCTCAACTTTGATTTTTATAAATGGGAATTCTAAATACTGATTACAAAAATGTATAATACTTTAATCCTTTTTAAGGGCGTAGGCGCAAAATTTCCGTCGAATTCTTTTTAAATGCATTATTTTTTTTTCGAATCCTGAGAAAACTAATACGTAAGTATTTTTGAAAAATTTAAACGCAGAATGAATGAGAACATTATTACCGAGGGCCGAAAGTTCCTTAAAATAAACAAAGTTTCTTTTGAATGCAATATTTGGAATGAAAATCACACTAAATTTTCTTTTTTTTTTCACCCTTGTAACTTATTAAAATAAACATTATAGAACTTTTCAAAGGCTTTCGGCCCTCGGTAATAATGTAATTTTTCATTCTGCGTTTAAATTCTTCAAAAATACTTAGTTTTTTAAGGTTAAAAAAAGAATGCATTTAAAAAGCATTGGAATGAAATTTTGCGCTAGTAAAATAACTTAGGCGCTTAAGAGCCTACGCTCTTAACAAAGCGTAGTAATGTACCATTTAGCTGCAGTTAAATTTACAATAACTGATTTATTTCAAAAACGTGAAAATAGGAAAATATAAGTGATCTATTCCAATATTTTCTAATACAAATAATAGTTCTGACAATATACAGTAACCGCCACCCTACTATAGTTTATTTTTTAACCAGCAGGAGTACACTAAAAAGACAGATTCACACCCAAGAAAGTCACTAGAATAATAACCAAATATATCTTCTTTTTTGGTTGATCTAGTCGGCCTTCAACGGTAGTCCATAAATATTATATTAAATTAATACGTTGCTAAAAAGTTTAAAAAATAACTGCTTTTTATATAAAAGCAGAATAACAATCTAAAAATTAAAGGAATAACACAGAAAACACAAACATCGCCGATACAACTTAATTAACCTATGAAACGTCACTAGTGTCAAAATTTGATAAATGTCATTAGTGTCAAAATTTTAAAACAGTGGAGTAAACTTGCCTGCGGTTGGACCAATTAAAAACAACCATTACAACGTGGTAAATTTGAATCACTCCTCTTGGTTAAAAAACAAACCATAGACACATAGGAACATTGAGCTGTTACAGTCCTGGACCGTTCACTTGCACTGTTTACTTTTATGTCTAGGGACGTTAAGAACGTTAAAAAATGACTAGAAACTTAATATTAGGTTTGTTCTAGCATCAGTTTCAAACGGTTTGAAACCATCAGCGAATAGTCGACCAGCGCGAGTAGAGGGGATAGCACTGGTGACTGTATTATGTTCTCTCACTGACCAACTGTTTGCTGACGGTTTCTGACTAGTATGACTGTTTGCTAGAACAAACCTAATAACATAGAAAGTTGACAATTAATAGATCAGCTGTATTTGACGCTAAAACGATTTTTTAAATGACACACCTGAAATGAAGTCTCTGTTCATTATCGATGGTAAAGCATTTGTGAATTATTTAGTAGAAATCTTTAAAACTAAATGTATTAAATACGCAACTCTTGTCGATACAAAGCGAATATATTTGGTATCATTACCCATATTGAGTTATGTCAGAAACGTACTAATTAACAACAAAACCTTTGAACAGTTTCATTGGCTCCAAAAATGTGAAGTAACTGATACCTCTTTACTTGTTATTGTCAATCATCAATATTCTATTGGCTGATTTAAAATAAAGATTTTTTGATATAAAACCAATTGATTTTTCAAAATGGACCATGCAGTCAATGTTCGTGGATTTGTCTGAAATATTAAATATGCAGTATTAAGAAGGATTTGCAGAATTGCAAAATGATGAGTCAGTTTTTCATTGTATAAAAACTTACCGATTTACTGGTAAAGGAAAATTGGTTGGACATAACAAAACGTGGAGACTTAAGACTGAAGCACCCGTGTTGAGCTGGCCCCCCCACTTGCAAAAATTAAAAAACAAATAGCCCTGATTTATGAGCTATTTATGAGCTCTCATATTCCGCAAACTAAAAATTTTGAGCTCGTTCCACTGAGCAGGAATTTAATACCCTAGTGGGGGGGGCTGAGTCAGCCCCCCCACTACTTAAAAATAGGAATATTGAATCGGTTTTTGCGGCAGAATTACGAGCTATTTATGAGCTCTTGAAATTATATAGTTTCGATTTTTGAGCTCATCCCCTTCACCCCCAAACAACCCTTTAATTGATTTAACTTAAGAGAAAGATGCTGAGAAAACTTAAAATATATCGTATTGCGAATATAATTCCTATAGCTTATATACTCTAAGAATAAACTATTAAATCAAGAGCATTTCGATTATTGAGCTACAACCCCTTCGCCAGAAAACCACCCTATCTTCCCGGCTTAAGAGAAAGTTGTACTTAAAATGCGTTAAACTAATTATTTGGCGACTACATATCATTTAATAATTTATAACCTTCCAAATTACGCGCATTTAGATCAGTAAATTGCAATTTATTTTGTATAGTGCAGTCACTGAAGGTAAAAAATCAACGATTACCTTCAATTTCGGTGAACCTTCATCGATTTTCACGAAAATTGGTCAGTGGTTAGGGTTAGAGGATACGTCAAGAAACAAAGGTGACATGGTACCACCTTGCGCCTTTACCCTGAGGGTGGATACCGCCGCTTCTCGGGGGTGAAAATTATTTTATAAAAAATAACTGCACAAATCAATAAAAGAACAAATTAAAAGCAAAATTCATTATATAAAGTTAATAAAATAAGTAAATACTTTTTAAGTTATTAAAGATCAAAGATTTTAATTATTTGTGAAAAAAATGCATGTTTTGAAGAGGTTTTTTGTAAATTACTGAAAAACTGTAAGTTTTTACAAAAAAGTTAATAGTAGTTTAATTCGTATAGCTTATATTCTAAGAATAAACTCTAAAATCACGCGCCTTTCGATTATTGAACTACAACCCCTTCGCAAGAAAACCATCCCATATTCCCGGCTTAAGAGAGGGTTGTACTTAAAATAATTTAAATTAATTATTTGTCGACTATATATTGTTTAATAATTTATGAGCTCGCAAAATATACGCATCTCAATTATTGAATTGCCATTTTCTTTCTATAGTGCAGTCACTGAAGGTAAAAATCAACTATGACCTTCGATTTCGGTAAATCTCCATTCATTTTCACGAAAATTGGTGAGCGGATTTTGATACTATCAACTTTTTCTGGATCTTATTTTTCATAGGTATTTCTAAGTACTTTGACAAGTATTTAGTACCTAAGTGTTATAAAATGCATCTCCTTCCCGTTATTTAAACTTGAACCCTTAGATTTGAACAGTCGCGGAAAAAAATATACATTTAATTACCAATAACTTACTTTAAATTAACATTAAAGGGTTTTTCAAGTAAGCAATTTATTATATTTTTTATTAGCTTCAATTTTAGCGATCAAAACTTTTTTGTAAAAACTTACAGTTTTTGAGTCATTTATGAAAAATCGCTCTAAAGCATGCATTTTCTTTCCAAAAATTAAAATATTTGATCTTTAATAACTCAAAAAGTATTGATTTATTTTAATCACATTATATAACAAATTTTGCTTACAATTTGTCCCTCTCTCGATTTGTGGGGTTATTTTTAATAAAGTAATTTTCACTCCCGAGAAGGGGTGACATATACCCCAGGCTAAAACCCCAAGTTCTTATTGTCAATTCGTGAAAATAAATGGCGATTTACCGAAATCGAAGGTAATAGTTGATTTTTACCTTCAGTGACTGCACTATAGAAAGAAAATCGCAATTCAATAATTGAGATGCGTATATTTTGCAAGCTCATAAATTATTAAACGATATGTAGTCGCCAAATAATTAATTTAAATTATTTTAAGAACAACTCTCTCTCTCTCTTAAGCCGGGAATATGGGGTCGTTTTCTTGCGAAGGGGTTGTAGCTCTATAATCGAAAGACGCGTGATTTAAGAGTTTATTCTTAGAATATAAGCTATACGAATTAAACTACTATTAACTTTTTTGTAAAAACTTAAAGTTTTTCAGTGATTTACAAAAAAACTCTTCAAAACATGCATTTTTTTCACAAATAATTAAAATCTTTGATCTTTAATAACGTAAAAAGTATTGACTTATTTTATTAACTTTATATAATAAATTTTGCTTTTATTTTGTTCTTTTATTGATTTGTGCATTTATTTTTTACAAAATAATTTTCACCCCCGAGAAGGGGCGGTATCCACCCTCAGGGTAAAGGCGCAAGGTGGTACCATGTCACCTTTGTTTCTTGACGTATCCTCTAACTACTGACCAATTTTCGTGAAAATCGATGAAGGTTCACCGAAATTGAAGGTAATCGTTGATTTTTACCTTCAGTGACTGCACTATACAAAATAAATTGCAATTTACTGATCTAAATGCGCGTAATTTGGAAGGTTATAAATTATTAAATGATATGTAGTCGCCAAATAATTAGTTTAATGCATTTTAAGTACAACTTTCTCTTAAGCCGGGAAGATAGGGTGGTTTTCTTGCGAAGGGGTTGTAGCTCAATAATCGAAATGCTCTTGATTTAATAGTTTATTCTTAGAGTATATAAGCTATATGAATTATATCCGCAATACGATATATTTTAAGTTTTCTCAGCATCTTTCTCTTAAGTTAAATCAATTAAAGGGTTGTTTGGGGGTGAAAGGGATGAGCTCAAAAATCGAAAGTATATAATTTCAAGAGCTCATAAATAGCTCGTAATTCTGCCGCAAAAACCGATTCAATATTCCTATTTTTAAGTAGTGGGGGGGGCTGACTCAGCCCCCCCCACTAGGGTATTAAATTCCTGCTCAGTGGAACGAGCTCAAAATTTTTAGTTTGCGGAATATGAGAGCTCATAAATAGCTCATAAATCAGGGCTATTTGTTTTTTAATTTTTGCAAGTGGGGGGGGGGGGCCAGCTCAACACGGGTGACTGAAGCTAACCACGTTAGTGAACAATTAAATTTTTTATATTAAAAATTATTGTTACATAGGGGGGCATGCGAATTTTAGAAAAGCAAAGGTGGGGCATGGCACAAAAAAGGTTGGGAAACACTGGGCTAAATCAAAGTTTAATCCTCCTACAAGATCCCGAAGAAATTTTTGTCATTATTTTATTACTAAGCTGTTATTCTTAAGTAATAATATTGAGCGCCATGCACGTGGTAGGCGGCCGTAAATGTGAGTGCAAGTAAGATGCACAATTGGACTGCCGGAGTTGCATCTCTCTCGCACTCAGCATTTACTGTCGGCTACCACGTGTATGGCGCTTAATATTATTACTTAAAAATATCAGCTTAGTAATAAAATAATGACAAAAATTTCTTCGGGATCTTGTAGGGGGCACTAAACTTTGATTTAGTCACTTTCTGACTTTCATAATAATAACTTTTAACCGAGTTATTAAGCCTTGAAAATCGCCATTATTCGTTTTTTTCAATTTTAAATTGCTTATAACTCGAAAACGATCAACTTTAGAGAAAAATTATAAGAGATCTTTTTTATTCAGAATGGCCAAAAAACCTACAAAAAAATTGTCCCGGCCAAAAATATTGATTTTTGCAATTTGATTAAAAAAAACTTGTTAAAAAAAATTTGGCCCACTTTTCACTGGGCGACTTCTTGAACCTTATTCTGGGATGTCTCACAAATGTAATTATGCAAAAAAATCTCATGGGAATATTTTTCCCAACGAACCCGCCGTTTTCGCCTTGTCTAATAGTTTTTTGACAGTAACATGGCAGAGATGAAAGTCACATCTGAGAACGGACCGGATTAACCCATAAGCATAGCAATTAGGTACCTACCTACCCGTATATCTAGTAGCGTGACCCGTGATGCTTACTGTATATGACACATTATTAATGCAATTACTTAATTAATCACTGTATTTTCTAATTTTATTCTTACCTAAAATATCATCTGCCAGATTGATTTTTTTATGTACTCCTTCCACGGAAACGGATGGTTGTATAGTGCTGGCTGCAGATTTTAATTCTTTATAAAATTGTGATGTTGGTGACCCCTCCTTGGGAGGCTTTGAAACGTGCAAGTAAATCGAGTCATTGGCTGCCAACGTATCAAGGCACATGACGTATGAAACTTCCTGAAATTAAAAAACAAATATATATGAAGCGATAATAAATGAGACTATCAGAGCAACAGTGGCCTAAGCCCAAAAACGAAGTTTTGAGATAAATGCAATCTTTGTGCGTTCGTATTTCCAGTATATATGTTAAGGCAACAACAAATTATGTAGCGCCATCTAGCCAAATATAGAGGTAGGTTGTGTAGTCCCCTGTTAATCCGAAGATCTAATATTGTTGCTTTTATTGATATATAAACCTAAAAATACTCAATTTGTGGCTTAGGCCACTGTTATTCTGAGGGTCTCAAATATGCACTTGCTTGTTTTCAAGAGCTCGGCAATTATACCGTTGTGTCCTGGAGCTTATTATTTTTTAGCTCTTTTAAAGTTCTTTCTATTTAGAATCCCTGCATATTTGGTAGTACCTCTGATTCCACTTTTTTTTAATTTTGTTTTGACTACATGCTGGCTTTGCCAGCTATAAAAGATTTTGTAGAAGTCTTCAACTATCTTTGTAATTTTGTATTTGTCCTGCTCTTCTTTATTATTGGTGTTTTTAGTTTTGATAATTTTGTGAACACTCAGTATTGATCTTAGACATTTTAAGCATCTGTTGTTTTCAATGACTTGCTCTATTAATTTCTCGATTAATATTTTTATTGCGTTTTAGATATTTTTTAATTGTTTTATTAAGTTATACGTATACTTGAGTATGGCGTTTATTTTCCGCTAGTAGTTGCCCTCGTTCTTTCATTAGTTGTTTATTTTCATTACTCATTTTGTCACTTATTTTGTCTTCTTTTTGACTCAAAAAAGTGGCAATAAAATAGGTCGGACACAGATCTTCAAAACTGTATGGCCGCCAAAAAGGAAGCGAAAGTAGCAGTAGCAAAGGCTAAAGCAGAAACGTATACAAATATATACAGTGAACTTAGCACCAGGGGAGGCGAAACAAAGGTATATACAATAGCCAAACAGAGAGCAAAGAAATCAAATGATTTTAATGAAATTAGATGTAGCTGAGATGAAAATAATAAAATACTAATTCACAAAAAGGATGTCAAAAAGTGATGGAAAAAGTACTTCGACAGTCTATTAACCCTCGTAAGGCGGTGCGGGGTGCAGGTGCACCCAGAGCTCGTTTTTCTCACCTATCTTTTTTAATGATTTTTTTTTTATTTTTGTCAATTTTTTTTTATTTTTGTCAATTTTTTTTTATTTTTGTCAATTTTTTTATTCGTATTAAATTCAATTCTAAACGTATTCCACCCATTAGAGCATTTAAAACCCTTTGTGTTTACGTGCTTTTTTGAAAAAATGACTTTTTGGTGCAAATGATGAAAACATCCTATCCTGAATTGGACGTTTCTGATGTTCCACCTGGAGCTAACAGAGCTACAGGACAAGGAAGGTGTTACTTATGTCACAGAAAAAGACAGAAAGTCCCGGCATAATTGTATTGTGGTAAAAACTTTGTGTTACTCATTCTGTGAAAAATTTCATGTGTTTGTCTTGCGACGATAATAAATAAGTCCTAATTATCTTTCAAATTAATTTCCCCGACGTTCACATATAAAAAATGGATATACAGATGGGGTGCACATGCACCCGCACCGTTGTTTACGTAAAAATCTAAGCACCGCCTTACGAGGGTTAAATGAACAATTTGACAGAAATCTTGTTGGGATAATGGAGACAGTAACAACAATGGTCAACAAAATAACAAATGAGGACGTGGTTCAAGCACTTCAAAAAATAAAGAAAGTAAAAACAGTTGGAGCAGATGATATTCCTGGGGAAGTGTGGAGAGTATTAGGGGAGAGGAGCAAGTTGGCTAACAGGTTTATTCAATAGAATTATGGAAGTTGAACAAATTCTACACAAATGGAGAAGCAAAATATTAGTATGGTCCTTTTCATGGACATTTTTCAGTGCGTCACAAATGATAGAAAAAAAGGTAAGTCCGTGATAATACACATTTATAACATTTATTTTAACATGACATTTTAGTTAAATCTGACAGTTGTCACATTTTATTTGCAATTTGAAATAAAAACAAATTAATTGTGTTTATTGCATTTATAGAATGGTATTTTCTTTGATTCTGTTCTTTGATTTGTATAGTCTTATAAATTGTACAGATTATATTCGTAGATATATTATATAATTCGTAAATAATTTTTGAAGTTATACTTCTTTACGATCGAGAGTGAAATTTTATAATCCTCGACGCATGCGCACACAGACAGTATGTTGTTAGTTGCTAAATCATTCAAGTTATGTGTATATCAGCGCAACTAAGGTTTAAAAAGAATATATTAGTGTTTTTAGTAAATATATTTATTTATAATTTTTGTGTCTTTGGATTTGTCTTCCTTGGTAATAAGATAGTAAGTATTAAGAGCACACAGTAGCGATCAACAGGTAGCAACAAACGCAGTCCAAGATTGCGAAAGTTCTGCGAACTTTCAAAAGTGAGGCAACGGTGCGTCGGTAATTCGACACTGACAGTGACGTTTATACTATCAAAAACAATAATTTTTATACACAGAGGCGCGAAATGTTGCCAAGTAGGTAACGTTCGATTTCTTGTTATAAAAAATCGATTTTTAGTAGTTCCAATGTGACACAAAATCTAGGCATCGGATAAAAAAGTTTATTTGAAGAAAGTGAATTTTTTTGTCTTTCTTAGTGGCGGTACAGGCTCCTTTTTTCAATATTTTATTTAGTTATAGAGTAATTTCCACATACTAACATATTTCTGAAATTGGGCTCTGTACCGCCATTCTTTATTATATTGCGAATATGTGTGCCAAATATCTCGACAAAATATGCAAAATTAGAGCCGCAATCTTGGAACGCGTCTGTTGCTACCTGTTGATAGCTACCGTTTGCTCTTAAACATTTTTACATAAATTATATACTTCACTTGATTTATTTGTCACCGTCGTTTGTAATTACGTCCGAGCAGCCATCAAGGGTTGTCGGTAGAGCATTCGACTACGTAACGCGGAGGTCCCGGGTTCGAATCCGGACACGGACGGACGATTGTTATTCCTTTTTTTTTAGTACCTATATTTATTTCGATGAAATCATATAATAGAAGTATAACTTCTTACGTGCGTACAAAGTACACACACATTCTTTTTTTCGATTATAGCGCCATCTATCGACAACTAGAATAAATGTTATAAATGTCTGTAATAACGGACGTGCCTTTTTTTCTGTCACATACAATTTAATGCGTTAGAAAGAAATCGAAAAACTGTGACGCACTGAAAGATGAATATGAGAAAAAAAATACCTACCTATTTACAAAAACAAGGGAAATTTCCAACAATGTACAAACTACAGGGCTATAAACCTGCTTAGCCACACCATGAAAATATGGGAAAGAGTAATTGATAGACGGATACGTGAAGAAACCGAAATATCCGATAATCAATTTGGCTTTATGCAGGGCAGATCAACCACAGATGCAATTTTCATTATAAGGCAGTTGATGGAAACGCAGAAACAAACGCTCATATGGTATTCATTGATCTTGAGAAAGCATATGATAGAGTTCCTTGAGATATTTTGTGGTGGGCACTAAATAAGAGCTCCCGCTGAATATGTAAAGATTATGATAGATATGTGTGAGGGAGTAACAACTATTGTTAGGACAGGTGTGTAGGAGACACTGATAAGTTTCATGTGAAAGTGGAATTGCACCAAGACTCGGTGCTTAGTCCTTATTTATTGTCATTAGTTTTAGATCAGATAAAAGCGAAACTACAGGGTAACATTCTCTGATGCTTAATGTCAGCTGATGATGTGGTGTTGGTGAGAAATGGTGAGTGCGTCTTAGAACAAAAACTGCAACAGTGGAAACAAGCTCTTGAGGAAGAAGGTTTAAAACTTAGTAGGACAAAGACGGAGTATTTGGAATATTCATTTAAAGATTAGAGTTACTACAAATAAAATTATACCTTTGGATGGTGAAATGATTGTAAAAATTGAGAGTTTTAAATGCCTAGGATCGGTATTACAGATTAACGGGGAAATTGATACCAACATGAGGGAGAATTAGTTAAGATGATTTGGTCATGTTCAACGTCGAGACGTTAATCATCCAATACGAAGAATTACTGAACTGCGAGTTAGGGTGGTTCGAAAAAAACTTTTTTTTTATTTCAGATCGCTATAGTGCGCAAAAGTTGCCATTGGTATAGACTTGAAAAAAGGACTAATTATTATTTTTTTATTAATTTGTCTTCCGGTCGCGCAATGTCGCGCAATTCCATCGAAGTTAGCAAAAATTGTGAAAAACCTTAATTTTTCATATATTTTTTTAACAGGCCAGATGGTTTCAATTGTTTCATATCTTCCGGTCGCGCAACATAATACAAAATGAGTAAAATTAATAGTTTTTGCAAAATTTCAAAGTTTGACTGTTTGGTACAATTTAATCATACGACTTTTAGAGATGGTATAGTTTAATTTAATTACAATAATATATTTAAAATCCAAGCATATAAGATAAATTTTGATATTCAAGTGGAATTCGGTCGCTCAGCTTCGTCAAAAACAGCAGACTACCGAGAGACGAGGCAAAAGTGACGAATGCCAGCGAAGCGCGCGCTGCCACAAATAAAGATACATGTGGGAATACCTCTACAATGGAGTATTTGTCTTCTCCATTACAACGAACTGCCATTCCACCACCTTTTCCAACACTTAGATGAAAATACAACAGGCCCAATAGTAATTCCGGACCGATTGGAAAGGCCCTACCTGATTGTGAAAGACTACCACTTATTGATTTTAATCTTATTGATTGTGAGATTCCAAAAGTTGACAAGCGTATTCTTAGCAAGCACCAATAATTGTACTTGCTTGAGATATCAGAAGTCATCAAGTCAGGACATTGTTCAGAAGACTTTGTAGTGGGTACGCGATCCTATCCCAACGTCACATTCAAGATGGCTTACTACTGCAAACCGAGTTTTGCGTTTCTACATCAGTGTGTCCAACCCTTCTGAAAATCTGAGAGAGATTGTCACATTCATTCTCAAATGTTATAATATGCCTATGTGGTTTGCCACAAAAATAAACCACAAATTCACAGGTGGGCCTAGACATGATTACAAAATCATCGAATATTCAAGGTACTTACCAGAAAAGCTTCTTCAAGTTGATCCCGTTTTACAACGGGATGCTTACTTTGCCCATCCCGAAAATTTACTTTTGGCTATGGTAACTGATGACAGAAACGATATCCGAGAGCTAGGCTTTAGGCGTATCATGAAGGAAAATCAAGCAATATCTGAAGGTGACTCTATCAGAATCTTTAAATCACCAAACTTAAACTATGAAGCTAAATAGTATTACGAAATTATCAAATGGAACACCAGTACACTGACTTCCCTCTACTGCTAAGAACATTGACTAATGAAGAGATAAAACAGTATGCGAGCAATGACTTCAAGCCTGTTATGAGTATAGATACTTTGCCATGCCAAACACAGGCAGTTGAAAGATGCGTTAAGCTAGTGACCGTAGCTTCAAGTAAAGTGTGTGGACACAGTTCCAGAGACGGCTATATTAGAACCACATTATTGCACCGCTCAGCGATGCCAACGATTAAAATCAACAACAACTGGTAGTTTTTCACAATCAGGTAGGGCCTTTCCAATCGGTCCGGATATCCTATAGTGCCTGTTGTATTTCCATATAAGTGTTGAAAAAGGTTGCGGAATGGCAGTTCGTTGTAATGGAGAAGACAAGTACTCCATTGTAGAGGTCTTCCCACATGTATCTCTATTTGTTGCTGCGCGAGTTTCGCTGGCATTCGTCACTTTCGCCTCGCCTCTCGGTAGTCTGCTGTTTTTGACGAAGCTGCGCGACCTAATTCCACTTGAATATCAAAATGTATCTTAGATGCTTGGATTTTAAAAATATTATTGTAATTGAATTAAACTATAGCATCTCTAAAAGTCGTATGATTAAATTGTACTAAACAGTCAAACTTTGAAATTTTGTAAAAACTACTAATTTTACTCATTTTGTATTACGTTGCGCGACCGGAAGATATGAAATAAATGTATAATAAGTGCATTTATATTGATTTTACATACTTTTAGTAGTTAATTCATGGTATAGGAACGCAATTAAAACCATCTGGCCTGTTCAAAAAAAATTTTGAAAAATTAAGATTTTTCACAATTTTTGCTAACTTCGATGGCATTGCGCGACCGGAAGACAAATTAATAAAAAAATAATAATTAGTACTTTTTTCAAGTCTATACCAATGGCAACTTTTGCGCATTATAGCGATCTGAAATAAGAAAAAAAGTTTTCTTCGAACCACCTTACTGCGAGTTCCTGGAAGAAGCAGAAGAGTACAGAAGACCTTGGGGAGACGCTTATACAGGACATGTCGGTAAATGGGATTATTATTGATATGACCCAGGATAGAATTGTATGGAGAAATTCAATAAGGGAAGCTGACTCCGAATAGGGATAATGACAAAGATAATGATGATGACTATTCCTTTTGTCTTCTTTAGTTCTTGTTTTCTTTGCGACCTGTAGTACGGCTTCACAAAAAATTTACTGAAAAAAATATTTTACCTGTATTATAGATCCGTCCACAGAATCCAACTGTTCCTCTAACCATTTTTTACTTCCTTGGTAATTCATCTTTCCACCCCCGGATAAAACAAAAACTATGTTATATCGTCCACGGGTTTTTTGTTCTGCATAAAGAGTAGAAAATATTCTGACTAATTCCAAAAGGATTGCAACTCCCGATCCGTTTGAATCAGCTCCAAATGACAAGTCCTAAAAACAAAAAAAAACCTTGAAACAAAATATATGCTCAAAATTATTGAGAGACTCATAAAAGCCGACTTATGTCCTTTCTCGTTGAAAACAACATTTCCTCACAAAATCAGTTCGGCTTTTTAAACAATAAATGTACCACTGATGACATATTTTCTGTACTACATGAGGTTTATCAAGCACTGAGCATCAATCTTCACACTGCCACTGTTTTTTGTGACTATGCCAAAGCTTTAGATTGTGTAGATCACGACATCTTGATTAAAAAACTAAATTTCTATGGAATTCGAGGTATTTCTTTGAATTAGTTCGAATCTTACTTGGATAATAGGAAACAAATGGTTAGAGCAAATAATACAGACTCTAGTCTCAAAAACATTGTATGTGGAATACCTTAAGGTTCAGTATTGGGTCCTCTACTTTTCCTTATCTTTATTAATGACATCACTAGTTTAAAAATCGATGAAAACATTTTTCCTTTTGCTGATGATACCAGCATCACTTGGAACAACTCAAATATTGCAGCTCTTCAGCTACTATAACTTATGCCCTACTCCCTACTTACAATAAAAACCTGGTCTGACTCTAATTTACTCTCTTAATGTAGATAAAACAGTAGCAGTATCCTATAAAGGAGCTCTTCAACCCTTACCTCTTAATAACAGCCAGATCAGTACTGTTGATTCTGTAAAATTTCTTGAACTAAAAAAAATGTTCGAAAAAAGTTGTGCACCAAGGTCTGCCGCAGGGTTCACTCCAACATTATTTAACTTATATTCTCCCACTATTCGTCAGTTGTTTGACGAAAACGTTAAATGTTTACAATATACAGATAACATCTCTATATACTCCACCCAAAACAGTGGGAAAGTGGAGTTAAAGCTAGAGTATATAAATAGGGGAGAATCAATGGAATGAAAAAATTTATAGTTTTTTTGCATCAACAACTTTTTCGCCACCCTGCTTCTAGGCCATTCTCTCTCTCACACACAAATAGAATATAATAAACAATAGTTTTGCATTTTAAAGAAACGATAAGGAACATTAGTATATTATTAGTCTTAGTATATTAGTATAACCCATATTTATAATATGGTTAAAAATGAATGTTATCTCTTTTTAAAATAATTATGTACACTGTTATGTAATATGTACTCATGAAAACCACAAAGTAGTTGTCTTATCTTAACTCAATTAATAATAATTAATTAATGAGTTTAATTTATAATGACTGAACAATTATATCCCATTAATAGATCATTTAGAATAGTAATAAATTATCTAAAAACAAAGCTATTCCTAAATTTATAAACAAATGTATTGAATTTTAAATAAACCGGGTTAAAAATGTTAATTAATTATTAATAAACATTTTTGCTATGGGTAAAAATATATCTTATCATTTTAAGATAACTATTTACACTGTTTTACAATGCTTATTTTTGTTAGAAGAAACACAAAAAAGTTCCTTTCATGAATATATGAATATCAATTAACTAAAAATGCAATAATTATATATATAAAATTGAAACACAATTTTTTTATTGGCTGAATTGCTTGAGCCATTCAGCCACGATAGATAATAAATCGCTGGTACATATGATTAATGTGATTCCTAATACATTTCCAGCGAAAATAATACTCTTTGATAAGTATTGGCGATTACAATTTTTTTATATGCGTGTCCGCGAAGATTATAGCTCCCAAAATATTTATAATGAAAATATTTAGTTCATAATAGATGCCGACGAAAACAATTATTTTCCCTTTCTGTTTCTGTGTTTGCCGACGAAAACAATTATTTCTGAGAACTTTTTACTAATTATAATTATTTTCGAGGAGCACAAACAAAAATGATGTTTTTTGCCGATACTCCTAAAAAAATAAATTTTTTAGCTTTAAAAACACTTTATTAGGGATTATAATTTTCACAATCATATAATCGAAAATAATATTTTTCGCGGCGTTCATTGAAAGTTCTATTCTTAACGGCATTTTTCGGAGTTATACTTTTCGTAGGCGGCCGCGAAATAATGTTTGCTACAATATTACATATAAGAACATTATGTACCGGGTGTCCCAATAAGAATGGCTCTCGGCCATATCTCAGGAACCGTTTATAGTACAGCTTTGAGAAAAAAAAATTTATAACAAAAGTTGTCGCGGGAAAAGCCTGGAAATTATTTTCATAATTGTAGGTCCACCGCTAGAGGTCGTAATTGAATACCAAAAATTAAAAAATATAAATTTTACAAAATTTGCATAATGAAAGTGCACTGGAAATCCGATAATCGTATTCTTCATAAAATTCTGCGTATATTTGATTTCACAAGTTTAAGTCTACCTTTACAAATAAGGGGTATGGGTAAGTGGGAACCTTGTTATGAAAAAAATGGCTGTAAGTCCGGTTCTGCTAAATCGAATTTTGCAAACTTGGTCTTGTTGAAACCAAATATTTTTCGTCAATGTAAGAGTTATAATTTCGAACCAGCCTAATAAGTAATATTCCAGCTAGGAGGCGTTATTTAATTTTTTTCAGAAATCTAGTTTTCTTTGGAAAATATTAAATAGAAGTATGCATTATTAATCCTGTATTATAAAATTAGATTAAATTAGCAATAGAATAGCGAAAACCGCATGTCGATACCTTTATTCTATCTCGAGATATCTTACGAAACGTGTAAATTTTAAACATAAGGCTAAGCCCACACGCGATAATTTACGACGCCGTAAGAGCCGTAAATCTGGCAAGGCATTGTTGTAGATGAAATAGGAGTTAGGCAACCAATGCCTCGTCAGGTTTACTGCTCTTACGGCGCCGTAAATTATCGCCCGTGTGGCCTTTCGCTTTACCGTTACTGTCACCGGTAAATTAAGTTAAGGAAAAGTAGTGTGCTATGGAAAATACAAAGAAACATTTTCCAGATGTTAACGTATATAAATATAATTAATTAAAACAGCAATAAGACAAACAACGCAAAATATAACAAAGAAATAAACACAGCTACTTAGTGACGACCTAAATGTTCAAATTGTTGCCCATCATTTTACTACATTACTCAAGAAAACATTTCGAGAGCAGAAATTGAGACTGCTGTTCAATCTACTCTAGAAAGAGTAAATGCTTGCATCGAAAATGATGGGCAACAATTTGAACAATTAGGTCATCACTAAATAGTTGTTTTTATTTCTTTGTTATATTTTATAGTGGTGTTTGTCTTATTGTTGGCTTTAATTAATAGGGCTTTTCAACGCTTCTCATTTGTTTCGAGCCTGTGTCATAATATCGTATAATTCGTCTATAATATTAATGTACTACATATAACAGAGGTTCGAAAGAAATGAGAAGCGCTGGAAACCCTATTATATACGTTGATATCTGGAAAATGTTCCTTTGTTTTTTCCATAGCACACTACTTTTCCTTAACTTCATTTACCGGTGACAGTAACAGTTACGTTTTTAAATTTACACGTTTCGTAAGATATCTCGAGATAGAAAAAAGATATCAACATGCGGTTTTCGCTATTCTTTTGCTAATCTGGCCTAATTTTGTAATATAGGATTAAAAATGCATACTAGTATTTAATATTTTCCAAAGAGAACTAGATTTCTGAAAAAAATTAAATAACGAATCCTAGCTGGCATACTACTTAGTACGCTGGTTCAAAATTGTAACTTTTACATTGACGAAAAAGAGCTGTTTTCAACAAGACCAAGTTTGCAAAATTCGATTTAGCACAAGCGGGCTTATAGCCATTTTTTCATAAAAAAGTTCCCATTCACCCCTACCTCTTATTTGCAAAGGTGGACTTAAACATGTGAAATCAAATATGCGCAGAATTTTATGAAGAATACGATGATCCGATTTCCAGTGCACTTTCATTAGGCAAATTTTGTAAAATTTATATTTTTTAATTTTTGATATTCAATTACGCTCTCTAGCGGCGAACCTACAATTATGAAAATAATTTCCATACTTTTCTCGCGACAACTTCGGTTATAATTTTTTTTTCTCAAAGCTGTTCCTGAGATATGGCCGAGAGCCATTCTTATTGGGACTTGGGACACCTGGTACATATGCGCACATATACAGTCGGAAAAATGAAAGAATACCCATGAACGATCACATCAATCACTTATTTTGTATTTGCTGTCGTTTTCTAAACGCTCTGAGCTTCGCTGGTGTCGCTCCTAGCGGTTACTAATTCAACTTTCACCGGTAATTTTTAAATTTATTATTTAATTGTTATCGCTTAATATTTACAACGCTAAAAAGTAATTAAATTGTAATAGATTTTTTTAAGATTTTGCTAATCATTTTGACGTTCTATTGATGAAATATTGATTTCTTACTTCGGATACTTTCACAATAATTATCATGTAGATGGCGCCAAGATTAATATATAATTACATATTACAGAACATTAAAAAACGCAAATTCAGTATTTAAAACGTAAGTATATTTAAGGTAAAAATATATACCACAGTTTTGATCAACTAATATTTTTTATACACTCCTGGCCAAAAAAACCTGGACACCTTAAAAATAGGTCATTTTTGATGTCACGTATCTCCTAAACCTGTGGTCCGATTTTAGTGATTTTTTTAATATGTTATAGCCTTATTCTTTAACAATATCGCTGTGATAATATTGTTGCTAGACAGGTAAATTGTCATTGTATACCGGGTGTATCAATCAAACTGTGTTTTTTTCTCAAAGTTCGCCACACCCTGTAGAATATTGTAGCATTTATAAAATACTAAAATTAAAACCCAGCTATTCCCAGTTTTCTTAACATTCTGTTTTTTGATTCATTCTCTTATGTTGGATAATAAAAAAAGTTAGGTACTTTAACAACTAGCCATGTTTTTCATCAATACAGGGAGATTTTAAATAAGTATAACAAACTTTAAGGGGTAATTTGAATGAAAAAATAATGACAGTTTGCTTTATAAACGTATGTTCGCAAATGCTTCGTTTCTGAGATACAGGGTGTTGAAATTTTTCTTACAAACTGACGACGATTTGATCTGATTTCTGGACGAACTGTAAGAAGAGTTCTGTATGAAAGTGGTTTACGCTCTCATAAGCCAGTAGCGTGCCCTAAATTAACAGCAGCTTATCGGGCTAACAGGATAAGATTTGCGAATGACCACAGAGACTGGACTGTTCAGCAATGGAGTGATGTAATGTTTTCTGACGAGTCCGGTTTTTGCTTACGATCTCCAGACGGACGCGAACGTGTACGGAGGAGACCCGGAGAACGATTTGCACCTTGCTGTATTTCACCCAGAACGCCGTTTGGTGGAGGAGGTGTTATGGTATGGGCAGGTATTTCTTTCCACGGACGCACCGAATTAATTTTTATCGAACATGGAACTCTGACAGCAGATAGATATATACGACAGTGTCTAGAGGAGAATGTTGTCCCCTACGCCCCTTTCGTTGGGGATAATTTCTTATTTATGCAGGATAATGCGCGTCCACATACTGCGCGAATCGTCATGGACTACCTAAATACTGTCGAAATTCCAGTTTTGGATTGGCCCGCTTGTAGTCCTGACATGAATCCAATAGAACATTTATGGGACGTTTTAGGAAAAAAAATTAGAAAGAGGCAACCATTGCCAGTATCAATTCAAGAGCTGAAAATAGCAATGAATGAAGAATGGGAGCATATACCGCAAGCACAAATTCAGCAACTTATTGCAAGTATGCCTAGGCGGATTGAAAGCCTCTGCAGATGTAGAGGAGGCAATACCCGGTACTAAACCAAAAGAATAGTCAACTGTGGGAAATTAAAATGATATTTTTTCTTTTCTTTAATTTTTCCAACAATGTTAATTTTTTTGCGTTGTTTATTACTTTCTTGTGGGTTACTTATTTTCCCTATTATTACTTTTTGATGTTTTAAATAAATTATTTTTATTATCTATATTTATTTCCCCCCATTTAAACCCCTTAACAGATAGAGAATTTTAAAAAACGTACAAAATGCAAGTGTCCGGAATTTTTTGACGAGGAGGGTACTGTGTAAACTAGTGTTACCCAAATGCAAGACCAAGACGAGACTTAGATAGTCTTGGTCTTGGTCTTGCGCCAGTACACCTGGTCTTGGTCTTGGTATTGCGCTCCCGGTCTTGGTCTTGGTCTTGCAGCAAGAGTCTTGCAAGTCTCGCAGTTGCCCATTAGCATATTGCATATCTTAGAACAACGTAACAGAGTAGGTACATTTTAAGATTGAATATCATAGCCATAGGAAAAACCAACCAAATTAATAAATATCTGACACCGGGGGGGTTGAACCAACGGTGTAAATGATCCGTGCCCATATTCTAACTAACTAAAGTTTATTAGAAACATGCATTTTTTAGTGTATTTACTATTCACTATCTGTGATTTGAAAAGCATTCAATTCGGTGACAGATCTGCACAGTATGTTAATGCCAGTTCTAATTTTTATCCACTACGTTGGGTTGGAAAGACCAGTATGGGTTTCAGATTTTATGGCACGTCAGCTGCTTCACAAGCAAAGTGAAACTTACTCTTCAATATCTCACTTGTTAGCCTTATATATAAGGCTATATAGCCGTATTCGTTAACAATATCGCCGGAAAAATGTTGTTGCTAGAGTGGTAAAGTGTCATTGTATACCGGATACCGGGTATACCAATCAAACTGTGTTCTTTCTCAAAGTTCGCATCATTTTGTGGAATATTCTAGCATATAAAATACTGAAATTAAAACCCAACTATAGTCTAATGTTTTCGTAACATTCTGTTTTTGATTCATTCGCTTATGTTGTATAACAAAAAATTTAGGTATTTTATCAACTAGCCATGTTTTTCATTAATACAGGGTGTTTTTAAATAAGTATGGCAAACTTTAAGGGGTAATTCTAAACAAACGAGTCATGTTACGTATGCATGCCAATGGTGAATATTAAATTCTTAATTGTATGTCAAAAATGCGCAATAACTACCTCATAAAACTCACCAAATTTCATTTGCATATCTCAACCGGTTTTAGAGCAATAAATAAATCCTAAGTTTGTAAGAAAAATTTTAATACCCCTATTTCGGAAACGAAGCATTTGCGGACATACCCTCCTATTAGAGGTGAAACTCACAAAGTGCACTTTTTTGAGATTTTGACATTTTCATCCATTTGAACTCAATACGGTACTGTCCAGCTCTGTAGAAATCAACTGGGGCTCTATTCTAATTGCTGAGATAATTTTATGGTATACTTCACTGAGTGCATGATTGTGAATTTCGGTTTCAAGGTAAAACTCATTAAAACTTATTATTGCCCTTAGTGAATTTTTCCTTACAATCTGGAGTGCTGAATCAGTAATACATATTATTTAGTGATCTTTCAAACAATACATTATTAAACATAACTGTTTATTATTTTTGTGTTCATTATCTATTCGGCGATTGATTAAAGAAATGAGCTTATATTATTTCTTTGTAGCAAATATTTTACATAATCTATTTTGCGATCAAGCAGGCGACTTGTGTGTTATATTGTATTGTTGAAACTGTATATTATTCGTGTGCATTACCTGTTCGGCGATTGATTAAAAAAATATGGGTTTAAATTTCTTTGTAACAGATAGCCTATGCTTACATAATGAATATCATTATCTATTTTATGGTTAAGCAGGCGACTTTTGTGGCTGTCGCCGAAAATAATGGCATTTATTTTCAAACAACGAAACATATTGTTCATTTTTTAAAGAATAGACGGTTATTTTTGATAGATCGTTAGTAGTTGTAAGTCAGCAAAATTTTGTATAGGTACCTTTGTATGTATAAAATGTATGTGGATATTTTAACAGTAACATTACTTCTGTTTCTATCACATGTGATTTTCTATAGAGGCAACTGTTTTGTATAAACTTATTTATGTACTTAATAATTATTTATAAACATTGTATTCATTACCTATTTCATTTTGAATCCCAACGTCATGATACTTTATGGAGATAAATTCATTAACTTCTCAATAAGTGTAATCCAATAATTGTGTTCATGGAAAAACTCATCAAGTACAAAGTGTAGCTATTGAATTTTACCTCTAATAGGACATACCTATGTTTATAAATATCAAACTGCCATTATTTTTGGTGCTGAATTAGCCTGTAAGGTTACCATACTTATTTAAAACACCCTGCATTGATGAAAAACATGGCTAGTTAAAAAAGTACCTAAGTTTTTTATTATCCAGCATAAACGAATGAATTAAAAAACAGAATGTTAAGAAAATATGTATTTAAAAACACAGTTTTATTGGTACACTCGTACCAAAAACCTGGACAATTAAGTTCAGAGCAAAGAAATCGTCTGCTGTTAAAGATGTGCAAAATATTTTATTCTCCTATATACTCCCTAAAACGACCTTCAGTTCTAACCGCAAGACGCAAGAGTCTCGCAAGCTTAGTCTTGTTCTTGCTTAAGTCTTGCATGCTAAGTCTTGGTCTTGGTCTTGCTAAAATTAGGCGGTCTTGGTCTTGGTCTTGGTCTTGCGGAAACGCAAGAACAAGACCAAGACTGCAAGACCAAGACCGATTTTGGGCAACACTAGTGTAAACGTTAAGATGTTTTAATTTTTTTTCATAAAAACAGCGCCTCACATGAAAAAAAGGCAAGAAAGGTTTTTTGTTGCAAATTTAAGGAGGAATAGAAAAATGATTTTTAATTTAAAATATCTCAGTGGTTTACTAATTGTTTCTATAAAAAGTTCAGACCATTACACGTACGGGTCATATTACCCGTATGCGCGCCTTTGGTGAATAACAAAATTCTTAGTTGTATGTCAAAAAATACGAAATAGCTACCTCTTAAAACCCACCAAATTTAATTTTCATATCTTAACCGGTTTTAGAGCAATACATAAACCGTCAGTTTGTAAGAAAAATTTCAACACCCTGTATCTCAGAAACAAAGCATTTGCGAACATACGTTTATAAAGCAAACTGTCATTTTTTCATGCAAATTACCCCTTAAAGTTTGTTATACTTATTTAAAATCTCCCTGTATTGATGAACAACATGGCTAGTTGTTAAAGTACCTAACTTTTTTATTATCCAACATAAGAGAATGAATCGAACAACAAAATGTTAAGAAAATATGATGCTATAGTTGGGTTTTAATTTTAGTATTTTATAATTGCTAGAATATTCTACAGGGTGTGGCGAACTTTGAGAAAAAAACACAGTTTGATTGATACACCCGGTATACAATGACAATTTACCGGTCTAGCAACAATATTATTACAGCGACATTGTTAAAGAATAAGGCTATAATATATTAAAAAAATCACTAGAATCGGACAACAGGTTTAGAAGATAAGTGACATCAAAAATGACCTATTTTCAAGGTGTCCAGGTTTTTTTGGCCAGGAGTGTAATTAATGTTTTTAATTTTAATTTTAAATTAATCACTTTGACATTTATGTCAAATTTCCGGTAAACGTTTACAGACTTGTCACTACTGGCGCTCACGAATTTATAAATATCCCCTCTACGTACGAGCTCACAGCGTATAACAAACCTTTGTTATTTATAGAAAAAGACAGCAAATACAAAATAAGTGATTGATGTGATGGTTCATGGGTATTCTTTCATTTTTCCGACTGTACATATTTTTATGCATGTAGGTACATACATATATGGTATTATTAATAAATAAAAAGCAACAAATACAAAAAAGGAAGTGTAAACATTAAATTGACCAGCAGGTATACTCTTCATTGAAACACAAAATAGTAGTAGTTTTTAAAATATAGAGATGTATGAGTACAAGCTCATTAGCTAGTATTAGACTAGTCAATATGATAAAGATTGATAGAAAAACATACAGTAGATCCACATATTTACGGTTGATGTTTTAAGGGTCCATGTCTCAACTGCATAGAGAAGAGTCACAAAGCAGTTTTTTGATTTTTTCGAAAGATTTTTTGGTCTGTTCTATTCTCGATCTTATTTCTATATCAGGATTTAGACTGCTATCGATCCAACATCCCACATACTTAAATCTATTGACCTATTCTAAAATGTGCACATTTATTGTGCAAGTTTGAGGTATGTTTTGGTTTTTTCGGATTGACATCACTTTGGTTTTTAATGTTTATTTTCATACCAAATTGCTCACAGGTCGAGTTGGTCTTGTCTATGAGTCGTAGACCCATATCGGAATCCGCAATTAACACTGTATCATCGGCATATCTGATGTTGGTAATATTTACGCCATTCACCTTGACTCCATCCTTGGAATCGTCCAGTGCCTCTTTAAATAGAAACTCGGAGTAAATATTATACAGCAGGGGTGACAGAACACCTCCTTGTCTAACTCTCCTCCTATTTTCTACTTCTCCGGATGTGGAACATTCGGACCTAACTCTGGCGTTTTAGTTCCAGTACAAGTTTTTTAGTAATTTGATTTATTTTCCAACTCAACCAACTTCTTGCAAACATTCTAATAGTAGGTCGTATTTGACTCTATCAAATGCTTTTTTGAAGTCTATAAAGCATATATGCTTTATATATATATTTATAGGCTTTATAGACTTCATAGTCCTATTCTTTGGACTACGAAGTCTATAAATATATATAAAGCATATATTTATATGCTTTATGTGGCCTACTGGAAAAGGATATGAGATGGCGGAAAAACAAATAAAAATCCTCTGTTATGCTGATGACGCAATCTTAATCTCCGATAACGAGGATAACCTACAGCGAATGGCACAAACTTTCAATACAGTGGCGAAGAACTACAACATGAAAATATCAACAGCCAAGACAAAATCCCTGGTAGTGTCAAGGGAACCCATAAGATGAAAATTAGTAATTAACAACGAACTAATTGAACAAGTCTCGAGATTCCAATATCTGGGAATCGAAATATGTAGTTATGGAGATGTTAAAGAGAGCGTCCGAAAGCAAGCAAATAAAGCCAATTATGTGTCAGGATGTCTGAGGGATGTCATCTGGAGAAAAAAAGATATGAGGCTGGAAGGGAAAGTATGCATATACAAATCATGTGTAAGACCGATCATGACGTATGCGATAGAAACAAGATGTGACACAGCAGAAACCAAGAGGATACTGAGAACATCAGAAATGAGAACGCTGAGGTCAATAACTGGGAAAACACTGAGAGACAGAATACTGAACGACAGAATAAGAGACCTCTGTAACATACAAGATATAGTACGGTGGGATTCAAAGCCAACAGGGATTCGAAGCCAACAGGCAAGGGACCAACAGGAAGGCCCTTTAAAAGGTGGCGAGATAGCTGGCAGTCAACATCACAGCTACGAATACAAGCTCAAAATCGGTAAGGAACAGGTCAAGAGGCCTATTATAAGAAAAAGAAGAAGAAGAAGAAGAAGAAAAAGAATGGACTTCGATTGCCGATTTTATAATAATCTTTAAAAATGTAATACTTACAGGTGCTACCCCAAAACTATCGTAGTAGGCAACTACAGCTATGGTAGGAATTTTTCCATCGGCGCTATAACCAGACAACTGTCCATGTATGGTAGCAATCCTAGCATCAGTTCTGACAGTGGGAGTACTAGCAGAAATAATTATCTGGTATCCATTACCTGCTATAGAGTTTATCATAGCTTCAGTTGCTGACTTGCTCAGATTGTCTTCAATGTTGCTTTCAACGTCTTCTATTATGGATTTTAATTCTGGAGAATATTTTACGAAATATACTGGAATCGTGACCTCTTGTGCCAAAATTATGTTTTCTAATAGAAGAAGGTGCTAAAAGAGATTAGAAAATATAAGGATTGATGGAGAAGTGACATTAAAATAATTGCAGAATATAAATCTCGACTTTTATACATCTCCTTCTATTAAGGAATACATGGTATATCAATGGCCTATTGCCACATGAAATGTAAAAAGTTTTGTGAAAATTTATTCACTTTTCAGATTTAAATGAATATTTAAATGTAATACCTGATACTCTTCTGCTGATAAAGTTGATAAATGTTCTGGTAACATTGCCAATAGGGCTCCAGCTTTCGATTTGATATTTTTAAAACTATCAACAGTCAATGACTTAAAGTTAGTTACTACACAATGTCTAGCATTATTCCAATTAGTCAGCGATTTGGCTTCTAAATTTATACCCGCACTTCTACAACCTGAAATATTATATTTAAATAATTGATGGATTCAACCATTACTTGATGGAAATTTATTTTAATTAACAATAAGACACCACGTTTGTTTTCAATACTTCCACAAAATTTATTATAATAATGTATAATACTTAACAGGTTGACTGCCAAAAGAAGCATGCTGTGATGCATGGGCAATTTGATCCTCCAGCCACAAGAATCAACAACTGATTTTTGCTTATATGTAAATATATAGAATAAAAATATTTGCAGCTGGAAGGAACTTTTTTTTTCACTATTGTGGCAGTCTAAGACTTAATTCACTCCATAGTAAGTAATATAACTTAATAAATTTACAATAGATACAAAACAGAATCAGTCCATAAATTTTCTAGATTAAAAAATTACCAGACTGAAAAACAATGAGTTCTCCGTATTTCATAAACCTACCCATACTGACACAACTATACACAATTCATCATCCCATCCTACACAACATAAATTAGCAGCCTACCATAGCATGTTACGTAAACTGACCGAAATTCCCATGTCAAAAAATTACTTCGAGATAAAATTGACCATGATTAAGCAAATAGCAGTAAACAATGGGTACAACGAACAAACAATTAACAAAATTTTAAACCAAAAACTGTATAAGGAAGCCCTGAAATTATAGTCTTCCAGCACCACAGAAAACACCCAGTACCTTCTGCTCTATCATATATACAGGCAAAATATCAACAAAAATAGCCAAACACATAAAAAAGAAAGGAATAGCACTAGCTTTCAGAACTAATAACAACTTGAGCAAATACATTTTTTTATTTATTTATTTATTAACGAGATACCACCCAATTTAATATATACACAAAATATTATAATTATCTAGTGATACAATAAATATAGAGATATAGTAAATATGTATGACAAAAATTGGCGATGCAGCTATATAGAAAAAACAAATATTAAAATAATACAAAGTAAATAACAAATATAAATCACATAAGATTACAAAATTTTTTTAAACACTGTCTACAAACATTTTCCGAAGCGCACAGCAACAAATCAAGGTCTATTCTATTTCCATTTAGAATGATTCTACTCAGCGGAGAATGCCTACCAAAGTTGCCGCGATGAAATTTAATTGCAAAATTTTGGGATGTTCTAGTAACTCTAGAGGGAACATTAAAGTCAATTAGAGACAGTAGATCATTGGAATTAATTTTTGAATTCAGTAGTTTATGAAGAAACAAAACATCAGCATACATCCGTCTGGAAGATAGCCTAGGAACATTTAATTTATTTATAATTTCTGAGTAGGAATGGTCACTTAAAGGTTTGTGTAATTTAAAACTTAAGTACCTAATGAATTTATTTTGGACTTTTTCAAGCTTGGCTATATGGACTTCATAAGTGGGTGACCAAACAACTGAGCAATACTCAAGAACAGATCTAACTAGGGAAAAATAAATCAGTCTGATGGAATTAATGTTATGCAAACATCTAGAAGTTCTAATAATGAAGCCTAACATTTTAAATGCCTGGTTATTCACATAATCAAAATGAGCGCAAAAATTTAGTATCTCTTACAGTTGATACAGCCTTCAGTGGTTCTTCAGCTAATTTGTAATTATAAAAGAGGTTGTTAATTCTTCTACAGAAACTAATAAAGTGACTTTTCCAACATTAATGCTCATTTGGTTCCAATGGCACCATGCCATAATTTTGTTAATATCATTTTGAAGTTTTTCACAATCTGAGACAGATTCGATAATTCTATAGATTTTTAAATCATCAGCAAATAGCAGAAATTTAGAGTTAATTTGAGATTTAATGTCATTAACAAATATATTAAAAAGGAAAGGCCCTAAGTGGCTTCCTTGTGGAACACCAAATGTTACGGAAATTTCACTAGATTGAAAGTGTTTAATTTTAACAAGTTGTGTTCTGCTAGTTAGGTAACTACATAACCAGTTATACAGATTTCCCGTAAATCCAATAGCTTTAAGCTTGTTACACAACAATTTATGATTCACAGTGTCAAATGCTTTGGAGAAATCTGTATAAATAGCATCCACCTGTAGTCTCCTTTCCAAAGCATCAGATATGTATTGTGTGAAAAGTAAAATATTTGTAGAAGTTGATCTACCTGAAAGAAAACCATGTTGCTCTTCAATTAGTACATTGCATAAAGGTGTTTTAATAGAGTCGCATATTATACTCTCTAGAATTTTAGGAATAGAAGAAAGAATGCTTATTGGTCTGTAGTTAGCTATATTACTCGTGTCACCTGATTTATGAATAGGAACAATAAAACTAGATTTCCACAAACTTGGACAAATACCTGAATCAAGTGAATGAGAAAACAGAAAATATAAGGGACGGGTTAAAGTACATCTACATTTTTTTATAGTATGGGTGGAATTCCATCTGGAACAATCTGGAACATTAAGAACAATAAGAGCCAAAAGAAAAAGAAATTACAAAGTGGTGTGTACAAAAACTTACATCAGTCAAACTGGCAGAACCTTTGACAAACACCTAGCAGAACACAAAAAGGCTTTCAATAACAGAAAAACACAATATACATAATGATAGCTTAGTGTGAAAACCTCGTATCTCATTTCACAGAAAATTTTACAGGAGAGACTTTAAACTGAATTTCTGCATACTCTAACTTAAAACAAAAAAACTATCTCTACATATCTTTGATTCTGAGTATGTTTAGATCATTACACATGCATTTTTCATATATATTTTGGGTTAAAGTAGGCAGAAATTCAGTTTACAGTCACTCATGTAAAATTTTCTGTAAAATGAGATACAAGGTTTTCACACTAAGCCATAGATAAGCACTTCACCTTCTAGATCATAGATCTAGATCTTTTAACCCGTTCGCTGCCTATCACGCACCAAGTGGTGATATGGTTACTTCAGTCAGGTGTCGTTCACGTGCCAACGAGTGAGATGGTTACTTCAGTCAGGTGCTGTTCAACAAAATGGCTCCTAGCCGAGTTCCATCTTCTTCGATAGGCACGGAATGTGTTAATGAACAGTATCAAATTCTTCATATTCAAAATAAAGGACTTAAGATATCTTTATTAGAATCTATGATAGATATTATAGATACCTATAATTTTGAATGACGAACTTAAGACAAACAGCTCCCCACTCTTCAACTTATTCAATTAGAGACTTTAAAGTGAAGACATAGAGTAAAATACATCACTTCAGAAATGCACTATGCCCAAATAGCTGTAGTGACAATAATTTATAATTTATTTTGTGGGGGTATTGAAACCAAAGTTTTCAGTGTTTTATTGTTAGATGTTAAATTTAAATTTTTTCAATTAAAAGTATATAGGAGAAACATACCATGAGGTATTCCATGTAAATCATAATGTGGCATTCTATATACTGGAAATTCAGATGAGGCCAGCACAGGATTAGCTGGAGAAACTATGATGAATATTGGCAGAAAGATTAAAATGTAGTATGGCAAATAGCCTTTGAATACCTCTTCCACTTCCTGTAGCCACATTATTCCTGTATATTTTACACAAACCAATTAACTGTAACAGAAAGAAACCTTATACGGCACTAATTTAATTAATAACTGAATAAAAACTTGCAAAATATCACTTTTCTAACTAGCCTTGTGACAAAATTGACATGGCTAGCATGGATCCTAACAAGCGGATACCTATACATTCTCAGCCATCGTCCCGGCACAGGAGCGCGTGCGCGAAAACTATGTATATTTGTAATTTTAAAAATTCTCGACAATGATTATCAAATTTCAAATTATTGGTTACAATAAGAAATAATATTATTTTTCTATTTTACTAGTCTATTATAATTAATGGGTTGTCAGAGTTGTAGCCAATATGATTCAGACTAAAATAGGTACCTAGTACCTAAATAATACGTATTATTTACCTACTTTTCTGACGATAAAATTATACCTTGCAGAAGAGTAGATGAGGATCTGATATAAGGTCGATTTGCACCGATCTGTTTAATGGATAAAAACTATTGCATATGTAGCATGTTAACAATTACAAAAACAAGCAGGGTTGCCCGATCTAATCTTGTTCTAACTATAATTAATTCATAATTAAAAGTGACATTTTTTATGAATTAAAAAAAATTCGACCCGGGCAGATACTATTTTAGGTTTTTTGGATCATTCTAAACAAAAAAGGTTTTATGTAATTTTTCTCTAAAGTTGATCGTTTTCGAGTTATAAACAATTTAAAACTGAAAAAGAACGAAAGATGACAATTTTCAAGGCTCAAAAACACAAATAAAAAATATGTATCATTTTTGTAATCATCATCATCGAGTACCTAAATTCAAGTTCAAACCTTTTTCTATCAGGTCTCGATAAGAATTTTAGCCATGTTTTATCCTAAAAACATATTTTTTTAATTGTTCATATGAGAAAGGTTTCTTATGGGGAGGCGGGCATTAACAACTAAAAAACAATGTAATGAAAGTCCAAAAGACTTATCAAGAACTGATATAATAAGGCTTGAATTTGAATTTATGTTCTTTCTTGATGAATACAAAAATGATATTTTTTACTTGTGATTTTGAGCCTTGAAAATTGTCATCTTTCCTTCTTTTTTCAGTTTTAAATTGTTTATAACTCGAAAACGATCAACTTTAGAGAAAAATTACAAAAGACCTTTGTTGCTTAGAATGATCCAAAAAATCTTAAATAATATCTGCCCGGGTCGAATTTTTTTTAAATTCATAAAAAAATGTGGTTTTTTAATTAATTAATTATAGTTAAGAACAAGATTAGATAGGGCAACCTTGTTTTTTGTAATTGCTAACATGCTAATTACTTAAATCGACCTTACATCGGATCCTCTACTTCAAGGAATAATTATTATTAGAGACTGTATTTTTCATTTTATCGTCAAAAAAGTAAATAATACCTAGTCTGAATCATATTAGCTACAACTCTGGCAACCCGTTAATTATAATGGACTAGTAAAATAGAAAAACAATATTATTTCTTATTTTAACCAATAATTTGAAATTTGATAATCATTGTCGAGAATAATTAATAAAATTACAAATATACATAGTTTTCGCGCACGCGCCCTGTGCCGGGACGATGGCTGAGAATGTATAGGTATCCGCTTGTTGGATCCTATGTAAATTGGAGCAGAATGAATTGTCATTCTTTGTAAAAAGGGATTACTGGCAACGTCGCAACGAATGTACCCGAAGTTGTGCGAAGATCAATATTTATTTGGTTGATCTGACAAGGGAAGGACAGTTAGAGAATTCAGTACTGACAACGTGACAACATAAGATAACTGAGAAACGGTGATATTTAATTTTATTTTTATATATTTGATGAAGATGAACTTATTGTATAATTAATTAATAATAGCTTTGGTACATTCACTGACGACGCGTTTAGCTAATTCTCCAGGAAGTAATAAACGTATGGCTTAAACGGGAAACTTCAACAGCGATTTTTTATAAAATATCATTTACAAAAACAAAAGTGTTCATACTAGTCACAGTCAGCTTTACTGAAAATACCAAAATGGGTGCGTTCGGACGACCATAGCGGCTGGCGGTCAGCAGAAATCGGCCGAGTGGTTGTATCCAGCCGTGATAGGGAAAGCTTAAGGCTACGGCTCCACGGGCGGGAAATTGACGCTAGCAGTAGCAGTAAAATGAATTTAAGGTTCCACGAAACGGAATAGGGATAGCCGAACTGTACCGACTACAGGACTTGTGCGTAGTCGGTTCAGTTCGGCTATTCCCATTCCGTTCCGCGGAACCTTAAGTTCATTTTACTGCTACTGCTAGCGTCAATTTCCCGCCCGTGGAGCCGTAGCCTAAGTAAATCTCTCAGCGGCTGGCTTCCAGCCGTGACGTCTGACAGCTACTGCTGGCTCAGCTGTCCAGCCGCTGTGGTCGTACTTGTTTCTACGTTCATAAAATAATAGCAACTTTCCTTCCTATTTTGCTTCTTTTTCTTATCGGTATTTAAAATACTCTTCAGAGCTTTTGCTCCTTTTTTAGCGGTTTTGCCATTAGTTTTAGGAGGCATTGCAAATAAATGTAAAAATTTTATTTTTTTTAAATTACACAAAAAACCGGTAAAACACGAAACTCAAAACAAAGAGCGCAAAGTTATATCTACTGTGGTTTTGTTTTGACTCGTGACGTAGACTGTCAATGTCATTGACATTTTCGTTTGTAAATAACAAATAACAGTAAAGTAAAGAATAAAAATTGAAGAATTTTATATGATTCCTTTAATTTTCGTCTTCAAATAGCATATAAGTTATATTCTGAGTTTATAAAATTAACACCATGCCTACGATAATATTGCTGGACGTGTCTCTTTCTATGACGAGGCCTGTTCAAGTTGGTGAGGGCTTTGAAACAGTCTCAAGAAAGCAACTGGCGGAATTAGGGATTAATGCATTTTTGGATTATCTTAGCATACATTCCAAATTAGAGTTTATATCTTTGGTAAGTCCTTATACTTATTTTGATCATGTCTTTTTTTTTTTTTCAAACAAGGGTACCTGAGCAATGGTCTGAAACTGTTTTTTGTGGCTTGTTTAATTTAGTAAAGACACGTATCCATTATGTTGGTGCTCCGCGCTTCGCACAACTACTTCAACTCCAATCGATACGGCATGCTCTACTCATCTAAACCACATTCAAATAGCAAATTCCCAACTATAAACAAATGCATGTGTTACTACTATTGGTTACTATTCGCCGTCTCATTCGTCAAGAGGCTGTTAAATGTAATTTATTGCCCTAAACGAGGCGGATTCTCATTTTACAGATCCAAACTGGTCAGTCTGCAAATTCAAATTGTAGGTAGCATGTTGGTTTTTAAGATACACTTCAGGACGACCCTGTTTAGCTTCCATGCGCGTTTGTTTACAGTTGGGAATATGTAAAATGAATGGACTTTATGTATAAACCACCACTGATTGGAGCACAGAGGCAGATCGTGAACTGTTGCACCGGGGGGAGCTCCAATGTATCCACTATGTGAAGCAGTTGCAGGAGCACCAACATAATGAATATGTGCCCATATATTATGGTTATGGGATTTAGCCACAAGTATTGTTGTCATTAAAATTAAATCAGAAACAGAGACTTTAAGAAATCCCATATAGATATCATCATCATCATGGTGCTACAGCCCTTAGAGGGCCTCGACCTTCTCAAGCATTCTACGCCATTCTGTTCTGTCCCTTGCCTGCACTTTCCAGTTGCCGACTCCGATCTTCTCGGCATCTTGTGTTACCCCGTCCATCCACCTCAACTTTGGTCTACCCCGTCTTCTCATTCCCACGGGTTGAGCTGTTAGAATCCTTTTTATCATGTTCGTTTCAGGGGCTCGGGCTACATGTCCTGCCCACTGCAGGCGATTTCGCTATTATAGTGATAATATCTTTTCCACCAAGCATTTGCTTGTAGATATTCTGCAGTTCAAAGTTATATCTACGCCTCCATATTCCGTTCTCACAAACCGCTCCGAATATCTTGCGGAGTACCTTTCTTTCAAAAATTGATAGAGCAGATTCATCTGTTTAGTTAGCGTCCATGCCTCTGAACCATATGTGAGAACGGGGACCATCAATGTTCTATACAGCCTTATACGAGTTTTTTGAGACAGATGTTTGTTAGATAAGTACTTTGATAGACCATGATAACTCCTGTTTGCAATTATTATTCGCCTTTTTATTTCCACAGATGTGTCATTATTGGGGTTAACCGATGTCCCTAGATATATGAACTCTTTGACTGCTTCGAAGTTTTGGTCATTGATGATTAGATCTGCATGAACATTTCCAGCTCTTGTGTTTGTGTTGGTCGCCATGAATTTTGTTTTATTTTGATTTATATGTAACCCCATTAGTTCTGCTGCTGCTACTAGATCGGTTAGGATTTCCGCAGTTCTCGCCCTGGTTCTTGTTATAATGTCCACGTCATCTGCATATGCAAGAATTTGGACTGATCTATTAAATATTGTTCCTCTGCTATCTAAATTAGCGTCTCACAACTTTTTCTAAGGCTACATTAAAAAGCTGACACGCCAGTGCATCTCCCTGCCTTAACCCCTTATGTATTTCGAATGGGGTTGACGAGTCGTTTTGAATTTTTACTGCTGATAGCATCTTCGCCATTGTCACTTTTATCATAGATATGAGTTTTTTTGGAATTCCCAACTCATTCATTGTAAAGACTTGGTCTTAAGACACTGTCATATGCCGCCTTAAAATCGACAAAAATATGGTACATATCTATATACTCTTGCGCTTTTTCGAGGATCTGTCGTAGTGTAAAGATCTGGTTAATGGTTGAACATCCACGCCTGAATCCTGCCTGATATTCTCCTAGAAACGTTTCGGTATAGGGCTTCAATCTCTCGTGTAGGAAGCTTTCCTAAAAACTTAAAAATTAGCTCTATTACACCGGTCCCAAAAACCCAAGTGAAATCAGAAGTATCTGCATATCGACCAATCAATACACTGCCTTGTATAGAGAAGGTACTTGAAAAAGCCGTTTACAACCAAATAATTGAATACTTTAATAAAAATAATCTTTTTCTCGGCAATCAGTCTGGGTTTCGAAAGGGTCACTCATGTGAAACAGCAATACAACTTACCATCTCGAAGTGGAAACTACTTATTGATAACAATAAATTTGTAGTAGCTGTATTCTTAGACTTTAGAAGAGCTTTTGAAACTATAGACATAGATTTGTTAATTAAAAAATTGAGGTACTACGGTTTTAAACAAAGTGTTATAAAATGGTTTAACGAATATCTCACAAAAAGAACTCATTATGTGCAGTTAGGCCAAAGTAAATCAACAGAACTACCTAATTGTTTTGGTGTACCACAAGGCAGTGTACTTGGAGCATTATTATTTATTATTTTCATCAATGATGTAAATTATGTTGAGGGTCTGGAATTTATTAGTCTTTTTGCAGATGACACATTAATTGTATGCAGTGGTGATGATATTGTGGAGGTTGTTAGAAGGATGCAGTGTTTGTTAAAAAGAATTGAGGTATTTTTGGATGCTAACAAGTTAAAACTTAATGCGAGTAAAACAAAGTCAATGATAGTCTCTAGCCGATATAAATTAAATAATATAAGTATGGAAAATTTGAAACTAAAAGTTAATAATGAATGCATCAAATGGGTCAATGAAATTAAATATCTTGGATTTATACTGGATAGCACACTCTCTCTGAAACCTCATTTTCAATATATTTGCAAGAAAATATCTAAAAAATTATTTTTCTTTAATAGAATTAGCAAAGATCTATCATTATTTTCAAGGATCACTGTATTTAGAAGTATAATTCAGCCCCATTTTGACTACTGTTCAAGTGCTTTATATTTAGGTGATAAAGGATCAATTCAATCATTGCAAATTTTGTATAACAGAGGTATGAGAACAATTCTTCGATGCAATCGCTACACGCCAATTGAGATGATGTACTCTACTTTAGGTTGGTTTTCAGTTCAACAAAGGCTTTACTACCTTACTATGGTTTTCATTTTTAAATTAAAAAAAGGAATGCTGCCTGCATATCTTAATGAATATGTTACATTGAGGGGTCAAGTTCATTCATATACCATGAGAAATATTGAAGATTTTGATATTCAAAAAACTAATAAACATAGCACAATGACATCCCTGTTTTACAAATGTATGAATGAATTTAACCATCTTCCCCCCAGTGTTAAGAATGCACTGACAGTTCAAATTTTTAAAAAATTACTAAAGACATATATTTTACCTAGATAAAAAAATAATTTTTAATAAATCTGTATGTGTTGTATAATATTGCATGTATTGTATATTGTATTTAATTAAGCAAATTCATATTTAAATATTGTTAGTAGGATTTCTATTTCAATAAAGAATTTCAATTTCAATTTTGTAAAATGTTTGACAATATCTTGTATGCTGTATTTAGGAGAGTTATTCCGCGGTAATTATTGCATTCCAGTTGGTTTCCCTTTTTGTGTAACGGGCATATTAACGACGTTCTACACCTTCGGCAAAGAATTAAGGATTTGCATGAAATTTTAGTATGTTATAGTTTACTTCAAAAAACTAAGATTTGATTTTTTAAAAATTGTTTTACCGTGCCGTTTAATTACTATTAAGGGTCAAAGTTAAGTTTTAACATGGGCTCTTATGGGAATTCTTAAAAAGTTAATAACTTTTGACCCAAATTTACGATTTTTAATTATTTGTGCTTAAATGAAAGGTTTTTTTGTAAGGAATAACATATTAAAAAATGAGGATTGTTTACCGTACCATTTATTTTTAATTTATTTATTATAATTAATTCCGTAATTTATTCCGTAATTTCAGTAATTTATTATAATTTATTTTTATAAAGTATTCAATACTGAAACATATGATTTGAGTATTCTGCTATAAATGCATTGTTACCAACTTTCGCTTGCATATAAGTTTTCCCCTCTTTCCTCTGAGAGGCATACCCCGGAACGAAGGTGTAGAATGTCGTTAAGCCTAAACTCCATTCTTCAGGCATTTGCTCCTCAGACCAAATTTTACAAACAATTTCTCGCATCACCTTGGTGATCTGCTCTCCACCGTGCTTAAATAACTCTGCTGGGATGCCATCGCTGCCTGGAGATTTGTGGTTCCTTAGTTTTTCACTTCATTTCATTTCCCATATGGATATACCAGTTCCAAAGAGTAACAAGTCTGAATTTTATTGATTTGGAGTTACGTATTGGAAAGTGCTTCAATAACCAATATTTATTTATTTTATTTATCAACGGGCAAGCCCAATTACAATTAATGTTAAACTATAAATTCATAATACTGACTATATCTACGGTTACAATACAAAAAGTTAATCTGTATTATTATACAATGCAATACAAAAGTTATCTATATCTATTATCTCTATCTCTATTACTCGTGCCAAGAGTACACAAAACCTGATGCAAGAATGAGCCAAAGGTTGCAAAGAAATCTATGTTGTCATATTGATTGGCTAGTCTAGCCAGTGGCGGCTCGTGGCTTTAGGGACAGGGTCAGCAAGGTTTTGTCTCCTCAGATAGGTATGCCATCTAATTAAAAGGCTTCAATTTCATAGAAGATTTTTGGTTTTTGTTTTTTTTTATTATTTTTTATTTTTTTTTTTTGTTTTTTTTGTAAACCTGTTTATAAATTAACTCTAGTCTATGTTGTTTCGAAGTAGCAAAATGGGTTATAACGTCATTGTAAAATTTATTATTGTTTTGGAGCACGGTTCTTAGACATAAGAACTACTAACATAAGTCTAATAACCATGGTTTTGGAGAGGTTTTAAAAGTTTTTTTCTATTGACATTTGAGACAAGTTTGACATTCTCTCTTGTTTCATGGTGTGTCGACAATACGTTTTGACTTTTTTGAGACAAGAGAAATCCCGTTCATTTGAGGCAGAATTTGCCCACATTTGAGCATAATAATTTATTAAATTCGGGAACAGTTTGTTGTACCTAATGAATTGCAGTATATAAAATTAAACATATTTTGTAACTTATCCCACCTTCCGAAAATATTGTAGCGTGATTAGTGTAATTACTTCTAATTACAATAAAACTAGCGGTTCGTAATTTATATACGACTTTATTTATATAAGTTACAGACGAATTTATCTTATACACTTTAGCTTAAGACTAACTCTATTCACAAAAATTATGCCTTATATATCCTAGTCGTTATTCTCGATCATTCCGGGCTAAGCCAGCTCTCCGACTATCGTGTGACCTTCCAACAACCGCGCATCGGTTCCACGTATAGCGTGCTTCGCTCTAGACTTTTCTCGGCTTACGCCTTGCGGCTGGTGACTCATTGTTTTGCTACATTGCTCCCCTCTTAAGATCTGAGCGTCCCGATCAGCAACTCTAGATGAAGGCCCAGGATGGCGGAATCTACACGACTCTCCAGCTTTGCATACACCCTTCAAGAAGAAATAACAGTCTACTGTCTTTGAAGGATCCGACATCTTCGGGTTCATGCAACACACAGTAATTCGTACGCCAGTTTCTCTGAAGACCACTTCAAGCATGCTTCTCACAATCTTCCAATCCAGATTTTGTACTGCATGGCCTATTTCTGGTAAAGCCAAATCTTTGATGTCATAATTACACACGATTTTCTTCAAATTACATAGAGCACGCCATATGTTCTCATAGCTTGGCGTGTCCGTATAAGACTTCCTGGTCACCATATACAGCAAAGATCGAGGACCATCTTCCAATCGCAGTACTCTTCCAATTTTAGGCTGCTGATTTCGTAACTCGTCCAGGCGGCCGAACTTTCTATTGAATACGGACGAGATTCCTTTAGTCATCTCGAGGTCTTGGGCAACACAGTGGGCTAGAGAGACGTTTTCTGGAACACCAAACAGATCTTGCTGAACTTCTGTGGTCACGCCGAATCTAGCACTCTTTCTTTCTGCGTAATTTGACATAAATTCCTTAAAACTTGGCTGTGCGGCATCTTTCATTTCCTGTTGGAGGACTCGGGCTTCTTCTGTTTCATTGGAGCCAGCATATGGTGCAAGACGATTTATGTGAATAACTTTTGGTTTACCGTTTGGCAACTTCTTAATTCTGTATATTACGTCATTTATTTTCTTCTTAACTTCATACGGACCTTCCCATTGTCTTTGCAGTTTAGGACACAGGCCTCGACGACGTTGTGGATTATAAAGCCAGACAAGATCACCTACTTCGAAGCTTTCATTCTTGCAGCGAGAATCATATTGATCTTTCATTCTGTCACTGGCTATCTGGATGTGTTGTCGGGCAAGTTCATGAATGTTGTTCATTCGTAACTTCAGGCGGTCTACGTATTCTTCGCCTGCAACATATTCCTCGGAAGGTCTGCAGCCAAACTCTAGGTCGCAGGGCAAACGAACTTCACGACCCAACATCAGGCAGGTTGGTGTTTGACCTGTAGTTTCATTCACGGCCGAGCGGTAGGCCATCAGGAATAAATGAATGTGTTGGTCCCAATCTCGCTGATGTTCAGATACAACTTTGGACAAGTGTTTACCCATCGTTCGGTTCATCCTCTCGACCATTCCATCTGATTGAGGATGCAGGGGTGTTGTTCTGGTCTTATTGGCACCAATCAATTTACAAACGTTTTGGAAAAGAGCTGACTCAAAGTTTCGCCCTTGGTCGGAGTGGATCTCCAAGGGAACACCAAATCGGCTGAAGAATTCTTTAACAAGTACCTCTGCAACGGTAGCAGCTTCTTGATTTGGTAATGCATAGGTCTCGGTCCATTTCGTAAAATAATCCATGGCTACCAGGATGTATTTATTTCCAGCATCAGTTTCTGGAAATGGACCTGCAATGTCGATTGCTACTCTTTCCATAGGACTGCCAACATTGTACTGTCTCATGGGTGCTCTCTTTTTACCAACTGGACCATTACCGGATGCACACAGTTCACATTTCTGGCACCATCTTCTTACATCATCTTTACAGTTCACCCAATAGAACCGTTCTCGAACCTTTTGCAGAGTCTTCGTAATACCAAAGTGTCCACCTGATGTACCGTCATGCAACTGACGCAATACTTCTGACACTTTACTTTTAGGTACAATCAACTGAAGCTTAGATTCTGTACCATCATCGTTCTCAAAGGTTCTGTACAGAAGATCATCTTTTAGTATCAGGCAATTCCATTGGCTCCAGTAGGCCTTGACTTCCGGACTACATGCACTAATGTTTTGCCAACTAGGTCTCTCACCTCGACGCATCCAATCCAATACTCTTTTTATACATGGATCGTCTTCTTGGGCTTCTTGTAACTGTTGTGGCTGCCATTGCTCATTAACGACGGTAGTTCGTCTCACAGGGCAAAGCTGTTCATCTACTTTAAGCCGGTGATTACAACTTTCACTGCATGGCCGTATCGAGGAAGCATCTGTATTTGAACCAACTCTTCCAGCCCTCTTCATGCGTCTCTTCGGCATCGTGTCACGAATCACCCTCCGTACCATTTCCACCAAACGTTCATCTTTTCTCTTATCGCCTTTTTCCACGGTTATTACTCGATTGTTTCGTGAAGCTTGGCTAGCTGCTTCGTGTTCCAAGGCAATAGCAAGTGCTTCATCTAAAACTTTCGGCCTTGCTAGTCGTAAAGCTTTCTGTAGTTCATTATCTTTCAGCCCATTGACGAAGGTATCTACTGCAATTTCTTCTAAAACGCTGTCTGGCACCTCTGGATAAGCCAACCGCACCACACGAGCCACATCTGCTTCAAATTCTTGCAGATTCTCACTTGCTCGTTGACTTCTACTTCGCAGTTGTGCTTTGTATACTTGTTGTAGATGGGCATCTCCATAGCGTTTTTCTAGACGAGTGAACAAGGTCTGGTAACAATTTTCTTGACCCTTAGGAATTGATCTTAATATATCTGCAGCATCACCTCGCAAAGCAGCAGTCAAGGAAACAGCCTTTTCCTGTTCGGTCCAATGATTGGCGGTCGCAATAGCTTCAAATTGTCTAAGATATATGGACCAAGAGGACTTTCCATCGAATGGTGGTAATTTGAATCTCATATTATGCGACGTTTCGTCTCTCGGTAGTTCATCTTTCACTACCGGATCTAACGCTGCTGCATTAACTGATGGTTGTACTTTTGTATCGGTTATCATGCTCTCTAGTTGTTTGATCTTTTCTTCTACGGTCTCTACACTTTTCTGCATCTTATCGAATGTTCTAGAAACTTCTTCAAATTTCTCATTGTTCTGTTTACAAACTTCTTCTAGTTTTTCGTTGTTTTGCCTACAGACCTCTTTAATTATTTGAGAAGTCTCATCGAATCTTTTAGCAACATTTTCGAATTTCTCGTCGCTTTTTCTACTAACTTCTTCAAGTTTCTCGTCGCTTCTTCTAGAAGTTTCATCGATCGTTTCAGAAACAGTTTTTAATTTCGATAAGATTACTTGTTCTGCTGACTGGAAGTGGAACGTCTTTGGGTCTTCTCCGTTCTTCGTGAGGACATCCTCGAGTCGTGCTTGTAGGACTATCTTGAGCCCACTGCTGTCCAGATCCCGTTCCTCGAGCTGTTCACGGAGCTGTTTTACTGTAAGTTCTTGTAGCAACATCTTTGGTCGGCACACACGTACTTTCCAAAATGTCTTTTAACAGTCTTTCCGAATACCGAACAATCAACGCACTTTAACTATTCCCGACGAATAAAGTCCAAAAGTATTTTAAAGTCTTTCCGAATACCGAACAATTAACGCACTCCGGTTATTCCCGACGAATAAAGTTCAAAAGTCTTTTAAAGTCTCTCTGTAATTCACTTATTTATATCGCACTAAGTTAACCGAACACCGACACCAACTGTAGCGTGATTAGTGTAATTACTTCTAATTACAATAAAACTAGCGGTTCGTAATTTATATACGACTTTATTTATATAAGTTACAGACGAATTTATCTTATACACTTTAGCTTAAGACTAACTCTATTCACAAAAATTATGCCTTATATATCCTAGTCGTTATTCTCGATCATTCCGGGCTAAGCCAGCTCTCCGACTATCGTGTGACCTTCCAACAACCGCGCATCGGTTCCACGTATAGCGTGCTTCGCTCTAGACTTTTCTCGGCTTACGCCTTGCGGCTGGTGACTCATTGTTTTGCTACAATATTTAGATCAGCATATAAAACTGTTAATTCATTTTCTTATTTTATTTGAATAAAGAATGATGGATAATTTTTAATGAACTTGTCTAATAGATATTTTGAAAATTCCTTGTAAATAATAATTGAGTTATCCTTCCGCTCAAAAAGGTCCGGAACATTGTTTAAATAATCAAAATGTCAAAAAATTAAGAAAAACTTTGATTTTTTTCTTCGTTTTTTGATTTTAACTTTCAAAGTATTTACTTCTGAGAAAAGTTACACTGACATAAAAGACACAACTAAATTTCCTACAATATAGGATTGGTTAAAAATTTTAAAAAGTGTCATCCTTGTTACAATACAGCAATAATTGCGAAAAAACATAAAAAATAAGTATTCGCATTTTACGTTTTTCAACCATTTATGCTAACACTTACGACCTTCATATTTTAACCAGAAAACCTTTATGATATAATAAAACAATACTGTAAATTTCATTAAGATCGATTCAAAACATTTTGCAAAATAAATTTTGCAATCTGGCTTTTGCAAAAAAAATTAATTTTTTCAAAATGTTTCAGTACTGACAATAAAGCAGATAGCAAGTTGAATTTTTTTACATATAGAAGATAGGTACATTATTCTTCTATACGTAAAAATAAATTCAACTTGCTGTCTGCTTTATTTTCAGTTCTGCAACATTTTGAAAAAATTAATTTTTTTGCGAAAGCTGGATTGCAAAATCTATTGAACCGATCTTAATGAAATTCACAGTATTTTTTATTATATGATATAGTTTTTCTGGGTAAAATTATGAAGGTCATAAGGTGTAGCATAAACGGTTGAAAAACGTAAAATGCGAATACTTGTATTTTATGATTTTTTCGCATTTATTGCTATTTTGCAACAAGGGTGACAATTTTTAAAATTTTTAGCTAATCCTTTATTGTAGAAAATTTAATTACGCAACTTTTATGTCAGTGCAACTTTTCTCGAAAATGAATACTTTTAAAGTTATAATCAAAAAATGAACAAAAAAATCGAATTTTTCCTTTATTTTTTGACATTTTGATTATTTAAACAATGTTCCGGACCTTTTTGAGTGGGAGGATAACTCAAATATTATTATATGAGTTATTTTCAAGCAACTTCTGCAAACAAATATGAGTCACCTCTCAACGTCCAAATTAAATCTCAACGTCCAAGTACGTGTTTTGTTGCCGTTTGCAGATCACCGCTGTGCTCGGCAGATTGTTTTTCTGCCGTACCTGTCATTCAAATAAATACGGGGAATGTATAATTGGTTGCCTATCGGCTAATATTCCATAGCGTCTTATTACAAGCAAATGCTCAACTGGGTACGGCTAGCCGAAGCGGGCCATGAATTCACACAATCGCAGTCGGGTGTATGGCTGGCTAGGATCCTTAATTTGAAAAATCTCTTACGCACAGCGCACAGGGATCACTTAACGTATCAGATCCTTCGAATTCTTTTAAAAACAATGAATAAAATTTAGTCTGTATTATCTCAGATATTTTTTTTGTTTCACAGAAACGAATATCATCAACTCTGATTAACTTATATATTTAAAAAAATCTATAATGTGTCCATAAATGTGTGGGTCGGCACTGCCGACCCTGCCGATCCTGACCAGCCGCCACTGAGTCTAGCAGTTCTTGAAATGAAGTTGTTAAATCCATAGTTAGTGCGATGTATAGGGTAATGGAAACTAGATATAGATCTGGTAGGTCTAGATAGAACATGTATATTAATTTTATTGAGCAAAGAAGAAGCAGCAGCTCTACCATGCAGAATATTGTAAAAGGTAATAAAATCTCTCTTCTTATGAGCCATAGAAATGGGTGGCATATTTAATGTAGCAAGTAAATCTGCATCATTGTAGTTGTCCAAGATGTTTAATCTGAAAGTAATCTGTTTAAGGAATTTATGCTCAACACGACACAAGGTCTCAACATGCATACCATAAAAAGGTGACCATACACAGGACGCATACTCAAGATGGGGACGGACAAGAGAGCAATAAAGCGTTTTTAAGGCAGTAATCCCAGTAAAATCCTGTGTGCTTCTTCTGGTTAAGCCAAGCATCTGAAATGCCTTGTTGACTACATTATTTAAGTGATCAGAAAGTTGTAGAGTTGCATCCAAAGTAACACCAAGATCCTTGATGAAAGTTACAGTATCTAGGCAATGCTGTCCAATCTTGTATTCAAAATTGATTGGGGATCTAGATCGAGAAAACATAATGGCTTTGCATTTAGATGGATTCAGACTTATCCCATTTCTTGTACACCAGTCCAACAAATTGATTAACTCATATTGAAGTTTATCACAGTCATTGGGAGATTTAATCAGACAGCTCAATTTTAAGTCATCTGCAAACAGCAAAAAAAGGGAAGAAGAAAAACATTCGTGAATATCGTTTATAAAAATGTTAAACAGAAGAGGCCCAAGATGTGATCCTTGAGGAACCCCTGAAGGAACAAGAATTGATTTTGATAGAAAATTACCAAGATAGATAGATAGATAAATTTACTGATCTTTTTGTATCATTTACATGACATAAGACAAGTCACAAACATGGTATACTTATAGTACAATAAGTAGGTTATTAAAAAATACTACACTAAAGTAAACTAAAGTTATCTTATTAAAAACATTAATGGTAACAAACATTTAGTAGAGAACAAGATTACGAGACTGATAAAATATTGTTAAAAGTATAAAAATATCGGAATCAGTTGCTAGCTATTGTTCCAGCCAATGAATTCGTCTAGAGAATAAAAACAATGTTCAGTTAAAAACAACTTTAACCTGGTTTTGAACTTGTTGAAATGCAATATTTCTTTTATTGAATTTGGTAGCAAATTAAAAAATTTTCCTCCGTCATACATTGGAGACTTTTTTAGTTGAAATCGGTTGAATTTGTTTAGGTGGATTATCACTTTTATTTCTCATGTGGTAATTATGGACATCACTATTTAATTGAAACTTATTCTTATTAAGAAAAGTGTAGGTTAACCAATTTTTACCATCTGCTACTAAACCAAGAAATCATTGGTTCATCAACACCAATCATTCTGAGCTTATGGACCAACATACCATGAGACACCCTGTCGAACGCCTTGGAGAAATCAGTGTAAATTGTATCAACTTGATACCCCCTCTACATAAGTTAATAGGTTAAGCTCAGTAGATCTATGGGGTCTAAACCCAAATTGTTGATCGATAAGTTTAGGCTCGAGTAAAGGAGTTAAAAAGTCACAAACCAGACTCTCAAACACTTTGGGTATCACACCAAGGATGCTAATAGGACGATAATTACTAACGAGAGATTGTGATAATATTTACGAGTTCATAAAGTTAACAGCTCTATAATAACATTCTGTTAAGATGACACATATTTTATATTTTGTCATAAAATGGTAATCATTTTGGTTCCACAGTGTAACAATTCGATTTGTTACCCTGTTTTCTCGTAACTATACCCTGTTTTTAAACAAGGAGGAGTAACGTCAAAAGACAGATTCACACCCAATAATGTCACTAGAATAACCACCAAATTAATACATCTTCCTCTTGGTTGATCATGTTGGCCTTTGATGGTAGTCCATAAATATTATATTACACTAATACGTCACTAAAGAGTTTTAAAAACAACTGTTCTTTACACAAAAGCAGACTACAAATCTAAAATTAAAGGAATATATGCAAACATACCTGTGACAAAGAGCACAGATACATCAGCAGTGAAGTATCGGCACAGATACATCAAGCATTTTGCATGGACAGTTAAAAGCCATTTTCTTAAAATTAAGGAAATAAGATTACGTAATCATGGTTTTATTTATCATAACAATCATGATCTCTCACCTTTCAGATTCAAATTATTGTACTGCTCTCTAGTATGTTCAGGTCTTGAATACTGCTTTGTTGTTTGATCTCCATTTCATCAAGTCTACATTGATGGATTGGGGAGCGTTCAGCGGAAGTTTCTAAGATCTTTAGCTCTTAAAGCACATATTAATATAAGAAATACTGAAAATTTCTTCATAGATTATTCTGGAATAATTTAACATTGCTACACTGAAGATCCGAAGGTTGAGAGCTGATATTATTTCTGTTTAAATTTCGAGACTTAGTGTCACACAAACGTAACTACATTTTTAATAATTTCGGTATTTTTGTGTACAGACATATCAAACTTCAATCGATTCACATGAACGTATGTTCACCTGCTTAAGTTCTGATTTGCAAATGCATATCTACATATAACGTTCAACCCCCGATATGTCTGTACACAAAAATAAAGAAAATAAAACAAAATGTAGTTACGTTTGTGTGCTCCTAAGCCCCAAACTCTAAACAACACTATTAATTATTATCCCTCGTTATTAGATAATGTGTACTTAAACATAATACATAGAACTCGACACACTGCACTCTTTTATATCCCTTTTAATAGGACTTTTGCAATGACCTGCTACTGGATCCATTTTGTTCAAACATTAATATCTTCAAAAGACAACTTGAGGAGTCTAATAATTTAAATAATATGTGATATCTTTTTATCATTTGTGATTTGATATACTGTTTTAATGTACAAATTTTATTGTTTAATTGTCTCGTATTCGTTGTTGTTTTGATGTTTATTGTACATAATCTTTAATTTACTGTGGAAATAAATAAAAATACATCAGTAAAATGGAAGAGCACCGTAGAATGGAAAGGGGCACCAATAATCATGAAAGGAACAGACATGAAAAATAGAAAAGTCAAAGAAGCAATATATGCAACACACAACACAACCATGAACAAAAATTAAATTTTAATTTAATTAAATGAATTATTAATTTAAGGAATATTACGACCCCCCACAACATCCTACGGCGGTGGGGTGGGGGTGACTTTAAAATATTAAGTAGGAACCCCCATTTTTTATTGTAGATTTCAATACCTCATAAAAAAACAAGTAAGATTTATTCAAAACATTTTTAAGGCAAGCCGCACACCAAAGAAACATAAAACGAAAAACATGAAACATGAAACGTGAAACATGTTTCATGAAACGCTGTGTCTAGGTACACGCTAACGTGTACGCAAATAAAAAAGTTAGGTACACGCGAAATAAACGCTGTGTCTAGGTACACGCTAACGTGTACGCAAATAAAAAAGTTAGGTACACGCGAAACGTCATCAATTCAGTGACCTCACTATTTAGCGTGTACTGTTTCTGGTTTTTTGCATACACGCTAACTTAAGCCGCATGTATGCTGTGGTAAGTATATACCGCGAGTGTCAGAGAGTCAGTTGGAATTTGTCTAATCGCGTTGTGTTCACATTTTAATATTGATTAGTAAAGAGTTTCTTATTTTTTTTTTGTTTAGTGTTTTTCTTTTAAATTAACTATGGAATGTGGACAATTATTTAGTTCTTTTAATGAGTTTAACATTATTTTAAAACAGTATGAAAAAGGTAAGAGACAAAAATTCATGATTAGCGGTAGCAGAAGTATTAAAGATAAAAGATACAGGGCGATTGATTAGTGTGATAAAGCTCAGTAGACCCGCTATAGTAATAGATAGTAATAAAAGTTAATAACAAAAATTGTAGCAAACTTTCAGCTTCATATTACAAAATTAGTTAAAATATCACAGAGCGTTCGATAACATAGTGGCAGACCAAACTTATGTTTTTTTAAATGGAACACCCTATATTTTATTTTATGTTCGAAATCTTCTTAACTTCCCCATTACAAAAATATAAAGGTTTATTATGTTATATAGGGTGTTTACAAAGTTATAACATATTTTCTATGAAAATGAAAATCGTAACAAGTTCAATTCCCTGTATAAATAGAAATAAACACAACAGCATTGGTTTATAGTTTATAAACTGGTATAATTAACTTACGTAGTAAACAAATCTTTAACAATATTTTGTACATTTCATGTCAACTAAAATTTATTTCGCTAACGTGAATATAATACTTTTATATACACATTGATTTATTACATTATTATTAAGTTTGAAACATCTGAATAGTTCCGCTTCCCTTCCCCTCTCCTTAATAACAAATATTTTTCTATCAAACAAACAATAAACATATCTAAATATGTAGCGTGTACCAAAATATAAAGTCACTGCGTACGCTAAATAATGACGTCACTGGCTGGATGAAATTTAATTAGCGTGTACCTAACTTTTTTATTTGCGTACACGTTAGCGTGTACCTAGACACAGTGCGAAATAAACTTCATCAAGTCAGTGACGTCATTATTTAGCGTGCGCGCAGCGATTTTATATTTTGGTACACGCTATTTTGATATGTTTGTGTTTGTTGTTTGTTTGATAGAAAATATTTTTATTAAATGAAGGGAAAGGGAAGCAAAACTATTCAGATATTTCAAACTTAATTGTAATAAAACAATATGTATATAAAAGTATATATTCAGGTTAGCAAAATAAATACCTATTCCTTAACATGATATATACAAAATACTACTAAAATAATTTTTATACGTAAGTTAATTATACCAGTTTATATTGGTGTTCATTTTTGCTGTGGTGTTTATTTTTATTTATACAGAGAGTTGAACTTGTTACGATTTTCATGTAAAATATTGGTTATAACTTTGTAAATACCCTGTATAACATAATAAACTTTTATATTTTTGTGATATGGAAGTTAAGAATATTTCGAACATAAAATAAAATATAGGGTGTTCCATTTAAAAAACATAAGTTTGGTCTGCCACTATATTATCGAACGCCCTGTAACATTCTAACTAATTTTAGTAATTTTGTAATATGAAGCTCAAGGTTTGCTAAAATTTTTGTTACTAACTTTTATTGCTATCTATTACTATAGCGGATCTACTGAGCTTTATCACACTAATCAATCACCCCGTATATTTTATCTTATTACTTCTGCTACTCTTAATCATGCATTTTTGTCTCTTATCTTTTTCATACTGTTTTAGAATGTTGTTAAACTCATTAAAAGAACTAAATCGCAATAGTTAATTTAAAACAAAACACTAAACAAGTAAAAAGAAGGAAACTCTTTACAAATTAATATTACAGTGTAAACATAACGCGATTAGACAAATTCTAACCACACTCTGACACTCGCGATACTTACAGATACTTAATACCACAGCATACACGCGGCTCAAATTAGCGTGTACCAAAAAACTCAGTCATAGTACACGCTAAATAATGACGTAAACTGGCTTGATGACGTTTAAGCGTGTACCTAATTTTTTATTTGCGTACACGTTAGCGTGTACCTAGACACAGCGTTCATGAAAATAAACGTTGTGTCTAGGTACACGCTAATGTGTACGCAAATAAAAAAGTTAGGTACACGCTTAAACGTCATCAAGTCAGTGACGTCATTATTTAGCGTGTACTATGACTGGGTTTTTTGGTACACGCTAATTTGAGCCGCGTGTATGCTGTGGTATTAAGTATCGCGAGTGTCAGAGTGTGCGGTTAGAATTTGTCCAATCGGGTTATGTGTACACTTTAATATTGATTTGTAAAGAGTTTCCTTATTTTTTACTTGTTTAGTGATTTTTTTTAAATTAACTGTATGGAGTGTGGACAATTATTTAGTTCTTTTAATGAGTTTAACAACATTCTAAAACAGTATGAAAAAGATAAGAGACAAAAATTCGTGCTTAAGCGGTAGCAGAAGTCATCATCATCATCATTCTCTTTGCCTTATCCCTATGCGGGGTCGGCTTCCCTAATTGCATTTCTCCACACAATTCTATCTTGGGCCATATCAATGTTAATCCCCTTTACCAGCATGTCCTGCCTTATCGTCTCCCCCCAGGTCTTCTTTGGTCTTCCTCTCCTACTCCTTCCAGGAATCTGCACTTCAGCTATTCTTCGTATTGGGTGGTTAACGTCTCGACGTTGAACATGACCAAACCATCTTAACCTATGCTCTCTCATTTTGGCGTCAATTGGTGCCACACCTAGACTTCCCCTAATATACTCATTTCTAATTTTATCCTTCTTTGTCACTCCACTCATCCATCTAAGCATTCTCATTTCCGCCACATGCATTCGCTGTTCCTCTTTCTTTTTCACTGCCCAACATTCAGTTCCGTACATCATAGCTGGTCTTATGGCTGTTTTATAGAATTTTCCCTTCAGCTTCATTGGAATTTTTCTGTCACACAACACACCACTCGCTTCTTTCCACTTCATCCATCCAGCCCTAATTCTACTGCATGCATCTCCATCTATTTCTCCATTACTCTGTAATACCGATCCTAGGTACTTAAAACTATTGCTTTTTACAATCATTTCACCATCCAAAGATACCATTTTATTTGTAGTAGCTCCATCTTTAAATGAACATTCCAAATACTCTGTTTTTGTCCTACTAAGTTTTATACCTTTTTCCTCCAGAGCTTGTCTCCACTGTTCCAGTTTTTGTTCTAAGTCTCTTTCACTATTTCCTACTAACACGACATCATCAGCATACATTAAGCACCATGGAATGTTACCCTGTATTTTCGCTGTTATTTGGTCCAAAACTAATGAGAATAAATACGGACTAAGCACAGAACCTTGATGCAATCCTACTTTCACATGAAATTTATCAGTCTCTCCCACACCTGTTCTAACACTAGTCGTTACTCCCTCATACATATCCCTCACAATCTTTACATATTCACCAGGGACTCCTTTCTTATTGAGTGCCCACCAAAGAATCTCTCGAGGAACTCTATCATATGCTTTCTCAAGATCAATGAATATCATATGAGCGTTTGTTTCTTTACTCCTGTATTTTTCCATCAACTGTCTTATAATGAAAATTGCATCTGTTGTTGATCTACCCTGCATAAAGCCAAATTGATTCTCGGATATTTCGGTCTCTTCACGTATCCGTCTATCAATTACTCTTTCCCATATTTTCATGGTGTGGCTAAGCAGTTTTATAGCCCTGTAGTTTGTACATTGTTGTATATCTCCCTTGTTTTTGTAAACAGGTACCAGTATACTGCTTCTCCATTCGTCTGGCATTTGTCCAACTTCCATAATTCTATTAAATAGACCTGCTAGCCACCTTGTTCCTGTCTCTCCCAATGCTCTCCATACTTCCCCAGGAATATCATCTGGTCCTACCGCTTTTCCTTTCTTTATTTTTTGAAGCGCTTGAGCCACTTCCTCGTTGGTTATTTTGGTGACCATTGCTGCTACTGTCTCCGTTGACTCTACAGGCTGTCTGTCAAATTCTTCATTTAATAAGCTGTCAAAGTACTTTCTCCATCTCTTTTTGACATCCCTTTCGTGAACTAGTATTTTATTATTTTCATCTCGGATACATCTAATCTGATTAAAATCTTTTGCTTTCTTTGCTCTCCGTTTGGCTATTTTATATATCTTCGTTTCGCCTTCCCTGGTATCAAGTTGATCGTATAGGTTTGAATACGCTTCTGCTTTAGCTTTTGCTACTGCTACTTTCGCTTCCTTTTTGGCGACCATATAGTTTTGAAGTAATAAGATAAAATATACGGGGCGATTGATTAGTGTGATAAAGCTCAGAAGATCCGCTATAGTAATAGATAGCAATAAAAGTTAGTATCAAAAATTTTAGCAAACTTTGAGCTTCATATTACAAAATTACTAAAATTAATTAGAATGTTACAGGGCGTTCGATAATATACTGGCGGACCAAACTTATGTTTTTTAAATGGAACACCCTATATTTTATTTTATGTTCGAAATCTTTTTAACTTCCATATCACAAAAATATAAAGGTTTATTATGTTATACAGGATATTTACAAAGTTATAACCAATTTTCTATGAAAATCGAAACAAGTTCAACTCCCTGTATAAATAAAAATAAACACCAAATAAACTGATATAATTAACTTACATATAAAAATTATTTTAGCAGTATGTTGTATATATCATGTTAACTAATATTTATTTTGTTTAACCTGAATATATACTTTTATATGCATATTGTTTTATTACAATTAAGTTTGAAACATCTGAATAGTTTTGCTTCTCTTCCCCTTCCCTTAATAAAAATATTTTCTACCAAACAAACAACAAACACTAAAAATATCAAAATAGCGTGTACCAAAATATAAAGTCACCGCGCACGCTTAATAATGACGTCACTGGCTTGATGAAGTTTAATTCGCGTGTACCTATCTTTTTTATTTGCGTACACGTTAGCGTGTACCTAGACACAGCGGAAAATAAAACACTGCTAAACAAATCTCAAAGTCCGCCTACCAATGAAACGAGTGTGATTCATGCTCATGATACATTTTTATTTTCGGAGAGTTTCATAAATGGCCGGACGTATATTTGTTTAGCAGTGTTTCATTTCCATGAAACGTAATTTACATAGAATTGTTGATAGATGGCGCTGTAATTGGAAAAATACGATTTATTAGCGCCATCTATCAACACATCTAAAAATGTCTTAATAAAAAAATGTTACTTTTTTATGAGGTATTGAAATCTGCAATAAAAAATGGGAGTTCCTATTTAAGATTTTAAAGTTACCTCCCCACCTCTGTAGGATGTTGTGGGGGTAGTATTTAGTATTATTCCATAGTTTTTTGAAAAATATTAAACACATGTTTTTTGGTTTTTTATTTGGAAGTGTATTTCTCGTGATATTAGACCGTTTCTATAACTTATCTAGGGTATCAGGATAAATAGTTTTTCCCGATAGTCGCTTATTTTGCGTAATCAATCCGAATTTACACCAAAAAATGTGAGTTCTTATTTGTGATTTTAAAGTTACCCTCCACTCCCACATATTTTTCAGTTTTTTGATCGGATGTATATTTCGCGAGATATTCGACGGTCCCGCTACTTTTGGGACACCCTATATAAAAATCGACGGGTCTCTGCGTTTTTTAAGATTTTTTAAAACAAGCACAGAAGTATTTTTTATTCCATGTCCATAAGTGCCTTCCACACTTTAGATACTTTTATTATTTAAAATTTCATAAAATAATAATATATGAAATTTTTCAGGTTTCATTTGGCTACAGAAAAAAAGTTAAGTTGGTAGTTTATAAAAAAAAATTTTTAGTTCAAAATCTCATTCTAATGACAGGTACAGTGTTGCCTATGTTCGAATAATTTTTAGAAACTATTAAAATCAAAATTTATACATAATTACTTTGTGAAATTTAGACCATAATAGCTATTGATATACATATATCTAAAAATAAATAAACCCTGGCTTTAGGAGTTTTAAAAGGAAATAGGAGAAAAAAAATTTATGGGTATTAAATGTCAATGTCAAATTTAATGGTTCATGCCATGTTCATGTGTACCAACATGATTCCATCGATTCCATCCTCTTTTATATGGGTTTTTAGACGTTCGCCATGCGGGAAATTATGTTTAATGTTATAAATTATTAAAGTACGTTATAACCGTCAAATAAACCAACTACATTAAATTCGGACGTCCATATTTAGTGTAATTAAAGTTCAACGATTTTTGTGGGTGCCGTAAGAGGTTATGCGATAGTAAACATGGGAGAAGCCAGAATTGCAAAAAGTGGTATTTGCACAGCAGTCGCACTTAGATATTACTTTATTTACGAAAATGTAGGCGCTGGAGAACCTGAACTACGCTTTGTGCAACATCCCTTAATCGAATTAGAAGTTGATATACCAAAAGAGGACAAAGAGGAAGAACTAACTCCAGAAACCGTGGACTATGAAGACGATGTTGAATACTTGAGAAGTTTAGACCCTAAAGAATGGAAGTCCCAAGACCATTACAAAGTCCTAGGTATCCCAAACATAAGATACAAAGCAACAGATGACATTATCAAAACGGCATACAGGAAGAAAGTCTTAAAGCATCATCCTGACAAACGTAAAGCTCTAGGGGAAGAAATCAAAACAGATGATGACTATTTTACCTGTATAACAATGGCTTATGAAACTCTAGGAAATATAAGTAGGAGAAGAGCGTATGATTCTGTCGATCCACAATTCGACAATGATCTACCTTGTACTAGTGATATAAAAAAAGACTTTTATAAAACGTTTACTTATTACTTTGACTTAAACTCCCGATGGTCTGAAAAAACACGGGTGCCCAAATTAGGAACTGAAAATTCGACAAGGGAAGAGGTGGAACACTTTTATTCATTTTGGTATGATTTTAAATCATGGAGGGAATATTCGTATGAAGACGAAGAGGATAAAGATAAATGTCAAGATCGTGATGAGAGAAGGTAAGTTTATTCATAGTAATATTACTGCCTATTTATCTATTGCCCTTCATTTGTCTAAAGTTGAACATAGGCTATTTATTTTTCCTCTCTTCTCGGTTCAGTGCTAATCCTATCCATCTGGTCCGTGCGTTTTTTTTTAGGTCATCTGACCATCTCATGTGGTCTACCCTTTCTTTCCTCTTTTATGGTCCCAAGGTCTCCAGTGGGCATATCGCTTCATTCCATCCTAGAACTTAGATACTTAGAACTTGATCCTCTGTCTACTGGATGAGTTAATTTCGATCTCATCTTCATTTTTAAATTGGTTGACAGAATTATAAATTCACCTGAACTGCTTCAATTGGACGTCTCTTAAGCTGACAGAGCAAGGTCAGCAGAATCGAAAAATTTTTTGTGCAAAATTTAAGGCTAATTAAAGGCTAATTAAATGCCCTAATTAAAAATTTAGGGCTCAATTAGTTTGCCGTAAAATGAATGTTCTGCTAGCTTAAGTTTAAGTCAGCAGAACAATGCGAAAAACAGTGCTAAAACTATTTAATTCGCAATTCTATTGAGCCCTGAATTAAAGGCTATTTAAAGGCTCTAAGAAAAACCAAAAATGAAATTGATTGAATAAACGATTTTCCGAAAAATTAACCATATCTATAATCAGAAATTCGAACCAGCAGAGCAATACAGAAAAAGTTATAAAAACTATTTAAATCGAAATTTATTCAACGTCATATTTAAAGGCTATTTAAAGGCTCTAAGAAAAACCTATAATGAAATTGATTGAAAAAACGGTTTTTCTTGGAGCCTTGGAATAACCTTTAAATATGACGTTGAATAAATTTCGATTTAAATAGTTTTTATAACTTTTTCTGTATTGCTCTGCTCATTCGAGCTTCTGATTATAGAAATGGTAAATTTTTCGGAAAATCGTTTTTCCAATCAATTTCATTTTCGGTTTTCCTTAGAGCCTTTAAAGAGCCTTTAAATATGACGTTGGATTAATTTCGTTTAAAATAGTTTTTATTACTTTTTCGGCATTGCTCTGCTCGTTCGAGCTTCGGATTATAGAAATGGTTAAGTTTTCGGACAATCGTTTTTCCAATCAATTTCATTTTCGGTTTTTCTTAGAGCCTTTAAATAGTCTTTAAATATGACGTTGGATTAAATTCGATTAAAATAGTTTTTATTACTTTTTCTGCATTGCTTTGCTGGTTCAAACTTCTGATTATAGATATGGTAAATTTTTCGGAAAATCGTTCTTCCAATCAATTTCATTTTTGGTTTTTCTTAGAGCCTTTAAAGAGCTTTTAAATATCACGTTGGATAAATTTCGTTTAAAATAGTTTTTATAACTTTTTCTGTATTGCTCTGCTCGTTCGAGCTTCTGATAATAGAAATGTTAAATTTTTCGGATAATCGTTTTTCCAATCAATTTCATTTTCGGTTTTCCTTAGAGCCTTTAAAGAGCCTTTAAATATCACGTTGGATAAATTTCGTTTAAAATAGTTTTTATAACTTTTTCTGTATTGCTCTGCTCGTTCGAGCTTCTGATAATAGAAATGTTAAATTTTTCGGATAATCGTTTTTCCAATCAATTTCATTTTCGGTTTTCCTTAGAGCCTTTAAAGAGTCTTCAAATATGACGTTGGATAAATTTCGTTTAAAATAGTTTTTATTACTTTTTTTGCATTGCTCTGCTGGTTCGAGCTTCTGATTAGAGAAATGGTTAAGTTTTCGGAAAATCGTTTTTCCAATCAATTTCATTATAAGTTTTTCTTAGAGCCTTTAAATAGCCTTTAAATATGACGTTGAATAAATTTCGATTTAAATAGTTTTTATAACTTTTTCTGTATTGCTCTGCTCGTTCGAGCTTGTGATTATAGAAATGGTAAATTTTTCGGAAAATCGTTTTTCCAATCAATTTCATTTTCGGTTATTCTTAGAGCCTTTAAATAGCCTTTAAATATGACGTTGGATTGAATTCGATTCAAATAGTTTTTATTACTTTTTCTGCATTGCTCTGCTGGTTCGAACTTCTGATCATAGATATGGTAAATTTTTCGGAAAATCGTTTTTCCAATCAATTTCATTTTTGGTTTTTCTTAGAGCCTTTAAAGAGCCTTTAAATATGACGTTGGATAAATTTCGATTGAAATAGTTTTTATTTCTTTTTCTGCATTGCTCTGCTCGTTCGAGCTTCTGATTATAGAAATGGTTAAGTTTTCGGAAAATCGTTTTTCCAATCAATTTCATTTTCGGTTTATCTTAGAGCCTTTAAAGAGCCTTTAAATATGACGTTGGATAAATTTCGTTTAAAATAGTTTTTATTTCCTTTTCTGCATTGCTCTGCTCGTTCGAGCTTCTGATTATAGACATGGTAAATTTTTCGGAAAATCGTTTTTCCAATCAATTTTATTTTCGGTTTTTCTTAGAGCCTTTAAAAAGCCTTTAAATATGACGTTATATAAATTTCGATTTAAATAGTTTTTATAACTTTTTCTGTATTGCTCTGCTCGTTCGAGCTTCTGATTATAGAAATGGGAAATTTTTCGGAAAATCGTTTTTCCAATCAATTTCATTTTCGGTTTTTCTTAGAGCCTTTAAATAGCCTTTAAATATGACGTTGGATTAAATTCGATTAAAATAGTTTTTATTACTTTTTCTGCATTGCTCTGCTGGTTCGAACTTCTGATTATAGATATGGTTAATTTTTCGGAAAATCGTTTATTCAATCAATTTCATTTTTGGTTTTTCTTAGAGCCTTTAAATAGCCTTTAATTCAGGGCTCAATAGAATTGCGAATTAAATAGTTTTAGCACTGTTTTTCGCATTGTTCTGCTGACTTAAACTTAAGCTAGCAGAACATTCATTTTACGGCAAACTAATTGAGCCCTAAATTTTTAATTAGGGCATTTAATTAGCCTTTAATTAGCCTTAAATTTTGCACAAAAAATTTTTCGATTCTGCTGACCTTGCTCTGCCAGCTTAAGAGACGTTTCAATTGGTTTGTTTCCACATTCCTTCCTGTGTCCTTCGTGAGAATACACTATTTCATATTCCTTTTCGTCGAACTAATTATTCTGTGAATATAGGTCTGGTCAGACTTCTTGCTCATGCTAATCGGTTGCCTCATGAGACAGATTTTTTTAACTTGTCCTTAAGTGCCTTTAAACAATCTCTGAAGCGTTAAATTTAATCGTATTTCTATATACATATTTATTTTATGATTTTGCAATTGTTTGTAATTTTTATAAATGTTGCTTAATTGTACATTTTTTGTCAATGAGCTTGCCCCGTTTATTAACAATAAATAAATAAATAAATTTTTTCGAATGTCACCCATGTGAGTCTTATTCTCCTTTTTATTTCTGCTGTTTGATTTTTTTTACTCAGTTTCACTATTTGCCCTAGGTATATGTACTCAGGCGCGGATTTAGAAATTCATAATAGGGGGGTCAGACGAAATATTTTATTGTCCAGATTTAGCCATATGACTCACACTTACTCTAAGGATAAAATTCAGTCATCTCAGATACCTACGGTATCAAAAGAATTGAGCTCTGGTTGACAGAAAAAAATAATAAATAATAAAAAAATACTTATAGACTAAATACAAAAGGGGGTCCATGGACCCGTTGACCCCCCTCTGTATCCGCGCCTGTATGTACTCCTTGACTTTCTGTATTGTACTTGTTCCTATTTGCATGGTTTCATTGTCCTCTTCTATGTTAGTCATATATTGTTTTTGTGTAGTTCATTTTTTAGACCTATCTCGTTTGCTTCCTTGTCCAATTGTGTCATCATTTCGTTAATATCTTTCATTTTGTTAATATCACCACTATGTCATCTGCATATCTCAGGTTATTCAGCACTTGTCCATTGATGTTGATTCCTTTGTTGTGCCATTAAATTTTTTTGAATATATCTTCTAGTGCTTGTGTAAATAATTTTTTTGGATATGGTGTCCCCTTGTCTAATTCCTCTTTATTTTTATTGGTTTGGTGTGGATGTTTTATTGTGATTGTTGCTTTTTCGTAGATCTTTTTAAACATTTCTGTGTATCTGTAGTCGATAATATTACTGTAGTGCAGGAGTGGCCAAACTTTCTTAACAGTGTGCCACTATCTGTTTATGAAAAGTTAGTCGTGCCACCAAAAATTTTCTAACAAAAAATTTAATAGGTATGTGGAATTTGTATGAAATAACAAAAAATATATGTAGCTATAATAGTATATTATTCCACGAGCATGTAATGATGGCTATTACTCACGATGATGAAGTTTGCGACACGAGCGAAAGCAAGTGTCGTAATTCATCAGAGTGAGTAATAGCCATTACATGCGAGTAGAATACTATACTTTTTTTAGGACCTATTTTATTTTAAATAGTAAAAAAATATAATTATCAACTACTCGAGATTGTTTATTAATTTATTACTAGTAGTACAGTACATGTTTATGGTTGATGTGGTTAATGTGGCTTGTGAATCTGAATTTTCTTAATTAAATCTTGAATGTTGGGGTCAATTTTTGTTACAGCTAATCAAATTAGATTTTTCAAATGATTATTGGTTAATTTTGAACGATATTGTGATTTTTCATAACATTCATAATTGAAAACATTTCTTCACAAACATACATCGAACCAAAACGACAACAATACCGCAAAGCAAAATTGTGAAGATATGGAAAATCATCTGTGGAAACGTATTTCCAAAATTCAATATAATTTGAATTACTTGTACTTGAAACAGGCTCGTTATGTTTATTTTTCAACAAAATATTACTTTGCAAATCTATTATTTCCATTTGGAATTCCAGCGGATAATTTTCAACGTCTTTAAGTGAAATGGAAAAAGGGTTTGTGAAAAGTTGAATATTTTTATTTTCCTCCTGGAAATCCTGAAATCTCGTAATAAATGAGCTTTGAAGACTTGACATTAAATTTTTAAACTTATCGTAATTTGGAACATTATTTAATTTGATGGCTAATTCCTTCATGAATTTAAAATGAGTGAGTTTTTTTTTCATTAAAATCTGAATAAAAAAGTGATATTTTGTTTTTGAACGAGCTTACGTGGCTAACTAAGGTTGGAAAAATACAATCTTTTCCTTGTAATCTTAAATTTAATATGTTCAAATGTCCCATTATATCCGCAAGGAAAGCTAAATCCCATAGCCAGTCTTCATTTTTCAACAGAGAGCACTCGTTTGGCAATTCCTCATTCCCCTCCAAAAATTGCAAAACACACTCTTTCAAATTCCAAAAACAGACTTGAAGCGTCTCGCACAAAAGTTGAGAATCAACTGAGTAGAGAATAACGTGAACGTGAAGTTAATTTTTTTTAAATTTTTTTTTATTTTTCCAAAAAATCCTTGCATGCCACTTCTAAGACACCGCCGTGCCACACCGTGGCACGCGTGCCGTGGTTTGGCCACCCCTGCTGTAGTGAGTAGAAATGTCTTTAATCTCTGTACAAGTTGAACGGATCTAAAAAATTGAGAGTTATTTCTACTGTTTATAAACATCTTCTTCTTCTAATGGCGCTACAACCCTTTGTGGGTCTTGGCCTGCTTAAGCATTTAAGTTAAATGTTCTTCCATTCTGCCCTGTCGGATACTCTCCTTAGCCACTGCCTGGTGTTCATGGTTTTAAGATCCTCCTCCACGTCATATATCCATATTTTACAGGCCCTTCTTCTTGTTCTATTTCCTTGGGGCTTCCATCTCTGGATTACTTTTACAGCTCGATTATCTGACATTCTTTCTGCCAAGCCAGTTTAGTCTTTGTGACTTTAGAAATCTTATAATATCTGCGCTCCATACTAGTTCATCCAGCTCCTAGTTCATTTTAATTCTCCTCAAACCATTGCTGCAATGGGTTGGTCCAAATATCTTTCTTAGTATTTAGTACTCAAATATTCTCAGTAGATTTTCAACAGTGGTTGAGATGTTCCACGTTTTACATCCATATGTGACCACTGGTCTGATTACTGTTTTGTAGATTCTAAGCTTAGACTCACGATTCAGTAACTTATTTTTCATTAAGTCTTTTTATGCAGAAAAGCACTTATTACCACTAAGAAACCTTGCTTGTATTTCTTGACCTTGCTTGTATTTCTTGACTGGCGTTGTTGTTGTCATTTATTATTGAGCCTAGATAGGGAAAAGTGAAGGCATATTCGTAGGTATGGTTGTCTATCTTCAGATTCTCATGTTGATTCAACTTTAAAAGTTCCCTCTTTGGCATTACTCATTACTAATACCATCTACAAATCAAAGCCTATTGTTGAAAACGATTTATGACTTTTTTTTATTAGTATACTTGTCTAAAAAAGTCTTTGTTTTTACATAGCTATTGTAATTTTCTTCTTGTTTCTGTAATTGTAAGTTTAGGGTATCCCTGTATAGCTACTGCATCTTATTTTTTATTTTGGCATATTCTAAGTAGGTATATTTTGTACATTACAGATATACAGGGTGTAACAAAAATACAGGTCATAAATTAAATCACATATTCTGGGGCCAAAAATAGTTCGAATGACTAACTTACCTTAGTACAAATATGCACATAAAAAAAGTTATAGCCCTTTGAAGATACAAAATGAAAATCGATTTTTTCGAATATATCGAAAACTATTAGAGATTTTTTTATTGAAAATGGATATGTGGCATTCTTATGGCAGGAGCATCTTAAAGAAAAATTATAGTGAAATTTGTGCACCCCATAAAAATTTTATGGGGATTTTGTTCCCTTAAACCCCCCCAAACTTTTGTGTACGTCTCAATTAAATTATTATTGTGGTACCATTAGCTAAATTTAATATTCTTAAAACTTTTTTGCCTCTTAGTATTTTTTCTATAGGGCAGTTTTTATCGATTTGAGGCCTATTTTTTAATAGTTTACATAAAAATTTTATGGGGGCTTTGTTCTTTTAAACCCACCAAATGTTTGTGTACGTTCCAATTAAAATATTGCTGCAGTACCATTAGTTAAACACAGTGTTTTTAGAACTTTTTTGCCTCTTTGTATTTTTTCGAGAAGGCACCTTTTATCGAGATATGGCTTCTTTTTTAATACGGTTCAAAATATAATTAAAAATGTAAATCATACATAAACTTTTTTGCCTCTTTGTATTTTTTCGAGAAGGCACCTTTTATCGAGATATGGCTTCTTTTTTAATACGGTTCAAAATATAATTAAAAATGTAAATCATACATAAATTTTCATATTATTACCAAGTCTCCACAATCTTACTTAACCATATACAAATATGTGGTGGATTTGACAAAAATATTCAAAATATCTCGATAAAAACTGACTTTTCGAAAAAGTACTAAGAGCCAAAAAAGTTTTAAAAATATTGTGTTTAAGTAATGGTACTACAATAATAATTTAATTGGAACGTACACAAAAGTTTGGGGGGTCTAAAGGAACTAAACCCCCATAAAATTTTTATAGGGTGTCCAAATTTCACTATAATTTTTTCTTAAGATCCTACTGTCATAAGAATGCCATGTGTCCATTTTCAATAAAAAATCTTTAATAGTTTTCGATATATTGGAAAAAATCGATTTTCATTTTGTAACTTCAAAGGGTTATAACTTTTTTTATATGCACATTTGTACTAAGGTAAGTTAGGTTCAATCAAACTGTTTTTGGTCCCAGAATAGGTGGTTAAATTTATGACCTGTATTTTCGTTACACCCTGTATTTAAACAGTATAAAACTTCTAAGTACATTCGTCTTAAGTTCTTCCATGTATGGTATGGATGTGTGGAAGGTACAAGTGGTAACAATTTTATGTGTCCCACAATCATAATTTTACACCCTCCGTAATCATGTGCAATCTAGTATTGTGTTTCATTCTTGCTCTGTGGTAACACCTTCACTAATTTTTGCCTTTCTGTACTGCAAAAGTTTCAGAAATCACAAGAGTATTCAATAAAGTTGTTTTTTACCTCTGTTCTTCCTTACAAATTTCTAACGAATACTAGAGTAATATGAATACTAAGTTCTACTAATTTTAAATCATTATAAAATATTTATTAAGAAGTTCTGAAGCTATTTCCTTGTGACATAATTATGTAATTCACTGTTTTATTTGGGAAATAAATTTTAGTTTGAAATTAATTTATTGACATTTCGTCGTAAAGTTGTCTACTTTAAAATGTATGTGTCTGAGTTGTCAATATGAATGAGTCAGATTAAATTAAATTATCAGAAGAATTTTTTACCAAGCAACATAATCAAAATTTTTTTAATGTATTAATATTTTGTATTTCGATAACGACTTCCAAAGTGGAAGTCGAAATGTCAATAATTTAATTTCAAACTAAAATTGTGGCTTTATATCCCAAATAAAACAGTAAATTTATTAAAAAGGTTATATATAATAGTTACTAACCTTATTTTAGTTTCACAGTTAAAGTAATTTAATTTAATGTAATGCTAACGATTAATTTAAAATATTAAAATTGATTTTTATTTATTTTTAGGTATGTGGATAAGTTAAACAAAGCTGAGAGGTTAAGAAAGAAAAAAGAAGAAATGTCCAGAATACGCCAGTTAGTAGACTTATCCTATAGTAACGATCCTAGAATTGCGAAATTTAAACAAGAAGACAAGGAGAAGAAACTAGCAGCAAAAAGAGCCAAGCAAAATGCAGCACAGGCGAAAAAAGAAGAGGAAGAGAGGATTCTAAAGGAAGCTCAGTTGGCGAAAGAACAAGCCGAAGCAGCTGAGAGAGCTAAAATCGAAGCAAAGAGACAAGAGAGAGAAGTACAAAAAAAGGCGCTGAAGAAAGAAAGAAAAATTCTGAGAGATATTTGTAAATCGAATAATTATTATGCAGACAATGACGATCAGAACTTGTCTTATATGACAGCAATAGAAGGGATGTGTGAAAGGTTATCTTTAACTGAATTAGAAGATTTAAATAAGAATTTAAAAAATAATGGAAAGTCCGCTTTTGTAAAAGCCATTAAAGAGAATGAAGCTTATTTACAAAAAGAAAGGATGGACTTACTAAATTCAGCTAAAAGTAAAGTTAACACTGAAAATAATACTACTGCTGTTGTTATGGTAGCACCTGATTGGAACGAAGAGAACGTCCAGTTACTAGTTAAAGCTGTTAATCTTTTCCCTGCAGGTACGAACCAAAGGTGGGATGTTGTGTCGAACTTTATCAACCAACATGGTACTTTCTCACAAAACAGCAACAAGTTCAACGCTAAAATGGTACTTTCTAAAGCAAAAGATCTTCAAAACACGGATTTCTCTAAAAACAATCTTAAGGAAGTTGCGAATAAGCAAGCGTTTGACAATTTCAAGAAGGACAAGAAAAGTGTTCTTAACATTACTGAATCTGATATATCTAAAAAATTAGACGAAGTCAATTTAAACGATAGTGCGAAAAAACCGACGACTAACGGAGAAGCGAAACCGAAGGCTGATCTGCCTTGGACGACCGGTGAGCAACAACTCTTAGAACAAGCTTTGAAAACCTATCCTGCTTCTACGCCAGAAAGATGGGATAAGATCTCAGAATGTATACCTAACAGATCGAAAAAGGACTGTATGAAGAGATATAAAGATTTAGTGGAAACAATTAAAGCGAAAAAGGCTGCACAGGCTGCTGTGACTAAATAATACTTTTGAATCTTAGGTCATTTAAATTATATTTATTTAGCAATAACTAAATGATTATTAGTTGTGAACTTTCCTTTGTTATAATGAAATTAAAGATCCCATCCAGAACCGATGTTGTATTATTTCTTTATTTCTAACAATAAATTACTTTTTATTACGATTATTTTTTTATTTTTATCATCGTTATTCATACTCAATTATATTTTCAAACCTATTGTTTTTTCTACATTTACAAGTTTGACAGGACAAACCTTCGGAAAAATAAAAAACAACGACCATAACATCACAAAGAGCTAAGTATGTAAACATCTTCTTCTTCTTCCTTTTTATAAGCAATTCTGCTTGTTCATTTGCGGATTGATACCTCTATGGAAGGTTGTCACTCCATCTTTTGCACGGTCGGCCGATACTTCTTCTGCCGATTGGTGATTTATCTCGTGCTATTTTAACCACACGTGTCTCCTCCATTCTGGTTATGTGGTTGTTCCATTCTTTTTTTCTATTTAGTGTCCATTCGTTTATACACTGTATGTTACATTGTCTTCTAATATCTTCGCTCCTCTTTCGATCTCTCAGTGTAATTCTTCTCAGTACTCTCATCTCTGCCGTTTCCAGTAGTCTTTGTGTTGTGGCTGTGTCTGGTCTTGTTTCTGATGCATATGTCATTATTGGTCTTACACTGGCTTTATAAATTCGTGACTTCATCTCGGTGTTAATATGTTTCGTCATATAGTGTTATTAAGGCATCCTGCCAATCTATTTACTTTTTGTACTTGATTTCTCACTTCTTTGTCTAGATCTCCGTAACTTGACAATGTAATTCCAAAGTATTTTACTTCCATTACTTGTTCAATACTGATACCATCAATTTCTATTTTGCATCTGATTGGTTCTTTACTGATTACTATTGTTTTTTTTTTCTGAGATGAAATTGTCATATTGAATTCTTTTGCTCTTATGTTAAATCTGTGAACTAATCTTTGCAGACTATCTTCATCTTGGGCTATCAATATTGCGTCGTCTGCGTAGCAAAGTATTTTTACTTCTTTGTTTCCCATTCTATATCCTCTTCCTTTGTTGACGTTTTTGATGATTTCATCCATGATTAAATTGAAAGGCATAGGACGCGATGAGTTTCCCTGTCTTATTCCGCTGCCTATATCTATCTATTCTGACTTCCATTTTGTTTTGGTAGATGTTCTCAATAGTTTTTATGATATCTAGAGGGACTTCTCTATTATACAGAAGATGGATTACATCTTCGAGTCTTACTCTGTCAAATACTTTCTTTAAGTCAATCAGACATAGAAATGCTGGTCTATCATACTCTAGTGATTTCTCAGTAATTTGCTTTATGACGAATATTGCATTTGTACACAATCTTCCAGTACGAAAACCCTGTTGTTCATCTGCTAAACTTATCCTCTGATTCATTACGTCTTGTAAGATTTTAGTTGTAAGTTTTAAGGGTAGTATTTAACAAGTTGATAAAGTTTGTTTATTAGTAAATGGTTGACTTCAATGGTCAATACTTGTACTGGTACTTCAATAGTATAAAAGGCCCGGTTTCAGGTAAAATTTAAATATGTTTGAATGTTCGTTTTTCTATAATCTTAGCAATTAAAATAGATTTAATTTATTTTAAAAACATTAATTTCGGGTATATAAGGCAAAGCAATATATTTTACATCCGTTTTTTTTTTTTTGTTTTTGTCGTCATAATTACATATTGTGCATCCTTTGCTTTATTATAGGAGTACCGTCTAGTCAGTGTTAATTGTCAAAAGACCAACTCTGTCTACCTGGTTTGCTTATCGCTCCGGACCGGTCTTAACAATGGGCCAAGTCAGATAAATTTAATATTTACGACCGCACTAATTGAAGTCAACCATTTACTGCTAAACAAACTTTACCTCTGTAGTTTTCTGGCTGCTTTTTATCTCCTTTTTTGAATAGTAGGATTAGTTCGCTCGTTCTCCATTCTTCCGCTATTTTATTGTGTTTTATGATTCTGTTAATTGTTCTGTCATTGCTGCTCCACAATATTTCAGTAATTTGTTTGGTATTCCATCCTTAGCTTCAGCTTTTCGAGTGTTTTTCGTACTTCCTGTGCACTTATATTAACATCCTCATTTGTGGTAATTTCTGGTGTTTCCGGTTCTAGCATCATTTGTTCTTCCTCTGCATAGAGTTTTTTAGATAGTCAATCGATGTATCCTTTTGTATATGTTTTGGTTCTATTAGCAGGGCCCAAAATATCCATGATATTTATATACCTAAATATCAGATATATATGATATATATCCAAAATGTGATATTTATGATATTTTGGAAAACATTTCAATAGAGAAACTAAAATGACCAAAATAAGACCAATAAGTAGAATGTAACAATATAAAAGATATATTTTTACTTTAAATAAAAAATACAAAAATATAACAGTATAAAATATATAGTTTTACTTAAATAAAAAATATAAACGTACGTATAGTAGTATGTTACATAAACAGAAAACAAAATGATACGAATATCCAAGTAAAAGCTAAATTAACTAAAAATATTGAAAACATTAACTTAAACATAGGTATAGGTATTTCTATTTTTCCAAAATAATTTAAAATTCTGAACATTTAAAAAACACAATTAAAATTTAGAAAATTAATTGAGATGATGGTTCAACAAGTGTCAATCAAAACCAGTAAAACCAAGACTTAATTCTGCCTCTTCATTTTCCCTTCTTTCAGTTTCTTGTTCAGGCCAAATCCACTGCAAATTGTCACGTTTTTGGTATGAAGAACTGTTCAAATATTTTTAGACATGAATACAAGTTTAGCAGCATTTTCGGTTCCTAAATTATTTCGTAATTTGGAATGCACAAGTCCAAAGCTTGAAAAGCACCTTTCAATGCTTGGCCACAGTTTTTTTGCTTATACGAAACAGTTAGTTCACTCTAGTTTTTATGCGGTTCCTGCGCTTGCAGAAACTCCTAGCAGACTGCGTAGTAGACTAGGAGGAAAATGTTGCTGTTGCAAGATTTAAAATATTCCGATAAAGAATATTCCAAAATTATAATAAAATAATTATGATTATCGATTTTTTTCAAAAAACTGAAAATTAAATTCATAAATGGTAAAATCCTTTATGTACACACTTGTATAAAATTTGAAAATTAATATCTTCTAATTATTGATTGAATGTATTCAGAAAATTAATCACAAGTAACTATCTAAATTGGTGACATTTGGCAACAGTGAGTAGATCTGGTATATGTATATTCCAAACATAACCTTATATTATAAACAGTTGTTTATTTAGAGTTATTTATTATTGTTTTCTCATATTTTGCAATTGTTAAGTTGGTTTACTTCGAATTTAATATGCATTACTGTGGTATTTCTCCAGTTTTCTAAGAAGTTTGGTGATTTTGAATTGGGATTATGATGAATTTAACCCAAAGGCAATGTGTGTTTATTTATGTGGCAAAATTCCAGGCACCATAAAAATTTGAGTTTCTTCCTGTTGCCCATGGATGAAATCGGTAAGAACGTAAATTCTATTTAATATCATTGACATCATTTTTGACGTGCTGTCGTTTTAGGTTTGCAGAATGAAAAGAAATTGTTCAATGTGATATACTTTCTATGAACAGTCCTCAATATTGTTACATTAACTTTTAAATATGCACTTTACATCTTGAGGAGCAGGCCTTTGCAGAAATACTGAAAAGCGGGTTGCAAAACAACGCAAAATAAAACAAACGAAATATGTCTTGAGATTAAACATTCAAGTTGAAGGTGTGTTCTTTCTTAAACTGAAATGATAATTTTGTAATTCTGTAGGCACATCTATTGAGAAGTTACAACCAGTGGCAAAGTGCCTTAAGGGAATCTATGACATATAATTGAAGGTATGAGTACATATATGTTTCAAATTAATTGTTGGATGATTCTGAAAAAGTGTACATTTTTTTCATGAATTTGGTACATAACTGTCTTTATCTAAACTCTAAAAACCATTGACATCTGTTTTGAAAAACCATGTTCCTAGAAACCATTGATAACAAATATAGACGGTTACCTCTGCATTTATTGTATCATCTTACTACCCTATCCATAGTGAGTCTAATTTTTAAATCTATAATTGCTTACGTGCTGGTTTCATAAGGATGCTTCAAAAATCTATATGGGTCTTACTAGGCAGCACAGCCATGCCTTTAATAGCTTTTCCAATTATATTTTCAATATGCTTATTCTAGTTAAGATTGCGGGATAAAAAGACTACTAAATATTTGAGTTCATTTTTAGCTATCAGCATTGGCTCTACAGCCCATGGTGGGTCTTGGCCTGTTCCAGAATCAGCTTCCACTCTTTCCTATCCCAATCTTTCCAATTTCTCACTCGAGCATGGATTTTTGGTATATATGGGATTATATTGTGATAACGACCAGATCTATGAAAGAATAGTATGTTGTTAAAGAAGATTGTGGTGACACTATTCATGAATATCTGATAATATTGGTTAATGTGAATGGAGTCCAAAATGGGTTTAGGCTGTTATATAAAAAAACTAGGTCATTAGCATATGGAAGTAGGGCGACATTATCTGGTATTAAATTATGTGAATGAGGAGAATTAAACCTAAAAACTCTATTTATTCTGCTAATCAATATGATTTTAATATATTTTAATATAAAACATATGTTATTCTTTCTAGGGACATCTCCTCTGAAGGAATTACAATTATTTGCCAGTATGTCAAATGAATTTATTGATGAAAATAAAACTAGGTACATGATTTATTATTTACTTCCAAGGGATTCTAAGATACTATGTGTAAAAAGTCCAATATGCAGTGATGAGCATGCTAATAACTGGCAAAATATGGGATATAACGCCAAAGATGGGAAACATGGGATGCATTCTGAAATAAAAAGAGATGAAACTGAGAGAAATTATCCATATAAACATATAAATCAACATTACATTACATAGTTTCCCACCTTTAGACGTATCAGATGAGTATGAGAACTGTCACTGTGACAGGAGAATTTTATAAAATACTCCTGTCACAGAGATCTAAAGGTGGGAAACTATGTAATGTTATCATCGGCTAAGAGTGTTAACCTGTTAACCCCATTTTTCACTGTGAGTGATATTGGGGTAGTTTCTACATCTGTGTACCTTCATACCATGTCCCACAAGCCCGCTGGTTCCACTGTAGTTTAGAGATAGCTATTTCTAAACTACATTGGTGTCGGCGGGTTTGTGGGGTGGTGTATGAAAATACACAGACCCAGAAACTAGCCCAATATCACTCAAAGTGAAAAATGGAGTTAGCAGGTTAAAACTCTTATCCAACGTTATGTTAATTTATTCGTTTATAACGATAATTTCCACTTCTACCAGTTTCATCTCTTTTTATCTCACAAGTTAATATGTTTTCCATCTTTTGCGTTATTTTGCCGGTTATTAGTGTGAGTGCTCATTACTGTCTATTTACGATTCTGTGATTTCTTAATATGATGCTGAGTAGGTGTAGATGAGTATCTACAACCCTTTCAAAACAGAAATTTATGAGTTCATTTTATGTACCTATTAAACTTTATTTTAAGGATGAATTTGAAATGCTTGTAGGGAATATATCTGTAAAAATAAAATTGGTATTGTAAAATTGAAATTCTCAAAATATAATTTATAATTCGAATGTATTATTATTTTTTTCCTCTATAGAAAAGTCCTCTTATTAGTTTCCTCATTAGCTCTTTTAACAAGACATCAGTACTTCGTTTTTTAGATTTCTCACAAGGATTCAGATCCGGAAGATCCTGCGTAGATGCCAGTACTTACTTAATTACTTATTCCTCTTCACTCCATGCGGAGCATAGGGCGTCAACTGTCTGCCTCCATTCTGTCTTATCCTTTGCACTGATCTTTATTTCTGTCCAGGTTTTCCCAATAGGGCTTTTCATTCACAGTCATTTGTTTCGAGCTTCTGTCATATGTCGTATAATCCGTGTATATTAGTATTATACACAGATTATACAACATATGACAGCAGCTCGAAGCAAATGACAATCAATGAAAAGCCCTATAGCATTAATTTCTTTTTCAACAATTCTTTTCCACATTTCTACGGGTCTACCTGGTCTTCTCTTTCCATGTGGTATATATTCTAGGGCTTGCCTCGCTATGTCTGTGTCAGGTTTCCTTAGTGTGTAGTGTGTGCCCCATCCAACTCTATTTCCTTTTGCATATTATCTTAGATATACATAGGTTTCTGGTTAGTTCTTGTCCATAGCTCTTGGTTTGATATACGGTTTGGCCAGTAAATGTTAAGAAACTTCCTTAGGCATTTATTTATGAATACCTGCATCTGTCCAATACATTTTCTTGACACTTTCCAAGTTTCTGCTCCATATAGTAATACAGTCTTCACGTTGCTGTTGAATAGTCTTTCGGTTTTAATTGTCATCTGATGTGAAGACCACATTTTCCTTAGCATGTTAAATGCGTTTGTAGCGTAGACGCCAGTATTGTACTATTTATTTTTGTACTAAGACAAATCACAGAAAAGGCCATCGAGTACAATAAACCAGCATATCTATGTTTTACCTGACAAAGGCTTTCGATCGCGTCCAAGTCGAAGACGTCTTACACTTAGTGTATAGAAGAGACATGCCAATCAATACGAACCACCGAAAACATATATTTCCATAATCGAATACAGGCAAAGATAAATGGAAAACTAACACAGTTGAATGGGGACTAATACAGAATGGGGAACAAAAAACTCCAAATATTAGATTATGCAAACGACGCCGCATTAATCGCCGAGACAGAAGACAACTCCAAAGATTAATACACATCTTCAATACAACAGCCAAGAAATACAATATGATAATATCAGCAGAAAAAACACATGTATGACATCTAAATACCCACTACGAGGTAAAATCGAAATTGATGGGAAAATATTAAAGCAAGAAGCAAGGTTTAGATATACCCAGTTACGGAGATGTTGAGGAAGTACGACAACAAAGCTTAAAAGCAAGTAAAGCGGTGGGATCTCTTAATGACACAATCTGGAAGAACGAACACCTAACCTAAGACAAGACACAAAAGCAAGAATCTATAAAGCAGCAATTAGAACTATATTGACATACACGGCAGAGACAAGACCTGACACATCTAAAACGAGACGACTACTAGAAACAACCCAGATGAAAATACTTAGACGAATATCAGGGAAAAGTCTGTTGGATAGAGAGAGATGCGAAAACATAAGAAGATCATGCAATGTAGAAGACATAAATGGATGGGTGACAAAACGGAAACTGGAGTGGAACGAACACATTAGTAGAATGGCAGAGGATAGGATAGTACGAATAGCACGAGATAAGTCACCAAATGGATGAAGAAGTATTTGCAGACTAAGAAAAAGATGGTGCGATAATTTAAACAATTTAGGAGGCTAATATTGAAGAAGAAACAGTCTTTAAAGCCTACCTACAAGAAGGAAGAAGAAGAAGATTATAAGCTTTCATTCGACACTTCATTGTCATTCAATCTGTATTAATAATGGAAGAGTTATATTTACGGCGCGTCGAATAATATATCGCTTGTACTATCCTGGAGAATTTAAAACCGTATTTCCGATTGCATTTTTAAAACTGGAAGTCCTTTGCCAAATATCTCACCTTTAGTACCATCCTTGGATTATAAGCTTTCATCTGACACCTCATTTGTCATTCTATCTGGTATAATGACTGAGGAGTTGTGTTTACGGACAGACGGACGTATATAATCAACGCTTTCACATTTTTTCAAAATTGAGTGAAAACAATATTTCTTTAGAAATCCATAAATATATTCGCTAATAAGGAAGAAACTAATTTGCAGTGGTTATAGCCAACCTTCATTAGTGGAGTAGGCATTAGAAGAAGACCAATGAAGATAAAGTAGAGCCCATTGTTAGACCAAAATTTTGTTTATATAGAAAAAATTAGTTAGTTGAAAATAGTGGGTACATAATCTCAATGAATCCATTAAAGCTGATACATTTAGTCTTCAGAACAACAATAATAATTATTTATGAAACTATCGATAAATTGTCAAGAGCTTCGTAAACGTTAATTGTAGAAAAGTATTCCTTATTTGGAAAAATCTATTTCAAATTTAATTTGTCCTATTTATTTTCGAGCAGTGTATCAAAAATAATGTTGAGCAGTATAACACACGCTGTTATGCGCTTGCGTCCGGCTGCAAGGTCTCGATGCGCAGTGGGAAAAATGGAACATTTTTTCATAACGTACTTCACGGCAAGTGACTATACTGATTGTTGTATAAACCTATATACTGTGGCTTGGCGTTGAGGCTACTGCTGTAAGTAATTGGTTAATTCGTTCGAGAAATATGTTTTTTTCAGGCCAATCAGATTCAGCGATTGGAACAGACTTTCACCATAATAATGGAGATGTTTTTTTGAAATTTATACCATACATGAAAGACGGAAAAGGTTTAGACTTCGAAGTTAGGGCCATTACAAACGGAACAAAATCTGTGTTGATTGAATTTAAATATTCATAAGCGCTATTCTTTTTGTTCGGCAGTAAGTCTTTCTCCCAAAAAGAGATGGTCCAGTAAGTTTGCCAAAAAATGAGGCGAACCTAGAGCCATATTCCTCTTTTTTAATACAAGTTCTTAATTTGAATTGGTTTATCTTGATTGATTTGAATTCCTGTTAAAAGGCAAGTCAACGCAGTTGCGACGTTGCCGCTTTTGTACCTTCTTATGTAAAAATTAGTACGAAATAAAATACTGGTATCTATCACGATATATATAATATAAATATCATGATATATATCACGATATATATCAGTGGGTATATATCCTCGCGCCCTGTCTATTAGTTCCTTTACCTCCATTCTTTGACCTCTTATAAAGCGCCATATTTCCTTTTGGAGACCATAAAAATCATGTTCCGTTTCTTTCGAAAAACGTTCCCAGTGATCATTTTTTATTCTTACCACTGAGTGTGTTTCATTTCTTTATAGTCTTATAATTATCGTATGCCTCTTGTGTTTTAGTTGACATGTATTTTAGGTAAGCTTTTTTCTTTTCTTTACATTTTTCCTTCACTTCTGTACAAAACCATGGAGTTCTTCGTCTTGGAAGCGGTTTATTTTTATTAATGTTTCTTTCACCAAGAACTTCCTTGGCTGAGGCTAAGATATTAGACTTAATTTTTGCCCAGCTTTCTTCGACTCCGTCACTTTCTGTGATATACATGTTGCTGCTTTTTTCCGTTAGTCTTTTTTGGAATAGGTATCTTGTGGAGTCGTCCTGTAAGCTTTCGACTTTAATCTTGGTGGTGTATTCTGCTGTTTTGTTATCACATATATGTGTTCTCATTCTGATTTTGCACAATACCAATTTATGATCGCTTCCTATTTCTGCTGATGTTAGTGCTCTTACATCCAAGATTAGAGACGAGTGTAACTCTCTATTCGACAGAATATAGTCTATCATAGATCTTTGTCCTCTAGTGTTTTCAATAGTCTATTTGTATTGTTCTTTGTGAGGGAAAAATGTATTGTTCATTCGTATTTCATTTATGCTGCAGAGGTCCGTCAGAAGGTCTCCGTTTTCATTTCTGATATTTTCATGTAAACATAATATGTATAAATTCTGCTTCTTTTTAGCTCTACAGCGTTTGAAGAACTTACGCCTCTCTGAAAAAATCATTCCAATGTTTCCAATTAAGATTAATCTTCTATGTCCTTTTCCCAGTAGGTATCTGTAGATGTGAGTCCATATATCATTTTTACTGCCAATCTCAATCTGTTGATTTTCATCCATAAATTGTCATTTATGACTTCATATATTATTCTTAGAAATTTTCTTTTAAATGTTTAATGATTAACAGAAATAACTCAAGAAAAAAAGTAAAAAAAGAATTGAAATAAAAACTTCACATGTGCTCTACACAATGACATGAGCTAAACGTGTGCTGAACAAATAAACGCCCTTAATAAACGCGGGATCCAGACTCTATAACTTGTTTTCATATTTATGCCTCTGTAGTTTTAAGCAGCTGAGGTTGTCTCTCTTCTTGTGGATTGGACATTATATTTGTTTTTTTAGTCTCCTGGAATTTTTTCTGTGTTCCACACATCTGTTATTAGTTTATGAAATCAGTAGTGCTGTTAGAAGAGAATATTCTCGAGAACGAGAATATTCTCGGCCAGAAAATTCTCTCGAGAATATTCTCGGCAAAAATTTTCTATATTTTTAAAAACCGAAACAAAAATAAAAACTAGATACGGGTCAAATTATTATAATTGAAAAAATATGTAGGTATGATTGTTTTTGCCAATCCCATGAACCACTAGCAAGGGTGTTTACAGTGTCAATATTTATTGTTTTGGTGCAATATTAACGTGCAAGTATTTAAAATGGTGTCATTTAAGCAGAGAAGAACAAGTTGAGGAAACTGAGTTTGTAGATAATTTAGCAACTTTAAAATATGGTGATGAGTCGGCTGAAATATGGAAAACCATACGTTGTAAAATCAATTGAAAAACTAGACTTAATCATATGGTGAAAAGGTACATGTTTCGGAACAAAATTAACTAAAATAGTAGTTGATATATTAAGCATGCCTTCATCCAGTGCAGCGACTGAAAGAAGTTTCAGTATTTATGGTTTTTTTCACAAGAAACTGGCTCACTGCTGAACGGGCTCGTAAGGTAACTTTTATTGCTCACAATTTAAATTTTTTAGACGTAGACCAATCCATGACTGAGCTGGCCACTCGTAAAAAACAAAATCCCACAACTGATCAGTACATTGAAATGCAGATTGTAGATGACTAGGATGAGCTAATGATAGAAATACATTCTGAATCTGAGGTCTCATCTTTTATCATACCACATCGATTACTTGCTGTTAAGAAGAAAATTTCATTTTTTTATCAAAGAAATTTTGTATTTTCTGCTGTTCTGGTATTTTTATATACAAAGAACACTGTTGTTTCGTCTGATAATTTTGTATATAAGATCATGATTTTTAAAACCATATTTTTCATCTTCAACAATATTCTTAAGTGCGTCATGGGGTTCATTCTCAGAAAATTCTCCATATCGAGAATATTCTCCGATTTTTCATTCTCGAGAATTTTCCAACACTAGAAATGAGTGTATGTTCTCTAAGTTTGAGAATTTGAGCTGGTATGTTATCAATACCTGAAGCTTTATTCATGGCCGCCCATATAAAAATTTTTAGGGGGGGGGCGGACGTGAAGATGTTGCACATTACATTTTGTATACATTGAATGACAATAATAATATAGTTTAAAGCACCCGAAAAGGGTGGCCACAGCCCCCCTTCCCATGGGTATGGGCGCCTCTATGGCTTTATTATTCTTCAGTGATTTAATGTATCTATTATTTCGTGTATTGTGGGTGAGTACATATGTTAATTCATTATTCTGGTACTGATTTTCTGTTCTCCACATCCGCTATAGAATGGCCTGAGTTTGTTTTTTTGCTCTGTTGGGAGACCATCGAAATAGTTTTTCCAGCCATCTCATTCCGATATACAGTCGGAAAAATGAAAGAATACCCATGAACGAATATATAAAACACGCTGTATTTTCCTGTCACCGTGTTACAAAGAAAATTGCCCAGCGCAAGTACATGTAATAATAATTATTACATGTACTACTTGCGCTGGCCAATTTTTTGTGTGACACGGTGACAGGAAAATACAGCCTGTTTTATATGTTCGTTCATGGGTATTCTTTCATTTTTCCTACTGTATTAGATATATTGTGTGTTTATTCTTCTTAATATGGAGAAAAACTAGATGATTTTAAATTTTTAAGGGATAGAAAACATTTAATTCCATAACTTAAAATAGGTATAAAAAATCAGCTAATATAACATTGATGTTATTTACTATCCCAATTAAATCAAAATTAATAATCATTTAACCCCTAATAAGGGGACCGGATGATGCGTGGGACTAGCAATCTCACCATCATACCTCATGCTACTTGAAACACAGCAAGGTGCCCTTTGCTCCACTTGGAGATGTATGGTTATGATGATGAAGGGGACCGGATAGTTCAAGCGGTAGAGTGTCTGTTCTCTACACAGAAGACCAGGGATCTAATCCTATCACCAGAATAAAATGTGTACCTTAGATAAAACTAGGGGTAATGATAGACGGTTGAAGCGTAGCACTGGTTCTCTTACCTTCCTTGTTTACTGTAGGCCCAGAGATAGTGTCTCCCTGTCTAACTCCTTTCTCCGTTCCTATTTTGCTTGTTGCTAGACCTTCTGATACATTTATTTTCATAGTTGCATTGTCTTATATGTATTTGAGGAGTTTTTGAAGTTATACTTCTTTAGGCGCGATTTCATTGAGGGTGAAATTTTATTAATCTGCGCGCATGCGCACACAGGCAGTGTGGATTTCGTTACTAAATGTTTTAATTTATGTATTTATCAGTCCAGAAAAGGTGTGGAAAGAATATATTAGTGTTTTTAAATATATTTTTCTACAAACGTGTTAAAAATTCAAGTTATAGCACTCCATAGGAGCGTTAAAAATGCTACTTTAAAGCACCGGTGCTTTAAAAATTTTAAGGCACTGCAGTTAAAAGTGAATTGTCAAATTGTGAAACGTCAAAATATTTATATTTCATTTATTAACATTAATAGATATTACGATATTACTAATACCTATTTACGAATGTTTCTTCTAAAATTTAGGAATATATTAATTTTATAATACATTTAAGTATGTAGTAATTTTCTTTACAATTTTTACTTACCTATTTGTTTTTGTTTATACCTAATATCGCCCTTGTCTAGCAAGTGTCTGCGTGGGCTAGCGGTATGTGTATCTAGTTACGGACCTGTTAGTACTTGGTTCGATTCCCATAAGGAAAGTTTTTTTGTTTATTATTAATGGTTATTGACATCTTAGACTATTAGTATATGGACTTAAAAATGATTAAAAATAATTAAAATAATTAATCGGGATGTTGCCCAACTATTTACCGAGTTGCAAATTTATAATAATTGCCTATTTCAAAATGTACTTTTGAAATTAATTTTTCTTATGCACAAATGCAATTTCAGATTTCTTATTCATTACAATAGTTCACAAAATTTCCTGACATTTTCACGAATCCAACGCACCAAACTGCATTAAAATCCGTCTTACTGCGCCAAAAATCGACAGTAAGGCCTTTTTTTGTGCTTCAATGCCTCGACTAATTCGGCCAGAGATCGAGAGGTCGTGAGTTCGAATCCAGTGTAATCCTATACTTTTTTTATTTTTTTGAAAGCGGTAAGCACAAAATTAGTTTAGTGTTTAGAAAAAAATTAAAACAAACTGTTTAAAGTATACATATTTATTTTTAAGAAATCATATAATAGAAGTATATCTTCTTAGGTGCGTACAAAGTACACACATTCTTTTTTTTTTTATCTAGAGTGTCCTTGAATTTATTTAAGTGTCCTTATTGTCTGTGGGTGTTCTATGGTACTATAACTTTTGCGGAATCCCGCTTGTTCAACAGGCTGGTAACTATAGAATTTATTTGATAGTCTGTTAGTAATTATTTTGGTAAGCAGTTTGTGTAATAATAATACTCAGGTATTTATTAAACATTATATTTAATATAAGTATAAGATTTACAATCTCCACGTTAGATGTTTATATTCTAACCTATATCTAACTTCATTGTGTCAAGTCACGCCTCTTCTTCTGTATCAGGGCCTATTACTACATCTCCCCCATTTTCCCTTTTTTTACAAAACAGTGAACTTTAATCAAACAAAACTATGCTAATAAAAAATACAATCAGAGTAAACTATACTAATATAAAATATAATCAGAATACTTAACAGGCTGTATGATAGTATGTGATGGTCTCAAGCTCATGTCAGTATCACACTCTACTGAACTGCTAGAACTCTGAGCTTTACTACAACTAGGTGTGTCATCATTGTCATCACTTAAATTCTGAGTTTGCCTAATATCATGATCAATTTTTGACTTAAGCAAGTGATAGCTGTTTCTTCTTAAGATGTTTTTACCATTATCAATTAAATAAGACCTTGAAACCTCATGTTTATTGCAGCGGCGGCTCGTGGGTCAATCTTCAGGGGGGTCATTTTGGTTTGAAAACTTCAAACTGTTGATTTTTTAAAGTATTTAAAAGATCTTTTAGCATTTATATTTTAGATAAAAAATACAGACTTAGATAAAACTCAATACTATTTACCCTAGTTTTCCGAAAATTAAATTTGTCTTTTTTTAGAGTAAATCTTTTAAAAAATATAGGAAAAATGGTATGAACAGGTTATTGACTGATATATAGATAGGAATATTTATAGTATAATAAATTGTAAATTTATTAAAACGAAACTTACTTTAAATATTTTTATATTTTAAGTCAATTCTTCTATCCTTTAGTTCTGCAAAATAGTCTATGACCTTCTCATTGAAATTTGGAATGCTCTTGACAAGCGTTTTCTCGATGCTCAGCATAGACAAGGCACTAAGTCTAGGTTGTCCCATCGTATTACGCAGGAATGTTTTTACTCTTTTTAAAGTAGAAAAACATCTCTCACTTTCCACGGTTGTCATAGGGAGTGTGCACAAAATATTTAATAACTTCACTGCTTCAGAAAATGTTTCAGACAAATTCATGTTAATAAAAAGCTGAAGTATGGCTACTGCACCAGCACTATTGCGAAAATCCTCACGACAATATAAGACTTCAAGTTCCGATTTTAGTTTGGAAATATTCACTGTGGGATAATTAGCCGTCACCATTTTTAAAATATTTTGCGGAAAGTTGGTAGTGTATGCTTCAAATTTCTCTATGTAGAATAACTGTGAAATCATGAGATGATCATTGAAACTAAACCTGTGATTTATTTCAGATATAATAATATCACAAATTTCAAGTGCAGTTCGTCGCTTTGGATCCTCTGCAGTAGTTTTTCTTTTTTTTGCTGTTGATGTGCTTGGTACTTCTGATTCCAAAATAGTATTTCTAATTATTTGGATATTGTTGTTAAAAGACAGGATACAATTTTTGACAGATATAACATCAATGTCTCGCATTTGCAATTGTTTAAACAATATATCAACATGGGGCATTATTTTATGGAAAAAATTTAACCAAAATAAAAAATGCTCATCTTCCAAATGTCTTTTTAAACCAGTTGCTTGATTTATATTGTTACCATCTTGCTCCTCATCAATAATTTCCTCTAAGCAAGATTTTAAATCATCTTTATAAGTGTATACAATTTCAACACATTTTGTATTGAAAGCCCATCGAGTAGGCGCAGCTTTAGGTAGCCTTACTTTAACCACTCTATCCAGAACCATCGTACGTTTTGGAGATCGGCCGAAAAAGGACGAAAATCCGTGTAAATTTGCAAAAAATATTTTTATCGGTTTGTGTTGACTCGCCGCTTTTTGGAGGATAAGATTAAATTGATGGGCATAGCAGTGAATGAAGTGTGCATTTGGGTATATTTCTTTAATTTTTGTTTGTACTCCTCCCAGTTTACCGCTCATGACTGATGCACCATCGTAACTTTGGGCAATCAATTTTTCAGGTGCTTCATTAATTTTTAATAATTGAAGTTCTTCCAATATTACATTAGTTAAATGTTGTGCTGTAGTACCTAGGGGGTTAACAAATTTCCAAAATCTTTCATGTACAATACCAGTTAATACATATCGCAATATGATAATCATCTGCGTTTTATTGGAGCTGTCTGTGGTCTCATCTACTTGAATGGCCACAAAATTTGTCTGGCCAATCTCCTTCATGATATGAGTATGCACAATGGCTAACATTGATTCTAAAATATCGTTCTGAATTGTTTTCGATGTTCCTTTAAATACTGTACTTTTTTCAATGTGTTCTTTAAACATTAAATCCAGTTCAGAAACAAAATCGATAAGGCCCAGAAAGTTCCACGATTATTGGAGCTGTCACTTTCGTCATGACCGCGCAATGCAATTTCGAAAACTCCACAAAATTTTACACAGTCGATTAGTTTGTTTAAAATATACCTATTTTTAGATACCAATTCATTAAAGTCATGCACAGATTTACGATATACACTATCAAGTTGCTGTCTTATGTTAACACGTCCTAAACTTGCGTAACTCATTGATGAATTTATATGAGTAGTTGAAGAGGCATGTTTTGTAATTTTCACTTTTAAATGCTTAATGTCAGTTACTCCATTTTTCGCCCATACAGCGTCATTCGAAAACAGTAAACACGGATAGCAAAAAAATGCATTTCTCACACTGCAGCCACAAATCCAATCACACAAATTGTACATTGATTCTTTAAAATATCTTTGAATGTCCTTACCCCTATCCTTTGTTGTTTGTTTTAAATTCATGTTTGGTTTTGGTCGACCACTTTCTTTTTTCTCAAGCCGCCGTTCATAATTTAGTGTTCCAGCAGATTTTAAGGCAATTATTTCGTCAACAACACTCATCTTGTTTTTGTTACAATCACAAAAAAATCCAACAAAACAAAATAAATTACGCAAATACGCCGCGATCGATATAGACCTGCCGTGAAGTGCGGTCAGCAGACGGTAACTAACTAAACGTGAGGCCGTCGACTCTACTAGAGGTATACGACGGAAAGGTCACTCCCACTCTCGCCCACGAAATTGCTATCTGCCGTCTCTTTTCTATTTTACATGCATTTGTCCATAAGCCATAAGAACTGTATATAGACAATTTAAAATACGGCCCAGCCACGGGCTTGTGTATAGCGCGAGGCGCGACGTTATTATATCTATTATATTTGTTTTGCCAATGCAGACTGCTGAGAGAGAATTTTATATTTCAGAGTGAAGTTTTAGATAAAAGATATTTTTAATAAAATTGGTATTTTTATGAGATTATTTTAGGGGGGTCATTGACCAATTGACCCTAAGGAGGAGCCGCGCTTGGTTTATTGACAATAACAGCCGGACTCCATTGATTATTGTCCTTGTATACCACATTTTCACCTAGCTTATATTCGGGCCTATTTCTTGTCTGCCTATCATTATATTCCTTATAAGTATTATTTCTTTCTTCTAATTTTGACCTAACTTCTTTGATATTTTATCATTTTGCTTTTCAACAAATGGTAATTTAGTTTTAAGTTTTCTGCCAAATAAAAGTTCAGCTGGTGACCTCTTGAGATCAGTAACAGGAGTATTACGATAGTTCATTAGAGCAACCCACATGTCATCTGATTTTTTAATAATATTTTTAGATATCTGTACAAACCTCTCAGCTAAACCATTCGATCGAGGGTAATGGGGGCTACTAGTTTGAAATTTAAACTCAAATTTATCTGCAAACTTTTTGCATTCGTACGATCCAAAAGGCATATTAACAGTCATGGCCTATTACTACAGTTTGTACTGCTACGTTTGAAATTAAAGTTTACATTGGGTTCTGATTCAGTATCACAGAAACAAATATGTACAAAATACACAAATAAAGTGTATAAAATAAAAATCATAGTTAACTCGAAAGGTTAATTGGATATGGTTGAAAGTTAGACCTTTCATATATGTTAACAACTGAGAGTTGAGGTACTGTTTTTTTTTCTAACGATATTATACTAATTTTGATCTGTTTCAGATGGCTTTTTCGTCATTGTACGAGGAGAGGTGTCCTTTTACCAGAGATTACAATGCTATTAAAGCAGAATTAAAGAATATAGAAGACTATGATAAAACTTGCATTGAAACAGCGCTTCATGGTGTTAATCACATGGTTCTTGGAGAGTGGGGGAATAACACGGCTTGTCAGGTAAAATTATTTTTATGTAACTTCCGTTTCCATAAATCTTGGAAAATGATTGAATTGTTTGGTTGTATTGCCGGGTTTACACCGTGTGTTTAGTTACTGAAATTCCTCTTCATCTATCCAGAACTACAGGAAGAAGAAATTCATTGAAATTTAAGATTATGATAAAAAATAAAACATCTTTGGACACAAAACAAATTTTTCATGTATCATTCAAGTTATTACTGGGGAATGGGTTATAGTCTTTCCTGCAGATTCCTGAAAGTGATAGAGAAAGGGATATGAAAGTGGGTGTATTTTTTGTTGTAATTTCTGCAAAAAATGCAAGAAATCTATCGTTCAGATCTAAAAAAAATTAAAGCACTCATGGGAGTGCCGACAGAAGTGAAAACTTCTTATAGTATCTAAATTACGAGCTCAATGCTTTTTCCCCATCCAAAAAGAAGTGTTATACGTATATTATATACGCGTTGCGTACGTTCTATGCTATTTATGTATACATATACATAATATATACAGGGTGTAACGAAAATACAGGTCATAAATTAAATCACATATTCTGAGACCAAAAATAGTTCGAATGAACCTAACTTGCCTTAGTACAAATATGCACATAAAAAAAGTTACAGCCCTTTGAAGTTACAAAATGAAAATAGATTTTTTCAAATATATCGAAAACTATTAGAGATTTTTTATTGAAAATGAACATGTGGCATTCTTATGGCAGGAACATCTTAAATAAGAATTATAGTAAAATTTGTGCACCCCATAAAAATTTTATGGGGGTTTTGTTCCCTTAAACCCCTCCAAACTTTTGTGTACGTTCCAATTAAATTATTATTGTGGTACCATTAGTTAAATTCAATATTTCTAAAACTTTTTGCCTCTTAGTATTTTTTCGATAAGGCAGTTTTTATTGAGTTGCGGCTTCTTTTTTAATATGTTTGCATAAAAATTGTATGGGGGTTTTATTCCTTTAGACCCCCCAAATGTTTGTGTATGTTCCAATTAAACTATTACTGCGGTATCATTAGTTAAACACAGTGTTTTTAAAACTTTTTTGCCTCTTTGTATTTTTTCGATAAGGCGCCTTTTATCGAGATGTGGTTTCTTTTTTAATATGGTTCAAAATATACCTAAAAATGTAAATCATAAACAAATTTTCATATTATTACCAAGTCTCCATAATCGTACTTAGCCATATACAAATATGTGGTTGATTTGACAAATATTCAAAATATCTCTCTAAAAACTGACTTTTCAAAAAAATACTAAGAGGCAATTTTTTTTTTAAAATATCGTGTTTAACTAACGGTACTACAATAATAATTAAATTGGAACTTACACAAAAGTTTGGGGGGTTTAAAGGAACAAAACTCCCATAAAATTTTTATTGGGTGTCCAAATTTCACTATAATTTTTTCTTAAAATACTACTACCATAAGAATGCCACATGTTTATTTTCAATAAAAGATCTCCAATAGTTTTCGATATATTGGAAAAAATCGATTTTCATTTTGTAACTTCAAAGGGCTGTACCTTTTTTTATGTGCACATTTGTACTAAGGTAAGTTAGGTTCAATCGAACTATTTTTGGTCCTAGAATATGTGATTAAATTTATGACCTGTATTTTTGTTACACCCTGTATACGTACGAAATTTAGTTCGGCAAAGTGATAACGGTAGCAAACACAATACTTTTTCCCTATCTAAAAAGGGAAAAACGTCCCTAAAAAAGTTTTCACTTCACAAATTTATTTCGTCGAAGCAATGACGGTCGCTAATTCAATACTTTTTCTCCATCTAAAAAGAGCACGACGTCTCTAAAGAAGTTTTCACATCAAAAATTTATTTCGTTCAAGTCAATCACGGTCGCTAATTTAATACTTTTTCCCCATCGAAAAAGTGCAAAACGTCCCTAAAGCAATTTTAACTTCAAAAATTAGTTCGTCGAAGCAATGACGGTAGCTAATTCAATACTTTTCCCCATCTAAAAAGGTCACAACGTCCCTAAAGAAGTTTTCACTTCAAAAATTTATTTTCGTCGAAGCAATGACGGTCGCGATGACGGTCGCTAATTCAATACTTTTTCCCCATCTAAAATGTGCACAACCTCCCTAAAGAAGGTTTCACTTCAAAAATGTATTTCGTCGAAGTAATGACGGTCGCGATGACGGTCACTAATTCAATACTTCTTCCCCATCTAAAAAGTGCACAACGTCCCTAAAGAAGTGTTCACTTCAAAAATTTATTTCGTCGAAGCAATGACGGTCGCTAATTCAATACTTTTTCCCCATCTAAAAAGTGCACAACGTCCCTAAATAAGTTTTCACTTCAATAATATTACTATTATTATACGTAGATTATAATAATATACGTACAAAATTTATTTCGTCGAAGCGATGACGGTCGCGATGACATGACGGTCGCGAAATCAATCCTTTTTCCCCATCCCAAAATATATTGTACATTTATTTTAGATCTAAATACTTCTACACAATTTATATATACATACACATAATAATTATACGTACAAAATTTATTTCGCCGAAGAGATGACGGTCGCGAAATAAATCCTTTTTCCCCATCCTAAAATAGGTTTTACATTTATTTTAAATTTAAATACTTCTATACAATTTATATAAACCTACACATAATGTACCTATATATTATGTACAAAATTTATTTCGCCTAAGCGATGACGGTCGCGATGATGGCCGCGAAATCAATGCTTTTTCCCCATCCTAAAATAGGTTTTACATTTATTTTAAATTTAAATACCTCTACACAATTTATATATACATGCACATAATATATAACATAAGCGACGCATGACAGTCGCAATGACAGTCGCGAATTCAATGCTTTTTCCCCTATCCAAAAATCGCACAACGTCCCTAAAGAAGTTTTCACTTCAAAAATTGGATATATAAATGGCAAAAAAATAAAATAAGACTGTAGTTTTGAGACTATTCTAGTTTTCAGTATATTAATTAATTTTTTTTAGGTATTATTAGTAACGGATGGAAATACTGGAATTGGAACGAATTCCTTGAAAGAAGCAATTGCCACAATGAATCAAAGGAATAATAAAATACCATTTCCTGTTCCTTTTTCATTCCCAGGAAAATTACATGTGGTGTGTCTCACTTCTCCCTGTGATTTAAGTTTTATTAAATGTAAGTTGTATTATCTTCTACAAATCTGTTGTTATATGTTGTTTTTAATTAATCTTTCTTAAAAAACAGCTTATGTTTCAATTCGGTTCTGCGTATCGGATGGTCGGTAGCGACATCTATTAAAGAGAAATGAAAAGTCCCAGATGTAAATAATAAATCTGAAAGTTCTTGTGGAACCACTTTCTGGTAACAGCCTTAATCTCTGCCTTTTACTATTTATAAAGCAAGGAGACGACGAATAAAGAAGACGACAGGGACTCTACAATATGCAGTCATAAACAGCTTATGTTTCAATTCGGTTCAGAGGTGATGCACCGTCCCCATACGTACGTTTCTGCCTCTCCAGACGTCTTCAGTGGGGCTACATTGCTAGAAACAGAAGAGATACCTTTAAAAAGTCCCTTTCCAGATACCAGAAAACCCTTTGAAAAGTCGATGGTAAGACACTATGGAACAGAGCTAGAAGTGCAGATATACGACGGAGGTGCAAGGTGAACAACATTAATAACTGGGAAAAACAGAAGAGAACGACCACATTAGCCGAATGACAACAAATAGTAGTAAGGACTACGAGAGACGGTTCCCCAATAGGAAGACGATCAGTGTATGGTGGTTGGGGTTGCTAACCCCCTATGGTGGGGGTTGATGATGTAGAACACCATTGGTTAGATATGTATTTATTCACCAACTCTAAATGTAACAGTAACTAGTTGGTGGGCAACGTCTATCTTCTCACTAACTTGATGTCTCAATATTGAATGAATAAAGATTGATTAACGAATGAATCTGTAATACCTTCTCCGTATGTATAAATAAACTTGTGATTGTTTTTATTATGATTGCTGACACGATTCGACCGTGAAATATTCATATAAAAAAATAGCTGACAAAAGCGTTCTTGAAACAAGTGCATTATATTGAGAAATCTGTGTCACCTAGTTATTTTACAACAAATAGCAATGTTTGTTTTTAGACCTTTAAAAATTAAATGGATATGAATTGCTTTTGGGATTCTAATATAATTCCTGTACAAGTGGGAAGACCACGAAAACGATGGAATGACAACTTACTGGAGGCACATTGAAAAAACCGACAGAGTCATGCCCACACAAAAAGAAGAAGAAGAAGTATTAAACCAAAAAATGTTGGCGTGGAAGCTTAAACATCAGAAACAGAGTTTTTTTAATAATTATAGTCTATTCCAACGATATATTTGATAAAAGTTGACATTTTTCGAATTTTTTTTCAACGTTTTTGTATTTTTAGCTAAACCACTTTTTCAGAGGTTGATTGATTTAAGTGGTTACGACGGATCAATTTTGGTGCCAGACAATATTCATAGTGAATCGAGCGTAATTAGTTTATTTCAGAAACTTGCTGAAGACATGTACACAACATTTAAGGGCACCCTAAAGTGTGGCAATTTAGAATCAAAAATAATATTGTCGCCAGCTCCTGTGGTAAGTAGATTGTTATTACAATTTACAATTATTTTCGATTCAGCTTTTGATTTCCTGGGAGTAATTATTTGTGGAGTTGGTCGTTGTTCCAAGATATATGCATATTGGTCGACTCGTTCGACATTCGATCCGTTTATGAAGAGATTCTCGTCATTTCTTTGAGTTTTAGATATTCCCATAAATGTTGCCTTCTTGACGTTCATTATTAGACCGTATAGTGTTCTTGTCAAAACTCCGCTATTCTGGTCACCAGCCTCTGAAGATCCCCAATATTTTCGACTAAAATGACAGTGTCGTCCGCATATCTAATGTTGTTAATGGGAACTCCATTTGCCTTTATTCCAGCTGTTTCACCCTCAAGAGCTTTTTTTCGAGATCTTTTCCGAGTAGGCGGAAAAAGGATTGGCGACAACACGTATCCCTGTCTCACCCCACGTCTAATTTCAATTTCCTCTGACAGCTGCTCGTTAACATGTACTTTTGCTCACTACTTATAGTATAAATTCGATATAATCCTGAGGTCATTGTAGTCTATTTTTTTTTTTGAAGTTATACTTCTTTACGCGCGATGAGGGTGAATTTTTATATGTTAAAACCAGGCGCATACGCATCACCCAGGCGCATACGCGCATTATAACTTTGTTCTGATTGGATGTTCAAATGACATGTCAAAAATTATCCATTATGGCAGCTGTAGGACAGCTGTGGTTTGGAGGAAAAGGTAAAGGTAAACAAATGTATAATATATTAGTTTTATTGTTGTGAGGACAGAAACAAAACAGTTTATAATATTGTAGTGACTTTTAAATAGTTTTTAAAAGCAACAGGTACGTAATAATTGTTAATGTATCATGGGTATAAACCTACCTGTTTGATCTGCCAAAATACATAGTATGTAATAATGTAATACTTTTATTTATATAATTTGATTACCATCAATATTCACCTAATATATTGTTTTCTTACTATATGTTTTGTTGTTTTTTTTTTTCAATTCTAAAGTCCACTTTACATCAACAATAATTGAATAAGAAATTGACAACAAGTTATTCAAGGTCAAATTTGGCTTATACAAAACACAATTCTACATCCAATTTTGCCGCGAATAAAAAGAAAATAAAGAAATTTGACAAAATAAAACATATCCAATTGTTCTATTTCATCAAATTCCTTCATTTTCTTTTACAAACCATACATTTTGTACTCGTCAAATTTGGCCTTGAATAACTTTGTCAATTTCTTGTTCAATTTATTGTTGATGTAAAGTGCACTTAAATCATTTCAATTCAAAATTAAAATAATTTGATCAATTTTCAAAATATCACAAGTTTAATGACGTTCTACACCTTCGGCAAAGAATTAAGGATTTGCATGAAATTTTAGTATGTTATAGTTTACTTCAAAAAACTAAGACTTGATTTTTAAAAAAATGTTTTACCGTGCCGTTTAATTACTATTAAGGGTCAAAGTTAAGTTTTAACATGGGCTCTTATGGGAATTCTTAAAAAGTTATTAACTCTTGACCCAAATTTACGATTTTTAATTATTTGTGCTTAAAGGTATTTTTGTAAGGAATAACATATTAAAAAATGAGGATTGTTTACCGTACCATTATTAAATAAAAGTGAAATTACTGTTTCGAAATTTAACAAAGTTGGTAGTAGTGAGATTAGCTGCACTCATAATTATATCCGAAACGTACGTGTCAATCACATGACCTCGGTGGTCTAGTTGTTGAGCGTTCGGTCAGAGTTCGAAACGTCCCGGGTTCCAATCCTCTACGATTCATTTTTTTTTAGTTGTTTTAATAAAAATTTTTTGAAAGTGGTAGATAAGAAAGTTAGTTTAATATTTAAATAGAATACAATTACTTCGTTAAAATTATATAATAGAAGTATAACTTCTTACGTGCGTACAAAGTACACACACATTCTTTTTTTGATTTCAGGACATGTATTAATTGTTCATGTCGTACTTTGTCGAATGCTTTATTATAGTCAATAAAACACGCATATATGTCTTGTTGACGTCCAGGCACCTTTGTATTAGTATATTAAGTGAATAAACAGCTTCACGAGTTCCTAGGCCTTTGAGAAACCAGTATCATTAATGTATATGCCCAATTTATGATATATTTGGTTATGGATGACTTTCAGTAGCAACTTTAGCACATGGGACATCAAGCTAATGGTGCGGTAGTCTCGAAATCCCCTGGCGTTTTTCTTTTTAGGGAGACAAACAAACATCGACGTTAACCATTCTTTGGGTAATATGCCTGAGCTCTAAATTTTGTTCCAAGAGTATCACTAAAACATCAATATGCATCTACATTTTTAGTAGTTCGATAGGAAGCATGTCAGGTCCAGGGCTTTTCGTTCTTCATTGTTTTTAATGCGTGGATTATTTCTTATTTTGTAATATCTGGACCTATTTCTCCTGAAGTAAGTTCTATGTGTTCCAGGTCCCCTCTTTCATTATCGAACAGTTCGTCGACATATTCTGCCCAACGTTGTACTTTCTCATTGGGCTGTGTTATAGCAACCCCGTGTCTATCCAATGGGGTATCTGGGGTATCATATCAATGATAACTACTTATATGTATCTTTATATAAGGTATACTTTACTATATACAAGGTGTCCCAAAAGTAGCGGAACGGTGAAGTATTTCGCGAAATGAACATCGTATCGAAAAACTGAAAAATACGTATTCAATATTTTTCAAAACTCTATCGAATAACACTAAACACGACTCCCCACTCACCCCCTGGAGGTGGGGTGGGTGGTAACTTTAAAATCTTAAATGGAAACCCCCATTTTTTATTGCAGATTTGGATTCCTTATGTAAAAGTAAGCAACTTTTATTCGAGACATTTTTTCGAATTATGGACAGATGGCGCTATAATCAGTAAAAAAGATTTATTGTCATACCATAGGTAAATTACAGAAATGGTCTAATATCTCGAGAAATACACTTCCAAATAAAAAACCAAAAAAGCCGTTTTTAATATTTTTCAAAAACTTATCGAACGATCTCAAACACGACCATAATAATTGTGCCAGTTCTCAAATTTATGTCATTGCATCGCAAATTCCATTTGAAGAAATTCCCGATACATTTTTGGATAATTTTATGGTTTTAAGTTATTTTTCGGGTGTAACTACAATGATATTATGCTAAAAATGATGGTGTATCGCAGATTTAAAATGCGTTTATCTCGAAAACGGTTGAGTTTAGGGAGATGAAAGAAGTATACCTTTTTTAAGTAAAACTATATAGGAGAATAAAAATTTTAATGTCAAAATTATACAGAGTGAGGGATAAAAAAAAATTGAACGTAATAAATGAGTGCTGAAAGGCGTATGTGGCGCCCTCTGGGCAATACATCATTTTTGGTAGGGAATTTAGTTTTCTCGACCCAAAAAACCCCACATACCAAATTTCATGTTGTTATCTCATACCTGACAGGAAATATTCAATAATAAATAAAAAAAAGTTTAACTTTACCACCCTGTATCTTTCTTAATATCAACATTTTATTAAAGTAAGTTGGGTTAAATCGTAATATTTTAGAGTGTAGAATCTACTGTTTCCTTTTGTACAATCACTTAAGGACCACCCTGTATAAGCCGTTAATTTAAAAAAATTACTTTTTCAGGCTTATACAAAGTTTACGGATTTTGAATGCAACACATATAACATGTCAGAACTAATAGAAGTGTGCGGTTTCGTATCAGTTACGGATGTAGGGTCGCCGATGGCCATTAGCCGTCATCTAATTCTTCCAGCCAGTTCTCCAACCAAACAAGAAAATGTTGCCAAAAATGACACGGAAGTCACCGAAGATGACAGCACTGACGAAGCGAAAATACCATCATTTTGTGTACTACTTCATGGAGCTTTAAGAGTAGAGAATATGGCAGCATTGGTGAATATAGGTAAATAAATAGTAAAAAACGTTTCCTAATCAGAATAAACACATTTTATCATAATGTTGTTCTGAAGCTATTTCCTTGTGGCATTTTTATAATTACGTATTTTTTATGGGAAATAAGCCACAATTTTACTAAAAAATGAATTTAAAGTAAAGTCGTCCCAGGAACGCAACTCATAAATATTGGCGATATCATTTTAAAGTCTTCTACTTTAAAATGTATAATATACGTCTGAATTGCCAATATAAATGAGTCAGATTAAATAAATTATTAGAAGAATTTTTTTTACTTAGCAACAACATGTTTGTTTTATTTTAATAGTATTTTGTATTTTGACAACGAAACCCGATTTGGGCTTCGAAACGTTAATAAATCACATTTTATCTTGACTGATGATGTGTACCCTATAAAGTTTCGTCTTTCTGGAAGGTAAAGTTTTTATTCCTAATAACAAACATTAATAATATTGAAAAATATTACTAAAATATTTTTAAATTTAAAAATTATTGGTCCATTTCCCTGGTAACACCTCCATGTCTTTTAAAATTTGCAAGCCAGATGGATGCTGCAGTGAAGACAAGAGGGAATTCTAAAAAGTTGCAATTCACAATCCCCGTCTGCAGCTTGGTAAACTTCCAACGGAAAAGGGACCTAGTTACTCCATAGGAGTAATACTAATATAAAATAAAAATGTATACCATTTTTATTCAGTTGCAATGCGAAGGCAAAACAATCTTATTTTTCACTTAGAACAGGGAGCGCAGTGCAGCACCTACTCCATACACGTCAGTTGCAATGCGAGGATAAACTTTCATGGTTTGGTCACTTCGAGCAGAGAGCAGCAGGCCTACGCCTCTCCGATGATGACTCCAATAAGAGTCGAAAATCGTCGATTCGGAGTGCTGGACTGCGCTCCCTATTCTAAGTGAAAAATAAGATTGTTTTGCCTTCGCATTGCAACTGAATAAAAATGGTATACATTTTTATTTTTCGTCTTTCTATTTAATCCATTGAAATGTTACATTTAGTGTGCATTTCTTAGAGGAGTCAATTTTATTTTTTTAATGTGTAGGTGGGTTCAGTAGAAGCTTAAGTTCAAGTTTTTGGGGTCGCCACCCTTGTCCCCCGGCCGCCATATTGGAAAAAGGGCTGCAAAGGGCTTTCGCGATGTATCTCCTAAACTAGCAACCCTACAGAAAATTTAGTGATACATAAAATGTAGCAAATTAAATTTTATACAATTTTACATCTATTACTTTTTATCGTCAAGTGGCCAACAAAAAAGTTATAAACAAAAATAAGAGAAAATTTTGTAAGAAGTTTCCTTTTGGAGGTTATAACTTTTTTTCCGTTCATTTCACAATAAAATAACATAATAGCTATTTTGTAGAGGATTTTTCAATGAACAGTTTTCATTATAAAGTTGATTAATATTATTTATTATTTAGGTTTTACAGCGCTCCAAACTTGACCAGATTCTCTAATTCTCATAGGAATACAATAAAAACAATACTTTAATTAAAATTACGTTATGCCGACCACGAAAATCAAATTTAAGGTGAATGACGAATTTTCATCATTTTTTATGGTTTCGAGGTCGCTGAATCCGAATATGAAGTTTATTTTTATCTAGAGTTGGTGGAACATGTTCAAGAGTCAAATTTTATAGAAAAATGCCAAAAATTAATTTTTATGATTTTTCAAATTTACCTCGCTGTATCATTGGTCGCTGTAAATATTTCCTTTTGAAACTTTTACTCTGTCATCTTTGAGGTATTTAGATAACAATGAAATTTGTCCAAAATGTTTAACCCGGGAGTAGTCGCGCTCACTTCTGTAACGTCGATAGTCGCGTGTGAGATTCTATCTCAAAATACGAATTTAAAACAAATTTTTATTTTGTACTATTTTTATCTACTTTTTATATTGAAAATATATATTTCTAACAATTTTATTAAAAAAAACGGCCACCTGTCCTAACGGCCAGTTTAAAAATTTCCTTCTTTCATTTTTAGTGGCCGTTACTAACAAATTTTACTGTACAGTAAAACCTGTGGTAACGGCCACCTGCCAACATCGGCGACCTGTCCTAACGGCCAGTTTAAAAATTTCCCAAACCAATTATATGTAGACTACAAAAACTGGCAATAGCGGCCACCTTTCTATATCGGCCAATAGTTCTTTCATTTTTAGTGGCCGTTAGTGACAGGTTTTACTGTAGTACGAAAAAGGATTAAATGTGAGATTCTATCTAACGGCACGACTACTCGCGGGTTAAAGCTAATTGACTCTCCCCAAAGCCATAAATTCCACAAAAAGAAGAAGAAGAAAAAAATCCTACGCATTACTACACCCTTCCTCGAGGCACTTACGAAATTTTTTCAAAATTGCAAAATTTTTCATCAAGTTATCGCTAAAAAGGATAAAAATTGAGATTCTATCTCACCGCGCGACTACTCGCGGGTTAAATACATTATAAAAGGAGTTGTTAATTTTTAAACATTTTGTCAACATATTTCGTTAGTTTCATGTTTAGACAAAGTTGAGTGACAAACTTTTTAGTTTATAATTTTAACCAACACAGCAATAAAATATGATTCATGAAGAAGTTTTTTTGGAAAATTTTAAGTCAAAATATACAATAGGAAAAAAGTTATGTTACTTCATAGACAAGCGGCACACCCCAAAAAACGCTTATATCTCGAGATCCTCGTCACGGTGTGGTGGATGGCTAATTTTGATCATACTTTATGATTTTGATGTCAAAAATAGTTTTTTTGTTCTTCTTAAGAATTTTGCATTTTGCGGTTGCGTCATTCTTCTTCTGGACCGGCGAATTTGTCCTCAAACAACTTCTTGGGCCTTTTCTATATATGCTTACGGTTATAAGTTTTATAGTGGGGAGAAAGGCCAAAAACACATTAATAATAGCATAGGAATGTTAAAATCATAATAAATTGTATGAATAAGAAATATATATAGATAGAAAAGTAAGCCTAACCTTTTTTTTATTGTATCCCTGTGAGCATTCGAGCATCTGGTCAAATTTGGAGCCCTATAAAACTTATATAAATAAATAGAATTAAATAACCTCATAGTGGAAATTGTTCGCTGAAAAACCCTCTACAAAATTGATATACTGCTATTTTATTTTAAAATGAACTGAAAAAAAGTTATAACCTCCAAAAGGAAACTTATTAAAAAAATTTTACTAATTTTTGTTTATATCTTTTTTGTTGGTCACTTGACGATAAAACGTAATAGAAATAAAATTGTAGAAAATTTAATTTGCTACATTTTATGTTCAATTAGATTTTCCGTAGGGTTGGTAATTTACGAGATATAGCGCGAAACCCCTTTGCACCCCATTTCCAAGATGGCGGCCGGGGGAAAAGGGTGGCGACCCCAAACACTTGAACTTAAGCTTCTACTGATACCACCTACACATTAAAGAAATAAAATTGACTCCTCTAACAAATGCAAGGTATGGCCTAAAAAATGTAACATTTTAATGGCCTAATTATCTATGAATGAAATTATTCAGTTCAAGCAACATCATCATCATCAATGGTGCTACAGCCCTATAAAAGAGCCTTGACCTTCTCAAGTCTATTACGCCAGTCAGTTCTATTCATTGCCAACTGTTACCTGTTTACTGCGCCTATTTTTCTGCCATCCTCATCTACACCATCCTTTCATCTGAGTTTTGGCCTACCCTTACTTCTACTTCCTACAGGTTGTGTCATAAGGATTCTTTTAGGAGGGTTGTTCTGCTGTGATCTTGCTAGATGTCCTGCCCATCTTAGTCTTCATATTTTTATAAGAGATACTACGTCTTTATCACTAAATATGTTTATATCTGTGGTATATCTCGTAGTTGTACCTCCTCATCCCAACACCATTTTCACAGATGCCACCGAATATTCCTCTCAGGATCCTTCCTTCAAATATAAGCAGAAGGTTTTCATCTGCCTTGGAAATGTTGTTGTTTATTTGGGTTTATATGACTGCGGACACTAAATCCATTCGCCAATTTTACTATTTTTTATTTTATTAGTCATTTTTTCGTATCTTATCCTAAAACTAATACTAATATTAATCTCTAATAAACAATTCTACTAATATATACCTAATTATTTTTGTTTTTTTTTAATAATTTTTTATATTATATTTTTTTTATTTTTTTTTTTCTAAATGATTTCTCAGAGTTCCACAGCAAAAACTGCAACATTCTTCTTTAGCCCTCTACTTAATTCGAAAGCTTTTTACTATGGACTGTCCAAGTTCGTCATTCATTTTTTTTATTATTTTTTTTATATATTTTTTTATATATATATATTTTTATATTTTTTTTTCTTTTTTTTTATTTATATTTTTTTTCTTTTAATATATAACAATTTACAAGAAATACTTAAACTATATTTTACAATTACAACTTAAGTTTAATATCTAAAATATGTTTATACAATAGTCGATATACCAACTCATTATTTTCTAATGTTAATAAATAATTTAAATTAATGGGATGGTGGACATCAGTCAAAGAATACAGTGAATTTAAAAACATATTAACTTTATTAGAAATAAGAGAACAGGTCAAAATTTTGTGTTGTAGGTTACCAAACTGACCACAAATACATTGAGGGCTATCAGCTATATTAAGTTTAAATATATATGATGGTGTAAGACAGTGGTTAAATCCCATTCTGCATATGGTTCTTGTCATATCCTTTGTCGACTCCATTTTAGAAAACCAAGGTTTATATGTGATATAATTTCTGATTGATGTTCTCATCAATATACCTTTCTTTCCATTGTTTCTTAAGCTCCTTGAATAAATCTGATTCAATATTTCCAGACGTACAAAGATAATGTGTTAATACTCCTTTTGTCGCCGCTTTTTTAGCCAATTCATCTACCATTTCATTTCCAGTTATTCCACAGTGGCTTTTAACCCATGCTAACTTAACAAACTTTCCTTGTTACTGAAGTTCTTTAATTTTATTTATTATATATAATTCAATGTAGTTCACTTTTGATTTAGGATTTATAGCACTAATTTTACTTAGAGAACTTTTACTGTCACTATAAATTATACACTTTGAATGATTTATATTAGATTATTAGATAAATATTTTAGTGCTTCCATTATCGCTATTAACTCAGCTGTGTATATACTCATAATAGAATTTAGTTTGAACATTTTGCTAATTTTATTACTGCTATCCCAATAGGCACACCCCACACCTTCAATATTTTTTTATGCATCTGTATATACCAAACAACAGTCTTTGAACATTTGTGAACTGTCGGAGATAAACACTAATTTTCTTAAAGATAGAGGCAAATTGCTATAGTCCCTTAAAAAGAAGTCCCTGAACTTGTTCCATACTGCCGTGCTAAGCCCAAAGGCGGTAACTGATTTTTTATCGAAAATGAGATTGTTGTATTTCTACGTAGAACAGGGTATTTAGAATATATTTTACCAAGTCCTTGGAGTTGTAGAACTATTATAATGGGTATCTAGAATATATTTACAAAGTCTTTGGAGTTGTAGAAGCATTATAATATAATGAAACCTACCTAGAAATACAAAAATGTCATTTTCGATAAAAAATCAGTTACCGCCTTTGGGCTTAGCACGGCAGCATAGTATTAAAGTCAATATTATAATTTGGGTTTATGTCATATTTATAAAGTTGTTTATCATATATTGTCATTTTTGAATATAAATCTACTATATTAAGGGCCGGTTGTTCGAACGCTAATCAACAATTATCATTATCAAATATTGAATTACTGTCAATGTCAACTTTGTTTGGGTTGCTGAAAACATAATTGATTACAATTATGAAATTACTTAATCAATTATGTTAATAATTGTTATGTTTATTGATTAACTAATCTCATAATTATAATCAATTATGTTTTCAGCAACCCAATAAAAATTGACATTGACAGTTTTGTTGACAGTAATTAAATATTTGATAGTGATCATTGTTGATTAGCGTTCGAACAACCGGCCCTTAGAGTTTTCTTTTTTATCCAATATTTTTCTGTCAAGTCTGCTAAAAACAGTTGATATATTTTGGTAATTAAATTTGCCTTTTTTTCATACAATCTAACTAAAAGGCTGATGCCAAGTTTTTTTCGTCTTATATCCATCGGCATTTCACAGCATTCAACTTGTAGATTATTTATCGGTGTACTTCTTAGGGCTTCTATACACAATCTAAGGGATTTATTAATGATTTTGTCTATTTTATTTAAATGACACTGTGATGCGTCACTGTATAATATTGATCCGTAGTCGAATATTGCTCTTATATTATTTTTAAATAACAACAAAGAAATATTTGGATCTGCTCCCCAACGTAAGTGTGATACGAATCAAAGAAGGTTTATTCCTCTTTCTGTTTTTTTTAACTATATGGTCTATATGTTCTTTCCAGAGAAGCTGTCTATCCAGAGTAATACCCAAATATTTAACATAACTTTGTACTGGATAGGAGATATTGTTTATTAAGATGTGATTAGGTATTTCTTTTCGTTTTCTTGTAAAAATACATAATTTGGTTTTGGAATCAGATAAATTTCGCCTTGGAAATGGTCCATGTATCCGATCCATATGTCAACACTGGTTGTGTATATGGTTATTTTTGTTTTTTTGGCTTAAGTTTCTGCTTCTCATATGTCTACCCAGTCCAAAATAGCATTTGTTTGCTAGGATTATCCTTCGCTTGCTTTCGTCCGTCATGACGTCCTCCTTGGTTATCAGGGAGCCTAAGTATGTGAATTTGTCCACCACTTCAAAGGTAGAGTTATCAACCGTGAATTCGTGACCGATGTTTCTGGCTGTATTATTGGGTGTTGATACCATCATCTAAGTTTTCTCCTCATTTACTTGCAGGCCCTTATTTGTTGAGGCATTTGAAAAAGTGGTATACATTTCTTCTAGATGGCGTGTTGTGCTGGTAACTAAGTCCACATCATCTGCATATGCCAAAATTTGAAACGATTTATTAAAAATATTTCCTCTGTTGTCTATTCGGGCACTGACCGCCTTTTTCAGAGCTATGTTGAAAAGGAGACACGCCAGCGCATCTCCCTGTCGCATCCCAACATGCGTTTCAAACGCCTGGGATTGTTCACCCTGTATTTCGACTTTGCAAACAACTGTACTCATTGTAGCCTTAACCAATCTTATCAGTTTATCGGGGATGTAGAATTCATCCATGGCTGCATACAATTTATATTTTAGGACACTATCATAGGCCGATTTCTACACTTATATCAAAATTAAATTAAAGTAAAAAACTGATTTTAAAATGTTAACTTCATCATAAAACACTTATTTTTCTTTGCAGGAGAAAACTGGTTCGGATTCGTATATTCCTGGGCAGATTCGAAGAAAAAGTCAAATTTGATGCTAACTATTTTAATGCCAGGCACTGACATCATACCTTGGTTAGGAGATTTAAATTGTTTGGGATCCGCAGAATCTTATTCGTCTGAGCAAATAGGCAGTTTTCCTATTAAACCTATGGAGAAGAGGAGTTACTCTCAGAACGGAGTCGTTTGGATTCGCCAAGCAGGTCTGCAATCGGATATTCAGAAAATATTACGACATGCAAGAAAGTTGCCCGAGAAAACTCAGCAATTCTATAAGGTAAATAAGTACATCATCATCAACAATTAGCATATAATTGTCCACCGCTGAGCGTAGGCCTCGAGTAATATCTTCCAGCTATCTATCTTGAGATTCTAGCATCCAATTTGTGGTGATGCGCTTTATATTATCCGTCCATCTAGTCGGTGGTCATCCTCTGCTTCGACATGCCTCTTGACTTGGTCACCATCCCAGAATTTTTCTGTTCCTTCTATCATGGTTATTTTTCAACTGCATCCGTGATTCCTGTTCTTCTTACTTCTATGTTTGGTACTTTATCTCGGATGGTAATACCTAAAATTGATCTTTCCATAGCGTGTTGTGTAACTCTTATTTTATTTATTGTTCCTTTGGTCAGAGTTAGTGATTCCGCATCATATTGTAGCAGGCACTAAGTATGCCCCAATGCTACTTAACTTTTTGATATACCTCGGTAGCTACTAAGTCTTCAGAGACCTAGGGGTGTGGATTCTTTATAGATGTTAAACAAAATTGAAACTCAATTGCTCGGGGGGCGCCATAATTAAAAAGAAAATATCATATTATATGTTTACTTTATAAAAAAATATTAAACTAAGAATGCCGGTTATTTGAAATATCTGTACTTACCGTTGGCTACTTTCATGCGTGATTACTTTATAAGGGCGCTAGAGATTGGTAAAGAAAATCTAGTAATTAAACATAATTCTTACTTTATTGAAACAAATAAAAATTCAGCAAGGTTGTTATAACAAAAATAAAGTTTCATCAATTCGCGAGAAAACGTAAGAGTTCAACAATAAAAAAATAGCGCAAGTACCTTGATGTGTTCTTTATCCATAGTCCATCCATGCGGCAGTTACGGTGTTAAACATTGTCCTGATGTTACGACACATTTTTTTTTGTCGCGCACATAACGACACTCAATTTTACAGACAAAGTACTGGTATTAATTATATTAGAGATGAAATTCCATTGTTCGTTTATCGTATGCAACACTGGTATACTATATTATTATTATTGTTATTATTTAAACTTAATTGAAAGAAACGTAGAACTTTTCGACAAAAAAAAAACTAAAGGATGTGTTTAATCCATCACTAAAAATACAAAATACGGTCGAGAATTTACGACCACAGCAGCCACTTAAACCTACTTCGGCTCTGGAACAACAACTCGAAGAAACTACTAAACACAAACAACTAATTTCCTCCATTGAACTATTTTCAACAATTTTCTCCGTCAGCAAGGCAAAGAGCCGTGAAAGGCACAAACTTCTTATTTAGCTCTCTAGAACTGATCTTTCATAACTGATCTCTGTCCTGGACTACTTAGAACTACTCTCCCATCTCCCCATTCTTCTATTCTCACTCCTCCATGTCCGGTTTTACCAATCAAAAAAATTCGACAATTTCCACTCTTGTCTCAAAACGAATAGAAAAGGTTTAAGCAAACTTCGACCACGCCTTTAAAGGTAATAACTCATACTTCGTCAAATAGGATTCACTTTACGAAATTCTGATGACTTGTGTTCCAGCTCAATACATTCTCACGTTTTTCGCTGATTCAGCTTTTCGCACAGCTGGCCCAGTAGATACTCATAACTATATTATATAAACAACTCAGAGCTTCTTATCTCACAATGTAAACAAATCAACTCCAAAGCATCATATTCCCGTCGCCAGAAATCAATTATAGAAGAATTTATTATCTCCGAAAGCCATCAAAACCTGTTTGAACCATTGCCGCATCCTCTGCAAAACACAAACAATTTGGGGCTCTTAAGATATCAACGCTAGACCACAGAGAATCGTACAATCAACGAAACATGCATCCAAAACCGTGAGAAGTGAATCACGTCATATTCTGCGTAAAAACAGATCATAAATGCGACTTTCGTGTGAATCAAGAAAGAATTACGTAATACGAAAGATGTCAGGAACTACGATTCTTCGATAACAAATATGGATCTTAACGGTTTGAGCATATAGGGAGGAAACAAAAAATTCAACGAATTTCGGACCGTTATAATATGTAAGAACCGTCAACACTGTCAAACATCGAGTCAAATAGTTGACATCGGTCAAAGACCTTCCTTTTCAAACAATCTGGAATATTAGACTTAAAAATGTTCAATTTACCAAAGGCCATCCAAAGGTGTGTCCTTCTTTGTATTTCAGTTGTCTGATTATCTCGCCCTAACCGAATCTCATGCCATAAATTTTGTATTTGAGGTGTTAATTTTAAGACCAATTGTTTTTGACGCTTCAGAGCGTTTCCATTTTTGTAGCTTTATCAAATATTAAAGCGATGTCATCGTAAAATCTTAGATGGTTCAGATCCTCTCCATTTGTATTATAGGCTATTGATTATATTCAAAATAAGATAGCTAAAAGGAACTACAACGTTAACGGGGTTTTATTATTTCATATGGTTAATGAATCTCTATATATGAAAAAACCGCGGAGTGCTACCATTTAAAGGGGTGCGTTTTTGAGAAATGGGTGAATTAGTCCCTGGGCACAGGTTACATTAGGGTGAGTTCTATGCACTTTTGGTACAAACATATCTACATAAAAATTGTTCCTGGTTAAATTTACTATCCAAATATCACTTTTTAAAGTCAATGATACTTTTTTTTACAAAAATATATTAAAAAAAAGCACAAAGAAACCCAAAAGAAAGAAATTTTGTTTTTTGTCCCATAACTTTTCTCCACGAGGATATAGGTATAGACATTTCTTTACAGAAAAAAAATCTACATATTCTCTAAAATATTGTTTAGTAGAGGTAATTAGGATTTATAGTTTTCGAAATATGATTTTTCAAAGTTTTCCACTCACAGCAATTTTGGGCAATTTTCCTTGGTATTTCGGAAATATTGTTGTGTAACTTTTTTCTACGTAACTTTAGGTATATGCAATGATACACGTAATAGGAATAGAAAATCAATTACCTTTAAAATGGTCTACTGCATAACGTTGTACGACTTTTTTTAAAGAGATTATGGTTTTTTAAGATTTTATACTTTTAACGATTTTTTATAATATAATATAAAAATAAAATAATATTATTATAAATAATATAATATAATATAATATTATATTATATATTATATCTTATATAATACCTAATATAAAAAAATATTATTTTTTACATTTTTTACGATTATTTTTGAAATTTCTCATTATAACTTTTTTTCTTCTGCATTTAGGTATATATTATATTATATAATTAAAAAAGCTTATCTTGTTTACTTTAAAATGGTGTATTACAAAAAATTCTAGGATTATTTTTAAATAAGATATTATCTTTCAAAATGTAATAAGTACTTGCAACGATTTTTGATTTTAGGATTATTTTTTAAATTTCTAATTATAACTTTTTTTTCTTGTACATTGTTCTGTTCTTTAAAATGGTGTATCATCTATATTTAAATATTGGAAACCGAGTGATTCTTTGATATTTTTTACCTGTATTATTTAAAATTATTTCTTTTACAAAAATTACATAAACATTAGTCTTAGAATACATCACTTAGTTAAAATTATTTAAACGTTGACATTTAAAATTTTTTCAAAATCAAAGTCCATCTGTTCGTTAGCATTAGCTTCGATATCTTCCTCTGACACCTCAGTTATCTTAGAGTTCCCACAATTAGTACCCATGCACATGCACCCTTTGCAGAATATTGAACAACTAATTCCTATCTTCCTACAACCGCAGTTTTTTGTACATCCTTCGGTACATTTACATGCTATTTTTTCAAGCAAAACTTGTGGTGCAGGAGCTTTGACAGTAAATATTGGAATTAATCCATATTTTGAAGTTTGCCCGGCCGAGTCAAGTGGATCCAAAGTATTACCTATAAAAAATAAGATTCAATCATAACACACAATCACATAAAAAAGTTATAATGAAAAATTTAAAAAATAATCCTAAAATCAAAAATCGTTGCAAGTACTTATTACATTTTGAAAAAGCATATCTTATTCAAAAAATAATCCTAGAATTATTTATTATAAACCATTTTAAAGTAAACAGAATAAGTTTTCCTTTTTATTATATAAAATATACCTAAATGTAGAACAAAAATTATAATGGGAAATTTAAGAAATATTCGTAGAAATTATAAAAACTCGTTAAAAGTATAAAATCTTGAAAAAGATAACCTCTTTTAAAAGAAGTTGTACAACATTATACAGTAGAACATTTTAAAGGTAATTGATTTCTATTTTTCTTACATGTACCATTGCATATGCCTAAAGTTACGTAGAAAAAAGCTACAGAACAATATTTGCGAAATAACAAGGAAAATTGCCCAAAATTGCTGTGAGTGGCGAACTTTGAAAAATCATATTTCTAAAATTGTAAATCGTAATGACCTCTACTAAACATCATTTTAAAGAGAAAATATGTAAGTTTTTTTTCTGTGAAGCAATGTCTATACCTATATCCCCGTGGACAAAAGTTATGGGACAAAAAACAAAATTTCTTTCTTTTGGGTTTCTTTGTGCTTTTTCTTTTGAATATATTTTTGTAAAAAAAAGTATCTTTGACTTTAAAAAGTTATATTTAGATAGGAAATTTAACCAGGAACAATTTTTATGTATTCGTGTTTGTACCAAAAGTGCATAGAACTCACCCTAATGTAACTTGTGCCCAGGGACTAATTCACCCATTTCTCAAAAACGCACCCTTCTAAATGGTAGCACTCCGCGGTTTTTCATATATAGAGATTCATTAACCATATGAAATAATAAAACCCCGTTAACGTTGTAGTTCCTTTCTATAGTACATAATCAATAGCCTATTAGTTCCCATATTATCTTCTCATTCCATTCGCTTAAACATATAATCGAGTACAGCTGTAAATAATTTCAGGGAGATAGTATCACCCTGTCTAATACCGAAGCTAGGACAAATAATCCCCGGACTAATAATCCCCACAAATTTTTTTAGACAGAATATCCCCACAAAAAATCCCGGACAAAATATCTCCAAGAAATATTTGCTGCCAAATAATTTTCTAAAAGTTTTCCCGTGAATGCAATTGACGAAAATGTTTTTTAGCCTCAGTGCATGAGACTTATAGATAGCAATCGCCATGAAACCGCATTTCGGTACGAAAAATTAAGATTAACACGTTGACGGACAGAACGAAGTTCCTTTGATGTAATGTAACACAACGTCTATAGACGTTGCATTTTCCCCTATTCTACTTTGCAAAATACATATTATAGTGTCACAACACTTGCTTATACATTTGACGCACTGTCCGTCAACGTGTTAAGCATGAATTGTAATTTAAATTACTAAATTTCAAATTCCAATTCCATGTCGAAAACTTCAAATTTTACATGACAAAAGAGTGTGAGTTTTTTAAAAACCGTGGAAGACATGGGGAATGAGATAAGGCTGTGGGAAGCATGTTGAATTATTCGCTCAAATCTTTTGCTCACTCTGCTTTGAATAACTATGTTCAAAACATTGCGTATTCGTGATGATAACTGCTCGTCTTGAAAACGATAATCTTGATAGTCATGCAAAAAAATCTATTCCTTTTTGTAAATTTAACGTCAAGAATATTTAGTCATCATCATCATCATCATCAATGTCGTTATAACTCTTCGAGAGTCTTTGTCGCGTTTACTATTGCTTTCCACGTTTGTCGGTCCTGCCACTATTTACCATTGTCTCACTCCCATTTTCTCCAGATCTTGTCTGACTGCATCTTTCTCCCTTTTTCTAGGCCGTCCTACAGACCTTCTCCCATCTGGCCTCTACCCGGGCAGCCATGAAAGATTTTTGAAAAAACTGACATTTTTTGTCATGTAAAATTTGAAGTTTTCGGCATGGAATTGGAATTCGAAATTTGGTAAAATTTCGGGAGAACTATTCGGCAGCACATATTTCTTGGGGATTTTTCGTGGGGATATTTTGTCCAAAAAAATTTGTGAGGATTATTTGTCCGAGATTTGTTGTGGGGATTTTTTGTCCAAGGATTTTTTGTCCGGGATTATTTGTCCGGACCCCCTAATACCACGATCTATTCGGAAATTTTTGGTATCTTCAGGAAGTCACACACTAACTGTAGCAGTTTCGTAGATACTCTTAATCAAGGCAGTATAACCAGACTGTGTGTCACTTAGGTATTCCTCGCATTTAATATAGATACGGCCATGTATACCTTTAGAAAAATGTTCAACAAATGGCTTAACAAACTGATGTGAGCGGCCGTGGAGTAACGGCATAATCGCTGGCCTCATACGCCAGTATACGTGGGTTCGAGCCCTGCCAAAGACAAACCATTTTCATTTCCAATAATGACACGAGCCGTCTCACCGTACCTCGGAGAGTACGTTAAACCGTCGGTCCCCCTGGGCTAGTGTACATCGACACTAGTTACTTGAAACAGGGTTAAAGATGTAATTGGCGCTGGAACTATCCGAAAGGATCCCCCCGGCCAAAATGCCATACGATATTATTATTATTATTAACAAACTGATAGTTCTATAATCAGCACGGGTTTTTTTGCTGTCATTTTCTTATGAAAATTTGCTATGAACAATGAATTGGACCAACCATGAGGTATTGAATGAATTATATAACGGTCTTTTTCTATTCTCATACTATAATAATAATACAGTAGACTCGCGATTATCCGAGGTAACTGGGACCGTGACTATATATTGATAGAAAAGCACGTAAATAATCATAACTAAATAAATAACTAAATAATCATAATATATTTATTAATGATATTACCAACTGTTTTCACGATTGTAACGCCTTGCTATTTGCTGATGACTTGAAGTGCTTTAAAGTTATAAAAAATCATTATGATGCTGCCATATTGCAATCAGAACTGAATAACCTCTCTGCATGGTGTTCACTTAACGGTATGAACCTTAATTCAATCAAATGTCATGTAATTAACTTTAACCGTACTCACCACCCAATATTATCAAACTATTACATTGATGGCCAATTGCTCAACACTGTTAATAAAATCAAGGACTTGGGGATTACACTGGAAAACTCTCTTTGTTTCAATACTCACATCATCAATGTCATTCAAACATCTATGAAAATGCTGGGTTTTGTAAAAAGAACAACTCGTGATTTTACAAACATATCCAGTATTAGAGTTCTTTACTTCTCTTTGGTCAGGTCTCACCTCGAGTATTGTTCTTCAGTGTGGTCCCCACACTACTTGGTCTACATTAGGAAACTTGAACAAGTCCAAAATAGTTTCTTCCGTTACATTGCTTTTAAGCTTCATACCTATCAAGATTACGCTGTATGGCAGCATCAACTGCAGGTCCCTTCTCTTGCAAGCAGGAGAAAACAAAGGGACCTTTTGCTATTATTCAAGATCTTAAATGGTATATGCAGTTGTTCTCAACTACTTAATAAGATCGCACTTTTTGTACCACCTCGCACCACTAGACAAGTGCGAACATTTTATGTACCATTCCACAGGTTTAATTATTCACTTTTTTCGTTCGTACCCAGAGTCTTGAATTTAGCAAACTCCCTTTACAATTTACAACTGTTCGACAACTCCATCAGTCGTTTTAAAAGAAATTTACATGGGATCAATATTTGAGTGAAGCGTCTGTAATTTGTTAACTTGGTTTTATGATATTATTTCATTGTACATGTTTACTTCTAATATTATATTTATATTTCTGTATGTCTGTTTTTTATATTATATTATGTTATTGTTTTTTTTCTGTACACTATGTATTTTTGTAGAATTGGGCTTGCCCGTAAAATAAATAAATAAAAATAAATAACTGTGGATATTTTAATGACAAAATTAATACAGTACTGTCTATTAAAGATAATAAAAACATTTACCTAATCAATATTACTGTTTAAAAAAGTCTTTGATTTTGCATAAGCTTTATTTCTCTTTTTGATATTGAGGCGGTTGTTGCGCCAAGGTTGAAAATTGTAACTCACAAGTTATGACTTTTGCCTCGGTTAACCGAGGGGTTCGGATGACCGAGTCTCGGATAATCGCGAGTCTAGTGTATATATCAATTATGATGTCACTACCTGTATCATAATGAACTTCATTATGATACTGATTTTCATTAAGATACAGATTTTTAACCAATAGAATCGCGATATGGCATTCGCGATAAAGGTGGTACACGCGCAGTGACCAATGGCGAGTCAAATACACACGCTTTGACAGTTCTCAATGTGTAAACAAACCGTCAAACTGACAAACTACTGAATTTATTTGTGTTACAAAATTAATAAATTTGAATAAGTATATTTTTTGTTGCGAATGATCATAGAAAAAATAGTGTATACAACTTGCATTTAATTATCATTATGAAGCTCGTACTCTATACGAAACTCGCCGCACACGGCTCGTTTCGTAACCCTCATACTCGCTTCATAATGACCATCATTAAATGTTCGTTGCATAATATACTATTAAAAATTTGTTTTGTATTTTAGTTAATTTCACTGACAACTATTTTGTACTTTTAGTTATTTGCTATAAAATCAGAATATAAGTAATCTTGTTTTAATGAAAAAATCCTTTATGAAAAGTATATTTATTTAAAAAAATCCGTCAAAAGCCCACATCTATCACAGAACTTTTTCGATCTAAGTAGATTATCATCAATGCTGTTACATCTAAATTTATTCTTAGATTGAAAATGTTTTGTGATAGTCTTTTAGGGTTTTTAAATAAATATACCTTTTATAAAGGATTGTTTCATTAAAATGTTTTGTGGTTAATGGTATGGGCCATTCCACGAACATACGCCTGTTTTGGATTACTTCGACAACGAATATTTTACTGTGCAACATAAGAAGTACGAAATTAAATGGCGCTAATAATTATTCCAATAAACAACAATGTAATTTGCAATTTACTTTCGTTCTTCTTATTTTGCATAGTAAAATATTCGTTGTCGAAGTAATCCAAAACAAGCGTATGTTCGTGGAATAGGGTATATACAGCCAGCTACAGTAAATTTTTCCTTGTAGATTTTTTAATCTTGTCTGTTACAGGAACTTAACAGGCTTAGAAAAGCAGCAATATCCTTAGGTTTCTTGGATCTTTTAAACGGATTGGCTTATATTTTTGAACAAGAATGTTTACAGTTACCTCCAAGTGCACATCCAGATTGTGCTGTCCAGTTACAACATGCAGCTGAGGATTTGAGAAAAATACAAAATAGAGATATCAAATATAATGTAATGCCTTTACAAACTAATTATAATAGTACATAATATTAAATTAAAATTTTTAATATAAATTAATTTTTATTTTTTGGTGATTGTTTAATTTTTTTACTTTTAATTATCATATTCTAGAAACTAATCGTTTTCTTCTTCTTCTTATTGTAGTGGCTATCCGTTTCGGATGTCGGCGACCATCATGGCAATCTGTACTTTGCACACTGCTGCTCTGAAAATATTTGTGGTTGTTGTGTTGAACCACATACGTAGAATTTTCAATCAGGAAATCCTTCGCCTTTCTGGTCCACGTTTTTCTTCTACTTTTCCCTGCAAGAATAGTTGCAGCAGTCCGCATCACTCGCTGTTCCTCATGATATGATCGAGATATTTGATTTTGGCTGTTTTTATTGTGGTCAACAGCTTTTTTTATTTTTGTAATCCCAAGAAAACACCCTGATTAGTAACGTGAAGATATCTTCAGGATTCGACGATAAAGCCACATTTCGAAAGTCTCAATTTTCTTGCAGGTGGCGTTTGTGAAAGTCCACGACTCAACTCCGTACAACAGTATAGGAAAGATATAACATCGTAGTAACCTGATTTTTATGGGTATTGATATATTATGACATTTGCTTAGCCTTAGATTAGTAACACAGGTTGACAATGTAATAAATGAAGGCCAAGAAAACACAGAGATAGACCAAATAAGTAGAGAAGAAGTAATAGAAGGAATATCAAACAAAAATAGACAAGGCAGGAGGAGATGATGAAATTGAACCGGAAATGGTAAAATACATGGGAGAAGAGGGAATAAACTGGCTATGGACAATATACAAAGAGGCGTGGGAAAAACAAGCAATCCCTAGAGACTGGCAGAACAACATAATTGTACCAATATACAAAAAAGGAGAACATATAAACTGCGAAAACTACAGAGCTATATGTCTGTCATCGGTATGATTTAAAATGTATACGAAAATAATAGAGAAAAGACTAAGGCAAGAAGTAGAAATGAAATTGGGAGATGAACAAGCGGCCTTTAGACCAGGAAGACAAACAAATGACAACATATATACCATCAGAAACCTAATCGAAAGATGCTTAGACACGGGGGGAAACTGGTATTAGCATTCATAGACCTAAGAGCAGCATTTGACACTTGAATGCTTGAGGAAAATAAATGTACCAAACAGATTGATAAAAATTATAGAAAGTACTTACAAAGAGGTAAAAGGAAGAGTACAAATAGCAGGGGAACGATCAGAAGAATTTAATTGGAATAGAGGTATTAAACAAAGAGATAGTCTCAGCCCTTTAGCAGATTCCTAATGGATATATGGGTAGAGGAAATAGAAGAGCTAAACATGGAAATAAACGAGGAAAAAAGTAAGATAATGATAATCAACGGCAAAGAAGATAATGAAATAAAGATAAAATGCAAAAACTCAGAACTGGAAATAGTGACAACCTACGAATACCTGGGAAGTATCATTACTAACGACGGAAAATAGACTGGGAAATGACAAATAGAGCAAAGAAATCAAACAAGTTATACTATGCCTTAGCCCCAATACTGGGGAAAAGAGAACTTGCAAGAGAGACAAAAATAAACATATATAACACAATAGTGATACCGACTGTGCTCTACGCAGGTGAAAACTGGACAATTCTGGAAAAACATAAGAGCAGAATAAATGCAATGGAGATGAGACATTTAAGAAGGATAGTTGGAAAGACAAAATGGGATATATTAAGCAACGAGACTATTAGGAGAATGGCCAACCAAGAACTAATAACGAATAAACTAAAAAAGAGACAAATGAATTGGTATGGGCATGTGATGAGGATGCAACCCAACAGAATTACGAGAAGAATCCACGAAGCAAGTAACATTGCAAAAAGAAAAAGAGGCAGACCAAGAAAAAAATGGATACAGCAAATAGTAGAGGCGGGAAAAGTTAAAGGAAATCACTCGAGGAATTAAAAATAATGGCGGAAAACAGAAAAGAATGGAAGCGACGGGTGAATGTATATTAAAATAGCGATCCCAAATCCGACACCCTGATAGGGGAGAAAGAAAGAAAGAATAGCTTAGCCATTTTTTGAAATGCAGATCTTGCTTTCTCTATCCTACATTTGATTTCTATGGAATGGTCCCAATTTTCATTGACGTTCGTACCAAGGTAAGTGTATGTTTTTACTCTTTCTATTTGTTGACCGTTCACACTGATTGGACCAAATTGCTGTTCCTTCTTATACTAAATTTACAATCAAGATACAGTAGAAATAAACCAACCAATACACGTTAAATGCTACTAGGAGCATTCCCGAATCATAATTTAGAATGTATATACATTGTAAATTATGATTCGGTTGGGCTCCTAGTGACATTTAACGTGTCTTGGTTTGTTTATTTCTACTGCATCTTGATCGTAAATTTAGTATAGAGATTTTCCACACTTAAAAATAGTTTTGTAGATTAAAAACAATTAAAAATATTTTAAATTGTTTATTTGGTTGATAAGCGAGTCACAGAATATATAATACAAAACGATATGCACATATTCCCAAATATAAACAAAAAATTTGTTACCTTTTCTGTTTGGTGATGTTTTAGGTATGACTATATAGGTTCCGTTTTACATTCGTTGTTTGAAATAGCATTCAATCATTAAATTTTTTGATCTACTTTATTTAAGTACCTATACCTACCTACTGAGCTTTTGTTTGAGGTTGGGAATAGTACACAGTACTACAGTACATATCATTACATGAAAAAATAATTTAAAAAATATATAAAAAAGCAACTTTTGGTTTGTAACTCTTCATTTTAATGAATTTTATTAAATTTAGAATATCACATTTTGGTTATGCTTTTTCGATACTTTAACCTAAATTTAGACTCTTAATTCAATTGAACTTCTTTCAATTTTACTTACAATAATAGTACCTACCTACCTACTTACTAAAACATATGGTCATTCTTACGAATCTTAAAATATTAAATACATAACGTCATCCCCAGAAATGGATTGTTAAAACATATGTACAAATTCTCCAGTTTCCTGGCCACAATTTCCTATTGACATACAACCTGCTACACAGAGTTGGACGACCGACTTAATGAGTTCAATAAAAAATTTCTGTGAAATCCTTAATCTCTGTTATTTCACATAATTCTGAAACTTTTATCGTTTGAAATTATATTAACGTAATTTATTTGTGCATATAGTACAAAGGCTAGATGCCTTGGTCATATTATACGAATGCTAGAGAACCGAAACGTTAACACAATACCGAAGGAGGGAGAAAAGAAGAAGACGTCCAAAGAAGAACGTCAGAAATAGGAGTGAGAAATTGTAAAGAAAAAGCAAGGGGCCGGAAAAATGTAGGAAAATAACCAAATTTTTGGAGCCTACAAGGCCTATAGCACTGTTGTATATATAATATACATATTTTTTCTATGTTTATATAGATATATGGACCGATATATCGAACGTTGAATACATATAAAAATATCGATACAATTTTAAAGTATGTAATCGATATTATTATGTACACTTCTCCAAGATATTAACGCACCACCTTAAAAATGCGTCATTTTTGATGTCTCGAATTTCCTAAACCTGTTGTCCGATTCAAGTGATTTTTTTAATATGATATAGCCTTATAGGTCTGGATCCCGCGTATGAAAAAAAAGTTGATTAATAGCAAGCTGAAAATTTGTTAATAGTTTAAGGATGTCTAGTCGGATAAACTTTGATATATGGGAACACTGGAACAGGGGCAGTTTTAATTGTGGAATAGGTTAAAAATTTGGAACGGTCACACCAAGAAAACGGCACATTTATTTTGTCCGACAGAACAGACTTAAACTCTCCGAACAGAGATTAAACTCTCATGCAAAAAATCAGACTGCTATTTATCACCTGTCATAATTCCTGTCATTTGACATATTCTACATGTTCCACTTATTAAAACGCCCATTTGGTGATAAATAGCAGTCTGATTTTTGCATGAGAGTTTAATCTCTGTTCAGTTTAAGTCTGTTCTGTCGGACAAAATACATGTGCCGTTTTCGTGGTCTGACCGTTCCAAATTTTTAACCTGTTCCACAATTAAAACTTCCCCTTTTCCAGTGCTCCCATATATCAAAGTTGTCCGACTAGACACCCTTAAGCTATTAACAAATTTTTAGCTTGCTATTAATCAACTTTTTTTTCATACGCGGGATCCAGACCTATTATTCTTTAACAATACGGCTATAATAATATTGTTGCTAGACAGGTAAATTATTGTCATTGTATACAGGGTGTACCAATCAAACTGTGATTTTTTCTCAAAGTTCGCGTGACCCTGAGGAATATTCTAGCATTTATAAAATACTGAAATTAAAATCCAACTATGGCCTAATGTTTTCTTAACATTCTGTTTTTTTTATTCATTCGCTTATGATGGATAATAAAAAAGTTTGTTACTTTAACAACTATCCTTGTTTTTCATCAATACATGGTGTTTTTAAATGAGTATGTAAGGGGTAATTCCGCATAAAAAAATTTCCGAGATAGGGTGTGTTGAATTTTTTCTTACAAAATGACGATTTATGTATTGCTCTAAACCGGTTGAGATATACAAATGAAATTTGGTGAGTTTTAAGAGGTAGTTATTATGCATTTTTTGACATACAATTAAGAATTTTATGTTCACCATTGGCGCACATAAGGTGGATATTAAATTACTAATTGTATAAGTATCAAAAAATTCGCAATAACTACCTCTTAAAACCCACCAAATTTCATTTGCATATCGCAACCGGTTTTAGAGCAATAAATAAATCGTCAGTTTGTTAGAAAAAATTCAACACACCCTATCTCTGAAAAGAAGCATTTGCGGACATACTTATTCAAAAACACCCTGTATTGACGAAAAACAAGGCTAGTTGTTAAAGTATCAACTTTTTTATTATCCAACATAAGCGAATGAATCAAAAAACAAAATGTTTTAATTTCAGTATTTTATAAATGCCAGAATATTTCACAGGGTGACGCAAACTTTGAGAAAAAATCACAGTTTGATTGGTACACCTGGTATACGTATACAACGACAATTTACCTGTCTAGCAACAATATTACTACAGCTATATAGGGCTTTTCATCGATGGTCATTTGTTTCGAGCTTCTGTCATATTTTGTATAATCTGTGTATATTAATATATGACAGAAGCTCGAAACAAATGACTGTGAATGAAAAGCCCTATTGTTAAAGAATATTATACACAGATTATACAACATATGACAGAAGCTGGAAACAAATGACAATCGATGAAAAACCCTATAAGGCTATAACATGTTAAAGAAACCGCTTAAATCGGACAACAGGTTTGGATATTCGAGACATTAAAAATGACAAATTTTTAAGCTGGTGCGTTAATTTCTTGGAGAAGTGTATCTAATGCATCTATAATACATCGTTGTCATCCCTATTAAGAAATGAGCAAGTGAAAGTAATTTTTTACTCTCCCTTATTAACAAATAAAGTTAATACAATTTGATCAAGGATATGACAGTTGGGGTGCAATAGATCTTATACTGAAGTTTTTGGCACATAAATTATAGTCTTTTAAATTGCTTTAACTAAACAGTCTAGTATGTTTCATACAATTTTATGGCAACTCAGTACTCTGTTATTCAGTACCTCCTTAAATTTTGGCAGTAGATACAACAACAGTGCACATCTCAGAGTATTGCAACTGTAATGAAGCATTGTGAGACTCATGTTATTGGAAATGTTTAGATGATTATTATACAACGACGATACATTGAATCGTTCAGTTATATCGCTGTAAAAACCTTGTGAGTTGATCTGCCAAAAATGAATCAGACTCCTTTGAAAAGATGTAGCCAAATATAGAATAGTAAGACATATACAAAATATTAGTAGTACTCTCAGTTCGCCAAAATCTTTGGTCAGTATCTGTTTAACGTCCTTAAGAGAAGTTTTGGATAATTTTAAAATTAAAAAAATTAGCGAAAATAATAGTAAAGGTATAGGTAGTAATACTCTAAAAACTAACAGTAATATTTGGAACATCTGAATATAATAACTGCCCAATAGAGCACAAACGACATAATTATCTTTAACTTTAACAGAAGATGATAATGTATAACTTGGTATGCTTAACGAGATACAAAAGAACCAGATTAAAATGCTGGGTATTACCACCGAAATGTCTACCTTCCTCCTTCTGTAATCTATACTAATAACTCTTGTACTTTCTCTCTTCGTTACTAAACATTCATTCGATTCATCATCGCATGACACCAACGGATTCTTCGTTCGTTTCGATTCGTATTTGAAAAGGTTCCATAAGGATATCACATGAAAGTTAATGCATATGATGATCCACAGTTGCAGAGAATTAACTAAGATTTCAGTACCGTTGTACATAGGGCACAGGTTGTGGGAAAAGATCCAGGTCTGGTTATTGATGGTTAGAATTTCAATCATGGCCAAAACTGGACTGACTGCGTCTACAGCGGTTAGTTGAAGCAGTAGTGAAAATGTTCCTAAAAAAGAAATTTAATGTTAAAAATTGTATAATTCTGCTAGAAAAGACAGTTTGTTTTCTTTTAGATTCAGAGTAGACCACATAGTCCCTTTGAAGAACCCTAAGAAAGGGAAACGTAAGTAAGGGGATGATGGTAGTCTCTGAAACGAAATGAAATATAAACTGTTTTTCAATTTCTCTTATGGTATGGGAGCAAAATAAGCTAAATTTGCAGTCACTCAGGCGTTATGGGGACTATTGGGTTGTGATTATTAGGTGCTAAAACCAAAAAAAGTTAAGAAAAATTTTCCATTTTAGTGGGGAGTTTCCATTTTTTAATTTAATTTTCCATTTCCAACAATCGCTTTTTTCTATTATAGCGCCATCTATCCATAATTCGAAAAAATGTCTCGAATAAAAGTTGCTTATTTTTACGTAAAGAATCCAAATCTGCAATAAAAATTTGGGGGACCCATTTAAGATTTTAAAGTAACCCCCACCCCACCTCCGTGGGGGTCGTGTTTGGTACCATTCGATAGATTTTTCACAAACATTTTGAAAGTGTATTTTGCAGTTTTTCGATCTGATATTAATTTTGCGAAATATCGTGGGGTTTGTATTTAAAATTTTAAATTTACCACCCTACCCATTTCTAGTCTAGGCGCCAAATAGAGGTCACCGTGTCATTTTCAATTCTGATGGACAAACTCAACGGTTTCTTATGGATTTTGGCTGCTGATTACGAATTTCGAGGGGGGATTTCGATCCGAGTGGTCAAAAAATTGTTATAAACAATTTAATTGTTTATAAATTGTTTATAATGCTCTGCCTCATAAACTAAAAGAGATAAAAAAAATGTTTCAAATAAAATTTGTTCCCTAATAAAAAACGAGGAAACAACCGTTTACTAAATTTAAATCCGACAATTAGAACTCAAGATATTGTAAAATTAGTACACAATGCAAATTGCAAATTGCAAAATAAGTATTTTTCGAAGCTTTACCGATCGTAACTCGGCTTCTACGCATGCAAATGAGCCTTATAAGGTGACCTTTTAAAGCTTAATTAAGAGGCTTCCAAACAACGTTTGTTAAATTATTTGATCTTTATTTGTTTTAAAATTATACCCGTTTGAAGTTATAATTTTCTTAAAAAAATTGTACATTAATTTGTTTATAAAGGTTTCAAGCAAACTTAAGCTATAAACATTTATACTTTAATTAACAATAATGATAAAACAACTCAAAAGGAACAATTTGAGCTTACGAAAATGTTTGTAAGTTTATTTTTGGCTAAGATGTCGATATTTTAATGGCGCGCTATGAGGCGCAAGATTGGCTCACAGTCAAGTAAGTATGTATTCTTCGACGCTTTATCGATCGTAATTCGGCTTCTACGCATGAAAATGAGCCAATATGTGATATCCATATAAAAATGGATCGAGTTCTTTTGCAGCATCATCATTGCATATAAAACGAGCATTTATTATGTGGCGGCATACACACAATTAACGGGCCTTGATGATGCTGCAAAAGAACTAGATCCACTTTATATGGATATCGTATAGATAATTAGACTCTGAAGCCTCAAAAAGTTTTAGTTTTACTACCTACAAGAACAGACTTGTACCACCATGTAACTGTTAAAATTTCGCTAAGAACTTATGCAGATGTAAAAAAGCTGATATTCCCCGTATATCTCTATGCAGATTTGCAGATGCATGAAAAAAATGTTTGTAAAAATAGTATTAATAATTAATAGCAACTTACTTTTTACTTATACTTCTGAAATATTATTAGTTTTTAATGTTTTTTTCTCATTTAGTGCAAAAAATAGAAGACAATGTAAATAGAATGATAGGTGATACGAGGTACAGTATGATGATTTAATTATAAGAATTATATGATAAAATTTTATTAGGATCTTCAAAAATGAAAAATGAAGATAACGTATGTATACATAGAAATTATAATTTGCATCGAGAAGTAAGCGCGTGAACCTTTACGCGGTGAGCCGATCTTGCGCCTCATAGCGCGCGCCATTAAAATATCGACATCTTGGCCAAAAATAAACTTATGAACATTTTCATAACCTCAAATTGTTCCTTTTGAGTTTTTCTATCATTATTGTTCATTAAAGTATAAATGTTTATAGCTCAAATTTGCTTGAAACCCTTATAAACAAATGAATGTACAATATTTTTAAGAAAATTGTAATTTCAAACGGGTATAACTTTAAAACAAATGAAGATCAAGTAATTTAACAAACTTTGCTTGGAAGCCTGTTAATTAAGGTTTAAAACAACACCTTCTAAGACTTATTTGCATGCGTAGAAGCCGAGTTACGATCGATAAAGCTTCGAAAAATACTTATTTTGCAATTTTCAATTTGCATTGTTCACTAATTTTACAATATCTTGAGTTCTAATTGTTAGATTTAAGTTTAGTAAACGGTTTTTTCTTCGTTTTTTTATTAAGGAACAAATTTTATTTGAAACATTTTTTTTATCTCTTTTAGTTTATGAGCAAGAGCCTTATAAACAATTTATAAACAATTAAATTGTTTATAACAATTTTTGACCACTCGGATCGAAATCCCCCCTCGAAATTCGTAATCAGCAGCCAAAAATCCATAAGAAACCGTCGAGTTTGTCCATCAGAATTGAATATGACACGGTGACCCCTCTGGCGCCTAGACTATTCCGTAAGGTGTCATGTTTAGTACCATTCTATAGATTTTTGAAAAATATTGAAAACGCATTTTTTAGTTTTTCGATCTGACGTTCATTTCACGAAATATTCGCTTTTTTTGTGAAACTTTTTGACTCACCCATTTCCTTACTCAAATCGTCAGATTTTTTAAATACACATTCTTTTGCATGTAGGTACATACCTCTACTTAAACCTTATCCTTATCTGACAATTTCGAGTATTTTTAAGGACAGATTTTTTTTCGGGCCACCCTTAACGAACTTCCCTGTGTTAAGAGCCAATATATGGTAGAGGTACATCTGCAGGGTACTAGGTTTCTCCCCATATCATAATCTGACGCGCTCGAGTAACTGCAAAAATCCCCGCTTGGGCTCCCCTACCATTAGTTTACTCATATTGAGAGTACGCAGAATCAACTTTCCTTGGAATTTTCACCTAGATCAATTGAAGGCAGGTGACTGCATATCTTAGAGTCCCTTTCCTCTGCTTTATTCATCGTCTGTTTGCTTTGTAAATTGTAGAAAACACAGATTCAGATTGTAACCAGAAGTAGGTTCCACGGTAAAAAGTCTTTAGATTTTCGGTCTAGGACATTGCATTGTGAAGTTTATAGTATACATTCTTTCACGATTTTTGCTGTACATTTTAAAGAACCGCTTGGATTGACATGAAATTTGGCATACGCATAGTTAACATGTCAAAGAAAAAAAAGTGATATTGTGCCGATGTGTGTTTTTGCCCTGGGGGTGACTTTCACCCCCTCTTGGGGGTGATGTCCAAAATAAGACCGGAAACGGATAAACTGACTAATTTTAAGTAACTTTAATTTGATAGAGCTTTTTCGCCAAGTCAACACTTTTCGAGTTATTTGCGAGTGAATATGTTCATTTTTCAACAAAATAACCACGTTTTTAGACGGTTTTTCGCAAATAAGTCAAAAAGTAAGTATGATGTCGAAAAAAATATTCTTAGCAAAAATATAGCCTGTAAAAAAGTTAAAAAAAAAATGGTGTACGCTTGAGGTCTCTGGACCTCGTAGAAGCCAATGCCAAGAGCTATAGCCAATGAAAAATAGGTTCATATTCGCGAAATTTCTAATGAAATATTTCAACGTGAAATATCCAAAAAATTAAGCACTTTTGGGGAAAACCCATTATAACTTTTTTAAATGTTTAAAAAAGGCTTTATTTCTGTTTTTATAACAAGTTTCTAGGATCAAATGTAAGCAAGTTACGCTCAAAATAAAGTTGGTCCCTTTTGTTTTGGCAAAAAAAAAAATCGGGAAGATCACCCCCTAATTAGCGACTTAAATGAAATTAATCGTTACCGCTTCACAAATTATTTTACTTATGTTCTGTTTATATGATCTGTAAGTTTCATCGACCCAAAGTGAAAAATTTTGGTTTTTTGAAAAGTATTTGAAAAGAAAGTATTTTTGAAAAAATTTGGTTTTAAATAAAATTTTTAATTTTGAAAAAAATAACTTAAAAATTGTTAGAGATACCAATAATATAAAAAAACAAAAAAGTCAACTTTGCTTTTCTAAATATCTTGTATTTTTTGTGTTTCTGTAAGACAAAAATTGATTAAATTTACTTTTTCTAAATTTACATACATACACTTGTGATCAGTAACTCGTTCAAGAACCAAAGAAACTTACAGATCGTATTAAACAATACATACACGAGTAAAGAAACTTGTGAAGTGGTAACGATTCAGTTCATTTGAGATAGGTACTAATTAGGAGGTGATTTTCCCGATTTTTATACCAAACAAAAGGGACTAACTTTATTTTGAGCACAACTTGTTTACTTTTGACGCTAGAAATTTTTTTTATAAAACAAAAATAAAGCTTTTTTAAACAGTTTAAATAAGTTGTAATACGTTTTCCCCAAAAAGTGCTTTACTTTTTGGATAATTCTATTTGGAATTTGACGAATATAAACCTACTTTTCATTAGCTATAACTCTGCTTCTACTAGGTATAGAGACCTAATATATACACCATTTTTTTTTCAATTTTTTATAGGCTATATTTTTGCTAAGAATGTTTTTTTTCGACAAAATCAAAACATTTACTTTTTGATTTATTTGCGAAAAACCGTCTAAAAGCGTGGTTATTTTGTTGAAAAATGAACTAATTCACTCACAAATATCTCGAAAAGTATTTACTTAATGAAAAAACTCTATAGAACAAAAGTTACTTAAAATTAGCCAATTGATGCATTTCCGGACATACTTTGTACGTATATTTTTTCACCCCCGAGAAGGGGTGAAACTCACCCCAGGGCAAAAGCACACGTCGGCACAATATCACTTTTTCTTTGATTTTTTAGCTATTTATTGTATGCCAAACTTCATGTCAATCGCCTTAAAAATTGGTCATTTTTAATGGCTCGAATTTCCTAAACGTGTTGTCCGATTTAAGTGATTTCTTTAATTTGTTATAGCCTTATTCTTTAACAATATCGCTGTAATATTATTGTTCCTAGACAGGTAAATTGTCAATGTATACCGGGTGTACCAATCCAACTGTGATTTTTTTTTTTCAAGTTCGCGTCACCCAATATGGAATTCCACCAATGTGGAATATTATAGCATTTATAGAATACTGAAATTAAAACGCAACTATAGCCTCATATTTTTCTTATGTTTTTTTATTCATTCGCTTATGTTGGATAATAAAAAAGTTGGTACTTTAACAACTAGCCTTGTTGTATGACAAACTTTAAGAGATAATTCTGCATGAAAAAATAATGACACTTGGCTTTATAAAAGTATGTCCGCAAATCACCGTTTCCGAGATAAGGGGTGTGAAATTTTTCTTACAAACTGAGGATTTATTTATTGCTCTAAAACCAGTTGAAATATGCAAATGATGTGACTTTGTGACCCCGAGCCGTGATATAATATTGAAAAACTGCATACAAAAAATGCATTCTTAAAGTGGATCTCAAACAGATAATAAAAAAATTCAGAACTCGTCAATTATCGGCGGAAAAGAGTTCAATTTTGTTACTCAGGGGGTTTTGGGGTCGCTGAAAACGATATTGACGTCATAAGTGATCTCCGGAGTACATGGTGCCCAGGGTACCTACTGTTTAACTCGTCATTAAAATTCATTAAAAAATTAGTCAAAAATCATAACTCGGGGGGGTTTTTAGGGTCACTAACGATGAATATGACATCGGAAGTGATCTACGGAGTACCTGGTGCCCAGGGTACCTACTGTTTACCTCGTCTTGTGGAGTTGTTGGCAAAAATTTATTAAAACATTAGTCAAAAATCATTACTCTGGGGGTTTTTGGACAAATATAACATCAGAAGTGATCTCAGGAATACCTGGTGCCCAGGGTACCTACTGTTTACCTCGTCTTTGGTAGTTTTCGGCAAATTCATTAAAAAATTAGTCAAAAATCATAGAGGGTTTTTGGGGTCGCTGACGACAAATATGACATCGGAAGTGATCTCCGTAGTACCTGGTGCCCAGGGTATCTACTGTTTATCTCGTGACTTATGATTTTTGATTATTTTTTTAATGAATTTGCCGAAAACTCCGGATGACGAGGAAAACAGTAGGTACCCTGGGCATCAGGTACTCCGGAGATCACTTCCGATGTCATATTCGTCGTCAGAGACTCCAAAACCCCGAGTAATGAATTTTGACCACTTTTTAAATGAATTTGCCGAAAACTCCAGAAAACGAGGTACCCTGATCACCAGATATTCCGGAGATCACTTCCGATGTCATATTCGTCGTTAGGGACCCCAAAATCACCCAAATAATGATTTTTGACTAATTTTTTAATAATTTTTTTGCCGAAAACTTTACAAGACGAGGTAAACAGTAGGTACCCTGGACACCAGGTACTCCGTAGATCACTTCCGATGTCATATTCGTTTTCAGAGACCCCAAAAACCTCAGAATAACAAAATTGAACTTATTTCCGCCGATAATTGAGGAGTTCTGAATTTTTTTTATTATTGTCTGTTTGAGATGCACTTTAAGAATGCATTTTTTGTATGGGCTATTCCACGAATGTACGCCTGTCTTGGATTATCGCGACAACGAATATTTTAGTGTGCAACATAAGAAGTGCGAAAATAAATGGCTCTAATAATTGTTCCAATAAACAACAATGTATTTTGCAATTAACTTTCGTTCTTCATAATTTGCACAGTAAAATATTCGTTGTCGCGATAATCCAAGACAGGCGTATGTTCGTGGAACAGGGTATATGAAGTTTTTCAATTTTATATCATGGCTAGGGGTCACAAAGTTTCCTGGCACATTCACGAATCGAATGCAAAAAGAATTATTAAGATCGTCTTTTCATTTTTTTCGGAGGTAAGGCCGATTTTAGTGCTTTATTGCTTCGCCTATATTTTTAATTGGAAGAATAAATTTATAGTAAAAAAAGAACTCCATTTTTTGCACTTTTTTCCCAATTAAGTATTGTTATTTTTTAAACATTAAATTTTTAATTTAATTAAAAACGAAACTTTTACTTTGTTTGTACATACAGTGGGGTGGAATAAGTGTTGTCCCCCCCCCCCTGTTAACTTGTTTATTTTAAGAATATAAGCAAAACGCTCGGACAGGTCGATTTTTAAACTAACCATAGTATATTATAGCATTAACGTTTCGAACTTTACGCGATCCCTCTTCAGGTGACAGGCATAACTTTGATTTTTTTAAATGGTAAAGTACATCATGTGACACCTCATTTAAAAGCTCTTAAAATACTGATTTCAAAAATGTATAATACTTTAATCCTGTTTGAGAGCGTAGGCACAAAATTTCGGTTGAATTCTTTCTAAATGCAATCATTTTTTTTTTCGAATCCTGAAAACACTATCTAATAAATATTTTTGAAAAGTTTAAACGTAGAATGAAATATTACAGTATTCTCGATGGTCCAAAGTCCCTGAGAACTACTATAATGTTTATTTAAATAAGTCATACAGTGGTGAAAAAAGAGAAAGTTTAGTGTGATTTTTAATTTCAAATATATCATTCAAAAGAAACTTTTTGTTTATTCTAAGGGACTGTCAGCCCACGGTAATAATCTAATCTTTCATTCTGCGTTAAAATTTTTCAAAAATACTTATTAGTTTTCTCAGAATTCGAAAAAAATAAATGCGTTTAAAAAGAGTTCGACGGAAATTTTGCGCCAACGATCTCAAAAAGGATTAAAGTATTATACATTTTTGAAATCAGTATTTCAAAAGCTGTTAAATGAGGTCACATGATGTATTTTACCATTTAAAAAAATCAAAGTTATGGCTGTCACCTGAAGAGGGATCGCGTAAAGTTCGAAACGTTGATGCTATAATATACTATGGTTAGTTTAAAAATTGACCTGTCCGAGCGTTTTGCTTATATTCTTAAAATAAACAAGTTAACAGGGGGGGGGGGGTAACACTTATTCCACCGCACTGTATACATATACATTTTTTATAGGAGCAATATCTTTCGAGTTATAACCGAAAATACTCGTATGAGCACAAAAAGCAAAAATTTTCGATTTTTTTTCAGATTCGGTTAAATAGAAATTAAACACGAGGTTTGCAACGGGTGCATATCGTGATTTTTGATACGAGATATCGACGCTGCCAAGCCAAAACGGCATAAACGCCAAAATGACCAGTTTTGAGGTAGATGCACGAAAAAATAGGATTTTAATTTCCGCACCAGACAGTCACCGCGGCATAACCGAAAACAAAGTGAAATAGGTTTAATATTGGTTTAAAGTTTTTATAAACGCCAGTCTAGTCACGCACGTGAAGGTCGACGTGAACACTGATTGACACAACCGCCAGTGCCCCTAAGATTATCATTGTGTACAGTTCGGTCCAGTAATAATAGTAAAGGTATGTATTTTTACAATTTTTATGGATAAGTAACATGATATTACTTACCTCTGCAATATTTTCAATTTGTATTGATTTTTGAAGCGTAAACACCCTGAATTTCTTTAAAAACTATGAGGCGCTTATGCCAAAACCAAATATTTACATCGTGGTTGACACAAGTGCCATTCCTCAATGGTATTCTTATGCAGGTTTCTTTTTTAAAAATTGCGCAAATAAATAGTTTATTTTAAAATTTTTTATTGTAACTTTGTACTAGTGTGATGAACAATTCTTTTTGTACTACTGCATATAGTTCAAATCAATTTTATGTAGCTAAAAATGGCGATCGATTTTTGGCGTTTATGCCATATTTTTGTTGCAGATGCATAGCAGAAGTAAAAAAATAATGGCCGCACTAAATGAAAATAAACCATATACCGAAGCAGCACAAAATGATATACAGACTGGCAATAATTCCCCTATATTCCTATATTCCCCTTAGAGGTTTATGACATTTATAATGCCAACATTGCAGAAGCCAGCTTTTAGCAATGACATTATCATCTTTGAGGAACCATCAGACGTTGCAGCAGAAGAAGAAATATTTAATCACGATCTCACATCATGTTTCAACTTAGCAGCAGACCAGAGTATCATGCAGAATATTTATCTCTTAAAATGAAAAACATAGTTCCAGATCAACTGGATGAAACAGATATAGAAGATAAAACGGATTGAACTTTTTTTTAAAAATTGTTTAAAAGTTAAAGTTGTTAAATATTTTTCTGTTATTTTTCTTTTTTTTTTATTAACTTTTATTTTGAACTATAGAGAAGAAGTAAATCTTATGTTCTTTTTGTGAATAATTACTTTCTTATTTGTTTTAGAAATTAAAAAATAACTATTTTTATGTACCTCTGATTTTTGTGTTTTTTTAGTTTTTAAGTTGTTGTTCTTTGAAAGTGTTTTTTGAGTTTTATTTTTATACCAATTTTTGTATAGCTCTTCTATTTAAGTATTATTTATTGTTAAGTATTTCATCCTAGCACCAAAAACATGTTTGAACAATTTAGGGTTTTGTTGTTAACTTAGAATGTATTTTTGATTAATAAAAAATAAAACCTATCAAAAATCTTCGTAATTTCATAATTTTTCTTGTTGGCATAAACGACAATTTTTAATTTTCGTTTTTTTTTTTCATTAATGGCATATATCCCTTTTAAGCGCCATTTTGGCCAACCTTACAACAATGCGATCGGCGTAAACGCCAGAGGTAAGTTTGGCATATTCACCAATGTTATATCTTGATTGGACATAACCGCCATTTTCTAGTTTTTAATTTATTTCACATAGTATTTTCAGCCACATTAATGTTTACAAATAAAATTTGAAAAAAAATCACCAATTTTTTTGAGTCACTTTGTAGATAAGCAGAGTTAGTAAAAATAAAAATAATCAGTTTTTTGTGTTTCCTGAAAAATCAGGTTAATGTCGTTTATGCCGTTTTGGCTTGACAGCGTCGATATATCCTGAAGTGATTTCAGCAGAAAACAGATTCCTCTTCAAGGCTCCTCTATCAAAAAGTGTAATCCACATTTTCTCGTCGTGGAGAAAATACAGTTTGTTACTCGACTAAAATGAAACTTGAAAATGAAATTTACCCTTGGTTTCTCACCACTCAAATCAATTTTCCTTCTACACATTGTATAGGTACTATTATTACACAATAATTCAACATCCCGAAAATATCTTGGATTTAACGAACAAAGTGCACATACCTTAATAAAATCATAAAATATCATAAAGTTTAATGCTCAAAATTATTATACATTATACATACCATTCCTTTTGCATCTCGAGAGCGCCAAAACGTAAATAACATCAGCAATGCTGCCGATTAAAATGAAGCCAAAGTATAGTCCAAGTACCCAATGCGGTAAAAGATAAGGATCATTTTCGAATCTTTCTATAACACCATCACTGACATTATTTAAACTACTATCATTATTTAAACTTAAAAAAGTCCCTTCGTAAATTGTAGCATTGTTGTCCTGCACGGCCGACTCACCCATCTCTTCAAGACAAACTGGTTTAAAAAACTAAAAGCTTCGACTTCAACTTCAAATTGCATCTCACAAGAAGCGAATAAAACAAAACAGAAAGCAGTGTTAATGTACTTATGGAACTGTTGAAGAAATCATTAGTCGGAGCGCTTAGATGGCAAGTAACATTCTTAAAATTTTAAGAACTATTTAGACGGAGAGCTAGAGCCGAAAAATCATCGTCATAAGTAATAATCTGGAGTTTTCCTGTGAAATGTGTGTCCATTGTATATTGACATTTATGACCCCTTTCAGGCTGACACCTCAGTGGATACAGGAAGTAGCAATAAGGGATGAAAGGGGAAAGTTAGTGCAATCATTAAAAGTTTTCTCCTCTTATTTTGCTAAACCTCTATCGATTTGCATGAAAATTGGTGACTGGTTAGAGCATACCTCAAAAAACAAAACTGATTTGGTGCCACTTGCACTTTTACCCTGGTAGTGACAACGGCGGATCCTTGCAAGGAGGGGGCATTGAAATAAAATTTTTTTCGTCACTCGCGTACGCAGGATTCTTTTTCGGTATGGGCTGATACTTTATTTTTCTTCATGTACCATGTCCTTTCAGAACGTTGGTTACTATCATAGCTAGCTTAATTTTATTCACTGCCACCCTAAATCAACCACGAAGTGCTTTTTCGTCCTGGACTGCGTTTGCCTTCTAGTTTCACTTGCATAAGATTTTGTAGCAACCTATATTTGAAACTTCCCATTACATGTCCAAAATACTCCACTTTTCTCTTCTTGATGCCTTCTATAATCTCAGTAGTCTTGCTGAGACGTTCTCGTATTGTGGAGTTTTGAATTTTCTTCACCCAAGATACTTTTAAAATTCTTCTATAGAACCACATTTCGAAAGCCTCAAGGCGATTTTAGGTAAGTATATCGATTTTATTCACAGTCCAAGACTCGACGCCATACAGTAAGACCGAGAACACGTACTTTGGAGAAGGAATTCTGTTTTATGTTTCATTCCGTTATTCAGTTGTCAACAGGACACAAAACTAACTATTTATTTTCAATCGTAATTATCTCTTTCTTAAAAAAAGGCGACACCAGGCGAAGTCTCAAGGAGGGGGCAATTGACCCCATTGACCCCCCCTTAGATCCGCGCCTGGGTAGTGAATACCACCCCTTCTCGCGGGTGAAAACTATTTTATTAAAAATAACCCCACAATCGATAGAGGGTCAAATTTTAATTAAAATTTGGTATATCATGTTATTAAAATAAATCAATACTTTTTGAGTTATTAAAGATAAAAAATTTGTCTATTTAAGAGCATAGGCGTGAAGTTACGGATGATAAAAAGAACATGTTAATTAATTGTATGTTAGTAAAATATTATTTTTATATTATTTCGATATTTCATTGAATTTTTTTTTTTTTTTTTTTTTTTCGTTAAAAACTGAATATGTCCAGAAACTGGGGGTGTCCAATAATGGGTACATTTGACATATTCGAATACACTTTTGCTAAATTTATAATATCGAAATAATATAAAAATAATATTTTAGTAACATACAATTAATTAATATGTTCTTTTTATCATCCGTAACTTCACGCATGTGCTCTTAAACAGACAAATCTTTTATCTTTAATAACTCAAAAAGTATTGATTTATTTCAATAACATGATATTGTCCTTTTCATGATCATTTTTCAGTGCGTAACAAATGATAGGAAAAAGGGTAAGTCCGTGATAATACACATTTATGACATTTATTCTAACATGACATTTTAGTTAAATCTGACAGTTGTCACATTTTATTTTTAATTTGGAATAAAAACAAATCAAATGCGTTTCTTGCATTTATAAAATGGTATTTTCTTTGATTTGTATAGTCTTATAAATTATACAGATTATATTTGTAATATTATTATCTAATTAAAAAAAATATTTTTTTATTATGGCGCCATCTATCGACAACTAGAATAACTAGAATAAATGTTATAAAAATGTCACCGACGAAATGTAATCACGGACGTGCCTTTTTTTCTGTCACATACATAATGCGTTAGAACGAAATCGAAAAACTGTGACACACTGAAAGATGATCATGAAAAATACTGTATAACAAATTTTACTTCTAATTTGTCCCTCTATCGATTTGTGGGGTTATTTTTAATAACATCGTTTTCACTCCCGAGAAGGGGTGGTATCTACCCCCAGGGTAAAAGTGAAAGTTGGCACCAAATCATTTTTATTTACTGAGGTATGTTCTAACTAGTCAGCAATTTTCATGCAAATCGATGGAGGTTTAACAAAATAGGAGGTGAAAACCTTTAAAGACTACACTAACTTTCCCCTTTCATCCCTTATTTCTACTTCCTGTATCCACTGAGGTGTCAGCCTGAAAGGGGTCATAATTATCAATATACAATAGACACATTTCACATGCCAAACTCCATATTACTTATGACGATGATTTTTCGGTTCTAGCTCTTAGACTAATTGTGTGTTCCTTCGAGATATACAGGGTGTTTCATTAATAATTGTCCATATAGTAACTGGAGAAACCTTAGCACAAAATACGAAGATTTAACCTAAAACACTTATATAAAATGTGGTTCCTTACGTGCGACGGGGGAAAGTGAATGGTTGACCCTTTCCAAATTCTACGCCACTGGCGAAATTGCTATTTTAGTTCAATTTTTGGATTCTCCAATACTTTCTATGAAAATAATATACTCTTCATTCGTAACGATAAAGTCATTAGTTTTCGAGATCTTTGAAGTTTAAAATGAAACGACACGGCTATTTTGATTAATGTATTGTTTCGCTTCACTTTTAATTTCAAATTTCTCGAAAACTAATCATTTTATCGTTACGAATAAAGACATTATTATTTACATAAAAAGTATTGCAAAATCAAAAATTACACTAAAATAGCAATTTCGTCAGTGGCGTAGAATTTGGGAAGGGTCAATCAGCCACTATCCTCTGTCGTACGCCTCTGGTAGTAGCTGCAAACGTTTATTTATCTTAATTTAGTAGGGTGTACAGTACCTACACTTTCTGCCAAGTATGATAAAAGTACGCTTAATAGTTTTAAAGTACTGGATACAAATAATTTTTAAATTTTAATCATATGAATTATATCATAAATTAATCAAAATAACTGTGCCGTTTCATATTTAACTTCAAATATCTCGAAAACTAATATCTTTATCGTTACCAATGAAGAGTATATTATTTACGTAGAAAGTATTGGAGAATCTAAAAATAGCACTAAAATAGTAATGCCTCCAGTGGCGTAGAATTTGAGAAGAGTCAACCATTCACCATCCCCTGTCGTACGCCTCTTGTAGCAGCTGTTTATAATAATTTAGTAGGCTGTCTAGTAGTCGCACCTTCTGCCAAGTATGAAAAGGATACGTTGAATAGTTTTAAAATGCTGAGCAAAAATAATTTTTAAATTTTTAGATAAAACACCCTGTAACTCGGTAAGGAACCACATTTTATTTAAGTGTTTTAGGCTAAATCTTCGTATTTTGTGCTAAGGTTTCTCCAGTTACTATATGGACAATTATTAATGAAACACCCTGTATACAGCGAGGACGTTCGAGTTGGAATAAATTCATTAGCTCGAGAATGGACGAATTTAAAGAGAAATCCTGAGACAGGTCGGTTTTTATTTTGAAATTATGACTTTTTTGGCATATATATCATATTAGTGACGTCATTCATCTCAGCGTGATGACGCAATCGATGATTTTTTTAAATGAGAGTAGGGGTTTGTGATAGCTCATTTGAAAGGTTATTTAATTCTTTATTCCGTAATATAAACATTAACATAATTATTTATACAGGGTGTACAAAAAAAAATATTTTATTAAATTTACACAAAAAGAAGAATGTAAGCACTTTATTTAATTCAAAATACATTTTACTGCTGTCACGAAAACACGTAATATTGTTTATTTCACAAATACACATTGCTTTTCGCTTAAATTCAATGTTCAAACTGCTAAGAGACCGGTGTGTGGCAGTTTTAACATTGAATTTATAGTCCAAGTAATGAAGCTTAAAATAGGACAAAACCTCGCAATTTTTACAGAATGGATCGATTTGCTTGAAAATTTTAGAATAAGTAGTGGATAGTCCAAGGATCAAAATTTATATCATACCAAAAGGCGGAAATTTTTATTATATTTTGACCGCAACAGTTGGTAAAAGCATTCATTATAAGCAAAAAACGTTCTGTAAATTTTTTTGATAAAATTAATAGTTTTCGATTTATTCGCTATCGAAAGTGTTAGTTTTATATCGAAAAAATCAATGTTTTTAATCAGTTTTCTACTAATAACTTAAAAAGATTTCGTTCTATCAAAACAACTTTACTTATCGAAAATGTACCTACCTTTTGAAAAAATAAACAAAACCGTTTTTCGAGGATAACTTATTGAAACTAATTTAAAGTGTTTAAAAATATGTATCTCCAGAAATAAAAAAAATCTCTAGCTAAAAAAATTAAGTGACTTATAATGAAAAGAATTTCAGTCCCTATTTTTTTCAGTAAAAAAGTTATCGTAAACAACCCCCTAATGACCACCCTAATTAAAATTTGTCATTGACCTGATTTGGTTTTCTTGGTTTATGTATTGTTAATAGGTTCTAGAAGTTTGATCGGCTTAGAATGATTAGTTTTAAAAAAAATGGAGTTAAAAGGGAATAACGAGTTTTTGTAGTTTGGTAAAAAAATACCCTTTTCTTCAGAATAGAAAGATTAGCATCAGAGATACGAAAAAATATTTAAATATGAAATTGTAGCTTATTCAATTCCCAAGAACTTGGTTTGCAAAAATTGAGTGAGCTATTGACAATTAAAACTTGTAATATCATGCAAAAACCACCTTTACCAACCCTTTCAATGCCACCTCTTCTTGTGGCAGAATTTTAAAAGGATTTAATATTAACAGCCTTATAGATCTTGTAAAAACCTACAAAACTCTTTCTTAACGAACTTACTAAGATAAAAAATAAAAAAGTTACGGTTAAAAAATCAATATATTTTTATGAAAAAAAAAAAGGTGAAATCCAATTGAAAGCATAATAATGTAAGTTAGCGGTGTTTTTAGTCATTGGCCTTATTTATTTTTCTTTCTTTATGTATTAATAATAGATTCTAGAAGTTTGACTGGTTTAGAATCAACATTTATTTTTTAGATATAGAACTAACACGCCTGTCGGCATCATATAAATTTTAATCCATGGACTATCCACTACTTATTCTCAAATTTTCAAGCAAATTGATCCATTCTGTAAAAATTGCGAGGTGAAAATCTTTGGTTCCTGGACTATTAAGCAAAAAACAATGTTTATTTGTCGAACAAACATTTCTTTCTGTTTTTTGACAACACTCAAATGTTTTTTTAAATAAATGAATTACATACATTCTTCTTTTTATCTCAATTAATTTAATTAAAAAAAAATTCGGACTCCCTGTATAAATAATTATGTTAAAGTTTATATTACTGAATACAGAATTAAATAACCTTTCAAGTGAGCTGTCATACGACCCCTGCTCTCATTTAAAAAAAATCATCGATTACGTCATCACGCCCAGATGGATGACGTCAATGACATAATATATGCCAAAAACTCATAATTTAAAAATAAAAATCGACCTGTCTCAGAATTTCTCTTTAAATTCGCCCCTTCTCGATATAATGAATTTATATAATAATAATGTTTATGCCGTTCTAACCACTCTATTGCAGATTCTTTTTTTTTTTGTTCACTTGTTAAGTCAGATCAAATAATTTAAACAATTACTTGTTAAAAATTTAACAAGTAATATAACAATAAAACACACTTTAATTTTTTTAACGCCAAACAAGCGACGTTACTATATCATCCGTTCATCATTTTACAAAGACCGAATATCATCTTTATGGCAAGCTGCCGTTATGACTGCTTTCCGGAACTACCACAATGCCACGATGGAATTACCAAGTAGTGGTGCGGACCAGCTGTTATCTCCTCTCTCGAAGAATTTTGTTTTATTTAGGGACGAAGACGAAACTTATTAGTAAGTACATTGAAAATAGTCACATTGCCAACGAAAATATGTAGGTACTTCTATCATGTACAAGGTGATCTGTTTTACGAACTGATTAGTAGAACACAATAATATTTGACAAAGCTTCTGTATATTAATTGCAGTTTGTTTATTGCTTAATTTGATTTCTTATATGATTATGAATGAATCTACCTAATATACTAATAAAATTGTTTTTAGAATTGTCTTCGAAGCCGTCTTTGCTGTATTTATTGACTATGAAAAGGCCTTTGATCGTGTAGAGTAGAGCATCACAAATTTTATTAAAGGACTTGATAATCAAGACGTACGAATCATAGAAAAATTATACTGGCGCCAAACAGTGACAGCTTGCATAAATGGAAAATCAACAGAAATATGTAAAATTCAAAGAATTGTCAGACAGGGTTGTATACTACCCCCACTGTTATTCAATTTATATTCAGATAGAATATTTAAAGAAGCTCTGCATAATTTGGAATGGGCGTGAAAGCTAAAGGAATCCTGATGCATAAATAATACAATCAGATATGCGTATGATACAGTTACTTTAAGTGATGACATGAATGGATTGCAATGCCTTTTAAATGCCATTGACACAGTGGGAAGAGAGTTTGACCTAAACATAAACTGTTCAAAATCAAAATAGGTGTTCAACCTACATGGTGTTTAGTTGTTTAGCCGTTTCGAGATTAGCACATCAAGATTCACGATACCCTTAGCACATCAAGACAGTGGCACACCCAGGGGGGGTTTGGGGGTTAAAACCCCTCCCAGAGCATATATAAAAATATAAAGAATAGTAGGAAAACGTAACTTGTCTTTCAGAAACAATACAAAAAAATTTCGGTGCCCAAGCGAAGCTAGGACAAATAATCCCCGGAAAAATAATCCCGGACAAAAAATATTCACAAATTATCCCTGGACAAAAAATCCCCAGACAAAAAATTCCGGGACAAATAATCCTCGGACAAAAATCCCGGACAAATAATCCACACCAATTTTTTTGGACAAAATATCCCCACAAAAAAATCCCCAAGAAATATTTTCTGACGAATAGTTCTCTTAAAATTTTCCCGTGAATGCAATCGACTCAAATGTTTTTCAGCCTCAGTGCGTGAGAGCTATAGCAATCGCCATGACACCGCTTTTCGGCACGAAAATAATGATTAGTTGTTAAGATTATGCATGAATTGTAATTTCGATTACCAAATTTCGAATTTCAATTCCATGTCGAAATCTTCAAATTTTACATGACAAACGAGTGTGAGTTTTTTCAAAAATCGTGGAAGATATGTGGAATGCGCTAAGGCTGTGGGAATCATGTTGTAATTATTCGCTAAATTTTTTTACTCTCTCTGCTTTGAATAACTATGTTCAAAACATTGCCTATTCGTGATGAGAACTGCTGATCCTGAAAACGATTATCTTGATTGTAATGTAAAAAACCTGTTACTTTTTGTAAATTTAACGTCAGAAATATTTAGTTATTATCACCATCAATGGCGTTATAACTCTTCAAGTGTCCTTGCGAGTGTTTTACTAGTGCCTTTCATGTGTCAGTCCTGTGCCGTTATTTTCCATTGTCTCACTCCCATTTTCTCCAGAACTTCTCTGACTGCATCTTTCCATCTTTTTCTAAGCCGTCCTACAAACTTTCTCCCATCTGGCCTCTCCCCGAGCAGCTATGTCTGGTTTGATTTTTGGATAAATTTTTCGCATGGCATATTCTAAGGCCAGGTTAAACAACAATGGGGACAACGTATCTCCCTGTCTCTGTCCAGAATTTACGCAGAAAGCATTTGATATTTCCCCACCTCTTCTAACTTGTGCAAAGAAGTTACTTACACACATTTGCGTTACCGTAGTTAGTTTCTTGGGTACGCCCAGCTCGGCCATTGTATTCTATAGTGAAGTATGATTAATTGAATCATAAGCTTGTTTAATATCTATAAAGATCAGATGCACGTCTTGATTATACTTCCAATCCTTTCAAGCATTTGTCTAATAGTAAATATTTGATCAACAATCGATCTTCCGGGCCTGAAATCACGGTGTCGCGAAAAAAGGTCGCCAACAATTGGTCGAGCGAAAAAATGTCGCGCACATTTGAGCGCGTATCAAAAGGTCGCCGGCGAAAAAACAGCGCCGACGAAATAAGGTCGCGTGCAATTGATCGCGCGAAAAAAGATCGCGTCATGTTTTACATTATTAAAACCATTCAATTGGTTTTCAAAAAGGTTCTAAAGAAATTCTATTTGCATACTTTAACTTTATGCATTATGAGCCGATTAGTCTTGGAATTCCATCTAATTACTTTTTAATGTATTTTGGATGTATAAGAAGATGGGAAAAATAACGTATATCTAAATACTTTTTAATGTATTTTGGATGTGTAGGAAGATGGGAAATATAGGAGAATGGGAAATTATTTCATATGGTATTTTCAGGTTATTCAAGTGAATATACTTGAAAATTGAACAATTTTTAACATGAAGAAAGTATTTTTTTTGTTCTACGTGAATAATTTTAATATATGGATCTAAATTCAGAAAGGTACTTTCCTTCACACTTTTTACAGGCTTAGGACTGTCAGCAAAAAACTGGCGTGTTTAAAAGTGTTTGCTCTTCCTAATCGGATATCGTTAAAAATGTACAGTAATAATAGTTCTATTTACAGTATATATTACATACAAACGAATACCAGGTACCAGTTTACCTATTTTTGGTATTTTCAGAGACCGGTAATTAGCATAATTGGTTCTTAGTAGAAAGTCGTTATGCAGATTAGTGAAGAATAAGTAGTTTAGATAAGGGCACCTTATTGTGTAGGTATTTATTAGGAATTCCATGAAGTCATTACGATAAGACATTATTGGAAATGCTAAAATAAATATTGTACAAAAGTTCTTTGTCTAATTGTGCGTTATTCACTAATGTGGTAATTATTATTCCATATTCGTGAAACGTACTTTTATTACTTTTTAATGTATTTTGGATGTATAAGAAGATGGGAAAAATATCGTATATCTCATTATTCATTAGCTTGTCGATTTGTCAAGATGGTCTTAACTTACGTAAAGAGTCAAAAAGGTGCCAATATGTTGGTGTATAATGGATATATCCATAGAAAGGAAAAAACGATTGATCAAAAGACAATTTGGAAGTGCGCTCAGTACAATAAGCATAAATGTACCGGGAGAGTTCACACAGTGGGAGATGAAGTAGTGAAAAGTACAAGTCACAACCACGTTGCCGATGCGTCAATATTAGAAGCAAAAAAGGCTTGTAACAGAATGAAAGAACTGGCTCATCAAGTTGAACTAACAACACAAGGAATCATAGCTACCGTTTCACAAGAAGTGTCTGTGGGTGCAACTGGGCAGCTACCTTCTATTTCATCCCTAAAGCGAACTATTCAGAACACACGCCAAAGAGTGGAAGCTATTCCGGCAAATCCAAGAAGCTTAACAGAGCTTATTATTCCGGAAGAATACACCAGAAACAATAACGGCGAACCGTTTCTTTTATTTGACAGTGGTCCAAACGAACAGAGAATTTTAATATTTTCCACTGAAAGAAATTTAACTTTGATGGCGAGCTGTGAACACTGGTATGCCGATGGAACATTCACATGTACTCCTCTATTGTTTGGTCAGCTGTATACAATACATGGCGTACAGTATAGCAACGTTATTCCAACTGTTTTTGCTCTACTTCCTAATAAAACTCAGGCAACATACACTCGACTCTTCCATGAATTAAAAACGTTACGACCAGGTTTACGTCCTACAACAATAATGGTGGATTATGAAAAAGCAGCAATTAATGCTTTACAACAAGAGTTTCCTGAAGTCAGAATCCGTGGATGTTTCTTTCATTTCACACAATGTTTGTGGAGAAACATGCAAGGTACAGGACTGCAACAAGTTTATACAGAAGACGCGAATTTTGCTCTACATCTGCGACAATTGGCAGCCCTAGCCTTCGTACCTGAAGTAGATGTTGTTGCAACATTCGGAGAGCTACTGGACAGCGAGTTTTACACTCAAAATGAAAATTTACTAACACCTTTAATAAACTACTTTGAGGATGTATGGATAGGCAGATTGGATCGACGACAACAAAGAAGACCGCCAATGTTTCCAAGGAATCTTTGGAATTGCTTCGAATTTATAGAGGAAGATCTACCGCGTACTAATAATGCTGTCGAAGGTTGGCACAACAGCTTCTCCTCGATATTAAATGCAGCACACCCAAATCTATGGAAGTTTATTACGGGGCTAAAGAAAGAAGAGAGTTTAAATCGATTAAAAGTGGAGCAATACATAGCTGGAAACCAACAACCTCAAAAAAAAATTTATAAAGATACAGCGCGGCGAATAAAAACGATTTGTTTGCAATACGGGAACCGGCCAAATCTAGAATATTTAAGAGGAATGGCCCAAAATTTTCAACTGCAAGTATAAAAAACTAAAAAACAATTAAAAAAAAATTTAAAAAAAAACAAAAAAAAAATAAAAATTAAAAAAACACAAAAAAATAAAAATAAAAAAAAAAAAAAATTAGAAAAAAATAAAAAAATTAAAATTAAAAAAACTTTTAAACACGCCAGTTACTAACTGCCAGTCCTAAGCCTGGATAAAGTGTGAAGGAAAGTTAAAGTATGCAAATCTGTTATTAATATAAATGTATTCTTTAACTATGATATCTTCAATAAGTACTCACCAGTGACAATGTATTAATGAAATTGTGCCTGTTATATAATTTTTAACCACAATATCATTATTTTATTTGGGAAATTTTATTTTAATAAAGATGGTAGCCCTTAACCTACCCTATCTATATGTAGTATACACCCTGTAAAATATATTAAGCTTATATTAAAACTTACTCTTAAATAACCAAGGGTAAATTTTGCGACACTGCCAAGTCGTGAAATAATACCTCTAGGTACTTTCCCTACAACATTTACAGTTAAAATTACCTTAATTCGACCATTAAATTGGTCGAACATTTTACATGATCAATTTCAAATAGGATTATTTACTTCCAATTATTTTCCTATTATTTAAAGTGGAAAATAAAACTAAAGTCATTTAGAAGTCAATATTGGGTTGACGAAATATTTTTTACCAATAGGTTAAAATGACTAATAAGAAAATATTTAACTGTTTGGGTCATTATTTAACAGCAATCCTTTAGTTCTATTGCATCATCTAAATCTGACCTAAGCCTGGATTAAGTGTGAAGGAAAGTTAAAGTATGCAAATGAAAACATATTTTCTGACGCGATCTTTTTTCGCGCGATCAATTGCACGCGACCTTATTTCGTCGGCGCTGTTTTTTCGCCGGCGACCTTTTGATACGCGCTCAAATGTGCGCGACATTTTTTCGCTCGACCAATTGTTGGCGACCTTTTTTCGTAGATCCTGAAATCACAGTGGTTATCGCCAACTATTTCTTCGGCGTATGGTAGTAATCTTTTTAGTAATACATAACGAAAAATATTTAATCATCAGTTTCAATTCACTGCAAGCAACATTTCAGAAACCTGCTTCAAAAGCTATGTCAAAAACCTGTGTTCTGCGTTTTCATAACAAAGCTAAACATTCTTAATAGCGCAAAAGTTTTCATGGATTCACACAGATAATGGCAATGTTTTGAACTTAGTTATTCAAGGGAGAGTGAGCAAAAGATTTAAACCAATAATTACAAAATGCTTCCCACAGCCTTAGCCCATTCCCCATATCTTCCACGATTTTTGAAAAAACTCACTCTCGTTTATCATGTAAAATTTGTAGTTTTCGGCATGTAATTGGAATTCGTGGAATTAGAAATTTGGTAATCGAAATTACAATAATTAATGTTTAATCTTAATTATGAATCATTATTGTAGTGCCGAAAAGCGGTTTCATTGCCATAGGCGTAACCAGGATGATCCTAAGGGGGGTTACAACTTATGGAAAGGGGGGGTTACAACTACTGGAAGGTCTCTGAAGGGTATGGTGTTAAGCGTATAGAGCTCCAAGTACATCCCAATGGGGGGGGGGGGTTATAACCCCCAAAACCCCTGGTTATTCCTATGTTCATTGCTATAATTCTCATGCACTGAGGCTGAAAAACATTTGAGTCGATTGCGTTCACGGGAATTAGAGAACTATGCGGTAGCAAATATTTTATGGGGATTTTTTGTGGAGATATTTTGTCGAAAAAAATTTGTGGGGAGTCTCATTACATATGTGGCACGAGTAACACGTGTTTTCGTTCGCTCTTGGCAAAAGTCTTTAGTTTTGTGTGAAAAAGAAATTAACAGTTATAAAAAGACGTGTAGGTAATCATTTGATGGTAGTATTTGTTAAAAGTGTACCCAAATTTTGGAAAACTCCAAAAACAAGGTAAAATTTGATATCCTTTATTATAAACTAAATCGACTAGTTCTTCCTTTTCGATCAAGTCGTTGTCAAAGATGCCGGATACAAGGCAAAGGAAACAAACTCCACAGACGACTCAAGATGGAATGTTGAGTGAAGAACTGTTAACGAAAATTTGTAAACAACAGTCTAATTTTATTATGAACGAAATAGATGTTAAATTTACACAATTCAAAGTCAGTCTGGACTCATTAATTGGGCAAGTTACTGAGAATAGGGAGAAAATAAATACCATATCCATGAATCAAAATTTGATCGAACAGCGCTATAAACTTAATAATTTACTACTTTTTGGTATGGAAGAAAAAAACCAAGTGGGAAAATCTTTAGAAGACACAGTGTTAAAATTTTTAAATGATAAATTATCAGTAAACCTAACCCAAAGTGACGTAGATATGTGTTTTAGAATAGGTAAATTTTCTGATAAAAACAGTACCAATCCTCGACCAATTCTCCTACGGTTTTTGTCATATAAAGTTAGAAGAAGTGTTTTTGATAGGAAAAAAATGTTGAAAAGTTCCGGAATAAGTATTAAAGAAGATTTAACCACTACTGCTAGTAAGATTTTGAGGGCGGCTATGGAGAAATACGGGAAACATCGAGTTTGGACATTGGATGGAAGAGTTTATGCGTTAATTAATAATATAAAAAAGTGTCTTTCTGATCATTCATTCAACTAATTTTAAATGTTAATAATTACTTTATCGAACAGGTACTACTACTAGTTTTAGTTTCAATATAAATTTGTTTTAAACATGAATCAATTATTCTTAATGGGTTTAGTGTTTTATTAGTGATAAAAAATATATGGGTTTATTTTATGCTCGTTATTTTAACTAGAACGAAAGTTCTGCGTATTATCATTGTATTTATTATATTTCTTTTTCAATACTAGTTATTTATTTATTTAGGAACTATGATGGGTATTTTGTCAGGAGCAGCGTGCTCATTTTATTTGTTATATTTAATAGATTTCATACAGTTTTTTTTGTGTTGTTATTTTAGATATCAAGTACTTTTATGAAAAAATTTTCTTTTGCTTTCTTTAACGCTAATTCATTATGTAATAAATTTAACGAATTTAAATCTTATGTTTTAAGAGAGGAATATGATGTAATAGGTATTGGGGAAACTTGGTTTAATCAGAATATTTCTGATCATTTTGTGCACATTGACGGATTCAACCTTATAAGAAATGACCGAATTACAAGAGGGGGAGGAACTGCAATATACATTCGATCTTCACTTAATTATAATATTCTTTGTGATTTTACTAATACAGATTCTGTTGAACAATTGTGGATTAGTTTCAAATTACATAATACAAAATACGCATTTGGAAATATATATAGACCCCCGGATAAAAATATAAATGATTTTTTATGCGACTTTGAAGAAAATTTAGCTGAAATTTTCACACAGTATGATGAAATAATTTATGGAGTGGACATAAATATTAACATGTTAAAGGGGCCGTCCTGCAATAACGTAACAAAGTTTATTAACATTACAGAAATATTTAATCTACAACAAATAATTAATGAACCTACTCGAATCACAGCTACTGGTGAATCACTTATTGATGTCATTTTAATTTCAAATCAAAACGATTCTTACATTCATGGTAATAAAGAACTATTTATTACTTCTGATCATCAGTTAGTATTTTGTGCATTAAATTTTGATATCAGTAATAAAGAAAATGTTATATATACAAGAAATTTAACTAACATAAATAAAAATTTATTGGAAAATTTTTTATATTCGTCTCCTTTCAAAGAAATATTTCGGTTAGAAAATATTAATGATAAAGTTTCACTTTTTAATCAGTTAATGGTAAATATTTTTGATACATTAGCTCCTATTAGAAAAAGAAAAAAAAATAAATCCTCCATGGCTTACAGATAACATAAAATTATTGATAAAGCTGAGAGATAAAGCTCTTTCTAAATACCGAACAACAAAACGTCCAGCTCATTATATACCAGTATTACAAAGATTTGAAAAATTTCACTACCGTTGCAATAAGAAACGAAAAAAGGGGGTATTTTAATTTCTGTTTGAATACTTATGGTAGAAATAGTAAACAAATGTGGCAACAAATCAGAAAGTTGGATATTCGTTCGAAACCGGCAAATAGAGAAATACCGCAAAATTTAGATAATCCTAATAATATAAATAATCATTTTCTTTTAGTAACTGGTAATATGACTGAGCCAGATCAGAACTTATTACTTTTCTATAATAATAATTTAAAGACAAATTTTAATGAATTATTGAATTTCATCACAGTTAATACAAATACTGTGTATAAATATTTACTAGAAATTAAAACTAAAGCAGTGGGAGTCGACGAATTACAAATTGACATGCTTTTGCTATGTTGCCCATACATTTTACCATTCATAACTAATATTGTTAATACCTGTATTGAATTATCAGTTTTTCCCGATGAATGGAAAATATCAAAAGTTTTTCCTTTGCCTAAGAAATCCAACATAACTAGTATGAGTGAACTCAGACCTATTTCCATTTTATCTGTGTTGTCGAAAGTTTTAGAAAAAATAATAAAAAATCAAATTGAACAACATACAAGTCAATATGATATTTTACCAACTAGTCAGTCAGGCTTTCGGCGGGGCTACAGCTGTGCAACAGCGCTATTGGAAGTTACCGATGACATACTTCGAGACATAGATAAGGGAAATTCTAGTATACTAATACTTGTGGATTATACAAAAGCTTTTGATACAGTGAATCATCAGTTATTATTCAATATTTTGCATTATGTAGGGTTCTCTCCAAATGCTATTAAATTTATTAAACACTATCTTACTAACAGATCTCAGTTTGTGGAAACAAGTTCGGGAATATCTAATAAAAAAAAATATATTTTGTGGTGTGCCCCAAGGTTCAGTTTTGGGACCGGTTTTATTTTGTCTATATGCAAGTAACGTATCTACTGTTTTAGAAAAATGTAAAGCTTACATTTATGCAGATGATACTCAGATAAAAATTAGTATAACCGAGTTCGATAGTATTATCACAAATGAACGTATTAATACAGAAATGTCAAAACTTGTAAACTTTTCAAAAAGACATCAGTTAATCATAAATCCCACTAAAACTCAAATGTTAGTGTTCGGAAAAAACAAAGACGTCATTTCAGAGCAACTATCAGTCTCAATTGATGGTGTTGATGTATTATCTGTTAATGTGGCACGAAATTTAGGTTTAGAATTAGATACAGATCTCAAATTTGGCAGTCATGTGAATAAGTGCATTAAACGGGCTTATACCAACCTAAAAATGCTTTTTCCGCATCGTCACATTTTAGATCAAAAGACAAAAATTTTATTGTGTGATACAATGGTTCTCAGTCACTTTAATTATTGTGATACAGTATATGGTCCGTGCCTTGACAATATAGAAACAACACGTATTCAAAGGGCTCAAAACTCTTGTCTCCGGTACATCTACGGTATCAGAAAATTCGAAAGAATTAGCCATAAACTGATTGAAGCTAAATGGTTAAATATGAAGAGTAGAAGAGAGTTACATTTGACCACATTGTATCATAGAATAATATTATATAAGTCTCCACTATATTTATACAATAAAATTACGTTTCGCAGTGATGTGCACAACATACATACTCGTTTCAGAGGCCAAATATCACCACCTGCTCACCGAACTACTAAATTTCAAGGATCATTCACATATATGATTTTTCAAATATATAACCAAGTACCCCAACATCTAAAATATCTACCAATAAGTACGTTTAAGACTAAGTACAAAAGTATTTTACAAGAAAGTAAATAGCAATTCTTTTTCTTTGTATTTTTTTTTTAATGTCATATATCATTTGTTTTTGTTTATAGTAATAAAGGGATGACACTTCATTGTATCAGCCTAGCTGTTTGTCATCTCTTTTTTGCAGAAATGTATTATTGAATTTAATATGTAAGTATTATAATGTATTGTTACATATCGTTCTGCAAATAAAACATATTATTATCCAGATTTAGCCATACGGCTCACACTCCCGCTGAGGGGAAAATTGACTCATCCCAGATACCTACGGTATCAAAAGGATTGAGCTCTGGTGGGACTCTTTCCGAGTTATCGAGCCCTAGATGACTTGGAATGCAGGTGTATCTCCCAAAAATTTTCTTACACTTCTGGCCGTCGCAAGTAGTACAACTTTCTGCATGGTCTTATAAATATATTCATTGAGACCCAGCTTTTTGATGCTTTCGAGGAGGGTCTTCGGAATGACTCCAGTAGTAGACATAACAATAGGTATCGTCTGGGTACTTTGCATTCTCCATGGTCTCCGTATTTGAATTTCCAGATCTCTATACTTGGCGATCTTTTCAGTAAATTTACTATGTAGATTATTGTTGTTAGGTATCGCCACATCAATTAGTGTTGTTTGTCTTGTTAATTTATTAACTAGTACGAGATCTAGTCTATTATGTGCCACTGTTTGGTCTGTGAGCACACTGCGGTCCCAGTATAGCTTGTAGTTGCCATCCTCAAGCATACTCTCAGGAACGTATTGATAATATGGGAGATGGTCCGTTTGGAGAAGTCCCAGCTTGTTAGCTATCTCTTGATGAAGGATTTTTCCCACTGCGTCATGCCGTTCCTTGTATTCAGTTGCAGCAAATGCCTGGCAGCCCCCTGTAATATGTTGGATCGTTTCTTGGGCTTGACATCCATATCGGCATCTGTCGTTTTGAACCTGAGGGTCTTTGACGATATATTTCAGGTAATTTCTGGTTGGTATAACCTGATCCTGAATGGCCAGTAATGAACCCTCCGTTTCAGGGAACATATTTCCTGATGTCAACCAATAGTTCGACGCTGTATTGTCGACATAGTCTTGGCTGACCTCATTGGGATGTCGCCCGTGCAGAGGTTTACCCATCCAGGTGCGCAGTTTTTCGTCCTTAGTAAGGTGGTTTATGCGCATTTCTGGTTCCCTCAGTTTGATCGGTGTTGTGTCATCTACTGCGCAAATTGCGCGGTGTAGAGTAGATGTCTCAGCCTGCATCTGAAAATAAGTTCTTAAATTAGCAATTTGTTTATCTAATTGCTCACCTATATCCATAAGTCCTCTTCCTCCTAAATACCGGGGTAATGTTGTTCGTTCTACTGCACTTTTAGGGTGGTGTTTTTGTGCCTTTGTGAGGTGTGTTCGTACTTTTCGCTGAAGATTTTCTGTATCCGTTTTTGTCCACTTAACAATACCAAATGAATAGATAAGCGCGGAACAAGCGTAGGTGTTTAGTGCCTTAAACAAATTTTTACTGTTAAGCTGTGAACGAAGCAGCTGTTTTACCCTTCTTATAAACTCAGTAGTTATCTCAGTTTTCATTTGCTTATGGTCAATTTTCCGCGCCTGTTTTACTCCAAGATATTTATACATATCGTTGTCGCCCATGGCCTCGATGTCCTGGCCATTTTGCATATCGAATCCATCATAGCATATCCATTTGCATATTATTATTATTATTATTATTATTATTTGTCCCTGATTTTTTGTTGGGATTTTTTGCCCGGGGATTTTTTGTCAGGGGATTTTTTGTCCAGGGATAATTTGTGGGGATTTTTTTGGCAGGGATTATTTGTCCGAACCCCGCCCAAGCCAACCCCCCCTAAAGGAAAATTCTGAGTGCGCCACTGTATCAAGATTCACGGTTATATGTTGATGGTCATATAATTCAAAGAATACCCAGTTTTAAATATCTTGGTTGCCATATTACTGAACAGCTAGATCCAGATAAAGAGATATAATGTAGAATCGAGATAGCCCGCACTACATTTTTTAAAATGAGGTCACTCTTCTGTAATGATAACTTGCAATTTCAATAATCGCCAACGACAAGGAGACTTGATAGGGTACGTTAAAGAAAACTTACTTCACGAGAAAAACCGAAAATAGCTGGTGCCAATATATTAGTATGCAGTTTACCCAGTGGCGTAGCTGAAGATTGGGGCCCCCCGCGACAATTTTTGTGGGGCCCCGTATTATAAACATAGCGACAACTAATAACAGTATAATTATAGTGGCGTAGCTGAAGATTGGGGGGCCTCCCCGCGACAATTTTTGTGGGCCCCCGAATTATATACATAACAACTAAAATCAGTATATAATTACTAAAATATGTGTAAATGACAATATTTAGCATTTCTTAAAGTCTTCATCAGTTAGTGTTTAGTAGATTCATCAGTAGATTTTTTGGGAATAAACATGAAAACCTATGATACCTACATGTATCTTAATCCGACAAACCTATTAATAAGTTGTTTGAAAACATTAACTTCAAAACTTTTTTTGCTACCTACAAAGTTATTTTTTCGTCGCAGATGAGCTCATCGTAAATTTTTTTTATACGTTTTATCCATTTATTTTTAAATTTCGGTATAATACCCCACTATTCTGCGCTTTCTGCTGCTTTTTCTAAAGTTTCGGAAAACGAATTTCTCATTTCTCGAAGATTATCACGATTTTTTTCAAAAAGTTGAAGGGCGACCGTTAACTCTGCCGTTTCAGATTGCAAAAGTTTTGATATTAGATTAATAAATTTAAGTATTTTAGATTGAATAGTAATGTTACCTAGTAATGTCGTGGACATCGCATACCTCAAACGAAGAAGTGCTGCATAGAATAGGCAAGGCAAGAGAACTTTTCAACGCAGTGAAAGTTAGAAAAACATCATACCTGGGCCACATACTGAGAAATAATAAGTACCAATATGCTCAACTTATAGTGAAAGGAAAGATCGAGGGAAGGAGAGGACTAGGAAGGAAAAGACTATCGTGGCTCAGAAATATCCGACAATGGACAGGGCTAAATTTTAAACAGCTAATAAGAACAGCTGAAGACAGAGAAGCGTTTGCAATTGTAGTAGCCAACCTCCATTGAGGGGACGGCACTTTAAGAAGAAGTAATGTTACCGACAAATTTAAAATTATTCATATGATCTAATACATTAGCTTCTAATTTTTCATCGTTTTTTAGATAGCAATGAAATTTTCGTTAAAGATTTCATTACTTTGTCGGAAAGCTCGACGCAAAGCCATAACAGCATCATGTCTGGATGACCACCGGGTTTCACATAACCTTTCTAGTTTTGACAAACGCGATGAATCCAAAGTCATAATAGTACATAGTGCATCCCATCTCTTAATACTCACACTAAAAAAAACATAAACTTTTAAATATATCCTACAATAACCAACTCCTGTACACCAGCAACGGTATCATTCAACACTAGGTTTAGATTATGGGATGCACAATGAATATAGGAAGATGTTTTTTCAATGTCAGTTATGCGCCTTTGTACGCCTGAATTTGTACCACTCATCATAACGCTTCCCCATCATACCCCTTTCCATTGCAGTTGTATACGGAAAGGTGCTTTGGTTGTATAAATTTTTAAATTTCATTTACAAGACCTTCTGCACTTTGGTCTAATATGCGAATAAATCCCAAAAAACTTTCAACAACTTCTCCTTTGGACAGGGGCGTAACAGAGGCCCCCGCAGCGTGAAGCTTGCGGGGGGGCCCAATCGCTTAGGGGCCCCATCTTGTCATCTGATATTATGTAAAAATCTGTTATTGTTATATTATTTTACGTTGTGTGTTTAAAGTTAAAAAGGTAAATTTCTAAATAGACGTATTTGCCAAGTGAATCATCACATAATATCTAGAATTAGAAACTTAATCCCTTCCGGCCTACCTAAATTTTATGGAAACAACCATAAACTATTATAATGCTTTGTACGTGACTATTGAAAGATTTGAGAATTGCAATTTGCCGAATTTTAGAACAATATTTCTAAATCTAGAAATGGGGTTGGTTTCTCTTTAATCTTTGCCTACGTTTAGTATTTCGATACAATTATCCAGAGGCGTAACAGAGGCCCCCGCAGCATGAAGCTTACGGGGGGCCCCAATATGTCAAGGGGCCCATCTTGTTGTCTAATATAATATGAAAAATGGGTTGTTATATTATTTGCATACATACGTTTTTTAAGCAGTGTAGTATTGAAAATAAACTTGTCCATCCCAATTAATAAAATTGTAGATATATACGCTGATAGTAGATAGTGTACAAAGAAATGTACAAATTGACTAATTCTAAGCAACTTTTGTTCTTCTAAAGAGTTTCTTTATCTATGCTAATACTTTTCAAGTAATTTGCGAATGAAAATGTTTATTAAAAAAAAAACGTTTTCAGACAGGTTTTTCGCAAATAACTCAAAAATAAGTATGTACATATTAATGATATTAATCGAATTAAATATTAGATATCGAAAAAATATTTGTAGCAAAAATGTAGCTTATAAAATCTTTGAAATCTTGAACACAGTAAAAGCACAGTTGAAGCTCATGAAAAATTATTCTTATTTGTCCTATTCCAAATCGAAAATTTCAACCTGACATTACAAAAAATAAAGCAATTTTCGGGAAAAACTTTTTTTAAATGTTTCAAAAAAAAAAAAGATTTATTTTTATTTTTTATAAAAGTTTGTAGCACCAAAACTATACAAGTTACGCTCAAAATAAAGTTGGCCCCTTTCTTTGTTAAAAAAATCGTGAAAATCTGCCCCTATTTCGCACCCCAAATAAAATTTATCATTAGCGCGTGCTTTACCATTTACTTTAAATATTTATTGTTTATATGATCTGTAAGTTTGACCGGTTCAAAGTTCTTATTTTTGAAAAAATTTTAAAAGATTTTTATTTTGGAAAAATGCCTTTTTTTCAAAATAACTTAAAAAGTATTAGTGATACGCAAAATCTCAAAGAGTAAAGAAATGTAGGTAGGTCTTGCTTTTATAAATATTTTGGCTTTATTGTGCTTTTCTGTAAGACAATAATTGGTTAAGACATGGCTGTTTAAAATTTGCATATACTCGTGATTAGTGACTCGTTCAGGCCCTTCAACTAAAACCTTTTTAAAAAGAAGCACTTTGAACCGGTGAAACTTACAGGTCGTATAAAAAAGTTAGGTAATTTGTAAGGCGATAATGATTAGTGTCATTTAGGGTGCTAAATAGGGGGAGATTTTCACAATTTTTTACCAAAAAATGGGATTAACTGTATTTTAAGCGTAACTGGCTTAGTTTTGATGCTAGAAACTTTTGTAAAAAATAAAGCTTCTTTTAAACACTTTAAAAAAGTTCTAATGAGTTTCCCCGAACAGTATTTTATTTTTTGGTTATTTCACGTTGAAATATTCGATTTGGAATTTGACGAATGAATTTTCATGAGCTACAAGTTTTCTTTTACTGAGTCGATAGACTTCATTTTTGTTTCATTTTTTTTATAAGCTAGATACATTTTTGCTAACAATATTCTTTTCGATCGAATACTTACTCTTTGAACTATTTGCGAAAAATCGCCTAAAAACGTGGTTTCTTTGTTGAACAATTAACATTTTTACTTATAAATAACTCGAAAAGTCTTGAGTTGACCACTTCGGTGGTGACACTGAAAATTACACGATATCGCCATATTTTACGTTAATTTACTGGGCTGTAACACATATAGGTATTTGTTACACATATCGCATTCAATAATTTTTTAAAGGGACCGCATTTCCAATTCTGCGGGGGGGCCCCGACGGAGTTTGTTACGCCACTGCCTTTGGAAGGTAAATTATTTTCATAGCAAGTTATTTTTACATACCGGAAAATAAAACTAAACTGATCGTCGATAGGGAGATATTTTCACAATTTATTTTACCAAAAAATGGGATTAACTGTATTTTGAGCGTAACTGGCTTAGTTTTGGTGCTAGAAACTTTTGTAAAAAATAAAGCTTCTTTTAAACACTTTAAAGTTCTAATGAGTTTTCCCGAAAAGTATTTCCTTTTTTGGTTATTTCACGTAGAAATATTCGATTTGGAATTTGACGAATAAGAAAAACTTTTCATGAGCTATAACTTTTCTTTTACTGGGTCGATAGAATTCATTTTTGCTTAATTTTTTTTATAAGCTAGATATATTTTTGCTAATAATATTCTGTTCGATCAAATACTTACTCTTTGAACTATTTGCGAAAAATCGCCTGAAAACGTGTTTTTTTTTGTTGAACAATAAACATTTTTACTCATAAATAACTCGAAAAGTCCTAAGTTGACCACTTGGGTGGTGACACTGAAAATTACACAGTATCGCCTTATTTTACGTTCATTTACTGAACTGTAACACATATAGGTATTTGTTACACATTACGCATTTAGTAATTTATTAAATGGGGCCCCATTTCCAATTCTGCGGGGGGGCCCCGACGGAGTTTGTTACGCCACTGCTTTTTACAGGTTACAGTTTACTTAAAGAGAGCCTCTTAAAATAACTAACTGAAATGAGAGGACAATTTGAAACCTTCTTTGAAGAGGATTCAAATATATGTCAACGTTGGGGAATACCAGTCATAATGTCCGCTCCAAAAATAATGCAGAAGACGAAAAAACATTTCGATGAACTGTGCGAAGATGAAAGACTTCAAGATCCCAAGTCATGCTTTAGACTTTAGAGTAACCGTGTTATACTCAATGATCGACACATTTTGCCATCAGCTAGACACTCGCTTTCAAGGAGTGAAAGCAGTGTTAGATACATACCGAATTGTTCAACCTGATTTATTATGTTGAATTCAAACGAACAATATCTTCAAAACGAAGCAATCAACTTCGTAAAACGTTTTCCAGATAAAAGATGGGGGGTAACCACCCCCTTGAGACTTACGGTAGGGGGCCCCCAGATCCATCGTACTTACGGCCCTGCCTAGCTGGCCAATCTTAGGAAGTAGACTGGTCTAACGTCAACTGACCCATTTCGAGGTGCTGTGAATAGAATAAGATGGGTCAATGTGGTCGCCAACATCTCTAGAAGATAGGCACCTTTAGAAGAAGCAAGGAACATTTTGCCTACAAACAGTTTGTTGCCTTTCATTATTGTGTGCAAACCCTTCTGAGAAAAGATTTTGGTTTTGTTGTCTTTTTTCTGTTAATGTCCACCCTTTTACACCGTGGATATTTTGTTCGAATTTCGTCACTCCTTTCGACCTCTAAACGAAAAAAATAGAGATATAAGTAAACAAAAATAAGACTTCCTCACAAAAAAATCACAATAATTACAATTACAATTAAGGCCATCGGTACATAATTCGTAAATATTTTACGGCTATCCCTACCTTTTCTGTCTTTACACAGCAAATTACGTGTAGTAAAATTCACACTGGTATGGATATGTAAACATTACTAGAACGTCATTCTACTTGACAATGTAATGATTAACTTTAAAGACATGGCTTTTGAATGTTCTTGGATAACTGTTAGATATTTGTATAATTGCAAATTATTAATTCAGTTAATAAATGTGATAATTTTTTAACTAACTATGACATGTATTCAGTGATTGTAATAATTTATAAGTATGTACAACAAAAACTAATACTCAATCGAGAAAAGAGAAAAAGTGGTAAAGTGATTTTTTAATAATAGGTATATTGTTACTATGGAACGCTTACAATTTTGAACATCTTTAACAACAAAATACTTGGATCACAGAATATATTATCCTGATGTATTCTTTGCTTGGATCTTCCACAAATCATACACAAGAAATAACTTTTTATTAAGTTCACGTCTTAAATCAATTATTTATCAAATACACTATATATCAACATTATTTAATCAACAACTCAAAATATTCCCGATGCCATGTAGTCCAGGGCGCATCTGTTTTGAGATGGACGTTGAGAGGTGACTCAAATTTTTTTGCAGAAATTGCTTGAAAATAACTCAAATAATAATATTTGAGTTATCCTCCCCCCACTCAAAATGGTCCGAAACATTATTTAAATAATAAAAATGTCAAAATATGAAGGAAAAATTCGATTTTTTTATTGGTTTTCTGATTATAACTTTAAAACTATTCATTTCTGACAAAAGTTGTACTGACATAAGAGTTGCGTAATTAAATTTTCTACAATAAAGAATTGGTTAAAAATTTAAAAAATAGTCACCCTTGTTGCAAAATAGCAATAATTGCGAAAAAAAAACATACAAAAACAAGTATATTCGCCATTTTACGTTTTTCAACCATTTACGCTACATTTATGACCTTCATATTTTACCCAAAAAAACTTTATGATATAGTAAAACAACACTGTAAATTTCATTAATGTTTGCAATCCAACTTTCGCAAAAAAATTTATTTTTTTTTAATGTTGCAGGACTGAAAATAAAGCAGATAGCAAGTTGATTTTTTTTTGCTTATAGAAGTGTACTGTACCTTTCATTTGCAATTTGCAAAATTAAAATCGAATAATTACCACAGCGTCAGGAAATTTTTTAAATAAACATTAATTTTTGGTGCTACGCACAGGACAGCGGTGTTCGATTCACACAAGTTGATTTCGACCAAAATTTCTTCCAATCTTTATCTAATATATTATTTTCTTACTCTATATTTTGTTGTATTTTAATATTTTAATTCCACAAAAATCAAACTAATTTTATTATTAATTGTGAAATATTGTTTAAACAATTGCATATGTTTAAAAATAATAAACTTTTATTCTCTAAGTTAAAATATATGAACAAAGAAAGTTTTTGCTAAAAAAAGGTGTTATTTCAAAAGATAGAGTATGTGTATTTATTTTGCAATAAACAAATTTATTTATTTATATCGAAATGTAATAAAAATTAAAATGTATCAATCATTATCAAAGGTCATTGGAATGCCCAATCAGAGCTGCATAACTATCCGCTGTCCTGCGCGTAGCACCAAAAATTAATGTTTATTTAAAAAATTTCCTGACGCTGTGGTAATTATTCGATTTTAATTTTGCAAATTGCAAATGAAAGGTATACAGTACACTTCTATAAGCAAAAAAAAAATTCAACTTGCTATCTGCTTTATTTTCAGTCCTGTAACATTTTGAAAAAATGAATTTTTTTTGCTAAAGCTGGATTACAGTACTGTAAATTGTAAATTTACAGTAGGTACTGTTTTTCTGTATCATAAAGTTTTTCTGGGTCAAATATGAAGGTCCTAAGTTTAGCATAAATGATTGAAAAACGTAAAATGCGAATACTTGTTTTTGTATGGTTTTTCGCAATTATTGCTATTTTGCAACAAGGGTGACTATTTTTTAAATTTTTGAACCAATTCTATATTGTAGGAAATTTAATTACGCAACTTTTATGTTAGTACAACTTTTCTCGGAAATGAATACTTTTAAAGTTACAATCAAAAAACGAAGAAAAAAATCGAATTTTTCCTTCATTTTTTGACATTTTGATTATTGACACAATATTCCGGACCTTTTTGAGAGGGAGGATAACTCAAATATTATTATATGAGTCATTTTCAAGCAATTTCTGCAAAAACATTTGAGTCGCCTCTCAACGTCCAAATGTACTAATATTTTTACAGATGCGCCCTGGTCTAATGTCAAATATTTAAGATTGTCACTGATTGTCATTGCCACTGTCTGACTGACAATATGCTGACAATATTATATTCGACTGAGTGCGTTGTAAGACAAAGATAGATTTGGAAAATATTACCACGGACATTGTGTTCATTTTTTTCGAATCCTGAAAAAACCAATAAATATTTTTGAAAAATTTAAACGCAGAATGAAAGACTAAATTATTATCGAGGGCCGAAAGTCCCTTAGAATAAATAAAAAGTTTATTTTGAATGAGATATTGTTAAAAATCACACTAAATTTTCTCTTAGTTTTTCACCCATGTAAATTATTAAAATAAACATTATAGAAGTTCTCAGGGACTTTCGGTCCTCGATAATAACGTAATATTTCATTCTGCTTTTAAATTTTTCAAAAATACTTATTAGTTTTCTCAGGATTCGAAAAAAAATAATCCCATTTGAATAGGCCGAAAATACGTACCCAACCCCTTAAGGTTAAAGAAATTCTACAAATTGATTCACGAAGTGACAAGTGACAACAATGGTTTATTAATTACGATCATTCTGTATATCATTCAAAAACTTAAGTCTTGTCTTCAAGTCGTTTATTGAGAGGAAAACTGATACGCGTGTACAAAAAGGCATCATACAAGTGCTGATCTTATTTTACAATATGTTTTGTAACGGAAATACTTTACTTTTTCACAATAACATTAAACTCGTTGATTAAACTCATACTGATATATTATATGAGTATGAGTAATATTTTTACTTTTCGACCATTTTTGTAGGATGTTCGCAGATTTTTACCAAATATACACTCACCCGAAAAATTAACCGCCCACCTTGAAAATGGGTCATTTTTGATGTCTCGAATTTCTTAAATAGTCTATCTTTATGACTGAGAGAGTAAATTCTGTATAAAATTATAGTTAAACTTATGCTATATTACTCGCTCAATCATAAAAATAGACTATAAACCTATTGTCCAATTTAAGTGATTTTTTAATATACAGGGTGTCCAGAACCTCTACCGACAAACGAAGACAGGAAATTCCTCAGATAATTTTAAGACAATTTAACCCAATTCATCTAGTCCGAAAATGCTTCTTAAGGGAGCTAGAGCTCTTTGAAGATGGCGTCATGAAATTAGTTTTTCTTAAATACCTCCAGAACGCTTCTATTTAGAAAAACGAAAATTGGTATGCATATTTACTTTTCAGAGATGAATCGATTTCATCCATTGCAAATTTCTAGTACCGGTCATAGGCGTCCGTTTTGGGTAGAGCAACGGGTATTTTATCGCATAACTTTTTTGTCCTTAACTTTTATGCATTTTTGACTCCGGATTATTAAATTGTGAGGTATTCTATTACTAAAAGGTACTCTTGCTTTAAGTCGGTCGGACACACCGTTTTCTAGAAAAAGCGATTTGAAAGTTTTTCGTTTTTGGAATTAAAAAAAAAAATGAAAGAACTTTTCAACAAAAAACGAAGTATTTTACCAACATAAAGTAAGAGTAACTTTTAGTACTCGAATACCTCATAATATAATAATCTATTGTCAAAAATGCTCAAAAATTTAAGACAAAAAAGTTATGCTATAAAATAACTGTTGACCTACCCAAAACGGACGCCTATAACCAGTACCAGAAATTTGCTATTAATGAAATCGATTTATTTCTGGAATATAAATAAATGTACCAGTTTTCGTCTTTCTAAACAGTTTTTTTTGAATTTTTTTTTTTAATTCAAAAAGCTAAAAATTTTCAAATCGATTTTTCTAGAAAACGGTGTGTCCTACCGATTTAAAACAGGAGTACCTTTTAGTACTAGAATACTTCACAATTTAATAATCCAGTATCAGAAATGCATAAAAGTTAAAGATAAAAAAGTTATGCGATAAAATAACCGTTGCCCTACCCAAAACGGACGCCTATGATCGGTACTAGAAATTTGCAATTGATGGATTAGATTTATATCTTGAAGATAATTACACGTACCAATTTTTGTTTTTCTAAATAGAAGCGTTCTGGAGGTATTTAAGAAAAACTAATTACAAGACGCCATCTTCAAAGAGCTCTAGCTCCCTTAGGAAGCATTTTCGGACTAAGTGAATTGGGTTAAATTATCTTAAAATTATCTGAAGAATCTCCTGTCTTCGTTTGTCGGTAGAGTTTCTGGACACCCTGTATACTCACCGGCACAAAATTCCACCACTAAAAATTTTTGATTGTTTGACAATTTATAACTTTATTATTTGTACTCCGATTTTCAAGATTCTTGCATTAGCTTGTAGGTACATACCTAATTGACATTGTTTGTTATTATTCCGGTAAACAAAATGTTTTGCTGAGATGGCATTATACGGAGGTGAATGGAAACGTTGTATTTTCTCCTAACTTTAAAAAAAATTGTAAAAATTGAAGGGCTGATTTTGTTTTATACTCCTTTCGTATTATCTTAGAGGCATCACTAAAATTTTGTTTTTTGAATTATTCGAATATCTCTTTTCTTGTAAAAGCTGTAAATAAAAACATTTCTTTTAAGGTTTATAACAATATCAAACGCACTAAAATTAACAACACAAAACAAAATTAACAAGAGAACAAAAAAAAAACAAATAGCGGATATGTCCACCTCGCGCAACGACTGCTCGCAATCTGTTTGGCATCGAATAAATAAGATGTGTTATACTTGCCTATGGGGAATAGACCAATATTCCTCTACCGGTATCATAACTGTACCAAATTATCTGAAGGCCTAGGATGAAGGCGAATAGCTATTTTCAATTCATCCCATAAATGCTCGATGCTCGATAGGATTGAAATCTGGGCTGCATGCGGGCCATTCTAATCTGATCAATCCAGATACAGTCGGAAAAATGAAAGAATACCCATGAACGATCACATCAATCACATATTTTGTATTTGCTGTTTTTTTTTCATAAATGACAAACAATAGGGATAGATTATTAATAATCTGAATAATATGTGATTGATGTGATCGTTCATGGGTATTCTTTCATTTTTCCGACTGTATTTATGTTTATGAATCAATCAGTGTTTTTATTTACCAATAAGTACACTTTTATAAAATAGAACTTTTTATAATAAAATGTTTTCATTATTATTTATAGGAACCAATATAAAATTATAAACTCATATAAATCTAAGAAAATATTTAAAATGGTATAAAATATAATATTTACATATAATAGTAATTAACTTATATAATATGAAATTTTAGTATATTAACTTTTAATTTATTTATTAAAAAAATTAAAAAAAGATACGTACAACCGGGTTCGAACTCGGGACCTCTCGATCTGTAGTCTAATGCTCTACCACTGAGCTACCACCTATCGATCTATTAACATACTTTAAAATGGAATTTAAATGCCATTGCATTAGTCACATTTTTAAAATATGTAGTTTGAAATTTAAAAAAATCGATTTATCCATATAATAGCAGTTAAATTGTATTGTTAGCTAGTTCTGAGCTATTCTGAAAATTTCAGGTGCCTAGGTAGCATAGAACTATTTTTAAAATGGATTACAAAATTTTGCGGATATAGTGATATATACTAAATTTAAATTCAAGATGCAGTAGAAATAAACAAACCAAGACACGTTAAATGCTACTAGGAGCACTCCTGAATCATAGTCTTATTCTTTACGAATATCGCTGAAATAATATTGTTGTTAAACATGTAAATTATTTTCGTTGTATAGGTACAGGGTGTACCAATAAAACTGTGTTTTTGTCTCAAAGTTCGCACCACCCTGTGGAATTTTCTAGCATTTATAAAATACTGAAATTAAAACCCTACTATAGCCTCATGTTTTCTCTACATTCTGTTTTTTGATTCATTCGCTTGTTTGACCATAAAAAAGTTAGGTACTTTAACAACTAGCCATGCTTTTCATCAATACAGGGTGTTTTTAAATAAGTATGACAAACTTTAAGTGCTAATTCTGCTTGAAAAAACAATGACAGTTTGCTTTATAAATGTATGTCCTCAAATGCTTCGTTTCCGAGATAAAGAGTATTGAAATTTTTCGATAATGTCTAAATCCTGACCCACTACTTTGCGTCATGTAATTTGGGTTGCCTATATAAACTTGAGTCGGCGAAATGGGCCTTTGAGTAATTTAAAAAATATTATATACAAATAGAAATGGGAAAATTAAAGGTTTTCGGGCAAGTCATGCTGTATGAAAGAATTTTATAAATAATAAAATTTTGCTATATTACCTAACCACTTTAAAAATTCACATTGTAAGGCATGAATAAATAAATTATGTAGATAGTACCTTTTTAGATGTACTTAAAAATGAAACTGAAAAGTTATTACTATAAAGATTGATCTGTCGCTATGCTTGACTTAAATAAAACAACGATTAGATAATATAAAAAATCACAAATTTTATTAAATTTGGGAAAGTATAGACTCAAAATTCAAAATCAATTGATGTAAAGTCACTTGAAGGTCGGTGAAAAGCTAGGGCTTACGAAATTTAATTAGTTGTTTAAACTCTAGATTTTAATTGCGAAGCGCATTCAATGAATCATAAATATGTGATTTGCTTATGCTAAATATGTCATGTGTGAATGATCATATGTGACCGTTAAAATTGTTTTTAGAAAAACGCTGAAAAGACTTATTAGTGATAATAAAAATCGATATTTACTGCAGTTACATGATATTTAATATTAAAATAGTATTGGATGTGGTAGAATTTAGACTCTTTGTATAATTACCAATTGAACAGTGAAGGTGTTAGATAAATTTTCCGATTCAATCATTTCTACTGTTCACAGTTCTGTGTTTGCTTTTTGAGTAGGTACCTATTTTATTTTCTTGACAACGAAAATGTTCGGTGTGGAAAGAATGAATAAGTGCGTGGAATGCGGAAAAGTGTATACACGTAAACATGATTTAAGAAGACTGGGCCCCCGTAACCGGGCGTGCAACGCGTGCGGTGCACGTGGGCGTAACCCCAAAGGGGCGCCAAACCGAAGGTTTGGTAAATAAGAAATATTAATTTTAAATGAGATATTCATTTTTTATATACAATTTTAATTATTTCAGAAACAGCTAGAGAAATCTCAAAAATCAAATATTGTGTTATTACTGAAAAAATAATTATTCCCGTCCTGAAATGTTGAACTTAAATATTGTGTTAAAAATATTTTGTTGTTCCTTCCTAATTTTTTTCTTTGAATTAGATTGAATTACGCTAGGCATACCATCCAATCGATTTATGTTGTAAATTAAAGCGACACTCATAACAGTCAAATAAACATCAAATCATACCCCTTGACGAGTAGAAACATAAATTAACACCCATAAAACGCAACTTAGCAGTTTTACTACAACAAAAACACAACTTACTGGATCAAGCAGATTTACTCATATAAGTGAATCTTTTACTCGAATTTATGATAATTACCCTTAAGTAAACAAATACTCTATGAATTGTGATTATGTATTTGACTTGAGTACCTTTTCCCTTCTCGATGCGTTTATTAGGCACAAACATTATTTACTGTTTCTGGTGAACGGGTGGTTTCCTGCAGTGAAATTTTATTTTATATTGGTGTTAATAATTACCTACCACTACGACTATTATTGCAATATCCGCTGGGTTTGTTCTGCCCTGATTTTAAACTTTTGTTTTCGTGTAAAAAATATTGGAAAATCTTTTTTATTTGTTGTTATTTTAAGTGGTGTGGAAATTAAATTAATTTTGAAAATGGTAAGTATCCTAGTCATTGCATAGATTAATAATAATTCATTTTAAATAGTCGATTATAATCGGGTTTCCTCTAATAAAATCCACAATAATTTACAATTTATTTTGAAAAAAAAAAAAAAAGAAAATAATTAAGACATTGTGTCTTCGCATAGTCTAAAAATTAAATTGTGTCAATCTTATGAGTATCAAAAATATGAATTTCGATCAAGAGTACCTTATACAGTATGTCCCTGTAAGTTGTATCCATATGGAAAACTTTTTTATTATTGATTTTACGAAAAAAAGTTATTCTTCATAAAAAGCTCTGCATGGTTCAAAACCTAAAATTTAACTATCAATTGTCAAATTTTTTGAATATTATACGAGCTATGTCAAAAAGTTTGAATTTCACTCAAGAGTAAAGTAGCTTTATTTTTCACAATATTGAAAATTTCTATTATGAAAAGTTGTTTGGAATTAAAAATTATAATCTAGTATGCAAATACATCCTTCTTTAAAAAATTTTTTTTTTTTAAATTATGGATAACTAACATTATGTTCAGTTATTCCAATTCTGATATCTCTTTTATTATCAATGTTACGAAAAAAAGTGTTTCTTAATAAAAAGTTCTGGATTGTGTAAAACCTCAAATACAACCATCTTATATCAAATTTTATACATTTTATACGAGGTATGTCAAAAAAGATAAATTTAGATCAAGTAAAGTACCTTTATAGTTCAGAATATTTCAATTAGAAGGACGTAATTACATACTGAAACATAGTTTTTAATTCTAAATAACTTTTCCTAATAACAATTTTCGATATTGTGAAAAATAAACATATTTTACTCTTGAGCGAAATTTATATTTTTTGACATACCTCGTATAAAATTGATAAAATTTGACATAAGATGGTTGTATTTTAGGTTTTAGACCATGCAAAACTTTTTATTAAGAATCATTTTTTTTTGTAAAATTAATAATAAAAGAGTTATCTGAATTGAAGTAACTGAAAATAATGTTAGTTATCCATAATTTTTCAAAAAAAAAAAATTTCAAAAAGAAAGATGTAATTGCATACCAGAATATAGTTTTTAATTCCAAACAACTTTTCATAATAGAAATTTTCAATATTGTGAAAAATAAAGCTACTTTACTCTTGAGTGAAATTCAAACTTTTTGACATACCTCGTATATTATTCAAAAAAATTGATATTTGATGGTTAAATTTTAGGTTATGGACCATGCAGAGCTTTTTATGAAGAATAACTTTTTTTCGTAAAATCAATAATAAAAAAGTTTTCCATATGGATACAACTTACAGGGACATACTGTATTTTACAATATCGAAAATTATTATTATGTAAAGTTGTTTGGAATTAATTAAAACTATATGTTTTAATATGCAGTTACATCCTTTTAATTGAAATTTTTTCTCTCAAAAATGTGATAACTCTTTTATTGTTATTGATTAATTAATTAATAATAATAAAAGAGTTATCACATTATTTGTAATAACTGAAAAGGGCTAATTATTAATAATAAAAGACATTATATTATTTTAATAAATGAAGAGGGCGTAGTTGAAAAGTACAAATAATGTACGATAAAAAGTTCTTTCTAAAAAGCTTTGCATGGTCTAAAATCTAAGATGCAACCATCAAATCCTATCAAATTTTTTCAATTTTATATGAGATATATGTAGAAAAATATGAGTTTCGATGAAAAGTAAAGTACCTTTCTAGATCACAATATATTTCAATTAGAAGGGTGTAATTGCATATATTAGAAACATAGTTTTTAATGCTGAACAACTTTTCATAATAACTTTTCAATGTTGTGAAAACTAAACGTACTTTGCTCTTGACCGAAATTCATATTTTTTGACATACCTCGTATAAGATTCATAAAATTTGATATTTGATGGTTGCATTCTGAGTTCTAGACAATGCAGAACTTTTTATGAAGAATAACTTTTTCTGGTAAAATTAATAATAAAACAGTTTCCCATAAATATGGTTCCTAGTTATGTAGACACCCTGTATAAGATTTGTTTGAAAACTTTGAAATGACAAAATATTATTGTTTATTTACTTAAATGTATATTTTTAATTTAATATGCAGGTTGCTTCATTAATGTTGCCAAAAATCAAAGGGGAAAGGCGCAAACTGTCGCCTGTCAAAATTTTCAATGTGTTTTAAATGTATTAATTTTTTTCGATCCTGAGAAAACTAAAATGTATTTTTAAAAAATTTAAACGCAGAATGAAAGATAACGTTATTGCTGAGGGCCGACAGTCCGTTAAAAATAAATAAAAAGTTTCTTTTGAATTAAATATTTGCAATTATTAAAAATCACACTAAATTTTCTCTTTTATTTTCACCCATGTAACTTATTAAAATAAATATTATAGAAGTTTTCAGGGACTTTCGGCCTCAGTTATAATATAGCCTTTTATTCTGGGTTAAAATTTTTCAAAAATATTTATAGTTTTATAATGTATAGTAGATTTAAAGGGCGCTAAAATACGTCCCGCACGCGCCCTAATAACACAAAACATTCCATGAATGTTCCTAGAATGTACACACAGGACATTGAAAACATTCCTGGAATGTCCCCAAATGCACACGAATGTCCCTGGAAAGTACCAGGAAAGTGCTGTGTCAGCATTTTAAATATTCTTAGAATGTTCTGTTGGAACATTCCATGAATGTCTACGAATGTTCTTTGGACATTCACAGTCTATTTTTTAGACTGAATGTCTTGTTGGAACATTCCATGAATGTTCTTTGGACATTCACAGTATATTTTTAGACTGAATGTCTTGTTAGAACATTCCATGAATGTCTACGAACGTTCTTTGAACATTCACAGTATATTTTTTAGACATTCACTGAAATATATCGTCAGTAATGTGACAATACCTCCTATATGTTTTTTCATGAGGTTTGCAGGAGACGAAAAACATTTTTTAAGGTCACTTTCTGGTTTCGTACGTATTCTGACTTTTTTTGTAGTAAATAGATAGTTGAATTTACTGCAAAACAAGTCAAAAAATATATGAAAACAGGAGGTGGCCGAAACAAGTTTTTAGTCTATCTTACAAATCTCTTGAAAAAAACAGATAGGAGGTACTGTCACATCACTGACGATATATGGCCATACCAAATAATACATCCTTGATAAATATAAACATTTTTATTGCAAAAAATCTTTACATACATTTTTTAATGTAATTTGCTGACATTCCTAAATATTATAAAAAAATGTGTCACATTTGCTTTGTAAACCTTTCTTTTGCTTTTCGTAGCCACATATTCAGTTTCCTTTCTGGTTTTTTGTAGACCACTTCTCTCAGCTGATTCTAAAAGAAAATAAAATAAAAGGTAATTTTTCTATCCTTTACAATTAACAATCAGAAGAAATATTATTTACAGGTAATAATATGCATAAATAATAATAATAAAAAAATAAATATTAAATAATATTGAAATAAATAATAAATAATATTTAATAAATAAAATAATAATAATGAACATTTTGTATTTTGACAACGACATCCGATGTGGAAGTAGAAACCTTAATAAAATTATTTTTTCAAGTAAATTGTGGCTTATTTCCCCATTAGAATAATTAATTACAAAAAAGCCACAAAGAAATAGATTTTTCACAAACAAATAAGTATTTAGTATTCATTATATTTATTGTTTTTATTATTTACTTTAATGTCCTACTGGTACATTATTTGATAAATAATGACATTTCGAAGTCTGTTAAGTACGATATAACGCCCTTGGGCATTAAATTTAAATAACGACTTAGATACTGTCAAGTTGACAAATATCAACCTAAGTAAAACTATGGTTACCACAATTACGTTACTACTGTTACTGGTAAATGTACTTATTTAAAAACTAATCAATTCAAAATTCATTCAAATTTTTCGCATATAAAGAATAATTTAGTCGGGCATTAAACGTTGAAGGCACCACAGGTATTATAATAATAACGCTTTCGGTCAACGTATATCCCTATAATACCCTTGGTACCTTAATAACTGTAACATAAGATTATACCTTAATTCTTGTTTTCGATTTCTGATGTTTTTATTTATTTACATTGAATATTAATCTGTTTTGTTGTATAATCTACTTCGCAATAATTATGTGATATATTTGACTTAAAATGAATTCAAAAATTTTTTGTAGTTGGGCAACAATGTCAACTTAGATCTCCGATGTAGATAATGAATTACAACAGTATCTATATTGTACGGACTGTATTATTAATTAGGTTATGCATATACCTGTGTGACATAAGCTATTGGAACAGCACAGTCTCTCAAACGAACAGATGAAAGTGAAGTTCTGTCAATATCTTTTTCTAAAAAGTGTTTTGAACATACTCCTCTATTAACAAATCTGATCTATACTTCATGTCTTCTTCGCAGGATCTTCTGGAAAGCTAAAAATACAAAATATATGCATTACTAAGCATTATTAACAAATTTTAGTTTTAAATAAAAAATATGATTAATGAACTCACAAAATTATTATAAAACAGCTTAGAAATTGTTTATTAGTATAGTCGGTTCCCCAAACTCAGACACAACTGGCTAGTGATTTTAGTAGGTAATTTTTTTTGTTTTTGGCCAATTTTGCCAAAATTACAGTAATTAGTACTGAGACTGAGTTTAGCAAATCGACTATAATATTCTGTGTATTCATTAGTTGGTACTGCATATTATAGTGTGTGGTCTACCATCCTATTTATAAACGCATACACTAGCAAAAACGCAAAAAGAATTATTTTAGTTTTACAAATCCTTTTGTTATTACCTATCTCTATTTACTATTTTAGTTAGGAATAAGCGAAGTTTGTGGCTTATTCACAATTATTATTAAAGTAATAAATGGATATGACCAATTATTAACTTATAAAATAAAATAATAATTCTTCTGATTTATGCCTTTTATTCACTTTGTTATATCTACGTTACTTAAAAGATTTTTTATGAATAGTATTATTAGGGTATTAATAGTATTAATTTATTTTCTGAAATACAGGGCATGCTTTCGTTTACATATTTGCATACTAACCTTTTAATAGGGCTTTTCATTCACAGTCATTTGTTTTGAGCTTCTGTCATAATTGAAAGGTTATTCCTGCAGATTTTTTTATCTACATTTGTTTCTGCTACTCCAACTGCGTTAAAAACAGGACACCATTTTATGCACTATGTTAATAATACTATTAAAGCTATTATAAAAGTATCCGAATTAAAAAAATATTCTTAAAAAGCACAAATAATACAAACAACTAAAAACAATCCACGGTAAGGCAAGGTCGCCAAGATGAAGATGCCAAGATGGCCGAAGCGAGGTCGTTGGTTGGTCGTTTTTAGTCACGTGATGCCCTCTCAAGCGCCATGCACAAAAATATATGCACGGCGAATTTGAAAATGAACGCAAAAGAAATATGTAAATATAAATGCCTCTCTTGGGTTTTGCATAAGTTATAAGTATTTTTTTTATTAACAAAATCGCATTCCAAATTGAATATTCGCGAACAATAATTTTTGGACTTCATTAAATTGCGGGGTCCGAGAAGTTAGCTACAGATACAAGGAAATGAAGGCCTAACAGTGTTGCCATGTGTTCTTAGAATAAATCGGGAAAGAGCATGTGATATGTTTTTATTAATTTATTTATTGACAATAAATGTAAAACATTAACTATGTAGATAAAATAACGACAAAATTTTTTAAATTTTTAATGTTCTCTAATTATCTCGAAATACCAAGATTTTAGTATCAATAATAAAGTTAAAAAGTGTAAAATAAGTAAAATTCTGCTGCTTTAAGATTTTACTATGTATTTTTTGTTTATTATAATCTATATGAAAATGAAATTTGTAAAATAAAGTGCAAAGTAAGTAAAATTCTGCTGTTTTAAGATTTTACTATATACTTTATTTATTATCTATATAAAAATAAGATTTGTGTAAATAATAAAGTCGCCAATACAATAATTCCAGATTATCTAGTAATATTATTACATAGCATCTTTTCAGTTGAACTTATAGCAATCGAAAAAACTCTAACATTGATTAAAGACAAAAATATTAAAAAGCTGTGATAATAAGAGACTCCAGAATATATGCAACTGAAAATACAGATATACAAGTCCACAGAAATAATAAAGCTGTGATACAGGCTCCAGACTATATGCAACTAAAAATACAGATATACAACATACAAGTCCACCTGAGCTTCGCTGGTGTCGCTCCTGGCGGATTACTAATTCAACTTTCACCGGTAATTTTTAAATTTATTATTTAATTGTTATCGCTTAATATTTACAACGCTAAAAAGTAATTAAATTGTAACAGATTTTTTTAAGATTTTGCTAATCATTCTGACGTTCTATTGATGAAATATTAATTTCTTACTTCGGATACTTTCACAATTATCATGTAGATGGCGCCAAGATTAATTGATTTATTTATAATTACATATTACGGAACATTAAAAAACGTAAATTCAGTATTTAAAACGTAAGTATATTTAAGGTAAAAATATATACCACAGCTTTGACCAACTAATATTTTTTATAATTAATGTTTTTAATTTTAATTTTAAATTAATCACTTTGACATTTATGTCAAAATTCCGGTAAACGTTTACAGACTTGCCACTACTGGCGCTCGCGAATTTATAAATATCCCCTCTACGTACGAGCTCACAGCGTATACTAAAATGGAAGTGGTAACTATTTATATGGGTAAAGGGTAGGTATATATATATTTTTGTATAAATATATAATATGTATTATAATTCGCTGTGTCTAGGTGCACGCTAACGTGTACGCAAATAAAGAACTTAGGTACACGCTTAAACGTCATCAAGTCAGTGACATCATTATTTAGCGTGTACAATAACTGGTTTTTTTGGTACACGCTAATTTGAGCCGCGTGTATGCTGTGGTATTAAGTATCTGTAATCTGTAAGTATCGCGAGTGTCAGAGTGTGGATAGAATAGAATTTGTCTAATCGCGTTATGTTTACACTTAGATTTGTAAAGAGTTTCCTTATTTTTTACTTGTTTAGTGTTTTTTTTAATTAACTATGGAGTGTAGACAATTATTTAATTCTTTCATTAACAGCATTCTAAAACAGTATGAAAAAGATAAGAGACAAACATTCGTGATTGATTAAGGATAGCAGAAGTAATAAGATAAAGTATACAGGGCGATTGATTAGTGTGATAAAGCTCGGTAGATCCGCTAATAGATAGCAATAAAATAGTAATAGATAGCAATAAAAGTTAAGTAACAAAAATTTTAGCAAATTTTGAGCTTCATATTACAAAATTACTAAAATTAGTTAGAATGTTACAGGGCGTTCGATAATATAGTGGCAGACCAAACTTATGTTTTTTAAATGGAACACTCTATATTTTATTTTATATTCGAAATCTTCTTAACTTCCAAACTTCCATATCACAAAAATATAAAGGTTTATTATGTTATACAAAGTATAAGGTATACAAGGTATTTACAAAGTTATAACCAATTTTCTATGAAAATCGTAACAAGTTCAACTCCCTGTATAAATAAAAATAAACACCACAGCGAAAATAAACACCAATTTAACTGGTATAATTAACTTACGTATAAAAATTATTGTAGCAGTATTTTGTATACCTATATCATGTTAACTAATATTTATTTTGCTAACCTGAATATACATATACAGTATGTCCCTGTAAGTTGTATCCATATGGAAAACTTTTTTATTATTAATTTTACGAAAAAAAGTTATTCTTTATAAAAAGCTCTGCATGGTCCAAAACCTAAGATTTAATTATCAAATATCAAATTTTTTGAATATTATACGAGGTATGTCAAAAAGTTTGAATTTCACTCAAAAGTAAAGTAGCTTTATTTTTCGTAATATTGGAAATTGCTATTATGAAAAGTTGTTTGGAATTAAAAACTATATTCTAATATGCAATTACATCCTTCTAATTAAAAAAAATTTTTTTTGAGAAATTATGGATAACTATCATTATTTTTTCAGTTATTTCAATTCTGATAACTCTTTTATTATTAATTTTACGAAAAAAGTAATTCTTAATAAAAAGTTCTGGATAGTCCAAAAGTTAAAATACAACCATCTTTAATCAAATTTTATCAATTTTATACGAGGTATGTCAAAAAGATAAATTTAGATCAAAAGTAAAGTACCTTTATAGTTCAGAATATTTCAATTAGAAGGATGTAATTAGATACTGACACAGAGTTTATAATTCTAAATAACTTTTCATATTAACAATTTTCGATATTGTGAAAAATAAACGTATTTTACTCTTGAGCGAAATTCATATTTTTTGACATACCTCGTATAAAATTGATAAAATTTGACAAAAGATGGTTGTATTTTAGATTTTAGACCATGCAGAACTTTTTATTAAGGATCACTTTTTTTCGTAAAATTAATAATAAAAGAGTTATCTGAATTAAAATAACTGAAAATAATGTTGTTATCCATAATTTTTCAAAAAAATATTTTTTCAATTAGAAGGATGTAATTGCATACTAGAATACAGTTTATTAATTCCAAACAACTTTTCATAATATCAATTTTCAATATTGTGAAAAATAAAGCTACTTTATTCTTGAGTGAAATTCAAACTTTTTGACATACCTCGTATAATATTCAAAAAATTTTATATTTGATGGGTAAATCTTAGGTTTTGGACCATGCAGAGCTTTTTATAAAGAATAACTTTTTTTCGTAAAATTAATAATAAAAAAGTTTTCTATATGGATACAACTTACAGGGACATACTGTACCTTTATATGTTTTATTACAATTAAGTTTGAAACATCTGAATAGTTTTGCTTCCCTTCCCCTTCCCTTAATAAAAATATTTTCTATCAAACAAACAACAAACACTAAACATATCAAAATAGCGTGTACCAAAATATAAAGTCACTGTGCACGCTAAATAATGACGTCACTGGCTTGATGAAGTTTAATTCGCGTGTACCTAACTTTTTTATTTGCGTACACGTTAGCGTGTACCTAGACACAGCGATTATAATTCCATAACAAAACGTCAACCTGGTAACAAATGTAAATTAGTGTTGTGTATTATAATGTAATGTTTATTATTATTAATTAAAGTACTTATTTGAAATGACAAATATCGCGATAATAATGTGTTTTATTTATCAAACCGACAAACGCAGAAATTAAAAAAAATTGCTATTTGTAATAAGTATAAATAATTTACATAAAACTGTCAGAACATTAATAATTAATTAAAAGAAATATATGTGAATCTAAAGTGAATCGCTCTTCCCGCATTTGCGCTATGTTCAAAAGTCTTTCACGTGCTACAATAGTTGTAGGCATTTTAATATTTAAAAAAATATAAAATGAACACAAAAATAACGTACTGACGAAGTAAACACTTTTCAGTAACTAAAAGCATTTCAGGTACATTCATTTCAAATAATAAAAAGAAATATAATATAATAAAAAGAAAGTCATAAAATGTATATCTGCGGAACATCTGTGCAATCTGGCAAACGCAAATTTAAACGTTCTCACTCTATTGCCAAATCTACTCAGTAACCTATCAGGACAATTGCCACAAAACAATTTCTAATAATTAACTGCAATTAATATCAAAACAAACAACAAATATTTATTCGTTCGTATTTTACATACATTAAAACATAGCAAAATCCACAAAATAATGTAAAAAAGATAGTTTTCAAAGCTTTCTCTGTATATTTGAAGCGTGCAACATATTATACATTATATACATTATAATCACATGGCAACACTGTCAAACTTCAATTCAACGTTCTATGAAAATCTAATGTGGCTAACTTCTCGGACCATCCAATTTAATGAAGTCCTAATTTTTATTACATTTGTATGTTTATAATCTTGGGAAACTCTTTAAATTTGACATATTATTGCACTGTAGGCCTAAAATGTCACTTAGTTTGTCTGGTATGTTATAAGTAATGTTGTATCTCTTACACGTATGTATTATTTCGCAACTTAAAATATAGGAACATTGGTAGTATGTTCACAGAATGTCTTATGGTAACATTCCAGGAATAATTTAAACAGATGTTCACCGAATGTTCCCTAAATGTCCAGGACATTCAAATATTGATAGAACTTTGGTAGTACATTCCTGGAATGTTGTGTGTTGTTAGGGCGGGCGCCAATCAGCCTTGCGGGGGCCCTGTAAGAAGACATGTAAAAAGTTCGCAGTAGGCAACCCAAATTACACGGCGCAAAGTAGTGGGTCAGGATCTAGAATCGAGTAATTTTTCTTACAAACTGACGATTTATTTATTGCTTTAAAACCGGCTGAGATATGCAAATGAAATTTGGTGAGTTTTAAGACGTAGTTATTGCTCATTTTTTGACATACAATTAAGAATTTAATATTCACTTTTGGCGCGCATACGGGTAATATGACTCGTATATGACCACGTACACGACAACTAGACCGAAATCATTAGACCGAAAGCAGTAGACCGAACTCACTAGACCGAAAAGCACTTTACCGAAAGCTCACTAGACCGAAGAGCATTAGACCGAAATGGTACATAAATTAAGAAAGATTGCAGTAATTATGCTAAGATCTTGTATGTCTTTTTGTATATTGTACTTTTTTTTGTATTATTTTGTATATAGACTGTGTAAATTGTTACTCTGTACAGTCTGATATGAAATAATTTTTATCCGTTAAACAAATTAGTGAAGGTAAAAATAAATTAAGGGTAGAGTGACGTTAACACCATTTTAACTGTTTCTAATAATAGACCTGGATCCCGCGTACCAAAAAAAGTTGATTAATAGCAAGCTGAACATTTGTTAATAGTTTAACGGTGTCTATAAGCTTATAGTCGGACAAACTCTGATGTATGGGAACACTGGAACAGGAAAAGTTTTAATTGTGGAATAGGTTAAAAATTTGGAACATCAGACTACGAAAACGTTGCATGTATTTTGTCGGGCAGAACTTCCAATTATTGATTTGTTATAATTTCATTAAACTCTCATACAAAAATAAGAATGCGTGTATCATCAATTGGGCATTTTAATAGTAGGGGAGGAAAGTATATTATGCTAAGATCTTGAATGTATTTTTGTATATTGTACTTTTTTTGTATTATTTTGTATTATGTATAGACTGTGTAAATTGTTACTCTGTACAGTCTGATATGAAATAATTTTTATCCGTTAAACAAATTAGTGAAGGTAAAAATAAATTAAGGGTAGAGTGACGTTAACACCATTTTAACTGTTTCTAATAATAGACCTGGATCCCGCGTACCAAAAAAGTTGATTAATAGCAAGCTGAACATTTGTTAATAGTTTAACGGTGTCTATAAGCTTATAGTCGGACAAACTCTGATGTATGGGAACACTGGAACAGGAAAAGTTTTAATTGTGGAATAGGTTAAAAATTTGGAACATCAGACTACGAAAACGTTGCATGTATTTTGTCGGGCAGAACTTCCAATTATTGATTTGTTATAATTTCATTAAACTCTCATACAAAAATAAGAATGCGTTTATCATCAATTGGGCATTTTAATATATAATTGTTTTAATATATAGGGTGTAACAAAAATACAGGTCGTAAATTAAACCACATATTTTGGGACCAAAAATAGTTCGATTGAACCTAACTTACACATAATGTGCACATAGTGTACAAATGTGCACATAAAAAAAGTTATAGCCCTTTGAAGTTACAAAATGAAAATGAATTTTTTCCAATATATCGAAAACTATTAGAGATTTTTTATTGAAAATGGACATGTGGCATTATTATGGCAGGAACACCTTAAAAATAAATTATAGTAAAATTTGTGCTCCCCATAAAAAAATTATGGGGGTTCGGTTCCCTTAAACCCCCTAAACTTTTGTGCACGTCCCAATTAAATTATTATTATGGTACCATTAGTAAAACACAATGTTTTTAAAACTTTTTTGCCTCCTAGTACTTTTTCGAAAAGCCAGTTTTTATCGAGATATTTTCAATATTTGTCAAATCCACCACATATTTTGTATAATGGTTAAGTACGATTATCGAGACTGTAATAATACGAAAAGTTACATTTTTAGATATATTTTGAACCATATTAAAAAAGAAGCCACATCTCAATAAAATGTGCCTTATCAAAAACATACTAGGAGACAAAAAAGTTTTAAAAACTCTGTTTTTAACTAATGGTACCGCAATAACAGTTTAATTGAAACGCATGCAAACATTTGGGGGGTTTAAAGGAACAAAACCCCCATAAAATTTTTATGTAAAACATATTCAAAAGGAAGCCGTATCTCGATAAAAAATGGCTTATCGAAAAAATACTAAGAGGCAAAAAAGTTTTAAAAATATTGTGGTTAACCAACGGTACCACAATGATAATTTAATTGGAACGTACACAAAAGTTTGGGGGGGTTTAAGGGAACAAAACCCCCATAAAATTTTTATGGGGTTCACAAATTTCACTTTATTTTTTTTAAGAAAATCCTGCCATAAGAATGCCACATGTCTATTTTCAATAAAAAATCTCCAATAGTTTTGGATATGTGCACATTTGTACTAAGGTATGTTAGGTTAAATCAAACTATTTTTGGTCCTAAAATATGCGGTTTAATTTATGACCTGTATTTTTGTTACACCCTGTATAATATATAATTATTTTAATATATAATACCAATTGGACATAATGGGTGAACGAAATGAAAATATACTATGTAAAAGTGTGTAAATAATTATTTGAAATAAATATTATGAAAATATAGTATGTCAAAGTGTGTAAATAATTATTTATTATATTTTCATTTCCTTCATTCATTCAAGTGTGTACAAACTTATCAGTCTCTCAACTATTTTAATGAGTGAACACGAAGAACATGTCAAACGACAGGAATCATGTTGGTTAGTAATAGCAGTCTGATTTTTACATGAGAGTTTAATGAAAGGGTAACAAATGAATTGGATGTTTTTAAACTGTTCCACAAATAAAACTTCCCCTGTTCCAGTGTTCCCGTACATCAAAGTTTGTACAAGTAGACTGTTAAGCTATTAACAAATTTTCAGCTTGCCATTAATCATCTTTTTTTTTGATACGCGGGATCCAGGCCTAAAACCATCCAAACAACATTTAGTTGTAATTACATTGGCCTTATCTCTTTTACTGCGAAAAGTAAAAAAATATGGGTAAATTTTTGGTTCTAATTCGAATTTAAGGAATATGACAATAGCCATTATGTTATCACAATAAAAACACCATTGCGACAAGTTTTAGGAGAATAATAATTACTAACCGAGGTACCTCTAGCGAGGTAAACGTAGTGGATATATTTGAACAGTTGTGCGAAGAACATGTTATTCCAGAAGAAGCTCAAGGTGTGCTAGATTACTTTGAGGATACGTGGATTGGACGCCCTCAACGCCGTCAACGACGCTCGCCTATTTTCCCCCATGGTATGTGGAATTGTTTTGAAGCTGTGAATGACGATTTACCGAAAACAAATAACTCGGTGGAAGGATGGCATAGAGGTTTTCAGAACCAAATTTGTGCAAATCATCCAAGTATTTGGAAATTTTTAGAAGCACTGCAGAGAGAACAAAGTTTAAACGAACTAAGGATAGAGCAATATTTAGCTGGCGAACAACCACCCACAAGCCAGAGAAAATATAGAGATTCAGCTGACAGATTAAAACGCCTTGTCAGTAACTTTCGATATTCATGGTAACATACTTAATTACTTAAGAGGGATTGCACATAACTTTAATTTTCAGTATTTAATTTTTAGTGTTGTACATAATAAATAAAAAAAAAACCAAAAACAAAAAAATAAACAAAAAACAACTATCAAAAAAACCTATAAACTATTTTTAGTATTTAATTTTTAGTATTATACATAATAAATAAAAAATAAACAAAAAACAAAGCAAAAAACAATCTCTAAACTATTTTTAGTATTATAAATAATACTAAAATATAAATTAGTATTATAAAATAATAAATAAAAAATAAACCAAGAACAAATAAAAACAAAAAAATAAACAAAAAACAACTATCAAAAAAACCTATAAACTATTTTTAGTATTTAATTTTTAATATTGTATTTAATTTTTAGTATTATACATAATAAATAAAAAATAAACCAAAAACAAAAAATAAACAAAAAACAAAGCAAAAAACTCTTAACTATTTTTAGTATTTAATTTTTAGTATTGTACATAATAAACAAAAAAATAAACAAAAACAAATAAAAACAAAAAAATAAACAAAAAACAAAGCAAAAAAAAACAACCTCTAAACTATTTCTAGTATTCTTTATTTTTAGTATTGTACATAATAAATAAAAAATAAACCAAAAACAAATAAAAACAAAAAAATAAACAAAAAACGAAGCAAAAAAAACAACTTTTAAACTCGCCAGTACTTTGTGCTGCCAGTCCTAAGCCTGGATAAAGAGTGAAGGGAGGTTGATGTTACCCTTGCTCAGATTACAAGCCTGTTTGAGCACCCTGTAATATGTAACTAATAGCAATAATAGTAGGGGAAGAAAGTATGCTAAATTTGCAGTCACTATTGGGTTGTGATTAGTAGGTCCTAAAACCAAAAAAAGTTAAGTAAAACTTTCCATTTTAGTGGGGACTTTCCATTTTTTAATTCACTTTTTTTCCAACAATCGTTTTTTATTTAATTATAGCGCCATTTGTCCATAATTCGAAAAAATGTTTCGAATAAAAGTTTCTTACTTTTACGTAAAGAATTCAAATCTGCAATAGAAATTTGGGGCTCCTATTTAACATTTTATACAAACCCCCACCCCACCTCTGGCGGGGGTGGTGTTTGGTACAATTCGATAGATTTTTCAAAAATATTAAATAAGTGTATTTTGCAGTTTTCCGATCTGATGCTTATTTTGCGAAATATCGCGGGATTTGTATTTAAAATTTTAAATTTACCCCCCACCCCACTCCGTAGGATATCATGTTTGGTATCTTTCGATAGATTTTTTAAAAATATTGAACACGTAGTTTTTAGTTTTTCGATCTGACGTTCATTTCGCGAAATATTCGCTTTTTTTGTGAAACTTTTTGACACCCATTTCCTTACGCCCCGCTCAAATCGTCAGAGTTTTTAAATATACACTCTTTTGCATGTACTTAACTTACCTTATCTTAATCTGATAATTTCGAGTATTTTTAAAGATAGATATTTTTTGGGGCACCCTGAACGAACGCCCCTGTGTTAAGAGCCAATATATGGTAGAGATACATCTGCAGGGTAGCAAATTTCTTCCCACGTGATAATCTGACGCGCTCGAGTAACAACAAAAATCCCCGCTTGGGCTCCCCTACCAATATAATGCTTTTCGGTCTCCTGCTTTTCGGTCTAATGCTGTTCGGTCTAGTGAGCTTTCGGTAAAGTGCTTTTCGGTCTAATGAGTTCGGTCTACTGCTTTCGGTCTAATGATTTCGGTCTTGTTGCTGTAAACCATATGACGGTTATATGACCACCGTCTGGCACCAGTGACCAGAGCTCTAAAATAAGGCTTATGGTAATTCCTGGCCACATCTCTCTAAGAGACTCATTAATGTTCAGCTCAGCGGGGTGCTACTGTTCGAGGTGTGAAATTACATAAACAAGGGATCATTTCAGGTAGACTCTTGTATGGAATTCCACACCTCGAACAGTACTATCCGGTGAGCTGAATATTAATGAGTCTCTTAGATAGCTCTCGTACTACTTTCATCATTCAGCCTACACTTGTCCACTACTGAACGTAGGCCTACAAATCCCCGTCCTGAGTCGCTTACATTCAATTTTGGCATATCCCCTTCAGGTCATCTGTCCATCTTCTTGGTGGTCGTCTTCTACTTCGAAAGGCGTGCTGTCTGGGCATCCACTCGAAAACACGTTTTGTGGTACATTATCAACGTATTATTGCAGTTATGAAAAGTGATGTAAGTTTCATGCTTGTTATATTTTGGGCATCTTAAAATGTTGGGAAATGTTTGGAATGCGACACTTATAAAGTGTATACAGTAGACTCCCTCTATAACGAGAACTGAAATGGCGGACTAATTACCTCGTTATAAGAGGATCTTGTTATGTCAGACAACAATAATATTGTGCATACCACCACCATAAAAGATGCCATAAAACGGTTAGAGGCGTTTGAAATGTGGTGCTACCGACGTATGTTGAGGGTCTCATATATACACAACACAACTAATATAACTATTCTCCAGAAGTTAAGAAAAGAGAAAGGAATTAGAAAGAAAAGACATTATGCGTAATGAAAAATACCGACTGCTACAGTTGATTGTACAAGGCAAGATTGAGGGCAGGAGAGGCCCTGGACGTAGACGTAGGTATATCCTGGCTGGCCAATCTTAGGATAAGTGGACTGGTCTAACGTCAACTGATCTATTTCGAGCTGCCGTAAATAGAATAAGATGGGTCAATGTGGTCGCCAATATCTCCAGAAGATAGGCACTTTTAGAAGAAGATACCACCACCACTGAAATGTTTTATTGCCTCTTACGTAGTTTATTAGGTGTCGGTGGTCGACCTCAACAATGACATTTGGCCATCGTAAATATTTGTAAATTTCCTACAATATTCAATATCGGTAGATAGATAAACAAGAAGGAAGAAGTGTATTACCGGCGGTGGAATTTATTACAGCACTGGTCTCAATAAACATACATATGTTGGGCATTCCTGTATACAGGCAGTTATGGTATTTATTTATGGCCATCACCATGTCAAAAACAGGTTAAGAAACATATTCTTCGATTTCATTTTTCCTTGTTATAACCAAATATGCCTCGTTATAGAAGTGTTATAGTTCAATAGGATTTTCATGTGACATCTAGGGTACCTCGTTTTAAGCTAAACCTCGTAATACCCGTGTTCGTTATAGAGAGAGTCTGCAGTATTTCATCGAAAGGAAGATTTTGAGGAGAAATAAAGAAAAACACGCAAAAATGGTCTTTCCACTTGTATATAAGTTTAATAAAATATATGAAATACATGTTAATAATGTTTGTTATGATTGTGTAAAATAACGTCCTCTACAAATAGTGCAACAAACACTATTAGTGTTTCTGGACGAATGCTGGTCCCTTCTTGCAATAGCTTCATCTCTGAGCTGTCTGGTATATATTGTATTTAGTAGCCACGCTTCTAAATATTCCTTGATATTATTAACAGATTCACCAGCTTCATGACAAATTTTAACTATTCGGCTAAAAATCCATGTATATCTTTCAGATGGTTCTACAGGTACTTCTACGAAGTAAGACTCGTAGTGAATAGGATTACCAGTACTGCGCCATGTGGAGTATCTCTGAAGAAGGGTTGATGCTTGTCCTGCGAAATATTCCATTACAGCGATCATTATTTCTTGATGTGCAGAGCTACCAAATGTTTCGTTAATTACATCTCTAAAATATCTGAAGAGAAGGTCTATGGCCTTTTGTACTAATTCCATTATCATACCTTGGATATCATTTGAGAATTTGCTAATTAAGGTTAAGGCAAATCCAGCGAATACTTGAACATTAGGTATAGACCAATTGTTCAAAGAGAAATTATCAATCATAGAATTAGTATCGCTCATTGTTATGTGCGATTCTCTAGGCAAATTGGACAAAAAGGCACTTGCGTGTTCCCTGTTCATTCCTATAAATTCGTTCATGTTGATAGGTTGACCATTTAGTGTTATTTCTCCTCCATTTGCGGAGAAACGAATACCGTTTCTATTCATCAACTTATTATTTCTTGTCAGAGCTGCAAATACATCGTCTTTATTTCCAATATTTCGTATCGTCTTGATAACTTCGGCCCTTCCTTGTACTTGATTACCGTCGTTTTGCCTGATTGTTTCTTTCATAAGTTTGTCAAAGGTTTTCCTAAAAAAATCATTATACATTAGTGAATCAGATATTCAGCCCTATTCTGTAACTTTTAACAAATCGAATAGAAATGACCAAGTCGAATCGTAATTACCCGAAATCTGAATGTTTGATATCTATTGCGTCGTTTTCTTACTTGGATTGGCATTCCGTAACTCACCTCGTAATCAGTGTAAATCGAAAAGGCCAGCTTCTATTTGATGCGCTCAGGAGGAGGTGGCAACACCTCAAAGTGAAATAAGTGTTGTGTGCGAAGAATTCATCAAAAAAAAGAAGAAATTTTTGTTTGTTTTGGTTAAGTTTAATAAATTCAACACAATAATAAAAAATGGCAATCGGAACACTGATTGGAAACACGAACGCCAAAGAAAAAACATCTACTGAGCAATTAAAATGTTTAATGTCCGACTGGTCTATTATTTGACAAATAATGACATTATTTCGAAGTCTATTAAGTACGATATAACGCTCAAGGGCGTGGTATTGAAAAATAACGCCCTAGGGCCTATTAAATACTGTCAAGTTGACAAATAAAACTCTAAGTAAAACTATGGTTACTACAATTACGTTACGACTATTTCTGGTAAATGTACTTATTTGAAAACTAATTCAAAATTCATTCAAATTTTTTGCATATAAAGAATAATTTAGTCGAACATTAAACGTTGAAGGCACCACAGGTATTATAATAATAACGCTTTCGGTCAACGTAAATCTCTCGGGCCAAAGGCCCTCGATATATACACCATTGACCTTAAGCGTTATTATCCTTTTAATACCCTTGGTACCTTAATAACTATAATGATTTCTATTAACCTTGATGCTGTATAATTGAAGGGCTTGGGGGAAAAAGGTAACAAGCCACATAAATCTAAAAAATTAGATTTCCTCTAAAAGATACCTGCAAGTGTGCAACGAAACTGCTGATCAATTATTTCAGCTATTGATAAAGAGATGGCGCCTCTATACGCGAATTTCTTTCTTAACGACGTCACGACTTTTTGGTTAGAACAGGAACATGCAACAGGCGATTTTCAAGATGGATGACTGTAATTAAATTACGCCGAGCTAAAAGAAAAGTTTATTTTGAGAGTAGTATTGGAAGTGAATTCTCTGATTTTGATTCAGATGACGATCTGAATGATAAAGATTACAGTGTTAGTGAAAGTGACTGTTCAACAGAAGGAGTTACACATATATTGGTAAGTTTATTTCTATGCGGCTTATTCCCTTTTTTAGCAAAAGATTTTGTTATTTTTAAGCTTAATATAAAATTTCATATTTTACCTATGTATCGAAATATGTATTGTTGCCTTTACGTACAATACGTCTACATAACGCAGTAATGTTGTGTAACTACGATGTGTACTGCGTTATATCTCCGGCTGCAGTATTTTTGTTCATATGCCTAGCAGAATTTCTACGAAAAATGTGTGTGGCTTATTACTTTATTGCAAAAAATTATACATCTTTTTTTTTCAGGACGAAAATAAGTCCAACGATCCCTCGGATCAGAAACAAGATATTTCTAGAGGTTATCTAAGTTTTCCAGAAAATTGAACGCCCTCACGCTGGAGAAAAGTTCATTCTAAGAAAAGGGACCGGGATAAAACAAGAAGAAATCTGGGCCATGGGTACAAAACATACCAAGGGACTGAAATAGAACCTAAAGCTATTGGAGAACCATGTAAATGCAAACACAAATGTAGAACAAGCCTGATGGGGAAAGAAGAAGAAATTTTTCATGCATTTTGGAATCTGGGGACTCGACAGCAACAAAATAACTACTTATTTGGTAGAATAAAATGCATTTCCAAAAAAAAAGAAGTTACCCAAAAAAAAATCAAACGCCAAACATCTTGTAGAAATATTATATAAAGATTAATGCCACCGACAAAGAAGTATGCAAATCTGAATTTTTGGCAGTTCATGGTCTCCAGCAGTCAAAAAAGCGGATATATAATATCTGTTGCCAAATAAAGGAAGGAAAGTCTACTCCAAAAACTGATAAGCGAGGAAAACATACCAACAGAAAAAACAAAATATCTGAAGAGAGAATTCTGTCCATCCATCGACATATTTAAGCAATACCCAAATATTCCAGCCATTACAGCAGGCAAGATAACCCCAACCGCACTTACATCAATCACGACTTGTCCATATCATCTTTATATACAGATTATTATATACCTTGGTGCAATGCCAAACATATTGTCCCAGTGAAAGAAAATTATTACAGAAGAGTTTTTTGCTCGCAATATAATATAGGATTGCCAAAAACGGATACATGCCAAACATGCGATTCATACAATGTCTCGCTCGAATCAAATAAAGAAATGCTGAAGAATGTCAATAAAATTAAGTTAAAGTTGCATCAAAGAAGGGCTGAGGCGATGCAACAGGACTTGATAAAAGAGTCTGCACATGCCAAATTAACAGATGAAAAAGAAGTAATTTCATTTGATTTACAACAGGCATTGCCAGTGCCGAATTTGACTGTGGGAAAAGCATTTTATTTGAGAAAGGCATGGATGTACAATTTGGAGATCCATAACTGCAACAGAGAGCAGGGGTACATGTTCACTTGGACCGAAAATGTGGCAAAGAGGGGTAGTGATGACATTGCCAGTGCACTACTGAAATATATCGAAATGTTCCTAACAAATACTGACAATAAAGAGCTTATCATTTACACCGATAACTGTGGGGGTAAAAATAAAAACTGGGCTCTGATGTCAGTATATATGCAACTAGTCAGAGAAAAACAGTTTTTGGCTATCGAACATCGTTTTTTTGTAAGTGGGCATACGCGCTTACCCTCAGATCGTGATTTCGCCCTAATTGAGAAGAAAAAGAAATTTACGGCACAAATCTATCATCCCAATCAATGGTGCGACGTTATAAGAAAAGCCAAAAAACCAATCCATTTGAAGTTATCAAGATGCAACAAAAAGATTTTATTTCCTTTGACGAGCTGCAAAGGCAAACTAACAAAAAACAGACGACAGACGAAAAAGAACCTTTACGTTTTAGTCAAGTTAGATGTTTTAGATTTGAGGCGGATAAACCCAACACAATGCTTGTGAAACACTTTTTAAATGAAGAGTTTAAATCGGTCAATATTGGTAATCGAGGAGTAAAAGATGGAAATCGAATAAATCTAAGAGATCTTTCTCCAAAATATACCACATCTGTACCTCTTAACGAAAATAAACTAAAAAATTTAAGGGAACTCATGCCTTATATTCCTTTAGTTTATCACGACATTTACGTTGAGCTGGGCGTTCGACAACAGTCAACAGACCTCGCAGAAGATTCGGAAACGGAGAATTTTGACTTGGACGAGTAAAATAGAAACATCGTCTTAGATAAGAAAATCTTACAACAATGTTTTTGTAAAAAGGAGTAAGCCACGCTGCTCAAGAAAAATATTTTTTCTCTTGTAGTAAGAGTTCCGTTTGTTTTTTTTTTTAGTTTGTAAATTGCTTATATTCAGACTAAAGCTTCATTTAAAAAAATATTGTTGTGTTATAATAAAAACTCTGATTTAAGGATTTGATTGAAGGTTTCACACTAGGTTTTCTCCATTTTCTACTTTTGTGGCTTGTTACCTTTTTCCCCCAAGCCCTTCAATTATTGGTAATCCAGAAAGCCACTGCGCATCCGCTAGGAAAAATATTCTGATTCGGATTTTTTGCACAATCTTACTCAAAAAGGACTCCTTTTAACAAATTTGCATGTTGCCAGGACCAAAAGGTGGTCAAAAATTTTTTAAACGTTTTTTTTTTGTTTTTTTCCTAAAATTATTTTTATTACATGGAAAATTTTTTTTTAGGTTTATTGGATCATTCCAAACAGAAAAGGTCTTTAGTGACTTTTCTCTAAAAATGATAGTTTTTGACATATAAGCGATTCAAAATTTAAAAATTGCGAAATCGGCCATTTTTAACCTTCAAAAACTATGTGAAAAACTGAAAATTTGAATGTTAGATGCGAGATCACTAGGAATCATGTCTTTCACATGGAAACGAGATCCTATCCTTTCCAAAGTCGTGAAAGCAAATCTTAATTCTATAGAGGGAAATGCTTTTTTAATTGTTCTACGGATGTTGCGTCGGATTTGTAAGCTGTGGTAACCAGTATATGGAAGTTTGATATAGATCTTTTCTTTGATTTCTTCTACTTTGCTGTTTGGTTGGAATTTGTTATTGAAAAAACGTCTGATGTATCTTTCTAAGAAGTTCAACGAAAAACCATTTTTACTTAAGATCACCTTTATGTTTTCTAACTCTTCATGTAGGAATTGCCAGGTTGAACAGATAGTGAAAGCGCGGTGAACAAGTATATTGATTAAACTTGTTTTGTATTTGTTGGGAATAAAGCTATCTGCGTTTATATACAGGCCGGTGAAGGTTGGTTTTCTGTATATTGAAGTGGAAAAACCTGAAGGTGATCTGAAGATGTTAATTCCTAAGAAGGGCAGATTTCCATTGACTTCAATTTCATTAGTAAATTTCATATTGTGGTGTTTCTGGTTGAGATAATCTAAAAAATATTTATTTGATTACTCCAATTAATTATTTAATCACTTATCCAATTGTCGCAAATCATACAAAAAATTTAATAAAAAATCTCAGGGTGCCTTTTATACAAAAAAATATCTAAATTATCTTATGTTATACTTATCTTCTCTCGTGGTTTCAGGATCTCTTAGTTGGTTCTAATCGGGAAAAAATATTAGGAAAAGGAATTAAATAGAAATATAAAATAAGCATACATAATTTTATTATTAAAATCAATACTCTAAAAATCGATCAAATTTAAAACCTGTGGACACAGCTGTCCAAATGAAATTTTTAGCACTTAAATTTATTCTAGTTAAAAAAACAATTTATCGGTTTGTTCCCGATGACTTTGATAAAACAAGCTAAACAAACAAATTTAGGTATTCGCAAATTACCTATACTTCCTATTTACTTTTTGAAATATTGGAATCTTAAGTCATATGCTTTTACTCAAAATTTTAGTTTCCGAACATAAAAATATCTTTCACATAAATTGACTGACCTTTTGCTTCACTCACTCTGATGTCTTCTCTTGACCCAAAACAGCTCTCCCTCGTTGACTATGTTAGGATACCCATCAAAGCCCAAAGTACCCACTGGTACTTGCTATCTAACTATCCACGAAAACGTTGACTGCTCTTCAGCGATGCCAATAACATAATGAGTTCCTCTTTCCAAAACTATCTCAACATTCAAAACAAACTTTCCCCATTCCAAAGTGCCTAGCCAATCAGAAACATTTATCTCCCCACCTTCTTTTTTTATTTGAAAACAAACAGTCATTCTCTCAAAAATATTCCTACCCAAACTTACGACCTTCCGGAAATTATCTAAATATTCCTATCATTAAACAAACATATTTAAAATTCCAAACTTTCTTTATATTAATTTCCTAAGAACTAATTACTGTGGCATGCATAACAAAACACCGTTTTAATCTCCAAATACCCTGAACAATTATGGTCTATTCATATCACTTTCTCCCCTAATTTGTTCTATTTTTCAGGGAAAAAACTTACTAACGATAAATCACTTCTTAAAAACTACTCATAATAAATAGTTACAAATCAATATACAGGGTGGATCAAATTTATGTGCCCGCGTTATATTAAAAAAATTAAAATTTTTATTCTATCTTTGATTGATAGATTGATCCACAATAATACATTCTTCTTTTTTGTCAAATAATTTAATTTAATACAATTTTTTTGGACACCCTGTATAAATAATTATGTAAATGTTTATATTACTGAATAAATAATTGAAGAACCTTTCAAATGAGCTAGCACACGACCCCTATTGTCATTTAAAAAAATCATCGATTACGTCATCACGTCCAGATGGATGACGTCACTATTATACCATATGTAGAATCTAGAATTTATTCCTTTCATTTGCACCATAACTGTATACACATGCAACGGTGGAAAATAGTGTCGCGCACGCTTGATTAGCAATTAAAAAACAAAGGAGTTTTGAATATTGTATTGCAAAAAACTCTTCGGGATTTCATTAACCGATGTTTAAAGAATATCTACCTACCTTGGCAACATTCAAATTTTTAGTTTTTCACATAGTTTTTGAGGGTTAAAAATGGCTGATTTCGCAATTTTTAAATTTTTAATCGCTTATATGTCAAAAACTATCATTTTTAGAGAAAAGTCACTAAAGACCTTTTCTGTTTGGAATGATCCAAAAAACCTAAAAAAACTTTTTTCATGCAAAAAAAATAATTTTTGGAAAAAAAACGTGTAAAAATTTTTTGACCACCTTTTGGTCCTGGCAACATGCAAATTTGTTAAAAGGAGTTCTTTTTCAGTAAGATTGTGCAAAAAATTCGAATCAAAATATTTTTCCTAGCGGATGCGCAGTGGGTTTTTGGACTATGGTATATAAAATTAAATATACAATTATCTAAATAAATAACAACACAGACTAAAATCGCTAATTTAACAAATAAACGTTAAAATAACAATAATGCCAATGCGCAAGCGTCAAGACGATGTCGAAATGTGATCTCGACAGAGCTTGTCTTTTCGAAATCAATTTCTACCCAACGTTCCGATAGTAGAGGTCGAGATTAGTTACAAAATACCAATTCCTATATAGCCCAGTAAATGAACGGGAAATGCGGCGATACCGTGTAATTTTCAGGGGCAACTCCGAATTGCATGAAAATTTGGATTTAGGTTCTACTTACCCTCCACTTCAAAGTTGAAATTGTGCCGTTGGGTGCTTTTACTTGGGGGGTGACAGTCACCCCTTCTCGGGGGTGAAAACAAATACGTTCAAGATAAGACCGGAAATGGATAAATTGATTGGTTTTAAGCAACTTTTGTTCTATAGAGTTTTTTACGTAAGTCAATACTTTTCGAGATATTTGCCATTGAAAATGTTGATTTTTCGACAAAAAAACTACGTTTTCAGACGGTTTTTCGCAAATAACTCAAAAAGTAAGTATTTTATCGAAAAAATATTCTTAGCAAAAGTGTAGCTTATAAAAAACAAAAAAAAAATGGTGTATCAGTAAAGTCTATAAATCAAGTAAAAACAAAGTTGTAGCTCATGAAAAATACGTTCTTATTCGTCTAATTCCAAATCGAATATTTCAAGGTGAAATCACCGAAAAATTAGGCATTTTTCGGGAAAAATCCATTTAAGCTTTTTTAAAGTGTTTATAAAAAGCTTTATTTTAATTGTTAACAAAAGTTTTTGGCATTAAAAATAAGCGAGTTACGCTCAAAATAAAGTTGGCCCTCTTTTTTTTTGTAAAAAATCATGAAAATCTCCCCGTGTTTAGCTCCCCAAATGAAATTAATCGCTACCGCTTTACAAACAGTTTACTTACCTATCTATTTTTTATATGATCTGTCAGTCTTACCGGTTTAAACTGTTTATTTTTGAAAGGGTTATAGTTGAAAAAGCTTGAATGGGTCACTAATCACGAGTGTATGCAAATTTTGAACAGCCATATCTTAATCAATTTTTGTCTTACTGAGAAACAAAATGAAACAAGCATATTTATAATAGCAAAACCTATATTTTTTACTGTTTCAGATTTTTCTTATCACTAATGCTTTTTAAGTTATTTTGAAAAAAGGAAATTTTCCAAAAATTTTTAGAAAATTTTTTTACTATAAAACCAAATTTTTCATAAATGAGCCCTTCAAACCAATCAAACTTACAGATCATATAAACAATACATATACAGTTAACATAAATGGTAAAGCGGTAACGATTAAATTCATTTAGGGTGCTAAATAGAGGGAGGTTTTCACGATTTTTTTCCAAAAAAAGGGGCCAACTTTTCTTTTCAGTGTAACTAGTTTATTTTTGATGCTGGAAACTTTTGTAAAAAACAAATAGTAAGCTTTTTTTAGATACTATAAAAATGTTAATAAGGTTTTCCCGAAAAGTGCTTCATTCTTCGGTGATTTCGCGTTGAGTTATTCGATTTGGAATTAGACGAATAAGAACGTATTTTTCATGAGCTACAACTTTGCTTCTACTCAATTTGTAGACTTTACTGGTACACCATTTTTTTCTTTTTTTTATATGCTACATTTTTGCAAAAAATAATTTTTTTCGATAAAATGTGTACTTTTTGAGTTTTTTGCGAAAAACTCTCTGAAAACGTAGTTTTTTTGTCGAAAAATCAACATTTTAAATCGCGAATAACTCGAAAAGTATTGACTTACGTAAAAAACTTTATAGAACAAAAGGTGCTTAAAATCAGCCAATTTATCAATTTCCGGTCTTATCTTGAACGTATGTTTTTTCATATCCGAGAAGGGGTGACTGCCACCCCCCAAGTAAAAGCAACTAACGGCACAATTTCAACTTTGAAGTGGAGGGTAAGTAGAACCTAAATCCAAATTTTCATGCAATTCGGAGTTGACCCTGGAAATTACACTCGAAAACGGTCATTTATTGGGCTAATAGTGCTACCAACCAAGAGAGTTACATATTAATATTCAGTTCAGCGGGGTACCTACTGTTGATGGAAATGTGTATTTAAATAAACAAAGGATCATTCCATAAAACAGGTAGATCCTTTGTTGATAGAATTTCACACTTTAAAGATTAACACCCCGCTGAGCTGAATATTAATGACTCTTTTAGTTTGCTGGCAGCTCAAATTCCGATCCGACTTGCCGACCTCTATTCGATTTGACTCATTTCTATTCGATTTGTAGTTACAACAAATTGATTTTTCAAAGTGTACTGAAAAAGCTACCAGTTGTATTTACAGAACAACTATCTGTAATATAACAAGACAAGAAGCATATCGCACTACTGAAAATATGCCAAAAAAGCTACCAGTTGTATTTACAGAACAACTATCTGTAATATAACAAGACAAGAAGCATATCGGCGTAGAGGTCGTCCGCCAACAAGATTGTCTGATGACAAAACGGATTGACACAAATTGGATGCAAACAGCACTAAACAGGAATACATGGAAAAGACTGAGGGAGACCTATATCTAGCATTGGATAGATCCGGATTGTGATGATGATGTGTAATATTAACATTGTTATATTTGAATTGGATTAACTTATGATATTTAGTGCACTAGGAAAATTAAAGTTACATACCTGTGTCTGTTAGATCTCAAGGAGTCATAATAATCTTCTAAAACTCTACCCTGTGTTTCGTCTATCATTTGTCCAACAGTTCTGAAGTTGTATACTGCATTGCCAAAGAATAATACTGAAGAGGCTAACTGTAATATCGTCAATGCAGAAGGAGCCTGCTTATGATTTATCCACATATCAAAGACATCGTAGCTGGAGTTTATTATACCAATACCACTGATTCCTATATTTGCCACACTAAGCGCATTAACTGCTAATCCAACACCCTGAAATTAAAGTACTACTGAGATATTTACCAAAAACTAATTTTATATATTGTTACGTTTTTCTGTGGGTTGAGAGCCTACGTACCCCAAACTAGACTCTGCCACAAGAGGTAAGTATACAATGAACGTTAACCACACGCCTAGTGATCTAGAATACGCCGATGATATCTGCCTCTTATGGCAAAGTTCCAAGATGTGGCTACCCAACTGAGTCAGCCAACACTTTCCACTGAAGCCAATAAAATAGGTTTGAAAATCAATAGTTATTAATAAAACCAAATCCATGAGAATTAATACAAGAGACAATATAGGTATTATTTACCGAGCTGAGCATCCGTTATAGCTTGCAAATTTTAGAAGCCTCGGAGGTGTTACCAGAGAAGGTTCCCATTGTTTTCAATGTGGTAGTATGTAGAGTGTAGAGTAACATTTTTGGATGTTGTTTTATGTGCTATTAGATTGAAAACTAAGTTTTTTTGCTAGCAGTTGCCGGTAGAGATACTAATAAGTTTCGAAACCGGTAGAGATGCTTGCTGCACTCTCTGATTGAACTAGAATTATGATGCGGCTGTAGTTTCGTGTTGCAACGAAATTGAAAATGGTTATTCATTTTTGTACTATTTACTATTAACAACTTCTTTAAGTGTCATCTCCGGAGGTCGGCAATCATCATAGCTATTCGGATTCTAGAGACGGCTGCTCTGAAAAGTTCATTTGATGTACATCCGTACCATTCTCTCAGGTTGCGCAGCCTCGATATTCTGCGTCTCCCTATGCTTCTTTTTCCTTGATTACCCCACATAATCAATTGGAGCAAGTTTTGTCTCTCTCCACGTGTAATATGTCCGAGATATTCTAATTTTCTTGTTTTTATGGTATTTAAGATTTCCATTTATTTATACTGGTCAGTCCTGTGATTCTTGCAAATAATTCTTAGGTATTCTTATCCTATGCTATTGGATTTCTCAGAACCTCTTTGTTTGTGACGTGTTCTGTCCATGATATTTTCAGAATTCTTCTGTACACCCACAGCTCGAATGATTCTAGCTTTTTCATTGATGTGGCATTCAAGGTCCAAGCTTGCATTCCATAAAACAAAGTCGAGAAAACATAGCACCTAGCCAACCTAACTCTCAGCTCCAACTTCAAATCTCTATTAACAACACGCAGATTGAAAATGTGAAAAATTTTACTCATCTTAGAAGTGTCATAACAGAAAGCGGAGGTCAGTATTCTACAAAGACAAAGATCCGAATATTCCAGTCAAATATCATGTCTGTTCTACTCTATGGATGTGAAATCTGGAATCTGTAAAGTGACAAAAATCCTTAGGTAGATACGAACTGCAGGTGTTTGTTAACAAATGCGTACGAAGAATTGTTCGTATTTTCTAAAGATCATCAGAAACGAAGATCTGCTACACCTGACCGGACCGAACAAAAGAAAAATATGTAGAAAATGAAATGAAATCCATAAAGTGGGGTTGGATCGGTCACACACTTCAAGAAAATAGCTACACACGTTTCTTTAACGAAATACCTAAATGAAGTCTTATTTTGCCACACAAAGCACATAAATGAAAAATTCCTTATGATCATTTTTAACGTTACAAACAAAAAGCTCCTCCCAATTTTGTGACATTTGTGACGTCAGACTTAGGCTATCCATGGGCAAGGTTAATAAATAGATTAGATTGGACGTCCTATCTATGAACCTTGGTCCATGGGGTCCTTAGAAAAGGAAAGAGAGAGGACGAGTAATCCTATGACCAAAAGTGAAGCCGATCTGCCACCAGAGATTTTGATCAGCGACGTATCTTTGGGGTATTGTTATAGATTGAGTATTTACTATGAAAAAATGAAATGTAAGTATTTAAAATGAAAAATTTGTGTACGGTAAATGTTTTACTAAGTTGCTCATAGTACGTACATATGTTTCAATACGTACATAATATGTTTTTATTACGAATTTTAGATGAGGATTTACTTTATTTTTTATCACATTTTAACCCTCAACGAACACCCACCACTGGCAACCCATTGTTATATTTGACGTAACCGCCATTAGTGTAGGAAACAAAGGTTGAACCTTGCAAAATGAACACAAGTCCGGTTTTATTTTTTTTTCTGGTATATCAAGGGGTGCTCAGGGCCGTGCCGTGCTATGATGCGGTGAGGCAGTCGCATCAGGCGGCATCACAAGGGGGCGGCATAATCAGTAAAATCTAATTTAATAACGGATAATTCAAGATTGGAGCGAAGTTCTGAAAAGAATTAGACTTTTGGCCCCACAATGTTTAGCTTTTCGTGGAACAACTGATCATTTGTTTGTTTGTTTCAACCTAATAATGGAAAAATTTTGAAGTTAGTAGGTACAAACTGCTCTCTGTGTTTGATCCAGCAATGGAAGAACATATCAGGAGAGTTTAACGAGAGTCTGATAAGTGGTTTGTGACTTATTTAAGCAACAGTAGGCAAGATGATTTGATAAGTTTAATGGGTAATGTTATTTTAAACAAAATTTTCGAAATAGCAAACGTCGCTAAATATTTTTCGATAATCGCCGATTGTACCCCAGACGTAAAGTCGTATTGAACAGCTCTCATTGACAATAAGAGTTGTCGCTTTTAATTCTAGTCAGAACAAATTATCGAAGAATTTTTTATTGGTTTTTTTTAAAGCTGGTGATTCAACCGGTAAAGATTTAACAGAACTTACTTTGACTAATTTTGAAAAGTTATGGAAAAGCGGTGTAGTATAAAGATGTTGCAATATGTAACTATTAATTTGTCAGATTGTGTAAAAATGTTATCAGAAACAATAGAAAAAATTAAAAGTTACAGTCAATCTAGCTATGGCCAAATGAAGATTACTGCTAATAAAATTGCAGAAAATCTTGATATAAGTTCCGAATTTCCTGCTGAAAATTAAATTCGAGCCAGGAAAAAAAGCGCCAATTTGATTACGAAAAATCTGTGGATGAATTTTTAACAGAGGAAGATAAATTTAAAATAAATGTTTTCATCTATATTTTAAAAATTACCATTAATTCTTTGATTGTCCGTTTTTGGCTTCTATAAAACACTAAAAAAATATTGTATGAATCTTCATTCAATAATTTCAACAGAAAAAGAATAAGAATTGGATATAGAAAAGTGTATCTTAAATGATACCATACTCCATGAAACCTTTTTTAAGGTTTTTAGATTTTGAACTGTTACCAAAACTGTGCCAAAATACCCTAATTTCTTTATACCCAAATGTAGTTGTATCACTAAGATTTTTATTAACACTGCCTGTCTCGGTAGCTAGTGGAGAAAGAAGTTTTTCAAAATTAAAAATTATTAAAAACTATTTACGAAGGTCCATAAGACAAACAAAACTAAAAAATTTAGCATTCATTTTAAAAGAGTCGTCACTAGCTGCTACTTTAGACTACACCAAGATGATTGACAGTTTGCCAAATTAAGGTCAGAAGGGCAAAATTGTAATTTTTGTAAATGTTATTTAATGATAATACAAATTTCATTTAATTTAAGGTGTGTTTTTGTTTTTAAAACAAAAGTTTTCATGTCGCAATCGTAAATTCGTAAAAATTTTGTGTCGTTTCATTTAATAAAAAAAAATTTCAATAATACTTAAGGGGCGGCATTTCGAAGTCTTGCATCATATTGAAAAGATGTACCGCACGGCTCTGGGGGTGCTTATTATAAGACTAACTTTTTCTGAAAAAATTTCGCCCCAGAACCCCATTTTTCACCCCTTTAAAGGGGGTAATTTGTAGTTTTTGCGGAACGTAGCCCTTCCTGTACCTTTTACAAAAATTTTCTTTTATATAAATGTAATGAGGACTATATTTTCTACGATTTATTTCGCGACAGCATCTGTCTATCATCCACCGTTTAGCGGGGGTGGCGTCATAAAGTTGACAAGTCTTAAAAAAAAGATGTTTTTAAAAAATATATACAGCGTGTCTACTTAAGTTGGAAACATATGGGAAACTTTTTTATTATTCATTTTACGAAAAAAAGTTATTCTTTATAAAAAGTTTTGCATGCTCTAAAACCTCAGATTCAATCATCATATATCAAATTTTATCAATATTGTACGAGGTATGTCAAAAAATATGAATTTCGTTCAAGGGTAAAGTACCTTTATTTCTCTGAATATCGAAAATTCTTATTATGAAAAGTTGTTGGGAATTAAAAACCAAGATCAAATTACATGCTTCTAATTGAAAAAAAAAATATTTTACAAATTTTTGTCTTTATGAATTCCCAACGTCATTTTTATTTATTACAAATTAATATGATAACTCTTTTATTATTCATTTTACGAAAAAAAGTTATTCTTCATAAAAAGCTCTGCATGGTCTAAAATCTAAGATGCAACTACGATATATCTACTTTTATTAATTTTATACGAGGTGTGTCAAAAAATATGAATTTCGCTCATGAGTATAGTACCTTTATATTTCACAATATTTCAATTAGAAGGATGTAATTACATATTGAAACATAGTTTTTAATTCTAAATAACTTTTTAATAACAATTTTCAATATTGTGAAAAATAAAGGTACTTTACTCCTGAGTGAAATTCATATTTTTTTACATACCTCGTATAAAATTAAAAAAATGTGATATCTGATGGTTGCATCTTAGGTTTTAGACCATGTAGAACTTTTTATGAAGAATAACTTTTTTTCGTAAGATTAATAATAATAGAGTTATAATATGGGTAATAAATAAAAACAGAAGTATCCATAAATTTGAGAAAAATTTGGATTTTTTTTTCAATTGGAAGCATGTAATTAGATATTTGATCTTGGTTTTAAATTCGAAACAACTTTTCATAATAAGAATTTTCGATATTCAGAGAAATAAAGGTACATACTTTGAACGAAATTCATATTTTTTGACAGACCCCGTATAATATTGACAAAATTGTTATATGATGATTGAATCTTGGGTTTTAGGGCATGCAGAACTTTTTATGAAGAATAACTTTTTTTCGTAAAATTAATAATAAAAAAGTTTCCCATATGTTTCCAACTTAAGTAGACACGCTGTATATTTCCCTAACTGTAACGGAAATCAAGAAGAAATCCTGCGGCAATTATTCACAAATAATTGATTGATTTTTGGTATAGGTTTAACTTAAGGGTAATTGCCCTTTTTTTAATTACAGGGTGTTACATTTTAAAAAACCCCTTTTTATACCATCTGAACCGTTTATGCTAGAGTAAAAAGACTTTCAGCGATTACCCATATACTGTTGCTAAAAAAAAAAGAAGAATTAATAAACAAAGTGGTTTTCTTGGAATCCTTCACACACAACGCCCTTTATTAATATGCTTCGTATATCATTTTGTGCACGTTATTATTACCCATACATGGACACTAAAAGCGATTTCCTAGTACAACCCCTGTAGCCAAAAAAAAAATAAATAAAGTGGGGGGTTGAAATTTTTTTTTGTTTTTTGCTTTTTGATCCATATGGGAATATGCTTCATCAATAGTGCTTTTCAAAAATTTATATGGTTATTGCAACATCCCTGCGGAAACCACCCCTATCCTTGAAAATATACTGCAGAAACTACCCCTATCCCTTGGCGAGGATGTTTTTAGGATTTTCTCATTACCTATGCATTCTTTTTAAACAAAACTTATACAAGGTTAAAGACCACTATTTAGTCTAAAAATTAGGTCCTATTCATTTTTTTCGTATAAGCAACCGGGAAAATATATATTTTTTTAAAATATCTTTTTTAAAAACTTGTCAACTTTAGCGCCACCCTCGCTAAACGGTGCATGATAGACAGATGCTGTCGGGAAATAAATCGTAGAAAATATAGTCGTCATCAAATTTCTATAAAAGAATTTTTTTGTAAAAGATACAGGAAGGGCTACGTTCCGCCAAAACCACAAATTACCCCCTTTAAAGGGGTGAAAAGGGAGGTTCCGGGGCGAAATTTTTTCAGAAAAAGTTAGTCTTATAATAAGCACCCCTTGATGTAACAGAAACAAAATAAAACCAGACTTGTGTCCATTTTGCAAGGTTCAACCTCTGTTTCCTACACTACATGTTTTTGGCGGCAAACAAACTCAAAACTGGCTTCACTTTTTGAACATGTATTAAATGAGTGTTACCCGTCTTCTCTCTTTCCTTGTCTAAGATTGGGACCATGCAAGTTCGGAAGAGCGACACCTGGTTTCACAGCTCAGCAACATTTTTAGAACTTTTAATTATATTGGCCAATTATATTAGTCCTGGCTACTTGATAATTACGGCCTGGAAAACGGAATCCAGAGAGAGTGGTTTGGCTGCGGGGGCATTCAAGTATTACGTAACGCAATTTTTGAAGATTTTTGACCCCTCTCCCCCTATTTAACGCACCGTTATGGGGCGTTCAGGTATTACGTAACGCAATTTTTGAAGATTTTTGACCCTCTTCCCCAACCTGCGTTACGTAATACTTGAACGGCCCCTGCACCACTAATGAACTTTTTAGGTCAGCTGTAAACAAGGTCAGGATAGCCATGATGATTTCCGATAAAAGAGTGGCGCAAGAAGAAGAAGACTGGATAATTGTCAAAGCCATAGCCCAAAAAAAGAATAAGAAGAAAAAGTAAGTTTGAAGTTATGTGATTAAAAGGAAAACATTGTACTACAAGCAAAATACCATTAATTAAATTCACTTTAATAATTGCATATCATATCAATATTGTGGAGCAACATATAATTTTTACATTTATGCCACATCATTTGCGAAATCCCATTTTCTTCAATGACAGTAGGTATGAAATATACGTCAATTTGACAATTTCAATTAACAATTAGAATTATTTAAGAAATATTAAGAAAGTTGCAAGATTTGTCCGCCATACGCGCACGATCGTTTCTCCCCTAATAGCACACAACGTCCTTTGGACGTCCAAAATAGGTCCATTTTTGGTCCTTACGTCCATGGACTATAAACGGACGTCCTTTGGACGTCCCATTTTGGACGTCCTTCGGAAGGAATAAATATGGACGTCCTTTGGACGTCCGACGTTGGACGTCCTTCGGACGGAATAAATATGGACGTCCTTTGGATGTCCGACGTTGAACGTCCTTTGGACGTCCATACTGGACGAAATACGGACGTTTTATGAACGCTTATATATTATATTGGACACATTATACCAATTACGGGATCAAATAGCAAAATAATTCAATAAAATATTAACTTACGCGTTAACTTTACGTTAATGAAATACAGTCAAACCTGTCAGTAACGTCCACTAAAATGAAAGAACTATTGGCCGATATAGAAAGGTGGCCGTTATTGCCAGTTTTTGTAGTCTAGATATACAGTAAAACTTGTGTTACTGGCCACCTGTACTAACGGCCAGTTTAAATATTCCCCAAACCAATTATATCTAGACTACAAAAACTGGCAATACCGGTCACCTTTCTATATCGGCCAATAGCTTTTTCATTTTTAGTGGCCGTTACTGACAGGTTTTACTGTAATTGGTTTGGGGAATTTTTAAACTGACCGTTAGTACAGGTGGCCGGTGTTTGCAGGGGGCCGGTAACACAGGTTTTACTGTAGTTTAAATTGAAAAGATTAAATCTTTTAATTCAAAATTGTATATACAATTATTACAATTATAAACAAACTATATAGTTTAATATCCAAAAAATGTTTTTGATTTTATGTAATGTAATGAAAATCTTATTTGTAAATTATTGGTTACAATGTTTAACAATAGGAAATATTCAAGAATAAATAAAATAAAAGTTTAATCCTAACAACACAAAACATTCCAGGAATGTAGGTACTACCGTTCTATTCCGTGAACATCTATCTGATTAAATTATGGGTGGAAAGTTACCACAAGATATTCTATGAACATAGTACAATGTCTTCCTGGAGGGGTAAAATTTTCCATTACAAGATTTTAAGAGAGGCCATTTATTGTACTGTTCAATTTGCGTTCATTTTCAAATTTGCCGCGCGAGTATCTATGTAGCGTCTCGTGGTCATTGGTCATCACATTTCATTTTCATAACATAACCGATAACCTAAAAATTTAGTAAAGTAAAAATTTTGATTGGAAAAAAGTGCATCGATAAGGGGGTGTGGGAAATGGAAATTAGTGGCTTTTTTGCTGTACTGTCTGCTAGTTTTTGCTCTGGGCTCTGGCTAGATCTCTTGTTTAAACAATTTTGTAAGTATTATAAAATCCGTTTTCAATTTTCTTTATTCTTTATGAAACGAATCATTTATACATGCATATTATTACCTGTAAATAGGTACCTATTTCTTTTGATTTTTAATTGTAAAGAATAGAAAAATTACCGTTCATTTTAATTTTTTTTAGAATCAGCTGAAAGTGGCCTACAAAAAAAAACCAAGAAGGAAATGTATAGCCTTGTGGCTATGAAAGGCAAAAGAGAGATATAAAAAGTGTATTGGCTAGTTGGAAGAAAGTCCACATTGTCCATGCATAATAAGTTATTACTTTATCAACAAATATCAAGAAGATAGCAGGGTCACGAGCATCAACTTCATAAGTTCAAGAATATCGAGGAAATCCAGCTCCTCGATACTACTGGGCAAACTAGAAGATTGAAGAGGACAAATCCTTTTGAACTAGTTTGAGTGATAGGTGATAGTGAAAAACGGAGCATAGTGCTTGTGTGCTGTGCCTGTGTATGTTAGAATAATAGTGCACGATCTTGTTAGATTAGATAAGAGACGCTATGGGGTAAGCTCTTCATTTTAAGAAACAGTAGTAATTTAGGTTAAATTAAAATTGCTCATTGGTCAGTTATGACCAGATTGTTTTTTTATGTTTGGCAAAAAGGACTTAAGTCAGAATTGCACATTGATAATGTTTTGATGATTTCTGGACCAGAAAAAAACTGTTGTAGATGTAAACTGTATGTACAGTAGAATCTACTACAGTACTGTAGAAATCATCAAAACATTATCGATGTGCAATTCTGACTTAAGCCCTTTTTCCCAAACATCAGAGAATTGTAATGTACAATAATTCTTCTATCTGCTTTTTCATGAATTTTGTAGGAGCCGAAAAACCATGTTTTGTAGTAAATAGATAGTTGAATTTACTACAAAACATGTCAAAAAATATATGAAAACAGGAGGTGACTATAAAAAAAGTTTTTAGTCTCTCTTACAAAACTCATGAAAAAACAAATCGGAGGTATGTCACATCAGTGACTAAGAATGTCTAAAAAATATACTTTGATGTCCCAAGAACCAAATATAACCTACAGTCCATCTAATTTACTTACTGTTCCACGTCATTATCTACGCCAGAGATCTAAGTTGACATAGTTGCCAAAGTATAAAAAGATCCTGAATCCATTTTAAATCAAATATGTCACATAATTATTGTAAACGTGGATTATACAACAAAACAAATTAATATTCAATGTAAATAAGTAAAAACTTAAGAAATAGAGAACAAGAATTAAGTTATAATCTTTTAAGATTTGCAGTGCAAGAGTTTTTGCACTGCATTGTTAATAATTAAAAAACGGCTCCGAACTCTTGTCAAAAAGCCGGTAGGTTTCTTTGTATAAGTATGTCTACAATAACAACTAAAAAAGTTGTCAGATACCTCGATTATTCCAAGTCGTTATAAAATTAGGTGAAATTTATATTTTTATAGTAGAGGATCTTTTTATAGTAAAGTAAATAATAAAAACAGTAAATATAATAAATAAAACAAATACTTATAGTAAAGAATATAAACAAATATGAAGTGTCATCACAACTGTCAAATAAATGTTACCAATTTATTCTAAAATGTCACCTTCGTTCGATTACAGTTACAGTGTGATCCGAACAAATCTGCTTCATAAAAACGCTTTATAATCCATTTATACAAATTAAATGAAACATATTATTGTGTATTTCTTTAGGTTAACATTAATAGAAATCTTCAAATATTATTTGTACGCGTATATAATAAAATATGTCTAGTGGCTGTAATTCCAGTGTACTCGGCAAAGTGATTCTAAAAAAGAACACACCTACCGCCTAAATATTTCGTGTTGGTATCATGCGACCTCACAGGCTACGACGCGGATGACGCGCAACAGTTAGTAAATTAGACGAAGTATGTAGATATATACAGGGTGTAACAAAAATACAGGTCATAAATTTAATCACATATTCTGGGACCAAAAATAGTTTGATTGGACCTAACTTACCTTAGTACAAATGTGCACACAAGAAAAGTTACAGCCCTTTGAAGTTATATATATATATAATAGCACCAAGGGTCTTAGAGGCCCATGGCTTGAAAAGTTTGTTTTTTTTCTTCATTTTCACGTTTCTTTATGTACTGAGATCTTCTCTGGCTTGATATGTGATTTTTCTCCATTCCTTCCTGTTATTCATTTTTCTTTTCTGACCCTGTAGCACCATTCTTTCCAAATCTTTTTCGACCTCTTGCTTCCATCTATTTTTCGGCCTTCCTCTTCTCTTTCTTGAAGCTGTAGTGTAGTTTAGTACCATTTTTGGAGTCCTCGTGTTTGGCATCCTTTCAATGTGACCTCGCCATCTAAGTCTCTGTGCCTTTATCACTCATTTGAAGTTACAAGATGAAGTGATTTTTTCCAATATATCGAAAACTATTAGAGATTTTTTATTGAAAATGGACATGTGGCATTATTATGGCAGCAGTATCTTACGAAAAAACTATAGTAAAATTTGGACACCCCATAAAAATTTTATGGGGGTTTTGTTCCTTTAAACCCCCCCAAACTTTTGTGCACGTTTCAATTTAATTATTATTGTAGTACCATTTAAACACAACGTTTTAAAAACTTTTTTGCCTCTTATTGCTTTTTCGAAAAGTCAATTTTTATCGAAATATTTTGAATATTTGTCAAATCCACCACATATTTGTATATGGTTAAGTACGATTATGGAGACTTGGTAATAATATGCAGACTTATTTATGCTTTACATTTTTAGGGATATTTTGAACCATATTAAAAAAGAAGCCAGATCTCGATAAAATGTGCCTTATCGAAAAAATACAAAGAGGCAAAAAAGTTTTAAAAACATTCTGTTTAACTAATGGTACCTCAGTAATAGTTTAATTGGAACGTACACAAACATTTGGGGGGTTTAAAGGAACAAAACCCCCATAAAATTTTTATGTAGACATGTTAAAAAAGAAGTCACAACTCGATAAAAACTGCCTTATCTGAAAAATACTAAGAAACAAAAATATTGAATTTAACTAATGGTACCACAATAATAAAATTGAATTGGAACATACACAAAAGTTTGGGAGGATCTAAGGGATCAAAACCCCCATAAAATTTTTATGGGGTGCACAGATTTCACCATAATTTTTCTTTAAGATATTCCTGCAATAATACTGCCACATGTCCATTTTCAATAAAAAATCGCTAATAGTTTTCGATATAATCGAAAAAATCGATTTTCATTTTGTAATTTCAAAGGGCTGTAACTTTTTTTATGTGCATATTTGTACTAAGGTAAGTTAGGTTCATTCAAACTATTTTTGGTCCCAGAATATGTGATTTAATTTATGACGTGTATTTTTGTTACACCCTGTATATACAGCCGATTACGCACCACCTTAAAAATTGGGCATTTTTGATGTCTCGAATTTCCTAAACCTGTTGTTGCATCTAAGTGATTTTTTTATAATATTCTAGCCTAGGCCCTAGGCTATAGGTTAAGTACCTCCTTATGCTTGTCATGCACGGGGAGCTATACTGTAATATATATTATATCACATCGCACTCTATAGTAATGAGTGAGCCTGCACATATGGAACCATTTGTTTTCTGTCTGCAGGCTCACTCATTACTATAGAGAGCGATATGATATAATGTACATATATTACAGCATAGCTCCCTGTGCATGACAAGCTTAAGGAGGTAACCTATAGCCTAGGCTATAATATTATAAAAAAATCACTTAGATGAAACAACAGGTTTAGGAAATACGAGACATCAAAAATACCCCATATTTAAGGTGGTGCGTTAATTTCTTGGAGAAGTGTATTGTAATTTAATGTAAATAATGTAATATCCAATAATTGTAATTTAATATAAGATGTAATATAAGTTCCTTAAAAAATATATTTTTTATTTCCCACGACATTAGATGGATGTTCGGCAGCAAGACATTTATAATACCAAACTGGGACGTCCTATGAAGGCCCAATTGACATCCACCGAACGTCCCTTCGGATGTTAAGTGGACCTCCATTGGGCGTTTGGCAACGTGGCATTTGGACCAAAATTGGACGTCCTGTTAAGGTCCAATTCACGTCCCCTAGAACGTCCGGTTAAGGTCCAATTTACGTCCGATTAAGGTCCCATTTACGTCCAATTAAGGTCCAATTTACGTCCTATTAAGGTCCAATTTACGTCCGATTAAGGTCCAATTTACGTCCGATTAAGGTCCAATTTACGTCCGATTAAGGTCCCATTTACGTCCGATTAAGGTCCAATTTACGTCCTATTAAAGTCCAATTTACGTCCGGTTAAGGTCCCATTTACGTCCCATTAAGGTCCAATTTACGTCCTATTAAGGTCCAATTTACGTCCGATTAAGGTCCAATTTACGTCCGATTAAGGTCCAATTTATGTCCGATTAAGGTCCAATTTACGTCCGATTAAGGTCCAATTTATGTCCAATTAAGGTCCAATTTACGTCCGATTAAGGTCCAATTTACGTCCCCTAGGACGTCCGATCAAGGTCCAAATTACGTCCGATTAAGGTCCAATATACGTCCCCTCGGACCTTAGATGGACGTCCAATGGACGTTCGGTAGCGCGACATTTGGACCAAAATAGGACGTATAAAGGACGTTCCTCGGACGAAAACGGACGTCCCTAAAGTCCGTGAAGGACGTCCAATGGACGTCCATTGGACGTCCTTGTGCTATTAGGGTCGTGTCCCCTCCAAGTACTTGCACACAGCGAAAACAGGTCGCCCAGCACAAACTTGGAGGAGATCAATCATGGATGATATAAGAGGTCAAGGAAAGTTTTGGAATGAGGAGAAGACGTGTGTGATGGCGCGTGTTCACTGAAGCTCTGTTTCAGAGGACCACCATCCGTTTACATACGTTTCAACCTCTTGGGATCTTCAGAACGGCCTGTGATGTGCTCTGAATCAAAATGAAAACCAATTATTTAGTAAACAAAATTACACGAAATAATTTGCTAGTGATAGCACTAGTGATAGTGGCTACTATATCTATAGCTGCGATCCAATAGTTTAAGACTACCTAAGAATTATTTGCAAGAATTACAGGACTGACCAGTACGAATATAATGAAAGCCGGCCTCAAACGACTCGTGTACTTCGCAAGTACAGAATTATTCGCCTACTTGGAAAGTATACGAGTTTGCGATTGCAATGACAAACAGGGCACTCACACGACGTGTACAATTTACAAGTACGCGAGCTTAAACATTTGGCTTAAACGACCTTGACAAATGAATCAGTGGTGTGATTACTAATAAATAGACCAGGGCATTTAGGAAAAAATAAATCAATATTTAAATACAGCACGTAGAAAGTTACAACTTTTTTCATTGTGTTCAGGACACCAGTAAAAAGTCAACAATAGAAAAGTGGCTGGAAGTGCATAGTTGCATTTTAAAGTGAATGATATGCATCCAAAAGTGCATAAACATGTCAAAATAAGTGTATTAGGGCCAGATTTTGTTACTCGGTGGTTTTTGGGTCGCTGAGGACGAATACGCCATCAGAAGTGAGCATGGGGCACCTGGTGTCCAGGTTTACTGCTAAGGCACGTCATCTAGAGTTTAGAGGGTTTTCAGCACTAAATTTATGCAAACAGATTACTCGGGAGTTTTTGGGGTAGCTAAGCTGACGTGCCTTTGAAGTGACCACGGGCACAAGGTGCTCCGGGGGTCGGTTCTGATGGAATATTCGTGTTCAGCAGCACCCAAACCCCTCGAAACTCCAGAAGATGACTTGCTACAGCAGTGACAGTGGGCACCAGATTGCATCAATTTAGGGCCGTTAGCCCTCGAACCTCCAGATGACGTGCCTTAGCAGTGACCCTGGGCATCAGGTAATCCGGGGGTAGGTTTTGATAACGTATCATATTCAGCGACCTCAAAAACAAAAACCTCGCGAGTAATAAAACTTGGCCCTTAATATGCTTATTTTGACATGTTTATGCACTGTTTAATGCATGTTAAGAACTTTAAAAAGCAATTATTAATTAGTCATTTCCACCCATTATTCTATTGTAGACTTTTTTACTGACATCATCCTGAACACAATGCAAAAAGTTGCAAGTCTCTAGGTGGTGTATTTAAAAATCGATTTATTTCGGTGTTTTTAGTGCTAAATGCACTGGTCTAAATGAATAGTCGCAGTAAATGCCAATTATTTATACATTTCGTTTGGCCGCCTTTGCAAGTATGTACTTCACAAGTGTGCGAATAATCGTGATCCCTTTGACTCGGGTCATTTTTACCGACAACAGTTGGAAGATGAACTAGTGGCAACGAGTGACAAATAATTGTACGAGTAACCCACTCAGACGACATGGCAAGTATACGCAAGTGACGATTATTGGCCAAGTACACGAGTCGTTTGAGTACCGACAACAGTTGGAAGACGAACGAGTGTCAACGAGTGACAAATAATTGTACAAGTAACCCACTCAGACGACATGGCAAGTATACGCAAGTGACGATTATTCGCCAAGTACATGAGTCGTTTGAGTCCGGCTTAACAAACAAATTAATTTCGACCAAACGCAAGTGACCGTTCACACGACTAGAAACATCGAGAAAACAGTAGGCGTGACGTCAGAGAATCGAGCGAGCGGCTAGAGATGGGCGCGGATCTCTCCTGAATGTTCCAGAATAACTTTATTGCATATACAGTGATGAGCGCGCTAATAACCGGCAAAATAGCACAAACGATGGAAAACGTATTAAGTTGTGAGATAAAAAGAAATGAAACTAGTCGAGTTGGAAAATTTAGCGATATTAACCTAAAAATTTACATTATATTGATTGTTTCCCACCTTTAGACGTATCGGGCGAGTTTGGCAACTACCACTGTCACAGTGACAGTTTTAGTCATAGATATATAATACTCTAGATTGCGCCCTGCGATCTTAAAATGGGTGACGGTTGCGACAGAGATAAATGAGCCTATTTGGTCGGTAGTCTCTTTTTAATTTAAGGGGAATATCTACGACGTGAATACCCCACTTTATCGAGTAATATGTCTTGACAGTTGGAGCGGGTGGTGACGGGAAATGGTCTTTGGTCTTCGGACGTGGGTAATCGTGGTTCGAATCCCATACCAACTTTACTTTTTTTATTTTTATTTAATCAATATGGCGTTTATTAGATATTTTTACATCTGAAAAATGGACCTAAGTAAATCTAGCAGATAATAAATGTATGTATAGTAAGTTAATATTGGAATACATAATTTGTGAACTGCATAGTAAAATAAAAGTCATTCGTTATTAATATAAATTCGTCCTTATTCGAATGATGTGAATGTTTGTTTTGCTTTTACTTTTTTAAAAAATTGTAACAATAGTTTCATAAATAAAAATAATGTCCAATTACATACTTATAATTGAATCGGTCATTTCAAAAACAGCAAAGTCCACAATTTTCAGAAACTAACTTTTTGAGAGGAATAGACTCCTTTAAGATAAACGTTGTGTGCAAAAACGACACCAGTCCAGTAAAAACATTAGGAACAAAACTACAATATAACTCTGAATTTTGATGTCATCCATTTCATCCATCTTTCGACTATATAGTTAGTTTTCTTTGCTCTTCTGTAAAATTAGGAATATGTGACTCATGTTGTTTTTGAAATGACCGATTCAATTAATAAATCGATGGTACATTATGTTGATATTAATTATTGGTAATTTTTTACGAATATTTTTAACAATTACTTTATACTATTCTACAATTAACTTATTAAAAAAATAACATTGGCTTTTATATTTTTAAAAATCTATAGGTACCTACACAGTTTTTCTTATTTGTTATATATTTCTTTGCATAGATTTACTTTAGAAATGTAATAATATCTAATAAACGCAATATTGATTAAATAAAAAATAAAAAAAGTAAAGATTGGTATGGGATTCGAACCAGGATTATCCACGTCCGAAGACAAACGACCAGTTCTCGTCGCCATCCGCTCGAACTGTCAAACCATCTAAAATACTCTACGACAGAGTAGGATAGTGACGTCGTCGATACTCCCCTTGAATTAGAAAGAGACTACCGACCAAATAGGCTCATTTATCTCTGTCGCAACCGTCACCCATTTTAAGATCGTAAGACGCAATCTAGAGTATTATATATCTATGGTTTTAGTTGACATACCCCTCTGATACGTGTAAAGGTGGAAATCAATCCATATAATGTAAAGTTTTAGGTTAATATCGCTAAATTTTCCAACTCGACTAGTTTCATTTCTTTTTATCTCACTTAATACGTTTTCCATCATTTACGCTATTTTGCCGGTTATTAACACGCTCATCACTGTATAAACCGAGGACGATGTTACTTTAAGTTATTTATAGGTAGAATTCCGTAATGTAAACTTGTAAGTATAAATAGTCGTATATAAATTCGAATCGCTCGTTTTATTGTTATTTAAAACATTACAATAATATAAGGGGACATCCATAAACTAAGTCGTTGAGAAGAGGCTTGCTTATTTCGACGAAATAAGACAGGGGTGGGGGTATGAGTGCACATTCAACGTCGTTTAATATATTGGTATATTTAAATTTGTCGCTATTGCCTCTATAAATATAATTTTTTACTAGCCCAGTCGGGTTAGACGAATAACAGGCCTAACCTTGCATTTGGAGCTGCCCCAAATTTTATTTTTCTAATCTTTACGAGGGCTCAATAGTAGTCTAAATTTAAAATATCGACTGAATTCCGCTATTGCGTTAGCCGCCATCTTGATTTTAAACGAGAACCGTTTTTGCTCAATATCTCCGCCATTTTCAACTTTTCGACAAAAAGTATAACAACCAAAATTGTTGAAAATGTAATTTTCTATCATTTTTATATTTACAATTTTTTCGTGCCATCGATATTTTCCGAGTTTTAGCGGAAAATAGTGACAGTTATATATAAATAGAGCATAATTATTGAATTATCTCGTTTATTGTTAGTTTTACGACAAAAATGTTTCTATACAAAAATAGAGAGAATTGAATTCTACACAATTTTAGTTGTTTCATTTTTTTGCTAAAGTTAATATTTAAGGTAGTATTTATGCGATAATGGCGTGAGCTTAAGACCTGATTGATTTTGTAGCAATTGTTTTTGTTCAATATCTACGCCATTTTCAACTTAAATTGTTCCAAATATGATTTCCTACAATTTATTTTTACAATTTTTTTCATGCGGTTGATATTTTTCGAGTTAAGTGGGAAAATAGTAAAAAGTGGTGGGGGAGCAAAATTACTGAATTGAATCTTTTTTCAGAGCTGCCCCAAATTTTATAATTCTATCCTTTAGGGGAGATCAATAGTAGTGTAAATTTAAAATCTCGACTGAATTCCGCAGTTGCATTAGCCGCCATATTGATTTTAAAGGAAACCGTTGTTGCTTAATATCTCCGCCATTTTCAGCTTTTCGACAAAAACGGTAGAAACAAAAATTGTTGGAAACGCAATTTCCTACAATTTCTTTTGCACATTTTTTTTATGCGATCAATATTCTCCGAGTTAAGGAGGAAAATAGTGGAAGCGAAGGGGAAGCATAATTATTGAATTGTATCATTTATTATTAACTTTACGACAAATTGTACATAAACAAAAATGAAGAGAATGATATTTTATACAATTTTTGAACCTTCCAATGAAACACCAACCAAACTAAGTACATCAAAGACATAAATAATTACTTATATGCATTAAGTTCACTTAATTTTATTAACTAGAGGGTTTTATTGGTTGAATTTGTCTGTCGATAATTAAGTTTCATGTCAGCTAAGATATTTTAATATTTCAACAATTTTTTTTAAATTTTGGACCCCGTTGGGGGGAATTTTCCCATTGCCCCCCTCTTAGACCCGCCACTGGCTCTCTCAAAAAATTGTAGTAAATCGTAATTTCAACAATTTCAGTCCTTACACTTTTTGTCGAAAAGTTGAAAATGGGGAAGATATTGAACAAAAACAATTGCTTTAAAACTAATCGGGTCTTACGCTCGAGCCTTTACCGCATACGTACTACCTTAAATATTGATTTTATCAAAAAAATGAAACAGATCAAAATTGTACAAAATTTAATTCTCTTTATTTTTGTATAGGTTAAAATTTGTTGTAAAAGTAATAATAAACGAGATAATTCAATAAATCAATAATTATGCTTTAACTGTCACTGTTTTTCCCCATAACTCGGAAAATATGGACCGCACGAAAAAATTATAATAAACGAAATTATAGAAAATCGCATTTTCTACAATTTGAGTTTTTATATTTTTTGTCGAAAAGTTGAAAATGGCGGAGATATTGAGCAAAAACGGTTCTCGTTTAAAATCAAGATGGCCCTAACGCAACGGTCAAATTCAGTGGAGATTTTAAATTTATACTACTATTGTCCCCCCTAAAGATTAGAAAAATAAAATTTTTGGCAGCTCCTAATGCAACGTCAAATGGTATCCCGACTGGGCTATTATCAGCATTAAAGTATCAGATATTCATATAAAAACGTATAGTTTTTGAAATGAAATTAAAAATAAAATAAAACGTTTACGAATAACGGAATTAATACACCTTTGTTAAAATTAAAAAGAATTCTCTTATAATACTTTTATCGCATACATTTCGTTTTTATCAGACATAGCCTTAAAATAATATTAGGTAGCACTTTTGTATAGGACAACAAACAATAAGACATTGTTCTTTGGGTTTAAACAAGCGCTTCTATACAGCGAGCACGTAAAGGTTGGAATAAATTCATTTTATCGAGAACGGACGATTTTGGAAAAAAATCCTGGAACAGGTCAATTTTTATTTTTAAATTACGACTTTTTGACATATATATTATACTAGTGACGCCATCCATCTGGGCATGATGACGTTATCGATGATTTTTTTAAATGAAAATAGGGAGCGTGTGATAGCTCATTTGAAAGGTAATTCAATTCTCTATTCAGCAATATAAACATTAACATAATTATTTATACAGGCCGCCCAAAAAAAAATTTTTCAATTAAATTTATTAAAATAAAAAGAAGAATGTGTGTAATTTATTTAATTTAAAATTCATTTTACTGCTATCAGAAAACAGGAAAAAATGTTTATTTGGCAGATAAATATTGTTTCTTGCTTAAATTCAATATTAAAGCAGCCACCCACCAGCCTCGTGAGAGTTTAAACATTTAATTTAAGCGAAAAGCGAAAAATTTTTCAAATAAACATTTTTTTCTGTTTTCTGAGAACAGTAAAATGTATTTTTCATTAAATAAATTACATACATTCTTCTTTTTATGTCGATAAATTTAACCAAAAAAAATTTTTTTTGGACATCCTGTATAAATAATTATGTTATTGTTTATATTACTGAATAGAGAGTTGAATTACCTTTCAAATGAGCTATCACACGACCCCCATTCTCATTTAAAAAAATCATCGATGACGTCATCAAGCGCAGATGGGTGACGTCACTAGTATGATATATATACCAAAAAGTCGTAATTTAAAAATAAAAATTGACCGGTTTTGGGATTTTTTTCCAAAATCGTCCATTCTCGAGAAAATGAATTTATTCCAACCTTTACGTGCTCACTGTATATACAGAACGTCTGGAAGGAAACAATATTAAATTGTTAGTTCATTTATGTGTTGCATACTGTGTGTGAAAAAATAGTTCTGAAAGAATGAATGGAAATAAAATATTGTGTTCTATTTAGTTAGTAAGTCGTATTTATACTTAGAGAAGATTTATACGCAAAATCTTGGTCCAATGCTATTTAAATGAATTCATTTTTTTCGAATACTCAGAAAACTAATAAAAATTTTTGAAAAATTTAAACGCAGATTGAGAGATTACATTATTACCGAGGGCTAAAAGTTTCTGAAAACATATATAATGTTTATTTTAATAAGTTACAGGGATAAAAAGAGAATATTTAGTCTGATTTTAAGTTCAAAAATTTCATTGAAAAGAAACGTTCTGTTTATTCTAAAGGACTTTCAGCTCTCGGTAATAATGTAATCTTTCATTCTGCGTTTATATTAAAAAAGAATGCATTTAAATAGCATTGGACCAAGATTTTACGCCTACCCCCTTAATTGTTCTTGTTATGATACATTCGCAAATAAAGTTTCAAGGTTGATTAAAAAAAAAACAGAAATAACATTGAATTTTTTTAAATCACTGAAAGGGGGGTCGTGAACTGCAATGACGACGTCGACATGAGTGGGGTTCGTCTATAAACGACGAATTACGACGGCGGGGGGGGGGGGGGGGGGTATTAAAAAGTCCAAATTTTTTACGACCTAGTTTATGAATGCCTCTAATAACAAGTGGTTCGTGTGAGCATAATTTTAAAACGCCTTCGTGATAATGAAGTAATAACGATAAAAATAAGAATAACTATATTTACCTGACCAATATTGACTCCACGTGAAATTAATTGAGAGACAGCCATATTTGCTCCGGCTCCAACAAATCCCAAAGATCCAGCCAGAATGTTAATATAGATTCCTCGTGCTTCTGAGTTGAAAATACTTAAATTCTGCAATTAATAAAATTAATGTTGAAATCTTAATATTACGATACAACAAAAGAAAAATTGTTCGATCATATTTTAAGCTTTATACTTGAGTAAAAATCATTGATAACCCTTGTCAGATTGTGTTTGTTGTATATGAAATTTCTACATTGTAACGACTCCATACAAAGTGTGTATGTACTTATTAGTGGCGAGACCCAGAGATATCGGTACCTAACAAATGTCCAAAAATATTTTCAAACCATAACGAAAAGACCTTCTTTGACATAACAAATACCTTCTTCTTCTTCCTTCTTGTATGTAGGCTTTAAAGCCTGTTTCTTCTTTAATATATATTAGCCTTCTAAATTGTTTAAGTTATCGCACCATATTTTTCTTGGTCTGCCAATACATCTTCGTCCATTGGTGACTTATCTCGTGCTATTCGTACTATCCTATCCTCTGCCATTCTACTAATGTGTTCGTTCCACTCATGTTTCCGTTTTGTCGCCCATCCATTTATGTCTTCTATATTGCATGCTCTTCTTATGTTTTCGCTTCTCTCCCTATCCAACAGACTTTTCCCTGATATTCGTCGGAGTATTTTCATCTCTGTTGTTTCTAGTAGTCGTCTCGTTTTAGATGTGTCAGGTCTTGTCTCCGCCGTGTATGTCAATATAGGTTTAATTGCTGCTTTATAGATTCTTGCTATGTGTCTTGTCTTAGGTGTTTGTTCTTCCAGATTATGTCATTAAGAGATCCCGTCGATTTACTTGTTTTTAAGCTTTGTTGTCGTATTTCCTCTTCAACATCTCCGTAACTGGTTATATCCGTTATATCTATTCCCAGATATCTAAACCTTGCTTCCTGCTTTATTGTTTTCCCATCAATTTCGAATTTACATCGTAGTGGGTATTTAGATGTTGTCATGCATTTGGTTTTTTCTGTTGATATTATCATCAATATTAAATATAATGAACTGATAATATGAAATATACTGAAATATAATGATAATAAATATACGATGAACCACGAGATCAACGGCATTCTGTGGGACCAAACACTATCTAAAGCGAACAAACAGCGCATATACAATACCATTCTTAAAAGCAGCGGCGCACCCGGGGTGTTTGGGGGTTAAAACCCCTCTCGTGGATTATAAAGAATAGTAGGAAAATGTAACTTGTCTTTAAGAAACTATACAAAAAAATTTCTGTGCCCAATCCAAAACCTCCCAGAGGAAAATTCCAGGTGCGCCACTGCTTAAAAGTGTAATCACATAATGTGCCATATTATGGCAGTGAAGTTTGGCCAATGAAACAAAGAACAGAGAAAATGTCACTAGGAACAGAAATGGACTTCTGGAGAAGAGCAGCAGGCAAATAAAGAAGAGATCGGATACCAAATGAGAGAATACGAGAAATGATGGGAGTCACACATACCATAATTATTGATGACATAAAAACAAAACAACTAATATGGTACGGCCATGTACAGAGAATGCCGATGACAGGATCCTTAAACAAATTTTGGCGTGTGGACACCACAAGGGAAAAGGAAAAAGGAAGGCCGAAAAACTAGAAAAAAGAGAAATCCTTCCAGATCTATGGTAAAATAGAGAAGAATGGTGGTTAGGAGTCGGAAGGCGTCGGAGAACTCTGTAAACCGATAATAGTAGTAGTATTTTTTTTGGTACCAAAAAACTAGAATTTTACTTACCTCATCGTGGGTATATTTATCGGCCAAACCAAAAGCACTTCTAGTAACACTATAAACACCAGCTGTAATTCCTGCACCAATCACAACGGGAGGTACAATAGCACTAGCTGCAGCACCAGCAAGCATAAAAAAACCAGATCCAAGCCCAGCAACCATACTACTTATATCACCAACTCTTAGCACCGTATTTAATACTCCACAGCTAGGAGTTTCATGTTTTTCTAGTAATACTGTGCCATCCTCTACTTCGTATCTAAAAATTAATTTGTTAAGAACTTGGCATTGATTAAAATCTTTGGCATTTAAATTTGAAAGGAATAATAGTCTAGTAAAATAAAATTACACTACATGTAAATTAAAATGTAAATTCGTACAGGTTGAAACAAATTTTATATCAAAGTTTAGGTGAGTACAAAAGATATTTTCAAAAAAGTATCCAAATCATACAGGGGGAACATTGTTTAAATAATTAAAAAGTGGTCATTTTTGCAAAAAAAATACTTTTTTAACTGCTGAGGTCATTCAATTACTAATGAAGGTCTATAGGATTATTTTCTACAAAGTTGAAGAGTAAATGTTTCATATAAGACTTACTAAATTAAATTTGACCCCCTATTTATTTAAATAATTATACATTAAACTTTAAAAACAAATTGGCAAAATATTATTTTTAGCGTTTTAAATAAGAACTGTAAAATATCTTATTTTACAGACTAAGTTGCCCTATGTTACCAGTATTAAGCAAAAAAGCAAAAAAAAATTGGTCAAAAAATATTTAATATTTTTTGAGATATTGAATTTGTTTATTAAATGTTACTATATTTTCAATTGCAAAAACGCGGTTGTTGCCGAAGACCTATTTACCTATATTAAATCTTATTATTTTTATTTTTATGTATATTTTCGATAAATGTATTGATAAATTCAAATTTCAATTAAACTTCCCCCTAAAATGTCATTTGAAAATTATTCAAATTTGTTTATAATTTGTTTTTTTAATAACGTCGCGGGTATTAAATATTTTGAAATGCCGTTTCGATAATTGAGTTCCTGGGAATTTTTCACTAATTAACAAATTTTTTTGTCTTTTTTTCCTCTTCTTTTTTTTTCTTGGAGTTATATTACTACGGACCCCTTTTAGGGTTAAGTTTCATTAAGCATGCCGACTCTCTAAGTTGTAGATTCTAGACCTAAAAATAATAAGATTTAACTAAAATCTCGTTAATAAAATGTGTCTACTTACTGAGTTACAAGGTGTTTTATTTAAAAATTTAAAAAGTGTTGTTACCAAGTACTTTAAAACTATTTGGCGTATCCTTATCATACTTGGCAGAAAGTGTGGGTACTATACAGTCTACTAAATTGTGATAAATAAAAGATTTTAGCTACTACCAGAGGCGTACGACAGGGGATAGTGAATTATTGACCCTTCCCAAAATTCTACGCCACTGACAGAATTACTATTTTAGCGAAATTTTTCGATTTTCCAATACTTTCTATGTAAATAATATACTCTTTATTGGTAACGATTAAGTCATTAGTTTTCGAGATATTAGACGTTAAAAATGAAATGGCATAGTTATTTTGATTTATTCATTCATTCATTTTAAACTTCCAATATCTCTCAAACTGATGACTTTATCGATACCAATAAAGTTATTTACATACAAAGTATTGGAGAATCGAAAAATTTCGCTAAAATAGTAATTCACTCAGTGGCGTAGAATTTGGGAAGCGTCAATCATTCACTATCCCCTGTTGTACGCCTCTGGCACTAGCTAGAAACGTTTATTAATCACAATTTAGTAGGGTGTATAATAGCCACACTTTCTGCCAAGTATGATAAGGACACGTCAAATAGTTTTAAAGTACTTGGTAACAATAATTTTTAAATTTTTAAATAAAACACCCTGTAACTTAGTAAGTAGCCACATTTTATCTAAGAGATTTTAGTTAAATCTTAATATTTTTAGGTCTAGAATCTACAACTCAGAGATTCGACATTCTTAATAAAATTTAACCCTAAAAGGTCCCGTAGTAATGTAACTCCAAGAAAAAAAGAAGAAGAAAAAACGACAAAAAAATTTTGTTAATTAGTAAAAAATTCCCAGGAAGGCAATTATCGAAACGGAATTTCAAAATACTTAATCCCCGAGACGTTATTAAAAAAACAAATTATAAACAAATTTGAATAATTTTCAAATGCCATTTTAGGGGGGAGTTTAATTGAAATTTGAATTTATCAATACATTTATCGAAAATATACATAAAAATAAAAATAATGAGATCTTAAGCAGGTGAATATTTCTTTGGCAACAACCGCATTTTTGCAATTGAAAATATAGTAACATTTAATAAACAAATTCAATATTTTAAAAAATATTAAATATTTTTTGATCAATTTTTTTTTACTTAATACTGGTAACATAGCGTAACTCCGACTGTAAAATAAGATATTTTATAGTGCTTATTTAAAACGCTAAAAATAATTTTTTGCAAATTTGTTTTTAAAGATTTATATACAATTATTTAAATAAATAGGGGGTCAAATTTAATTCAGTAAATCTTATGTGAAATATTTACCCTTTAACTTTGCAGGAAAAAATCCCATAGACCTTCATTAATAAGTGAATTACCTCAGCTGTTTAAAAAGTATTTTTTTTTTTGTAAAAATTATCCCTTTTTAATTATTTAAACAATGATCCCCTTGTATGATTTGGATACTTTCTTGAAAATATCTTTTGTACCCACCTAAACTTTGATATAAAATTTGTTTTAACCTGTACGAATTTACATTTTGACTTTTATTTTATTTTATTAGGCTATAATATATTTACTAGTTTAGAGTCTTCACTCTCTCTTTCTCTCTCTGTCTCTATCTATCTATCTATCTATCTATCTATCTATGGCGCTAAAGCGCAAGTCGGGCCCTGGCCTCCCCCAGCATCCGATTTCAAGTATCTCTGTCTCTGGCTGCTCTCCTCCAGTTGTCCACCCTCAATATCTCCTGCTAATAGCATCGGTTCTCACTTCGTCTATCCTTCTATCCACCTTTTCCTTGGTCTTCTTACTGGCAGACGTCCCACCATAGTTCCGCTAAACGTTCTACTAGGATTTCTGTCGTTATCCATTATTATAAGGTGACCTGCCCAGTGCAATCTTTGTATTTTTGCATAATTTGCTAGAGAGGGTTCCTTAATATTTTTCCAGTATCCTCCTTAATATTTTCTTTAAAAAGTATTAATAACGTTTATTGTCTTTTCAGTCATGATTCGTCTTTCTACACCATATGTTGCTATTGGCCGTATGATGGTTTTATATATTTTAAACTTTACTTCCCTATGGATGTCTTTGGATCCAAATACCTGCGGCAGAGAGAAGTATGCTTTTGTTAGCAAGCATTATTTTCCGTATTTCTTCCTCCTCGCTGCCATTCTCAGTAATTTGTACACCCAGGTATGTGAGCTATTCTACTACTTCTATATTAGCGTCGTCTATTGTTCAATTCTGCGTATCGTTGGTTCCTTGCTTGTATTAGGGCTGTAGCTTTATCTACGGTGACGGCCAGCCTTATTTCTTTTGCATTTTCTTCAAGCTCCACATATAGTTCTGTGACGTCTTTTGCGGTTCTTCCCATCAAGTTTACATCATCTGCATAAATTGCAATCTGCTTAGACTTATTAAACAGTAAATGTTTTGAGTTTTTTTCTTATAACATATTCCATACAATACATATATTAAACAGAGTCAGTGCCAGCCCATCTCCCTGTTTTATCCCTTTAATTATCTGGAAGGGATCTGTCAATTCATTTTGAACCCGTACTTTTGCTTCTGTCTGAGTCATGGTAGCTTGAACTAACTTTACCAATTTCCTTGGTATACCAAATTCTTGCATAATTACATATATTTTATCTCTATGTATGCTATCATAGGCTTGTCGAAACAGTCTTAACTGACACTGAATAATAGCAGTTAACGTAGTAATGTAGTTAATGTAAGCAACGAGAAGTCCAAAATACTGAAATTATGGCTCAAATGTTACAATAATTAATCCTCTAAATAATTACAATATACATATTAAAAAAAAGGTATATTAAAAAAGTGCATTTTTAGAAGCCTCGGATGGTGTAACCAGAGGTTTTCCATTGTTTTTAATCTGGTAGGATATAAAATGGTATCCTTTTGTGTGCTATTAGATTAAAAACATAAACTTTTTTCTAGCAGATGTCGCTAGAACATCCCTGCCATTTCGTTCGTTTCAATCCGTGACTGCTCTCGGTGTATTATTCTGGTTCATTCAGAGAGAAGTCAGAGAGAAGAGCATATGTATCTCCTGATGAGTAACCGCTAGAGTTACTTGCTGCACTCTCTGATTGAACTAGAAATACAATAAGACTGCAGTTTTCGAGTTACAGCGAAATTGAAAATGTTTAAAAAAATCCACAAGGAAAAAGTTTTCCTGTAGTTGGCTGTATAACATGTCATACAAAAAACAATAAAATCCTTTATAAAAGGTACCTATATTTAAAATCCCTTAAAAGGGCTACATCAAAATCGCATAACTAGTTTTCGACTGGTTTACCAGTCATCATCAGTGCTTACCTAAAATGAATATAACCTGGTAAAATAATGCAAAGATATTGAAATTTTGACTACGGTTAAGAAAAGTTATAGGTTATACTGACGTGCAATGTACATGCTAACCACCAAGATATTATTTAACAAAAATATGTGGGTCAAAGCCCAGTGAAAGTAGTCCGTCGAGGAAACATTGGTTTAAAATACTACATTAAGCGTGGATGTTTAAAATATTTTGCTAATCTGTCCCAGGTAACATCTGAGCTGTGGATTTGACTTGTTAACATGGTGAAAGTATGATAGCAAGTGACAATGAAATGGATAGAGACCTCCGAACGACGACAAGACAGAAATGACAGTTCCACAGGAAGTTGAAAATTAACCTGTCATATTTTATTGGAATTAGATACAACCTCTACATACAACCCACCACCATATTTCTACATATGGCTATTCTCACCCTACCTATTCAATCTGTCATTACCAACATATAACACTCATCTTTAGTAAAACCAAATCAAGAGTCTAATTTTCTTTCTGGGTCTCATTCATGTTTCTTTCTCACTAATTTCCTCACAGACATCTCATACCCCCCAGTCCCTACTGTCATCATCCTATTACGGTTTTGGTTTTTGGACCCTTAGGGATCCGGGCAGCCTGCGAGGTCTTTAGGAATTAGTCGCCTAAGTTTGAGCTTGTGCTTTCTTAATGATACATCCCCCTAGATTATTTAAGACTTTTTACACCTCAGTCACCCCCTTTGTGATTTCTTACACACTTACCTACACAAATTCCAACAGCTACCAATAAGTTAAATAAATTTGATACCTTTAAATCAACACAAAATTGCTTTTTTAAATCTTAGATCTCTTGATAATAAGATTTGATTAATGAAATTAGTTCTCGAATACCAACTCGAATACAAAACTTTTGTGTAATGTGGTTTGCCTAACTAACTCCACTTACAGTATACGTGAATATATTTTTAACTACAACAACTAGTTTAATGAATTTTAAATGATAATTTTCACAATGGAGTGTGTTGTTACATCATTTCTAATTTTAACAAGCTGTACACCATAGTCTTTAAATATGACAGGTTAATTTTCAACTTCCTGTGGAACTGTCATTTCTGTCTTGTCATGGTTCGGAGGTCTCTATCCATTTCATTGTCACTTGCTGTCATACTTTCACCATGTTAACAAGTCAAATCCACAGCTCAGATGTTACTTGGGGCAGATTAGCAAAATATTTTAAACATCCACGCTTAATGTAGCATTTTAAACCAATGTTTCCTTGACGGACCACTTTTACTGGGCTTTGACTTACATATTTTTGTTAAATAATATCTTGGTGGTTAGCATGTACATTGCACGTGAGTATAACCTATCACTTTTCTTAACCGTAGTCAAAATTTCAATATCTTTGCATTATTTTACCAGGTTATATTCATTTTAGGTAAGCACTGATGATGACTGGTAAACCAGTTGAAAACTAGTTATGTGATGTTGATGTAGCCCTTTTGAGGGATTTTAAATATACCTTTTATAAAGGATTTTACGGTTTTTTGAAAATGTTTATTCATTTTTAATTACAATATATTACTTACCTTCCATTTAATGGTAACACCATTATACTTTCAGATAACTTGTTATTTTTTAAATAATCTTGCCAATTTGAATACACTCGTCCATTGTGGTCTATAAAAATTCTGCAAGCTTCACCTTCTTCTTGTCGACACTTTCTTAAAACAAATATGGGAATAGGAGATATATCAATACGTGGATTATAATTTGGGTTTTGTTTCATACGATCAGTTGCTTGTTTTTCTGTTGGCTCTAAGACGACATAAATAAAAGCTAGTTCAACCTGATCTTGGTACTCGGCGTATAAATCTGAAAACATATATATCCATAAGTCGCTATCAACTCCATCTAACCACCTAATTCGTGTGCGCCCTCTGCTTCTTTTTTTTAATCTTGAATTGAAATGATAAAAATTATTTTTGTTTTCTTTTGCGGTGCGTGAATATAAAACCATGACGATTTTCCGGCGAGCGTTCCGCAAAGTTCCAACTATTGAACTTGCGATTTGTTTATCGTTATTGCAAAAGCAAAAAGCACAGATCAGATTGTAAGTCAGTTGAAATCATCGGTATACGCGGGATCAAAACATCCTCCCCTCTTTATTTTTCCTTGATGATCTTTGCCTCATTGACAGTATTCATTAGCGTTTTCACAGTCAGTCTCGTTCCAATTCAGAGTCCAGTGGCGACGCGTGACTTATTCTAAAGTGTTACCAAAACCAGACGCAAAAAATCTTATTTAAAAAAATGAAGATATGGTTAAATGTACATTGTATGTGTATATATGGCTTCAATAATATTATTTTGTATATAACTTGAAACTCTCGAAAAAACAGTTGATGTTTCTAATTGGCAAAACTTTTGATCTTTTTTTGGAAATTAATGTTAACAATTCCCTGTAATTGCCTCGATTGTCAGCAGGGCCGTCTTAAACAATCAAGGCGCCGGGGTGCAAGGCTCATCTTTGCTCCCCCTTTTCTCAGAAGATTATATAGGTTATAGGTACGCTAAAATTAAAACTAAATATGTTGGTTTTCTTTATTTATTGTATGTATTAAAAAACATGGTTTCAGTATAGGGCTTTTTACAGTCATTTGTTTCGAGCTTCTGTCATATGTCGTATAATCCGTGTATATTAATATTATACACAGAGTATTCAAAATATATGATACAAGCTCGAAACAAATGACAATCGATGAAAAGCCCTATTAAAAAAAAATCAATCTTATAACATTGTACCATACTTTTTAACGTATATCAAAGTCAACTTTTCTAACTTTTAAGTTGGCAAAAGTTTTTATTGCTTCGGTAATATTTATTTTTACTTGCTTTTCTATACTTATTACAGCCAGGTCTGTTAATCTGTCCAGGTCCATTGTTGAGCGCAAATAATTTTTAGCAATTTAAGTTTAGAAAAAGCACTTGCTCCTTCAGCTATTGTTACTGGAATTGTTAAATATATCCCTAGACATGTAGAAAGATTTGGGAAAACGGAGAGTAAATTATTAGAATATATTATATATATCTTAAACTCTCGAGTAGAATCGTGTCTATATTTATAAAAAGTATTGGTAACAATTCTAAATCATGGAATAGATCTTCACCATCTATATCAGACCTATTTCCATGCATGCGCTGGTTTCTTTTTGTAAATTTAAACATTGTGTTTTTTAAGTTTACTTCGGAATTTCTCCAACTCAATAAAGCTACCTACTTTCCAAGAAAGAAAAATTAGAGTTATGTAATCTCAACATCTCAAATCTTTCACTTAATTTTGAAATGGGAATGTCCAATAAATAATAATAGAAGTTAACTTCAAACTTTTTGGGTCTAAAAGAGGCTCGTCTGCAGCCACGTAATTGAAATGTCTTTTTTGGGGACGAAGATGAACAGTTTCAGAAAATTTAGTTTCGCAATCAAGTTCTTTAGCAATTGATACCGATTCAGTTAATATCTTCTCAAACACAGTGTCAGTGCGGGTGTTGGTTAAATCTTAACTAACTTGATCAAGCATCTTACAGCTTCCGAAATAATAATATCGCTCGTTTGCAAAGTTTTGCTAACAATATTAACCTTTTCTAAAGCGGTTTTAATGTAAAAGTGGGTATCTCATTCATTATGACATTCCACCGTAATGTTGATGCGGAAAAAAAATACCTAAATTTCTTTAACAATTTAAAATTTGTTATTTCCACTGAGAATTTAGCGGCATCATTTAGCACTAAATTAAGGCTGTAAGCCGCACAAGGAACATAAAACGCACGAGGATTCATGTCTAAAATTTTTTTTGACGGCCAATATTTTTTTCTCTCATATTTGCCCCATTACCATACCTTTGGCCTCGTAAATCATCTGAATCAATATTCATTAATTTCAAAAATTCTAACAAATAATTTGCTATTTATTGTCCGGTAGTATCAGTAACCGGTAAAAAAACCTAGAAAATGCTCTCTAACTTCGGCAAGCTTTGTTGACGAATTAGGATAAACGAACCTAACAACAATAGTAAGTTGTTTCTCGTGTGAAATATCAGGTGTGCAATCTAAAATTATAGAATAATATTTAGATTGTTTTAAAAGATCAACAATTGTGCATTTAATTTTTTTACCAATTAAACTTATCAATTCATTTTGAATATTATGTCCAAGGTAATGAGGCATACGATGCTGAACACTTTGAATCCGTGCAATGTGCTCTGATAGCGTATTATCAAAATTGGAAACACATTCTATTAATTAAAAAAAACTACCGTATTCCTATTCATACAACCTTTGACTGGTTCCTCTTAATGGTAAATTTTGTCGTGCTAAAAATGTTATTATTTCGATAATTTCATTCATAGGAGATTCTGACCAATAGAAAGCTACAGAAATCTGAATTAAATCGATAATTTTTAATAATTGCCCGTCGTTAAGTATATTACGTCAGATGCCCTTCGTTGCTACGAAAAAATACATTCAGTGACATTAATGACAATTATTGTTTTAAAAATTATAAAAGTGATGACTTTCAATCGTCAATACAATAAAATTTTGGTTTTGAACAGTTTTATTCATGAAATAATCGCAACAAATTGCACTCGAACTCTAAAATTAATATAGAATTTTAGAGATCTTGTGCAATTACTAGTGATAATTCTTTCTAAAACCGCCTTCCACCTTTTTCTTTCACATTCAACTGCTGCTTGATTGACAAAATCTACTGTATGACTTTCTAGTGTAAGTCTTTTTTTAGATCTACATATTTTTTTACAGAAATTAAGTGTGCAATACGCGTTACCTTTTTGAAATTATTGTCTGAATAATCTAAATGGTTTTCATATTTCATTTGCACATTGTAGGTGTAGTAAGCATTAATAGCCTTTGTAAAAAATATCCAAAGTGCACTTGTATGTTTTTGTTATTTGTAATTTTTTTTAAGAACAAAAAGCGAAAGTTTGAGCCTAGCAAGTGTTCGGCTTGCGCCCCTTGGACTTGGCGCCCGGGTGCCTCGCACCCCTTGCACCCCCGGATTAAGACGGTCCTGATTGTCAGAGTCGTCGTCCTCAAAATGACCACGAAACGCTAATTCTTGTTTGGCCAAAAAAACAAACGGTATCTATTATAAGTGTGCTAAGGATATACCTATCTATTTTTTTTTTAACAAACTCATTATGTTTACCAATATTTGCTTTAAAAGCTTAGTTAAGAGAACTTTCGATTCTTGTTTTGCCAAACTGAATCAAATTGGCTATACATCTTACATGTAGGTAAAGTAGAAATTTCATGTTTCCTTTTTACAACTCTAAAACTATTTAATTCGTAAACTCGGCCGCTGGTCCACCCATTTTTTCTGTAGAAAGCAGAAGACATGGCCAACAATACAGTCTATTTTTCTTGCAACCACATAACCAATGATTTTCATTGTACCAACTAAATTTAAAATATCGAACTACTTTTTTTTATTCCTTTTTTAAATTGTTTAAAATAGGTTTTCCATTTTCAATAATCTCATTTTTTTCTTCAAAATTATACAAAGAGAATTACTTTTCAAGTAGTTGATCGCTTACGCAGCGACACTAATCCATGATTAGTAACACACACACTGTAATAGGTACTGTAACCAATCCAAAATCTGGTAACAGGCCTACTGATATACACAGCGCGCTTACGCCGTCGCTCTTTCAAATTTTTTAAACACTAGCGGTCTCGACCGATAGCGACGATCACCACATTGTAACCACATACGAAATTGGTAACAACGTATAATAAAGTGCAACTGAGTCACATAAACTCGCCAATATTATCGTGTGTCTACGAGTAGTTGGCTATTTACTGAATTAGGTACTATTAACACATAATATATTTCTATTGGTAAAAATATAATAGTCTAAGAGCTAGTGAACCTTCCTACTAACGGTCGTCCTGTAAGGCTAGAAATTTGTCTAGTGATAATTCATAGCACACCAAGGCTAAAAACCACGACCTGGCAGTCATCAGCCGTGCACGTGTATCTACCAGGTGAATCGAAAAGTGCAAATTTAGGGGGTAAAATAAACTTTCTCCTGTAAAGTTTAAATTTAAATATGTGTTTGAGTAAGTAATTTAGAAGAAATGTGTACAATGACAGGCGATTCTGAAGAGCATAAGACCTTGCCAGGCGAGGAGAAAGATTAGGGTTTTTTTCTAAAATTATCTTTTTTGCATCGAACAAAGTTTTTTTTAGGTTTTTTGAATCATTTCAAACAGAAAAGGTCTTTAGTGACTTTTCTCTTAGGTTAATAGTTTTTGTTATATGAGCGATTAAAAATTTTGAAAATTACGAAATCGGCTATTTTTAACTCTTAGGGCCGGTTGTTCGAACGCTAATCAACAATGATCATTATCAAATAATTAATTACTGTCAATGTCAACTTTGTTTGGGTTGTTAAAAAGTATGTGGAGTCTATAATCAATTAATATAACAATAATTATTAACATAATTAATAATAAATCTCATAATTGTAATTAATTATGTTTTCAGCAACCCAAACAAAGTTGACATTGACAGTTTTGGTGACAGTAATTAAATATTTGATAATGATCATTGTTGATTAGCGTTCGAACAACCGGCCCTAAATCTTACATTTAACTAAAAATTTCAATGTTACCAAGGTAGGTAGATATTCTTTAAACATTGATTGATGAAATCCCGAACAGTTTTTGCAATACAATATCGAAAATCTCTTTGTTTTTTAATTGCTAATGAAGCGGGCGCGACACTGTAGTATAAATGAGGACGTTTGAGGTTGCATAAATTCATTATCTCAAGAATGGGCAAATTTGAAGAGAAATACTCAGACAGGTCGATTTTTATTTTTAAATTAGGACTTTTTGGCATGTATATAATACTAGTGACGTCATCCATCTGGGCGTGATGACGCAATCGATGATTTTTTTAAATGAGTGTAGGGGTTGTGTGATAGCTCATTTGAAAGGTTATTTAATTCTCTATTCAGTAATATAAAACTTCAGATAATTATTTATACAGGGTGTACAAACAATTTTTTTCTTCTTTTGTCTAAATTAATTTAATAAAAAAAATGTTTTTGTACACCCTGTATAAATAATTATGTTAATGTCTATATTACTGAATAGAAAATTAAATAACCTTTCAAATGAGCTATCACACAACCCCTACTCTCCTTTAAAAAAATCATCGATTACGTCATCACGCCCAGACAGATGACGTCACTAGTATTCTATATATGCCAAAAAGTCCTAATTTAAGAATAAAAATCGACCTGTCTGAGGATTTCTCTTTAAATTTGCCCTTTCTCGAGATAATGAATTTATGCAAACTCAAATGTCCTCACTTATACTATAGTGTCGCGCCCGCTTGAATATCAATTAAAAAACAAAGGGGTTTTCGATATTGTATTGCAAAAACCTCTTCGGGATTTCATCAATCAATATTTAAATAATATCTACTTACCTTGGCAACATTGAAATTTTTAGTTAAATGTCCGATTTATGGTTAAAAATGGCCGATTTCGCAATTTTCAAAACTTTTAATCGCTTATACATATAACAAAAACTATTAACTTCAGAGAAAAATCACGAAAGACCTTTTCTGTTTGGAATTATTCAAAAAACCTAAAACAACTTTGTTCGACGCAAAAAAGATAATTTTAATGTTGTTCTGAAGCTATTTTCTTGTGGCATTCTTATAATTAAGTATTTTCTATGGGAAATAAGCCACAATTTTACTAAAAAAAAATGAATTTATTAACGTTTCGAAGCCCAAATCGGGTTTCTTTGTCAAAATACAAAATACTACTAAAATAAACAAAAATGTTGTTGCTAAGTAAAAAATTCTTCTAATAATTTATTTAATCTGACTCATTTATATGGGCAATTCAGACGTATATTATACATTTTAAAGTAGAAGACTTTAAAATTATATCGTCAATATTTATGAGTTGCGTTCCTGGGACGACTTTACTAAAAGATAGTTCATTCGATTACATGAAATCAATCCCAACTCAAGAATATCCGTCGCAAAAAAATCATAGCATGTGATCTGTCTTTAAAAAGACAACCAAATGTAACGATGACAGTAAAATTCTCACGTTAGAGATTTCATAGTAAATCACGAGGGAAAACCAGGAAAAAACCTCGTGATACTATCCCGACATTGTAAGTATTTGGTCTTACATTTAATTTACCTTCAAAAAACTAATATCAAATTCTGACTCTAATATGTAGTATACAATAAGTAATACTAAAATATAAAATTTGTACTAACTCGATATGTTATTGACTTACTAATCGTGGTATTTTCTTTCTATTGACTTCCTCTTTCAGTATGGGTAACCACATCCTACTGAAAGAGGAAGTCAATAGAAAGAAAATACCACGATCTGTAAGTCAATAACATATCGAGTTAGTACAAATTTTATATTTTAGTATTACTTATTGTATATCTATGTATTATTAATATTATTTATAATTTAAACATATTAGAGTCAGACTTTGATATTAGTTTTTTGAAGGTAAATTAAATGTAAAACCAAATACTTACGATGTCGGGATAGTATCACGAGGTTTTTTCCTGGTTTTCCCTCGTGATTTACTATGAAATCTCTAACGCGAGAATTTTACTGTCATCGTTGCATTTGGTTGTCTTTTTAAAGACAGATCACATGCTATGATTTTTTTGCGACGGATATTCTTGAGTTGGGATTGATTTCATGTAATCGAATTTCACTATCTTTTAGTAAAGTCGTCACAGGAACGCAACTCATAAATATTGGCGATATCATTTTAAAGTCTTCTAGTTTAAAATGTATAATATACGTCTGAATTGCCAATATAAATGAGTCAGATTAAATAAACTATTAGAAGAATTTTTTTACTTAGCAACAACATTTTTGTTTGTGTTAGTAGTATTTTGTATTTTGACAACGGACCCGATTTGGGCATCGAATTCATTTTTTTTTAGTAAAATTGTGGCTTATTTCCCATAGAAAATACTTAAAGATAATTTTAGGAAAAACCCCTAATCTTTCCCCTCGCCTGGCAAGGTCTTATGCTCTTCAGAATCGCCTGTCATTGTACACATTTCTTCTAAATGACTTACTCAAACACATACTTAAATTTAAACTTTACAGGAGAAAGTTTATTTTACCCCCTAAATTTGCACTTTTCGATTCACCTGGTAGATACACGTGCACGGCTGATGCCTGCCAGGTCATGGTTTTTAGCCTTGTTGTACTATGAATTATCACTAGAAAAATTTCTAGCCTTACAGGACGACCGTTAGTCGGAGGGTTCACTAGCTCTTAGACTAAAAGTGGAATTATTTGACAGTAGTCATAAAATATTTATTTGCAAGACGGACACGGAGCTTCGCCAGTAGCAGGGTCGAGGTTGATAAATCTTACGCAGTATAATGGTAATTGGAAGACCAGGAAAACGATGGAATGACGACTTACTGGAGTCACATTGAAAAACGGACAGAGTCATGTCTACAAAAAGAGAAGCAAAAGAAGACTCAGTGGCGGATCCAAAGGAGGGGGTCACGGGGTCATGACTCCCCCCAAACCCCCAAACGAAAATAAATATCAATTCAATAATCCTAAAAAGAAATAAAATCCGAGAGCTGTCAAAAAAAAATAGGCCCAAAAATAGGCCAAAAAATAATTGAAAACCCACTTATCCTAGGGGTGGTAAGACTAAGTGACTTTGCATCAGAGAAAAGTAATTAAATCACCCTCAAGATCCATGAGCACCCCCCCCCCCCCAAATTTCTGGATCCGCCACTGAGCAGACTTTCTAGTCCATGTTATTTTATGAAATATAATATTGTTGTTCTGAAGCTATTTCCTTGTGGCACTTTTACGATTAACCTTATATGGGAAATAAGCCACAATTTAAATGAAAAAATAATTGTATTAACGTTTCGACGCTCAAATCGGGGGCCGTTGTCAAAATACAAAATATTACTGATTTATTTATATGATAAGTAATATTTTGTATTTTGACAACGGCACCCGATTTGGGCGTCGAAACGTTAATAAAATTATTTTTTCATTTAAATTGTGGCTTATTTCCCATATAAATGATTAAATATAATATTGTTAATAATAAAATAAATTGATTGTAGGTACTTACTATTGTGTTTTAAAATAGAGTTGAACAAATGTTCGATCTGCGAATTTTGAGCTTTGTCATATCCATTTCCTGTTTCTTGACCAGGAGGACCAAATATTGCAAAACCAATTTTCTTCTTCAAGAGATCATGTTCGTCAAAAGCGAAACTATCGTAGTCTCTATCGCCAAGTCTGTCTGCCATAATTTTTTGAAAAGCTTCCGAAGTCATTTCGTTGCTCTGTGAAGAACCGTCTAATCCATTTGCTAACATGCGATCGACAATTAAATAGTCGCGACAATTTTGTAGACATAATAAAAATGAATCACGGCTCGAATCTACTTCGTCTCCAATTAAAAATGAAAGAATATTGGGGAAGCCATTTATATTTTGAATAATAACTGCTGCGCATGCTTCAGACTGAATCAATGCAGATAGATTACCGAAGTTAGCATCTTCTACAGCTTTACAAAGCGCCGAGTGATAAGCTCTGTTTTCTACATCCCATCCAATAATACAAAAGTAGTCATTTAAAATTTTTGAAATTTCTTCGTCTCGCAAATATCTTGTCAAAAATGTAGTTGAAAATTCCTCCCTCGAATTGTGCATATATAACACTACAAACTTTCGCTAAAAACAGTAAAAATAAAAATAATAAAACAAGAATATAGTTGTGTAGTATAGAGAGTGAGAAACATGATACAGACATCTGTCATTTGTCAAAGCGTTACCTTGAAAACCTGCGATATTACTTGAAAATTAATTAGAAAACTAAATTAGAACTACGTTTATTAGTCCAATAGTGACCAATAGTGAGAGATTTGACCTCTAAAAATCATACGAACAATTTGAATTTTGCCGCGAATGTCAATTTTGGAACCTCAAATAAGATGAACCAACAACTATAATATAGTCCTTGGGCCCACATATAAAATTATTATTTATGACCACACCGTCGAAAATTTTTGTACTTAATATTTGGGTGGAGTCGTGTTGAGTGAATCGCTAAAAACCTCCTAGTTACATTCTGTGTCATACAGGCTACTTTAGGTCAATGTCAATTGTCATGTCAAGAAGATAGAAGTTATGAATTATATTTTGTATATGAAAGATGTAAATGTAAAGAGTTTGATTTAAATAAATGTAGTAAATAGGAAGAAACTATTATTTGCTCCAGCTAATCCCAAGGGAAAATACTACAGATATCAAAAGGTTATGTGCCCAAGACGCTGATGACAAAAATAAAAGAAGGAATAAAAAAGTTTTGAGGTTATCCATCCAGAAACGTGACAATGAATAGTAAATCATATAATATTGAACTATTATCAAACGATAATTATCTTAATTGGAAGTTCCGAATGGAGATGATATTAGCAGAAGCTGGAGTGACTGATTATATTGAAAAATGTATAGTTGCAGAAGATAACACCCTGACAGAAACTCAGAAGAAATCACACAAAAGCAATGATAACAAAGCAAAGTCTATAATAGTTCAGTGTGTTTCTGATGTACATTTAGAAGTATTGCGAGAACAGAAGACGGCGCCCAAGTAGCAATTTGTCGACGCGACAACGTTATCTACCGCGTGGCAATGTTTTCTTACAACGTTGTTATTGCCTAGAAGACGACCCTATTCTGCACTGATTTGGTGGACGATTTTTGAGTTGTCTTAACGTTGCCTAGGCAACCTCCTGTTTAAGCAACATCGTTTCGTACGCGTCACATAAGACAACTGAAGCGACTATAAAAAGCACCTGCGCGTGCAATGGTTGCTCAAGGAGTCAGACTAGTTATGTTTTTTTACCTATATTTTTAACACCTGTATGGTGAATGCGAAAACCAAAAAGTAAACTGTTTTGACATCGTATTCGGTATTTAAATTTATATAAATACATAAAAGACTTATTACCTGCTATGAAATTTATAAACGCATCTCAGATTACCGTCAAATATGGATATTTCACCTTTAAAAAACACACGCGCTCCTTTTTTTATGACATTTTTGACAAAAAATATGCAAATTTAAAAAATCAAATTTTAATATAAAAGTCAAAATTTATGTTAAAGATGTTCTGTATAAATTTAATGTATTTATGGTGCTTTTAAAGATATCAGAAAATGCCTGCATTTTTTATATTCTGTGTTTTCATTTTCTTTACATCCCAAAAATCTCAAGTAAAACCAAAATGGCGCATTAAACAATATTACCAATATTACTAAAAAAATACCTTATCACCAACCTTAGACGGATAAGACAACTTAGAAGTCCAATCGCCAACCAAACCCAGCTGCGCCGACTATCAAAACCATTTTAGAACGCACCCTCTTATTGGGTGACAGAGGTCATGTGACCAGTGTCAAAAGTGTACCTATCATTCTCATTAACAGCGTTGCCACATTTAGTAGATTTCTACTTTTTTGGTAGATTTTTGATATTTTTTTTAAAAATTCTATAGTTTATTTTTTAACCCGGAGGAGTAAACTTAAAAGGCAGATTCACGCCTAAGAAAGTCACTAGAATAATAATCAAATACATCTTCTTTTTTGGTTGATCGTGTCGGCCCTCAACGGTAATCCATGAATATTATATTATACTAATACGTCGCTAAAGAGTTCTAAAAACGACTGCTTTTTATATAAAAGCAGACTAACAATCTAAAAATTAAAGGAATAACACAGATAACACAAAAAATCGCCGGTATATCTTAACTAACCTATGAAATTCCACTAGGGTCAAAATTTGATAAATGTCATTAGTGTCAAAATTTTATAAGAGTGGAGTAAACTTGCCTGCAGTTGGACCAATTACAAACAAGCATTACAGCGCGGTAAATTTGAATCACTCCTCTTGGTTAAAAACAAACCATTAGTAGGCAATATTTTTTAGTAGATTTTTGGTATATTTCAACAGAATTTGATCCATTTTTTTCGAATCATGAGGAAACTATAATAAGTATTTTTGAAAAATTTAAACGCAGAATGAAAGACTGCATTATTTAGAAAAACCAAAACGTTTCTTTTGAACGAGATATTTGGAATTAAAAGTCACACTAAATTTTTTCTTTTTTTCACCCCTGTAACTTATTAAAATAAACATTATAGAAGTTTTCAGGGACTTTCGGTCCTCGGTAATAACGTAATCTTTCTTTGTGCGTTTAAATTTTTCAAAAATACTTATTAGTTTTCTAAGGATTCGCAAAAAATGAAAACATTTAAAATACATTGAACATTTTAACAGACGACATTTTGCGCCTATCCCCTTAAGTTAGCTGTTGTTTTTATTATAAAAAATCCCAAATATATCCCAAAAATCCTTAAGTATATTTTAGTTTTTGATTTAGTAGACTTTAGCTAAAAAATGGTAATTACCAGTTGGTGGTTTGGAATAATTAGGTTTCCAATTTTGTGGAATTCCTCTTGGGACATTTAGGACGGATGTGCATATCACTTTATTACTGTATATTTACATGGCCTAAAAAGAATCTACTGATTTTGTGAAAACAAAGCTACAGTTGAGTCCGCGAGTCTTTACCCGTGCGTCATCATTTAAAGCATACGAAATAAGTCGGAAATCTATTTCACGCAACAACAAGTGACAGAAAGTGGCTGCTGTTCCGATTACGGGTTTTATTATAAAATTTGACGTTATCAAATATATAGAATGTCAAATGTAAGTTTTGCTTCAAAATTTTTGTGCAGAATTACAGCTATGTTTGAAGTAGCTTAATAAATTTTTTATTATTATTGAGTAATAAATAAATAAACAATTTATAAAAAAATTCAATAACATATTTTATTTTTGTTATTTTATTCACTTTGACGGAAATCTAAACACAATCATTTCTTTACTGTGTGAATGACGTTAGCTTTGTATGTTTTAAATATTAATTGCCAAAATATAATTATTTACCTTAAAAGTTCAAAGCCCAATATAAAATTAGTTGTGAAAACAACTGTTTGTGTAATATAAAGAAACTTCAAAACGCAAAAATTCGACAAAAACCGCAAAAAATTCAACTGACTGACAGCCATAAAAGTAAACAAAGCAGAAACGTCAAACAAATTGTGCTTAAAATATGAAAACGTACCGAATCGTCTTTTTTTGTACCTATCTCTTTTCAATGCACTGAGTCTAGATGGTTCATAAAAATAACATGTGTTTTTACTTAATAACAAACGGTAGCTGGTTTGTCATGAGTTTCATGCGTGGAAGAGAATGATGTTAGATAAAAAGTATATGTGTTTTATCTCGCCAGGTATTAATGACGCACGGGTAAAGACTCGCGGACTCAACTGTACTGAAAGAGTAAAAACTGACCTGGCAACCCTGTCTACGAAAGCTGATACAAAGATTATCAAATCTCAAATCTACTGATAAAACAATGGAATGGAAACCAGCTATTAAAAAAACAAATAAACAGGTTGTTAAGTAAATTATTTTTCTCCTAGTTGCCGCAAACGTGTCACACCTCTAGAACAACAGAAGGGTCGTGACGTGACAGATAACTACTCAAGTACAACTACAGAGTCGGCCAGGGCGTAAATTAGTTTAGCATTATAACATTTTTAACTCGTTGTGATTGTTGAAAAAACTGAACCACCCTGAACTGTGATATTATGTAGTTGTCACAATCATTGTGACACAATGGTAATAGATTAGTTGCCCGTATAACTAAAGGTTGTAACATCGTAATGTCAGTCGGGGTAGGGGACGTTGGCCGAAACAACTGAAAATGCTCTCAGGCAACGTTGTATACAGTGCATTTGTTTGTACTGACAACCAATGCGTCGAAAAATTGCTACTTGGGCGTATGGTATGTGGAATGTTTTAAAACAAAAGTTTGAAAAGAAAGGGCTGCATGGGCAATTATATCAGGATTAAGGTGGTATGACACAATGTTAAAATTTATATAGTTTTTAGGTACAGTTACCGTCACTATTTCAAAACCAATCTTCAACTTAGGGGTATGTACGTGAACTGTAGACTTTCTATTTTAATAGTATCTAGTTAAAATTTCCAAAGAAAGCAGTATATTTTTTATAACTGTACATAAAGGAGTCCATGTCATAACTTACTTAGTAACTTGCTATAAAAATTCGTTTTGCATAATAATTTTTGAACTTGGGTGGAAAATAACTACCAGAAACGATTAACTATGCAAAAAGCTTTATTTTAAACAAAATTTCATTGTCCATACTGCCATAATTTTTAAATTAACTGTACCTAAAAGTAAAAATTTTAGTTAAAAGCTGCAATCTGGGGATTTTGTTGAAATTACAGCAATAAGTTGGCATTTTTCTAGTGATAAATTAGTTCCGCTGTCACTTAATAGATGAGAAGATGAGTTCACGTGTCATTTAGTAGATGGCAGCAGTGATGTATTAAATGGAGACAGATGCGCGTTTGCCGGATTTTAAGAAAATCTACAAACAATTGAAAACGAGTTTTGTAACCAGGGAAATACGATGAATCACGCGGTTTTGTTTAGAAAAGTGGCCCCACCCCCTCCCAGTACGCATTTTGGACCTTGTTTGACTTTCACTTTCAATCATGATTGTATAACGTCACAGTGTCTTAACAATACAAATATACATTTTTTATGCTTGAAACCGTGACGTTATACGAATGGTTGAAAGTTAAACGAGGTTCAAAATGACTCAAAGTGTTTACTGGGGGATTATACTAGTTTTGACATAATACATAAATAACATAAGTAAGCTCTAGTATGTTATGTGGGGCGGATCTAAAAACAATTTCAGTTTTATTCACTTTCTGGCAAATTTAATTTTTATAGGGCCGCAAATAATGCATTGTTCGGATACAATTAGCGTCTCTTTGTAAAGACGATGACGTCGACATTTTTACACACATTACACATGCCAATGGCCATTAGTATTTGTTGAGGCATTATCCTAATAAAAAAATTGTAGACAAAACAATATTGTATAATCATTGATTAATTTATGTCAAATATTTCCGTAAGTGAAAAAAAATATTGAAATTTACTGGAGTAATAATTAGATAAACCGATATGCAGACGATACAGTTGTGGTTGCTAGCAGTATCGACAGGCCTGTCATACCCGGGTACCTACAAAGAGCGAGTGAAAAAAGAGATTTTAACCATCAACATAAATAAAACAAAAATGGATACTGGTGAGCAAAACTCAAAAACCTGCCAGACAATTGAAAATAAAAAACCAATTCAACACGTAGAAGTATATGTATACCTTGGAACAGTCGTCAACTAGAAATGGGATCAAACAACCGAAATACGATGTAGAATTGAAAAGGCCAGAGCTACATTTAACATGAGAAATATATTCAATCATTGCGACATATCTGTCCCACTAAAAATACGGCTGCTAAAATGCTATGTATTTCCAGTCTTGTTGTATGGAGCAGAGACCTGGACAATAACGGAAACATTATCGAAAAGGCTAGAGGTATTCGAAATGTGGGTGTACCGACTTATCCTCAAAATGTCCTGGACGACTCACACTACCAACGTAGAGGTATTGCGCTGAGGAGAAAACAAAAATGAGAAATCTGTTTCACAATAGAAACGGAAACCTGAATACCTCGATCATATTATGAGACATGATAAATATCGTATACTGCCACTGACAATACAGAGTAAAATAGAGAGCAAACGTGGACCCAGAAGAAGAAGACACTCATGGCTTCAAAACTTACGCCAATAGTTTGGACTAACGTGCCAATGTCCGCAACGGACGAGGCACATGAAGAAGAAGAAGAAGAATTTAAAATGAGATATTCTTCTTCTCACGGTGCTTATTCGTTCCGAATGTTGGCGATCAGCATGGCTATCCTAACTTTGCATGCTGCTATTCGGAATAGTCTGTTTGTCGATGTAGGTATTGAACCAGTTTCTCAGATATATTCTTCTTCTCCCTGGTCCTCTCTTCCCAATACCTTGCCCTGAAGAATGAGTAGCGGCAATCTCTATTCATTCCTCATAACATGGCCAAGATATTCTACTTTGCGCTCTTTGATAATAATGTGTGTTAATAATCTCGCATTCCTTGCCCATTCTACGTAAGACCTCAACAAATTCTTAAAATGCGACTGTAATACCACATCTTGAATGCCTTGAGTTTTCTTAAAGAAGTTTCGGAAAGAGTCCAGGCTTCTACTCAGTATAATAATCTAGAAAATACATAGGATCTGATAATAGAAATTTTGGTGCCACTTCGGTATGCGGTCTACCGTCTAATATGTGGTCTACGGCAATTTAGCTGATTCGGCATGCGGTCTACGTACAAAAACAAATTAGAGAAACTATTACAAACATTACTATTTTATTATTACTAACAGCTTCACTGTTCAATTGGTAATTATACAAAGAGTCTACATTCTACCACATCCAATACTATTTTAATATTAAATATCATGCAACCGCATAAATATCGGTTTTTGCCTGAAAGGAGGAAGACCTAACCCTTCGGTCCAAACCCAACTTACGGGTATAGAGTGAGAGAACCGCAGGGCAGGAGGTATTTGACCGCTGCGCGCAATCACAACCCACCCTTTTTATTATCACTAAACGGTCTTTTCAGCGTTTTAAATTAACACTCAAGGCCCATTCCGTTGATTCAAGTTTATATAGGCAACCCAAATTACACGCCGCTAATCCTCGGTTCGGGATTTAGACTGAATAACACGTGAAGTGTGAAGTAAAGCACAAGTATGACAAGTAAAGTAAAGTATAAATATAAATAATAAATAAAAAGTTTGTAATAGTTTCTCTAATTTGTTTTTGTACGTAGACCGCATGCCGAATCAGCTAAACTGCCGTAGATCGCATATCAGACGGTAGACCGCATACAAACTAGAAACTCTGCCGTAGACCGCATACCGAAGTAGCACCGAAATTTTGTTAACAAGTGGTAAATGTGACTTCTGAAACGAGACTTCATCATTATGAACGCTGATCTCGCTTTTCCTATGCGTTGTTTTATTTCACTAGAGTGGTCTCATTGACTGTTTATGTAGGTACCAAGGTATGTGTAGCTGTCCACTCTGTCAATTGGTTGTTGGTTAACCAAAAGCCGTGTATGTAATATATTTCGCTCTTAATGACTACCATTACTTTCTTTTTTTTTTCGTATTGAAATTCCATGTTCACTACTTATGTCTTATATGCGCGACATTATTCTTTGCAAATCATCTAGGCTATCTGCAAAAACTACTGCGTCATCAGCATATCTGATGTTGTTTAGATCTATCATCTAATCCAGTTTCCTCCAAGATAATTTATGAGTATGTGCAGCTTATCATGTTGTACTCTATCAAATGCCTTTTTATAGTCGATAAAACAAATATATAGCACTTAGACAGTCAATAGAGCCTCTCGGGTGCCTAAGGGCAAGGCATTGCGGAATCAAATCTTTGTCCGTGATACTTGTTCTTCGCATTTTTTATATAGTTATTCTGCAGTATATTACTTTTAAAAATGTTTTAAGTAAGTGGTTCATTAGGCTAATTATTATTCTGCCTCGCATGTTGAAATGAGAAATGAAATGAAAATGTGAAATTTTCCGAGGAAAAAACTTTCCCTGTTGAAAAAACATTCAATATGAAAAAAGTTATTGTAGTGACTCTGTTTTTCAATTGACTTACGTATTTTACATTTATTAAAAATACTAATTTTATACTCGATCTTCATTCTGAGAATTAGCATAATTCTTTTTTGGTCATTTAGATAGGCACTTACTTGTATTTCAAATAATTGCAAATTTCTTTAGTTTGAAATAAATCCTTTTGAGCAGGTAAAGAATTACGAATTGCCGTATAATACAATATTAAATAATAAACTATATCCAAATGAATGAACGTTTAGTATCTATTAATGAGAATTTACCCTAGGCAGGTAAAGAAAGGATTAACAACTGTCCTCTGTAAATACAAAGTACGATTAAGATCGAGATGTGCCGAGCCTAAGTTGCAATACATGGCATCAATGCGGTGTCGTTCAGAGAACTAAATTTAATAATAAAATATATGTACGTGCTGCCATCTATTCAAAGAACTGTTAAACGTTAGTTTAAAAATTGGCCACCTATTTTGACCATAGCGTACTAATACCCCCTTAAGGAAATTACTTACCATAAAATTAAAAGAAGGCGAATCTCTGCAACAGTTTTTAACCCAATTTGAAGATATTTTAAGACAACTAAAATCATCCGGAGTGGAGATTGCAGAAAAAGACTTAATATGTAATCTACTAATGGCACTCCCGAAGTCTTATGAAACAGTTATCACAGTTATTGAAAATCTAGCAGATGCCCACTTAACATATGAAAATGTGAAGCAGAAATTACAGGGCGAAGAAGAAAAAAGACAGCTAGGAAGTAAGAGTTATGAACCAGTTGAAAATCAGGCAGCGTTTAGTACTATGAATGTAATTTGTTACAAATGTGGATTCCCCGGACACATTAAGAAGTTCTGTACAAATACACAGAATGAAAATACCAGAACTCAATCAAATTATGACGACCAAAATTATAGAAGAAACCATCAACCTGCCATGACACAAAACTATCAAGGTATGCAAAGAAATCAAAATAATTCTAGAGGGTACAATCACAGAGGAAGCTACAGAAGAGGTTATAATAATTCTAGAGGGTACAATCACAGAAGTAAATATAGAGCAGGAAGTAGTAATTTTACAGAACAGCGACCATTAGAAGAACAAGTAGATGAAGTGTGTGGGGAAGTAAGTAAGGTATCCTTTTTGACCAAAAGCATGTATGACACTGAGTTAGAACATACTAATTTTAATTCTGTCACCTTTTTTATTGATTCTGGCTGTACTGACCATCTTGTAAATAATAAAGAAGTTTTTTCAGATATAATTATGCTAAAAGAACCCATTAAAATAGCAATTGCAAAGAATGATAACTTTTTATTAGCTACTGGGGTAGGAAATATAAATGTAATAAGTCATGTTAAAAATAACAGAATTAAATGTGTAATTAAAAATGTATTATATGTTCCTAATTTAAGAAAAAATCTATTAAGTGTAAAAAGATTGGAAATGTCTGGAATGAAAGTAATTTTTGTAGATGGTATAGTTAATTGGGTTCTAGTTTACTGAATGGGTAGACGGATTACGGATATGAAATTACATTTGAGATTGATAAACATGAATGTCAAAATGTGGTTACTGAAAATAATGAATTTTTACAATGGCATAAGCGATTTGCACATATAAATTTTTCAGATCTTAAAAGTTTAATAAAAAACAAAATAGTAAATGGCATAGAAAATGTTCGAATATCAAATATTGAGTTTTGTGAACCTTGTGTAGAAGGGAAAATATCAAAAAGGCCATTTGGTACTAGAACTAAAAGTACGAGGTTATTAGAAATAATATGTAGTGACGTGTGTGGCCCCATTTCTCCAATTTGTCATGACGGTAGTAAGTATTTTGTTACGTTCATTGATGATTTTTCAAATTTTACTGCAGTATATATGATAAAACAAAAGAATGAAGTTTTCCAAAAATTTGTAGAATTCTATAATATGACAAAAGCAAAATTTGGCTTTGGAATTTTAAAATTGAGGTGCGACAATGGAGGTGAATATGTATCGGGAGAATTACGGAAATTTTGTGTAGATAATGGAGTTGTTTTAGACTATACTACACCATATACGCCACAACAAAATGGCAAAGCTGAAAGGAAAAATAGAACATTGGTAGAACGGGCTAGAGCAATTATTTCAGAATCAGGGGTACCAAAACAATTATGGGGAGAAGCAATATGGTATTCAAATTATGTAATAAATAGATGTACAGCTAATACATTAAATGAAAATAAAACACCTGCTGAAATTTGGGACAACAAGAAAGTTAATGTAAGTAATCTTAGAGTATTTGGAAGTTTGGCATACAGTCATGTAAGAAAAGAAGAAAGAGGTAAGTTTGACTCGAAAGCAAATAAATGTATAATGATAGGATATGCTCCAACAGGATATAGATTATGGGATATTGAAAAGAAAAAGGTTATTGTATCTAGGGATGTCATTTTTAAGGAAAATTGTTTTGTTTATGGTAAAAGTAAAACAGAAGTTGAAGTCGAGGGAGAAATGTTGGAAGATGAATTAAATGAATCTGAGAATTCAGTAAATAACAAAGTTGAAAGTTTTGAGGAGAATGAGAACATGCATAAAAGGTATAGTGAAACTGAGAATAACCGAGAAAGCAGACACCAGGTGAAACCTCATCCAAAATATGACGATTATGAGCTTTATATGGCATTTGATGCAATGAGATTTATTGATGATGTTCCTGAGAACTTTAATGATCTAATAGGACAGATAAAATACAATGGGAACTGGCTATAAAAAGGGAACTCGATTCCATAGAAAAAAATAAAACTTGGTTAGTAATGGATAGGCCAAATGACAAAATATTAGATACCAAGTGGGTATTTAATTACAAGATGAATGAAGAGAAAGAGGAGGATAAATATAAAGCTAGGTTAGTAGTCAGGGGCTTTGCACAAGAAAATTTAGACTATAATGAGATATATTCACCAGTGGCGAGGTTAACAACTATCAGGGCATTATTAAGTATCGGAAATCAATATGGTTATCATTTCAGACAGTTAGATGTTAAGACAGCATTTTTAAATGCAAAATTAAATGAGGATATTTACATTTATCCACCTGATGGATTTTTTACTAAGAATAATCAAGAAGTGTTGGAATAATGAAATAAATAATTATTTGATTGAATTAGGGTTTAATAGATCTATAATTGTTTGATAGATCTATATATATATATATATATATCTATAATTTAATAGATCTATAATCTATAATGAATGATCATTGTTTGTATGTATTAACTGACCAAAATACTAAAATATATTTACTGATATATGTTGATGACATAATGATAGTAGGATCAGACTTAACAAAAATTAATGAAGTTGTGAGCAAACTAATAAATAAATTTGAAATAAAGGACAAGGGGAAGCTTAAAAATTTTTTGGGAATTGAAATAGAATATAAAAGAGATATTGGAATTTTAAAAATAAATCAGTCAAAATACATTGATAAAATTCTTAATAAGTTCAACATGATAGAATGTAAGGGTTGTAATTTACCAATTGACCCAAAATTAAAAATCGTCTTATCTAATAATGATACCTTAACAACCAAGCCAATTAGACAGCTTATAGGTTCTATTATGTATTTAATGTTAGGATCTCGTCCTGATATTTGTTATGCATTAAATTTCTTTAGTAGATATCAAGATAAAGCAACAGATGAAGTTTGGGTATATTTAAAAAGGGTATTGAGATATTTAAAGAAAACACAACATGTGGGATTAGAATTTAAACGGCAACACGATGAAAGTCTAATTTGCTTTGTGGATGCTGATTGGGGAAATGATGTAAATGACCGGAAATCTATTACTGGGTATTTGTTCAAGCTATTTGGGAATACTATACATTGGGTTACTAAAAAGCAAAACTGTGTAACACTATCTACAACTGAAGCCGAGCTAGTTTCTTTATGTAGTGCTGTGAGTGAGGGCATTTGGTTAAAGAAATTGATGATGGATTTTGGAATTCATTTTAATAAAATAACTTACTTAGAAGATGATCAGGGATGCATTGCTCTTATTAAAAATCCAGAGAACAATCGTAGGGTTAAGCACATCGATTTAAAATATCATTTTGTAAATGAACAGTTTAAGAAAAATGAGATAGACTTGAAGTATGTTGATACAAAATGTCAGGAAGCCGATATTCTAACTAAAGGTTTACCATATATATCATTCTCAAATTTAAAATTGAATTTAGGTCTTAGAGATTTTTAGCGAGGGAGGGTGTTGAGTGAATCGCTAAAAACCTCCTAGTTACATTCTGTGTCATACAGGCTACTTTAGGTCAATGTCAATTGTCATGTCAAGAAGATAGAAGTTATGAATTATATTTTGTATATGAAAGATGTAAATGTAAAGAGTTTGATTTAAATAAATGTAGTAAATAGGAAGAAACTATTATTTGCTCCAGCTAATCCCAAGGGAAAATACTACAGATATCAAAAAGTCGCACAAATTTGGAGCTTGGCGCATTATGGTAGTGGGGCGTTTGTCTATCAAATCGTCACGAAGTTGTCAATTTTATACAAGAAACAAATTTATAACCACATTATTCATTTTATTTTATTCAATGGTTTTTATCATATAAACAGCGAAAACAATTTTGTTGGACAAAAATATTGGGCCATATGACGCGTCGGACACGCTAAATATGTAAAATTTATGAAAATAATAAATTTATTACCACATAGCTAATTTTAACAGAATCTACCCTAAACCCTCTTTACAATAATGTGGTAACCTTGTCGGACAAGTTTTCACGGGGCTTATGCGCAGTCGGATGCGCCGAAGATGTCAATTTCCTGGAATTTTTTTATTTACAGCCATTTTTTCGACAAAAATAGGAGGTTATAAGTACATAATTATATTCTAAATCAAAAAATCTAAGTGTCCGACAAAAATATTGGGGCAAATCGACAGTGGGACAAAAAATTTAATTTTTATTAGTAAACTATACTTTTAAACTATGCTGGGTTCGTGCATCCCTTATCTTCACAACCATTTTTCCGACAAAAATAATAGGTTACAAGTAATTATATTCTTAAACAAAAAATGTAATTGTCTGACAAAAATGTTGGGGCAAACGAACAGAAAACTTAATTCTTTTAGGTTATCGACGTCCTAAAGAGGAGGCATTGTCAAAAAATTTTTAAAACAGTTTTTCTCGGTTATTTTTGAATAGATTTAGCTGAAAATTGGTACACAAACTAAGTACAATATTTAAAAGGGCGTGAGGTAGAGTTGTACCCAAAATTTTTCGCAAAGAAGCAAAATTTTGATCTGAAAATTTGTGTACATACTCCTTTAACAATGACAAACATCGTGCTGTAGTTTTTTCTCGAATTTTCAAAACAAATTTCCGACAAGGGGAAAAATTTCGGAAAAACTTTTGAAAATATTGGACCCATTATTTTTGTCCTACAAGTGATCCAATATGCATTACACATGTAAAAAAACAGTACAAAATAAAAATGACATCTGTGGTAATAAATAAAAAAATCTAGGAAATTGACATCTTCGGCGCATCCGACTGCGCATATGCCCCGTGAAAATTGTCCGACAAGGTTACCACATTATTGTAAAAAGGTTTTATGGTAGATTTTGTTAAAATTAGCCATGTGGTAATAATTTACTATTTTCATAAATTTTACATATTTAGCATGTCCGACGAGTCATATGGCCCAATATTTTTGTCCGACAAAATTGTTTTCGCTGTTTATATGATAAAAACCATTGATTAAAATAAAATGACCAATGTGGTTATAAATTTTTTTCTTGTATAAAATTGACAACTTCATGACAGCTTGACAGACAAACGCCCCACTACCATAATGCGCCAAGCTCCAAATTTGTCCGACTCCACCCAAATAACAAGTACAAAAAGTTTCGACGGTGTGGTCATAAATAATAATTTTATATGTGGGCCTAAGGACTAATAGATAAGAACGCGCATCGGAGAAGCTTCAGACCAAAAAAATCTTGGAGTTGAGACCGACAGCGGATAGACGAAACCCGGGAAGACCACCCACAAGATGGACTGATGCCATAAAGAGGATTTGTACCGGATTGCAGCAGCGCAAGATAGTTCTGAGTGAAAGTTTTTCGAGGAGGCTTCGAAAGCCTCCTCGAAAGGCAGCAGTGGACGACTATGGACTGATGATGATCGGAGAAGCTAGATCCAACTTCAACCTCCAAATGGGAGCCTTTTTCAAGAGCCACAATCTCTCGCTTGGTATAAAAGTAAGTATACTACGATGCTACGTCTTCTCTGTCTCTACTTTTTTACGGTGCTGAATCGTGGACCTTGAACGAAGATATGTGCAGAAAATTGGAAGCATTTGCGATGTGGCTATATCGGAGAATACTTAATATCCCGTACTGACCACTATCAAATCTCGAAAGCTACAATACTTACAACACATTATGCGAAATGAATCCAGATATGCCCTCATACAAGCCATCCTACCAGGAAAAATATTTGGAAAGCGGGGTCACAGCATAGAGAACGCAACAGCAGTGACACACTAGAAGGCGGGAAAAGTTCGCGCACTATTACTGCGCAGATCGTAGGGCATTTTTCGCGTAGTACCAGACAGTGTAGAAAACCGACAGAGTTGCCGATTTGTACATAATTATCAGATTTATTTACCTTTTATGACATTCTGATAATAAATATTTTTTAACAAAATTTTATACGTATGCCTGTGGGAATTATGTCAATAATTGGGACATAACACAAAATATTGACGATGAATGGCAATTGTATTGTTAATCTTTTGCAGAAATTCCAGAAAATATTCAAAAAGAATCTCTTACGGGTAGGTAATAAAGTTAGTGCAATAACTGATACTGCAGCAATGCAAAAATAAAAAAATCACTTTTTCTTAGATATCGTTGTCTGTCGACGTTTAAATGCGATCTGTGAGCAAATATTAAATTAGTGTTAGCAAAAGTGAAGGAGTAAAAGAATGTTACTCCTTTCAAACAGACAAAAAATGTTAAATTCTTTTAATCACATAAGGTCTTCATTTTCACAAGATAGGATGAGAAAATTTTATTTGAAAGCGTTCCTGATGTAGTTTTATTATAGTATAATATTATATTACATAAAATTTTGTTACAAGTATTTTTGAATTAACAAGTTAAATAAAATAACTTTTTTCTTAATTTATTTTTAGTCCATTGAAATGTTACATTTAGTGTGTATTTCTTAGAGGAGTCAATTTTATTTTTTTAATGTGTAGGGCAGGGGTTCCCAAACTTTTTTGTACCACGCCCCCTTTTGTTGAAATGAAAGTTTCTCGCGCCCCCCCCCCCACCCCTTAACAATAAATTGTATATGCCTGGGAACAAAACAAAATCAAATAAGTGTTACATAAAAAACAAAACATTTATTTATATATACATACTGCCATAAAATACAACAATATCAGTTTTAATAAAATACAAAAATTATTAATAAAAGAAAAAATAGATTAGGTTGGTTAATGAGATGGATGGGCTTGCATTTTCTTTACTAGTATGCCTATTCTTGGCTGAGTTTTAGTAAGTGCACAACGCAAGTCACTAGCAGCATCAAGTTTATTTCGATACTTTGTTTTAATTGCCACAAGTGTTGAAAATGCTTTTTCGCACAAATAGGTACTTGAAAAAGGCAAATATAAACGAAGAGCTTCCCGTGATACACTAGGATACACTTTGAAATATTTTAACCAAAATGAAGGTTTGTCCATTATATCAAAGTTGTATTTTGCAGAGGAATCATGTTTTATTTGCAAAGCATCTTCTTGAAGTGATTCAGGCAAGGAGTCTATGTTGACATGGAATGGGTCGGTTGACATTCTAAAAAAAAAACTATCATCACAAGTGTTTGGAAAGTATTTCTGGAACTCTGCAATTAGGCTCTCCAAATGGTTTGATATTCGGATTTTCAAACTTGATCCTTCATAAATATCTCTGAAGCGTGTTTCTTCTGACATTGACTCTACTTTAGGAAAACTCGAATAATTGCAGGGGTTTGCTGACATTTTACGCCTCCAAAGTTGCAGTTTCTCAATATACATATTAATCGCATCACGATGAGTAACTATATTTGAGTCTCCACCCTGCAGTTTTAAGTTAAGGCTGTTCAACGAGTCAAAGATGTCTGACAAATAAGCCAATATTACTTGGGTACAACTTTTTTTGAAGGCCACGCTTAGTTCATTTTGCTTTTGCTGTTCCAAGAAGGTGATTACTTCATCTCCAAGGTCAAATAATCTTGCTAACATGTTTCCTTTTGAGAGCCATCGTACTTCTGTATGAAATAGCAGTGTTTTGTGATCACTTCCTAAATCTTCACAAAGAGATTTAAACAGTCGAGTATTCAACGCACTGTTTTTTATGTAATTCACTACTTTAATACACAACTTTAAGACAGCATTGCATTCATTTCAAAGAGTTTTTGCTGCCAAGGCTTGTCGATGTATAACACAATGTATCCCAGTCCGTACATACACCGATTAGTTTTTGCCAAGAGATTTCCTGTTTGTCAAAAAAGTCTGACACTGCTTTCATAACATCAATAGCTTTTGTCGTGGTCTCCAACTCTGTAAAAAAGAGTAGCTCCTCTTTCACTCTATCATTTTCAACATACCGAACATAAACAATTAACTGAGAACATTGTGCTATGTCGGTACTCTCGTCTAGCTGACTAGCAAAAAATGGCGATTGTTTTACTGCATCAACTACCTGGTTTTGTATGTCTTCGGCCATATCATCAATGCGACGTTTCACGGTATTGTCAGAAAGAGGTATTTGAGATAACTTTTGCTTACTCTGCGTTCCAAGAATAATATCAGCTGCCTTTAACAAACACGGTTTAACAAGCGTCTCTCCAATAATATGGCTCTTCTTTTCTTTAGCAATCAGAAGTGATAGCTCATATGAAGCTTCAAGAACTTTTTCAGATGACTGAGCAGTAGAACCAGTATTATCTAACTTCATGCGTTTTAAATTTTCGGATTTTGTAGCAAAAAATTCCTTTGGTTTGTCTTTAAAAGGGTTATGTTTGGATGACAAATGTCTTTCAAGACGATTAGGTCTCATTGCATCATTACTTAATACTTCATAGCAAATTACACACTGAGGATGTTCGACATTATCTTTACGCATACAAATAAACCCATATTTGATATAACCATCATTATACTTGCGTTTCTTTGCTGAGCTCATCTTGACTACAATTATCTTCCCTCACTCAAATCAACGAAATCAATAAAAGTCAACTACCACAATTAAAATTTCACAACACGTACGCTTTTATAATGCAAAAATAAGTGCAGGCTACGCCAAGGTATCTCAAACACCACCTCAAACACTGAGTCACAATTGATTAGAGCTGCGTCTGCGGTTAGCTGGCCTGCGTCTGGCGGTTAGGAGGGAAGGAGGGAGGCAGTGCTTGGAAACGCTCGGTTGTCAAATTATGCGCGCTATTGCCACATTGAACGGCTCACATTCCATTCTTTCAAGCCTTCGATTTCAAATTTATGTAGTAAAGTCAGATGTTACAGTGGTTTGTTTTAATTTTCTAAACATCATGGTTAATTTAGAATTTTAGAAAGACTAGGTAGGCACCTGAATTTAATTTAATTTTCGACTTGTCTCGCGCCCCCCCTGACATGTCCTTACGCCCCCCAGGGGGGGCGCGCCCCCCAGTTTGGGAACCCCTGGTGTAGGGGGTTCAGTAGAAGCTTAAGTTCAAGTTTTTGGGGTTGAGACCCTTGTCCCCCGGCCGCCATCTTGGAAAAAGAGGTGCAAAGGGCTTTCGCGCTGCATCTCCCAAACTACAGATGAGTCCGCGAGTCTTTACCCGTGCGTCATTAATACCTGAAGAGATAAAACACATACTTTTTATCTAGCATCATTCTCTTCCACGCATGAAACTCATGACAAACCAGCTGCCGTTTGTTATTAAGTAACAACACATGTTATTTTTATGAACCATCTAGACTCAGTGCATTGAAAAGAGATAGGTACAAAAAAAGACGATTCGGTATGTTTTCATATTTTAAGCACAATTTGTTTGACGTTTCTGCTTTGTTTACTTTTGTGGCTGTCAGTCAGTTGAATTTTTTGCGGGTTTTGTCGAATTTTTGCGTTTTGAAGTTTCTTTATATTACACAAACAGTTGTTTTCACAACTAATTTTATATTGGGCTTTGAAATTTTAAGGTAAATAATTATATTTTGGCAATTAATATTTAAAACATACAAAGCTAACGTCATTCACACAGTAAAGAAATGATTGTGTTTAGATTTCCGTCAAAGTGAATAAAAAAACAAAAATAAAATATGTTATTGAATTTTTTAATAAATTGTTTATTTATTTATAAATCAATAATAATAAAAGAATTTATTAAGCTACTTCAAATGTAGCTGTAATTCTGCACAAAAATTTTGAAGCAAAACTTACATTTGACATTCTATTGGGACCGTGCCAGTTCGGCAAAGCGACCTCTATTTCTACGCTCTGTACTAAAATTCGCACTTTTAATTATATTGGCCAATTATATTAGTCCTGGTTACTGGATAATTGTCAAGGCCATAGTCCAAAAAAATAATAAGAAGAAAAAATAAGATTCAGGTTATGTTATGAAAACGTCAACAATTGTATGTAGTAAATAAAATTAATTATTAAAATGCAGTACTGCAAGCAAAATAAAATTAATTAAATTTACCTTTATATAATAATTGCATATCATATCAATATTGTGGAGCAATATATAATTTTTCTGCTTCATTGACAGAAGGTATGAAATATACGTCAATTTGACAATTTCAATTGACAATATGAATTATTTAAGATAGTTGCAATATTTCTCCGCGACTCGCGCAGGGTCGTTTATCGTTTCCCCTTCCAAGTACTTGTACGCCGCGAATATATTTGGTAACGTCAAATTTTATAATAAAACCCGTAATCGGAACAGTAGCCACTTTCTGTCAGTTGTTGTTGCGTGAAATAGATTTCCGACTTATTTCGTATTGTAGCGTGATTAGTGTAATTACTTCTAATTACAATAAAACTAGCGGTTCGTAATTTATATACGACTTTATTTATATAAGTTACAGACGAATTTATCTTATACACTAAACTTATTTACAAATATGCCCGTATTTATACCCAGTTGTTATTCTGGAACAATCGACTCCCATCTCGAGCTATCGGCTTGTTCCGCCTACGTGACGTACCTTCCAGAATTCTCCGGCGAGGCCTAGCACATCCGATTACGTCATTCTCGAGGTGTTTACTGTTATACGGGGATCGGCCAAGATTTCTCTTCCGCTACACTGCTCCCCTCTTAAGATCTGAGCGTCTCGATCAGCAACTCTAAATGAAGGCCCAGGATGGCGGAATCTACACGACTCTCCAGCTCTGCATACACCCTTCAAGAAGAAATAACAGTCTACTGTCTTTGAAGGGTACGACATCTTCGGGTTCATGCAACACACAGTGATTTGTACACCAGTTCCTCTGAAGACCACTTCAAGCATGCTTCTCACAATCTTCCAATCCAGATTTTCTACTGCATGGCCTATTTTTGGTAAAGCCAAATTTTTGATGTCATAATTACACACGATTTTCTTCAAATTAGTTAGAGCACGCCATATGTTCTCGTAGCTTGGCGTGTCCGTATAAGACTTTCTGGTCACCATATACAGCAAAGATCGAGGACCATCTTCCAATCGCAGTACTCTTCCAATTTTAGGCTGCTGATTTCTTAACTCGTCCAGGCGGCCGAACTTTCTATTGAATACGGACGATATTCCTTTAGTCATCTCGAGGTCTTGGGCAACACAGTGGGCCAGAGAGACGTTTTCTGGAACACCAAACAGATCTTGCTGAACTTCTGTGGTCACGCCGAATCTAGCACTCTTTCTCGCTGCGTAATTTGACATAAATTGATTAAAACTTGGCTGTGCGACATCTTTCATCTCCTGTTGGAGGACTCGTGCTTCTTCTGTTTCATTTGAGCCAGCATATGGTGCAAGACGATTTATGTGAATAACTTTTGGTTTACCGTTTGGCAACTTCTTAATTCTATATATTACGTCATTTATTTTCTTCTTAACTTCATATGGACCTTCCCATTGTCTTTGCAGTTTAGGACATAAGCCTCGACGACGTTGCGGATTATAAAGCCAGACAAGATCACCTACTTCGAAGCTTTCATTCTTGCATCGAGAATCATATTGATCTTTCATTCTGTCACTGGCTATCTGGATGTGTTGTCGGGCAAGTTCATGAATGTTGTTCATTCGTAATTTCAGGCGGTCAACGTAGTCTTCGCCTGCAACATGTTCCTCGGAAGGTCCGCAGCCAAACTCTAGGTCGCAGGGCAACCGAACTTCACGACCCAACATCAGGCAGGTTGGTGTTTGACCTGTAGTTTCATTTACGGCCGAGCGGTAGGCCATCAGGAATAAATGAATGTGTTGGTCCCAATCTCGCTGATGTTCAGATACAACTTTGGACAAGTGTTTACCCATCGTTCGGTTCATCCTCTCGACCATCCCATCTGATTGAGGATGCAGGGGTGTTGTTCTGGTCTTATTGGCACCAATCAATTTACAAACGTTTTGGAAAAGAGCTGACTCAAAGTTTCGCCCTTGGTCGGAGTGGATCTCCAAGGGAACACCAAATCGGCTAAAGAATTCTTTAACAAGTACCTCTGCAACGGTAGCAGCTTCTTGATTTGGTAATGCATAGGCCTCAGTCCATTTTGTAAAATAATCCATGGCTACCAGGATGTATTTATTTCCAGCATCGGTTTCTGGAAATGGACCTGCAATGTCGATAGCTACTCTTTCCATAGGACTTCCAACATTGTACTGTCTCATGGGTGCTCTCTTTTTACCAACCGGACCATTACCGGATGCACACAGTTCACATTTTCGGCACCATCTTCTTACATCATCTTTACAGTTCACCCAATAGAACCGTTCTCGAACCTTTTGCAGAGTCTTCGTAATACCAAAGTGTCCACCTGATGTACCGTCATGCAACTGACGCAATACTTCTGACACTTTACTTTTAGGTACAATTAACTGAAGCTTAGATTCTGTACCATCATCGTTCTCAAAGGTTCTGTACAGAAGATCATCTTTTAGTACCAGGCAATTCCATTGGCTCCAGTAGGCCTTGACTTCTGGACTACATGCACTAATGTTCTGCCAACTAGGTCTCTCACCTTGCCGCATCCAATCCAATACTCTTTTTATACATGGATCATCTTCTTGGGCGTCTTGTAACTGTTGGGGCTGCCATTGCTCATTAATTACGGTGGTTCGTCTCACGGGGCAAAATCGTTCCTCTAATTTGGCACAGTGATTACAATTCGCACTGCATGGTCGTCTCGAAAGGGCATCAGCATTTGAGTGAACTCTTCCGGCCCTGTGTTCTATCTCGTAATCATATTCTTGTAATCGTTCTAACCATCTTGTCATCTGGCCCTCTGGATTACGGAATTGTATGAGCCATTTTAGAGCAGCGTGATCGGTGCGAAGAAGGAACTTTCTGCCATACAAGTATTTATGGAAATGTTCGCAAGCCTTCACTACACCCAGCAGTTCTCTTCTGGTAACGCAATAGTTTCTTTCCGGTTTCGACAGGACTTTGCTGAAATAAGCGATGACTTTTTCCTGTCCGTCCTGGATTTGGGAGAGAACAGCTCCTATAGCACTGTTGCTAGCATCGGTATCCAAAATAAATTTTCCTGCCTGTCCCGGGTAGCTTAATATCGGTGCACTGATCAGAGCCATTTGTAGTTGTTCGAAAGCTTTTTGGCACTCTTCACTCCATGTATATTCTTTGCCCTCCTCCGTCAACTTTGTTAGGGGCTTGGAGATATTGGCAAATCCTTTGACAAATCGTCGGTAATATGTACATAGGCCAAGGAAACTTCTAATTTCATGTTTATCTTTTGGTACTGGCCAATCTTTAATTGCATCAATCTTTTCAGGATCAGCTGTTACACCATTACTCGATACAATATGTCCTAAGTACTTAACTTCTCGTCGAAACATGTGACATTTCTTCGGACTTAACTTCAAGTTCGCTGCCCTCAATCGTTGAAAGACGTCTATTAGATTCTTGGCATGTTCATCAAAGGACCTTCCAACCACAATTACATCATCCAAGTAAACCAGGCATGTTTTCCATGTTAGACCTCTTAAAACGGCCTCCATTAATCTTTCAAATGTGGCAGGGGCATTACATAAACCAAACGGCATAGCCGTGAACTGCCAAAGCCCTGATCCTATCGAAAATGCGGTTTTCTCCCGATCGGCTGGCTCCATGTCTACTTGCCAATATCCACTTTTTAAATCGAGTGTGGAAAACCAACGAGAACCGGAGAGAGTATCCAATGTATCGTCTATTCTGGGCAAAGGATAACTATCTTTTTTTGTTACCGCATTGAGCTGGCGGTAGTCGATACAAAAACGCGTTGAACCATCTTTCTTCTTTACCAGAACTACTGGTGATGTCCATGGACTGTTCGATGGTTCAATTACTCCTTGTTTGTCCATATCCTTGATAATCTCTTTGGCCTCATCTCTTTTCGCAAATGGAAGTCGTCTAGGCCGTTGTCTGATTGGCTGAGCGTCTCCGGTATTTATTTTATGCGTTACTATGCTTGTTTTGCCCTTATCCTTCTTATCAATAGCAAAAACATCTTGATACTCTATCAGCATAGACCTTACTTTTTCCGTTCGTTCATAGTCAAGGTCTTGGCATCTTTCAATGATCATCTCGACAAGGTCTTTTGGATACTTTGACTTTGATGATTTCTCATTGGTATTCATAGAGCAAATTGAAGCCACGGGAACACACTGTCCGATCAAAGCTCCTCTACTTAACTTAATAGCAGTTTCCCTTAAATTCATAACTCTTACAGGGATGACATCTCGAACTTTTACCAAAGTTTTCGCCGTTAGGAACTCGACATTTTCTACATCTTCGACCATCCTTAAACTTCCCTCTCGGCAGTGTCCATCAAGCATGGTCATCAGAATTTTCTCACTATTACCGGGTATGGTTACGTCGCATGTAGTTAGTAAGCGGATGACATCTTCTTTGTCGTCGTGAAAGGGCAACTCTTCACCATTGATCTTGAGAACTCCATTTTGAACATCCAATATTGCCCCCACTTTCCTTAGTACGTCCATCCCCAATATGAATTCGTCGGAGATCTCGGCAATTAATACTTGATGTTCAACTGTGGTCTGGCCAATGGATACTGACATATTAGCCTCGCCATATGTATTAATTAGCTCACCAGTCGCTGTTCTAAGCTTTACTGTTGCAGGTGATAATTTATTATGGTCTCGTACTACATCTGGACGTGCGATAGTTCTCGTTGCACCTGTATCCACCAAAAATGATCTACATCTATTACTGATACGACCTTCGATGTATAAGTTGTGGATTCCACCGGAGGACGTGAGGTTGACAGTTACTATGGGGGCTCTAGTTCTCGAGGTCGGCAGTTGCCCCTTGGTGTCGACCCGCTCTAGTTTTCCGACGGCTGTACGATCTTCTTACAATTACGACGAATGTGGCCTACGTCTCCACAATTCCAACATCTAGGCTCGCGTCTCTTTGGCATCTGATTACTTAATACTCTCCGTATCATTTCCTCCAGACGTTCATCGTTGTGTTCGTCACTTTCTTCAATGGTTCTTACTCTATGGCCTCGTGAAGTTTGACTAGCCGTTTCGTGTTCCAATGCAATAGCAAGTGCTTCATCTAAAACTTTCGGCCTTGCTAGTCGTAAAGCTTTCTGTAGTTCATTATCTTTCAGCCCATTGACGAAGGTATCTACTGCAATTTCTTCTAAAACGCTGTCTGGCACCTCTGGATAAGCCAACCGCACCACACGAGCCACATCTGCTTCAAATTCTTGCAGATTCTCACTTGCTCGTTGACTTCTACTTCGCAGTTGTGCTTTGTATACTTGTTGTAGATGGGCATCTCCATAGCGTTTTTCTAGACGAGTGAACAAGGTCTGGTAACAATTTTCTTGACCCTTAGGAATTGATCTTAATATATCTGCAGCATCACCTCGCAAAGCAGCAGTCAAGGAAACAGCCTTTTCCTGTTCGGTCCAATGATTGGCGGTCGCAATAGCTTCAAATTGTCTAAGATATATGGACCAAGAGGACTTTCCATCAAATGGTGGTAATTTGAATCTCATATTATGCGACATTTCGTCTCTCGGTAGTTCATCTTTCACTACAGGATCTAAAGCTACTGCATTAACTGACGGTTGCACTTTTGTATCGGTTATCATGCTCTCTAATTCTTTGATCTTCTCTTCTACGGCCAAAACTACTGCATTAACTGAAGGTAGAACTTTCGTATTGGTTACCATAGTCTCTAGTTGTTTGATCTTCTCTTCTAACATTTCTTTATTGTCGTCTACACTTTTCTGTATCTTATCGAATGTTCTAGAAACTTCTTCAAATTTCTCATTGTTCTGTTTACAAACTTCTTCAAGTTTTTCGTTGTTTTGCCTACAGACCTCTTTAAAAGTTTCATCAATCTTTTGAGAAGTCTCGTCGAATCTTTTAGCAACGTTTTCGAATTTCTCGTCGCTTTTTCTACTAACTTCTTCAAGTTTCTCGTTGTTCTGTCTACTAACTTCTTTAATTACTTGAGAAACACTTTCAAATTTCGATAAGATCGCTTGTTCTGCTGTCTGGAAGTGGAACGTCTTTGGGTCCTCTCCATTCTTCTTGAGGACCTCCTCGAGTCGTGCTTTCAGGACTTTCTTGGACCCACTGGCATCTTGCTCGTACTCTTCTAATTGTTCACGGAGCTGTTTTAGCGAGAGTTCTTCTAGCAACATCTTTAGTCGGCACACACGTACTTTTCACAATGTCTTTTAAGTCTTTCCGAATACCGAACAATCAACGCACTCCGGTTATTCCCGACGAATAAAGTTCAAAAGTCTTTTAAAGTCTCTCTGTAATTCACTTATTTATATCGCACTAAGTTTACCGAACACCGACACCAACTGTAGCGTGATTAGTGTAATTACTTCTAATTACAATAAAACCAGCGGTTCGTAATTTATATACGACTTTATTTATATAAGTTACAGACGAATTTATCTTATACACTAAACTTATTTACAAAATATGCCCGTATTTATACCCAGTTGTTATTCTGGAACAATCGACTCCCATCTCGAGCTATCGGCTTGTTCCGCCTACGTGACGTACCTTCCAGAATTCTCCGGCGAGGCCTAGCACATCCGATTACGTCATTCTCGAGGTGTTTACTGTTATACGGGGATCGGCCAAGATTTCTCTTCCGCTACAGTATGCTTTACATGGTGACGCACGGGTAAAGACTCGCGGACTCAACTGTAGCAATCCTACAGAAAAGTTAATTACACATGAAATGTAGGAAATTAAATTTCCTATAATTTTATATTTATTACTTTTTATCATCAAGTGACCAACAAAAAAGTTATAAACAAAAATAAGAAAAAATTTTGTAAGAAGTTTCCTTTTGGAGGTTATAACTTTTTTTCCGTTCATTTCACAATAAAATAACATCATAGCGATTTTGTACAGGATTTTTCAATGAACAATTTTCACTATAAAGTTGTTTAATTTTATTTATTATTTAGGTTTTACAGCGCTCCAAACTTGACCAGATTCTCGAATTCTCATAGGAATATAATACTTTTCTATCTATATATTAGGCGAGCGGCATGCCGACCACGAAAATCAAATTTAAGGTGAATAACCATTTTTAGTCTATTTTTATGTTTTTGAGGTCGCTGAATCCGAATATGAAGTTTATTTTTATCTAGAGTTGGTGGAAAATGTTCAAAAATCAAATTTTATACAAAAATGCCAAAAATCAATTTTTGATTTTTCAAATTTACCTCGCTGTATCTTTGGTCGCTGTAAATATTTCCTTTTGAAAATTTTACTGTGTCATCTTTAAAGTATTTTGATAACAACGAAATTTGTCCGAAATGTTTAAACACATTAAAAAATGGGTTGTTAATTTTTAAACATTTTGTCATCATATTTCGTTAGTTTCATATTTACTAAAAAAGTTGAGGGACAAACTTTTTAGTTTATAATTTTAACCAACATAACAATAAAATATAATTCTTGAAGAAGTTTTTTGGAAAATTTTAAGTCAAAATATACAATAGGAAAAAAGTTATGCTACTTCATAGACAAGCTGCACACCCCAAAAAACGCTTATATCTCGAGATCCTGACCACGGTGTATGAATGGCTAATTTTGATCATACTTTATGATTTTGATGTAAAAAATCGTTTTTTTTTGCTCTTCTTAAGAATTTTACATTTTGCGGTTGCGTCATTCTTCTTCTGAACCGGCGAATTTGTCCTCAAACAACTTCTTGGGCCTTTTCTATATATGCTTAGGGTTATAAGTTTTATAATGGGAAAAAAGGTCAAAAACAGATTAATAATAGCATAGGAATGTTAAAATCATAATAAATTGTATGAATAAAAAATATATATAGATAGAAAAGTAAGCCTAACTTTTGTTTTTATTGTATCCCTATGAGCATTCGAGAATCTGGTCAAGTTTGGAGCGCTATAAAACCTATATAAATAAATAGAATTAAACAACTTTATCGTGGAAATTGTTCGCTGAAAAACCCTCTACAAAATTGGTAAAATGTTATCTTATTTTAAAATGAACTGAAAAAAAGTTATAACCTCCAAAAGGAAACTTGTTAAAAATTTTTTACATATTTTTGTTTATATCTTTTTGTTGGTCACTTGACGATAAAAAGTAATAGAAACAAAATTGTATAAAACTTAATTTGCTACTTTTTATGTTTAATTAGATTTTCCGTAGGGTTGGTAGTTTACGAGATATAGCGCGAAACTCCTTTGCACCCCATTTCCAAAATGGCAGCCGGGGGACAAGGGTGGCGATCCCAAAAACTTGAACTTAAGCTTCTACTGAACCCCCCTACAGATTAAAAAAATAAAATTGACTCCTCTAAGAAATTAAGAAATGCAAGGTACGGCTTAAAAAATGTAACATTTTAATGGAGTATTTTATTACCCTTAGAAACAATAGAAACTACCAAGATCAAAAATGTTAACATAATTTTTGGCAAAATCTGATCATTTTAGCAGTGGCTTATAATTTCATATAGTGACATCGGCAACACTGATGAACGAACACATCACATCACCACTGAGATGTACTACGCGAAAAATGGCGACTCTGGACTTTTCAACTTCAAAGGCGGCATCGGGGAGTGTCCTTGCTGGTGGCGGGGTCCAGAAAGAAAAAGAACAACCTGGTTGAAGAATCTTAGAACCTGGTTCAAGTGCAGCTTTTCCGCGCTGCTGCAGGTAAGATTACGATTGCCATGGTGATCACCAATATTTGTCACGGATAGGCACATCAAGAAGAAGAAAAAGAAGAAAAATATGCGAAAAAATTAACGTCGTAAAAAACATCGACTTAACCAGAATTTGTACGCCGTCGAAAAAAGGGTTCAAACAAGAAATATAGCTGAGATAGGTAATTTTGAACAGAAATGTTTATTAGCTCTTTTTTGTTTAAAATGAACTGTTTTCTCAGAAATAACGCTTGAATCGACCCGTGATTTTTAATGCGACCTGTAAAAGTAATAAAAATTTAAATTTAAAAATCATAGTGTCCTATCCACAAAAATCAAAATGCGTTTTAGAGGTGAAAGTGCAGCTTTCGTATGCACTTTTTGCATTTTACAGCAAATGAAGTCCGTTTCTATAAGGCCGTTAAATAAATAAACGTTGCGCGATTTTAGCCACTTTTTACAATTCTTATGAGTAAACATAATTCTCAGCAAATTACAGCTTGTTCGTATGATTTTTAGAGGTTCAGTGCCATTTTTGTCTCAGTGTGTTGTGTATATGTTATAGTCAAAACCCGAATTTCAGGCACTCCTAGGTTTGACTAGGCAATCCTCAGGTCTGACTGACAGTTTTAATCAAAGCCCGAAATAAATTACAGTTTCGGCCTTTGACTAGTCAAACCTATTAGAGACTAAGTTGGTCAGGCAAAGGTCGAAATTTAATTTTATGAAATCGGGGTTTGATTAGTCAAACCCCGATCACCTATTAAAATGTCGTAATTTGTTAGATTAATTTTAATGTTTATTATTGAAGTTATACTTCTTTACGATCGAGGGTGAAATTTTATAATTCCTGGCGCATGCGCAGACAGACATGTAGTTCGTTGCTAATCTTTCAAATTATGTATGTATCAGGGCAAATAAGTCATTAAAAGAATATATTAGTCAAACTGGAACATGAAGTAAAAACCACTTCTATGTAAAAGGTATATTTACTAAAAATTTTTAGAATCCCAATGGATTCAATAAAATGAGTTCATCAGAACGTTTTCAAACCTATCGGTCCATCATCAGTGATCTAAAATCAAATAAGTAATCCCACTATTAAAATTAAAAAGATGGTTGAAATTGTAAGAGTTAAAAAAATGTGGTTATGATTACTTACTTGAATACTTGCAAAATAGCCCCAGAACCAAACAATGGTTGTGATTATAAATAAATCTACATTATGTTGAAATAAATTTAAAATGGCTAAACGCGATGTTAAAGGATTAAACCTCTGGGAACATGGTGAAACTCTACCCGAGGACCCAATCAACCATCTTCGGTCAACGATGACTACTAAGTGTCAAAGCTATGTAAGGAAATGCTTGATGTGACATTGACAGTTAAGGAAGAAGGTAGTCGATTTTCTAGGAATTTTAAAAACAAAGTCATGATCCAGAAGAAGATATGTTAAAGCTTTTAATATCTGAAATTGTCTGTTAATTAAATCTATTGTTGTTTAAAATTAAAAGATAATGTGTTTTACAAAATAAAATTATTTTAACTGTAGGTAACTACAAATTGACTGTATCAAATAAAATTAACCTGATCAAAAAATTACAATATGATAAAGTGAGCTGATTAGTAGTAATAACAGAAATAAAATTAAATAAGTGGTGTTATAGAAGAAGTTTTAAATTTTGAAAAGGGATATTATTATATCAAGAAATTTATATGTCCACAGCATGTGTATTGATGGTTGTATAGGTAGTAGGGAAATTATTGTTTGGATGTAGGTGAAAATTAAAAAATTTTATGTAGAATGCAATTATTATGGAACAATTTTAATGAAATTGAGAAAATTCTTGTGACAAACTGGTGAATATGTAAAATTGATAATAAATAATTGTAGGAAAACAGGTTGTCCAGTTGATACAAACTAAAATTTAATTAGTATAGAAAACAATAGGTGTAATGAATGAAATAGAATTAATAAAACAAAATTAAGAGAATGAATATTGTTATAATTTGATTAAAGAATGACTGAGTTTAACTGTGATAAATGAAATAAAGTGATGAAATGTTAGATGTGAAGATAAAAAATATATTTGGAAAAGGTCAAAGACAAAAAGCAAAGGAGTGTGATGTACGGTCAAAGCAAAGGTGAAATGAGTGAAAGAGAAAGATTTGAGAGTTGGGTATGAGGGTTGAACTGAATGAAGAAAAGAAATGAAAGAAGTGTGAAAAGAGGGTATGGTAAATTAATTAGGTTTTGATTAAGAGGAGTTCATGTGGTTAGTAATGATTAGTATGTGTAAGGAGTTTGGAGCCAGTAAGGAAACGAAGAAGATAGTTGACAGTGGGTAAATAGGATGAAGAAGATAGCAGATAGGATAGGAAAAGGGAAGGTATAACAAAGTAATAGGAATTATGAAAATAATTGACGGTGAATGGGGACAAAATTGCGGTTAAGGGATGTTTGTCGGTTAACACAATTGGGACTTTTCTTTAGGTCTTTGACAATTTCCAAATCCTCGTATAAGTCTAAACGGAGTGTATTTTTTTGTTGAATGTTGTTTATCAACTGGACCCCATCAGGAATCTTAAGTTCGTGTTTATTGACTTTTAAATGGTGTGAAAAAGCTGAAGTGGTATCTCTCTTACTGTGTTCTGCCGATCGGGTGGAAAGAGATCTATAAGTTCTACCAATGTAGGTAGCATCGCAGTCTGAACAAGAGAGTCTGTATACCCCACTACGGCTCATGTAATGGATAGGGTCTTTGGTGTTAGTTAAGCTTTTATTGAGGGTGTTATTGACTTTAAATGAGATTTTGATGTTATCACAAGAATTAGAAATGATTTGTTTGACTCTTTCAGATAATTTGGAGTTATTAAACGGTAAGGAGGCATAAATTGGAGTAGTTGTGGAAGATGATGAGAAAGCGGATTGTTGAAGTAACTTAAGTTCTCTTTTCTGTTGAAGTTTATGGATGATGTCTGGGTCATAACCATTGTTAACTGCAATTTGTTTGATGATGTTCAGTTCTTTGTTAAATTCAGTTGTAGATAGAGGAATAGAGTTTAATCTATGTATAAAGCTACGAAATGCAGAAAGTTTATGTGAAAGAGGATGGTTAGAAGTGGAATGGATAACGTGATCAGTCTGTGTAGGTTTACGGTAGATACCAAAGTTGAAGTGGTCATCTAGTCTGGTAATAGATATGTCCAAGAAGTTAATGGAGTTAGAAGATTCTAGTTCCATGGTAAAAGTGATTTTAGGATGGATTAGATTGATTTTATGAAGTAAGTTGTGAGCTGAGTCGGAGTTACCAGATATGAGGACTAAAATGTCATCTACATAACGAAACCAATGTAATATCTCTGGATTTTTTGTGATATGATTGGATTCTAAATGATCTATAAAGACATCAGCTAAGAAAGGGGATAAGCAACTTCCCATTGCTAAACCATCTGGTTGTTGATAAAAGTTGTTGTTGAAGACAAAGTAATCTTGAGATAGGCAGATTTTGAGAATGTTTATAATAGATGAAGTGGTAGTGGAGGTCACCGAATTATTTAAAAGAAGCGAGTTGACCAGACTAATCGATTCATTTTTTGGGACTGAAGTGAATAAATTGCTAACATCAAAAGACAGCATGACGATATTCGGATTAAGATTGACAAGTTGAAGTTTTTCAACTAATTGGCGAGAATTCAAAACAGTAAACTGTGGGGTGAAGTTAATAAAATTTTTAATAATGTTAAGAATGAATTTGGATAAAATAGAGACTGGAGTATTGATGAAACTGACAACGGGACGAATGGGAATGTCAACCTTGTGTATCTTTGGTAAACCGTATAACCTGGGAGTGAGTGGATTAGACGGAATTTTGGTGTAAGGTGCTTCATATTCAGAGAAGAAATCAGTAAACTGTTTAAGATTGTTTTTCATTTTTGAAACAAAAGATTTTGAAGGATCAACAGGGAGAAGATTAAAATTATTGTTATTTCTTTCTAAACTATTGTTTTTAATCTTCTCCCTGTTGATCCTTCAAAATCTTTTGTTTCAAAAATGAAAAACAATCTTAAACAGTTTACTGATTTCTTCTCTGAATATGAAGCACCTTACACCAAAATTCCGTCTAATCCACTCACTCCCAGGTTATACGGTTTACCAAAGATACACAAGGTTGACATTCCCATTCGTCCCGTTGTCAGTTTCATCAATACTCCAGTCTCTATTTTATCCAAATTCATTCTTAACATTATTAAAAATTTTATTAACTTCACCCCACAGTTTACTGTTTTGAATTCTCGCCAATTAGTTGAAAAACTTCAACTTGTCAATCTTAATCCGAATATCGTCATGCTGTCTTTTGATGTTAGCAATTTATTCACTTCAGTCCCAAAAAATGAATCGATTAGTCTGGTCAACTCGCTTCTTTTAAATAATTCGGTGACCTCCACTACCACTTCATCTATTATAAACATTCTCAAAATCTGCCTATCTCAAGATTACTTTGTCTTCAACAACAACTTTTATCAACAACCAGATGGTTTAGCAATGGGAAGTTGCTTATCCCCTTTCTTAGCTGATGTCTTTATGGATCATTTAGAATCCAATCATATCACAAAAAATCCAGAGATATTACATTGGTTTTGTTATGTAGATGACATTTTAGTCCTCATATCTGGTAACTCCGACTCAGCTCACAACTTACTTCATAAAATCAATCTAATCCATCCTAAAATCACTTTTACCATGGAACTAGAATCTTCTAACTCCATTAACTTCTTGGACATATCTATTACCAGACTAGATGACCACTTCAACTTTGGTATCTACCGTAAACCTACACAGACTGATCACGTTATCCATTCCACTTCTAACCATCCTCTTTCACATAAACTTTCTGCATTTCGTAGCTTTATACATAGATTAAACTCTATTCCTCTATCTACAACTGAATTTAACAAAGAACTGAACATCATCAAACAAATTGCAGTTAACAATGGTTATGACCCAGACATCATCCATAAACTTCAACAGAAAAGAGAACTTAAGTTACTTCAACAATCCGCTTTCTCATCATCTTCCACAACTACTCCAATTTATGCCTCCTTACCGTTTAATAACTCCAAATTATCTGAAAGAGTCAAACAAATCATTTCTAATTCTTGTGATAACATCAAAATCTCATTTAAAGTCAATAACACCCTCAATAAAAGCTTAACTAACACCAAAGACCCTATCCATTACATGAGCCGTAGTGGGGTATACAGACTCTCTTGTTCAGACTGCGATGCTACCTACATTGGTAGAACTTATAGATCTCTTTCCACCCGATCGGCAGAACACAGTAAGAGAGATACCACTTCAGCTTTTTCACACCATTTAAAAGTCAATAAACACGAACTTAAGATTCCTGATGGGGTCCAGTTGATACACAACATTCAACAAAAAAATACACTCCGTTTAGACTTATACGAGGATTTGGAAATTGTCAAAGACCTAAAGAAAAGTCCCAATTGTGTTAACCGACAAACATCCCTTAACCGCAATTTTGTCCCCATTCACCGTCAATTATTTTCATAATTCCTATTACTTTGTTATACCTTCCCTTTTCCTATCCTATCTGCTATCTTCTTCATCCTATTTACCCACTGTCAACTATCTTCTTCGTTCCCTTACTGGCTCCAAACTCCTTACACATACTAATCATTACTAACCACATGAACTCCTCTTAATCAAAACCTAATTAATTTACCATACCCTCTTTTCACACTTCTTTCATTTCTTTTCTTCATTCAGTTCAACCCTCATACCCAACTCTCAAATCTTTCTCTTTCACTCATTTCACCTTTGCTTTGACCGTACATCACACTCCTTTGCTTTTTGTCTTTGACCTTTTCCAAATATATTTTTTATCTTCACATCTAACATTTCATCACTTTATTTCATTTATCACAGTTAAACTCAGTCATTCTTTAATCAAATTATAACAATATTCATTCTCTTAATTTTGTTTAATTAATTCTATTTCATTCATTACACCTATTGTTTTCTATACTAATTAAATTTTAGTTTGTATCAACTGGACAACCTGTTTTCCTACAATCATTTATTATCAATTTTACATATTCACCAGTTTGTCACAAGAATTTTCTCAATTTCATTAAAATTGTTCCATAATAATTGCATTCCTGAATCACATTTTCTACTATCAGATTGACTTTATCCTAACTCCAATCTACATAAAATTTTTTAATTTTCACCTACATCCAAACAATAATTTCCCTACTACCTATACAACCATCAATACACATGCTGTGGACATATAAATTTCTTGATATAATAATATCCCTTTTCAAAATTTAAAACTTCTTCTATAACACCACTTATTTAATTTTATTTCTGTTATTACTACTAATCAGCTCACTTTATCGAGATCATAAGAATTGTAGATTTTTGAAAACGTCACAGTTGACAGTTTTTAATTTTTGCTAAAAAAACCTCATCAAACCTAATTTAGTGTGAAAACAGTTGTTAATTCTTGTTAATTTTTTATTTATCGTTGATAAGAAGTCGAGGTCCGCTGGGATGAACAGCCTCGGCTTCTTTTCGCAGTGAATATCTGTTGTGAATTTTGTTGTGTTTGACATTTGATTTTTTGGAAGAAAACTTAAAAAAGACAAATCTGTGATTATCGTTCGAGGTGAACGGACGACTCATCCAAAGGGTAAGGGCCAAAACTATCTATATTTCCCTGTTAATTTCTAATTTGCATCGACTGGCATAGATTTTAAATTCGTCAATCTGCCGCATAAGATGGAGGAAGAAGTTCCTCCCGATCCTCCTCCACCACCTGACCCTCCTAATAAAATCAACCAACATGAATGTCAATCTCAACCTCCAATTATTCAGAAAAGTCTTAAAGGAAAAAAACAAATACTATTTTCGGAGACCGACATAGGTCCTTATGAAGTATTTGTCCAGGGTCAGGATAAAAATATTGGAGATTACCACGTGTTAAGTATAGCTAAATCTATTTCTGTTTTAAAAATTAAAGACATCACGAAAATCAGTAGAAAAGGTAAAAACAGGATAGGGGTATTATTTGCCACTAGAAAAGCAGCCAACGATTTCGTTGTGAGGAAAGATTGGGAAGCCCTAGGGTATGACGTGTTCATTCCATTTCATCAGATTTCTTGTAGGGGTATAGTAAGGGGAGTTAATAAAAGATTCACAGAGGAAGAAATAAAGGAGGCATCAGAAACCAACTTGGCTTTATGTAAGATATTAAGTGTAAAGCGAATGAACCGGAGAGTACAAGTGGATTCAAAGGTTGAATTTGTCTCCACGGGAACTATTAGCATAACTTTTTCAGGAAAAACTATTCCTAAAGAAATTTCCATATATCAACTACCAATGAGGGTCACACCATTCATCAGCCCTGTTCTTCAATGTGGAAATTGCTTACTTTATGGCCATTCTACGAACCAATGTAGAGGAAAAAAGAAATGTGCTATATGCGGAACTTCTCATGAGGATTCTTCATCTAATACGTGTACAAAATATTGCATTTTCTGCAAATCTTCTGACCATGAATCAAATAGTCGTAATTGTAGAGAGAGAGTCAGACAAAAAGATATTAAGGATCTAATGTCCTTTTCTAATCTATCTTTCTATGAGGCAAGTCAGCAGGTTCCTAGGATCCATAATATTTCATCTTTAAACATAAACGATTTCCCCCCCTTACATAGCGATCAGAATAATTCTAATGGCATCTTACCACAAGAGAGGAGGTCTGCAGCCTCAGCTCAATATTCAAAACCTTTTAGTCAAGTCACTCAATCTCCACCAAAAAGAAGAAGACCTTCAATACAAGAAAATACAGGTTATGATAAAATCTCCCACCAAAGACTACTTATTAATCCATCAGGTAGAAGAATAAATGAGCCTTCGACTTCAAAATTCAATCCTGCTCACTCTGATTCTCAAATCACTAACTCACAATCTTTATCCCAACTTCATTTGGATTTCAATCAGGCCATGTCTATGCTGAACCAATCTCACAGGGAGCTCGTCATGACCTTCATTGGGGACTTAATAAACTCAAAATCATACTCCATTCCTTACAATATGGCAGATCTAAAGACTAGCATAAACAAAAGTGTATCACCTTTCAATACAAATGTAAACCAGGGTCGGAGGGGAATAGAGGATCTCGAGCCTGAGGATTCGAGATCTTTTGACTCCTTGGTCTAGCAAACATACTCTTTATAATGAATCCTAACACTCCGATAACTATTATTCAGTGGAATATACGTTCGTATAACACTAATTCTGACAATCTAAAAATCCTTATAAAAAACCTTAACCCAGATATAATCCTTATTAGCGAATCTTGGCTCTCAAACCAACATGTTATAAGATGTAGAGGGTATCAAATAATCAGAAAAGATCGAGAGGATGGCTATGGCGGATTAATTACTCTTATCAAAAATAATATTGATTATAGGGAAATTCAAATTGCCAATCCAGGCTTCAATCATGATGTCCAATTCCAACTCACATTTCTCCCTAACTTTAATTTGAATATTCTTAATATATACTGTCCACAAGACAACTCTATCTCCAAATCCAACTGGTTTTCCCTTGTTAAATTACTTAATAAGCCATTTTTAATCATGGGTGATCTAAATTGTAATCATAAGGCATGGGGTAGTTCTAGAGACAGTCACAATGGTAGGATTATTTTTGATTCTTTGGAGGAACTTGAGCTAGTATTTCTCAATGATGGGTCCCCAACTAGACTGGTGGCCCCAGGAGGCAGTAAGTCGGTAGTAGATCTAACAATGGCATCAGTCGATGTGGCAGCCAGTGTGGGCAAGTGGTCCACTATTTCAGATACTGGAACTAGTGACCACTTCCCCATAATATGTCAGATAGGTGTATGTCCTCAATCTCCCCCGCATTCATGTAAAAGAAGAAATCTAAAGAAAGCTGATTGGTCTACTTATCATAACAATTTAAACAGCATTTTCTTAGCTTCTCCCAGGGAAGATTACGAATTTTTTACTAACTCCATATCATCGGTAGCTGATGAAACAATACCTTGGCTTCACCCTCCTAATAATTCCAAATACCACATTCCATGGTGGGATGACTCATGTGCTGAAGTCGTCTCTGCGAGAGTGTCTGCCTTAAAAAAATTTAAAAATATCCCCTCAATGGAAAACTATATCGAGGCTAAAAAGAATATAGCCAAATCAAGAAAATTCCTAAAATCAAAACGTAAAAATAGTTTCAGACTATTTTGCAGTAAATTAAATAGAAACACTCCTCTAAAAGTTGTGTGGGAGAAAATTAATAAGGTATCGGCTTCGAAACCTTCAATATATACACAATTGCCCTCTACTCCTATATCCCACGAAATTCTATGTTGCTTAACCCCCCTTTCTGCTGTCAATAAAGTATTGGTTAGATCTCCTCAAGCCCTAGAACCGCCATTTGCTCTCGACGAGTATCAGAACTCCCTCTCAATTAAATCTGACTCGGCTCCTGGTTTGGATCAGATTTCCTACTCAATGTTAAAAAATCTTCCCGTTGTTGGATCTTTGTTATTAATTCAACTTTTCAATGAAAGTCTTAGAACGGGTATAGTTCCTGTTCAGTGGAAACAATCAGTAATTTTACCTATAATCAAAATAGATAAAGATTGTAATAATCCGTTAAACTTTAGACCAATAGCTCTTTCTTCATGTGTAGGCAAAATGCTCGAAACTCTTATAAAGAATAGAATAGAGTGGATTGTGGAACATAATAAGATTTTTAATCCACTACAACTAGGATTTAGAAGGGGTAGAGGTTGTACGGAATGCCTTACATACCTCACCTCAACAATTCAAATAGGCTTCGCTCAAAATCAATACACTGTTGGCATATTTCTAGATATCTCTTCTGCTTATGATAATGTCAATATATCACTCTTGTATTCCAAATTATTAAAGTATAACATTCCAACCCAACTGGCTAATTTGATTTTCTGCCTTCTAAATGATAGAGAGCTATTTGTCAAAGACAAACTGGGACAAACCCATGGCCCAAGAAAATCAAGTCTGGGACTACCCCAAGGTTCCCCATTAAGCCCTATCCTCTTCAACCTATATTGTCTTTCCCTGTATAATTTAATCCCCTCTTCATGCAAACTAATTCAGTATGCAGACGATTTGGTTCTTCTGATTAGAGGGAGTGATATTAATGAATTGGTAATTAATGTAAATAAATTATTGATTCAGATGGAATCATGGTTGCTAGACCACAATTTAAATCTGTCTAAGAACAAATCTTCTGCAATATTATTTACAAAAGGAAACACGAAAATCTCTCCCCCTAACGTAATATTTTGTAACCAGAATATTGGTTGGGTGGATTCAGTCAAATACCTGGGGGTAAATATTCAAAAAAACTTAAAGTGGAATTCATATGTAAACTCAATAGAACTAAAAGTAAATCGTGGCCTGAATGTGATGAGAGCTCTTTGTGGGACTTATTGGGGAAGTGATCCAAAAACCTTACAAATTGTACACAATGGTCTGATTCAGAGCCATCTGGACTATGGCTGCCAGGTAATTTTCGATTGTCCAACTTCCTTAATTAAAAGATTGGAGAAACTAAAATACAAAAGTATCCGAATTATAACTGGATGCATGAAATCTACCCCTATTCATGCTCTCTTAAGTGAAAGTGGTCAGATCTCGCTTAAATCTAGATGGGAATGGCTTAGCTCTAAATTTATATTAAAAAATTTAATGTTAATTGGCAACCCAATTATTTCCGCTCTCGACCTGTTAGACTTGGCAATTCAAAGGAACCAAAATCATTGGAAAAACAGAAGTATTCCATTTCTAGTGCTTTTAAAAAACAAATTTAAAAGTACTTATCCCAACTTATATTTAAGTGACTTATACCCATGCCATAACTTTGAACTAGACCATCAATTATCAACAATTCCAATCATAAATATCCAATCTAATCGTTCAGATGAACTTGCCTCAGTTCAACTCCAAAAAATAATTCTAAATAAACCTAGTCACACCAAATTCTTCACGGACGGCTCGGTTGATGATGAAGGATCAGCAGGCTTTGGTGTCTTTAGCCGAGAGATCAACTATTCTTATACCAGTAAACTACCTAAGTATACCCAAATATGTACGGCTGAGATTGTCGCAATTAATCATGCCCTCCAAATTATTTTGAAAAATGGGATTAAACAAGCAATCATCTGCTCGGACTCTAAAAGTGCCTTACAGAAAATAGGCAGATCAACCTATTCTATGGAAACAGAACATTCATCGTTCATGACCAAGAGAGGCATCACTGAAGCGAAAGAAAATAACGTTAATATTAGTCTGGCATGGATTCCAGGACACTCGAATATTAAAGGGAACATGGTGGCTGATAAACTAGCTAATATAGGTAGAACCTTAAATGTAGCTGCTGATATCACTCTTCACTATTCCAACTTTCTACCAGACATCAAGCATTCCATCTGGAATCGGTGGAAGCAAGAATGGCAGGGGAAAAATCGAAATAATTCATTTTACTCTAAAATTGTAGGTCAGATAGATAAACTCCCCTGGTACCACAATTTTGCATACCAAGACAGAAGACATATAACCACCATTATTAGAATGAGGACAGGTCATTGTGCTACTCCAGTTCACCTATTCAGGATAGGAGTAAAAGATGACCCATATTGTGACTGTGGCCGAGTTGGGTCCTTAAATCATCTGATTTTTGAGTGCCCTATAAATATGTCACCCAATTTTGACCTATATAAAGAATTAGCCAAGACAAATATCCCTACTCCCATTGAAATTTGCCTACTTATGTCCAACCTTAATCCACGTAGGATTAACCTGATCCTTAAATTCCTTAACTTAGCCAAACTTAATTTATAAATTAATCAATTCCCAAATTTGAATTAAAAAAATTAAGAAGATAAAGATATAAAAAGATATTGGACCTCCAAATGATAAAAGTCTTAACCCTTATGGTATAATATTGCCTTTCCTGTAGGGACTGTCTGGCCCTATACGAAGATGTTCCTGCTAATATATATTTAAAAAAAAAATTGAGGCTTTAACATATATATTTGGAAATATTCGACTGCCCAGAGCAAGACAAGAGTATTTCCCTGGTGTAAGCTGGGCGAATTATCCCGAGGGATATAACCCAATAAAGGAAGAAGAAGAAGAAGAAGCTCACTTTATCATATTGTAATTTTTTGATCAGGTTAATTTTATTTGATACGGTCAATTTGTAGTTACCTACAGTTAAAATAATTTTATTTTGTAAAACACATTATCTTTTAATTTTAAACAACAATAGATTTAATTAACAGACAATTTCAGATATTAAAAGCTTTAACATATCTTCTTCTGGATCATGACTTTGTTTTTAAAATTCCTAGAAAATCGACTACCTTCTTCCTTAACTGTCAATGTCACATCAAGCATTTCCTTACATAGCTTTGACACTTGGTAGTCATCGTTGACCGAAGATGGTTGATTGGGTCCTCGGGTAGAGTTTCACCATGTTCCCAGAGGTTTAAACCTTTAACATCGGCGTTTAGCCATTTTAAATTTATTTCAACATAATGTAGATTTATTTATAATCACAACCATTGTTTGGTTCTGGGGCTATTTTGCAAGTATTCAAGTAAGTAATCATAACCACATTTTTTTTAACTCTTACAATTTCAACCATCTTTTTAATTTTAATAGTGGGATTACTTATTTGATTTTAGATCACTGATGATGGACCGATAGGTTTGAAAACGTTCTGATGAACTCATTTTATTGAATCCATTGGGATTCTAAAAATTTTTAGTAAATATACCTTTTACATAGAAGTGGTTTTTACTTCATGTTCCAGTTTGTTTAACTATAAGGTATACAGCCAATCCAGGGAACTACCCCTTTTTAGTTAATATATTAGTGTTCTTAGTAAATATATTATTTATTATAATTTTTGTGTCTTTGGATTTGTCTTCTTCGGGCGTAAGATAATAAAATATCTATTTTTATACTTCACTTTGATCTATTTGTCACCGTGATGTGTAATTATATCCGACACGTCAATAACACGGGGCTTGATAGCTCGGTGATATAGCATTGGACCAGAGATCGAGAGATCGCGGGTTCAAATCCCGGACGATTCATATTCATTTTTTTTTATTTTTGATATTGTTTTTTTAATTTATTGGTTAATTTTTGGTATTGTAACTGTTAAGTATATTTATTTCGTTGAAATTATATACAAAATACACACACATTCTTTTTTTATATTGTCGTAATTCAAATAAAAAATTAGTGTTTATTCTCACATGATGATAACACAACATATTCTACATAATTTTGAAGAGGATTTCTTATTGCAGTAGCATTTTATAAAGTCTTGTATTCAAAATTTAGAACCTTTTGTACAAATTTGTCTTTATATAGACAGCTTAACATCTGAAACATCTTCGAAATTAAGAAAATTCTTTTTGCATTCTCTTATTTGATTGCATAAAAAATGTAATTTGGTTTGACTAAGTATATGAATTTTATTTTACCACAAACAGATGGAATGGGAATGGCATCGTCAACTGTGAAAGAAGATATTGCAATCGGAGAAAAAACTAAAGAATCACCATAATACCAGTGGCGACGCGTGACTTTTTCTAAAGTGTTACCAAAACCAGATATTAAATATATACCAGATATATTATATACATATTATCTATATATATATAATGTATTTTGTAAATATTTTTATATATACAGTGTTCCCATACATCAAAGTTTGTTCGACTAGACACCGTGAATTTTCAGCTTGCTATTAATCAACTTTTTTTTGGTACGCGCGATCCAGGTCTATTATAAAAATAGATGAAATAAAATTAAAAAATTAAAAATTTAAGAAATTATATAAAGTATCTACAAACTAAAAACATATTTGTTGTTTTTAGGTAAAATATGTATTATATCACCTTTATACTTTATTAAAAAATCCAAATTGTATAATTAGTATACTAATCAGCACATTCATTTGTCATTTTTAGCCTAAAATATTAAATAATTTTTATTTTATTGATTATACACTACAATGTACTGTATAATCAATATTATTATATGTCATATTATAATAATGTTGTTGTTAATTAATATATTTCGACAAGTAATTAAAATCGATTAATATGATTTATATAGGATAAAAAGGTATAGATATATTATCTGTATAATAAGCAAGTACAGTTACAAGTTATAAACTAATAATTAATCATGCATATTATGCAATAATCGAATCCAAAGGGCCGGTACGGTTAACTAACCGGAGTTTAATCGAGAAAATACCGGCCCTAAGAATAACAGACTTCATAAATGGAATTATAATTATTACCTATAATTATAATAATAATTAAAATTGCATTATTTATTAAGTCTGATATTCTTACGGTCGGTATTTTCTGTCCCGATAGACACCGGCCCTACCTAGCGTCACCAAATTAAAATTTGGTAACACCAATACGCGGTTTCAGAGCCATCGTCCCCGCAAAATTTTCAGAGACGATCCAGTCAAAGATCCTACTATCGTTGCCACTCACAGAAGTGGTAAACGGCGCGGCGCACGGTAAGGGCACAGTATAATAAATATGGAACCTCTTTATACTGTGGTAAGGGCGTATTATAATAACGTGCAACCGATTTTACATAAACTCGCTGATATTTTCGTACGTCTAGTTGGCTATTTTACTGAATTAGGTAGATACTATTAACAAATATTTCTATTTTTAAAAAATATAAATGGAATTATTTCATAGTAGTCATAAAATATTTATTTACAAATTTTAACTGTTACCAATGGTAACAATGGTTACATGGACGCTTCGCCAGTGCATAATACCACTAATACTAAGGAAGCCCCTGGACCGTCGTCATTAGGAGAGGAAGAAAATTGTCAAACAATTAAGATTACTTTTTCAGAAGTGGTTTGTTGTATTTGCCAAAAAAAGAGCTATGACGCACATACGTACATAATTTGTAATTAGGTGCATTAGGTGGTACATGTTGTGTGCGCTGACAGCACACTTGGTGCATACTATGAAAGTTTTGACAGAAAAGGTAGATGTGTTGTGCACAGACAGAAAAAATAAAATAAAAAAGGAAGGGCGATTGAAGGTCTTCATGCCCAGGATAATGCTATGAAAAAATTAAATGAAAAAAAATGTCCTTCAATTTCGATCGGAAAAACTGTAATAATACCTCTCCCCAGCTTTGATAGGGTCAAAGGAGATGCTTTTATATAAAGTTGGAATGAAATTAGAAACAATAAAGACACTTTTTTCAAGAAATCAAATATGCAAAGAGAATATTCTTAATTTCGAAGATGTTTCAAACGTTAAGCTGTCTCAAAGAGAACTTAGTACAAAAAATTCTAAATTTGCAGGACAAGGCTTTATAAAATGCTACTGCAATAAGAAATGCTCTTCAAAATTATGTACATAAGTGTACCTAAAAGGTCTAATCTAACAAATTACGACATTTTAATAGCTGATCGGGGTTTGACTAGTCAAACCCCGATTTCATAAAATTAAATTTCGACCTTTGCCTGACCAACTTAGTCTCTCCTAGGTTTGACTAGTCAAAGACCGAAACTGTAATTTCGGGCTTTGACTACAACCGTCAGTCAGACCTGAGGATTGCCTAGTCAAACCTAGGAGTGCCTGAAATTCGAGCTTTGACTAGTAACATATGTATGTATACTGTATACTGATAGCTGTATCGCAATTTCCGTTATCGCAATTTTTCATCGGAGTTAAAAATAAGTTTTGGTTAGCTTTGTATATACTGCGAGGCATAAGTTAGGGATATAGAAGATTATGCTCATTTTCATAATCGATTTTTTCGTGAACAGATTAAGGGGAAAGGCGCAAAATGTCGTCTGTCAAAATTTTCAATGTGTTTTAAATGTATTAATTTTTTTCGAATCCTGAGAAAACTACGTATTTTTGAAAAATTTAAACACAGAATGAAAGATTACGTTATTACCGAGGGCCGAAAGTCCCTGAAAACTTCTATATTGTTTATTTTAATAAGTTACAGGGGTGAAAATAACAAAGAAAATTTAGTGTGATTTTTAATTGCAAATATTTTATTCAAAAGAAACTTTTTATTTATTCTAAGGGACTTTCGGCCCTCGGTAATAACGCAATATTTCATTCTAAGTTTAAATTTTTCAAAAATACTTATTAGTTTTCTTAGGATTCGAAAAAAATTATTACATTTAAAACATATTGAAAATTTTGACAGGCGACATTTTGCGCCTTTCCCCTTAATCCGTTCACGAAAAAATCGATTATGAAAATGAGCATAATTTTCTATATCTCTAACTTATGCCTCGCAGTGTAAATGGCTTAAGCCGGCCACTCACGATGCTGCGGCTTTTGGAGAAGGAAGCTTGCCGAGATCAGGATAGCCAACATTTCAATACCCCTCTCAAGTTATACAACATTTACATAAACAGTAAATTTGGATGAATTGTCAACTAAACAACAATCTTGACTCTAACCAAGTCTTGATAATAATTGAACAAAACGAAATCATACAAACATACTTATACATCCTACATTACTCAGGTTACAACTCATACCTATATAGAAAAATATTCAAAAAAAAACTTTCATTAACTGAAAAAATATTAACATGAGAATATGATAAAAAATAAAAAAGCAAATAGATAATTCACATGAGTATGTGCCTAAAGTATAAAAGTACTAATCTATAAAAACTTTCAACATTCTTGAATTTTGATCAAAGTTCTGAGACGTGAGAATATTTCATTTGAAGGAGCTTTAGTGAAAATATCAGCACAGTTTGATTTTGTATTTATGTACTGTAAAGTAATTACATTGTTTTCAATTAAATTTCGAATGAACTGATATTTTGTGTCTATATACCTTTTACCTTTAAATGAATTTGGTGCAATACACATAGCTCCCTGGTTATCTATATATAATATACTACCAGTTATTTTCTCGTTCAATAATTCTTCTCCTAAGTTTTTTGTGAACATATAACTCACAACATGTAACAGTTAATGAAATATATTCGGCCTCAGTACTGCTCAATGAAACAGTGCTCTGTTTCCTTGAATACCATGAAACTGGATTGTCTAGAAAATATACTATACCTCCTGACATGCTTTTTCTATCATTGACATTTGCTGCCCAATCTGAATCTGAATATGCAAATATTAAAGGTTTTCTTTTTATATTTTTACTGTATATAAGACAGAAATTAATTGTATTTTTTAAATAGGTATCTAATAATACGTTTAGCAGCTTTCCATAATATATCATCAGGACAATCGAGAAATTGACTTAAATAAGAGATTGAAAACATTATGTCAGGGCGACTACCCAATGCAATACTTATACATTAAGCTTCCAATTAATTGCCTATAAGGCACATTGACAGAGATTTGATTATTAGCATTAGTTTTGTCAACCTGAAAACCTGTTTCCATTGGTGTTTTGCTAACATTGCAATTCGTCATATTAAATTTCTCAATTATCTTATTGATTAAGGGTTTTTGAGAAATATACATTTTTACATCATTTTTATTTACAGAATATTCAAAATCAATACCCAAAAAGTTGTTTACACAACCGAGATTTTTTGCGTTAAACTCACTTTTTAAACTTTCAATAATTTTTTGAATCGAATCGCTATCTTCACCGCACAATAGGATATCATCGACCCATATACACATACACACTTTTTCTTTGTATAAACGCAACAGTCACTTTCCGCACTTTTAAAACCAATTTTGATTGCCCATTTGTTGAATTGTTGGTTCCAGCATTTGGGTGATTCTTTCAGTCCATATAAAGCCTTTTGTAGTTTGAGAACTTTGCTTTGTCGTTTATAACCCTTAGGGCCGCTTGTTCGAAAGCTAATCAACAATGATCATTATCAAACATTTAATTACTGTCACCAACTGTCAATGTCAACTTTGTTTGGGTTGCTGAAAACATAATATGAAACAATTATGTTAATAATTGTTATGTTAATTGATTAACTAATCTCATAATTTTAATAAATTATGTTTTCAGCAACCCAATCAAAGTTGACATTGACAGTTTTGGTGACAGTAATTAAATATTTGATAGTGATCATTGTTGATTAGCGTTCGAACAACCGGCCCTTAGGACAATGAATATAAACATCATGTTGTAGCAGTCCGTTGATGAACGCTGAAGGAATGTCTAATTGGTATACCTTCCAGTCGTTATTGACAGCCAGTGATAATAAAATTCTTACACTTGCCATCTTAGCTACCGGTGAATATATATCTAAAAACACTTCTTCTTCATAACCCTTGGCGACTAAGCGAGCTTTTTTCGTGCCATCACTTTTTGTTTTAAATACCCATTTTGTATTTATGATTTGTTGATCATGAGGTATTTTGTGGCTTCACTCCACGTGTTCATTTTTTCAAGGCATTCTAGTTCTGTTTCTATTGCCTGCTTCCATTCATCTTCCTCTACTGCTTCTTCATAAGTTACTGGTGCTGATGTAACTAAGCAATATGCATAATAAAGTTCATAGTCTTTGAATTTCGAAGGTTGTTTTATTTCTCTATTGGAGGAAGTAATTTTGGTATTTTGTAAGTTTACTGGTTCTTCATCTTGTGAATTAATTTCAGTAGTGTTTCTTAATGTTTGGACTGTACTTTCTTCATAATTTGTTTCAAATGTTTCCAATTCATTTTGGCTTGGTAAAATTTCCTCAATATTTTGATTATTCGACGATATTTCTGGAGAATATTTATACTGTGTTTCATCGAAAACAACATCTCTTGAAATTTTGATTTGTTTGGTCAGTGGATTCCAAATTCTATAACCAGCACCACTGTATCCAACCATTACACCTTTACTTGCTCTTGGTTCTAATTTACTTTGCTTTGGTAGAGTACCACACTTTTGAACCAAAAACTCTGAGTTTAGACAAGTCAAGTCTGCCTAAGTATATTTCTGCTGGTACTTGTAATTCAATTGCTCGTGATGGAGTTCGATTAAGCTGATAAACAGCTGTTCTAACTGCTTCTCCCCACAAACTCTTTGGAAGATTGGTTTCTACAAACATTGCTCTTACTTTGTCTAAAATAGTACGATTAAGTCGTTCGGCTATACTATTCTGCTGAGGTGTGTACCCTGCAGTAAATTCTTGTACTATACCATGTTGTATACAATAGTTTTTAAAATATTTAGAAGACATCTCTCCACCTTTATCCATTCTTATTCTAGATACTCTCCTGCCTTCTGCAGCTAATTTTTCAATATGATTAATAAGATGTGATTCGCTTTCGCTTTTTCTTGTCATTAAATATACAACACTAAAATGTGAGAAATCATCAATAATTGATAAGTAATACCAGGGCCGGACTGGCTCATAAAAAAGGCGCCAACCCAAATTATAAAAAAGGCGCCAGTCCAAATTCTAAAAAAGGCGCCAACCTAATATCTAAACAATGGCGCCAGACCTCCCTCTTAAGCTTTGACATCAAACTTTTTTGTAAAATGCGTGTAAAGTAAATCAATACTACTAATTTTAAATTAAATCCATAAAATAATTTACTATTTTTATTGGGAATAGTAAATTATATTAAGATTCCACAAAAATATAGCTTCAGTTTCCAAGTATCCGTTTTACTCTGCTACACTCTTTGATACTCTCTGAAGACTCCAAAACAGTTTTCGAAAAATGTGAGTAATTTTCACTTGCTACTACAAAAGAATCTATTGGTTCAAAAACATTTAAGAAAAATGATGATGATTTGTGTTCAATAGAAGCCACCTTTTGAATTTCTTCAAATATTTTACTAAATTCCATATAGCATAAAAGTAAACCTCGATAAAAAATCCGCAACCACACACGGTGTCAGGCGATCCGTGCCTAACTGGTGAAACTCCTTTGTAATTCAAGCCTTAGCGTTGGCAAGGGCGCACTGCCTCGCCAGACAGTATATCTCGCCCCTACTCGTGGCAACTATATGGATAAGTATTTAATCATGCAGGAAAAAGGGAAAAAAACAAAACGAAGGGATAATGGAGCGAGTCACCCTGGAACAAGCTATGAATGAGATGATAAGGTGTTCATTGTAGTAAAGGGAACAAAGGGAAAGTACTCAGCGAAGAGGAAAAGAGGAAGGAGGAGACTATGATCTTCGGAAGAAGATCTGTTGGAAGATCTCCAGTCAGGGGTAGCGACCTGATCAAGAGGGATCTTCCAGAGGAGACAACCTTGCAAAGGAGCTACTCACTTGGGGGAGAAAACACCTAGAGACTTAGAGAGAAGGAGGAGAGCTCGGACATAACGGACATGGTAAGAGCAATGGAGAAACTTACCAGCGTTACAAATAATTTAGTGAAATTAATGTCCGACCAAACAAACATTAAGGTCGAGATCAAGAATGAAGTACAAAACCTTTAAGAGAGTCAACGAAGACATAGAGGTTACTTTCAGACAAGTCGCCCTCGGCAGCATTAAGAAAATAAATAGAATAGTGTAGAAAACCGGTGAGGAAAAAAACGACTAGGGAGACTGTACGAGTCTCCACACAGATGGATTTTGACGAGTTCTTTCCCGAAAATCTTAGTAAAGAAGAGATAAAATTGATTGCAACGGTCCTGAACTCAGGGGAAAGAGGCTTTGAAAAAATAAAGGATATTATAAAGTCGAATTGGAAGAGGATCACTATACGGTCGCTAAACCGGGAAAAGGGAATACACATGCAGGCGACTTAGTAGTGGTCATGGAACATGGACTTTTCAGTGAGGAAGAAAGGTTTCACGAACTGATAAGGGAAAAACATGAACTGGGAATATGTGTAGGAGGTGCAAACACACCAGGAGAGGTGAAGTACCTCCAACTTAATACTATGACTACAATTACAAGAAAGAGTTAGAAGGAAGAGAACCGAGCAAACCGTCAGACTATTTTCATAGTCCCCCGTAGAGACAAGGGTGACGGAAATGGACGGGGACGAGAGACTACTGGTAATTATTTATAAATTGAGGGAAGACATGGAGACACTGGAGACCAGAGAGGCATATCTAAGAGTAGTGGGGACTACAGAGGTAGCAACCTCGGGAAGCTCCTGGAACTCACCTTTATGGGTGTGGACCTCCACCTCGCGCTGTAGGAGTATAAACTCGGGAAAGGAGAGTGGAGGCTTAGAAGGTGAACGTGAAGGGAGGCAGAAAATCCTACGCCGAGTTGCTCAAGCAAATCCAAGGGTACGGTAGACACGAGGAAGAAGGGGATTAGCGTTAAAAGCACTAAAGAAGTCATAAGAGGGGACCTCATCCTCGGTGACAGGGAAAGAACAGACCGAGCGCCTGAAGAAGACTATCGTGGCCCGCACGGAGGGAAACGCAGTAGAGGTTGTCCGGAGCTATCAGGTCCAGGTGTACCTATTTGATATAGACGGAGGAGTCCCAAGGTAGAAATCCTGAGACAAGTTTGGAGGTATACCGGCGGCAGGGAGCCTGACGACATCAAACTCGTCTGTATAAGGGAAAATAGAGAACACAAACGTCAAGGTTTGGACTGACACGTATCGCAGCCAAGATGGCACTGGAAAGAGAACTTTACCTATTGGCTGGAACTCATGCAAGATACAAGAGAGACTGCGTGTCCAGGGGTGCTTTAGATGCCTGCAGTTCAGGCATAGTAAAACGGGCTACAAGAGAGAAAACAGGGAGGACTCCTACTACAGATGTGGTAAAGAGGGGGCACCAGTCACGAGAGTGCAGTAGTGAGACGACTTTCTCCCTCACTTTTAAAGAATCCGGTCACAGTGCCGACAGCGTACAGTGCCCGGAGTGTAAAAAACTGATCCTGGAAAAGCGGGGCCTCAAGAGACACCCTGCCACAAGCGATGAGAAAAGAGTGGGTGAAAACACCTAGGACCAGAAATCAGACAGCGTATGGGTAAGTAAGTTAGAAAGATAAGAATCATGTAATACGCAGTTCCTTTAAGTAAATGTGCGAAGGACGAGTGCCGTTCACGACGTTGCAGAGGCACTCGCACAAAAGGAAGGTATGACATTTGGTCTTTCGACAGAGAATCGTTAAAGAGAGGAGATCTGACGTGACCGTATACGTGGTGAACCGAGGTATTGGAATCACCAGACACTCTGTTAAGAATGTTAGTAGGTATGTTGGTAAGGCATAAGTTGAAGACCGGCTGGCGTACAATTGTTATGTTTCACCAAACGTCCCGCTTCGAGAGGGGAATACCTATCAGAATGGATCCACGCCATGGGGCTTACCGTGCTAAATGACGGAAAGCCACCTACGGTCGTAAGAAGTAATAGTGAATCCTTTCTGGACCTCTCGCTGGTTTCCACATCACTTCTAAACAGTGTCATAAGCTGGACTGGTTTGTAAGAACAATCGCTCAGCTTACTTAAGTATGTGAGTTTTGAACTAGCGAGCAAAAGGAAGAAACGGAAAGATGAAGATGGCGATCTAAAGAGATTTTCAAATCAGGAAGGATGGGATGTTGTGTTTTTTTGTGGATGCTCTTGGCTTGATTGGTTCGATATGCGAGGATGTGAAGGAGTTGATCGAGAGATCAGGTATTAGATAACCAAATAGCTTAGATGCGACGCGTAGTGCTTTCGCGTATAAATATCCGTTATTTGATAAATAGCGGAAATTGATACCCACGAAAGGTGCCCCAATCGTAAAAATAGTCTTCGAGGGCGCCGCTCGTTGCATCTAAGCTATTTTTTATAATAGAAGGAAATTGATACCCATGAAAGGCGCCCGAATCATAAAAATAATCTTCGAGGGCGTCGCGCGTCGATCTAAGCTACTTATTATAATAGAAACAGCGGATATTGACACTACGAAAGACGCCTGAATCGTAAAATGGTCTTTGAGGGCGATGTGCGTCGCATCTAAGCTATTTGATTATCGGATACCTGATACAGTTGTATTTTATTGTACCCACTGGCTTCATTATTTAGGAGTTTGGGACACAACAATCCTGCATGTATAATGTAATTTTGGAGCACTGAAAACCACACCTGTATATTTTAGTCCAATTGTGGGATGTAACACTCTTTGTATCATTTATCAGATAATCAAATAGCTTATTAGATGCGACGTGCAGCTTCCTCGAAGATCATTTTTCGATTTGGGCGCCTTCCATAGGTATAAATATCCGTTATTTGATAAACAGTGGAAATTGATACCCACGAAAGGTGCACCAATCGTAAAAATGGTCTTCGAGGGTGCCGCTCGTTGCATCTAAGCTATTTTTTTATAAAAGAAACAGCGAAAATTGATACCCACGAAAGGCGCCCGAATAACAAACATAGTTTTCGAGGGCGCCGCGCGTCGCATCTAAGCTATTTATACCCAATAACAGCGGATATTGAACCTACGAACGGCGCCCGAATAGTAAAAATGGTCGTCGAGGGAGCCGCGTATCGTATCTAAGCTATTTGATTATCTGATATCTGGTATTTTATTGTACCCACTGGCTTTATTATGTAGGTTTCTGGTGCGCCTTCGGTGCCAAACGGCGAAATCAGAAGCAAGTAAAAACATTTTTGAGGGGAATCATAGCTGCATCATTTTTGTGTAAAGGTTAAAAAAAATTTCAGCGTTTAATTTTTTTAATGGATAGATACTAACCAAGGCAAAAGGCGCAACGGCCCGCAGGCCGGTGGGCCGGCGGCCCAGTCCGGGCCTGAGTAATACTTTTCACCAGAAAATGTGGGATCTTTGGATGGTCCCCAAGTATCAACATGTAAAAGTTCCCCAACTCTAGAGGATTTTTTGTATATATTTTCTTTAAAAGGTTGCCTTGTGGCTTTTCCTTGTAAACATGAGTCACATAATTTATCTGAATACGGAAGTCCCAACAATTGTAGTCCCCTTCTATTTACGTGTCCTAAACGTAAATGCCATAAGTCTTTATCGCTATGCTTTGCTACTAAACTAGATTGAAAATTATTTAATTGAAAATTTACAGCAAATAAGTTACTCTTATGTTTATAGCAAATAAGTTTAAAGTTCTTTTTTCTTATTTCAGCCTTATTTTCTTTAAATACTACTGTGAAACCTAAACTGTTTAGTTTACTGACTGATAATAAATTATATCCTAATTCATTTAAAATGAGAACATCAATGTTAATAGGAGTTTCATTGTAATAAACTTTTAATTTACCTTTTGTACGAGCGGTCATCACTTTTCCATCTGCTATTTTAATGCCAACAGGCTCAATTTCAATAATATTACTTATAAATTGTTTATATTTATTGCTGCCTATATTCTGTGATGCTCCAGAATCTATTATAAACGAAATTTGGCTGTCATCATTCTTGCGATTTTCAGCTGGTAGGGCTGTGATAAAACTTACTTCGTCTTCGGCTACATGTGTATTCTGTTTACCTTGTGTATCATTATTGGCTCTTCTGCCACGGGAATAGTTATTTCCTAGAAAAAATCTCCCTCGATTATTATAATTATTATTGTTTTTTCTGAAACAATTGGACACTAGATGGCCTTTAAGTCCACAAATGAGCATCGGGGTTTTTTATTGTATTGCTTCGTATAAAAAGAGGATTCTTCACTTACTTGTACATTATTTTTCAGCTTCAATTCTGCATCTAATAATTTTGCTTTAACGAAATCAACAGTTAGTTTATCATTTGATGTTTCCAAAACAGTAATACAATGGGTGCGCTCGGACGACCATAGCGGCTGACTGTCAGCAGATATCGGCTGAGTGGTTGTATCCAGCCGTGATAGGGAAAGCTTAGTAAATCTCTCAGCGGCTGACTTCCAGCGGTGACGTCTGACAGCTACTGCTGGCTCAGCTGTACAGCCGCTGTGGTCGTCCGAACGCACCCAGTGTCAAACGTATCTGTAATTGTCAACAAGAGGTGACATACCTTGTCATCTTCTTCGATTGTAGTTCCAGTCGATTCAAGCTCTCGGATTAAAGAATCGAATTCAGCGAAAAATTTTTGTAAATCGATACCTTGTTTGTATTTCAACGTTAACAACTTTTTCCGCACATATAAACGAGAAAGAACACTTTTTCTAAACTTTTTATCATTTCGAATGCTGAGTCACAGTCACGAATATATTCTAAATGTTCATCTGTAATGCATGTGACAATGATTGACCTTGCTGTTGCATAGTGCTTTTTATGTTGATTTTGCTCGTCTCTTGACAATTGTGTGAATTGCGTTGCAGTTACTTCAGTGGTAATAAAATCTTTAACACCTTTGGCATCTAGAAGATTGCCTAATCTAAATTTCCATGACGAAAAGTTCGTAGATGTTAATTGCGGATACAAACTCACGGTTGAATTCGAGCCATTTAAACCTTGGACTGCCATTTTTTTTGCGGTCACTCACAACACTGCCGGTCGGTATAAACAGCAACACTAAAAAACTTTACTTCTTATTGAATGTACTCTTGACATGTAAAACTGGAGTCCATAACCTTTTGGAGAAGGAAGCTTGCCGAGTACTTATTAATTAGGTATATTTACTGGGAGACATAATTCACATGCAACACTTCGTGACGACCATTTTATTAGACTACTTGTACTGTCAATATGGCCAACCTGATTTACATGTACTTGGGGATCAGGATAGCCAACATTTCAATAGCGGCGTCGTTCAATCTTGTCGAATTCGACTAAATTGGCAAAAATTTTGATCGTGTGTGACCGTGCATCCAACGAAATCGTACAATTTTACCATAGACAGACTGGACCTCGATTTTTGATCATTCGCTTCGTTATCGATTGTAACGTCCCTGGTTTTACGGCCGTCAACCGGGTGCCTGTATTGTTGGTCCCGGTAACAAATTCTTTCCGTGTAAAATGAGGTGTTTTTCGTCGGCGGCTGAGAATGAAAATGTTTATGACACGCGATAGGAGCAGGTGCATTTTGGAGGATAGTAAAAGGGATTTATGATTTCGTTTGTTGGGTGTTGAAACTTCTAAGAGACGAGAGAAAAACAGATTCGAGGATTTTATGGCAGTGTTATTTTGTTCTTTGGGGAGTGCGCTGCGAAGAACGGTCAAAATAAAAGACGATTGGAATGTTTTGTTTTGCTCGGCGTGTGTGTAAGCGAACGAAGGGTAATTTTTTTTCTTGTTACGGATTAATTCCTTGAGGAAAGGGGTGCGATCGGAACTACTAGTGATCTGCGGAAAAAAATACGAATTCGCGTAATACCGTACTAACTATGTCCGAAGTTGTCGTCTAGAGTGTAGACTTGGAACACTAAATGGCGGATTAGCTGGGACCCGGGAGCAGTAAGACAGTGGCGGATACTAGAGGTGGTGTCTCATCGCCATCGCAGAGGACGTCAACCAGTTCGTGTGTTTGCTGAGACTTCGGAAGTCGTAGATTTAAGGTAATTGACTTTTCTTATTTCTTAGTAGGACCTTAGAACATTATAGACGGTGCGATACAATGGTGGCAGCGGTGGGATAGATTAGTTATTAGTTGTCGTGGACATTGGGCCGTCTACTCGGGGTATAGGTGTGACGAGAACCAAGCGAAAGGCACGGTGCCGACGGGTGTAAGACTGGGGTTTTGTTTTGCCTCTAAAAACCATGGCGGAAGTTGGTGACGAGGTAGATAGGTTGAAACAAGAGTTAGAAAAGGCGAGAGAGGAAGTATGCAAGTTACAAGATGAGAGACAGAGGGTCGCACAAAACGAACTGAACTATTTGAGGAAGGAAATGGAAGAACTGAGAATGGCCGGAAATAGGAGGGTGGAAATGATAGGTGCCAGAGAGGTGAAAGAATGGTGTGGTAGCGAAGGAGAGATGAGTGTAGAGGAGTTTGTTGAGAGAGTAGAGATGTTGCAGCAAATTAATGGGTGGACTGAGCAGAACACAGCTGATTTGGTGAGACGAAGAATGATTGGCGAGTCGGCAGAATTTTTGCGAAATGCGACGAGTCAGAAGCAAGAGGGATGGACATGGAAGGAGATAAAAGGGTTGCTATTGCAGCGGTTTGGGGTGAAAAAAGACAGAGTGGAGGAAATGGCGAAACTAATGAACATCTGACGGAAGGAGGGGGAAAATTATCGGAGATTCGCTGATAGGTGTAGAACAGCGGCGCGCTATGTTGTGAAAGAATATGAGAAAGAAGAGGAAAAGCAAGTAGCGAATGAGATTCGAGAGGAGATGATCTTGGGAGTATTCATGGAGGGTTTAAATAGCGAGGTACGACGTGTGGTGAAGGCTAGGAAGGGAGTAAATACCCTGACGGTGGTATTGGATATGTTGAAGGACATAGGAGAGGAAGGTGACCGGAAAAGAGTAAGGAAGGTGAGGAAGGAACTAGAGGAAGAAGACGCAAACAGCAGCGGTTCTGAGGAGAGCTTTGCGACGGTAGTAAGCAATAGCAGCGAGCGAAGAGGAATTCGGCGGATCGAAGGTGAGAAGAAGGAAGGATTTGTAAAGATGAACCGCGCAGATGCTATAGTAGCGGGCGGGAGTAAATGGCATGATAGGGCGAATCCGGCTGGAGAAGTGCAAGGAGAGCGGCAGAGATCACTGCGCAGAGTACCGTACACCCCATGTAGGAGGTGTGGACAGGTTGGTCACTGGACACGGGAGTGCACGATACATCTGGGTAACCAGAAGAGTGGAGAGTCACGTTGGAAACCGGAAGAAGGAACACGGGTGGGGAAAAGGGCGAGCAACGAAGAATGCTTTCAGTGTGGGCGACCGGGGCACTTTATAAACACATGTCCACAGACCATATGCGATAATTGTGGATATGGCGGTCACGTGTGGAGACAGTGCCAAAATACTGGAACATCCGCGAGGAGGGGCCCATTTTCGCGGCGACAACGGCCATGGGAATCAGATAAGTCAGACAGGGGGGTGGAAGATTATGCGAGCCTAGCCGGAAGACGGGCTGAAAGCCGTAGCGTTTCCCCAAACTAGGTGGCCCTCCAGGTTCCCCTAGCTTGGAGATGGCCCAGAAAACTGGAGGGGGATATATTGGGAAAGCGGCCGTAACCGCAGGGGGAGTAACATCCTTGATAATTACCGCCGATTTTCAAGGGGCTAATAGAAAAGTTTTAGTGGATACGGGAGCCGATGTAACCTTACTGCGAGAAGCTGTGGAGGGTGTACCAGTTATCACCGGCCGAAGCGAGACCATTACGGGGGTGACGGGGGTATGTCAGCGCATCCAGGGTAAGCAGAAGCTAAACGTAACCATCGGTGATACCGCAGCCATACATGAGGTATGGATAGTCGATGTGGACTGTGGAGCTGAAGGTATATTGGGACTCGATCTGATGAAACGACTTGGACTGGTGATCGACGTTAATAGAAATGAATTGCGGACGAAGGAGGCCATGATACCTGTTATACGGAAAGTCACTCACGAGATACTGGGAGGTAAAAGGAGAAAAGTAACATTTGATTTACAGCGAAACGAAATCAAGGAGTATCATGTGGAGACAACAATGAAAAAGCTAGGAAATGACGGTAGGGGGGTTAACCGTAAGGAAACTTCTGCTCGACGAACATTAGTGATCGCAGCGGATAGTCATGGACGCTTCCTGAAACCACTTCTTCAGCGATGGATTGGAGATGAATGGGAAATCGAGGAAATGGTTTGGACAGGTCATGGTACTGTAGATATTATTAATGGGGTACAGCAACGGACGAGTACACTTGTAACTAATGATTGCCTCGTTTTGTTAACGGGCACCAACGATATTCGGCGGAAACAACAAGAGCAAGCAAATGATGCAAGAGCGAGGTTATTTGTGAAGACAGAAAAACCTAAGATTATTCTCTGTAATCTACCAAAACGATTCGACGTAGTGTCAGGTTCTACTGTTGTAGAAGACATCCGTCAACATAATTTGGACTTGTTAATGGTGATGCAGATACATATGAATGTAGACCTGGTCGATATATACAGCGGCACAAGGAGAAGCGATTATACCAAGCAGGGATTCCATTTTAACCTTAAGGGAAAGATTAAGTTAGCAGAAAGGATTCGAGAGGTCTTGCAACCCGACAAGAGATGCTGTGAGAGGCAAGCGTTGACAGAATATGTAATGCGGGATAAATATTGGGAAGTAATCAAAGGAGTGATGGAACAAAATGCACGGCAGTGTACAGCGAGCAAAAGCAAAACGAATAGGGAACGAAAGAAGACGATAAAGCGTACAGCTGATGAAAGTGGGATACGTGGTGGAATAGAATTGAAGAATCGTTTTAAGTTACTTGAGGCAGAGGAGGACAATATCCCCATTATTTCGCACCAAAGTGAAGAGCATAGAGAGAACCAGAAGAAACATGTCGAGTTTGTACGGGAATATTTCAAAGAAACAAAGGAAAATGGAAGGAGCAAGGAAGACGAATTTGTGTGTTTGCAGAGGACTCAGATTCAGGGAGATCATATGGATGAAGGAGAGTATTTTAAAGTAATAGATGGCGAGATTCAGCGGGCACCAAAGGATCGGCGAATAAGAGCAATTTGCGGCGGAGTCTGTCAGAAAAATTGGGAGCCAGCTGAAGTGGTACTAAAAAGTAGGGCCCACCTGCCAGCCTGGAGCGAAACCATACTAAAAGCCAAAATTAGAGGACCGAACCAACCAGAGGAAATAATTGTCGAGCAGTTTGGACACCTACCATCAGGTGTTAGAGTGAACCGAGTGATGGCAACGCGAATGGGAGATAATGTATGGGTGAAGTTCATAAATTGTAACCAGGAACCCGTGGAGCTAAGTTCGGGAAGAGTCGTAGGAAAGACGGCAATAATCACTCGAGATAATACCAAGATGGTGAGACAGGTGAGAGTTGAATCTCAAGGGTCCGACTTCACAGAGGAAATTCACGAGAAGTTGGCCCACTTGTCAGTTGGGCAGGAAAAAAATATAGGGGAGATATTGCTTGAATACCGCGATGTGATGGATGCAGAGACGGAGGGGGAATTCTCATGTACTAATCAGGTGCAACATAAGATCATCACGGGGGATGCTGCCCCGATAGCTAAACCGGCTTATAGAGTGCCTTTCCGCTTGCAGGACGAGATGAGACGGCAAATACAGGATCTTCTGGACAAGGGTATAATTGCACCGTCGACTTCACCATGGGCAGCGCCAGTGGTGTTGGTAAAGAAAAAGGCACTGGAGGGGGAGGAGGCAAAGTACAGGTTTTGTACTGATTTTAGGGGGTTGAACGCGGTGACAAGGGCGGACACCTATCCCCTTCCCAACATAAATGAAACATTGGATCGGTTGGGAAAATGCCAGTGGTACACGACCATTGATCTAGCCAGCGGGTACCATCAGATTGAGATCAGACCAGAGGACCGAGAGAAGACTGGGTTCAATACGATTGATGGACACTATGAATATAACCGGATGGCGTTTGGACTGTCAGGAGCACCAGCGACGTTCCAGAGATTCATTGACCCGGTACTAATGGGAATAAAGGGGACGGAGTGCTATGTTTACTTGGACGACGTAGTGATCTTTGCAGCGGATGAGACGGAACACAATAGGCGGTTGCGAAATGTTTTACAGCGGCTACGTGAAGTAGGTGTTAAAGCGAACCTTAAGAAATGTCAGTTCATGATGAGTGAACTGATATATTTGGGTCATTTAGTCACCAGCGCAGGTGTAAAACCTGACCCACAGAAGGTTGTAGCAATACGCACATATCCGCGGCCGAAGACGGTGCGAGAAGTACGCGCCTTTCTGGGGTTGACGGGATATTATCGGCGGTTCATAAAAGGGTATGCGGAAATAGCTAAGCCGCTAACGGAACTAATAAGAGTGGAAACTACGTTTGAGTGGACCCCAACTAGAGTGGAAGCGTTCGACCGACTAAGAGAGAGTTTGTCGAAACACCCCGTATTGCGCTATCCAGATTTTGAACTGCCCTTCATCCTAGCGACTGATGCGTCGGGACTAGCTTCAGGTGCGGTTTTGTCACAGCGACTTGGAGGAGAAGAGCATCCGATAGCCTACGCTTCAAGGCAACTCAACACGGCGGAAAGAAACTACTCGGTAACGGAGAAGGAACTTTTAGCGATGGTTTGGGGAATCGGTCAGTTTAGGTGCTACTTATACGGGCGGAGGTTTAGCGTAATCACCGATCATGCGCCGTTACGTTGGACGTTGCAGGTGAAAGATCCGTCGTCTAGACTAGCGAGATGGCAAATGAAACTGGCCGAGTACGAGTATGAGGTAGTGTATAAGTCGGGAAAGAGACACGTAAACGCGGACGCTTTAAGTAGAGCCGTAGCAAATGTTAGGCGCGATGAAGATTACTCAATAGATCGGGAGTGGATCAAAAGAACTCAAGAGTCCGATAACGAGTGCCAGCGCTATGTCAACAGTGGTAGCGAGGAATATCGAAAGGATTTGGACGGCGTACTATACAAAGTGACGGGCGGTAGGTGGCGAGTCGTAGTACCCGTAAAAATGAGAAATCGGGTGTTGAAGCGGACACATGATGAACCGAGTGCGGGACATTGTGGGGTACAGCGGTCACTTCAGCGGGCGGAGTCGCAGTTTTACTGGGAAACCATGCAAAAGGACGTAAGAAAGCATGTTGAGGACTGTAGAGAATGTGGACGGACGAAAAGTGTAAATAGGGTGCCCATTTGTGAACCATACCATACGTCTAGACCTCTCGAAATGGTAGGAATGGATATAGTGGGTCCTTTGCCACAAACGCAGAGAGGTAATAAATATCTCTTGACGTACGTAGACCACTTTACGCGATATGCTGAGGCGATACCCATAAAAGACTTATCGGCCGAAACTGTGGCGCGTGTTTTTGTGAACGAGGTCGTCCTTCGGCATGGAGCGCCGGAGCGGTTACTGACGGATCAAGGGACAAATTTTGTTTCGGAGCTAATGAAAGAAGTTTGTAGACTATTGGGAATCAAGAAGATTCAAACCACGGCGTATCGGCCCCAAGTAAATGGACGGGTGGAGCGATTGCACCGAACACTTATTGGAATGGTGAAGCATTATGTGAACAGTAAGGCACTGGACTGGGACGAACATATAGGACTGGCGCTAATGGCTTACCGGAGTGCGAAACATAATGCTACGGGGTTCACCCCAAATTGGTTAACCTTTGGGAGGGAAGTACATATTCCTTTTGACTGTGACGTGGGACCGAGAATAGATGACCGAGGAGAGTTAAGCTACCCAGCGGAACTGCGAAGGCGACTGGACGAGGCTTATATATTAGCAGCAGAACAAGCGCGGAAACTAGAACAAACTAATGCCGAGAGAATGAATCGGGGAAGGCACGAGAGAAATTTAAAGGAGGGTGATTATGTATATATTCAAAATCCGATCGTGCCCAGCGGAGTCAGTAAGAAGTTTTTCAAACCATGGAGTGGGCCATACAAAATCATAGAAAAACGCGGGGCTGTGAACTACGTGGTAGATAAGGGCGACGGTAAGACCCAAACTTACCACATAGATCGGCTAAAATATTATAAAGCCTGGGAAGATCCAGACGTATCGGAAGAACAAATCGGCAACCAAGCAAAACCTACGTTATCCCTTCCGCGAATAATAGAAGATGGAGTAGAGGAGAGACCCAGGATGACCGACGACGAGGGAAGCGACGAGGAAGGAGAGATTGTATGGGGTTATGCAAGAGAGCCAGAGGTTGACGACGATGACTTAGGGGGTACGGCAGATATTGGAGACGTTCCGGACGAATCGAGAGTGATAGCCCCAAGAACGAGAAGGCCTCCACAGCGATACACTCCAACCTCCGATGGAATTGGCGAGAGTGAGTTCTGGACAGATGACTCCGGTCTCAGTGAAGAACTGCGGGACTTGCAGCAGCTTGCGGACACCAGCAGTGAAGAAGAGCAGATGGTAGCGGCAGAAGTAGGGGAAAGTTCGGGTGACGAGGAAATCCTAGACATAATTAACGAAGCAACCGTGGAGGAACCTGGGTTATCAAGAGGAGGCCGGCCTCAGCGAGAGAGGCGAAAACCCCTTAGATATCGTATAGAGGATTGAAAAGGATTGCCCTTGGGGCAATCTTTTTATGTGGAGGGGAGTGATGTAACGTCCCTGGTTTTACGGCCGTCAACCGGGTGCCTGTATTGTTGGTCCCGGTAACAAATTCTTTCCGTGTAAAATGAGGTGTTTTTCGTCGGCGGCTGAGAATGAAAATGTTTATGACACGCGATAGGAGCAGGTGCATTTTGGAGGATAGTAAAAGGGATTTATGATTTCGTTTGTTGGGTGTTGAAACTTCTAAGAGACGAGAGAAAAACAGATTCGAGGATTTTATGGCAGTGTTATTTTGTTCTTTGGGGAGTGCGCTGCGAAGAACGGTCAAAATAAAAGACGATTGGAATGTTTTGTTTTGCTCGGCGTGTGTGTAAGCGAACGAAGGGTAATTTTTTTTCTTGTTACGGATTAATTCCTTGAGGAAAGGGGTGCGATCGGAACTACTAGTGATCTGCGGAAAAAAATACGAATTCGCGTAATACCGTACTAACTATGTCCGAAGTTGTCGTCTAGAGTGTAGACTTGGAACACTAAATGGCGGATTAGCTGGGACCCGGGAGCAGTAAGACAGTGGCGGATACTAGAGGTGGTGTCTCATCGCCATCGCAGAGGACGTCAACCAGTTCGTGTGTTTGCTGAGACTTCGGAAGTCGTAGATTTAAGGTAATTGACTTTTCTTATTTCTTAGTAGGACCTTAGAACATTATAGACGGTGCGATACATCGATCATTCGCTATCTGTACACTAAAAAGATACGAAGCGAATACGTTCGATAACGAAGCGAAAAGTCAAAAATTGAGGTCCTGGCCTGTCTGCTGCAGTACTGCATCGACAGTCATCGATATCATCGACAATCTTGTCGAACCACACCGCAGAATCATGAGTGGCCGGCTTTAAGTTATAAAACGTACATAGTGAAAAAAAAATAAGATTTTGCTCTAAAATTTTAGTTTGACTTACATTTAGAGGAGGAGCAAGAAGTACAGTATCTTTAATATTGGATAGTTTTCCCATATTAAACCTTACGCTTGACGCAGTTATGTGGGTACTAATTTTTCTTATACAACTTTTTACTGCTCTGATTTCCATACAATCTAAAAAAACAATATAGAATATATTTCAAATATTCCATAGTAGATAACTTCAATTAATGATGAAATAGGAGGCGATGAAATAGTGGCAGATGCCTTGAAAGGGGCTGGAAAAAGATTAGTTCCACCTATCTCTACCGAAAGTATACTTTTCCGGACCTGCTTGTAGGGAGCAAAGTTGTACTTTTATTTTTCCTCCCTAGGGAGGAAAAGTAAAAGTGACGTCATGGTATTTCATTCATGAAATATAACTTATTGACGCCCTGTACAATCTCTATTTTCTATTACGTAAGTATCCATACATTTTAACGTTTATTTATAGAACACCCTGTATTTTGCAGAATGGTAAAAAACAACAACTTGGTATTTTGATTTAACGATGTTTACATTAATAATTTGACTTATATTTGACAGTTGACAGTTATATTGTACCTACTTGTTAGTTTTAGTTCTAACAACGGTTCTAATAAATTTTGTTGGTTAGTTACGTAAATAAATTAAGTAAAAATGAAAAAATGACTTGTTATTTGAGGAAGGTGGAAAAATCATATGTATAACATGGGAGTAAAGTGCCTTTTCCTCCCTTGAATGATTACTGCCCTCCGCTACGCGTCGGGCAGTAAACTTCATTCTCGGGAGGAAAAGTAGCACTTTCCTCCCTTGTTATACAAATAGCTATATCAGGTCCTTGCCAAACTATTCACTAGATGTCTTCAGGAAGCAATAACACCAACTTAGTGGCACAACGCAGAAATTATCATACTTCATAAAAAAGCTGATGCTACCGACGTCAGAAATTACAGGCCCATAAGTCTACTTTCCCAGATTTATAAACTATTTACAAAAATAATTACGAAACGATTAGAAAATAGATTGGAATTTTATCAGCACATAGAACAGGCGGCATAGGCGTAATTAGGGGGGGGGGTTATAACATTGGGATCTTTGAGCTCTATACGCTTAACACCATTATGTGTTGTTGACAAATCAAGCTATTTTAAAGTTTAACCCCCCCCCCCCCTTAGGATCATCCTGGTTACGCCGTTGACAGGCGGGTTTTAGAAAAGGCTACGGAACAAACCATCACCTACTGGTAATACAAAATCTTATAGAAAAATGTACTGAATATAATAAACCACTAACTATAATATTTATGGACTATGAAAAAGCCTTCGACACCAAAAAAAAAACAGAAAAACGTCAACAAAAGATGTTGGAAGCCTTTACAGAATGCCGAATTGACTATGGCTATATAAATATAAGTAAACACATATTATACCAAAACGCAACAGCCAGTGTTAGAGTGGGTGATCGTCAAACCCAGAAATTCCCGATACAACGTGGAGTACCTCAGGGGGACACCATATCACCGAAACTGTTCACTACGCTTTTGGAATATAGGTATATGTAAAAGGCAAAACTGATCGGCAAGGGCATAAACATAAACGAAGAAAATATTAGCCATCTGAGGTTTGCAGATGATATTGTACTAATAGCTGATAGGATGAGGCCAAAAATTTTTTAAATCAGCTCTACCTTTCCTCGCCAGACGGTGGATTGAAAATAAATATATCTAAAACCCAGATGACTTACTTTATTTTGCTTTATCGTGTCCCGACATGTCATTTATAAAATTTCGGCCCAGTATCGGGCTACGTCGGTTCCATGTTCGTTGGCGAGCCACAAATCTTCGAGGGTACACCGATAAGGACAGTTTCTGCATGTAAAAATATGTTCCATATTCTGCGTTTCTCCAGTCACAGTTCACATCATCTTGGTCTATTTTTCCCCATTTTACCATGTTTGATTTCACTGGAGCGACCCCCGTTCTTATCCTATTCATAGTTTTCCAAGTTTTAAAATCTAAAGACTGGCCGGTCCATTGACCCTGAGGAAGAGCAAAAAATATTCAGGCGGTTCATCCTGCACTGTTCCAAGGAAGCTTTTCCTGGATTTTAGTCGCTTTCGTGGTGTTCGAGCTTTGTATAGGGTATGTCGCTCGTCCGCAATCTGTTTAACTTTCTCTATGTGCTCTGAAACGCCTCTGCGTGTTGAGGATTCTGCAAAACCCGCTGCTTTATATACGATTGAGAGTGGTGTTGGTTTCATGCACCCCGTTACTATCCTGCATGTTTCATTTAGCGCAGTATTAAATTGTTTAGCGTGGGTAGATCTGCACCAAACTGGGCACGCATATTCAGCAGTTGAGAAACACAGTGGCTGTGCCGTTGTTCTTAAGACGCCAGGACATGCACCCCATTTACTTCCCGTTAGCTTTCTGAGTATGCTGTTCCTAGTTGTTACTTTCCCTCTCGTTTTTATGCAATGTTGTCTGTAGGTAAGGGACCGGTCCAGAGTTACTCCAAGATATATAGGTTGGTCTGTGTGCTCTACTATATTACCATTCCACACAATTTGGAGTTTTCGCTTGGCTTCCTTTGCGCGAAGGTGGAAGCGCAGACTTGTGTTTTAGAGGGACTGGGTCTTAGGGAATTTTGCAGATAGTACTGTCATTGTTTTTAAGGTAGTTTCGAGCCTCTCCTCAACTTCTTCAAAGCTATTTTCTTGAGCACATATTGCTAGATCGTCAGCATAGAGGAAATGCTTGGTTTTAGTCGGCGTAGGTTGGTCGTTTGTATATACATATATATTGAAAAGCAAAAATGAATAACCATTTTCAATTTCGTTGCAAAACGAAAATACAGCCGAACCATATTCTAGTCCAATCAGAGAGTGCAGCAAGCACCTACCGGTTTCGTAACTTATTAGTCTCTCATCAGGAGGCACATATGCTGCTCTCCCTGATCCAACCAAAACAAACCCCAGCGTGCAGTCCCGGATTGCAATGAACGAAATGGCATAGATGCCCTAGCGGCAACTGCTAGCAAAAAGATTAAGTTTTCACTCTAATGGCATATAAAACAACATATGTAATGCTATTCTACATCCCACCAGAATGAAAACAATGGGGACCTTCTCTGGTTACACCTCCGAGGCTTCTACAATTTGCAAGCCATACGGATGCTGAGACTAAGGAAGATGAGGGAATTCTACAATTTACAATTCACGTCCCATCTGTTCAGCGCGGTAAAGAGGGATGTGAATTGTAAATTGTAGAATTCCCTCATCTTCCTTAGTCTCAGCATCCGTATGGATTGCAAATTGTAGAAGCCTCGGAGGTGTAACTAGAGAAGGTTCCCATTGTTTTCATTCTGGTGGGATGTAGAATAGCATTATGTTGTTTTATATGCCATTAGAGTGAAAACTTAGTCTTTTTTTTATATTGAAAAGCATTGGTGCTAAAACACTTCCCTGTGGGAGGCCGTTCTTTTGGATTCTCCACCTACTTACTTTGCCCTCCAGCACAACGAAAAAACGTCTGTTTTGCAGTAAGGAATATACGACCTTACCCAGATGGTGGTCATTGAGAGTGTTGTATAATTTGCGGAGCAATGTTTTGTGCCTTACTGTGCCATAGGCTGCTGTCAAATCTACGAAAGCAGCCCCTGTTATAAGTTTTTCTTCAAAGTCCACTTAAATGTGTTCTGTTAGTGCGAGGACTTGACCGGTGCAAGATTTGCCGGGTCTGAATCCACCTTGTTGTGGGATGAGGTGCTTGTCGACATTTTTTTCTTTTCTGGCGAGGATGAGCCTCTCATATAATTTGAAAAAGTGACACAACAGCGAAATAGGTCTGTAGCTACTGGGATTTTCTGGGTCCTTTCCTGGTTTTAACAAGGCTATCACTTTAGATTTTCTCCATGATTTTGGAATTTTGCAGTCTTTGCAGCACGTGTTGTAAAGTTGCAAGATCCAGTTTTTGGCTCCTTGGCCTAGATGCTTGATTTGTCCACTGCATATATCATCCACACCTGCAGCTTTCCCGTTTTTTTAACCTGTTCATACCGTCGTGGAGTTCTTTTAGTGTAAAAGGAGTTCCTTGGTGGTTTGTCTCCTGATTCAATCCTCTTCTATTATATGGGTCTTTATTTGTGTTCTTAGTTCTTCCATTCATAAAGAGTTGAGTAGCAACTTGGGTTGCTGTAACCTTGCAAGGTGGCTTATGTTCTTTTGGGCTAACGCTAAGTTTTTTTAGATGGTTCCATGCTATTTTGCTACTATGTGTCATGTCCATTTATTCCAGGGTTTCAATCCACTTTTCCTTTCTGGCTTGACTCAGCTGTTGGAGTAGGACTGCTCCGCAGTCAACCGTTTTGCCTATTCCGGCAAAACGGGAACATATTGTTGCCTCCATCCTCTGGGTATAGCTTTTCTAGACACATTTTTTATTACTTCTACAAATTTTTCGTAGTTCTCTACTTTTGGCTCAAGACGTAGCGGCTCAGAATCTAGTATGTCTGCATACTTTTGTGAGTTTGCCTTTTTGAAGTTAAATCTCCTTCTGAATGGAGACAGAAGACAATGGTCTTCAACCCAGATGACAAATCTTGTAGTCAGCGAAGATATATGCGTAGGAACAAGATCCATAGACCAGGTATTTGCTTATAAATACATAGGTCATGAGATTCGCATAGGAAAGGACAACCTAACCGTTGAGCCTCTAAATCGTATAAGATTGACTCAGGCAGCCTTCGGCAAGCTGGACCATATTTTCAAGTCGTCTGACATACCAATATGCCTTAAAAGAAAAACCTTTAATCAGTGTGTTTTGCCACTGTTGACTTACGGAGCGGAAACGTTGACCATGATAAGGAGAACAGTGCAAAAGATCCGTGTGTCCCAAAAGGCGATGGAGCGTGTTATGTTGGGCGTTTCGCTACGAGACAAGATCCAAACCGCCAGTTACGACAAAGATCAGGAGTGGCTGCTGCTGTAGAGAGAATAGCAACACTGAAATGGAACTGGGCAGGTCACGTGGCTCGAATGACAGATAACACATGGATAAAGCGGATACTGGAATGAAGACCAAGAGATGATGCATACCGAAGCAGAGGTCGTCCACCAACACGTTGGACTGATGATCTAAAACGTTGTCATAGGAATTGGATGCTAGAGGCACAAGATCGAAATAGATGGAAAATTATAAGGGAAACCTATGTCCAGCAGTGGACAAGCGAATATTGAATGATGAATGGATCTACAAAAAAAACTAAACAAATTATACAGTGTCTTGAACTATTATACGGTCAAATTATGTCTGCTTATTTGAAAAACAATTAATTCGGTATTAGTCCAGGGTAATAAGGTTTTTTCCATGACACTCGAGCAGCCAGGGTACTGAAACGTTTTTTCGACAGGTAATACCTATAAGAGCAAATTCTAACTATTTCCTGCGTAGGATCTGGCGGCCATTTTTATTTATAAACAATTAAGTGTCAAAAAATGACATTTTTCCCTTTTTTTTTTCAAATCAATGGAAAACAGTGAAACTTATGGTTTTTTAGTACAAATATCTTTGAGATTATGGAAAAAGCTTTAAAATGACGTATTACAAAGTTTGATATACTCATTTATTGTTAATATAATTGCGAAAAAAGGTCGGAATTGCAAAAAAATATAATTTCGCAATATCTATTGTAAAAATAAGTGTACAGCTTTGAAATTTTTGTCATATAAGGGTTCTTTGGTGCTTAATATGTGATAAACATTTTAAAGTGATTCATTCAATTGTTTAAATTTTATTCACATTGTTTATCCCAGAGAGCATTTTTTTTTGCAATAACATAAGTCAGAAAAAAAAATGACGTTAGAACCATTCCACAGGTGTTAAATGAAAGAGCATGAGCTATATTTTCAACTTGGTTTAAAAAAAGCGAATAAGAAATGCATTTATTAGTAATAAATAATTATGCAAAAGTATCGTAAATCTGTCCTTATAATCTTTTTATTTTGTTATATAAGAAATTATATATATTTATTACAATTTTTTATCAATTATGATATAATGGTAGGGGAGCAAAGTATGCTAAATGTGCAGTCACTCGAGCGCTTTGGGGACCTATTGGGTTGTGAAGAGTAGGTCCTAAAACCAAAAAAAGTTAAGTAAAGTTTTCCATTTTAGTGGGCGCTTGCCATTTTTTAATTTAATTTTCCATTTCCAACAATCGTTTTTTCCGATTATAACGCCATCTGTCCATAATTCAAAAAAATGTTTCGAATAAAAGTTACTTATTTTTACGTAAGGAATCCAAATCTGCAAAAAAAAATGAGGGCTCCTATTTAAGATTTTAAAGTAACCCCCCACCCCACATCCATGGGGGGTCGTGTTTGGTACCATTCGATAGATTTTTCAAAAATATTGAATAAGTGTATTTTACAGTTTTTCGATCTGATGTTCATTTCGCGAAATATCGCGGGATTCGTATTTAAAATATTAAATTTACCCCCCACCCCTCTCCGCGGGAAGACGTGTTTGGTATCATTCGATAGATTTTTAAAAAATATTGGGCACATATTTTTTAGTTTTTCGATCTGTCAATTATTTCGCTAAATACTCGCTTTTTTCTTGTGAAACTTTGGGACTCACCCATTTCCTTACGCCAGGCTCAAATCGTCAGATTTTTGAAATATACACTCTTTTGCATGTACTTAACTTACCTTATCTTAATCTGACAATTTCGAGTTTTTTTAAGGATAGATTTTTTTTTTCGGGCCCCCCTTAACGAACTCCCCTGTGTTAAGAGCCAATATATGTTAGAGGTACATCTGCAGGGTACCAGGTTTCTCCCATATGCTAATCTGACGCGCTCGAGTAACTGCAAAAATCCCCGCTTGGGCTCCCCTACCATAAATAACATTACTTGGTAGTTGTGCACTTAAAACATGGTAAAAAAGTTAATTTTTTTGGAAAAAGTTATTCAAAAAGTTTATAAGGAACGATTTACGATACTTTTGCATAATTATTTATTATTAATAAATGCATTTTTATTCGTTTTTTTTTAAACCAAGTTGAAAATATAGCTCATACTCTTCTATTTAACATCTGTGGAATGGTTCTAACGTCATTTTTTTCTGACTTATGTTATTGCAAAAAAAATGCTCTCTGAGATAAACAATTCGAATAAAATTTAAACAATTGAATGAATCGCTTTGAAATTTTTATCACATATTAAGCACCAAAGATCCCTTATTTGACAAAAATTTCAAACATGTACACTAATTTTTACAACAGTTATTGCGAAAATAATTTTTTTTGCAATTCCGATCTTTTTTTGCAATTATATTAACAATAAATGAGTATATCAAACTTTGTAATATGCCATTTTAAAGCTTTTTCCATAATCTCAAAGATATTTGTACTAAAAAAATCATAAGTTTCACTGTTTCCCATTGATTTGGAAAAAAAAGGGAAAAATGCCATTTTTTGACAGTTAATTGTTTATAAATAAAAATGGCCGCCAGATCCTACGCAGGAAATAGTTACAATTTGTTCCTATAGGTATTACTTGTCGAAAAAACGCTTCAGTACCCTGGCTGCTGAAGTGTCACGAACAGGGTATATTTTTGTCTTATTACCCTGGCCTATATCGCAATGTACATACATACCTCTTTCATTTTCCTGAGCATTGAAAGAGCTGTCAGTTGGAATTGATTCCTCCTGTCTACATCTTAAAAACAAGTAATTTGTACGTCCTAAATCTGTACATATTTGGAGTAAAGACTGATCGTTTTCGGGTTCAGTTCTCCATCCATCAATTATTTGTCTATGCGGTGGAATGCCAAAAATTTGGTGGATACTAATTTTTAGATTTTCTGTAAAAATAAAAAGTACTCGACCAAATCATATAAGAAAATTCCTTAATAGAGAAATATAATATTTGGTAATGGTATCAATTTGGTAAAATACCAAATCATACAGAAAATAATTTGTACTAGGGCGGTCCGATAAGTCTTAAAAAAATCAACTAAAAAGCAAAAAATAAAAAAAATTGAAAAAATCCAACACATTCGTTAAAGAAAAGCGTGGCGCGTCTTCATCGAATAAACGGTTTTGACACCACGCTTTTCTTTAACGAATGTGTTAGATTTTTTCTATTTTTTGCTTTTAAATTGATTTTCAACGAAAACTTTTCGTTTATAAATTCGCAAAGTCTGTGTGTTATTGCGTCGCCGCTCCTGTAATACCCAGAGCCGATTTACCGATGGACTCTTATGTAGTTTTGTCTTCTGAATTCAAATCTGAAAACGGCATTTCGATATCTCTAACCCTCTTCGAGATAACCGACCTCAAAGTCTAAAATGTGACGTCACAATCCTTTTATTTTCTTCCGGCACACTAAACGTCATCTGAAATCGTTGCTATTAGTAAGTAGGCTAGTTTTAATCTGAATTTATTAAGCAAAGCATAGGATATTTGGTATTTACATTTAAGTTTGATACTTCGTGAATGTCAAACTAAATTTTAAATTAGCTATTAATAAAATATAAATGACATTTTATAGTGAATTTAATTATTATATAAAATAAATAAGATGTTTAAAAATACAATTTGAGTATATTTTGAAAGCAATAATGTATTAACAACAAAGGTTTGTACGAGTAAACGGCCTCCCCTTTAATGATAAATAGACTGTTCCATTTTTAGGCGAGTGGTAGCAACCAGTAACAACTCCTAAAATTACGTTATACCGACCACGAAAATCAACTTTAAGATGAATGACCAATTTTGGTGATTCTTTATATTTTCGATACCGCTGAATCTGAACATGAAGTTTATTTTTATCTAGACTTGGTGGTACATGTTAAAAAATAAAATTTTATGCAAAAATGCGAAAAATCAATTTTAATGATTTTTCGACTTTACCTCGCTGTATCTGTGGTCGCTGTAAATATTTCCTTTTGAAAAATTTAATGTGCCATCTTTGAAGTACATATTTAAATAACAATGTGCTTTATTCAAACTGTTTAAACAAATTAAAAGAGTTGTTAATTTTTAAACATTTTGTCGTCAGATTTCGTTAGTTTCATGTTTACTTAAAAAAGTTGAGAGACAAACTTTTTAGTTTATAATTTTCACCAAGACAGGAATAAAATATAATTCATGAAGAAGTTTTCTGGAACATTTCAAGTCAAAGTATGCAATAAGAAAAAAGTTATGTGACTTTATAGACGAGTGGCACTCTTAAAATAACGCTTATTTCTCAAGATACTGACCACGGTGTGGTGAATGGCTAATTTTCGTCTAACCTAAGGTTTTGATGGTGCTGAAAACGAAAATAAGGTTTATTTTAAATTATCATTTTCATTTATCTCTTGTATTATAAAAAGCTCTTCATGGTCTAAGATTTATGATGTAACCATCACATATAAAATTTTATTAATTTTATACGAGGTATATAAAAAATATGAATTTTGAGTAAAGTATCTTTAATAGTTCACAACATTTAAATTACAATGATATAATTGCAAATTGAAAGATAATTTTTAATTCTAAACAATTTTTCGTAATAGTAATTTTCCATATTATGAATTTAAATACGTAAATAAACAAAGTTTTTGTTATGATGTTGCTCGCATTTTCAGCTTGTTTTTATATTTTTAATTTTTTAGTCACTCGTAACTAAAGAAAAGCGTTTCTTAAAATTTTTTTCATATTTTTTTATTTTTTACTTTTTAGCCTTACACTTTTCAAACATTAAAATATATCGTCATGTTTATTAAAATATGTATAAAACATATAATGTACTAACATGAAAAGTAGTCGGAATCGGCAACAAATTTTAAACGTTATTGCTTATTTATGATGCATAACGTAAACAATTAACGTAAAAAGTGAAATTATGTATAGTTCATATAATTAGCTACAATCTGTAAAAGTTTCAAGTTTCTTCATTGTAAAAAAGAAGAGAATTTAAGCTTTTTCCGTTAAAATCGTTTTTTATTGACTATTCATGTATTGTTCCCGCGCATGCATATGTCTGCAAATTTTCAGTGATTTCCATTGAAGAAAAGGCAGTCACATTAACGTCTAAAGATTTGACCCAAACGATTGAGCTAAAGAAAAGCGCTTGATTAATACGCCAAAACGAATTCTAATGTTAATTGTAGCACAAAACGTCTCTACCGGTGGTTTTTCTAAGACTACGATAAAAACACGAATTTTTTTAATTCGAGTTTTGGTTGAAGTTTTATTTCGTATCGTATTGAAATTTGACATGAATAGGCGCCGATTTTTATATAAACAAATATATGAGTTTCAAAATTTGAAACTTTACTGTTTATTTATGAAGCATAACGTAAACAATTATCGTAAAAAGTGAAATTATGGATAGTTCATATCATTAGCTACAATCCGTGAAAGTTTCAAGTTTTTACATTGTAAAAAACAAGAGAATTTAAGCATTTTCCATTAAAATCGTTTTTTTTATTTAAAAAATTAATAAACATAAAAATTTTTTATTGACTATTCGTGTATTGTTCCCGCTAATGCATATGTCTGCAAATTTTCATTCGTTTGCGTTGGAGAAAAGGCAGTCAAAGTAGCGTCTAAAGATTTGACGCAAACTATTAAACTAAAGAAAAGCGTTTAAAAACTAACATTTGGGAAAAGTGGTGATTTATTTCTGAACATAGTCTCCTTTTAGCTCGATACACTTGATCCAGCGATGCTCCAGCTTCTTTAACCCGTCCGAAAAATACGTTTTGTCGAGGTCTGCAAAGTAGGCTTCCGTGGTAGTGATGAACTCTTCACTCGACTACTCGACTTAAATTTTTGCCGAGCGAGTGATTTTTTCAAGTTTGGAAACAAAAAGAAGTCACACAGGGCCAAATCTGGAGAATACGGTGGATGGGACAGCAGTTTGTAGTCCAATTCGACCAATTTGGCGACAAAATAACTGGAATTATGCATTTTTTTAGTTGTCTTTTTTTCCGAACCAGCGATATATCACTATAAAACCGGTATTTGTATTTTATGGCTTACAGGACTAAGTCCAGCATATTGCCAATGTACCTCTCTTCATAATACTTACCTACAGTGTCATACTCTAACTGTTCAAATTGTTCCGTAAGAAAACCTTCTGGTGTTCTATAGCAAACAGAAAAGGTCAGTGTTGCTTCCATAGTACAAAAAAATTAACCTAAAAAAAATAGCTAAAATAATGCACAATCAATTTGCTAGCTATAAATATTTTAAATAAAAGGATCAGTTAACATGTAAACTTCTTCTTCGTGTACCATATGTTCTTTCAGAACGTTGGTTACTGTTGTGTAAGGTATTCCTACATTAGACAACACCCCATACGTTACTTCCTAGCTTGCTTGGCTGGTAGAAGCCATGAGGTTAGAAAGATGACAGAGGGGTTTTTAGGTTAGGGGATCTAGATCATAGCTTGCAGATTGCACATGGTCATGGTATGTAAAAGCTACTATAAATGTACAATAAATTATACATGCTTTTGAGTTTCATGAACACAACTTGGTGGCAGCGGTAAATACAGATTAAAACAAATTTCTGCAGGAAATAAGGTGAGCTACGTAAAATACTAGAAATACCAAATAATAATACGATGCCTAATCCTGGGGAATTGTCGGTAGCGTCGAGTGGAAGCTCATCAGGGTTCCATGTCTCAACTCCTGAAGCATTCAATTTTTCAAATCCAGCTTCTTGGTCTCAGTGGAGAAAGCGGTTTGAAAGATATGCAAAAGTAAGTGGTTTGTCAACAAAGTCTGATTCAGAGAAGATAGATGCTCTTCTGTACATAATGGGCGAGAAGAGTGAAGAAATCCTCTTACAAATACAGAAGGTCCCTACAGTATATGATAACATGATACAAGCTCTGGAAAGCCATTTCATACCACGAAGAAACACCATATTCGAAAGATTTAAATTTAACTCTAGAGTCCAATTACCAGGGGAAAACATTGATAGTTTTATAGCAGCAGTGCATACTCTGGCAGCTAATTGTAACTTGGGTGTACTTAAAGAAGAATTTATAAGAGATAGGATTGTCGTTGGCATGCTTGACAACAAGACTAGTGAAAAAATGCAATTAGAGGCGAAACTTACATTATCAGATGCAATATTATATGCACGCCAAGCTGAATTGCAGTCCCAGCAAAACAGTGTACTACAACAACAACAGTCATCACCTAATGTTATAGCTAAACAAGAAAACACTCCAAAAAGCTTCAATACAAGTAAACGTCCCCAGCATCCCGAGGTAAAGTGTAAATACTGTGGTTTGGCACAACATTAACGAGAAATCTGTCCTGCTCGAAGATCTACATGTAGAGGGTGTGGAAGATTTGGTCACTGGGATAGAGTATGTCTGTCCAAGGAGAAGGACTCAAGATCTCTCCACCATAAAACCACCTCTTCAGAAGGTGGTGTTCAAATTCAGGATCCTCTTTTCTTAGGTAATGTTACTTTGAATAAACATATATGTTAGGAAATGTTTTTACAAATAACCATATTCAATGGCTGGTTAACTTACAAATAAGTCATAATAAGAAATTAGTTCCCTTTTTAGTTGATTCAGGAGCTGATATATTGTCTGTATTCCATCAAATCATTTAGATTCAATCTTATTGAAGAGTTTAAAAAACAACTGTTCTGAAACAATATCAGGCGCTGATGGTACCAAACTAAAAGTTCTGGGTAAAATTACTGAAAACTTACATATCCTTCTAAAGGCAAATCTTGTACTTTTGATATATTTGTAATTCAAGATCTAAAAATGCCTATTCTGGGAATGCCAGGTATTTCATGTCTCGAGGTAGTAAACTTTTCAATAAATTCTATTAATCAAAGTTCTAGCACTAATGTACAAGTAGAAAAAGAATTTCCATATATATTTAATGAAATAGGCAACTTCAAAGATGAAATTAAAATTGAAGTCTGTGAAGAAGCTAAACCTTTTGTACTACTCCTCGAGTAGTCCCTATACCTTTACTAGGTAAATTAGAGAAATAATTAAAAAGGCTTCAAGATTTAAAGATCATAGAACCAGTAGAAGAGCATACAGGTTGGGTAGCTCCGATTGTAGTTGTTCCAAAGGGAGAAACGGTGCGCATTTGTGGGGATTATACTTATAGGTCTGGATCCCGCGTATGAAAAAAAAGTTGATTAATAGCAAGCTGAAAATTTGTTAATAGCTTAAGGGTGTCTAGTCGAATAAACTTTGATATGTGTGAACACTGGAACAGGGGCAGTTTTAATTGTGGAACAGGTTAAAAATTTGGAACGGTCACAGCACGAAAACGGCACATTTATTTTGTCCGACAGAACAGACTTAAACTCTTCGAACAGAGATTAAACTCTCATGCAAAAATCAGACTGCTATTTATCACCAAATGGGCGTTTTAATGAGTGGAACATGTAGAATATGTCAAATGACAGGAATTATGACAGGTAATAAATAGCAGTCTGATTTTTTCATGAGAGTTTAATCTCCGTTAGGAGAGTTTAAGTCTGTTCTGTCGGACAAAATAAATGTGCCGTTTTCGTGCTGTGACCGTTCCAAATTTTTAACCTGTTCCACAATTAAAACTGCCCCTGTTTCAGTGTTCCCATATATCAAAGTTTATTCGACTAGACACCCTTAAGCTATTAACAAATTTTCAGCTTGCTATTAATCAACTTTTTTTTCATACGCGGGATCCAGACCTATTATTTAAATAAAAGCATTCTACGACACAACCCTATTTCCCTATACCTAAAGTAGAAACCTCATTGGCACAACTTGGGGGATCTCGTATATTTTCAAAATTAGATGCTACTTCTTCATTTTATCAAGTTCGACTTTCAAAAAGCTCTCAAGCTTTAACTACTTTTATTACCCCATTTGGCAGATTCCTGTTTACAAGGTTACCTTTCGGTATATTCTGTTCTCCTGAATTTTTCGGTCAGAAATTTTCTAAGTTATTCCTAGGTTTGAAAGGTACCATTACCCACATAGATGATATATTAGTACATGCACCCACAGTGGAAGAACATGATCGTATTCTTAGGGAAGTCTTGCAGAGACTCAGCAAAGAAGGTATAACACTCAACAAAAAGAAATGTCTGATAGGTGTAAATAAAATTGCATTTTTAGGCCATGTGATTTCAGGTGAGGGTATTATGACTGATCCTTCTCGAGTAGAAGCTATTACGGAATTTCCTAACCCCACGAGTAAAAAAGAACTGCAACAGCTCTTAGGTATGATCAATTATGCTGGTCGTTTTATTTCAAATAAGTCCGATATTCTAGAGCTCCTCAACTGTTTATTAAAAAATAATGTCTTATTTCGGTGGAGTAAAGATCAAACTGCAGCTTTTTCAAAAATAAAAAATGCATTGATTAATGCCTTTCTTACTTTGACCCAACTAAAAAAGTAATTGTCAGTGGAGACTCGTCTTCATTTTGGTTAGGGGCCGCTCTGATGCAAATTAATGAAAACAATGAAACGGAAATAGTAGCATATGCATCTCGAACACTTTCTCCTACTGAATGTTGTTATGCTCAAATTGAGCGAGAGTGTTTGAGTTTAACATGGGCTTGTGAAAAATTTCAGGAATACATAACAGGAATTTCTATAATTTTAGAAACCGATCATAAACCACTTCTACAAATATTACAGACAAAAAATCTTGATGATTTGACTCCTCGTCTACAAAGACTTCGTCTCAGACTTATGAGATATAATTATACTGTACTTTATACTCGAGGTACAGACTTAAAAGTAGCTGACGCTTTAAGTCGTAATCCATAGTGAAGAACTTACTTCAGAAGTAGATGCACATGTCCGTCTAATTATACAAAATTTGCCTATAAAAAATCATTTTCTTAATAAAATTCTTAATAAACAAGAGTTAGATCCTATTTGTAGGAATCTTAAACAATATTGTATTTCAGGCTGGCCTGAAAAAAAACATATATTGCCAGAAATGTGCCCTTATTTTCAATACAGGTATGAGATTAGTCTTAATGAGAACTTTCTTACAAAAAATTCCAAGCTAATTGTTCCTCCTGCCTTACAGTTACAAACCCTGGAATACCTTCATCAAGGCCGTCAAGGCATTGTAAATTGCAGGGAAAGGGCTAAAATGTCTGTCTGGTGGATAGGACTTTCATCTCAGATTGAAAATCTTGTTAGGTCTTGTCCGAATTGTGTTGAGGAACGTACAAATATTAAAGAAACATTGGTCAAGGATACCATTCCATCTAGACCATGGTAAAAAGTAGCTGTTGATTTGTTTAAAAAAAAATTGGTTTCTAATTCTAACTGATTACTATTCTAGGTTTTTTGAAATCATACCTTTGATTAGTCTAACTGAAAGTGTTATTGTTGAAAAGTTGAAAGAACAATTTGCGAGATATGGAATACCTGACGTTGTCAGATTGGATCAGGGGTCTTCAATTCAGCTCAGGTTTTTCCAAATTTGCTGCTGATTACAATTTTATTCACACTACTAGCAGTCCTTATTATGCACAGTCTAACGGCTGTGTAGAAGCATTAGTAAAGGTCGCAAAATCTTTGCTGAAGAAAAATGAGGATATATTTATATTTGGGGCTATTGGCCTATAGATCAACTCCTTTAGAATGTGGCTTCAGTCCTTCAGAATTGCTAATGTCGCGTAAATTAAAAACATTGTTGCCTATGCTTCCTAGTAAACTTTTGCAAAACTATTGCATAAGTGGTTAATGCTCGAAAATCTTTCATTAACGCTGAAGAAAAACGTAAAACTCTTCAGGAAAACAATTATAATAGAAGACACAATTCTAAGGAGATGTCTGATTTAAAAATCAGTGATACAGTGTGGATTACTGACCTTCGGAAATATGGAGTGGTAACAGAGGTAGGTATGCTCAGAACCTCGTGCTTATATTGTTAAAACTAATGATGGTACTGTTTATCGTAGGAACAGTGGTTTTTAATAGCTGCTCCCAATAATGTTACTCCCCTGCCTAGGGAGAAAATTCAATTGTCTCCCTTCTAGGGAGAAAATTGTAGAAAGTGATAGTGTACAGTGTAGTGACAAACCAATATCTATTAGTGAGAGTGCAGAAGCCTTACTAAACAGTGTAGCTCCAAGTGCATCAGAAAATATTACTCCAAAGAGAAATAAAAAACGTCCCAACTGGTTTTCAGGCTACATCACATAATGTGTTTTATTGTATCATTTAGTATTAAGAAGGTTGTTACTTTTATAATCTTAAAAAGGAGGATGTTGTGTAAGGTATTCCTACATTAGGCAACACCCCATACGTTACTTGCTAGCTTGCTTGGTTGGTAGAGGCCATGAGGTTAGAAAGATGACAGAGGGGTTTTTAGGTTAGGGGATCTAGATCATAGCTTGCAGATTGCACATGGTCATGTACAATAGGGCTTTTCATCGATTGTCATTTGTTTCGAGCTTCTGTCAAATGTCGTATAATCCGTGTATAATAAAAATATACACGGATTATACAACATATTGACAGAAGCTCGAAACAAATGACTGTGAATGAAAAGCCCTATAAATGCATATTATGTACATGCTTTTGAGTTTCATTAACACAACAGTTACCATCAAAGCTATGTTAACTTTATTCATTGCCACTCTAAATACTATGCTTGTATCAACCCCATACTAATGTCGCAAGTTATTTAACCATATGAGGTTCGAAATACTCAAGCTTTCTTCTTCTTGAACATTTAAACAGAAAAGATAAAACTATGAAGATGTATTAGACAAGGAGATTCTATATATCTCTTTCAACCTATTTACTTTAGCTCTAGCAGATATGTTTCGAAATAGAATGAGCAAATAAAGGAGTAACGATAGGCGACGAAATCTTGAACCATATCTTAGATTTGCCAATGATAGTACATTAATAGTAAAAGACAAAGAAGAATTGCAGAAAATGCTGTTTGACTTAAATACAAAATCAAAAGAAATATTATTAAAAATAAGTCTAGCAAAAACTATATATCTAACAAACGAATTTCTAGATATAAAGGAAGGATATAACTCTGGACAATAATAAATATACATTTGAAATTTTGCACAGTCATACAGGTTGTTGGTTCACATTTTTAAGATCTACAAGAAAAAGATAGAATTTCTCCTGTAGCTGGCTGTATACCATCAAAATTCTTCGTAAAGGTACATTTAAAATTTTCATTAATGGTAAATCAAAGAACGTTTTCGATTTTTTATAAAATCATCATCAGTGCTAAAAGTACAGCTTAGTTGCAAGCTGAGCCATCAAAGAAATACCAGGGTGAAGACCCTATATAATTATAAATAATATCTTTATCACATATTTGTTAAAAATTTCATAAGATAGATGGTATTTGGTATTTATAAAGAATTATGCTCTTCGGCAAAGTACATATAACAATCTCCATCACGTGGGTATCAAAGCGAGTTGATGTATCTTTACTTGACGAAATATAGGGGCTAGGGGTATCTCCATCTTAACTGGGACGCACTGTATATATAATATAATATAACAATTTACTTACTTCTATTTACATCTATCTGAAACTAATGGGAGTAATGGACATCTTTTAAATAGCAAAATTATTTTTGCAAATATATTAGTAACTTTTCGGTTTTGATAGTAATCAATAATATACTTGTAAATCAATAAATGGAATATAATCTCTTATCTATGTCTAGATAATATTTATTTACATTATTTATCTACAAATCTATTTATGAGGCCCCAAGACAGTGAATTCAATGTAATGAATAGAAGATTAACGAATTTCTTTAATAACAAATGCAATAGAAATAAATAAGTTTTTCTGAAATCTTTCAAAGATACATTCTGAGCAACAAACCTGTCATTTATTTACGTTGTCGGACTAAAGAAACGAGGTTGTAAATTTATCGGACAAGAGATCGACAATCTTTTGTAATTAATTATAAGTATGTAGGTACCTATCTAGGTATCTAGGTTTATCTAAGGATAAACGAGGAAATTCCAACGAAAAAAGAAATAGCTGAAGCAATCCGGCACCTGAGGAACAACAAAGCAGCGAGAATGGACGATATCCCAGCAGAACTGTGGAAAGCGGACACTGAGAGCTAATAGCACCGCTATTAGCAGATATATGGGCTGAAGAAATCCTACCTAAGGAATGGAATAATGGAATTATAGTCAAGCTATGCGAAAACTGGAGAGGAATAACGCTGTTATGTTCCATAAATAAAATATTAGCATTTATTGTTCATCAAAGAATCAACAATATAATAGACAAAACTCTCAGAAAAGAACAAGCGGGTTTCAGAAGGGGAAGATCCTGTATAGACCAAATTTCGACGGCAAGTATCATCATAGACGAAACTATAGAGAAGAACGCAGCCTTGATAATGGCCTTTACAGACTTTGCTAAAGCCTTTGACAGCGTAAAACATACAGCCCTGTGGAAAATCTTAAGGCTAAATAGATTACCTCGTAAGATCATTGGAATAATCAAAATGATGTATCAGCAAACAACATGTCAGGTATTGTATAAAGGGCAAATGACAGATAAAATACCAATTGAAGTAGGTTTAAAACAAGGTTGCATACTGTCACCTTTGCTCTTCAATATATGTCTTAATCATATACTGGAAAAAACAATTGAAAGAAAAAATGGGATCCCTTGGAACTACCGTAGCGAACACAATAGACGATATGAAGAGCATGTTAAGGAAGCTAGAGGTGAAATCGGCAGAAGTGGGTCTTAAAATCAACATGAACAAGACAGTAGATATGAGAATAGGAGTAACTAACTGTGACAAACTATACATCAACCAACAAGAAATAAAACAGGTTCAAGAATTTTGCTACCTAGGCAGTATAATCAGTGCAAAAGGTGGAGCTCAAGCAGATATTAAACAGAGAATACGAAAAGCACAACATGCCTTTGGAATCCTTGCAAATATATGGAGATCAACACAGATCAGCCAAAATACTAAAATAAGGCTATTTAATAGTAACGTGAAAACTGTGCTACTTTGTGGGAGTGAAACATGGGCAATAACTGACGGAAATGTAAATAAAATACAAGTTTTTGTAAATAGATGTCTACGTAAAATTCTAAAGGTATATTGGCCCAATACCATAACAAATGTAGCACTATGGAAAAAAACCAAACAAGAACCCATCAGAACAACAATAAAGAGGAAAAGATGGAACTGGCTGGGACACACACTGAGGAGAGAAAATGCAGACATAACAAAGCAGGCACTCAAATGGAATGCAGTAGGACGAAGAAGCAGAGGACGCCCGACCAAAACATGGAGGAGTACCGTTAAAGAAGACCACAAAAGTATGAAGAAAACCTGGGCACAAATAGCAACCATGGCCAGAAATAGAGGAGAATGGAGAAGCTTCGTGGATGCCCTATGCTCCTTCACGGAGTAACAGGATTGGATATATATGTAGGTACCTATCTTTCAATTGAAAATTAAAAGTTTTGTTATAGGTAACAAAACTGTACCGCGCTACAATGACATCTTGCGGGTGTCGCATTCGACAATCGTCGATCGTCCCCTCTTTTTCGTCCGACAAAAATAATTTATGTATTTTATTTTTAACGTATAAAGTTTTGAGTAAAATTAAAAATTATACTTATACTTATAGCGATAACAAGACATAGGTAACTGCGCTAGAACTACAGGTTTAGGACGTTTAGGTGTTGTGTTTAGAGATGCATCAAGTCAAACTAGTTTATTTATTTTATTCAACAAACTTGACTTGACTTGAAAACCAAACTTTTTCTGTAAAAAAGTTTGACTTGACTTGATTTCGATATCTTTAGGTTTGACTTGAAATCAAACTTCTTCAAACAGTTTGAAGTTTGAATATCATATTGCGCAACGTGTTTATTTCCAATTCTAATTGAGAGCGTACCGACTTTTGTTTTGACTTATTTGGATAGGTCTGAATCTGTACTCTGCTACTCCGCAAATTAGTTTGTAGTTCATATTAAGAAGTATGTGCTTGGCTTGTTTATTACGTTCGTTTTGAAGTGTGTGCTTTGTGAAATAATATCTAAACCTGAATATTTTTCGGTTCAGAACAAGTACCAGATCAAAAATTGAGTCTGATTTTGAAGGTATCCCTTCTCTTCCACTGCAAAAATTAAGAGAAAAAAATCTGTAGTTGAAGTAGAATTAATTAAGAAAAATAAATATACCGATTTATTTGATATTGCGGCAGGTGATTTCAAAACAATGAAAATTAAAAAGTGCATACTTGTATTATGTAAAAATAAAGATCGGGTTATAAAATGACAATTAGTAAACTAATTCTTCAAGACGACATTGCAAAGTCGCAAAAAATTCATTAAACCTACTCTATCAAAAATATAATATTTTGTTGTTCCTTCATAAATTTTTGTTAAAGGGGCCGTTTAAGTATCGTAACACAATTTTACAACCTCTTTATCCCATCTGTACCTTTTCATCTTTTGTTGTGAAGAAAGGTCCAGCTATTTATTGCAAACAAGTGTTACTGTGCTTGGTCTGGTAATACAAATTTTAAGATTTTTTCACTTGAATACTATTGTCCTATTGTAACATGAGCGGAGCGTGAGGGGGCAATATAATACAATCCAGGGGTTCTATGTAAAATATAAACGAAAGTTGAAAAGTTGGGAGGTTGTGATTCCGTAGTTTTTTATTTAAGTTAAAAACAATGTTATGTAACGCGCTGTTCGAACGACCCTAATCCCCGTATAACGCACCGTAACGTTTTACATGACCCCCTCCCCCAACTTCATCATCATCAGTAGCTCGACAACTCTTTTTGGGTCCTGGCTTGTTCTAGGATTTTCCGCCATGCTGTTCTGTTCCTTGCTTTGTTCTTTCAGTGGGTAATCTCAAGTGTTTTCAGATCTTGTTCCATTTGTTCCATGTATCTAAGTTTGGGTCTTCCCTTTGACCTTCTCTCTACTGGTGTTTGCCTCATTATATGTTTTGGTGTTTCGGTCTCCACCATCCGTTTAACATGGCCCATCCAGCGCAGACCTCCGATCTTTATGGATGTTATGACGTCGGGTTCGTTGTATGCTGCGTATAGTTCAAAATTATATCTTCTGCGCCATACGTCATTTTCTTTCACCCCTTTATATATGTGTCTGAGGATTTTTCGTTCAAACGTACCTAATAAGTTTTCATCGCTTTTCGACAGTGTCCATGTATCTGATCCATATATAAGGACCGGTTTTATCAGGGTTTTGTATATTTTGCATTTGGTTTTTCTCGTGATGTTGTTAGATCTTAGATGTTTAATTAGTCCATTTATTAACTTGCGTTACCCTCCCCCAATTTGCGTTACGTAATACTTTAAAGCTTCCAAAGTAGATTAAATTACACTTGGTATGATAAAAAATTATCCAACGAATTCTTTGTTTTCAAAATTCAATCATTAATTCATTCAATTCAATCATTCTTCAATCATTTTCAAAAAATTTACCCTATTTTGATTATAATCGCTTCCTGTATCAAGATACTTTTATGTGGCACTCATTGTATTATTAATTTTCTTATCTTAATTGGCAACTAACATGTCAATCTCGACAAAAAAGTGTATCTACTAAATAAATTATTTTTCAAACTAGTTGAAAGACTGATAAGACTTCTTTCATTCATTTCTTTCAAACTAGTTTGACAAACAGTTTGAATTTTCAAACCTGTACGATTGACCAGTTTGACTTGACTTGAATTATTTGTCACAAGGATTGACTTGAGTTTGACTTGAAATTAAGTCAAACTCAAGTCAAGTTCAAACATTCAAGTCAAACTTGTGCAACTCTAGTTGTGTTGTGCCTTTAATATTGTTTAAATGTGATAAAAGATAGAAAATCTAGTAAAAACTTCCAAAACGATTTGAAAACCGGGTTTTTCGTATAAGACGAGGTTACATATTTCTCTACGGCTGGAAAATACCTAGATTATCTCATGTTTTTCAAGAACATACTTTGGAACGTGCCATTTGATGGCACATAACGGCAAAAAAATTAGAAAAATCCAGCACAAATACTAAAAAACACTTGAAAACCGGATTTTTCGCATGTTTCAAGGAATCTATAGCCTCTAAATATGAGACAAGTACTGCACTTCGTAAAGTCCCAGGGTTTTACCCAAAGTGACCGAAAGTGGAACTGGAAGTCGATATTTGAACTATTCGTGTAACTTGGCGACGATTGATATACGATTTCACTAATTTTGAGTCATTTTAATCTCTGTCTCGAGCTATTAATTCTAAATAGTTGCTCTGCTTTCTTTATTCCTGTCCACTCCCTGATATTCTTCAATCAAAAAGCCTGTCTTCTACCAATTCCTCTGCGTCCTTCGATTTTACCCATCATAATAAGTTGAAGAATATTATATCGGTCTCCCCTTACTATATGCCCCAAATAGGTCATCTTTCTACATTTGATGTTATCAAGCAGCTCGCGACTAGCATTTTAAGAACTGCCACATTTGTCAGCATAGTTGTCCATGGTATTTTTAGTGTACATCTGTGCTGCCACATTTCAAAGACCTTTAAACGATTAATGGTGGATATTTTTAATGTCCATGCTTCGAAACGGTATAAGAGGACTAACCAAATGTAAGATCTAATTTATTTCTGCGACTATAATAAAATATGGCATTTCGGTTAAAACTTTTTAACCGGAACTGATATAAAAACCAAAAGTATATAGACTAAGAGCAGCTATAGGTGAAATTTCTTAATCATTTTAGGCACGACGGGACCCTATAACTTAAATAGTAGAACCTAAAAGAAAACGTTTGAGCACTGTGCCGTCACTTTTCAGTGGCACATGCGTCTACAGTGGCGCATCAAACTTTCCACTTAAGGACGGGATACATAAATTAAAAAATACCCTCCCTCATTACCAGATTTTATTTTTTTTCATTTTTTTAAGTTCTATGTGATTAAGACATAAGATTCATCGTAATTTTAACCCACCACCCCCTTCTCCCTGCCCCCACCATCAAAAACTTTATTTTTCGATTTTATGTTTTTTTTGGTGGGATGCAATCAATTTAAAAATTTCAAAAAATTCACACGCATAGTTAAGGCTTTTATAAAACACGTCTATTTTTTATAGACCTGTAGGTTGAGTGTACATAACCTCAAAAAATTTTTAAAATTTGTTTTTTGGAAAAGAGTGTATAACTTTTTTTTGGGGATAGCTGCAAATCTAGTTTTTTCTTAGTCTTGTGTATTTTATCAAACACTATATTTCTAATTTTTTTCAGATTTTTCTGTAACGCTGATCACCTTCAAAAATCCAAAAAACTGTTTTTTAAGGGGGTTTTGGGGGGTTTGAACGTGTTTTTCTGATTTTTAAATATTCTAAAGGACTCAGTTACTTCAAGTTACATATAACCTATAAAAACAAAATTGATTTGATATATTATGAAGTCTATAAAATAGGAAAAATTCCCCAAAACACCCCAAAAAACAGTTTTTCGGATTTTTGAAAGTGGGGAGCCTTACGGAAAAATCTGAAAAAAATTAAAAATATAGTGTTTGATAAAACACACAAGATTAAGAAAAAATTAGACCTGCAGCTATTCCTCAAAAAAAATTATACGCTTTTTTGAAAAAAAAAATTTCTTTTAATTTTTTGAGGTTATGTACACTCTACCTATGGGTCTATAAAAAATAGGGATGTTTTATAAAAGCCTCAGCTATGCGTGTGAATTTTTTGAAATTTTAAAATTGATTGCATCCCACCAAAAAAAAAATAAAAGCGAAAAATGAAGTTTTTGATGGTGGGGGCAGGGGGAAGGGGTGGTGGGTTAAAATTACGCTGAATCCTATGTGTTAATCACATAGACTTAAAAAAATAAAAAAAAAATTAATTCTGTTAGTAATGGAGGGTAACTTTTAATTTATTTATCCCGTCCATAAGTGGAAACTTTGATGCGCCACTGTCGACGCATGTGCCACTGAAAAGTGACGGCACAGTGTTCAAACGTTTTCTTTTAGGTTCTACTATTTAATTTATAGGGTCCCATCGTGCCTAAAATGATTAAGAAATTTCACCTATGGCGGCTCTTAGTCTAATACATTTGTTCTCACCTTACTAAGGCAGGTTGAATAATATTACCAGATAACGGCAGTTCTCGTCAGTGGCGCACACCTACACCCCCTACACGCGACACATATACACGAAATTTTCGATTTTCTAAATCTGACTGAATTTAAAATTGGGCCAACTGCCATCTTAAAGTTCAGGAAAAGACTCACCCATTCATATGTCAACCATCCATTTTGGTCCAAGGGTGTGGATTTTACGGCCCTTCCTATTTAGGGTCTGTTTTTCGTTCTCGTCCCCAAAACTCCCAAAAACTTCGAAAATTTAACTCCGACCTTTGCGGTTTCTAATAGAAGCGATCATTACTTTTCCAACGCATGTCTAATTTTGAAAATCGGTTATACCGTTCAAAAGTTACCGAGCTCAGAAATATGAGTCAATTTTTATTTAAAAAAGGGAAAACGTTTGTAGATATGTATGTATGTATGTATGTATGTGTGTGGAAAGGTTAAACCGATCTGAATTTTTTTTTCTGTGTTTGATGGCCGATTCAGTACCGGTGTAGTTTGTGAGTTTTGACTACCCATAAGCCAGCTATAGGACTTGGTAGGTACAAAACGGAATATTGTCTGGCGGTATATATCTTCGGTTCAAGAAGAGACAGGAGAACCGTAAATACACCAGATCAATAGCGTTGAGTTAAGCTTTCAAATGGTGTCTAAGCTGTCAGGATCAGACATACACACGGCTCAGTATAGCCGAAAAACTGAAAAACTAAACTTTGAAAATTTTGGTTTTTCGACAATTACTCAAAATTTCAAACTACGAATTACGCCAATAACTGAGCGTTTGCAGGAGGACTCTAGACGAATCTAACGGTGTATACCTTATATCCGGGAAAATTCGAATTTTTAAGTTATAGGCTTCATAAGTATGATCAAATCTATTTCTTATGGGAAAAACGGTTTTTCAAGCTCAATAATTCATATAATAGCTTCAGTTATCATACTTGACCTTAGATGCATAAGATACTACTTGTCAATACGTTTCAAACTCATGTTTAGTGAACAAAATCGGTTAAGCCGTTTAGAAGTTATTAAGCTACAAAAGTATAATCCAATTAACGATTATTCCCTAAATGGTTTGTTGTAATGGTTACGACGCTAATTTGATCTGGCAACGGGCAATCCGAGTTCATTTACCGGCCATCCCAATATTTTTTTCAATCTATTTCGAATAGAAAAAATCTAGTGTACATTCGATGGACACTAGATCATTTGGGAGATAATGCGACAAAGGCGACCATTTATAAAGCTTAACGTGTAATCGAGAAACTTTGCATTCAACTTTATACATTTAATTTATAAATAACTTTGAAAAACTCCTGATACAGGAATAAAAAAACCGCTAAACGCCGTAAAAATGAGTGGCGCATACAATATTCCAGCTACAAAAGATCTGATATGAATATTACGTGGCGCGAAAATGTATTTTCATTTTGATGCAAAACAAAATTCTAGTTTTATTTTAAAAGATTTTTTCATAATATTTGCTAAATTTGAAGTAAACGCGCCACAAAAAAATTTCAAAATTCAAACTGTATCAAATTTACTCTTTTGTGGCGCGTTTTACTTCAAATTGAGCAAATATTATGAAAAAATCTTTTAAAATAAAACTAGAATTTTGTTTTGCATCAAAATGAAAATACATTTTCGCGCCACGTAATATTCATATCAGATCTTTTGTAGCTGGAATATTGTATGCGCTCATTTTTACGGCGTCTAGCGGTTTTTTTATTCTTGTATCGCTTATACTCGGTGACTTTAAAACGGTACTTCCGGTTGCAACTCTAATACCGGATTTATACTCAGCCCTGTTCGACAGGGAATTGGACAGGGAAGTGGGCAGCGTGAATGTGTAAATAGCTCACTCGCGCTGTTACTCGTCATGCTACTGCCATTGCACCTACATACCCAGAGAGTCGGTTCTAGTGACGGAAGTCAAAGGAGAGAAGTCAAAGGCGGGTTTGCCGCCGGCAAAGCGGCAAGTGAGTAAGGGAGCAAGACGATGTTGTTGTCACATTCCTTTCTTCTTGTGAGTCGTTCGGTAATGAGTTGTGGGGACATTGGCGAGAAACTGATGTAAACACCTCACTCGCGTTGATATCGTATTTCGGGCAATATTTCCGTCAACGGCAGCAGCAGTGGTAATAGCTGAGTATAAATGCGGCATAAAACCGAAAGTCCGAGGTCAAATTTCTCATCTTTAATACCATCCTTGGATTATAAACTTTCACTTGACACCTACCTCATTTACACCTCATTTGTCATTCTATCTGTATTAATAACGGAGGAGTTATATTCACGCACAGATGGACAGACAGTCATGAAACCGGAAGTATATAATATTTGTTCTCGTCTTGCTAAGGCGCGTCAAGTAGATACTATTTGGTGACTTTAAAACAGTATTTCCGGTTGCATTTCTAATACCGGAAGTCCTAGGGCAAATTTCTTGCCTTTAGTACCATCCTTGGATTATAAGCTTTCATTCGACACCTCATTTGTCATCTAATTGGTATAAATGACGGGGAAGTTGTGTTTACGAACGGACGGACGGACAGACGGACGTGGATAATTAAACGTTTTAATATTTTTTCAAAATTGGGTGAAGACAAAAAACATCGACTTATGTTGTTTTAAGAAATTGTTGAAACATGCTGTTTAATGATGTAGAAAGGTTAAAAAAAGTTGAGTAGGTAAATCCGGTAAAAACCCCCAAAAATGGCCCAAATATAACCCTCATTGATTTATTTATTTGCCTATTTGAAGCCTGAAGTTGCGCTGACAGGGTCGTAACTACCATTGGGGCAACCGGGACAGTACCCCAGGGCCCCTGGTCAAAAGGGGCCCCGCAGCGGCCACCATTTTGTTGGCAGTGCATATAGATTTTAATGAGGAAAATAAAAATATGTGCATATTTTAAAAGCCGATCCCAACGAAAATTTTGAAATGACACAAATTTAAAAAGACCTTCCAGGGACTGCCTAGACCTCAACATAAAGTTTTAATTTTTCACTGGAGAAATTAGTCTTTTCAACTAAAATGCAATTGAAACAGAACAGGGGCCCAGGGGCCTGAGCTAAACTTAAAATAAGGTGATTTCAAAATTTTTTTGTGTTGGTCAACTTAAATAGCAATATTATGTAGGTACAAGAAACTTCAGTCTTGGAATGCATTAAAATGCGTTTTCAATGGGTTAAATATCAAACATTTTTCCGGACCCCCCTTCCGTTTGGGGGGTAAACCCCCCAAAATCCCCGGCAGGGGCCCCCAGATCAGGTTTGCCCCGTTGCCCCCAAGATCGTAATTACGGCCCTGTAAGCTGACTCCTATTGTTTAATCACATAGAACGTAAAAAAAATGAACTCTGGGAATGAGGGCATTTTGTCTATTTTAACGGGGGTACCCTTATCATATTCAATTATTGGCGAAAAATTTTACAACCGGCAACATTCATTTTGATTAGATTCATGGTCCGATATTTAACCAAGTAAACTATTAATTTAATTTAAAAAATTTAATGATGTTAGAGAGACATTATAAGGAATGTTTAGTTATATTATTGCAACGTAGGATATAATTGTTGTAAGCCATGACTATCAAGATCAAGGTTAACAATGCACCTAGACCTACCTACAGTCTGTTATTTTTACAAACTATACTACACATAACAACAACAAATTAACACAGTTACATTTGATACTATTAAAAAGGAAACATCTTTTAATTAATTCTAAATGATTTAAACTTGAAAATTAGTAATTAGTATCCTCACCTAATTGTTCAAATCTTCCATCCATTTTTGTTTGATAAAATTGTAGCGGATGTGTAATAGTAGGGGAAACCATGACCACAGTTATGACCGCGAGAAGCGAGACCAAGGTTGCCAGGTCAAAAAACTAAAAATCACCAGACAATTGCTTAAAAAGTTGCCAGATTTTGCTAAAAATCACCAGATTGTTATGAGTATGCGCAGTAAAGAAAAATGTGTTGCTGCACATAATTTTGCGCATGCGCATACGCGTAACCATTCGAGAACGGTAATGTGAAGGGTTGGAACAAACCTAATAAAAAGAATACAAATGAAACGATTTTTTTTTTGTAAAATATAATGTAAAATGTAGGTGTTCATTTTTATAAAAGGTACTGATAATCCCGACAATGTAGATTATTTAAAACTTAACGTTTTATGTCTTAAACTTGGCCTGACAGACGACCCTCGCCTCGTCGAGCGGGGTGTTATACAAAATTGTTTTGTTGGAAACCTAGTAATGTTTGCTCATGCTAATAAATTTTTAATACAAATTAAAATTGAAAAAATAGTTCCTAAGAACCTTTGAGATTTTAGTTTATTAGATGATCAAACCAACACAAAACGTGACAAAACTACAAAATATGAAGAACAGTAATCACTTAAAACTCTATAGCTGACACAAGAAAGATAAAACTGCTAAATTGATATGTTGATATTAACTGAACTGGTTTGTTTATAAAACCAAGACATAAATTATTGGAAGTGCATGATGAACACTTGCAAGAGTAGCGTAAACTTCGGGAAATCCCCGGTTGAGCACCACAGAGGCGGATCATTTTATATTACAAAATTAGACTTTTTGTATTATGTGAATATTAGGCAATTCTTAATAACGAATAAAAAACATATAATCGTACTTTTTAAATAAAAAAAATATAATATAGATAAGGTCAAAAAATCACCAGATATTAAGCTTTTTAAAAAAGTTTTCATCATATCACCAAATGGGTTAGAAAATCACCAAATCTGGTGAATTTTCACCAGACCTGGCAACCTTGAGCGAGACGAGAATGTTCAAAACACAAGGATCTACACCTACAGTTCGAGCGAGTTTCGTAAATTCCACGATTTCGAGCCACGCTTCACGCAACCGTATTTGCGTACTTGTGTTTCAAGTTGCGTGGTCGTGCGGAGTTTAATTTACCAAATTTAAATATATAGCACGGTTATTAGACTTTATTACGGTTGTCTTGTCCGACGGTGGTGAAGAGACTTATATTTTTGACTTTACGTCACAAAAGTTTACATTCCCATATTTTTAAATTATTTTCGATCATTGAATGTGTGTTATTGTGTATATATGTGTATTATTTGTGTTATTATGAAATAATAAGACAAATAGTACACATTTTATCTTATACCTCGTGGTGAATCGTAAAAAGGGCCATAGGAAACCCAATGTAAAATTCTGAATTGTTGAATTCCTGCTTCCCTAATTATTCTACATCAAAAGTCGTGACAGAATATTTGTAGAGAATTAAAATCTGTATTAAAATCAAAAGTTAAAATTGTTCTACGATTTAAATGCATTCCAAAATTTTTAAAAATATGATACATTTGCCACAGTAGGTATGCGTGTAAAACTATATAAGGCCACACGTTACTATTTAACTGACAGTACTCACACCATTGACTGAATAAAAAAACTTTATTATTAATCCTGTCTCCGCAACTGAGGGTATCTTATTAACTGTATTGTTTTTAAACAATAGAAGATAAAATAAAAATATTGACAGTTCAAAAATGTGAACATTATTGCATTGTGTGTGGCCTAAGTTTGGGCTGAAAACTAAAATGTAAACATTTTTACAAAATTTTGGAATATGCTTAATTACGTAGACCAATTTTAACAGTTATTTCCAATACAGATTTCAATCCTCTTCAAATAGTTTCTAATGTCTTTTGATGTAAAATAATTATTAGGGAAGCTGGAATTCAACAGTTCAGAATTTTACATTGAGTTAATGCAAAACTTTGACGTATGTCAAAATTCTCAATGTGTTTTAATTGTATTCATTTTTTCGAATCCTGAGAAAACTAATAAATATTTTTGAAAAATTTAAACTCAGAATGAAAGACTACATTATTACCGAGGGCTGAAAGTCCCTGAAAACTTCTATAATGTTTATTTTAATAAGTTACAGGGCTGAAAATAAAAGAGAAGTGTGATATTTAATTTCAAATATTTCGTTCAATAGAATCTGCTTGTTTATTCTAAGGGGCTTTCCGCCCTCGGTAATAATGTAATCTTGCATCCTGCGTTTAAATTTTTCTAAAATACTTGGTTTTCTCAGGATTCGAAAAAAATCGTATTACGATTCAAATGACAGTAAACTCTCGTGACGTAATCTCACCCTTAATGTTCATTGGTTAGTCGATTTAGGCCACCGTAGTAATGTCTAAGAACCGTGAATATATAGTATTTTTACTACAAAAACGTTATTACGTAGGTCAAAATTTTTGACGTAAGAGAACTGTCAAAACATTAGAATGTGACTTTTCATTATTGCCGTGTTTATAATAAACATAGCAATAATGAAAAGTCACATTCTAATGTTTTGACAGTTCTCTTACGTCAAAAATTTTGACCTACGTAATAACGTTTTTGTAGTAAAAATACTATAATCGTTTCTACTGATTCATAATATGTATACTAACTATAATATATTATATTAAAGTTTTTAAATATTGTTAAAATTTTTAACATTGTATTTTAATATGTTTTGAGTTGTGTGGTCGTGCTCTGTCGAGTGGAGTTATAATTTACCAAATTTAAATATACCTAATCGTTTCTACTGATTCTATAATAATATAATCGTTGATTGAGGTATTGGGAGATACCCAATACCTCAATCAACGATATAATAAATATATTAAAGTTTTTAAATATTATTAAAGTTTTTAACATTGTATTTTAATATACTTTGTTATATTAATAATAATATTACCTAAGTATTGCACCTTGTTCAAAAAAAGTTCAAGATAAATACCGCGGTTTTTCCATATGAAAATGCAAAGCAAAATAATACAATTTGCAGAGTTTGTATATGCTTGTTTTTTGATAAAATAATACAAATTGTATGTAGGTAGGTAGAGTAGCAAAGCGTTGAGTAGTTATAGCAAAAGTAGCTACGCCATCTGATGCACGATAAGGATGAAATTAGTTTTATATTTTCTTTTCTCATGGAGCATGCATGATGGAGAGTTTTTTTAAATACGTAACAAAGCATGTTGTTTTGTTATCTATGTTGTTCAAACACCTCAGCTGACAGTGCTGACACAGTGTCTCGAGTACGATTGCGCGAAATCGTGGAATTTACGAGACTCGCTCGAACTGTAGATCCTTGTGTTCAAAACCGGCGATTCTTTTTATCGATTAAGATTTTGATTGTATTGTATCGTTTAATCTTAATCGATAAACTAATCGAATGTTAATTGCCCCTACCGAACCCCCGCTCCCACATGAATTTGTAAACCAACAGCGACTGGTTAATTCGACATATCGTCCGGTAATACTATATATTATTTATCTATGCATATCGTCGGCATACTGCCAAAAGTGATCAAGTCAAAAAATCTCATTTTGATGTTTATTGACCAAATAACTTAAAATTATAATATATTTTCAGAAAAAAATGTCGCAATATAAGTCGCAATACAAATATGGTTGCCTAATTTCAGGTAGGGGAGACCGGGGTTGGTTGTTACAGATTTGGCTAAAAGAATAGTATAACAAAAACTATTTTTAAGAAATGTATTTTAAATAAATCAAACAAAAGTTTAACACTTCTTTTACTTATTAAAGAACTGAAATAAAACTTAAACACTATTGAGTTAGACAAAAAGTGTAAATGCTGACGACAAACGTAACAACCAACCCCGCAAAAGCATGGTTTGTAAAAAATGCTGAATAACTTTAACAAAACTATATTTATTGAGCAACTACAATAGATAATAAAAAAGAAACATAATATACTGATGCATTTACACGTCATAAGAATATTTAATATCATTATGTATTACCAAAGATATTAATACTTACTTCGGCACATTAAATTTTATTCGGAGGCATGAAAACACATAACCACACTCTACGGGATTATACGATGGACTGGCGCTGTGTCGTTTGGATATATTATTGGTAACAGACATGCGCGAAATTCTTCAGACTTGTTATGGAGTTGTTTAACTATGTATTACTAAACCGAACATACCCGTGAGACAGACGGGATGTCAACTGTCAAGGTTAATGTCAACCATTAAAATATTATCTGTTAAAATATAAGTTTGTATTTGGGTTTCAATAAATGGTTATAAAGCTTATCCAATTATTAAAATATCCTAGTATATGTGGATACATTAATTTTAAACAGGAGTCAACGACTGTTCGTAAGTAATAAAAGCGTCTGTAACAACCTGCCCCTGTAACAACCAACCCCGGTCTGCCATACCTCTTAGAATGCTCAAGTCATAATACTGGTATTCTCTACTTCTACTGCGAAAACTGACCAAGTCGACTTGGTTACTTTGTCGGTAGAGAGTTGATATTGAATTTGTCTGGATCAAACTAAGTAGACGTTACCTACAAGTATACTTAATTTTGTGTCAAAATCATTGTTCTACGCAAACAAATTTCAAAAACAAGGTTATAGGTCTGGATCCCGCGTATGAAAAAAAAGTTGATTAATAGCAAGCTGAAAATTTGTTAATACATTAAGGGTGTCTAGTCGGATAAACTTTGATATATGGGAATACTGGAACAGGGGCAGTTTTAATTGTGGAACAGGTTAAAAATTTGGAACGGTCAGACTACGAAAACGGCACATTTATTTTGTCCGACAGAATAGACTTAAACTCTCCGAACAGAGATTAAACTCTCATGCAAAAATCAGACTGCTATTTAGCACCTGTCATAATTCCTGTCATTTGACATATTCTACATGTTCCACTCATTAAAACGCCCATTTGGTGATAAATAGCAGTCTGATTTTTGAATGAGAGTTTAATCTCTGTTCGGAGAGTTTAAGTCTGTTCTGTCGGACAAAATACATGTGCCGTTTTCGTGGTCTGACCGTTCCAAATTTTTAACCTGTTCCACAATTAAAACTTCCCCTGTTCCAGTGTTCCCATATATCAAAGTTTATCCGACTAGACACCCTTAAGCTATTAACAAATGTTCAGCTTGCTATTAATCAACTTTTTTTTCATACGCGGGATCCAGACCTATTAGAACAAATTAATACACATACTAATTTTATAAGTGCAACTTTTGATCTACAATCTTTTGGTTTTAAATCTTCCAATATCAGACGTTTCTCAAATGTATTATACAAGGAAGTTATCTACGTTCAATTTAAACGTGAAACTGCGAAATCCAATAATGCTTATTGCTTTTCTTGGACAGAATTAAGTGGTCAAAGGGGAAGGTGAAATGGAAACTACTTTACTCTGCTGGATTAAAAGTATTAAAACTACTATAAAAGAAATTAGTGTTTTTCTAATAGCTGAAGTGGATAGAACCGAAATCAATTTATTTTGGCTCTTTTTTTGTATATTTTGCAGCACATGCTGTTTGATGTTATCTAACATGACTTATCCCACATAACAATGATGTTCGTATCATGTTCTAAGCATATACTACCAACATTCGTCGGAGTATATTCTTTTTAGTATATGCGTAGTCCAAGCATAGCATGTACAGCTGGTTCCAAAAAAAAAACTGATACGACTCTTAATGCGTATTTTGTAGAAAATTGAGCAGTGTATTTTGAAGGATAAATAGTTATTATTTACATACTGTCACTGTCACTGCCAAATCTTAAAATTTGTCAGATAACTTATTATGTTCAACCTCAGAAAATGGCTCCACATGCTGGCAAAGAACTAGAATCAAGAATTGTAACGAAATTAGAAGATGGCTGGTCACTATCTGCCGTAGCGAACCATTTTAACGTAAACAGAACAACCGTTTTTAATATTAGTAAAAGATGGAGAGAACAAGAAACTCTCGAAAGAAAGCAAGGTTTGGGAAGAGCTATCTGAAGAAGACAATGTCATAGGTCCTTTCACGCAGATGGACCGAATACTACAAGCTGTTATCACTGCTGATAGAGATATAACAAAATATTAATTTTATTTTTACATACCTAAATTTAGTATGTAGAGTTTTGGTCATCCAGACCCTCGCTTTTTTTCGAAAGTTTATTGTTTCCTCCATTTTTTATTAATAGAAAGACTGTGGTTCTGCTTATGTTAAAATGTTTTGCTGCCTCTGATAGTGCCCACTTATCTTTTAATTTGGTTACAATTCTTGCTTTAATATACATATTGTTGAGTTAAGTCGTTTGTTTTATTCCTTAATAATAATAAAAATGATAACAACAACCCTATTTTATGTAAAAACTAACATTTATAAACTCTTTATAAAATGCAGAAATTCAAAATAATATAAAAATTTAGACAAATTATATAATAATTATTAAAATTTATGAATTAACATATGTAATCAATTGTTTGTTTGTTTATTTTAACTGACTTTGACAGTCTGTCATAATAAATATAACATAATGTCAGACCAATCAAATACACTGCTCAAAATGATCAAATCTTACTAAGAGTCGTATCAGTTTTTTTAGGAACCAGCTGTACCTTAAAAAACATTCTAAATTTCATGTTCTTTGCATATACTATAAAGTATATTCTCGTACCGAATATAGTGAGTACATTCGTGTACGTAGTTACTCGGAATATTCGTAAAAGTTTATTCTTAGAATATACCTTTATCGAATATTCTTAGCACATACTTATAAGTACATTCTTAACACATGCTTATATATAAGTAGATACTTTTAAAATATCTTAAAAATAATATGTATGTATAGAAAGTAGGTATAATATTAGCCTTATAGATTATCAAATTCGTTATATTTTAGAATAATTAATAAAATTTATGTATGTAGGTAGTATTGGACGAATTTCATTTCAAAATTGTTGTATGGTAAAAAAGTTTTAACATTAATTGTATTAACATTTATTATTAAAAATTCGTTTTCATAATTGAAATAACTTGACCATTTCGAGTTTATCACGAGTATTTTTACATCGTTGAAATTTGAATTTAGGTACATTCAATTCAATACGGGAGGCTGTGATACGGGCCATTCCAGAACCAACGCATGCCAAAACCCACAACCGCAAAGGCCAACCATGTTGCCAACCCGTGTTGCCAATCATCGAGTAAGCTTTTTCCGTCAACCTTAAAAATTCCCACTTTTATAAAAAAAATTCCTTCCTGTTTACAAAATCTGAGAAGATATGTTTAATTATTTTCAAATATTTTGATTTTTTTAAATATTTTACAATTTGGACTGGAACAAAAATTCCCTTTTACTTTTCCCTTTATCACCTTTTATGTTGAAAATTCCCGCAAAAAGTGAAATTTCCCTCCGTTTGGCAACACTCACTGGTGCACCGATGTTGTTATTCCACTTCCACAATACATAATACATACAGTATTTCTCATGATCATCTTTCAATGCGTCACAGTTTTTCGATTTCTTTCTAACGCATTAAATTGTATGTGACAGAAAAAAAGGCACGTCGGTGATTACATTTCGTCGGTGACATTTTTATAACATTTATTCTAGTTATTCTAGTTGTCGATAGATGGCGCCATAAGAAAAAAATATTTTTTTTAATTAGATAATAATATTACAAATATAATCTGTATAATTTATAAGACTATACAAATCAAAGAAAATACCATTTTATAAATGCAATAGACACAATTGACTTGTTTTTATTCCAAATTGAAAATAAAATGTGACAACTGTCAGATTTAACTAAAATGTCATGTTAGAATAAATGTCATAAATGTGTATTATCACGGACTTATCCTTTTTCCTATCATTTGTTAAGCACTGAAAAATGATCATGAAAAGGACAATATCACCCTAACCCCGTCTTGTCTTATTCTGACCATTTCTTACCTGAATGGATCAGGGTAGGAAACAACGGTAAAACACACGGTTCTTAGACATTACTACGGTTGCCTAAATCGACTAACCAATGAACATTAAGGGTGATATTACGTCACGAGAGTTTACTGTCATTTGAATCGTAATATGATTTTTTTCGAATCCTGAGAAAACCAAGTATTTTAGAAAAATTTAAACGCAGGATGCAAGATTACATTATTACCGAGGGCGGAAAGCCCCTTAGAATAAACAAGCAGATTCTATTGAATGAAATATTTGAAATTAAATATCACACTTCTCTTTTATTTTCAGCCCTGTAACTTATTAAAATAAACATTATAGAAGTTGTCAGGGTTTCAGCCCTCGGTAATAATGTAGTCTTTCATTCTGAGTTTAAATTTTTCAAAAATATTTATTAGTTTTCTCAGGATTCGAAAAAAATTAATACAATTAAAACACATTGAGAATTTTGACATGCGTCAAAATTTTGCATTAACTCTGTAAAATTCTGAACTGTTGAATTCCAGCTTCCCTAATAATTATTGTACATCAAAAGACATTAGAAACTATTTGTAGAGGATTGAAATCTGTATTGGAAATAACTGTTAAAATTGGTCTACGTAATTAAATATGTTTTTTTGTAAAAATGTAATACATGTTTTCAGCCCAAACTTAGGCCACACACAATGCAATAATGTTCACATTTTTGAACTGTCAATATTTTTATTTTATCATCTATTGTTTAAAAACAATACAGTTGATGAGATACTATCAGTTGCGGAGAAAGGATTAATAATAAAGATTTTTTTATTCAGTCAATGGTGTAAGCACTGTCAGTTAAATAGTAACGTGTGGCCTTACTTTTACACGCATACCTATTGGCTGTGAGTTTCGACGGTAGCGCTATCTCGCGGTTTGAAACTTATACTTTTCTGATAAAATTTATGTATGTGAAATATGCAAAACGAGAAAAATAGATACTTATCTAGAAAGACACAAATTATGAACTGAAATATTATTGTAACCTGATTACTAAACGAATACACAGAATTAATAGTAAAATTAATTATGTTTTTTTATTTTATTCATTATAATTTTAATATTTAATATATAAGTTTGTGCGACTGGATGACTACTTACGCAAGAGACCATTGAGAAAAAGAATAAGTTTATATGAATTATTTAACATTTTAAAGGTTACCTCTGTTTATTTTTGTGTGCTTAGTGCTTACTGCTTTGCTTATTAAAATTTGTAATTTGTATGAATTGTAATTTGTTTGAATTCTATCAAATAGATATTAAACATTATACTGGATCCAAGTCTTATTTCCCATGATCCATGATATCCAATTTCAATCAGCAACACCAAAAACGGAAAGGATTTAGTTGATACAGGACATGTACGCAATGTTTCCGAATATAATAACTGCATCCAGTACTGTTATATTCAATATTTTTACATGAATCAATACAACAGCTGCAATATATTGTTTTCTTTTTTGAAAAATCCATATTATCCGCCATTTCAGTTTGTGAATTTTATCAAATGCACAAAACAAAACTGCCAAGGCCAACTGTGCCACTAACACAGCGTTGCCACATTTTATTTAGAAAATCTACTGTAAGTTTAGCTTACTAAAATTTACTTATCAAAAACTAAAATACACTATAAAACTTTATTAATATATTTGTATATAATTTAGGACTTTTTATAATAAAAATAACAGCTGACTAACTAGAAATTTTTTTTATTTAGCTAATGCCTCGACAACTAATGGGCATTGGCATGGTGATGGTACAGTGGATTTTACCAATTAGGTAGCTAGTGTTATGTGTAGTGTGTCTGTTGAGTAAGTGTCTTGTTACTTTGCAAAGTCGATGTCATTGTCTCTGCAGAGACGCTAATTGTATCCGAACGTCTGCGGTCCCTCAGGTGGGTACCGATCCCACAAGGATAGAAACTATTTTCATTTATTAATTTATAATAAACGAAAAATTCTCTACCCTGGTGAGATTCGAACTCACGACCATTCGGACCTTTCGATCCAAAGGTAGGCGCTCTTACCACTGAGCCACAGAGGGAGTTTAACTAGAAATTAATATGACTGTTTGTAAACAAAAACCAAACTTTTTTATATTTTAACTGGGGAACAAAATGACCAACTATAATTAATTTTTATCAGTTTCATATTTAATATTTGTATATAATATTTTGTCATCCACTGATTTTAACATCTGCATGTCTGGATCACATTCTTCAAACAATTATTTCGCATTTTACATTAGAAACACGCAAACACAACATTTGTTGTTTTGCAAAGTTACATATATTATAACTATAATATATATTATATAATATATATTATAATGGGTCATTCCATTTCAAATCACTCAATTTTGGAGCAAAAAAAATTTTGGACCTCCGATTTGTCTGAAAATTGGTATATAGCTTCTGCGGGACGTAAAAATAAGATATTTAAGGTCAAAAATCTTCTTCTTCATTTTTTTCTCAAAATGTTATTTTATGCGATTTTACAGTGATTTGGTATTTATTTATACAAATTTGCATTTTCTATTGTAAAGTATCAATGGAAAAAATAATATTTTAATAGAAGGGACTCAAAAATGTCATTATAACAAGTTACTTTGATTCAAAACAAGCTTTTGATCAAATTTTATAGTGTAGAAAACGTTAAAATACCGTTTTTTTTTTACATTTTTCTCGATTCCCAAAATACATCAAAATCGATTTGGCTGAAAATTTGCCCACAGATAGACAAAACATAGGACTTTAAGTTGTGAAAAGGATTTGAATTATATATTACAATACCAAAAAAGTTACATGCAATATTATAGTCAAAAATATAGGCATCTACTGTAAGTACAATTAACTCAAAAATATCGACTTCACGACAAAAATTGTTGGAAAGAAATTGTAATAATTGTAAATACGATTTATTTGGAATAATTTCAGTTCCTACCATTTTTGTCGAAAAGTTAAAAATGGCGGAGATATTGAGCAAAACAGGTTCTCCTTTAAAGTCAAGATGGCGGCAAACGTAACGGAGGAATTAATGCGTGATTTTAAATTTAGGCTACTATTGACTCCCCTAAAGATCAGAAAAATAAAATTTTGGGCAGCTCGGCATTCAAGGTCAAATGCTATCCCGACTGGACTAATATATACTTTTGAGTCTGATATTACTGCATGTAACTTTTTTGGTATTGGAATATAATTCAAATCCTTCTAACCACTTAGAGTCCTATCTTTTGGCTATCTGTGGGCAAATTTTCAGACAAATCAATGATGATGTATTTTGGGAATGGAGGAAAATGTAAAAAACGGTATTTTAACATTTTTTACACTATAAAATTTGATCAAAAACTTGTTTTGATTCAAAATAACTTGTTATAATGCCATATGATGACATTTTTGAGTCCTTTCTATTAAAATATTATGTTTTTCATTGATACTTTACGACAGAAAATGCAAATTTGTTTAAATAAACACCAAATCACTGTGAAATCGCATAAAATACCATTTTGAGAAAAACAGAAGAAGATTTTTTGACCTTAATTATCTTATTTTTACGTCCCGCAGAAGCTATATACCAATTTTCAGACAAATCGGAGATCCAAAATTTTTTGCCTGAGTGATTTGACATGGAATGTACCTAATATATATTATATTTTAGTTTTCCATCGTTAGCTTACAGGCTCACCGAATACCAGAACTCTTCAATAAAACCTGAAATAGGTACTGATTGCACTGCTACTTGAAATCTGCAAGTTTGTTACACCAGAATCCAGTTTCATTTCTGTTTAATATTCATCTTCTACGTCCTGGGGCTAGATTCCGTGCACTGTAGATATCTGCACTTCGCTTTCTATCGATGTCAATTGTCGTGAAAATATTTGAATTTTTAGCTTTAATTGAATTATTTTCTAGTTTTGCTAGTTGATGCTGAAGTGACACTTAAGTAAAACAAGAAAATATTTGAATTAAAACTAAAAATTCAAATATATTGACATTGATAGAAAGCGGTCGGCGGTGTTAGCAATTGTACACAGAATCCCACCACTGAATCTTATTTTCGGTAATGACATTGGGAAATTGTAACAAAATGTCTAAAAATTAATTTAGAAATGGGGTAAATACTATTAAAAAGCAAATTTTATTTTAATCATAAGAAAATGTTGAAATATACCAAAAATCTACTAATAAATATTGCTTACTAGAATTTTTTAAAATATATCAAAAATCTACCAAAAAAGTAGAAATCTACTAAATGTGGCAACGCTGCACTAACAGCGCTGGTGAAAACCGTCAAATCCCCTCTCCTCTACCCATGGCGCGCCATTTGAATTTATCAGATAAATGCACAAAACTGCCACTAACAGCGCTGGCGAAAGCTGTCAAATCCCCTCTACCCATCGGCTCATGGCGAATTGTGGCAAATGTATCATATTTTTCAAAATTTTGGAATGCATTTAAATCGTAGAACAATTTTAACTTTTGATTTTAATACAGATTTTAATTCTCTACAAGTATTCTCTCATGACTTTTGATGTAAAATAATTAGGGAAGCAGGAATTCAACAATTCAGAATTTTACATTGAGTTTCATATGGCCCTTTTTACGATTCACCACCCGATATAAGATAAAATGTGTACTATTTGTCTAATTATTTCATAATACCACAAATAATACACATATATACACAATAACACACATTCAATGATCGAAAATCATTTAAAAATATGGGAATGTAAACTCTTGTGACGTAAAGTCAAAAATATAAGTCTCCCCACCACCGCCGGACAAGACAACCGTAATAAAGTCTAATAACCGTGGGTTATAGGTGGTTATAGCTATGGAGACCTGTAGAAGGAGTGGAAACGCAATGCATCGTTTGTGGGCTAACTTTTCAACCTCTAATTCAACTTTCAGCAATCGCCGCTAGAGGCGCAAGTGTTCGAATAGGTGCTACAAATGCATTAGCTCTTATGGACTTATTTAATATTTAACTCATTTTATTTTTGTTTTTAGCGTAATTAGACATTAATTTATTGGTGGATTGTAGCTGAATATGTTTTATGCCAAAAATAAATTATTTTAACCTTATAACATATCGACGTGTGGTAAAAAGTGTATTCTTTATATACCATTGTAGATGGTGATGTGACATCAAATTTAAATTTGTCATTACTTTAATATGTAGGACAGCTTATTTTGAAGCGGAAATATTTTGTCACATTATCTAACTGCCACATTTATATACCAATGGTATTTCAACTGCAAATTAATTTTTTAATATCTTTGTAACTGATATCAAAAAGTTTGTTAGTTGAAAAAATTGACTTAACTGTACGTAATTGTTTTTAAAAAGATTAAAAAGTTATTTAAATAATTTGAAGTTTATTGATCAATTTTTTTTAATTATTCTTTTTATCAAAATTTAAACTGCTTTTTTTTAATACTTCATTTATCTATATTCTGAAAGCTTACCTATCAGATGTTTAAATTTAGTTAATAAAAATATATGTCTATAAACCACGCAGACGATAGTCTGACTTTTATAAAATTAATGTTAATTTTTGTGAAATATTTTGTCTCAAAAAATGCATTGTTTCGACAGAAAAACTTTCAAGATCGTCCTACTATTATCACTATAATTTTCAGGTTAAAATAAAAACCAATAATAGGCACAAATTTTATTTACACCGAAGGAAATAACATACAAACGAATAGGTTTAATCCACGAACGTTATAAATAACATAAAGACAAATCTTTATAAAAAGTCTTTATTAACTTCGTTAAGTTCCCTTTTGAATTTTTTATCGGAACGATAACTCGATATAAATCCCGGTACGAAGCAAGTTCTTTTAGTGTAAGCTTTCTTGGCACTCATATTTAAATAATATTAACCACCAAAACCAATAATCTTATATTAACTACGAATAATTAATTATTTTCGAAATTTTCACATTCACTCCAATGCAAAAGTAGCATCTATTTCTACGCCACCGCCGCCCTAGCGAGAAACCAAGCAAACAGGCAAAATTGTGTACAAAAATTTCAAGGTCGTCCTATCTCGATTCCTCTCCTCTGTGTAGGTCTCCATAGTTATAGCTATGGAGACCTACACAGAGGAGAGGAATCGAGATAGGACGACCTTGAAATTTTTGTACACAATTTTGCCTGTTTGCTTGGTTTCTCGCTAGGGCGGCGGTGGCGTAGAAATAGATGCTACTTTTGCATTGGAGTGAATGTGAAAATTTCGAAAATAATTAATTATTCGTAGTTAATATATAAGATTATTGGTTTTGGTGGTTAATATTATTTAAGTATGAGTGCCAAGAAAGCTTACACTAAAAGAACTTGCTTCGTACCGGGATTTATATCGAGTTATCGTTCCGATAAAAAATTCAAAAGGGAACTTAACGAAGTTAATAAAGACTTTTTATAAAGATTTGTCTTTATGTTATTTATAACGTTCGTGGATTAAACCTATTCGTTTGTATGTTATTTCCTTCGGTGTAAATAAAATTTGTGCCTATTATTGGTTTTTATTTTAACCTGAAAATTATAGTGATAATAGTAGGACGATCTTGAAAGTTTTTCTGTCGAAACAATGCATTTTTTGAGACAAAATATTTCACAAAAATTAACATTAATTTTATAAAAGTCAGACTATCGTCTGCGTAGTTTATAGACATATATTTTTATTAACTAAATTTAAACATCTGATAGGTAAGCTTTCAGAATATAGATAAATGAAGTATGTATTCAAAAAAAAAAGCAGTTTAAATTTTGATAAAAAGAATAATTAAAAAAAATTGATCAATAAACTTCAAATTATTTAAATAACTTTTTAAACTTTTTAAAAACAATTACGTACAGTTAAGTCAATTTTTTCAACTAACAAACTTTTTGATATCAGTTACAAAGATATTAAAAAATTAATTTGCAGTTGAAATACCATTGGTATATAAATGTGGCAGTTAGATAATGTGACAAAATATTTCCGCTTCAAAATAAGCTGTCCTACATATTAAAGTAATGACAAATTTAAATTTGATGTCACATCTCCATCTACAATGGTATATAAAGAATACACTTTTTACCACACGTCGATATGTTATAAGGTTAAAATAATTTTTAATAGTTTTTTTATATTCTAAGGTAGCACCTATTCGAACACTTGCGCCTCTAGCGGCGATTGCTGAAAGTTGAATTAGAGGTTGAAAAGTTAGCCCACAAACGATGCATTGCGTTTCCACTCCTTCTTACAGGTCTCCATAGTTATAGCCATGTCATGTCTAGCACGCAGCCCCTTGCTACGCTGCTACACAGCTATATATATTAAACACATTCCACCAACATACGACTGTTTTGGATTATCGCGACAACGAATATTTCAGTGTGCAACATAAGAAGTACGAAAGTAAATGGCTCTAATAATTATTCCAATAAACAGCAATGTAATTTGCAATTTATTTTCGTTCTTCATATTTTGCACAATAAAATATTCGTTGTCGAAATAATCCAACACAGACGTATATTCGTGGAATAGGGTATACCAAATACGCTACGAGGACTGTGTCTGTATCGGCTCGGACGTACCTAATGACAATTCACGGTAACAAACAGACAAGGTGAAGGTGAAGTATAATAAATATACAATAAAATGTTTTAATAATACTCATCTTACTCCTGAGGAAGACAAATCCAAAGACACAAAAATTATAATAAATATATTTACTAAAAACACTAATATATTCTTTTCACACCTTTTCTTGCACTGATATATTTATACATAACTTGAAAGATAGCAACTAAACGCCATACTGTCTGTGTGCGCATGCGCGCAGTATTATGAAATTTTACTCTCAATCGCGCCTAAAGAAGTATAACTTCAAAAATTTACTCAAAAACTTGAGTACATTTTTAGTATTTAAATACGTTTCAACATCGGTATTTGTATTTATGATACTTTCCCAAATTTACTAAAATTTGTGGTTCTTTATATCTAATTGTTTTATTTAAGTCAAGCATAGCATAAACACAGTCAATACCTACAGATCACTCTTTATAGTAATAACTTTTCAGTTGCATTTTTAAATACATCTACAAAAAAGGTACTACATATTTGATTCATTCATGCCTTACAATGTGAATTTTTAAAGTGGTTAATGTTAATACAGCAAAACTTTATTATTTATATGCCCATTTCGCCGATTCAAGTTCATATAGGCAACCCAAATTACACGGCACAAAGTACGTGAGTCAGTACTAACAGGGCTATAAAACTACTTAGCCACACCATGAAAATATGGGAGAGAGTAATTGATAGACGGATACGTGAAGAAACCGAAATATCCGATAATCAATTTGGCTTTATGCAGGGCAGATCAACAACAGATGCAATTTTCATTGTAAGGCAACTGATGGAAAAATACAGGAATAAAGAGACTAACGCTCATATGGTATTCATTGATCTTGAGAAAGCATATGATAGAGTTCCTCGAGAGATTCTGTGGTGCAGTGGCGGCTCGTATAACTTTAGGAAGGTAGTGCCAGAATCCGGGCAGCTGCCTAAATTTTTTGTGGCGGTTTTACGATATGGTCAAAAAGGATATAAAATATAAATAGAGTATCACGATAAGCTGAATTTAATTGGGTTTTTATATTTAACTTACCAAGCATTGAAAAGCTAAAAACGTTATTCATGTGCACTTTAGATTTTTCATGGGATTTCAATTTCTCCCATATATGTACAAGATCATCGGTGCCTTTGTTTGACCAAGTCTCGTCACCTCCAAACAAAACGCATACAAAACAGAAGAGTTTATTAGTTTGTTCGCAACCACACAACCAGCTATTTTTATCATAAATAATTTTATTAAACTTACGACAGCGAAGTTTTTGTCCATTTCCACTTTGTTTTTCAATTTTTAAATCGGGTAAAGGCCGACCGAGTTCTTTAATTTGTAGTTTTTTTTCTAACGAAAAACCACCAAAAGAGTTTTTTAATATACTAATTTGATTCATTGTCAATAAATAAATTAAACGTAGAACATAATCAAAATATTATTTTTATACCTACGACACCCACGATCACAACGCACTAACTAATAATTACAAATTAAAAAATATAGTAGAGTATAAACACAAATATACAATACAGTAGTAGACAATAAACACAATAGCGTCAAGCGAACGCGTAAAGAAACTAGAAATATGTAGATCTAAAACATTGTATCTTAAGATCCACTAACTTCCTTTTCGAGATTTCGAGCCTGGCACGAAGACTCCAATTTAAACGTATGTTAAAAGTGCAATACCGCTCTCTCTCTGTCACTTACACAGGATGCTCATACAATCTTTCTCTTTTCTCACGAGCCACTATGCCGTTCGGCACTGGGATTTTTATGATTTTCATCCTTTATCCGGTCAGCTGTGGGTGGCCAGAGTCGGTAGATTTGCATTGCGCTACACAGTTGCCAGATTTGATATAATTTATAAAAATAAAGAGAAATATTCACAAAAAAAATAAACAGGCATTAAAATGTTTTTAAGATAAAAAATATGTTTCTGCATAGTTAGCAAGGTAGTGCCATGGCTCTATGGCACTACCTCACGGGCCGCCACTGCTGTGGTGGGCTCTCAATAAGAAAGGAGTCCCTGGCGAATATGTAAGGGCCTCATTCATGATCTGATTTGTAGTATTACTAGTGGTACGACAAGAGAGAGAAAGTGATATGTTGGATCTAAAATCAGACCGTGAATGGGTTGTAGTACTACTAGTAATACCACTAGTGGTACGACTAGCGGTATTACAAAGAAAGTTGGAGCGTGAATGCCGATGTTGGATGTTGGATTAAAAATTTCCACTACACTGAGAGTCATAAGTTAAGGATATAGAAAATGTATGCTCATTTTTATAGTTTATTTTTTCGTGAAGAGATTAACGGATTTCGCTAATTTTTGTTTTTATTATCTTAGATATTTCTTTAGTATTTACACAGTTGTGCAAAAATTTAATTAAACTTCTTTTTTGTACTTATACCGGGTGGAAGAAAAGTAATGTTTTTCTTATGTTAAGTTTGAAACACCCGGTAGAGAGAACGAGGTACAAATCTGTGTTTAGATCGGAATCGTATTGTAGTCTTATGTTTTGTGAACATTTTGTTTTTTGAATCTCCCTGATATCTTTAGCTTTCTAAAGATAAAGAAAATAACAAAGAAAATAGGTGGTTTTACTCCTTACCATGTATTTTTACTGAAACAAAACTAAATTAACACTAACAAATAACAGTTAACAAAACTTTAAAAACAGAAAGGCACATAACGTAAACGATTGTCGATCAGGTAAGTGGTATGCACAGCACAACTTAAGAGAGACGAGATTGTTTAATAGAGGTTCTATGAAGTTTTGGGGTGGAATTTCCCTGAAAGTAATACGGATTCGGTGTCTACCTGGAGGCTCTTTAAATATCGAGAGTTACATTACACATATTCTTTTTCTTTGAACACTCTTTTTCTTTCGCACTATATATAGAAAATAATGTCATCTTAGTGGTATGATAAGACGTGACCTCCTCACGTATCGCAGTCGTCAGTTAAAACACATATTAAATAGTAAAACGGTCTAGTTTCTTTGTTATTAAAGATATCAGAAAAATTTAAAAAATAAATGATTCACAAAAGATGAGACTACAACATAGTATCGATGCATAACCACCATTTTACCTCTTCCTCCCTAAAGGGTGTCTCAAACTTTAGTTTCGGTTAAAACACAAGTTAAAATACAAATCCGTCTATTTTCTTTGTTTCTAAAGATATCAGGCACATTCAAAAAAAAATTCACCAAACATAAGACTATAATACGATTCCGATGCATTATTGTACCTCGTCCTCTCTACAGGGTGTTTCAAACTTAACATAAGAAAAACATTTCTTTTCCTCCACCCAGTATAAGTACAAAAAAGAAGTTTGAGTAAATCTTTGCACAACTGTGATAATATTGTTCGTCCGCTATAACTTTTCCCATGCGTCACGATTCTTTTTCAAACAAATTAAGTCAAAACATAACGTCGATGTGTATATACATTTTGTATACTGTATACTTATACTATGTATATTATACTACACACATCGGCGTACGTTTCACTTTACGTTTTGACTTAATTTGTTTTAAAATGAATCGTGACGCATGGGAAAAGTTTAAAAGTTATAGCGAAACAATACTAAAGAAATATCTAAAATAGTAAAAAAAATTAGCGGGATCCGTTAATCCGTTCACGAAAAAATCAACTATAAAAATGAGCATAAATTTTCTATATCCCTAACTTATGCCTCGCAGTATATTACGTATGGGATGTCTACAAGTTTCTTTACGCAAACATTCATATTTTGCAAATATTTAATAGAAAATAAACTGTCACAAAAATTACCCTTATTAAAATACACGATTATTTATTATCTACTTTTTGTTGGGACCAATCATTTTCCTTTCTGTAAATAAAGACCAGTTTCTTATTAATCTAAAACTATTTTCTTTTGGCATTTTATGCAAATTTACTATTCAATTTTAAATGCAAATCCCAGCTCCAGTTTAGTTTACTAAAATAGAATATAACTACCCTACGTCTTAAAAAGTCGTAAAAATTACAAGAGTCGTAAAAATTAATTAGTTCATATCAGCCCTAGACAGCCCTTTGAGCGGCCGTGGGTAACGGCATAAACGCTGGCCTCATACGCCAGTAGACGTGGGTTCGATCCCTGCCAAAGACAAACCATTTTCATTTCCAATAATGACACGAGCCGTCTCACCGTGCCTCGGAGAGTACGTTAAGCCGTCGGTCCCCCTGGGCTAGTGTACATCGACACAGTTACTTGAAACAGGGTTAAAGATGTAATTGGCGCTGGAACTATCCGAAAGGATCTCCCCGACAAAAATGCCATACGATATTATATATTATAGCCCTAGACAAATGATAGAGAAACGAAACTTATGGCATGCTTAATTATGAAACCTCAACTCATGTACCCAATGTTTAAAAACACAAATCCTCCGAATTATATTTTGCACAGACTTTACTCGATACATTTTTTAGTGTACACTACCGTGAAAACAGATGGCTGAAAGGTAAGACCTTTTTTGGCGGCTAGAAAGATAAAATGTTGGGTGGTGAATGGTGTTGTAGTACGACTAGAGGAGAGGGACCACAAAGTAGTATCACTCTCTCTCTCTTCCTCTTGTCGTACCACTAGTGGTACTACAAATCAGAGCGTGAATGCCCCGTATTAAGATTGTGAGAAATATGTATGAGAGAGTAACGACTAGTGTTAAGGGTCGTTTAAACACAGCGATAAATCAAACAACTTATCAAGGTCAATCGAGTTGTTGCAACTTATCATTGTGTGTAAACGGTGCATCGCACAACTTATCAAAGTTGGAGTTGGGTTGAAGGTGGTAACGCAATGAATCGCAGCGTCTAAACAGCGTTTCAACTTGTCATCACAACTAGTTGCTGTGACTTATCGTTGTGTTTAAACGACGCTTTAGGACAGGTGTGGGAGAGACTGGTAAATTTCAGGTGAAAGTAGTTTGCACCAAGGCTCGGTGCTTAGTCCTTATTTATTCTCATTAGTTTTGGACCAGATAACATCGAAACTACAGGGTAGAATTCCATGGTGCCTAATGTATGCTGATGATGTAGTGTTAATAGGAAATAGTGAAAGAGACTTAGAACAAAAACTGGAACAGTGGAGACAAGCTTTGGAGGAAAAAGGTTTAAAACTTAGTAGGACAAAAACAGAGTATTTGGAATGTTCATTTAAAGATGGAGTTACTACAAATAAAATGGTATCTTTGGATGGTGAAATGATTGTGAAAAGCAATAGTTTTAAGTACCTAGGATCGGTATTACAGAGTAATGGAGAAATAGATGGAGATGCATGCAGTAGAATTAGGGCTGGATGGATGAAGTGGAAAGAAGCGAGTGGTGTGTTGTGTGACAGAAAAATTCCAATGAAGTTGAAGGGAAAATTCTATAAAACAGCCATAAGACCGGCTATGATGCACGGAACTGAATGTTGGGCAGTGAAAAAGAAAGAGGAACAACGAATGCATGTGGCGGAAATGAGAATGCTTAGCTGGATGAGTGGAGTGACAAAGAAGGATAAAATTAGAAATGAGTATATTAGGGGAAGTCTAGGTGTGGCACCAATTGATGCCAAAATGAGAGAGCATAGGTTAAGATGGTTTGGTCATGTTCAACGTCGAGACGTTAATCACCCAATACGAAGAATAGCTGAAGTGCAGATTCCTGGAAGGAGTAGGAGAGGAAGACCAAAGAAGACCTGGGGGGAGACGATAAGGCAGGACATGTTGGTAAAGGGGATTAACATTGATATGACCCAAGCCACTGGACCCAAGATAGAAATGTGTGGAGAAATGCAATTAGGGAAGCCGACCCCGCATAGGGATAAGGCAAAGAGAATGATGATGAAAGTAGTGGGTCAGGATTTAGAATCAAGTCGTTCAAAACCGGCGATTTTTCTTATCGATAAATATTTTGATTGTATTGTATCGTTTAATCGATACCAATCGAAATCGAATGTTAATTGCCCCTCCCGAACCCCCCCACTACCTACCTTTTTGGTTAACCTTAAAGCTCTTTAGAACAAAAAGTATTTTTACGTTTATTTTAATTCTTTGTTGTTATTTTTATACTTTTATACGCTCAATCATTATGAGTTCCTAAGATAAAGTAAACGAAAATTAATTTACATGTAAGTACTTGTAATTATTGTTTTATACAATATATTTGGTGCAAATTTATTTTCTTTCTGTACATTTTGTATCCCTGACATATCAATAATCATGAAATGATTTTATAATTGTATTTTATCTTATCAGTTTCAATTAAGAATAACCACAAGATAATCTTAGTTTTACCCGTTTGTCAATAAAACTAAGGGACTCCTAAAGACATATTTCTTGATCAAGATTACACCTAGGTAAATTCTTTGATTTTAATCTTGGTTTAAGTTGTTTTAAATGATTAAATTAGATATTAATGCCTATATTTTTGTTTTAGATATTTTAATATGGCTGCAATAAATGAGTTGAGGGTAACATTATTTAGTTGTTGTATTCCCCAGCCTCCTAAGAGAAAACATCACATTGATAGGTAAGTTGTACTAAAGTCAGATTATTCATCATCAATGGTGCTACAGCCCTATAAAAGAGCGTCGACCTTCCTAAATCTATTACACCAGTCATCGGTTCCAGGACGGCGATAACATGCCTGCAAGGGATGCACTGCAGGCGGGCGCCCCTGTTTGGGGGCCGCCAAAATAAGCTTTTTTTCTGCTGGTTATATACAAAATACTAATTTAAAGAAACTGAGGGGCGCCTATACTAGTTTTGCAAGCAGGCATCTTGTACCTAGCGCCAGTACTGGTAGGTTCTATCCACTGCCAACTGTTGCCAGTTTGCTGTGCCTATTTTTCTACCATCCTCATGTACACCATCCACCCATCTGAGTTTTGGCCTACCCCCATTTCTACTTCCCACAGGTTGTGACATAGGTAAGGATTCTTCTAGGAGGGTTGTTCTGCTGTAATCTTGCTAGATATTCTGCCCATCTTAGTCTTCCTATTTTTATAAGAGATACACTGTCTTTACCACCAAATACATGTTTATATCTGTGGTATATCTCGTAGTTGTACCTCCTCATCCCAACACCATTTTCACAGATGCCATTGAATATTCTTCTCAGGATACTTAGTTCAAAATAAGCAGAAGGTTTTCATCTGCCTTGGAGATGGTCCATGTCTACTATCCATATGTCAACACTGGTTGTATAAGGGTTTTGTATATCAATTGACCATTCCAGGTCACGTGACTTTCGACACCGTTGCTGAGGGGCAAAAATTGTGTTTTTGGTGTTATTTTTGCTATTTTCTCGCCTTATTATAAAAAATCTGTGGTTTTAACTACAAAAATTTCAAATATTGGATATAGGACACCCTCGTAGGGGATGCAAAAACCCGGTATAATCAGAAAATAAGTTTTCTTGGCCCATATCGTCATTCTGTTTACAGTGTATTGTGATTATAGTGATTTAAAACATTTCGGTTTTTAATGTGGCTGGTATTATAAAAAAACTTACTTTATCTTTTTTACCTTTACTGGAACACTTTCAAACTGAACAAAACGCCGGTATTTTAATCATATTCTTAAATTAAACAATGGTTTTCTACACTTAACCTAGTTTGTTTACAATATTTTGCCCACCAGTCGCTGTCAAATGACGTCACCCTGGAATGGTCTATGGCTTAGTGTGAAAACCTCGTATCTCATTCAATTACAATTTTACAGGAGAGGCAAAAAACTGATTTTCTGCATAATATAATCTAAAAACAAAAACTACTGTTACATACAGTAGAACCCCGAAAATCCGAACTAATTGGGGGGACAGTCTGTTCGGATTCAGAGAAGTTCGGATTATCCGAAAGTTAGCCTAACTAGTAATTCAAAGCTTTCATTGTCGTTGATTTTGAGTCGCCAAACTTTCTCGCAAGAGTTTGGACAATATTTTTGAACACACGTTGACTATGAAAGAACTGAAGTAAGTTTATGTTTAAGCTTTATAAGCAGTACATATTAAAGTACCTACGTATTTATTTTTAAGAAATTTTAAATGTCAAAGTCCTATTATTCCTACGTTGTTCCATTTTCTGGGTTCACTCTGTATAATAAACATGTTTTTAAGTTTTTGTCTTGTATTTTTTAACTTTTTTCACTTTCCATTGGTTCGAATTTGTTGAACGTTCTGATTAGCGGGGTTCGGATTTGCGGGGTTCTACTGTATTTTAATTTGAGCACATTGAGACAAATATCTGATCTTGGCCCAGAGCTGAAAGTGTTAAATGTTGCTATTAAATTGAAAATACAAATATTAACTATGAAAAGCATGTAAATATCCTTGCAGTATATAGAGCCTTTTCCCAAGTAACTATGATAACCTCGTATATCTTGATATACGTGTTTTTCATCTAAAATGAGGTTGTGTTTATGATTATTTATGAGGTTTTCATTTTTCATAGCTTATTGCACACCTCCAAATACTAGGTTGATACAGTACAAATCTTTTGATTTAAGGTTTATAAAATGTTTCTATATGCCAGACTACCTTTTGTTGTTCACAAAAAAACATTTCTCCAAGTCGAATTTCTTAAACAAACACTCCAAATTAAGTACCAAATTCTTGGTTATAAATATACGTGGTATTCACACTAAATCAAGAGAGCAATTGATATAAGTGGTTTTTTTTCGGCTGTAGAAAATAGTCTGGTGTATTTGGATTTTTTCTAACAGTTTTAAATCGTGAGATACAAGGTTTTCAAACTAAATCCACCAAAATGTCATTTTCGAAAAAAAAATGAGCTACAAGGTTTTCACACTAAGCCATTGACATGTTTTTTTTTGTTTTTGGCTTAAGTTTCTGCTTCTCATATGTCTACTCAGTCCAAAATAGCATTTTTTTGCTAGGATTATCCTTTGCTTGATTTCTTTTGTCATAACATTCTCCTTGGTGATCATGAAGCCCAAGTTTGTGAATTTGTCCACCACCTCAAAAGTAGAGATCAACCTTGAATTGGTGACCAATGTTTCTGGTTCTATTGTTGGGTGTTGATACCATCGTCTTAGTTTTCTCCTCATTTACTTGCAGGCCCATATTTTTGTATTTTTTGAGGCATTTGAAAAGGTGGTATACATTTCTTCTAGCTGGCGTGTTGTGCAAGCAACTAGGTCCACATCATCTGCATATGCCAAAATTTGGGATGATTTATTAAAAATATTTCCTCTGTTGCCTATTCGGGCATCTCTGACCGCCTTTTCCAGAGGTATCTTGAAAAGGAGACATGCCAGCTTATCTCCCTGCCACAACCTAACATTCGTTTCCAATGCCTGTGATTGCTTGCCCTGTATTTTGACTTTGCAAACAAGTTTACGCACTGTAGCCTTAACACATTACGTGCAGGTGTCTGATCCTAAGACATACACTCATGACTGACAAAAAAAATACATATTTAAAATGTGTATAATCAATGGCATACATGAGTGCCGTCCGCACATTGGTGCAGGCATCATGTGGCTCACATGTTTGCCATCCGCACAGAACGTGTTAACCAATCTTATCGGTTTATTGGGATGTGGAATTATTTATCCATGGCTTAATACAATTTATTTCTTAGGACACTATCATGGGCTGATTTAAAATCTACGAAAATATGGTATGTGTCGATATTGAATTCATTAGTTTTTGCCGGTATTTGCCTTAGCACAAAGCTCTGGTCTATTGTTGATCGACCAGGCTAAAACCACTTTGATAGTCGCCAAGAAGTTCCTCTGAATATGCACTTAGACGACCATATAAGATTATTCTTCTACAGCACTACAGCCCAAACTGAGCCTTGGCCTCCTTTATTTTTTGCCCCCACCCTTGTTTGTCTGTGGCTGCTCTTCTCGATACTTAGATATTTCTTAGATACTCTCGATATTTAGACTAGGTGATAAAATTTTATAGATTTTACTTATTAAGTGTTAGCTTGCCAATGTATTTCAATGATGCATTTTAACAGACTTTGACTTATGTAAATACTTTGTATATTGACATCAATAAACTGAATTGAATTGAATTGAATTGATACACGGACTCCTAAAAGGGCCTGTGCGTCACTGTTTACTGTGTCTTCCCAGCGCTTTCTTGGCTTTCCAACCAGTCTCTTTTCCTGTATTCTAGCTTTAAGTGCTCTTTGGTAGCTTATCCTCTCCCATTCTTATCACATGTCCGGTCCATTGCAATCTTTGTATTCTAATAAAGTCTGACAGGAGTGTTTCGTTAAAGTTGATAGAGCTCGTTGTTGTGTCGACTTCTGAAGATTCCACTTTCCCTCACAGGTCCTAGTATTCTCCTCAGTACATACTTTCCTTTCACATGTGTCGAGTTTGTTTTTGGATGTTTCTTTCAGGACCCAGGCTTCACTGCCATAGCATGCTATTGGTCGAATTAAGGTTTTATAGATTCTCATCTTTGTATTCCGGTGGACACTTTTAGACCGAAATATATGGGAGGGGGCAAAATTAGCTCTATTTGCCTGCATTGACCATACAGGGTGATTGATTAGTAGGGTAGAGCTCAATAGCTCCGCTATAGTAATAGATAGCAATAAAAGTTAATAACAAAAATTTTAGCCACCTTTGAGCTTCACATTACAAAATTAGTTAGAATGTTACAGGGTGTTCGATAACACAGTGGCAGACCAAACTTATGTTTTTTTAAATGGAACACCCTATATTTTATTTTAAATTCGAAATCCTGTTAACTTCTCCATCACAAAAATATAAAGGTTTGTTATGTTATACAGGGTATTTACAAAGTTATAACCAATTTTATATGAAAATCATAACAAGTTCAACTCCCTCTATAAATAAAAATAAGCAAAACAACAATGGTTTATTAATGCCATATTTTTTAACGTATTGTCAAAATTTTCAAGGATGGTCAATATTGCTAATTTCCACAAGGTGAGTCAAAACGCAAGTACATTATTTTCTCAGTAATTTTAAATGGAACACCCTGTATTTTATATCTCTATTGAAAAGTAGCATTACTGTACTTTAATTTTTTAGATAACATTCCCTATGTCTAAATTTATTAGTTTTCGAGATATTTTCATTTTTCAATGGACCAGTAGCGTGGCCACCCAAATCACCAGAATTTAAACACCTAAAATAATTTGCTCTGAAAAATGAAAATATCTCGAAAACTAATAAATTTGGGCATAGGGAATGTTATATAAAAATTAAAGTATGTTAATGTTACTTTTCAATAATGATATAAAATACAGGGATTACTGAGAAAATAATGTACTTGTTGTATTTGATATAAAGAAAATTAGCAATATCAATAATTCTAAAAATTTAGCATTAATGGCATAAAAATATGGCATTAATGGCATAAAAATATGGCATTAATGGCATAAAAATATGGCATTAATAAACCATTGCTGTTGTGCTTATTTTTATCTATACAGGGAGTTTAACTTGTTACAATTTTCATACAAAATTGGTTATAACTTTGTAAATACCCTGTATAACATTACAAACCTTTATATTTTTGTGATGGAGAAGTTAACAAGATTTCGAATATAAAATAAAATATAGGGTGTTCCATTTAAAAAAACATAAGTTAGGTCTGCCACTTTGTTATCGAACACCCTGTAACATTCGAACTAATTTTGTAATGTGAAGCTCAAAGGTGGCTAAAATTTTTGTTATTAACGTTTATTGCTATCTATTACTATAGCGGAGCTATTGAGCTTTACCCTACTAATCAATCACCTTGTATAAGATAGATATGGTCCTTTTTATGGGCATTTTTCAGTGCGTCACAAATGATAGAAAAAAAAGTAAGTCCGTGATAATACACATTTATAAACCCGTGTTGAGCTGCCCCCCCCCACTTGCAAAAATCAAAAAACAAATAGCCCTGATTTATGAGCTATTTATGAGCTTTCATATTCCGCAAACTAAAAATTTTGAGCTCGTTCCACTGAGCAGAAATTTAATACTTTAGTGGGGGGCTGAGTCAGCCCCCCCCCCACTACTTAAAAATAGGAATATTGAATCGGATTTTGCGGCAGAATTACGAGCTATTTATGAGCTCTTGAAATTATATAGTTTCGATTTTTGAGCTCATCCCCTTCACCCCCAAACAACCCTTTAATTGATTTAACTTAAGAGAAAAATGCTGAGAAAACTTAAAATATATCGTATTGCGGATATAATTCCTATAGCTTATATACTCTAAGAATAAACTATTAAATCACGTCCATTTCGATTATTGAGCTACAACCCCTTCGCAAGAAAACCACCCTATCTTTCCGGCTTAAGAGAAAGTTGTACTTAAAATGCATTAAATTAATTATTTGGCGACTACATATCATCTAATAATTTATAAGCTTCCAAATTACGCGCATTTAGATCAGTAAATTGCAATTTATTTTGTATAGTGCAGTCACTGAAGGTAAAAATCAACGATTACCTTCAATTTCGGTGAACCTTTATCGATTTTCACGAAAATTGGTCAGTGGTTAGAGGATACGTCAAGAAACAAAGGTGACATGGTACCACCTTAGGCCTTTACCCTGAGGATGGATACCGCCCCTTCTCAGGGGTGAAAATTATTTTATAAAAAATAACTGCACAAATCAATAAAAGAACAAATTAAAAGCAAAATTTATTATATAAAGTTATTAAAATAAGTCAATACTTTTTAAGTTATTAAAGATCAAAGATTTTAATTATTCGTGGAAAAAAATGCATGTTTGGAAGCGGTTTTTCGTAAATCACTGAAAAACTGTAAGTTTTTACAAAAAAGTTAATAGGAGTTTAATTCGTATAGCTTATATTCTAAGAATAAACTCTTAAATCACGCGCCTTTCGATTATAGAACTACAACCCCTTCGCAAGAAAACCAACCCATATTCCCGGCTTAAGAGAGAGTTGTACTTAAAATAATTTAAATTAATTATTTGGCGACTACATATCGTTTAATAATTTATGAGCTCGCAAAATATACGCATTTCAATTATTGAATTTCCATTTTCTTTCTATAATGCAGTCACTGAAGGTAAAAATCAACTATGACCTTCGATTTCGGTAAATCTCCATTCATTTTCACGAATTGACAATAAAAACTTGCGGTTTTAGCCTGGGGTATATGTCACCCCTTCTCGGGGGTGAAAATTACTTCATTAAAAATAACCCCACAAATCGAGAGAGGGACAAACTGTAAGCAAAATTTGTTATATAATGTTATTAATAAATCAATACTTTTTGAGTTATTAAAGTTCAAATATTTTAATTTTTGTGAAAGAAAATGCATGCTTTAAAGCGATTTTTCATAAATAACTCAAAAACTGTAAGTTTTTGCAAAAAAGTTTTCATCACTAAAATTAAAGCTAATAAAAAATATAATAAATTGCTTACTTGAAAAACCCTTTAATGTTAATTTAAAGTAAGTTATTGGTAATTAAATGTATATTTTTTTCTGCGACTGTTCAAATCTAAGGATTCAAGCTTAAATAACGGGAAAGAGATGCATTTTATAACACTTAGGTACTAAATACTTGTCAAAGTACTTAGAAATACCTATCAAAAGTAAGCTCCAGAAAAAGTTGATAGCATCAAAATCCGCTCACCAATTTTCGTGAAAATGAATGGAGATTTACCGAAATCGAAGGTCATAGTTGATTTTTACCTTCAGTGACTACACTATAGAAAGAAAATGGCAATTCTTTAATTGAGATGCGTATATTTAGCGAGCTCATAAATTATTAAACGATATATAGTCGCCAAATAATTAATTTAAATTATTTTAAGTACAACTCTCTCTTAAGCCCGGAATATGGGATGGTTTTCTTGCGAAGGGGTAGTAGCTCAATAATCGAAAGGCGCGTGATTTAAGAGTTTATTCTTAGAATATAAGCTATACGAATTAAACTACAATTAACTTTTTTGTAAAAACTTAGTTTTTCAGTGATTTACGAAAAACCGCTTCAAAACATGAATTTTTTTCACGAATAATTAAAATTTTTGATCTTTAATAACTTAAAAAGTATTGACTTATTTTAATAACTTTATATAATAAATTTTGCTTATAATTTGTTCTTTTATAGATTTGTACAGTTATTTTTTATAAAATAATTTTCACCCCCGAGAAGGGGCGGTATCCACCCTCAGGGTAAAGGCGCAAGGTGGTACTATGTCACCTTTATTTCTTGAGGTATCCTCTAACCACTGTCCAATTTTCGTGAAAATCGATGAAGGTTCACCGAAATTGAAGGTAATCGTTGATTTTTACCTTCAGTGACTGCACTATACAAAATAAATTGCAATTTACTGATCTAAAGGCGCGTAATTTGGAAGCTTATAAATTATTAAATGATATGTAGTCGCCAAATAATTAATTTAATGCATTTAAGTACAACTTTCTCTTAAGCCGGGAAGATAGGGTGGTTTATTATATCCGCAATACGATATATTTTAAGTTTTCTCAGCATTTTTCTCTTAAGTTAAATCAATTAAAGGGTTGTTTGGGGGTGAAGGGGATGAGCTCAAAAATCGAAACTATATAATTTCAAGAGCTCATAAATAGCTCGTAATTCTGCCGCAAAAACCGATTCAATATTCCTATTTTTAAGTAGTGGAGGGGCTGACTCAGCCCCCCCCCACTAAAGTATTAAATTCCTGCTCAGTGGAACGAGCTCAAAATTTTTAGTTTGCGGAATATGAAAGCTCATAAATCAGGGCTATTTGTTTTTTAATTTTTGCAAGTGGGGGGGGGGCAGCTGAACACGGGTCATTTATAACATTTATTCTAACATGACATTTTAGTTAAATCTGACAGTTGTCACATTTTATTTGCAATTTGGCATAAAAACAAATCAATTGTCAATTGAATATCAACTAGAATAAATGTTATAAATGTCTGTAATCACGGACGTGCCTTTTTTTCTGTCACATACAATTGAATGCGTTAGAAAGAAATCGAAAAACTGTGATGCGCTGAAAGATGCCCATGAGGAAAAGATTACTCAAAAATATTTTGTATGCAGTATGAAGGAGGGTTATTCCACTATACATAGTTTCTACATTCCAATTGATCACCCTTTTTGTGTAGCGAGCAAACAATTCCAATACACCACTCTTCCGGGATTGGTTCCTCATTCCAGGCTCTCAGTATTATTTTATATATTTGATCAATCAGAGTAGCACCTCCACATTTAATAAGTTCCGCTACTTTTGAGTTACTCATTTACCTAACAAAATTATTACTTTCAGGTCAATGATAGGATATCCAACGAATTTTCAACACACAGGTCATGTAGGTAGTAGAGATGTAGAAATGCCAGGTGAACAATTGATAGCACTCCAAAACCAAATGAAAAGTAAAGGTGGATATGAAACTCCTTACAAGGTATTAAGAATATTGTTTAATGTCTTTTCTGTCATGATCCATGTTTCCATGCCATATGTTGCTATTGGTCGTATGATGGTTTTATATATTTTAAACTTTACCCAATAGGTTCCAATGTTACATTTACATTGTACTTTAATTTGCAATGTTCTATTCGAATCTATATCAATATTATCGTTATCAAAATTATGGAAAGAAATATACCAATACCAAGATTACCAATGGATATATAAACAGCATCAGCCTGTATTGGGTACTGCGTAGTGGAATGGTGAAGTGGAAACTGAAAGTTGGAACTAGGCAATTGGGATCTAAAATAGAAATCAGTCATCAGTGTTGTTAAAACGGTTTCAGACAGCTTGTCAACAATATGAATCTAAACTGACGTTATAAATACACTTTTATCTACGTACCCAATAGAAGTACAAACAACTTGTTTCAAAGTTAGTCAAAAACACTTTCAAAGTCAAATAAATAATAACTTCTAAACGAATGATCTGCATATGATGCCTAGAGACGTCATGCGCACTCGGCAGTAATAACGGTATGACATTCTTAGACGTCATCAGCATTCAAGGGGTTAAAAAGAAAAACCGGTTATAACGGGAAAAAAACAACCGGAAAAACCCATTATTGCGGAATAAAAAAACTGGTATTAGGTTGTAACTAGTAGGTTTTCCCACCCCTATTCAAAACCTGTTTCTAGCATTCCCCATTTGAATGCTATTCAAATGGGGATTAATTTTTTCGAATCCTGAGAAAACTAATAAGTATTTTTGAAAAATTTAAACGCAGAATGAAAGATTACGTTATTAGCGATGGCCGAAAGTCCCTGAGAACTTCTATAATATTTATTTTAATAAGTTACAGGGGTGAAAAACTAAGGGAAAATTTAGTGTGATTTTTAATTTCAAATATCTCATTCAAAATAAACTTTTTATTTATTCTAAGGGACTTTCGGCCCTCGGTAATAATTTAGTCTTTCATTCTGCGTTTAAATTTTTCAAAAATATTTATCGGTTTTTCAGGATTCGAAAAAAATGAACACAATGTCCGTGGTTATATTTTCCAAATCTATCTTTGTCATACAACGCACTCAGTCGAATAGAATATTGTCAGCATATTGTCAGTCAGACACTGACAGTCGGTGACAATTTTAAATATTTGACATGAATCGGGAATATTTTGAGTTGTTGATTAAATAATATTGATATATAGTGTATTTGATAAATAATTGATTTAAGACGTGAACTTAATAAAAATTTATTTATTGTGTATTATTTGTGGAAGATCCAAGCAGAGAATACATCAGGATAATATATTATGTGAACAATATATTATTAAAAAATCACTTTAACACTTTTCCTCTTTTCTCGATTGAGTATTAGTTTTTGTTGTACATATAAATTATTACAATCACTGAATACATAGTTAGGGAACATCCATAAACTACATCGCAAAAATTTTGGAGTTTTTAATACCCTCCCCCCTTCCGTCGTAAAGCGTCGTTTGTAGTTGACCCCCCCCTCATACCGACACGTCGCAATTGCAACTCATGACCCCCCTTTTTAGTGATTTTTTTAAAATACATGTTATTCCTAGATTTTTAAAAGTTAGCTGTCAAAGTTTATTTACGAATGTATCCAAATCAGTATTACTATGTAGCTCATTAATATCCGCGTACTCTCTCAATTCACTGTACAACTAATAATTAGCTTTATAGGGACAAAAGACAACACTTTTATCGGAGTTCCTATTCTTTCTTAACTGCATCATATGAATCTTGATACTTATTTTGTTTTGATTTCAATGCCATTTCTTTTATTAAGTATAAATGGATACAATGTACATACTAACTAAATAGAATAGCATATTTTATTTCTATTCATTCTTTTAGAATTTTTTCACACAGAGTATTCAGTAAATAAGTGACCAGTTTAATATTTATTGCTTCCAGACGTTGTTCTGAAAAGAAGCGTTTGTTTAAAGACATAGGACAATGTTTTATTGTTTGTTACGCTGTATTGGGACCGTGCAAGTTCGGCAAAGCGACCTCTATTTCTACGCTATGTACTTTTATTCGCACTTTTAATTATATTGGCCAATTATATTAGTCCTGGTTGCTGGATAAATGTCAAGGCCATAGTCCAAAAAAATAATAAGAAAAAATAAGATGCAGGTTATGTTATGCAAACGTAAACAATTGTATGTAGTAAATAAAATTAGTTATTAAAATGCAGTACTGCAAGCAAAAGACAATTAATTAAATTTACCTTTATATAATAATTGAATATCATATCAATATTGTGGAGCAATAAATAATTTTTCTGCTTCAATGACAGAAGGTATGAAATATACGTCAATTTGACAATTTCAATTGACAATATGAATTATTTAAGATAGTTGCAATATTTCTCCGCGACTCGCGCACGGTCGTTTCTCGTTTCCCTTCCAAGTACTTGCACACCGCGAATAAAACTGCTAGCAATATTATTAAGGCTGTGAGTAATAAAAACGAAATGAAAAGTATAGGTATACTTGTCTATACTATACTAGATAGGTATAGTATAAAAGTATGTAGTATACAAATTCTTTTTCATTCTAACATAGGGTATATTTTTTATATTCGTGAACTTCAAAATTAATGACGTCGGATGTGCACATGGCCCCCTCCCCCTTCGTATACCGTCATAATAAGCAAAGTGCCCCCTCCCCCTTTTCAACAACGTAGTTTATGGATGCTCCCTTGGTGAAAAAATTATCACATTTATTAACTGAATTGATAATTTGCAATTATACAAATAACAGTTATCCAAAAACATTCAAAAGCCATCAATGACGCGATCTGGGTGCGAAAAGTGTTTTTTCCCTTACCTACCCTGGATTGTTTTTGTAATGGATTCGTAATGGTCTTGGTGTATGGTGAGGCGTCGATTTCAAGAAGTGTTGCTGGCTAAATGGGTGCAATTCCCAAAAGCCATAAAAAAATGACGTTTTCAAGTAGAATGACAATCTAGTAAGATGTTTGGAGAGACAGAAACGTACGTATGGGGATAGTGGATCACCTCTGAACCGAAATGAAACAAGCTGTTTTTTAATTTTTCATTTTACTCATAATTTGAGTACACGAAATCAACGGAAATTTTTACACAATGAAGGACATGGCCACTGTCGCTCAAGTCTCAGAGATCTAAGGGATGTGGATTCTTAAGGGATGTTATAGTATACTCTTATTAGCTTATAAAAAAATTTAAAAAAAATCGAAATAGGGATGTCAAATAAAAAAAAATAAAATATTCCGCGCCACTGGTTACCTAAAGGGAACCAAAAATTATACAAAATAGAAATATTAAAAGAAAGATAGTATTAAATCAAAATAAAACAAAAAACATAGTCAAATAAAAAATATATAAATTACTTTAAATTTACAGCAAATATGGCGTGACTTACCTTGTCTACTCTATACTATACTCAGAAAATTCTTTACTGTTGTTACGATTCAAGAGAGAAGGAAAAAGAGTAATAATAAGATGATAATTAGCAAATAAAACATTATTTATTAAAACAAAAATGAAATGATGAATCTGTGATCTCACGGTGTTACAAATTGAGATCGAGATTACCAAATAAATAAATGAAAGAAAAGTTCTACATAAAAAAATACCTTGTAATCATTGTCCATGAATCTTCCTGTGGGTTGTTAAGTCCAAGGCGCGATTTCACTTCACTTTAAAGTCACTTTATAAATGATTGATACAGCAACAGTACATAATTGATAAAACCATACTTCATAGAAAAATCTTTATAGAAAAATTCAGCATTGTATGCATTCTGCATTCTCAAAAACAAATTAGTTCTACTCGAACAAAAATATTAAAAGTGATTTGTTTTCTAGTTCACTAAACGGAATAAAAAAAATTACTAAAATTAAAGCAAACTTCATGCTTTAACTAGGGTGTTGAACTAGTAACATAAAAAGAAGACTTCTTCTGCATACTTCCTGGATCTGACTGCATGTAAAAAAAATTGATACCAAAAGTGGTATATAATATCGACAATCGCCTAATAGCAGCTAAAATTGCCGTAGTTCCGCTGTATTACACCTTACACCGCAATACATCGCCGCCCCGAATTATCAGCCGGCCGAAGAAACTGGTAACTACATTTTAACGTCACTGGAAACTGACTGCAACTCAAAACTAAACTTCACTTCATGATGACTATCATAGAACTTCTTAACTCGATGACCTCTACAACAGAACTGAACTTGAAGACGGCCCAGATGGAACTGACTAACTCGATCTCAAACTCCTACCAAAACGCCCTTTCCAAAATCATCACACGATCTATCCCATCGACAATCCATAGACCAATTACAGATTCAAAACACTCAATGAATCAAATCTGAACCAATAAGAAGTGGCAAATTCCGCACCAGGGTAGTCCCTTTAGCGTATACCAAAACAGCTTATCCAATCAATGAAAAGAATACCCAAAGAGACCTCAATATTTCACTCCACCCATTCTTTCCATGGAAAGTGTCAACTCAGCTGCATTCACAACTCAGGCCTGTTCCCATCAAAAATGCTTAAGTCAGCTATAAGAACACTTGTTGGACTATATAAGCACACTCAGAGTGATTTAATCTTTATAAAATAAACATAACAGCGACATCCTGGCATATTTCAGTCTCCAAAATCAATTAGCTCTTTGTCAGCGAGCTCCCATAAAGTATCACTGAGACACTCAAAGACAATCACGTCATATTCTGCATAAAGACAGACCATTTTCTCAGTACATATACAGTGGAACTTGGATATTACGGCCTCGGTAGTTACATCACCTCGGTTGTAACCTCAATTTTTAATAGGTCCGGCCAAAAACTATTCGATAACATTATCAAAAACCCGGTTTTAGCGGTAAAAATAAAGTAACCTTCGTCTATAGCGTCATACAATTTTACAGTAGGTTGTTATTTTTTCATTTTATGAAGAAGAAAGTGCAATGCGTCTGCACTTTGCGTCGCAAAGCTTTGCAATGCAAATCTTTGCGACATTGCTCCTTCCAAGAATGTGAGAAAGGCCCATTGTCCCTTTGTGTACAGTTATGTGAGCTTGGCAGTTTATGATTTCTTATTATTTGTCAGTGCCATCATAAAGAGTCAAATTTTCTGCTGTAATAAAATAGTGCAAATAATGCTGTAATAAAATTTTGCCTCTTTAAAATTTCATTTTTTTCTACCTTTTTTATAACGTCACTCTGATATAGCGTCATTTTTTTACTGGACCCTTCAATGACGCTATAACCAAGTTCCACTGTAGTAAATACTCGAGGCACTTTTCTACGTCTAAGATAAACAAAACAATATCGGATGATCCAATTCACCGCTAAAAATCCTGAGAACCGTACGATCGACAATATACACATCATGTGAATGGAAATAAGAATTTATCGCTGTGAGAACGAAAAGAAATCACAGATCCAATCTCACGCAAAATGCGGTCCCAACGATTATGACATATAGGGTGTAACGAAAGTGTTACAAATGTAAACTGGATCGAAATTTCAAATAACTTTGGTACCGTTATACTGCATATTGTAGAGTCCCTTTCGTCTTCTTTATTTGTCATCTCCTTGGCTTATAAATTGTAAAAGGCAGAGATTAAGAATGTTACCAAAAACTGGATACGCGAGAAGTTTCAGATTTATTGTTTAGATCTGGGACTTCTCATTTCTCCGAACTTTTTTACCTGTTTACAATTGATCCAATTTCCTGAACCAGTTTCAAATTGATTCAAACCTATATTATTTGATTTCAGGAACCAGATTGGTGCCAGTAAGTCGGATAGTTGGTACTATATAGGCTAGATTTAATATTTATTTATTTGTATTAATCAGATTTATTTCCAAAATGTATATAGGTAATAAGATATGGAAACAAGTTTATATGTTATAAATAATATTATCGAACAAAATTATCACATTATAATTCGTGTATATATAATTTGTTTCAGTAAGATTTGACTGTTTATAAAATAGTATCTTAGTTTCTGGTATTCATACTCATTTTTTGTAAAACATTATTATTTATAAGCTATTAAGAATTATTAGTAGGACAAACCGATATTTTCATACTGGTTCTAGAGCCCATTTTAAAAATTATTTTGTTTACTTTATTTGTTGACGGGTTCCTTTACTTAAAGGTTCTATTTTTATATGACCAAATATTTAAAATAAAGATTTCTTATTCTATATACGTACTTTTTATTTGTCTAATTTTCACATATTGGCGATGCAGATGCAGAAGACAAATGATATACAGGGCAAGAGTGTGTAAAGTTGCCTCCATCTACACTTTTAAAAAGAAATTAACCTACCACCTTAAAAATGGGTCATTTTTGATGTCTCGAATTTCCTAAACATATTTTCCGATTTAAGTGATTTTTTTAATATGTCATAGCCTTATTCTTTAACAATATCGCTGTAATAATATTGTTGCTAGACAGGTAAATTGTCATTGTATACCGGGTGTACTAATCAAACTGTGATTTTTTTCTCAAACTTCGCGCCACCATATGAAATCTTCTAGTATTTATAAAATACTGAAATTAAAACCCGTCTACAGCCTCATGTTTTCTTAACATTCTGTTTTTTGATTCATTCGCTTATGTTGGATAATAAAAAAGTTAGGTACTTTAACAACTAGCCTTGTTTTTCGTTAATACATGGTGTTTTTAAATAAGTATGGCAAACTTTAAGGGGTAATTCTGCATGAAAAAATAATGACTTTGTTGTATAAATGTATGTCCGCAAATGCTTCGTTTCTGTGGTAGGGGGTGTTGAAATTTTTCTTACAAACTGACGATTTATTTATTGCTCTAAAACCGGTTAAGATATGCAAAAGAAATTCGGTGGGTTTTAAGAGGTACTTATTGCGCATTTTTTTATTCACAATTAACAATTTAATATTCATTGGCACACATACAGATAATATGACCCTTGTGAGCGTGATGGTGAACATAAAATTATTAATTGTATGTCAAAAAATGCGAAATAAGTACCTCTTAAAACCCACCAAATTTCATTTGCATATCTTAACCGGTCTTAGAGCAATAAATAAATCGTCAGTTTGTAAGAACAATTTCAACACCTTCTACCTCGGAAACGAAGCATTTGCGGACATACATTTATAAAGCAAACTGTCATTATTTTTCATGCAGGATTACCCTTTAAAGTTTGCTTTAAAAACAAGGCTAGTTGGTAAAGTACCTAACTTTTTTATTATCTTACATAACCGAATTAATCAAAAAACAGAATGTGAAGAAAACATGAGGCTATAGTTGGGTTTCAATTTGAGTATTTTATAAATGCTAGAATATTCCACAGGGTCACGCGAACTTCGAGAAAAAAATCACAGTTTGATTGGTACACCCGATATACAATGAAAATTTACCTGTCTAGCAACAATATTATTACAGCGATTTTGTTAAATAATAAGGCTATAACATGTTAAAAAAATCACTTAAATCGGACAACAGGTTTAGGAAATTTCAGACATCAAAAATGACCCAATTTTAAGGTGGTGCGTTAATTTTTTAGAGAAGTGTATTTTTCAGTTTTTTCCTATCGTAGAGACGGTGTTACCTTTTTCCGAATTACCCTGTATAAGAAGCCACGTGAGATTCAATCACAGATTCAATAATAGTCAGGAATCCCAGGCCTATTTTCACCATATACAACTAACAAGCTAATTTTTCGTGAGTAGCTTCATTTTGACGAGACAGAACTTTTTTCCTTATAACAATTTCCGTATGTGGTAGATAACAAAGATAGCAGGTATAGTCCAGTCGGGTTAGACGAATAACAGGCCTAACCTTGCATGCCGAGCTGCCCCAAATTTTATTTTTCTTATCCTTAGGGAGAATCAATAATAGTGTAAATTTAAAATATCGACTGAATTCCGCAGTTGTGTTAGCCGTCATTTTGATTTTAAACGGGAACCGTTTTTGCTCAATATCTCCGCCATTTTCAACTTCTCGACAAAAAGTATAAGAACTAAAATTATTGAAAATGTGATTTTCTATAAGTTTTTCATTGCCATTTTTTTCGTGCGGTCGATATTTTCAGAGTTATGGGAGAAAATATTAACTGTCATTATTTTGACTGAGAAATAAAATGTTAGGCCTGTTTGTTATTCGTCTAATCCGACTGGTCTATACCTGTTATCTTTGTTATCTACTACATACGGAAATTGTTGTAAGGAAAAAAGTTCTGTCTCGTCAAAATGAAGCTACTCACGAAAAATTAGCTTGTTAGGAGTAAATGGTGAAAATAGGCCTGGGATTCCTGACTATAAAGAGTAGATTATGAATAATCATTGTTGACTAATTCATAAAAACCGCAGGTACCTAAAAATAAGGAAATAAGTTATTCAAGCACGTGACATATTTACATAGAGTTTTTATATGTAATGTATTATCGTAATGTGGTATGAATACAGAATATTTATTTTACGACGACTTGATAACATGGAGAATATTTAAAAATAAATATTAATAATTGAAGACCTACGTGGAAGAAGGGGGTATGTAACATTTTCTAAAATTTTGAGCTTCTTAGTGAATGAAGGTGGTATGTAACTTCACTATCATATGACACTTAGGCCCGGTGCTTTATGTCTCCGTTAACAGCCGGTTAGTTAACCGCGGTTTAATCGGGACTTCTTTAGGGTCTCTTGCGTTGTAATAAATGCAATTATAATTATTATTATACTTATTTATAATTATAATAATACTTGTAATTGCATTTATTACATTGCAAGAGGTCCCGGTTAACTAACCGGCTGTTAACGGAGACATAAAGTACCGGGCCTTATACTATACCTCTAAAAAGCTTAATAAGAGATATTATAGTGGATGAAGGAGGTATATAACATGTAACATACAATTCTTGAATGGAAGAAGGAGGTATGAAACATTGTTCGTCTTTTTCAGGTTTAAATTGTTTATAACGCGAAGACTATTAACTTTAGAGAAAAATTACCCAAGACCTTTTTTGTTTCCAATGATCAAAAGAATCTAAAATAATGTACCCGGGTTGAAAAAATTTATTTTTGTTTAATTTGTTTCAAATCTTTTTTTTTTTATAAATGTAGCTAAATAACTACGAAATTATGGCATTTAGATATAGGGAATATAACACGAAAAATAATCAGCATTTCTTAAGGACTTCAAAACGCAAAAATATACAGGATGCTCCATTTGAAATAAGAAAATTCATTAGATTTACAGAAAAACGGAAGTTCTGACAACAATGTATTTGTCACTGTTATATCGGCCGCATTAGAAAAACCTTTGTCACCAAAATCTATAAAAAATCGTGCAAGCCGTTTCCGAGATAATTGAGGCTTTCCATACATAAAACTCACTCTGTATAATATACTCCATTTAATAATACAAGGCAAGGTAGATGGAAGAAGAAAGGCCTAGGTCGAAGAAGACCGTCATGGCTTAGACACCTGTGAGAATGGTTTAACAGATCCTCTGCATTCCTTTACCGAGCTGCCGTTAACAAAATTACTATAGCCAATTTGATAGCCAACGCTCAATAATCGAGCACGGCACATGAAGAAGAAGATTATTTTGTGTTCAATTACATAAATTTCTGTAAAACTGATTATAGAGTATTATTTCATGCCACATACCCCCTTCATCCATTCAGATAAGGATAGTTATATATAACTATCCTTATATCCGTATATTATACAAACTAAAATTAATGGAAGAAGACAGTTTTTATTTATTTTTAGAAAAAATACTAAAAATAAAAACAAATTATCAACATTATATGTAAAAGAACGCTTGTAGCAATATAAATAAAACCAAATAACACAAACAATATTTTCATGATAAAAGTAGAGGAATAAAAACTTTAACTCAAAAAGGTAGGCTTTGTAACATACCTCCTTCTTCCACTTAGCTCTTCAATTTTTAATTCATTCGTTCGTTCCACTGATTGGAATTTATTACAATTTTTGAAATAACTATTTTACTAATCACCAAAAAATGCCAATTTAATATAGGCCTGGAGCCCGCGTACCAAAAAAAGTTTATTAATAGCAAGCTGAAAATTTGTTAATAGCTTAACGGTGTCTAGTCGGACAAACTTTGATGTATGGGAACAGGGGACGTTTTAATTGCGGAACGTGATTTTAATTTTGCAACGTGTCATCCTGACAAGTTTATGATTGTGAGAACTAGCAGGTTGTTTTTAAGTTTATTCAGTAGCAAACTTTATATAATATATAAAAAATGTTTGTCCGACAAATATGTTAAGCATTTTAATAAGTCCGACACGAAGAACATGTCAAATATGACCTATGACAGTCTACCCCCTCTGTGGCTCAGTGGTAAGAGCGCCTAACCTTTGGATCGAAAGTTCCGAATGGTAGTGAGTTCGAATCCCACCAGGGTCAGGAATTTTTTCATTTATTATAAATTAATAAATGAAAATAGTTTCTGTCCTTGTGGGATCGGTACTCACCGGAGGGACCGCAGACGTTCGGATACAATTAGCGTCTCTTTGCAAAGACAATGACGTCGACTTTGCAAAGTAACAAGACACTTACTCAACACAGACACTACACATTACACCTGAGTTAGTGATAAGTTATACAATTACGTTGCTAAAGGTTCTAGTTCTAAACCAAAGCCAGAATCAGAGGAAAAAAAATAGCAGTCTGATTTTTACATGACAATTTAATGAAAGGTTAACAAATCAATTGGAAGTTCTGTCCGACAAAATACATGGGACGTTTTCGTAGTTTGACGTTCGAAACCTGTTCCATAATTAAAACTTCCCTGTTCCAGTGTTCTCGTACATCAAAGTTTGTCCGACTAGACACCGTTACGCTATTAACAAATTTTCAGCTTGCTATTAATAAACTTTTTCTTTGGTACGCGGAATCCAGGCCTAATAGATCACCGGTAATTTCTTATTATAGTCCAGGGCATTTAGAACCGAAAACACCGAATAGAAATAAATCGGGTGCCCAGGGTTACTGCTAAGGCGCATTATCTGAAGTTTCGATGGTTTTCGGCACTAAATTGATGTAAACAGATTACTCGGAGGTGTTTGGGATTGCTGAACACCAATGTGAGATTACAACCGACCCTCAGAGCACTTGTGCCAAAGTCACTGCTAGCATGTCATCTTCTGGAGTTTCGAGAGTTTTCGGCACTCCAGAGTTCCAGGGACTCCGGGTGTCGGAAACATAGATATAATAACAAGTAGATTAGGCCAGGTCCGAAAAATATTGCTTTTCATTCACAGTCACTATTGTTTCGAGCTTATGTCATATGTCGTATAATCCGTGTTTATTAATATTAACCACAGATTATACAACATATGACAGAAGCTCTAAACAAATGACAATCGATGAAAAGCCCTATACCGTAACGCGGAGCAGTTTGAGTCGGTGGTCTATATATCTCTCTCTACCGGCGCTTATATTTCTCTCTCTAGCATATGATGGCCGCTGCCTCTGTATTTGTGTCGTTCCATTACTTCCACCTCTTGGTAGATACACTCGCACGACAGAGAAAGATAGCTAGACCATCGTACTCATTAGGTTTGTTCCAACATGACTGAGAACTTCACGCGTAACTTTGATACGAGAATTAGAAAAAAAATATGAAATTTTTTGAAATTGAAATCCAGATCCCGTAATTTTTTTAGCGTTATACAGTGAGTACAAAGACATACATATTTCTTTTTTATAATTACAGCTTCAATTTACCGTACACTTCTCGTAGACTCTGCCAATAAGGTAGAGTCATGTTGGGGAAACCTGGCGTGCCCATAATTAACTTTCCATGGGAACGAAATAATACGTTCCATAGGACTGCGCAGGGCGGTGATCGTTACATGGACGGTTCTCAGTCGTGTTGGAACAAACCTGATATTGGCGTTACATCCAGAGACATGTATTGCCCGGTTATAGATAATTGAGAAATTTAAAGAGATAGACCAATTGGTGTATTACCACTTTAAATACACCAATTGGTCTATCTCTTTAAATTTTTCATTTATCTGTATTGGCCGGTTCTGGATAAATGATAAATTTAAAAGAGATAGACCAAATGGTGTATTTAAAGTGGTAATACACCAATTGGTCTATCTCTTTAAATTTCTCATTTATCTGTAACCATACAATAAAAGGATAGACTTGGCTAGGGATATGCCACTCAATGCATCGGGGTGTAACGTCAATATCAAGTACGGTGGTCTAGCTATCTTTGTCTGTCGTACAAAAAGTATGTAAGTGTGAGCGTATCTAAAGTCCTTTTTTGAGCATTTTTCAGTGCGTCACAAATGATAGAAAAAAAGGTAAGTCCGTGATAATACGCATTTATGACATTTATTCTAACATGACATTTTAGTTAAATCTGACAGTTGTCACATTTTATTTGTAATTTGGCATAAAAACAAATCGATTGTGTTTATTGCATTTATAAAATGGTTTCTTTGATTTGTATAGTCTTATAAATTGTACAGATTATATTCGTAGATATATTATATAATTCGTAAATATTTTTTTTCGATTATAGCGCCATCTATCGACAACTAGAATAAATGTTATAAATGTCTGTAATCACAGACGTGCCTTTTTTCTGTCACATACAATTTAATGCGTTAGAAAGAAATCGAAAAACTGCGACGCACTGAAAAATGCTGACGAAAAGGACTCTACCAAGAGGCGGGAGTAAAATAACGGAACGATACAGGCACAGAGGCGACGGCCATCATATGCTAGAGAGATACAGCTTATCGCCGGTAGAGAGATATAGATAGACCACCGACCCGAACTGCTCCACGTTACGCTATTTTTCGGAGCTGGCCAAATCTATGTGTATAATATCTTTAGTTACACCCGATGCTTTGAGTGGCATATAACTAGCCTGGTCTATTGTTAACATGTCTCTGGCCGGAGACTCCCTAGTTGCCCCTTAATCTGTTTGCATCAATTTAGTGCCGAAAACCCTCAAAACTTCAGATAACTAACATGCCTTAACAGTAGCTCTATGGGCATCAGAGGTGTTTCAGGGGTCGGTTCTGGTGGCGTAATAATAATATTTATGTTCAACTACCCCCGAGTAACAAAATTTGTAACATCATCCCGAACACAATGCAAATGTTAAATTAATAGGTTTATTTAAAAGTTGATTTATTTTTTCCTAAATACCCTGGGCAATTACTTTATTCTGGAACGAAATTATCTTACATAATATTATTTTAGCATCTAAAAACATCAAATTCTAGCATCAAAAGAATTTAATGGTATTATGTTGCCTAGGCTTTAGCCTGAGTCCGCCACTGATTACGATAAAAAAAAAGAGGAGGGTACTCGAAATATATAAAATCGATTCTAAAGATATCGATCTGGCTGGACCGTGATAGTCGTGACGTCAAAACGTCAAAAAAAATTTTCCAAACACGTTGTGTCTAGGTACACGCTAAAATGTACGCAAATAAAAAAGTTAAACTTCATCAAGCTAGTGACTATTTAGCGTGGGCAGTGACTGTATATTTTGATACACGCTATTTTGATATGTTTAGTGTTTGTTTGATAGAAAGATATTTGTTATGACGTTTAATTCTACCTAACTTTTTTATTTGCGTACACGTTAGCATATACCTAGACACAACGTGTTTGGAAAAATTTTGACGTTTTGACGTCGACGTCATACTATCACGGTCCAATGGACGAGACCAACAAAAAAGACAAGTCAAGGCGTAACAAGGCCAGAACGTTAAAATTTGGCAACAGTGAATCGAAGGCCTATACCTGTAATGCTAATGAAACAAAATTGATGCAAACGTTATAAAAAAAAGATATATGCCTGTAGATGGGATTTTGACATTTTGCAACATAACCAAAAAAATTGCAAATGTCAAATGATGTCAATAAACCTTAGCAAAGCAATAAACTATAAACAAAAATTGAAATAATTAATAAACCATAATTAAACTGGCCATTTCACACATTTCACTTTTTGGGTGTAAAATTACTATTTGAATACATAAAATCAAGTGTAGTCAAATGGAAATGGAAGTGAAACAGGAAATTAGCGAGAAAACATGTCAGATTGAAGAAATAGAGTATAATGATGGTCTCTTGAATGGCTTTAAATGCGAAATTCAGGAGGAATCCAATAGGCAAAGTACTCATGGCACAGATGATTCTTTAGGCTTGAAGAAATATCCCATAGATACAGAAATAGAACAACATGGAAATAGCCTTATCCCATTTGAAGAAAACCAAAAAACTGAAATAGGTTAGTAACAAAATACTTAGTAGTTCTTTCTTCTCCTAATCGGAGGTTGGATATCATCATCACTATCTTTACTCTATCTACCCTCTACTGCTGCTCTGAAGAGTTCTATTGAACTGCATTAAAGCTAGTCCCTTAGATTCTTCAACCATGACACTCTCCCTCTTCCTAAACCTACTCCTTCCGCCTCTTATCTTTCTCTGTATTATCAGTCTTAGCATTTCATATCACTGTCCCATCATTACGTGTCCCAGATATTGTAACTTTCTTATTTTTATTGTGTTTATTATTTCACATTCTTTGCCCATTTCACGCAATACTTCTGTCTCCATCCTATTCTAAGCATCCTTCTGTAACACCACATTTCAAATGACTAGTTTATTTATGTGTTCATGCTTCAAGGTCCAGCTTTCAAGTCCATATTGATATCCATCTCAGTACAGTATCGAGAATATGTAGCATCTCAAAGCTCTCACTCTCAGTTCTAATGTCGTTCAGGGTTATATGGTGTTGTTCTATTCGAAGATATTCCTTTAGAGTGTAGATAATTAATAAATTCTTGTGACGTAAAGCTAGTTCCCCTGTCAGAATGTATATATGCCGGCATTCTATATTGGGACCCGTACAAGTTCGGAAAAGCGACTCCTGGTTTCATAGCTCAGCAACATTTTTCGCACTTTTAATTATATTATTATATTGGTTGCTGGATACTTGTCAAGTATAGCCCAAAAAAGGTTGCCATAACCCAAAAAAAATTATAAGAAGGAAAAGTAATATTGAGGTTATGTTATTAAAAGTAAATAATTGTATGTAGTAAATAAAATGAATTATTAAAATGCAGTACTGTAAGCAAAATACAATTAATTAAATTTACTTTTATATAATAATTGCATATATGATATCAATATTGTGGAGCAACATATAATTTTTCTTCTTCAATGACAGTAAGTATGAAATATATGTCAATTTGACAATTTCAATTGACAATATGATTTATTTAAGACAATATGATTTATTTTCTCCTCTATTCATGTGTGATCGTTTCTCGTATCACCTCCAAGTACTTGCACAGGGTGAATAATCAAATAGTCTGGGCAGATTATCGGAGAATAGGTCATTTTTGGGGAAAAGTTATTTACCAGCAATTTTATTGCTGGAATCGAATCTTATGATTGTATATAATAATAATATAGGTATGCAAAGTCTGCAGATAGTGTGCTACTTTTTTTATAAACAAAATGGCGCCTGAAAATAGTGTTTTTTTCAATTTTTGCTCAATAACTCCAAAGATTTTCACTTTACATCAAAAACACTCAAATAAAAATTCACTGTAATTAAATTCTGTATAGAGACGTGTTTTTCCTGATTTGCTTCGAAGAAACTTTTCCGGAAAATGCGGGTTTTTCCAACAAAATCTTTAATTATAATTGTTTATCAATAATTAAATAACTTGGCAATATAAAAGCTCTTTTCGTATAGATTATAATTCCAGAAGCCGATGGAAACTGAATGAACAGTTTAGCAACAATTGAATTGTTGATTAAAAATTTACCGTCGCTATACTGCTGTGATAAGGTAAAAAGCAGTAAGTGCCAAAATATTGGTTTTGAGTTATTTGTAATTTAAGATTTTTTCTTTCACACAATTTATTATTTCTTTAATTTTAAGCAGAAAAACATTAAAAAATATGTATTAATTTTTGACAAATCAAACAATTGTGTTACTTGTTTTTTTGGCTGAAAATTCAGCAGTTACTGCTGTTTGCCCTAATAATGAAGTTGTTTTCTTAAGCAGAAATATAGAATTGACAGCTTTATGTAAATATCGGTTTTAAAAATAAAACAAAAATGCAGAATAAAGCGGTAGTGTAATCAAATGTAATTCACATTAGAAAAAGAAAAAAGGCTTAATTATTAACATAATATTGAAAAACTATTTGAAAATTATTAAGTCTTCTATCTCATCTTGTTTTAATGAAAGCCCAAAATGCCGTCTGTTTTCAGGTATGAGAGGGCACAATTGTGAAATTATACCTTGTTTCTTTTGCGTAGTGACACCTTTACAATTGTCGCGTAATTTACTAGGAATTTCTAGTTTATTTTCTGTCATGTGTTTATTTTAACGGATGTTAAATCAGGTGATGTTTACGCAAATGGCAGTATCTGAGAAAATACTGCCTTATGTCATGATACAATACAAACTTTGAATACAAATGTGAAGGAAAATAGCAGTATCTACTGTACTAAGTAGATACTGCCATTTAAATTCACATTCAAAATTATGTTCCAGATCTCTGTGTAGGCAAACAGCAGTAATTAGTTATTTATTCTGTTGGATACTGACTGTTACCATCACATTGAGAGTTACTTTGTTAGTTACTGCTTTTTGCCATTGCTAGTTCTGGTATAAGTTGACTATAAATTTGCACCAAACCCTTTGTAAAAGTTACAGCAATTACTACTTAGGTAGGATATATTAATATCTCATTTTTGATAAAAATGTCACTTACTGCCTTTTACCTTAACAGGGCAGTATAATACCCACAATAATTATGATACATAAGAATAACTATGATTTTTGTATAAAAAGACACTGTACCTATGTAATATACTTTACAGAATTGAAATTGAACTATTTAAGCGGCCTCAGGAATATTTTAAATTTATAAACAATTTTTGAAGTTATACTTCTTTACCGGCGATAGAGGGTAAATTTTTATATGGGAAAACCTAGCGACCGGGCGCATGCGCATTATAACTTTGTTCTGATTGGATGTTCAAATGACATGTCAAAAATTATTCAATATGGTGGCTGTGGCACAGCTGTAGTTAGATTATTTATGGTTGTTGCGTTTTAAAATTTGTGTGAAAAGAAACAACAAACAAAAGTTAGTTAATAGTTATACTGCCTTTTTAAATAGTTTTCATATACCTATATTTTTGGACTTTTGGACTATTTTGGACAAGGAAAACTCATTCTAATTTGGTAAGTACCTAGTTTTTATTATAATCATATTGTAATTATACATTTGGATTAGGTTGAAATACATACATTTATTTTCTCAAGAATGCGGATTTTAGAGAGAAATCCCAAATTAGGTTCGATTTTTATTTTTAAATTATGATTTTTTGGCGTAGATTTATTTATCTAGTAGGTATGTAATGCTTTGATTTACATACTTAATTTGATTACCAACAAAAAGTTCTACCAATCTTCATCTAATATATTGTTTTCTTACTGTTTTGTTATATTTTTATATTTTCTTCCACAAAATTTAAACTACATAATTTTCAAAACAATTGTCAAACAGTAAAACGTTCAGTTACCGTATTTTTCCACATGATAAATAATGTGCGATTGGACGAGTGAGTCTACGCTTCGATTACGAGTCAAAGCGGCACGAAATTCAAGGGTTCAATTCCCGATGCAAGTTTTATTTTTTTATTTTTTTATGCATATTATGATTGTAAGTATATTTGTTATATAATTTTTTTTTTCAGCAAATGCGTATTTAAAATTTTTGCCAACAATTATTATCGTCCAGAAATCATTTTTTCTTTGTGGCATTTTTCAATGTGTTTGTGTGCGTTTTATTCTTTTATTTTTTAAATTTTTGGTATAGTCTTAAAAATCACATAATATGTAGTAGAAGTATAACTTCTTACGTGCGTACAAAGTACACACACATTCTTGTTTGTCTTATAAACAAATAGAATATCTCGGGAAATATTAAATTATATTAAATCATGAAAACGGTATTGGAAAAAAAAGCGGTAGGACGCTTCTTTTAAAAGAAAAAACGTTTAATTGTGGTGAGTGGTTCCTGAGATACAACCGGTCAAAGTTTATCTGCATTTACATCAAAGATATAAATAATAGGATCCTAATTTTCGAACCATCACCTTTTTATTTTTGTCCTCTTTCTTCGCACCAATTTTCATATCTTTAAAATACTCAAAACATATATTATTATAATAAAAACTATCGATATTACTAGTGAAAATTGCCAAAAATAGCAAAATTCCAATCAAAAATTAGGTTGGAGAAAATGTTGAATCTCAAAGTTCAAAATCGGTATACGTTAAAAAAATGCATTTTCTCGGCTTCCCATGGATCAATTTTCTTCATTCTTTTTTTGTTCCCAAGTAACTTGAGTAGAGCCGTATAACTAACGCATTATTAAATGTCAAACTTGCTTTTGTTTTGTTATAATAAATTAATTTATTGATTATAACAAAAATTTTTAATTTGTTTAAATAATTATACAGCTTTCAAATGAGAATATTTGTGTTTTTAACGGTAAAAAGTACACTTGTAGTAATTTTACCTAAAAAAATTCTGCAACTGGAAAAAATATGTAGTTTTCTTTTCTTATAAATAAATTAATATATTATAACAAAACAAAAGCAAGTTTGACATTTAATAATGCGTTAGTTAGATGGCTCTACTCGAGTTCATTGGGAACAAAAAAAGAATGAAGAAAATTGCTCCATGGGAAGCCGAGAAAATGCATTTTTTTAACGTATACCGATTTTGAACTTTGAGATTACATTTTCTCCAACCTCATTTTTGATTGAAATTTTGCTATTTGTGGCAATTTTCACTCATAATATCGATAGTTTTTATTATAATATATGTTATGGTTATTTCAAAGATATGAAAATTTTTGTGGAGAAAGAGGACAAAACTAAAAATTTGATGGTTCAAAAATTATGATCCCATTGTTTATATCTTTGCCTTAAATGCCGGTCAAATTTGACCGGTTGTATCACAGGAACCACTTATCACAATTAAACGTTTTTTTCTTTTTAAAGAAGCGTCCTGCCACTTCTTTGCCAATACTGTTTTCATGATTTAATTTAATTGAATATTTCCCGAGATATTCTAATTGTTTATAAGCTAAAAAATTGTTTATAATTTTAAAATATTCCTGAGGCCGCTTAAATGGTCCAATTTCAATTCTGTAAAGTACATTAGATAAGTACAGTGTCTTTTTATACAAAAATCGTAGTTATTCTTATGTATCATAATTATTGTGGTTATTATAGCGACCGTAAATTTTTAATTAACAATTCAATTGTTGCTAAACTATTCATTCAATTTCCATGGGCTTCTGGAATTATTATCTACACGAAAAGAGCTTTTATATTACCAAGTTATTTAATTATTGATAAACAATTATTACTTATCTACAATTTTAGTTGAAAATTAAAGATTTTGTTAGAAAAACCCGCCATTTCCGGGGAAAATTTTCGTCGAAGTAAATCGGGAAAAACACGTCTCTATGCAGAATTTAATTACTGTGAATTTTTATTTGGGTGTTTTTGGTGTAAAGTTAAAATCTTTGGGGTTATAGAGCACAAAATTGAAAAAACACGATTTTCGGGCGCCATTTTGTTTATAAAAAAAGTAGCACACTATCTGCGGACTTTGCATATCTATATTATTAATATATACAATCATAAGATCCGTTTCAAGCAATAAAATTGCTGGTAAATAACTTTTCCTTGTATTTTGCTAATTAGCCCAGAGTAAAAATAGTTGATTCAAACATTCAATTACTATCTGACTGGATGTATCTGAGCATGGAAAAGCCCATGGAAATCTTGAAAATTCATCAACGATTGTAAGGAATTTCTAGAACAACTGGGTATTAGACCTTTAACATCAATGTTCAATCTTTCGAACGGAGATGTTGATTTTATTAAATGTTTATCATCTTCTCTCTTATAAAATCTGGGTTTAATTTCTGCGCAGATTGGACAAGAGGTAATTACTTGTTTAATTTCATCTAGAGAATGGGGTAAATTTCGAATTTTTATAAAATGGTCCATACGAGTAATCCTAGGATGCGATAAATCTGAATGTCATTGATATAACTTGTTTGTATTATTTATAATTTATATTATTGCATATTCTGATAGTGCATCAGCTGCATCATTAGCCTTTCCTGGATGATAAATAATATATTTAAAACTAGCTGACCCGGCGAACTTCGTACCACCTTAGAAATACATAAAATTTACTAAAGTTCACATGCTTTTTAGTTCCAAAAAATTGCGCTTTGTTTATCGTCATGGTAAAAGCCAAGGGCACGGCACATTGTAGATATCTGAAATCAAATGGCAAATCTGTTGGAATCATCGGAATACGCGGGACAAGGACATCCTCTCCTTTGTATTTCTCCTTGGTGATTGTGGCCCAGCAAATTAATAATAAATTTACTTGAGAGTTACATTGAGAAAGTAAACTACCAATTAATCGCCACTACTACTTTCGATACATAAACAACTGTATTGCTGTTTACTGAGTAAAAAGTGACACCGTTAGACGCCTGGTGGGATGACTGGTCTTTCAACTGATAATTATTACTGGTCAGTTATCGTACTCGGTTAGAAATTATTAAGTTACTAATCTGGCCATTAACAAATAAGAATAGGTCATAAAAGGGCAAAAATTCACTGGTGTTTGTATTTTTTAATTATTCTTGTTCCTTTGACACCATCAACCTGGATTGGTCTCTGCCTGTATAGTTATGTCCTTGTCCATTGTCGTACATTCATAGTTTTCAGGTCGTCTTCAACGTCAAAAAACCATATGGTTCTAGGCCTTCATTTATTTCGTTTTCATGTCGACATATATTGTAATATTTTCGTTATTGTTTTTGTATCTTCTTGTCTCTAGACATATACCAGTCATAACAGTCTTTCACTTCTCACAAATTTTACAATATCATACCCTCCATTGAATTCATCAATTTCGCCGATTCTCGATACTCGCGGAGTTGGCATCTAGGTTCATGACTTTAATTAAGATCATCATACGATCAAATACATAGTTTGCGAGTCTATAAGGAACATACATACATGCATACAAACATTTATTTTTATTTATATAGAAGAGATAATATTTAGATGGCTGTTAAAAAATAACGGTTGGTGATAGAAAAGTGAAAATTTAGGATTGTATGTATCTTTTGATTCTACATCATATAAAATTAACAAAGAACAGTTTGCCTAAAAAAATAAAAAATAATTATGGGGGGCAAGCCCCCTTTTTACTTAGATTGGTCGTACCAACTCAGAAACCATCCCGGGTTCATGTACAACAACTTCGATTAAGGTCATCATACGATCAAATGCATAGTTTGCGAGTCTATAAGGAACATACATACATACATACATACAAACATTCATTTTTATTTATATAGATAAGAAAACTCCAAACGTTAATGCATAATTTTTTCATTTTTGATTTTACTTGTATGGTTCTAACATGAACTACATGATTTTACCTACCTGTGTTTTTACTCATTTATTGAGTGCTAGAAATCAGATTTGTTGATATTTACCTAGATAAATTATTGATGTGTTGTGGAATACATATTATAGATTCCCAACGTATATGCATTTATCGCCCCCTTTTTTGTTGCAAATTCTAGAAGCATAGGGTATTTGTTTCCCACCTAAGAAATCTTTTAGATTTTTACTTTTAAATATTATTTATTTGAAAATGGAGTCTCTTGGGTTTCGCCTATATTTTATTAGATATCTCTACTGCGTATGTTTGTTCATTATTTTATTATAATTGGCATACATGGCAGAAATATTTGATTCGGATTCAGAGCACACTGCAGGCTCTTCTGAAGATACCAAGAGGTTGAAATGGCCATAGACAGTTGGTAGTGGTCTCTAAATCGTAATTAAAGCCATTACCGATTACATTATAGTTGGTTTTGTATTTTAGGTTATCTCCAAGATGAAACCAAAGTGGACATTATGAAGAAACTCATTGAAGATTCATCTTACGAAGGAAATGATAAGAGTCAACGCACTGAAGGAAAAACTTTAAATAAAAATGTGAAAGTTGTAACTGGAAAAAGACTTTATAAATGTGAGATTTGTCTCAAGCAAATCGTAGCAAGTAATTTGAAAACACATTTGAGAGTGCACACTGGGGAAAAACCTTACAAGTGTGAAATTTGTTTTAAACAGTTCAGCCAAACTGGTACTTTAAAACATCATTTGAGAGTGCACACTAGGGAAAAACGTTACAAGTGTGAGATTTGTTTTAAACAGTTCAGCACAGAAAGTACTTTGAAAAGGCATTTGAGAGTGCACATTGGGGAAAAACCTCATAAGTGTGAAATTTGTTTTAAGCCGTTTACTAGAGCAGATCTGTTGAAAGTACATTTGAGAGTGCACACTGGAGAAACACCTTATCAGTGTGAGATATGCTTTACTCGGTTTAATCATAAATTTCAATTAACTTCTCACGTGTCAGTTCACACTGGAGAAAAACCTCACAAGTGTGAAATTTGTTTTAAGCAGTTTAGACAAGCAGGTAATTTGAAAACACATTTGAGAGTGCACTCTGGGGTAAAACCTTACAAGTGTGAGATTTGTTTTAAGCAGTTTAGTGAAGCAAGTACTATGAAAACACATTTGAGAGTGCACACTGGAGAAAAACCTTATCAATGTGAGATATGTTTTAATCGGTTTGCTCAAAACTATCAATTAATTTCTCACATGTCAGTTCACACTGGAGAAAAACTTCACATGTGTGAAATTTGTTTAAAACAGTTTAGTAGAGCAGTCGATTTGACAAGACATTTGAGAGTGCACACTGGGGAAAAACCTTATCAGTGTGAAATTTGTTTTAAACAATTTAGCCTAACAAGTAATTTGAACCTACATTTGAGAGTGCACATTGGGGAAAAATCTCACAAGTGTGAAATTTGTTTAAAACAGTTTATTAGAGCAGTGGATTTGAAAAGACATTTGAGAGTGCACACTGGGGAAAAACCTTACAGGTGTGAAATTTGTTTTAAGGAATTTAGTGAAGCATCTAGTTTAAAAACACATTTGAGAGTGCACACTGGGGAAAAACCTTACAAGTGTGAAATTTGTTTTAAGGAATTTAGTGAAGCATCTGGTTTAAAAACACATTTGAGAGTGCACAATGGAGAAAAACCTTACAAGTGTGAGATTTGTTTTAAGCAGTTTAGCGTAGCGAGTACTGTGAAAACACATTTAAGACTGCACACTGAGGAAAAACCTCATAAGTGTGAAATTTGTTTTAAAGAATTTTCTCTATCAAAAAACTTAAAAAGACATTTGAGAGTGCACACTGTGGAAAAACCTCACAAGTGTGAAATTTGTTTTAAGCCGTTTAGTAGAGCAGATCAGTTGAAAGTACATTTGAGAGTGCACAGTGGAGAAACACCTTATCAGTTGTAACATTTGAAAAAACCTATAGGTATTATGCTTTTACGACCCATCTCCAAAAATATCTATTTTTCTAATTCATTTTCGTGAAGTTAATTATGTCGTAAATATTTTAAAATCCGTCCTGTAAGAACATTCCACTGCCACAACACATATTTTCAAAGTGTGAGTGACCTTCGGAGTTCTTTGCAGTGTCCGGAGATACATGGTAGCTCGGACAAACATAAGTTTGGGAATATGATTCATAACTCGATGATGCGCAGTGGTTCTTGTTTACTAGCGTTACCATGGAAACGGCCAGTTTGCTAATCGCCAGTGTCGTAGTTAGAAGTGCATTACATATCGCAGAGAGTGTTTAACGATTTGATCGTGTTGGATATTTTATTAATAGTTTTTAGCTTAGTGTTTGGTATATTAATAGTAGTAATTAGTGTATTATTAAGACATTTAGTGTATCTCTAGTGTGTTAAGTTTAGTGATTAGTTATTTAACAATATGCCTCATAAAAAGATAGGAATCAAAGGGCTGGGATTGAATAGCCAAGCAAAGGTAATCATTTATAATGTTACTACATTTATGGAACAAGAGGCAGCACATTTCAAAACAACCGAAAACCTGTTAATACCTTTAAGTAAATCGACGTAAGAATTGTTAAAGTTAACAAATTATCTCGAACAAATTACAGGGGGAGAAAAACCGAATACAATAGGAGTGCCCTAATGGAAAGTTATGACATTCGTTTAAAACGAACAGAGTATTTAAAGCAGCTGATTAAATTTCGATCTGAGGGTAGAAACATAATTTATACTGATGAAACTTATACAGGGTGTTTAATAAAGAATGGGCCATAGCTTAACCTCAGGTTCTTGAGGTTAAAATAGGCCGATTTAAGCTAACTTACCTTAGTACAAAGTTTATAATAATCGAGATACAGGGTGTCAAATTTAAACTTTTTTTTTATTTATTATTGAATATTTCCTGACAGGTATGAGATAACAACATGAAATTTGGTATGTGGGGGTTTTTTGGGTCGAGAAAACTAAATTCCCTACCAAAAATGATGGATTGCCTAGAGGGCGTCACATACGCCTTTCAGCACTCATTTATTACGTTCAATTTTTTTTATCCCTCATTCTGTATAATTTTGACATTAAAATTTTTATTCTCCTATTAGTTTTACTTAAAAAAGGTATACTTTTTTCATCTCCCTAAACTCAACCGTTTTCGAGATAAACGCATTTTAAATCTGCGATACACCATCATTTTTAGCATAATATCATTGTAGTTCCACCCGAAAAATAACTTAAAACCATAATAATTTTGCCAGTTCTCAAATTTATGTCATTGCATCGCAAATTCCATTTGAAGAAATTTGCGATACATTTTTGGATAATTTTATGGTTTTAAGTTATTTTTCGGGTGTAACTACAATGATATTATGCTAAAAATGATGGTGTATCGCAGATTTAAAATGCGTTTATCTCGAAAACGGTTGAGTTTAGGGAGATGAAAGAAGTATACCTTTTTTAAGTAAAACTAACAAGAGAATAAAAATTTTAATGCCAGAATTATACAGAGTGAGGGATAAAAAATATTGAACGTAATAAATGAGTGCTGAAAGGCGTATGTGGCGCCCTCTGGGCAATACATAATTTTTGGTAGGGAATTTAGTTTTCTCGACCCAAAAAACCCCCACATACCAAATTCCATGTTGTTATCTCATACCTGTCAGGAAATACTCAATAATAAATAAAAAAAAAGTTTAACTTTGACACCCTGTATCTCGGTTATTATAAACTTTGTACTAAGGTAAGTTAGCTTAAATCGGCCTATTTTAACCTCAGGAACCTGAGGTTAAGCTATGGCCCATTCTTTACCAAACACCCTATATACATAGCAGCCGTACTCCACCATATTACTGGGGCGATCAAAGTGGAAAAACGTTCAAGAAACCAATTTCTAAGGGCAAAAGCCTGATTATTGTTCATGCTGGAGGAGAGACTGGATTTGTACCTAACGCTCTGTTAATTTCTAAATCAGGTACATGTTTTTAATTAAAAAGTTAATTTTAATAACATTAACAATGATGTAAGCCATAATTACTTTTATAATTAAGTTTCACAGTAAACCAAATTCTACTGTTAAAAAAATTTCACAAAAGGCTGTCTATGAAACTAATAACAAGGCAAAGGTCGTTCGGCAAAAAGCTTTTGATAACGGAACATTAAGTAAAGATAATAATATAAAATTATTATTGTAATTCGCCGAGAAATCATCTAAAAAAATTTGTACAATAATTTCATATTTTTGCTTTCAGGATCCAAGAGTGGTGACTATCATGGCGATATGAACCACCTTAATTTTATGAAGTGGGTCAGAAGTCAGCTCTTACCCAACTTACCCAAAAACTCGGTTCTGGTAGTTGACAATGCATCCTACCATAACGTAACAATGGAAAAAAATGTGACATCTGCCAGCCGTAAGGATATTATGGTAAAGTGGTTACAGAAAAAAGCATCCCTTTTCCAGTAAACTCCAGTAAACCAAGCCAGAATTGTACAAAATTATACAAGTCCATAAACCACGTTTTCCACCTGTTTATGCATTAGATCATGAGCTTGAACAGCACGGACACAAAGTACTTTGCTTGCCTCCCTATCATCCGGAGTTAAACCCTATAGAAAAAATATGGGCTTTGGTAAAAGGTAGGGTGGCCAGTCATAATACAACAATCAACATAAATGATGTTGAAAATATAACGAAAAAAAAATTTTCAGAAGTGTTAATACAAGAATGGGGTAACATGTAAACACGTAAACAAATATGAAGACACCCTAATAGAAAAAGAGCATTTGTTAGACGCTACGCTGGAAAACCTAAAATTTTTTATTAATACTGGTTCATCAGAAGAAAGCTTTTCTGAGGATGAGGACAGTGATTCAAATTCCAGAATAGATATCTTAGAATCATCCGAAGAATCGTAATTAAAACTTTGTTTAGAATTATTGTTTAGAAAATAAATATATTAGAATTAGTAAAAATAAACACTTGTTTGTAATCCTTCCTTCCTGTCTGATAATGTTATTACATAACTGTAAGTATTGAGGAATTTGTCATATATTAAAGTACTCTAATATTTTGCTCATTATTTTATCAAATGCAACTGATTATAGGCTTCAAAATTATTACAAACTATGAAAATAAAAAGAAACAAATTCATTATTCGCTTTAATTAAATATAATTTAGGTACTATTATGATTTACTTATAAAAATTTATTTCAAATCTGCCTGTTTCCGTCCGCCACTGGCAGAAATGGTTTGCTTGTCTGCGCGAAACGCTACGTCGCAATCCCAAACTTATGTTTGTCCGAGCCAACGCAAATCATTTTTGTCAAGTTAGCACCCTTAAGGACGAGAATCGCACGGTAATAGCGCGATGTTTTTCGTTTATGACCTCACCCGATACAAGCCGGTAAGGGGAAGAGCCGTCGGCCGTTAATTCCACAAGAAGAGAGAAGCCGAAAACATCTACCTAAGCGGCTGTGGAATTCAACTGACAAGATGGCATCATAAAATTGCTGCATTTTTGCCGGTACATTACTGGTTTAGAAATCAATACCCTGTTCTGTTATCCCTGTATCCCTAAAGGATTTGTGCGAGTTTGAAGATGTTTTAAGTAGCCAGAAGAATTTGTCGACGCTACTTAAAAAATTCCTGTGTTATATTAGTTAACGGCATCGTAATTTCTTTGTTTGCTGTGCCCTGTGTTCCTCTCTAAAGAATATGGAAAATTATTTAACGATGAAGAGTTCAAGTTGTCGTTTTACTTCGTTGTCAATGAGATGCAACAGGTACCCAGATCCATGTTTGAAAAAGCTCAATCTTGTAATGTCTATGGAAAGTTTTGTTATGGAAAGTGTGGTATGACAAAAAAATGTTTGTTTAAAAGGTATTGTAATCTTTTTATAATAACATGTTGATTGAAAAATTGAATTGAATTTTATTGCTTTCATTTTAACATAAAAGTTTTGTAAAAAAAATAGAAAAGGTTGGAAAATTAACTTAAAAAGGATTTAGGATGTTATTCTTCGTTGTATTCTATTAGCTGTCTGGATAATTTGTTAAAAAACAAGAATGTGTGTGTACTTTGTACGCACGTAAGAAGTTATACTTCTACATATTATCTGATTTTTAAGACAATACCAAAAATTTAAAAAATAAAAGAATAAAACGCACACAAACACATTGAAAAATGCCACAAAGAAAAATGATTTCTGAACGATAATAATTGTTGGCAAAAATTTTAAATACGCATTTTCTGAAAAAAAAAAATTATATAACAAATATACTTAAAATCATAACATGCATAAAAAAATAAAACTTGCATCGGGAATTGAACCCGTGAATTTCGTGGCGCTTTGATTCGTAATCGATGCGTAGACTCACTCGTCCAATCCCACATTATTTATCATGTGGAAAAATACGGTAACTGAACGTTTTACTGTTTGACAGTTGTTTTGAAAATTAAATTATGTAGTTTAAATTTTGTGGAGGAAAATATAAAAATATAACAAAACAGTAAGAAAACAATATATTAGATGAAGATTGGTAGAACTTCTGTTGGTAATCAAATTAAGTATGTAAATCAAAGCATTACATACCTACTAGATAAATAAATCTACGCCAAAAAATCATAATTTAAAAATAAAAATCGAACCTAATTTGGGATTTCTCTCTAAAATCGGCATTCTTGAGAAAATAAATGTATGTATTTCAACCTAATCCAAATGTATAATTACAATATGATTATAATAAAAACTACTTACCAAATTAGAATGAGTTTTCCTTGTCCAAAATAGTCCAAAAGTCCAAAAATATAGGTATATGAAAACTATTTAAAAAGGCAGTATAACTATTAACTAACTTTTGTTTGTTGTTTCTTTTCACACAAATTTTAAAACGCAACAACCATAAATAATCTAACTACAGCTGTGCCACAGCCGCCATATTGAATAATTTTTGACATGTCATTTGAACATCCAATCAGAACAAAGTTATAATGCGCATGCGCCCGGTCGCTAGGTTTTACCACATAAAAATTCACCCTCTATCGCCGGTAAAGAAGTATAACTTCAATAATGTAAAATTAAATAATATGAAATGACAACTGACAGCTAGTTGTTTTTTTGAAAGTAGGTCATGTACAAGGTTAAGTCAAAAAGAATTTTAGTAAATATTGATGAAGTTAAATGTTGTTTTAAAACTATTGATAAATTAATATGTTTTTTGCCATAATGTTAAAAGTAAACTGTATTGTGTTGTATGTTACAAGTATAAAAATCATTTTGTTTCAGTAAAAGGTTAGATTTTTTTGTATTGTTATTCCTATAGTAAAAGTCATGTATTTCCTGTTTGTAGAATATGTCTTTGGAATAAAAAAAGTTTTTAATAAACGTTTTGACCATGCACATACTTTTTATTTATGCAACCCTCTGGGAAAATGCTAAAAAATATTACTAATACAAATGTAATGTGAGTTTTAGTACAAAAGAAAAAGCAAAAGTGGCATGGAAGCCTAAAAAGATGAAAAAGTTGCCAATTTAGACCCAAAAGAGGAATCTCCTGTGAATGTTATCCCAAATGGTTTCCGTAAGTAGAAAGATCTGTCCAGTAAGTACTCAGAAGAGAATTAGAGGACTTTCCTCTAATCCTAAAGGTCCTACAGTCTGTGTAAGTATCCTTTGTTCATTTGGTAATGGTAGTTGAGCTTTTCTTCTTAAACCCTTCCATCCCTAAACGAACTCACCGCCCAGCCACCGAACTAAATTGAGCTGCCGTTCGCAATGATCGTCTGAATGTTCTTGCTTCTTCTTCTTTAGCCCCATTTCGACCCCAGTACCCAAGTAGTTTGTGTTAATTCCTGACCCCATCTGAGCAAGCATTCAAAACGCTTTACAGTGTGAGATATGTTTTAATCGGTTTAATCAAAAATTTCAGTTAACTCCTCACATGTCAGTTCACACTGGAGAAAAACGTCACAAGTGTGAAATTTGTTTTAAGCAATTCAGACATAAAATTTCTTTGGGTGAACATACAAAGGTTCACCCTGAAGAAACAACTTAGTGTGAAATTTATTTAAAACTGTGTATTACTGCCAAGTGATTTGAGAGTGCACACTGGACAGTATATTTTTGAAGTTATACTTCTTTAGGCGCGATTGGGAGTGAATTTTTATTATCCTTGGCGCATGCGCACACAGACAGTATTTTCTTCTCACCGTGTCACACAAAAAATTGGCCAGCGCAAGTACATGTAATAATTATTGTTACATGTACATACTTGCACTGGACAATTTTCTTTGTGACACGGTGTCAAGAAAATACAGCGTGTTTTATATGTTCGTTCATGGGTATTCTTTCATTTTTCCGACTGTATGTATTAGTGCAACGAAACTGTGGAAAGACTATATTAGTGTTTTTAGTAAATATTGTTATATTTCTATTTGATCTGAAAATTAAAATTTGATAATTATAAGCAGAATTCAATTTAATATAAAATATTTTCAATTTTCTCAACCACGGGCATATAAATTTAGAACAACCTGTATACAACAAATTGTTATATTTAATTATAAGAAGTGATTAGAAGAAGCTTACGAAACTCGGGACAATGGGCTTAGAATAAACAAAGTGAATGGCGCGTACCATTATCGTTTTTCGCGGAAGGTTCGATCATTAGCCTATGCTAGATAAGACTCAGTTGAAATAGAGAATAGGTCATTAAATTTTGTAAATAGTAGAAAGTAATTTTAGAATGGGAATTAACTATTTTCTTTTGAAATCCATTAAGCATATTTAGAAAGATTAAAAATTGGGTTTTGAGGAATACTGCGAATGAGAGTTGGTGGTGGAAGGTTGATTTGTGAATCTGGAAGGGATATTTAGAAAGTAGGGGAATGAATGACAAAGATAGATCAGAATGTTTTGAGCGGTCGAGAGTGAAGTCGAGTAGTAGACGGTAGTGTACGGAGAGGAGAAAGCCGGTGTAGTTCCGTGAGTGTGGAGATCTATCGTGGAACGAGAGGTAGGCCAGGTTGAGAGTAAAGAACCTCCTTTAGCCAAGAGTGTCCCGGTAGCTGATTGCAGTTTCGAAAAAGGTAGAACACAGCATCACGACAGAAGCAGGAACGAGAGCTATACGAGCTAATCTTCAAAGGAGAACATTACTGAAAGCCAGGACGAGGTTTTGATCGCAGCCAAGGATAGCAGGAAACGGGTCTTGTGTGAAGACATTCTCAGTTCACCAGAAAAAGGTCAGTCTCATTTGTTTGGACATGAATGTATGGGTTTTTCGTATTAAATACCACATTATAAATTGAAGAACATAATCAATAATATCAGAAAAGCTTCATCAAACTTAAATAGAATTGTTGCTAATAAATCCTAATAGTTAAATGTTAATAAAAACTTTCAATTGGAAACCAAAAGGAAATAAGATTCCCATTTGTAAATGTTATTTTTAAGAATAATAAGATCTAGCACATATTAAGCAGTGATTGCCATTTAAATAAAATAAACAATATTTTGATTATAATTGTAACCCATATGTGTGTATTATTTTACTCTTTTCTTTCCTATCCCGATTAGGAACCATTGAGAAATACTGAGAAGCCACGTAAGTAAGTAATTAATTTTATGATTCGCCCTGAGATTGAAAACATATTGATATGTGATCTGGTTAATTAATTAAATTATTATTAATGCATTGATTAAATTAAATGACAGATAAGAATATTATCTCATATCAATAATCAAGATCACATCAATATATTCATTATAATTTTTGTGTCTTTGGATTTTTCTTCCTCGGGAGTATTATTCAAACATTTTTATTTTTATACTTCACTTGATTAATTTGTCACCGTGATTGTAATTATGTCCGAGAAGTGATGTAAACAGAGGCGTGGTAGGTTATTGGTAGAGCATTCGACTAGAGATCGAGAGGTCCCGCGTTCAAATTTGGACAATTCATATTCCTTCTTTTTTTATTTTTGGTATTGTTTTAATAAAAAAATTTTGTAAGTGGTAAGTATTAAAATTAGTTTAATATTTAAATAAAATACAAATAAAAGTATATTCATTTCGTTGAAATCATATACCTAATAGAAGTATAACTTCTTACGTGCGTACAAAGTATACACACACTCTTTTTTTTATTTTCAATTTAAAAAAAAATGGAAGAAAGGAATAAAAGGAGAACTGCTAACTCTACTTCAAGAAAAACATGTTTAAATAGTAAGGTTGGTTATTTAGCTTATAAAAATAAAAATTTTATATCAAATGAATGTTTTTTCTTTTGATTTCATTCTTAAAAGTTTTTCCAATTTGTTTTTACCTGATTTTTATACATAATGGAGCACAAGCGAAACTTATGGCAATAGGTATTTATTTATACCATGCATAGGTAAGTTTGTAGAAAGCATAAGTACCTATACACTGAGAAATCTAATTTATTTTTGTGCTGCCTATGTGCATCACTGGGTTATAATAATATAAGAAGTAGGTAAGTACATTTTTTAAGTAAGAAAAAGAAATTATATTAAGAAGAGCTAAGAAATCTTCGTCCTCTGTGATATCTTCAGCATCAAAATTAAAGACACCATTATTATTATTAGAAATATTTTATAATAAGTGTTTTTGAAGTTATACTTCTTTAGGCGCGATTTCATTGAGGGTGAAATTTTATTAATGTGCGCGCATGCGCACACAGGCAGTATGGAGTTCGTTACTAAATGTTTTAATTTATGTATTTATCAGTCCAGAAAAGGTGTGGAAAGAATATATTAGTGTTTTTAAATATCATTTTCTACAAACGTGTTAAAAATGCAATTTATAGCACTCCATAGGAGCGTTAAAAATGCTACTTTAAAGCACCGGTGCTTTAAAAATTTTAAGGCACTGCAGTTAAAAGTGAATTGTCAAATTGTGAAACGTCAAAATATTTATATTTCATTTATTAACATTAATAGATATTAACAATACAACTTGCGCAATTTGAAAAAGGTGGTTTAAAAGGTTTTTTAAAATTTAATTTAAACTGTATTGCATTTTTAACACGTTTGTAGAAAAAAACTATTAAAATTTGTTAGAATATACAAAAATAAAAGTAGATGTTATTCTGATTTACGTATTGACAGTATAGGCAGTTTTGATGTAATGTCAAGAAAAATATAAAAATGGAATGTCAGTCAAGTTCAAGTAAAAGTTTTTGTAGGTATTGTCCTGTAATTGAGAATGAATAAATTATAATTGTTAATATATAAGACGTTTGTAGAAAAAATATTGTATGATATAGGTACGTGTTAAAAAGTACGGTAAGGTAGTAGTTAAAAAAAATTTTTAAAATGACAAAAGCTCATCTATCTAAAAGACCATATTATTAAGTAGAAGAGTTTCTTAATGACTAACTAAGAAATTACAGTAATGTACAAGTAACCAAATTTATCTATATTTGGGTGTCACATGCAGCAGCTTAAACTTATTAGTTCCTATGTCTATAAATACTTTGTTGTATATTCACTTTGCAATTTCTATAAATTGTTGCAATATATCGATTTTGTTTTTTTTTCTTTACTTTATTAACTTATATTTTGTATTTATGTATATATTTTTTATATTGACGATTTATCAAATTTCAGAAAATTGTATTTGTTATTGTTATTGTTAGATATTATTTATTTATTTTTTCTGACTTTAATTAAGCTTTGTCCATAAAATTTGTATTGTAGCGTGATTAGTGTAATTACTTCTAATTACAATAAAACTAGCGGTTCGTAATTTATATACGACTTTATTTATATAAGTTACAGACGAATTTATCTTATACACTAAACTTATTCACAAAATATGCCCGTATTTATACCCAGTTGTTATTCTGGAACAATCGACTCCCATCTCGAGCTATCGGCTTGTTCCGCCTACGTGACGTACCTTCCAGAATTCTCCGGCGAGGCCTAGCACATCCGATTACGTCATTCTCGAGGTGTTTACTGTTATACGGGGATCGGCCAAGATTTCTCTTCCGCTACACTGCTCCCCTCTTAAGATCTGAGCGTCTCGATCAGCAACTCTAAATGAAGGCCCAGGATGGCGGAATCTACACGACTCTCCAGCTCTGCATACACCCTTCAAGAAGAAATAACAGTCTACTGTCTTTGAAGGGTACGACATCTTCGGGTTCATGCAACACACAGTGATTTGTACACAAGTTCCTCTGAAGACCACTTCAAGCATGCTTCTCACAATCTTCCAATCCAGATTTTCTACTGCATGGCCTATTTTTGGTAAAGCCAAATTTTTGATGTCATAATTACACACGATTTTCTTCAAATTAGTTAGAGCACGCCATATGTTCTCGTAGCTTGGCGTGTCCGTATAAGACTTTCTGGTCACCATATACAGCAAAGATCGAGGACCATCTTCCAATCGCAGTACTCTTCCAATTTTAGGCTGCTGATTTCTTAACTCGTCCAGGCGGCCGAACTTTCTATTGAATACGGACGATATTCCTTTAGTCATCTCGAGGTCTTGGGCAACACAGTGGGCCAGAGAGACGTTTTCTGGAACACCAAACAGATCTTGCTGAACTTCTGTGGTCACGCCGAATCTAGCACTCTTTCTCGCTGCGTAATTTGACATAAATTGATTAAAACTTGGCTGTGCGACATCTTTCATCTCCTGTTGGAGGACTCGTGCTTCTTCTGTTTCATTTGAGCCAGCATATGGTGCAAGACGATTTATGTGAATAACTTTTGGTTTACCGTTTGGCAACTTCTTAATTCTATATATTACGTCATTTATTTTCTTCTTAACTTCATATGGACCTTCCCATTGTCTTTGCAGTTTAGGACATAAGCCTCGACGACGTTGCGGATTATAAAGCCAGACAAGATCACCTACTTCGAAGCTTTCATTCTTGCATCGAGAATCATATTGATCTTTTATTCTGTCACTGGCTATCTGGATGTGTTGTCGGGCAAGTTCATGAATGTTGTTCATTCGTAATTTCAGGCGGTCAACGTAGTCTTCGCCTGCAACATGTTCCTCGGAAGGTCCGCAGCCAAACTCTAGGTCGCAGGGCAACCGAACTTCACGACCCAACATCAGGCAGGTTGGTGTTTGACCTGTAGTTTCATTTACGGCCGAGCGGTAGGCCATCAGGAATAAATGAATGTGTTGGTCCCAATCTCGCTGATGTTCAGATACAACTTTGGACAAGTGTTTACCCATCGTTCGGTTCATCCTCTCGACCATCCCATCTGATTGAGGATGCAGGGGTGTTGTTCTGGTCTTATTGGCACCAATCAATTTACAAACGTTTTGGAAAAGAGCTGACTCAAAGTTTCGCCCTTGGTCGGAGTGGATCTCCAAGGGAACACCAAATCGGCTAAAGAATTCTTTAACAAGTACCTCTGCAACGGTAGCAGCTTCTTGATTTGGTAATGCATAGGCCTCAGTCCATTTTGTAAAATAATCCATGGCTACCAGGATGTATTTATTTCCAGCATCGGTTTCTGGAAATGGACCTGCAATGTCGATAGCTACTCTTTCCATAGGACTTCCAACATTGTACTGTCTCATGGGTGCTCTCTTTTTACCAACCGGACCATTACCGGATGCACACAGTTCACATTTTCGGCACCATCTTCTTACATCATCTTTACAGTTCACCCAATAGAACCGTTCTCGAACCTTTTGCAGAGTCTTCGTAATACCAAAGTGTCCACCTGATGTACCGTCATGCAACTGACGCAATACTTCTGACACTTTACTTTTAGGTACAATTAACTGAAGCTTAGATTCTGTACCATCATCGTTCTCAAAGGTTCTGTACAGAAGATCATCTTTTAGTACCAGGCAATTCCATTGGCTCCAGTAGGCCTTGACTTCTGGACTACATGCACTAATGTTCTGCCAACTAGGTCTCTCACCTTGCCGCATCCAATCCAATACTCTTTTTATACATGGATCATCTTCTTGGGCGTCTTGTAACTGTTGGGGCTGCCATTGCTCATTAATTACGGTGGTTCGTCTCACGGGGCAAAATCGTTCCTCTAATTTGGCACAGTGATTACAATTCGCACTGCATGGTCGTCTCGAAAGGGCATCAGCATTTGAGTGAACTCTTCCGGCCCTGTGTTCTATCTCGTAATCATATTCTTGTAATCGTTCTAACCATCTTGCCATCTGGCCCTCTGGATTACGGAATTGTATGAGCCATTTTAGAGCAGCGTGATCGGTGCGAAGAAGGAACTTTCTGCCATACAAGTATTTATGGAAATGTTCGCAAGCCTTCACTACACCCAGCAGTTCTCTTCTGGTAACGCAATAGTTTCTTTCCGGTTTCGACAGGACTTTGCTGAAATAAGCGATGACTTTTTCCTGTCCGTCCTGGATTTGGGAGAGAACAGCTCCTATAGCACTGTTGCTAGCATCGGTATCCAAAACAAATTTTCCTGCCTGTCCCGGGTAGCTTAATATCGGTGCACTGATCAGAGCCATTTGTAGTTGTTCGAAAGCTTTTTGGCACTCTTCACTCCATGTATATTCTTTGCCCTCCTCCGTCAACTTTGTTAGGGGCTTGGAGATATTGGCAAATCCTTTGACAAATCGTCGGTAATATGTACATAGGCCAAGGAAACTTCTAATTTCATGTTTATCTTTTGGTACTGGCCAATCTTTAATTGCATCAATCTTTTCAGGATCAGCTGTTACACCATTACTCGATACAATATGTCCTAAGTACTTAACTTCTCGTCGAAACATGTGACATTTCTTCGGACTTAACTTCAAGTTCGCTGCCCTCAATCGTTGAAAGACGTCTATTAGATTCTTGGCATGTTCATCAAAGGACCTTCCAACCACAATTACATCATCCAAGTAAACCAGGCATGTTTTCCATGTTAGACCTCTTAAAACGGCCTCCATTAATCTTTCAAATGTGGCAGGGGCATTACATAAACCAAACGGCATAGCCGTGAACTGCCAAAGCCCTGATCCTATCTAAAATGCGGTTTTCTCCCGATCGGCTGGCTCCATGTCTACTTGCCAATATCCACTTTTTAAATCGAGTGTGGAAAACCAACGAGAACCGGAGAGAGTATCCAATGTATCGTCTATTCTGGGCAAAGGATAACTATCTTTTTTTGTTACCGCATTGAGCTGGCGGTAGTCGATACAAAAACGCGTTGAACCATCTTTCTTCTTTACCAGAACTACTGGTGATGTCCATGGACTGTTCGATGGTTCAATTACTCCTTGTTTGTCCATATCCTTGATAATCTCTTCGGCCTCATCTCTTTTCGCAAATGGAAGTCGTCTAGGCCGTTGTCTGATTGGCTGAGCGTCTCCGGTATTTATTTTATGCGTTACTATGCTTGTTTTGCCCTTATCCTTCTTATCAATAGCAAAAACATCTTGATACTCTATCAGCATAGACCTTACTTTTTCCGTTCGTTCATAGTCAAGGTCTTGGCATCTTTCAATGATCATCTCGACAAGGTCTTTTGGATAATTTGACTTTGATGATTTCTCATTGGTATTCATAGAGCAAATTGAAGCCACGGGAACACACTGTCCGATCAAAGCTCCTCTACTTAACTTAATAGCAGTTTCCCTTAAATTCATAACTCTTACAGGGATGACATCTCGAACTTTTACCAAAGTTTTCGCCGTTAGGAACTCGACATTTTCTACATCTTCGACCATCCTTAAACTTCCCTCTCGGCAGTGTCCATCAAGCATGGTCATCAGAATTTTCTCACTATTACCGGGTATGGTTACGTCGCATGTAGTTAGTAAGCGGATGACATCTTCTTTGTCGTCGTGAAAGGGCAACTCTTCACCGTTGATCCTGAGAACTCCATTTTGAACATCCAATATTGCCCCCACTTTTCGTAGTACGTCCATCCCCAATATGAACTCGTCGGAGATCTCGGCAATTAATACTTGATGTTCAACTGTGGTCTGGCCAATGGATACTGACATATTAGCCTCGCCATATGTATTAATTAGCTCACCAGTTGCTGTTCTAAGCTTTACTGTTGCAGGTGATAATTTATTATGGTCTCGTACTACATCTGGACGTGCGATAGTTCTCGTTGCACCTGTATCCACCAAAAATGATCTACATCTATTATTGATACGACCTTCGATGTATAAGTTGTGGATTCCACCGGAGGACGTAAGGTTGACAGTTACTATGGGGGCTCTAGTTCTCGAGGTCGGCAGTTGCCCCTTGGTGTCGACCCGCTCTAGTTTTCCGACGGCTGTACGATCTTCTTACAATTACGTCGAATGTGGCCTACGTCTCCGCAATTCCAACATCTAGGCTCGCGTCTCTTTGGCATCTGATTACTCAATACTCTCCGTATCATTTCCTCCAGACGTTCATCGTTGTGTTCGTCACTTTCTTCAATGGTTCTTACTCTATGGCTTCGTGAAGTTTGACTAGCCGTTTCGTGTTCTAATGCAATAGCAAGTGCTTCATCTAAAACTTTCGGTCTTGCTAGTCGTAAAGCTTTCTGTAGTTCACTATCTTTCAGCCCATTGACAAAGGTATCTACCGCAATTTCTTCTAAAACGCTGTCTGGCACCTCCGGATAAGCCAACCGCACCACACGAGCCACATCTGCTTCAAATTCTTGCAGATTCTCACTTGCTCGTTGACTTCTATTTCTCAGTTGTGCTTTGTATACTTGTTGTAGATGGGCATCTCCATAGCGTTTTTCTAGACGAGTGAACAAGGTCTGGTAACATTTTTCTTGACCCTTAGGAATTGATCTTAATATATCTGCAGCATCACCCCGCAAAGCAGCAGTCAAGGAAACAGCCTTTTCTTGTTCGGTCCAATGGTTGGCGGTCGCAATAGCTTCGAATTGTCTAAGGTATATGGACCAAGAGGACTTCCCATCGAATGGTGGTAATTTAAATCTCATATGATGCGATGTTTCGTCTCTCGGTGTTTCATCCTTCACTACAAGATCTAAAGCTACTGCATTAACTGATGGTTGTACTTTTGTATCAGTTATCATGCTCTCTAGTTGTTTGATCTTCTCTTCTAGCATTTCTTTATTGTCGTCTACACTTTTCTGTATCTTATCGAATGTTCTGGAAACTTCTTCAAATTTCTCGTCGGTCTGTCTACAAACGTCTTTTATTACTTGAGAAACACTTTCAAATTTCTCATCGCTTTTTCTAGAAGTTTCATCGATCTTTTGAGAAATGGTTTCGAATTTCTCATTGTTTTTTTTACTAACTTCTTCAAGTTTCTCGTCGCTTTTTCTAGAAGTTTCATCGATCTTTTGAGAAACACTTTCAAATTTCTCGTTGCTTATCTTAGAAGTATCATCAATCGTTTCAGAAACAGTTTTTAATTTCGATAAGATTGCTTGTTCTGCTGACTGGAAGTGGAACGTCTCTGGATCATCTCCGTTCTTCGTTAGGACTTCCTCGAGTCGTGCTTGTAGGGCTATCTTGAGCCCACTGCTGTCCAGATCCCGTTCCTCTAGCTGTTCACGGAGCTGTTTTACTGTAAGTTCTCGTAGCAACATCTTTGGTCGGCACACACGTACTTTCCAAAATGTCTTTTAAAAGTCTTTCCGAATACCGAACAATCAACGCACTTTAACTATTCCCGACGAATAAAGTCCAAAAGTCTTTTAAAGTCTTTCCGAATACCGAACAATTAACGCACTCCGGTTATTCCCGACGAATAAAGTTCAAAAGTCTTTTAAAGTCTCTCTGTAATTCACTTATTTATATCGCACTAAGTTTACCCCACACCTGACACCAACTGTAGCGTGATTAGTGTAATTACTTCTAATTACAATAAAACTAGCGGTTCGTAATTTATATACGACTTTATTTATATAAGTTACAGACGAATTTATCTTATACACTAAACTTATTCACAAAATATGCCCGTATTTATACCCAGTTGTTATTCTGGAACAATCGACTCCCATCTCGAGCTATCGGCTTGTTCCGCCTACGTGACGTACCTTCCAGATTCTCCGGCGAGGCCACGAGCCGTTAAATACCGCTATGAATTCCACGATTTTATTGGTTAGAACTACCCACGTGATATCTGTGTTCGTATTGGTCAGAGAATTAAGCAATAAAGACAAATAATGACAATCAGCTGTTAGACATCATTATGTGATGGAATTTTTATTTTGATGTAAATAAATATTATTACTGATAATTTGTATAAGCAAAATTATTGTACTGCACCTACAGTGACTCACAGCTTCAATTCTGAAATGATACAGTCGTTACTCAATAAAACTAGCTTGTGTCAGTGACCCAATATAAGAAAAAAAAATTACATACTGACAGTAAGTTACTAACTATAAGTCCTCTAAAATAGCAAAGCTATGTTTTGGGTTTCAAATATACCATACTTAAATAACAATAGTTCTTTAATTATTTTGTGTATGATTTTGATATCAGCTAAAATGATGTAAACTTTTAAAGGAGAATATTAATAAAGAAAACAAAACTCCTTGTTGCTTATTTCTTTGGCTGATAAAAGATTTATTTCTTGCAGTTCAGCTATGTAGGTAGATTATTCTTTTGTAATATTCGTTTAATTGTTTTAGGGTTACCTATTTTTCCAAACTGTGTTTCCACCTCATCTCTCAATTTTGGTGCACTTTTTTGGGATTATTTGCTATTTCTCTGACAATACATCTTAGCTATTAGGACTTTGCAGACGACTGCTCTGAAAAGTTCATTTGATGTTCATCCGTACCATTCTCTCAAGTTGCGCAGCCAAGATATTCTGCATCTCCCTATGCTTCTTTTTCCTTGAATCTTTCCCTGCATAATGAGTTGGAGCAAGTTGTTTTGGCCCATACATGGCAACATTTTTCATACGAATTTCTAGTTACATACAATCTATCTTTTTATGTCATAAGGCCAAACCCAGTTATACCAGGAAATTGGCTCAGGCCATAGCATTATTCTCTACATATAAAAACTTAGGAAAGTGTGTCCTTTTAGGTGACACAATAGATCGAACACAACGAGCCATGTGTATCTTTTTTAGTACACAGTGTTGAGGACAGTGTATATCTAAAAGGATACACTGGCGCTGAGGGTGTTAATTATTGCATATTTGAAACCCAAAACATAGCTTATGCTATTTTAGAAGACTCATACTAACTTACCTACCTTCAGTATGTAAGTTTTTTCTAATAAATATTGAGCGACTGACACAAGCTAGCTTTATTGAGTAGTGACTGCATCATTTAAGCTGTGAGCCCCTGTATATGTTTATCAGTCATGGCCTAGCTACACGTTAAAATTGTTTCGTTATCATTCCCTGCGTTGCTTTCTTCAGCGTGCACACTGATTTTTGTACAGCAGCTTTTGTAGCCAATAGTTACTCTTGTTTGTTTTCTAGATTTTTCCTAATCAGGACTTGATTTCTTTTTGGTTTGTTACTAACTCCCTTCTACAATAGAGAGTTTGGGGCTTATTATTCGCTAAAGTGTTGGAATGCTTGTGGGTTTTGATATATGTACCTACTACCACAACTCTCAATACAAACTTTGATCAAACTGATAGTGTGACGACTAGATTTTTATAATTTGAACAAACTGCAGTTGTGACGGCACTTCCTGAGTTTGCTCAAACTGTTTGATCAAATTATTTGATAGTGAAACCACGACTTTAAGGATTTAAGTAACATCAATTTAATTTGCAATAAAAAAGATCATGAAGATTTGACAATGCTTGTAAATACATACACCCGATTTAGATAATTTAAGTGACAGCAATGTTTAGATTGTTTTGTCAAATATACACATGCAACAAAAAATTTAATAAAAATTTGCATAAAAAAATTGAAGTATTTTAAAGGTTTCAATATGTAAAAACATTGAACCACAGAAACGGTTTTTCTCCACAAAGGAACAAAAATCGTAGCAACATATTAATAAGTGATACGTTTAAAAATCCAAATGTAAATGAAATTTCAGACTTTTTAAAAGGACACTAGACACAACATGCCCTATACTTCACAAAATGCCGAAGAAAATCATAATTATTATATAATATAACATATAATTTCCCCTAAATTACTTTTCCCCATATCCAGTACCTATATTAACTTTTATGTAAATTATCTCTTTTTAATTTTCATGCATTTATAATTTAATTTATAAGATATATTCTAGTACTGCCGTGTTTGTATTGAACAACTGAAATAAATTAAAAGAATATTATAACTATACAATAATTGTTTATATTTTTTATGAGATAAAAAGAAATATTTTATGAGACTAGGTAGAGTCTAGAAAGAAGACTAGTAGAAACGAATAAATAGTGTTTTTTAATCAATACCGTTTTTCAATATACATATTGATTTTCTACCACACTTTTATTTCTATCATAAAAATTGTCAAAGATAAACAAGAAATTAATATTTATCCATCATCCTCAGTCAGCTGACTTGTTTTCTTGAAACGACACTTTGCATACAATATTGGTATTTAAATATCCCGCTCTGTCATTCTTAATCATTTGACCAATACGAACACAGATATCACGTGGGTAGTTCTAACCAATGAAATCTTGGAATTCATAGCGGTATTTAACGCTTCGTGGCGAGGCCTAGCACATCCGATTACGTCATTCTCGAGGTGTTTACTGTTATACGGGGATCGGCCAAGATTTCTCTTCCGCTACAGTATTTTCAGTGACAATAAAGCATATTTCTATTCTATTCTATAACATTTATATCATAAATAACTATTACATATAATGTTTGTGTATTTGGACTTGTCTACCTCAGGAATAAGATAATAAGTAATATTTAAAGTATTTTAATAATTCACTTCGTCTGTTTGTCACTATGTCTGAGAAATCTTGTAGCCCGGATAATCAAAAGGGTATAGCTCAGTGGTAGAGCGTTGGACTGGAGATCAATAGGACCCCGGTTCGAATCCTGGTGTTTTCTAATCTTTTTTTAATTGTTGGTATTGTTTTAATAAAAATGTTTGGAAAGTAGTAAGTAAAAATTAATTTAATCTTTAAATAAAATACAAATAAACTGTCCGAAAGTATATTTATTTCAAATATTGAATGTGTTGCATGTGTCGAGTCCATACTAGTGTAGTAAAGAAAAGAGAGACGTTCTCACAAACAATTTATTTTACTACTGACGACCGGTTTCGCTGTTTACAATTTATACAGCATCATCAGGTCCGGTTAAAGTAAAATCAAATGCTACAAAACAAAAAACCAGAGTTAGTTAAGTGGTCTGGTTTGAATAAATTTTTAATGATACAGCCAATATCAAAGTACATCTGTCAAAGCATGCACATGCATACCCACATGTACGCGCGCATGGTGTACAATCCTCATACTCACAAACATGCACGCATCCATGTGCACCGGCAAACTATAGTATGTCAAGTATAAGATATATACTTACTTACTTTCCGGTATAAGCAGAGGCGGCTTTACCTATTGTGCAGGGTGTGCGGTGCACACGGGCGCCGGGATGTTGGGGGCGCCAAGCGCCAAAGAGAGGGTCCTTTACTTTGTTTCAACATAAAATATGAAATTGAATAAAATGTGAGGCGAAAGATGAATCAGTAACTGACGCGAAAAATTTTAAAGTAAACTTTTACTTAGACCTATTAGATACAGCAATTACTAAGATTGACGAACGCTTCGAACTTTTAAAGCAAAATTATGACACTTTTTCGTTCCTTCAAAAATTAAAACACTGGAAAGATTTAGAGTTAGATGCAAAAAGAGCATATTGTTCTAATTTAGAAAATAAATTGTGCCATCTTAACTCTTCAGACGTAGACAGGTTTGAGCTCTTTAATGAAATAGAATTATTACCAATATTTATCGATGATTCTACTACATACTACACCTTTGGATATTTTAAATTCTTCTTCTTTAAGTGCCCTCTCCGCGACGGAGGTCGGCAACCATAATAGCTATTCGGATTTTAGAGACGGCTGCTCTGAAAAGTTCATTTGATTTACATCCGTACCATTCCCTCAGGTTGCGCAGCAATGTGTAGTATGTCTCCACGTGTAGTATGTCCGAGATATTCCAATTTTTTTGTTTTGATGGTATTTAAGATTACATTTTCGCAAAGTCGATTGACAAATTTATCACTAGTAAGTATTGAACATGAAATAAAAATTGAAGTAAGTGATATTATTTCAAGATTTTGCTAATGTGAAAGCACGAAAAGTATCTTTTTTATAATTATATCTTGTAGTAAGTGTCTATGTGTGTCCTTTAATAATTCGTTAATAAATTATTATTTTTTTAAACAATCACAAAGTTGTTCTTTTTTAGTCATCTAACCAATTTCTTCCTAAAAGTACTATTTACTCGTGTACTCAAACCTGTCAAATTTCCTGAACCAATAATTGCCCTTTATACCTCATAGATAAAAAAGTTCATTGTTAAATAAATATTTTTAACAGATTTGGGTAGGCTGTTCTGACGCCGTGAATACCTATTGGCTCCCGACATAATTTTTTAATATTGCACTATTTGCATCTGGATTTTTGTTTACATTATAAGCGTACCTAATACCCTCTAATACTCTATGTACTATTAGTACAGGTACTAGGTATTATAGGTACCTATTCGACTATTCCATTTTGACTGCGCGTCAACCAAAGGGCGCCAGGGCATCGACTGCACACGGGCGCTACATGGGCTAGAGCCGCCTCTGGGTATAAGGGAAAAAAGTAGTAGTATTCAACCGTAAAAGTAGTATTATACCGGAAAGTAAGTATTGGGACCGTGCAAGTTCGGCAAAGCGACCCCTATTTCTACGCTCTATACTAAAATTCGCACTTTTAATTATATTGGCCAATTATATTAGTCCTGGTTACTAGATAATTGTCAAGGCCATAGTCCAAAAAAATAATAAGAAGAAAAAATAAGATTCAGGTTATGTTATGAAAACGTCAACAATTGTATGTAGTAAATAAAATTAGTTATTAAAATGCAGTACTGCAAGCAAAATAAAATTAATTAAATTTACCTTTATATAATAATTGCATATCATATCAATATTGTGGAGCAATATATAATGTTTCTGCTTCATTGACAGAAGGTATGAAATATACGTCAATTTGACAATTTCAATTGACAATATGAATTATTTAAGATAGTTGCAATATTTCTCCGCGACTCGCGCAGGGTCGTTTCTCGTTTCCCCTTCCAAGTACTTGCACACCGCTAATAATATATCTTATACTTGATATACTACTTTTTACGTGCGTACAAAGTACACACACATTCTTTTTTTTTTTTGTTTACTAATGACTGTGTGTATTATCTAATTAAAATAAATTTAGTGCTTATTTAATTAATACAGGGTGTAACAAAAATACAGGTCATAAATTAAATCACATATTCTGGGACTAAAAATAGTTCGAATGAACCTAACTTACCTTAGTACAAATATGCACATAAAAAAAGTTACAGCCCTTTGAAGTTACAAAATGAAAATTGATTTTTTCGAATATATCGAAAACTATTGGAGATTTTTTATTGAAAATAGACATGTGGCATTATTATGGCAGGAACATCTTAAAGAAAAATTATAGTGAAATTTGTGCACCCCTTAAAAATTGTATGGGGGTTTTGTTCCCTTAAATCCCCCCAAACTTTTTTGTACGTCTTAATTAAATTATTATTGTGGTACAATTAGTTAAATTCAATATTCCTAAAAATTTTTTGCCTCTTAGTATTTTTTCGATAAGGCAGTTTTTATCGAGTTAATGCTTATTTTTTAATATGTTTACATAAAAATTTTATGGGGGTTTTGTTCTTTTATACCCCCCAAATGTTTGTGTACGTTCCAATTAAAATATTACTGCGGTACCATTAGTTAAACACAGTGCTTTTAAAACTTTTTGGCCTCTTTGTATTTTTTCGAGAACGCACCTTTTATCGAGATGTGGCTCCTTTTTTAATATGGTTCAAAATATACCTAAAAATGTAAATCATAAATAAATTTTCATATTATTACCAAGTCTCCATAATCGTACTTAACCATATACAAATTGTGGTGGATTTGACAAATATTCAAAATATCTCGATAAAAACTGACTTTTCAAAAAGTACTAAGAGGCAAAAAAGTCTTAAAAATAATGTGTTTAACTAATGGTACTACAGTTATAATTTAATTGGAACGTAAACAAAATTTTGGGGGGTTTAAAGGAACAAAACCCCCATAAAATTTTTATGGGTTGTCCAAATTTCACTATAATTTTTTCTTAAGATGCTAGTGCCGTAAGAATAACACATGTCCATTTTCAATAAAAAATCTCCAATAGTTTTCGATATATTGGAAAAAATCGATTTTCATTTTGTAACTTCAAAGGGCTGTAACTTTTTTTATGTGCACATTTGTACTAAGGTAAGTTAGGTTCAATGGAACTATTTTTGTTCCGAGAATATGTGATTAAATTTATGACCTGTATTTTTGTTACACCCTGTATAACTGTATAGGCCCTCTATTTGACAGCTAGACAGTGTTGACATATCGATTACGTGAAATGACAGTCATGTCATGGGCCTGTCTTTCTCGTTAGCCACGATAAATTTAAAGATGATGATGATAGGTGAAGTACTCAAACTCAAGTCAAAACATTTTAGTTTTTTCTTTGTGATTTTGTTATTTCTACGATATAGTTAATTTAATTTAAATTTGGATCGGCCTATCCAGGTAAAACTTACTTTTATAATAATTTATGCGCCAAATAAATCAAACAGTGAAATTAATAATCTATTATGAATTAGGTTATATCCTTATGTTATTGTTTTTTTGTATTTATACAATAATTAGTGAGATTTTTAAATACGCATCTTTTTACTGAAAAAATGTTAAAGTGCGATTCATAGTTCTGTAGTATCATAGTTCTATTTATAGTCCTATAGATTTTGAACCCTACACATTTTGTTATCTACAAGGCCAAGGTTTTTTTTATTTTTCCTGTAAAGAATCACAATAAAACATTTAAAACAATTGACAACATTAAATTGTTCAAACATTTAATTTTTTTTATATTATTATTATATATATAATAATAATATAATAATAAGTAATAAGCTATAAACTGCTCTATTCACAAGCAACACTAATAAAATTGGCAAAAATGTAATTTTCTAGATGTTTTCCTAGAATTTATTTTTTTCTAGCAGATGGAGAGTACATTCAAGAGATACTACTTGAAATAACTAATAGCTAATAAATAACTAAGTACAGTAGAACCCCGATTATCCGTGCTCCTCGGGACCGAAGGATGGCACGGATAATCCGAACATATATTTATTATGTATAATACATATGTACGTATACACATACATATGTACCTACTATAAAAAATAACAGAAAAAAAATAAATCTTTCATTATCAGTCTCTCTTTCGTCATATAGAGTTTCCTTCAAGTGATTTACGATGACGCTATTTTGATAAAACCTCAAAAACGCAACTTGAGTAATAGAAAATCATAGCACGGATAATCCGCAGCACGGATAATCGGGGTTCTACTGTAGTTGCAATTAACCACAATTTAAATTTAAAAAGCATTTATTTTGACATTTTGATTTTCACTTTCGAAATCAATCTCAAAATACAAAAAATATTAGTTAACTGAATATTATGAAAGTGACATTATCTAAACTTTGTGGATGATAAACATTATCATATTGTGTGTGACTCACATACAGTATCAGTATGCTATTGTGCACTAATAGTATTACAATTAATTAAGTGCTTCAGATTCATATTTCATTTTGGATTGTGGTGTGATGAAAATATTGTCAGAATAAAGTTTGTCAAGTTTAAAATTAGAAATCAACCTCGATGGATGTAATTAGCAATTGCTCCTAAAAAACTGTTGTTTTACAAGTAAATATCAACAATTAATTATTAAAGTTATATCAAATAAGCTGAATTAGTACAACAAATTTGAAGCTCATCTTTCTTTTTTGGAAAAAAAAACAATTTGTTTGTCTGTAAATTGCAATAACTACAATGCAAAGTTTGTATTCTTGTTCTCATGATCATTTTTCAGTGCGTCACAGTTTTTCGATTTCTCTCTAATGCATTAAGTTAGATGAGACGGAAAAAGCGGTAGCTCCGTGATTAAACACAAAAATAATGCAGCATTACAATGGTTATATACATAAGATGTCTATTCCTAACCTACGTTTGATTCGTTGATATTTAGAATGCGCGTTTTTTCTAGCCAATCAAATACACGTATTACGAACATTTGACGAAAACTTCGTCCATTTTGGCCATTTTTTAGAAGTGTCAAAGAGTCAAGTGACGGTTATTATTCAGGTCAGTATTTTGTGTACCTGTCATTTTGAAATTTCGAATTCGACTTCACTTGTGTTTCACAACGTCTTTGTGCATTATTTTGTGTTTTGGTTTAGAATTTAGTTCGTTAAAAGTTAGTCATTGGCGTGAGGAGACTAGAGACATTCGAGATGTACCGAAGAGTGCTAAATATCTCATGAGTAGATAGAATAGCCAACGTGGAGGTAATGAGACTTACGCATAAGGAACGAGAACTAACAAATAAGAAGAAAACTGAGATATGTGGGACATGCGATGAGAGATGTATATCTAATACTCCAGGTCATTATGCAAGAAAAAGATCCATAGTAAGGAGACGTAACTCATGGCTGAAGAACCTTAGGAACTGGTTTGGATGTAATAACAATGAATTATTTAGAGCCGCGGTTTCAGAAATAAAGATCGCTCTGATGATTACCGACTTTTGAAGCGGAGACAGCACCTAGAGAAGAAGATAAAAACACAGTTTATGGATAGTTTTGTGTCATTTTTTAATGTTTCCATATTTATAAATTTAATTAACAATATTGTTTACTTTTTAATTTTATTCCCCTTTATAAAAAATACCTACATGTTAACATATTGTGTAAAAATCAAATCTATTAAATTACTAATTAGTTTAATTCCACAAGCTTTTCTCCTATGGCTAAGTACGATTGTGGCATCTGTCAGATTCGTCAATAATTACATGAAATAAGTCTCGACACACCCAATACAGTATATGACGTCATAATTAATGACGCACTGAAAAATGATCATGAGAACAAGAATACCTTTAGTTTTTCTTTTTTAAACAAAAACTTGAAGCAATTAGGACAAATTGATAGTGATAGGTACGTAATTACCATATACCAGTGAAGTGACTTACTATCTTTATTAAAGGGTTTATTTTTGACATTTTGTTGAATATTCAAATATGGGCAAATGCTTGTTATGCAAGAAAGATGCTGCAGAGGATAAGACTTCTTTCAAGTGTGATGGATGTAAGAGGGCTCTACATATTAATTGTGCCAGTATAACAGCTACAGAAGTAAGATGTCTTCAATTAGCAGCAGATACTAGGAAATTAAAATATTTCTGTGAGGATTGTGAGCAAGGTTTACTGTTAGTACCAATTTTGAAGTCTGTGGTTGAAGATCTAAAGATTGAGGTAGAGAAACTTAAGTGTGCCAATGAAAAATCCTTACACGAAAAGGATAATCAGATTTGTGATCTAAGGAAGACTATTGATGAACTGAAATGCAACTCCAATGCGCCAGGTTTGCCATTTGAGGAAATGTTCATAGAAATAAATGTTAGAATTGTAAAATCTAACAATATTATGTTATTCAATGTTCCCGAATTGAATTCTGAGAATATTGAAGATAGGATAAAACAAGACAAAGCCAAAGTCGAGGAAATTATGAAACAAATGGGAAAAGATGAAGCGTTGGAGGATTTAGTGAAGGTTGTTCGAGTAGGAAAGAATACGGGTAGTAAGTCTCGTCCACTTAGAGCTATTATTTCCAATAATGTTGTTGTTAAGGACATTTTAAGGAATAAGAAAAGACTACAGAACTCAACAATCAAAATAAATAGTGATCAAACAAATATGCAAAGGGATATGTTCAGTAAAGCTTAGAAAGAATTAAAAGACAGACAAAATAAAGTCGAAAAGGACATTGCCATAAAATACAGAAATGGTGTACCAAAAATGGAATCATTCAAGAAAGAAGGAAAAAACTAATCTCATCCCCATTACAAGTTTATTGTCAGAACGTCCGAGGACTTCGTACAAAAATTCAAGATCTGATTAGTTCTATTTTATGTTCTGATTATGACATTTTTATATTTGTTGAAAGTTGGTTACACGAGGATATTTTAGATAGTGAAATTAAAATACCTTCATATAGAACTTTTAGATGTGATCGTGATAATAGTTATAAGTCAAGAGGAGGAGGTATTTTGATTGTTGTTAAAGACTACATTAAGGTAACTGTGCTGAAACCCTTGTACAAATCTATTGAACAACTTTTTCTTTTATGCTCATTTGGTAAAGAAAATTTTATAATTGGAGGGGTATATATTCCACCAAAATCCTTAGAACAAATATATGAACAACACTGTTTATCAGTCGAAGATATATCCCAAAGGTATAATCATCATAAGACATATATATTCGGACACTTCAATCTTCCGGAAGCTTTATGGGATAACAATGAATCAGGTGTCTTGGTGAATTGTCCTCAAGGTTCACATGCATTGTACTTAGCTGAGTTTTATGGGTACTTGAATTTTTTCCAGATGATTAATATTCCAAATGAAAGAAATGTGTTTTTAGACTTAATATTTACAAATGTTTGTGATTTACAAGTAGTAAAAGCTTTAGATCCGATTTTTAAAAATAGTTATCATCACATAAGTTACACTTACAATATTATTTGTGTGAACATCGAGGTAAGTCATTAGAATATACTGAATTTTATCATGATTTTGTAAACGCAGACTATGAAGGTCTCAATAACTATCTTTCAATGATACCTTGGGAAGACCATTTGAATTTGTCAAATGTTGATGATGCTTTAACAGAATTTTACAACATACTTAATATGTCACTATCATTGTTTGTACCAGTGAAATGATTTAGAACTTCTAGTTATCCAAAATGGTTTGATGCCAACTTGCGTTATTTAGTCGTACAGAAAAAAATTGCTCATAAAAATTATTTAGCTTCCTGTAATCAAGAGGATTATGTGATTTTTTCAGAACTTAGGAGATTGTGTAAGGATCTATCAAATCAATGTTATAACACTTATCTGAATCAAGTAAATCATAATTTATGCAGTAATCCTAAGTACTTTTGGCAGTTTGTAAACAGTAAGAGAGCATCAAATGATTTACCAAACAGTATGTACTATGGTAATGCTATAGCAACAAACGGACAACAGATTGCAAACTGTTTCCGTCAATTTTTTTCAACAGTTTATTCGCCACAATCAAATATTAATAACTTGGAAGTAAAGGGAAACAACAATCTTTTTATACCTAATTTTTCAATATCAGTGAAAGATATTTTCAACAACATTTTATCCCTACCCAATAAGTTAAGCAGTGGTCCAGATGGTATTCCCGATTACTTTCTAAAGAACTGTATATATTCACTAACTATACCTTTATATCTTCTTTTTGAGTCATCATTAAAGATATCAGTTTTTCCAACTTTATGGAAGCACTCTTATATCTGCCCAATTTTTAAATGAGGTAATAAACAAGACATAACAAATTATCGAAGCGTTTGTAAACAATCCTCTATACCAAAACTTTTTGATAGACTATTGCACGATCAATTAAAATTTTATTGTAAAGAGCGTCTAATACACAATCGACATGGATTTTCCCAGAATAAATCAACGGTAACAAATTTAGTACTCTTTGAACAAAAAATATTAAACGCGTTGGAGAATAAAAGTCAGATGGATACTATTTATACTGACTTCTCCAAGGTATTTGACATAGTAGATCATAACATCTTATTGGGAAAATTAAATGCTTTTGGCTTCAGTCATCAATCCTTACAATGGTTCAATAGCTTTTTAAGAGATCGCACACAGCAGGTGAGAGTAGGTTGTTTTAATTCAAATATAATTCATGTGATATCAGGAGTACCCCAAGGAGCTCACTTTTGTTATTTAATATATTTGTGAACGATATATCAGAATGTTTTAGAAATTCCGATTTCCTGATGTTTGCAGATGATTTGAAATTATTTAAATCCGTAGATTCAAATGTTGATGTAACATTAATTCAAGAAGATTTAGACCGGTTGAGTATTTGGTGTGAGAATAATATTTTGCATTTAAATGTTGCTAAATGCTGTTATATAAGCTTTTTTAGAGGTAATAAAAAATATGATACTTCTTACACAATTAATGAAAATGAATTGTCTTATGTTAAAACAATAAAAGACTTAGGAGTCACATTTGATGAGCAGTTGCGTTTTGTGCAAAAAATGCATCAAAATGTTTGGGCTTTATCATTCGCAACTGTCTGAGACTATCTGTAGGGGCTTTAAGAACGGTATATTATGCTTTGGTTGTATCTAAAGTGGAATATGCATCTATTGTATGGTCTCCACAATACCAAGCTCATTCTACTACATTGGAGAGATTGCAGAATAAATTTTTGAGATATTGTGCATACAAATTAAACATACGCATTACTAATCATGATTATACCTATATTTTAAAAACACCCAACATGAATTTATTAAAAACTCGACGAGATAACTCTGATTTGGTATTTGTGTTTAAATTAATAAATGGTTTAATTTGTTGTTCTGAACTTCTCCAATCTATTAATTTATATGTTCCCTCCAGAAGTACATGTTGATTTGTTTTGTATACCTTTTCATCGAACAAACTATGGTATGCATTCGCCCATTGAGCGAACACTAAAAATTATAAACGAGAATAACTTGGAAATGTTTGGTGTCTCCTTGGCTGGTTTTAAGAATCGGATTAAAAGAGCTTGACAGGTATTTTTTGTTTATTTGAACTGATTTGTGTAATAGATGTAATATGTGTAATGGATAACTATTAATATTTCGTTTTTGTTTAATATGTAATTAAGATTTATTTTACTCTAGTTTAGTAGATATTACAGAGATTGATTTTATACTGTATGTGTTGTAATGGGGGTAATCCCGTATATAAATAAATAAATAAATAAAGAATAGAGGAGAATCATGAGATAATCAATTAATTATTCTTCTTCTTCTGGCATCATAACCCTGGATGACTGTGGCTATGTCCTTCCATTCGGATTTCACATGCGCCCTTTTTCTCAATTGTCTTATGTTCATGGTTTTCAGGCTGCCTTCCACGTCCTCCAACCATCTCATTCTGGGCCTTCCTTTTTTCGCGTTCTTATCGGCTTTCATTGTGTAACATTTTCTTTGTTGTTTTTTCATCGTCTTCTCTGTGCACATGTCCCAGCCATGACGGTCTTTGACTTTTCACAAATTGTACAATATCATAACCTTCATTCAATTCATTAACCCCATTGTTTCTCCCGATTCTCCATGTGCTGTCTTCTTCTTGCACCGGGCCATATACTTTTCTCAGTATTTTTCTCTCAAATGTCCTGAGTTGGGCGTCATCCCTTTACATCATTACCCAGGTTTCACAACCATAGCACAGTATATAGAGGTTCCACAGTAAAACCACTCCTCTGTCGGCGCTTTGATTTCAAGAAGTAATACCGGCAGTACGCAATTGGTAATTCACCAGTGGTGGATGCGGGTTTTCCCTGTTAAAATCCGTACGTTTCTATGCGACTAGCAATGCGAGAGTGGGGCAAAAGCGACTAAGAACATTGCGCGGTCGCCATGCGTGACTACAGATTTTACTTCCAATTTTTCGGAGAGTGGTTCTACTGTCCCTCTTTATACTGTGACCATAGGTTACTATGGGTCTAATCAATGTTCTGTAGATAGTCATTTTCAATAAATGAATTATTATAATTAAATGTAGGTGCAAAATAGTTTGCTACCTTAGTTATATCTAAACTGAGGTGACTAGGTAAAAATACTATTCTTAAACAAATTTCATCATGTGGGATTCTGCTATATGTATTTATTTTTTAACGGGAGAACCTTTTTGCAATACAATTTCAAATATAAATAGAAATAATCCCAAACTATACAATAAACAACAACACAAAATGATGCATTGAAAACAAAAATATGTAATGTACAAATCGTTAAAAGCTAGGTGAATGCTATGCAAAACAGGCAAAGATATTCCAGTAAAATGACAGTAAAACCTGCATTATCACTGAACCCATTGTCAAATGGAGAGAGACGTGCCACTGAATTATAAAAACCATAGTTAGTGCTGTGATATGGAACATCAAACAAGCAGATATTTCTGATAACTCTATGCATTTTTTCACATTATAAGAATTTTGATCGTGCGATGGTTAAAATCTACATAGTGGCTCGAGCAATCATATGGAATCTTTCTCCCTTTTCCAAACATTTCAAGCGGTGAAGGGAGAAAGATTCCACATGATTGCTCGAGCCACTATGTAGATTTTAACCATCGCACGATCAAAATTCTTATAATGTGAACAAGCGCTATTAAGTAGGTATTTTAAAGAGACACTGAGACAGAGATAACAGAAGTGGTTAGATAACAGTTTAGAGAGAAGTATTGAATCTGACATTATCCAGCGATTTTCCAGAGTATTTGAAAACAAAACCAAGCATTTGAAGAGCTTTACTATAAGTTGAAATATAGTGGTGATTAAAAGATACAGTGAATCAAATTAAACTACATATGTCATTTATTCGTTTTAGTTACTTATTCCAAAGCTGGTAATCAAAGACTATTGGAACTGTTTATCCAGAACATGCAATACAGTAACATTTACCCATATTCAAACTCATTCCATTGGTTATTGGTTATTTCTTTATTCATTTCTAATAATTTCTTTTAGGTTAATCTTTATTTTGGTTATGGAAGCAAGACTTTCTTTTGCTATTTGCTACAAAACACCAGATGGATTTCTAACAGAAAAATTTGAACATTTAGAGTACGACACTGTAGGTAAGTACCATCCACCTAGATATCTTGGGTTGCTGGATCTTTACATTGGCAATATTAGTTTAACCTTGACCGCTTTATGAGACAAATAGACCCCATATTACACTAACGGTTGGTTCTCTTAGGGTATTTATTCGTCTGTTACTATCAACAAATACTCAATGAATTGCACTCAAAGTATACTTTTTCTCAGAGGCTTCTTTCAATGCGTCACAGTTTTTCTATTTTTTTCTAACACATTAAGTTGGAAGTGACAGAAAAAAAGTGACGTCCATGATTATACTCATTTATAACATTTATTCTAGTTGTTGGTAGATGGCGCTATAATAAAAAAAAAAGAATGTGTGTGTACTTTGTATGCACGTAAGAAGTTATTCTTCTATTATATAATTTCAACGAAGTAAATATACTTAACAGGTTATTTGTATTTTATTTAAATATTAAACTAACTTTTTTGTCTACCACTTTCAAAATTTTTTTATTAAAACAACCAAAAATTAGGACCCAGGATTGGAACCCGCGACGGTTAGTTAACCGGCTGTTTATCGGGACCTCTTTAGGGTCTCTTGCGTTGTAATAAATGCTATTTCACGTATTATTATAATTATAAATAAGTATAATAATAATTATAATTGCATTTATTACAACGCAAGAGACCCTCAAGAGGTGCCGATTAAACCCTGGTTAACTAACCGGCTGTTAATCAAGACATAAAGTACCAGACCTAAATGTTATAAATGTGTATAATCACGGACGTACCTTTTTCTGTCACTTGTGACGCACTGAAAAAAGCCCCTGAGAAGCACCATACCTCTATATAATCATTTGATTTATATCCTACAATTTTCAGTGAGTAACCTGTTGTTTGTATTATGTGTGCTTCATTTTCCATAATACATTTTTTACTCCATTTCACTGAATACTTGTCTTTAATTTTTCAGAAAATCTAAAAAATACTATCCACAATGCCTTTGAAATTCCGTCGCATAGACAAGTAATAGAGGGATGGGTAATCGAACCTGAAAGTGATGATACTATACTTCAGGTATGCGCACATCGAAGTCGAATAAACTATTTAGTTGTAACATGTAAACAAGAGGAACAAAATCCAACTGAGATGTCTTCCATTGTTGAGGAAAATATGGAAAGTTTGGAAGAATCTATGGAAATTAAAGCAGTAAAAAGTTGTGTAAGGAAAATAAGCAAACACATAGCAGAATCACGCACAAAGTTTAATATAGAAAAACTATCAGATATCAAAGATACTGTACTTTTTGCCTCTCCACTTGATGTAAGTACAAAATTAATTTTACTGTAATTTCCCTTTTTCTCCATTCTACTATTCGATAATAAATGTTTAATTGGTAGCTAGTAGACAGTGGCGCACCTAGTAATTTTCTTCTGGGGGGTGGGGTTGGCTTGGGCACCAATTTTTTTTGTATCGTTTGTGAAAGACAAGTTACATATTTGTAAAACCCCCAAAACCCTTCCCTGGGTGCGCCACTGTTAGTAGAAACGTTTTGGGACCTCAAATTTCTATTCCTTAAAGGGGGATACTGTTATAACCGGTATTCTAATAAGCTGATTCAACTGTATAACTTTACAGAGCCTCTGTGACCGATAATTTTAAAGGGGACCTTATGGCAAGTGATATCTTGTTTGAAAGGTCTCCTAATCGGCTTTTCAACGATGTATTCTAATATTTATTTTTATAGGGTTTACGAAAATTATGTACTTGGTTAAGTAAAATGAAATTACAATAAATACTTCTTCACTAAACTACATTATGTTGGGAAAATCCTGTCTGACTGCCTGTCTTTCTCATTGCATCATTGGAGAAGGTCGTCAATTTCAATATTACTTATAGTTTTATTGTATATTACTGAACATTTATTATAAGTTAATTCCAATAATAAATCAACAGTTTTGGTTAACCTTGTAGAAATAAATATTTTAAATAATTACATCGTTGCAAAGCCGATTAGAAGCCCTTTCAAATTAAATAATTATTCCGTGACCTCCGTGAAGTATTCCGTGAACCATAGGTTCTGTAACGTCATCTATGACTATTATGTCACCTGTTATGACTAGTTGAGAAGCCTACCCCTCCAAATTTCACTAGTATAAGTGTAACTAGTAATGTAAAATTTCCGGGAAGATTCAAACGCCGCCGGGAATATTGGAAACTTATGGAAATATTGTATTGTTTGTCTATTGTATGTTGTATGTCTATTGTATGTTAGTTCTGAAAAAATGTTTTCTTTTTTGTCAATAAACTTGGGATGGTTGGTTAATATTTTGTCTATACACTGCTTAGCTAATATTCATGCTCTTTGACAGTGATGCTTTGTCCTGTTAAAAGAATCAAGTAAGTTTGCAGCATAGTGCACAGGCTTCACTGCCATTTTTTTTTCTAATTTAGATATAATCATTCCTTTTCCTCGGGCTTACTGATTGGAAGTAATGGAATATTCTCAGTAAAAATATTTGCTTTGTCCTTAAATGCCTCGACAACCTGGGATATTTTAAACATATTGCCTTCCAATAAAGTAATCCATTTTCTAATTATTATTGGTGTTAGCACAACTGCTACTTTTTGCAACTTTATTCAAAATATTTCATCATCCAAACAGTTTTATTTAAAATTCCATGAAAATTTTAAATTTTCTCCCTCTATGACCATAAGCATTTTTGTAAAGCACTTTCAAACACAATAAGACTATTTTACAATAATTAAGGATTGAACCCGATCTAGTTTTTACAGGAAGTGTTAATGATATAACTTTATTGTAGTTTTGAAGCTAGATTGTATTAAATCGGGCAAGAGATATGTGGGAATTAGTTACCTTTTTAACAATTTCTTTACAACATGCCTCACCATTTTTAAGAGAATGTAGGTTTATCAAATCAGACATCAACACATTTAATGTATGAGAAACACAGGAATATGCTTCAATAAAATATTGGTGCAGCATTGTCTGTAACAATCCCACAAAATATTTATGGGCCTTATTATCCTTTATATATTATATTATTTATTATTTCTTGTGAAAGATATTCAGCTGTATGCCTTTCACAATCTGTAAAAAGTGTTAAGTATACACATTGCTGGTTCAGGTGTTGTAAAGCCGCGTTTAGACACCGCTATAAATCGTAGCAATTTATCGATATCAATCGAGTTGTTTCAATTTATCGTTGAGTGTAAACTGTACATTGCAGCGATTTATCGGAATTGGGGGAATGGAGTTGGTATCGGATTGCATCAATTTATTGTAATGATCGAGTTGTTTCAGTTAATAAGGCAGCGTTAGACACAGCGATAAATCCGTGCAATTTATCGATGTCAATAGAGTTGTTTGTTTATCGTTGTGTGTAAACGATACATCGCAGCGATTTATCAGGATTGGAGTTGGTACCTATCGGATTGCATCAATTTATTGTAACGATCGAGTTTTTTTTTAATTGCTTTGGCAGAGCCAATTAGCCAGACTTGTTTGTGATTGATTGCAGATTCATAGTCATAAAGGACATCGCACACATCTTATGGAAAATATAATGTCACTCAAATTCAATAAAATTTATACGATTAGATTCGTTTTAATATAACAATCAATTCTTATCATTGCGCCAACTCTTAATTATGATTAATTACGGCGCAAATTGCAATTAAAGTTTATCGAAATCACATTTTTGGAGTCCATAAAATGTTAGTTTACAATCATTATTGCTCTGAGTGCTATTCATAACAGCTTAAATCCCGCTGGGCCTAAGCGGATTAGTGAAACTAATCCGCTGATTTATGGAGTACCGAAAATCTGGGTATTTTAAAATATTTTTTCTCTCTCTAACGTATGTACCTACCCATTTGATTTCAGATTTATTTATATCAATTTCTGCTCTTATTTTTGAAAATAGAGAGTTGGCGCAATGATAAGATTTGATCGTTAATTTAAAACGAATCTATTGGTATAAATTTTATTGAATTTGAGTGACATTATATTTTCCATAAGATGTGGGCGATGTCCTTTCTTATAACCTAAGTACATTCTACAATATTATTTTTATAGATACATTTTGTTTTTTTTTTAATTATTTTACTGTGTTTTTTTAATATATATTTTAATTTGTGCGAAATACTTTTTTTTACTCCTTTTTTTCTACTCCTTTTTTTCTATTCTTTTTTATTTTTGTTCCTATTTTTTTTTCTTTTTTTTTATTTATTATTTTTTTTGTTATTATTTTATTATGTGTTTCTTATATATATTTTTTTTTAATTTTGTCAAACCACATTAACAAATTATGCCTATTTATTACATATTAGGTTTACAACTTGTATTTACATAATTTAACATGTTTATAAACGAGATGAAGAATTTCCATATCATTTGTAAATATTAAAGTATTAAGGTTTATTGGGAAAAAACATTTTAAATCTTTTAATTCCTTATAAAGGTCGTTTATGTTATTTATGTTTAAATGAAATTCTAATATGACATGTGTTAGATCTCCGATTTTGCCACAAGTACAATTGAGAGTATCTGACAACGATCGAGTTGTTTTAGTTTATAATCAATCGCGACAATATATCACAGCTTCTAAACAGCTTTATAAAAATCAATAAATCGTAGCAATTTATCGTCACAAAAAATTGCTTGGATTTATCACGGCGCCTCAACGCCACTTAAGGTTGATCTGAACCCCCCCAAAAAAAAATTTGAAGTTCAAAAATTTTGAAAAAATTTGAGAAGGTGTATGTGATTACTAGAAGTATTTTGACAAATTTTGAGCGAACTTCATGTTTTCGTTTTCGAAAAAACTCAAAAATACTCTTTTTTTCCAAGTATAAAGCGGGAAAACCAAACATACAATTTTGTTAATTTTCTTACAGCATAAAGATATAATCCTAAGAAATACTTATGAATTTTTTGAAAATTTTTGATCTTACAGTTTTGCCACAATAGGAAAAAATAATATGTTTTGGCTTATAATAAAGCTACCGGCAAGAAATCGGACAAAATTTTAATAACAACATATATAAAACTGTAAGAGTGGAAAATATTTGCAATAAAATGTTGAATATTTTTTCCTAAACATATGAAAAATCTCGTTAAACAAGAATTATATCTTGAATTGCCGCTGTGAATTTGTGCCGCCATGAAGTGACTCCATCTACAACATCGGTAATATTTATGTTCGATAGATAGCAGTACCTTCTGCTAGAACCGCGTCAAACAGAACTTTATCCTAGCAGCGTTGCCATATAAATTACTTTGTACAACAAAACGTGTTATTGTATTATAGTTAGTAGGTAATATAATACAGATATATAGACTACTATAACGTCTATTTATAACGCATCAACGTGACCTTCTGAAATTAATTTAACTACTTTTCTTGAAATATTGTCAGTCCCCGTGGCCGTATTAGATTTTGATATATTTAGGGCCGGTACTTTTTGTCTCGATTAAACCCGAGTTGGCTTTTTAATGTTTTTAAGTAACATAAAGTTGTCTTTTTTATTTGTATTTTTTCATGTATCTCTGAAGCTTTGTATTTGACTATATTTTGAATTGGAGCATAAATAGTCTACTTTTGTCAAATAGTTTTTCTAATAACTACCATCCATGGTGTTTCTCTTTTGTCGCACTTATGTTTATTAAAGATTTTAATTGAAATCATTATTTTATCTTTAAAATTTTCATTGTTCATTACTTTTTGCATTTGTGGTGAGCTAAATTTAAAGGAAACCAATTGGACGATATTTAAATAGATATGGAGTAAGAGTACCTAAATAAATAACCACTTTTGAAATTAATTCAGGATAGGTTAAAAAATATTTTCACCTTCATATTAAAAATAAAAAAAGGATCAATATAAAAGAAATAATAACAATCAATTTTAAAAATCTTACATCTATATTGATTTCTTCTATGTACAAAAACAACAGAAATAAATAAATATTAGCGAAGACAAAAGAAAAAATGTGTTGACACTTAATAATATGTTAAATAAACGTATTGATTAGTCTGATGCAAGTAGAACTAGAACTGTTATATGGAGCTAATCTGGATCGGTATAAATTAGATGAGAAAGAAAAAAATCTAATAAACAGTTTCTTTGAGAGCAGAAAGAGAAAGAGTATAGAATATTAGAAAATGAAAACGGCGCGGCAGAATAATCATCGATAAAGAAGTAAAAAAGGAAACGCGATAACGATATCTGGAACAATTGTTTTATCTGATAAGACACGAAGAAAAGCCAGAAATTGCTATCAAAACTGTTTCTTTTAGCTGTAACCTTTCTGGTGTTTTTGTGTCCAGCATGCCTACTACGATACGGTCTCGGATTAATTCCTCCTTCAGTTGCCCATAATTACAATGTTCTGCTAAGGTATGTAGGCTAGTAATAAATAAGTCAATGGTTTCACCTGGTTTTTGTACTGTAGAATTGAATTTGAAACGTTCATATATAATATTACGTCTAGGGATAAAATATTTGTCAAAAACATTTAGAACTTCTTCGTAAGTATCTGGAATTTTTTGAAATTGTATCAAAATATCTTCGGATTCTTCTCCCATAAGGTACACTAGGATATCTATTTTTTGTTTTTCTGTCTTTTGGAGCTGCCCTGATACCGACATGTAGCGTTCCAGCCTCTTCCTCCATGCAGGCCAAATTGCTGGGGCCAAAAAATTGAATTTATCCGGAGGGTTAACATTCAATGGTGCTGGACTTACTATACCTTGAGTATTTGCATCAGGAGTAGTATTAGTAGACATTTTCAGTGTTACTTTATGTCGGGTATGATTTCAACCACAATTGACCACAATGCAGAATATTTTCTTGCCCCTTAACCTTGCTTTGCTACTCTTGGCATGTGCTAGTGGTTAATGGGTAATATAGTTTTATACTTAAAATATACGTGCTGCACTCAACACCGCTGCCACCATGTTTAGTTGGGTTCTTTAATAATGACTATTAAGTACTCTTGATTAAGATATCTTTATTTAGTTTGATCATCTTACATCGCTTGTCCCGGTACCGGTTCCCCAGATCAGACCTAACCTAACTTAATCCTAATCCTTGTTCACCTATATGACATCTATATAGGCAACCAAAGATACACTAACAGAACAAAAACAAAAAATATAGTAAAGCAATGTGGATTGTTTGTGTGCTTGGAAAAAGGTTATCGGTATTCAGCCCGAGAATATACACCTCTAGAGACAGCCAAATCCATAAAAACATGTAGCTTGTTAAGTGAATGTCCCTAAAGAAAACAATAACTTCTTCTTTAGCCTGTTTGCATCCACTCCTGGACAAAGGCCTCCCATGAGTTTTCCACTCTTCTCTGTTTTGTGCTCTTTGGTACCAGTTTCTCCCCACTTTTGCTTTGAAGTCATCTAACCATCATTTTTGTGGTCTTCCTCTGCTACTACTATGCTCGCGTGGTCTCCAATGTACAATGTTCTCGTCCACCTTTCGTTGTTTTGCCGTGCCACGTGTCCTATCCAGTTCCATTTCATTTGCGCAATTCTTCCAGTTACATATTCCACCTTCGTCCTGTTTCGTACGTCCCATTTCAAATATGTTCTCTCAGAGATACTCCTAACATAGCTCGTTCGATGGCCCTCTGTGTTCTTAATCTATTGGCTGATAACCCTGTAAGTGTCACGGTATCCACTCCATCAGTCATAACTGGTAGAATACAACTGTTGAATACCCTTTTTTGTCTAAAAAAAGAGTCTTGCAACTGCTGCCCAAGTAATTCGGATTCTTCTAGTTATCTCTGCCGTTTGATTCTGTTTGCCTAGCTTGATCGTGTGACTCTTCGACACTTTCGATCTGACTTCCATCTAAGTCGATTCTGATATTTTGATTTGTCATCACTTTTGTTTTATTTAAATTTATTTTTAAACCGCTTTTCTTCTCAGATTCCTGTTTAAGCATCTTTAGTATGTAGATTAGTTCTTCTGTATTGTTGCTTATGAGCACTATGTCATCGGCAAATCTTAGATGACTTAAAAATTTAAGTGACAATTTAACTTTTTCTTCTAAGACATAAGGCATCTTCTAATTCAATAATAAATAATTCTATATTCTATATCTGGAATCAATCCTTGCGTTATTCATTCCGTCTAATACGGCCCAGAGTTCTATGGAATCGAATGCCCTATTGTAATCAACAAATGCTGAATGAAGAGGGTTATTGTATTCGTTACACTTTTCGAGAAATGTCCTTATTGTCTGTAGGAGTAGGTGTTCTACGGTACTATAACCTTTGCGATATCCCGCTTGTTCAACAGGCTGGTAACTATCGAATTTATCTGATAGTCTGTTGGTCATTATTGTGGTAAGCAGTTTGTACGGATGTGGTAACAGACTTATTGGTCTGTAATTTTCGAGTTTGTGTTTGCCTCCTTTATTTTGTAGTAGAAGTAGCTGCGCATTTTGCCAAGTGGTTGGAATAGCAATATCAAAGAGGCACTTCTTCATTAGGATTTTAACTGCTTCCAAGGTATTTTGACCTCCATCTCTAATCATCTCTTTTGTTATTCCGTCGTCTCTATATTTTCCATTTTTCATTTGATTTAAGGCATTTATAACTTCCTCGTTAGTAATAAACCATACCATAATAATAACTTTAGTAATAAACTATACCATTTATACTACAGCCAACGATCAAATGTGTAATTTGGAGAAGTGTCAGAACAAATGGAGATAAGGAGAGGGGCCAGGCAAGGTTACATACTGTCGCCGTTATTGTTTAGTTCTTATTCTGAAGAAATCACACAAGAAGCTTTGGTAAACGAGACAGTCGGCATAAAAGTGAATGGAAATTTAATTAATAACATTAGGTATACCGACAATACAGTCATAATATCAGACAACTTGGAAGACTTAGAAAGAATAATGAACAAAATATTAAGATATATGTAATGGAGAATACGGACTCTCCCTTAACCTCAAAAAACCAAAATTTATGAAAAATAGCAAGAACAACAATATAAATGAAATATTAACGGTAGGCGGCCAGCAGTCTGAGAGAGTAAAAAAATATACTTACTTGGGAACGATAATCACAGAAAATAACGATTAGACTGCAGAAATAAGAGAGAGAATTGAAAAAGCACGTGCCAACTTCGTGAAAATGAAAAAGATTTTATGCAGCAAAGATCTGATATTGGCCCTCAAAATAAGGCTAATTAAATGTTATGTACACAGTGTGCTTTACTATGGAACTAAATCATGGACATTAAATCGAAATGCAATAAATCGACGGTTCTCTTAGCAAGACAGAGACGAACTAGTTTTGGTGTTAGTGAAATAGTTTTCAGTATCTTTTCTGTTAAGTCATTTTTAATATCTTTATTATAACCTTTTTTGTCTTATTCTGAGGTATCTCATGAAACTGATTACGCAAAAAGATCTCATGGGAATATTTTTCCCAAGAAACGCGAGGTTTTCGCCTTGCTTAAACATATTTTGCGGAATTTAAAATCAAAATCCTGTTATTACATCTACAGATGCATATAAAATATGATACATCCATGGCCGTCGTCCACATGTTTACAAAAAACATATTGTTTCCATAATCTATAAGCGCTAAAACAAATTTAGCAATTTCCCTATTCTACTTTGCAAAATTCATATAGTATCACAACACTTGATTATACATTTGAGGCATTCGCACTGTCCGTCAACGTGTTAAAAGGTTTATGTGTATAAACAAAATTTGTGCAATGTAATACACTTTTAGATGATTTGTCGACAGTGAATGGAAGAGGTCGTAAAATTTTATTACCATCTTTCAGTGTCAGTGTGAGATAAGATGAATTCCTTACTAACTGGAATATTTAGTTACGGAGAAACATAATATGTAATTAGTCTATGTTGTGAGGCCGCTCCCGTCTAAAAAAATTCTGATTTGGTTTCTTTGCGGATTCCTATTCAAAAATGTCCCCTTTAAATAAATCAGGAGAGTGCCAGCGAAATTTTTGGGCAAAAATTGTTAAAAAAAATGTTTCTAAACAAATTCACAAGATTACCATTTTTTGTCCAAGAAAATATGTTTTCTTGTTTTTTTGGTCATTCTAAGCAAGAAAAATATCTTGTCATTTTTTTCAAAAGTTGATAATTTTCGAGTTAGAGGTGAACTAAAATATGAAAAATGCGAAGATAGACATTTTCGAGGCGTAAAAACTCATATTTAAATTATTATATTTAAGGTTGGCAAGTCCTTAAAGTGAAGTTTAAACATTCATTTTTGAAATTCTGAGTAGTAATCGGGTCTAACTTCAATTTAGACCGTTGTTTTTTAATTGTTAATTATGCGCGTCGATCCGATTTTAATGCCAATGCAGCAGGGTCTATTTCAACAATCTCGTATTTTGCACTGTAACTCTTTAGGTTTTTTGGCTTCTTCTAAACAAAAAATATATCTTCTCATTTTTCTGAGAAGTTAACAGTTTTCGAGTTACAAGGGATTTAAAATCTGAAGATTGCGAGAATACACGTCGCTTGCTGAGAACATTAGTGACGTAACTTCAAAAACGTAGTTTGTAGCGCCTTAACTGTATCATGTATGGATATTGCACGTAGAATATAATATGTTTTAATGTAATACCGCCACATGTTGCGAGTGCTAGGGGTATTTTACAGAAACGTTTGCACAATATTCCGAAGTATGGGAGAGTTGTAGAAGGAAGTAATAGGACAAACAATTTATGTTTTTATTTAACTATAAACAAATTAAGGAGAAGAGCATGCAAAATATTTTTATGAATACCCTTAATATTGGAGATCGATTTATTCGAACAAGTTGGGCTAAGTCAAAAGAGTATAACATCGTTCAGAAAGATAATAGAGGAAATCATCAAAACGCACAACTATAAACGAGAAACTTAAGGAAACCGTAAGAAAACACATAAATAGCTTTGAGCGCGTAGAGTCTCACTATTTAAGAGCTCAAACTCGTAGAGAATTCCTTGATGGACCATTAACCTTAGCTTAGATGTATAGATACTACAAAGAGTAACGAGAAGAAAAGCAGTTGCCATCTGTCAAAAGATATAAAAAATAATAAACTCATAGTAGCTTGCTTCGATTTGCAAGCAGTATTACCTACACATTGCGGAGATATTTCTACATTTTTTTATAAGTCCTGTCTCAATTGCTTTAATTTTACGATTTTCGAAGTAGCATCGCAAACAGTTCCTGCTGTTTTTGGCACGAGGCCATTGCTATGCGAGGAGCAAATTAAATTGCAACATGCCTCTCTAGCTATCTATCTACTTTACCTGCAGGAAAAGATATTATTTTTTATTCCGACAACTGCGTTGGCAAGAATAAGAATAAGGCGGTTTTGGTGGTACTTATGTACTTATATGCAGTTACGCATGCTGAAATAAATAACATTACTCACAAATTTTTTACTGTTTGTCATACCCAAAATGAGGGTGATTCGATGCATGCAGTAATCGAGAAAGCAAAAACACAGTTTAACTCAATTCATGTCAGTGGCCACCTCTAATAAGTGCTGCAAAAAGAAAAACGGTAGGCCCTATAAAGGGAATGAAATGGACGCTGAAGACTTTTTGACTCCAAGTACCTTTCAAAAATTTTTGGGCAAAAATTCACCAAAAATTCGGATAACGAGAAAGTAATATGGAATAATATACAAATTCTTAAAGTAGAAAAGTGTTTTCCTACAAAATTTTTTTACAAAGTTAACTTTGACTATACAACCTATAAAACTATTGACCTTTCTACTCGTCGTTTTTCTGATAATAATAATATTTTAGAGCAATATAACTCAAAACCAGCCTACGAAAAGCCTCCTACTGTAGGAGAGAAAACAAAAGAGCATTTACTGGAATTATGCAAAAAAAAATCTTATTGCAAATGTACATCAATCATTTTATTTCAATTTGTTGAGTTAATTTCACTTTGTTGTGATTTATAATATACAATAATTATAATTATTAGATAAATTTATCTAGTAAACTACCATTTATAACTTTGTCTGGTTTTTCATTGTTAATCTGTATAATCGTAGCAGTTATGGTTGATGAGTTATTTAAAAATATAATGCAATACCGCCATATCTTACAAATATTTATAATGGTTAAATATTGCTTGTTTTTCAAAAAAGATATCCATTCGTGTGCTATTGAATTACTAATATTCTAATATTCAATTACTTGTCTTAAAATATCTATTTTGTAGAAGAAGAAAACCGCAGTTGTATCGGTATTGAATGGGATGTGCGATATATTAAGATAAATGAGCTTTTAAGCTTCGAAAATGCGTATTTTCGCATTTTTCAGATTTTAAATCGCCCCTAACTCGAAAACTATCAACTTTTGAGAAAAATGACAAGATACCTTTCTTTCCAATTTCTGGCCAAAAATTTCGCCCTCAGATTTCCTTCCGCAAAGAAACCGAAACATAATTTTCTTTCAGACGGGAGCGGCCTCACAACATGGACTAAATGTTTCTTGCTATTAACATTGTTATTAGGCGTTGATAAAATTACTGTTTAAACAATTTGGCATCATAGCCAATTGAGCCGATGGGTGTAACGATAAAAAAGTGTTCAGGTTTCTACATATTACTGAGTCATCATGTAGAAATCTACAATTAAGTTGAAAATGTTACCACAATGGCATGCTACAGTAGAGCCATCTCTAGGATCAGAAACAAATTAACTGAGGGTTCATATCAACCTTAATTGATCGCAACAATTTATCGCAGCGTCTAAACAGCTTTAAAAAATCAATAAATCGTAGCAATTTATCATCACAATAAATTGTTCGCATGTATCGCGGCGTCTAAACATCCTTAAAGTAAATAACAGATTGGTTTCTTATATCTGACCAGCCATCACACTGAATGCCTAATGTAAATGATTTATATTCTCAAAAGTTCTCGGAAATATTATGGAAAGTTCTCGGAAACATTCTCGAAAGTTCTCGGAAATATTCTCGAGAATTTTCCATTGAAAGTTTCCGGGAATATTCGCGGTCAGGAGAATATTTCCATTTTTATAGGCGAATATTCTCGGAAACTTTCCAATGTTCGCGAATATTCGCTTGGAAATATTCTCGACTCACATCACTAAGGGCCGGTTGTTCGAACGCTAATCAACATTGATCACTATCAAATATTTAATTAGTGTCACAACTGTCAATGTCAACTTTGGTTGGGTTGCTGAAAACAAAGTTAATTATAATTATGAGATTAGTTAGTCAATTAACATAACAATTATTAACATAATTGATTAACTAATTTCATAATTGTTATCAATAATTATGTGTTCGGCAACCCAACCAAAGTTGACATTGACAGTTGTGACAGTAATTAAGTATTTGATAGTGATCAATGTTGATTAGCGTTCGAACAACCGGCCCTTAGTGTAACCGTTCAAAATACACCAGGGGGAGGGGACTTTCGGTTAGCACTGTATAATAAAATTTACTTACAGTATATTTTGTTGTGTTTTAGAGAAAATTTTTACTTTTATATATGCATAATTCTGAGGAGGAGTTTTCGAGTACATTTTTTAAATATCTGCGAGACGAAGACATTTCGAAAATTTTAAACGACTACTTTTATATTATTGGATGGGATGTAGAAAACAGAGCTTATCACCCGGCGCTTTGTAAAGCAGTAGAAGATGCTAACTTCGGCCATCTATCAGCTTTAATTCAGTCAGAAGCATGCGCAGCAGTTATTATTCAGAATATCAACGGTTGTCCAAATATTCTTTCTTTTTTGATGGGAAATGACGTAGATTCGAGCAGGGATTCATTTTTATTGTGTCTACAAAACTGTCGAGACTTTTTGATTGTGGATCGCATGTCTGTAAATGGATTAGATGGTTCTTTACAGAGCAACGAATTAACCTCGGAAGCTTTTCAAAAAATTATGGCAGACAGGCTTGGCGATCGAGATTACGATAGTTTTGCTTTTGACCAGCATGAGCTGTTGGAGAGGAAAATCGGTTTTGCTTTGTTTGGCCAACCAGTTCAAGAATCGGGGAATGGATATGACAAAGCTCAAAATAAACAAATTAAAAATTTGTACAAGATTATTCTAAAACACAATAGTGAGTATGGCAAATACATTTTTAATAACTATATTAGATTTCATAGAATATTAGAGTAGTCTTCTTCTTCTTAATGCGCCGAGACCGCTTGTCGATCGTTGGCTCTCATGTTGCCCAACATATTAACAATCATTGTCTTATTTACAGCCGCACGAAATAGATCAGTACTAGTTTTCCCAAACCATTCACGTAGGTTTTTAAGCCAAGAAGTTGTACGGCGACCCACGCTTCTTTTTTCCATTATTTTATTTTACATGACAAGGTGAAGTATGTCATATTTTTCTGGGTGATCCATTATATGACCAAAGTATTCCAATTTGCGTCTTTTAACCGTGTTCACTACTTCACAACTTTTATTCAAATTTCGTTTATGACTCTTTCAACTCAACTGATCTTCAGAATACGGCGGTAGACCCACATCTCAAATGCTTCCAGGTTCTTCAAAAGCGATTATGTCAGGGCCCATGCCTCAATACCGTAAAGTAGTATTGGGAATATATTAACATCGAACCATTCTTATGCGAAGTTCCAAATTGAGATCATGGCTGCAAAGGATTTTCTTTATATATATATATATATATATATATATATATATATATATATATATATAGCGCATTAGTCAACATAAAAGTGACTGCAAAAGAAAAAACAACACATGCGCTGTTGTCGAACATTTTATACAAACAGGCCACCAGTTTGATTATGAAAACGTAAAAATATTAGAATCGTTAACAAATTACAAAGATAGGCTGTTTCTCGAGATGTATCATATTATTCAAAGTAGAAATTCTATTAACTATAAAACTGACACGAGTAACCTTAGTAATATCTATTGCAATATTTTGAAAACTTCATAATAACGTCAAAAAAATAATTACACAAGTTTACCTCTAAATAAAAATTAAAACGATAATATCTAACAAAATAGTTAATAGTTCTTCAAAATTTAATCCTATAATGTGTTGGCATTTATCTTAACGATTTCGCTCTGTAAGTTTTTGATTTATTTGTAAGTATTTTTCAATTATTTATTATTTTTAATTAAAATTTTAGTGTACTCCTGAGGAAGCCAATAACCATTGGCGAAATATAGAGTTTTCAAGAAAATAGAATCGTTTTCATTTTGTGACCGCATAACCTGATAAATAACACCTTTTTTACTCATTAAACGGTCGATAAGATATAAAAAAAAAAATAACTATATATATATATATATATATATATATATATATATATATATATATATATATATATATATATATATATATATATATATATATATATATATATCCCGTTCACAGCGTAATACGCCTTTGGGTTCCCGTTCGCCAAGCCTGTCTATTCTTCCAGTCTTCTTCAGATAGATTTCTTGCTGACATTGCTTTTGAGATTCCTTGGATCCATGTTGTTGGTGGTCGTCCTCGTTTTCTTTTCTCTGGTGGTACCCATTCTAATATCTTTTTGGGTAGTCTTTCTTCCCCCATACGTCTAACATGTCCGTACCATATTAGTTGTTGTTTTTCGATGTCTTCTATAATTGATCTTTGTACTTTCATTTGTCTCCTGATGTCCTCATTTTTCACATGTTCTAATCTAGACTTTCCCGCTGCTCTCCTCCAAAAATCCATTTCAACTGCCATTAGGTTACCTTTAAGTTTTTGTGATAACTGCCACACTTCTGAGCCATAGACGATTACTGGTTTTAATATGGTATTATATATTCGTTTTTTCGTTTCCGGTTTTATATTTTTTTGCCATAATACTGAATTCAACGCACCTATAACTTGTTTTCCTTTGGTTATTCTGTCTTTTATGGCTTCATCACTTCTTCCTGTCTTTGTCAGTTTTACCCCCAAATATGTACATTGGTCACATTTCTTAATAGTTTCATCTTCTAAGTCGAGGTCATCTGCAGTATTTTCTCCTCCTACGCAAAGGTATTGTGTTTTTTGGACATTTACATCGAGGCCCCATTTTTTGTACTCTTCCATTAGTTTTCTAGCCATATACTCCAGGTTTTCTTTGTCTTGGGCAATAACTACCTGGTCATCTGCATAGTGCAACGTATATAACGTTTCATCCCCAATAGATAACCCCATCCCTTTACACTTCTTCTTCCAGTGCCTGAGTGCTTCATCGATATATATGTTGAACAGTATGGGAGATAAACAACAACCTTGCTTCAGTCCTTTTGTTACCTGAAAACCATTAGACACCTCTTTTCCTATTTTAACTTTTGCTATTGTGTTCTTATAAAGCTCTTTAATAGCATCGATTAGTGTAACGCTGATACTGGTTTTCTCCAATACTTTCCACAACTTCGCAACAGGCACGGTGTCATATGCTTTTGTTAAATCGACTAAAAGTAAATGCACTTCTCGAGCTCTCAGTGTTCTTTTCTCGAGTATTTGGGATAAGCAGAAAATACTATCTATTGTGGATCGTCCTGCTCTGAATCCGTTTTGTTCTTCTGACTCAAAAGGGCGGTATTCTTCGCATATGCGTTCTTTTATAATTCTTCCATATAATCTGCTAAGCGTACTCGTAACAGTTATACCCCGATAGTTATTGCAATCTTCCTTATTTCCTTTCTTATGGATAGATGTAATCCATCCTTCTTTCCAACTTTGTGGCACTGGTTCTCCATGCAAGTGCCTATTGAAAACTTCTGTTAGGATCTCGAATAGTTTGTTGGTTCCATTTTTTATTAACTCTGCATATATCCCCTCTGGATTTTCTTAAATTTCATAAAACTTGTTCTTGCTTTGGCAATTCTACTTTTTATTTCTGTACTAGGGTTCCAGCTTTAATTATGATGAGCACCCAGATATACAAGATAACTTACGCGTTCAACTGAGTTATTACCAATTGTTACGTTATAGTTATTATTATTGACGGTTGCATGTTTACTAATAACTATAAACTTTGGTATTCTTGCGTTAAGTTTGAGTTCATATATCGCACTGATCGTCACCATTCGGTTTAATAACGCTTGAAAATGTTCAATTGATCCTGTCACTAACAAGGTGTCATCTGCGTATCTGATATTGTTCATAAATACGCCATTAATGATTATGCCCTCTTGCGTTTTCCTACACTTCATTTCAGATTGTTTCAGCGTAAAGATTAAACAACAGTGGTGACAATATACAGCCTTATCGAACTCCACGCTTGATTTCTACTTCTTCAGAGCACTGATTCCCAACCCTAAGACATGCAGCCTGGCCCCAATACAAGTTTGCGATGATTTTAATGTCCTTACCGTCCAGACCGGAAGTCTTTTCAAAATCATGATTTACATCATGGTTTTATCTATACCTATACCTTATTATTATATCTATTTATAATATATAACATTTTTAGATTTATATGCCGAATACAAAGATCAAGTTGAAATAGGTTTCATGTACATCGTGTTAGAGCCAACAGATGATCAAGCAAAATCTCGTACAAAAAAAGATCCAAAGTATAATCCACATATTGATATATCTCCTTCCCCGATATTTGTTTTAAGAAAGTGCCGAAGAGAAGAAGGTGATGCCTGCAGAATTTTTATAGATCACGGTGGGAGAGTATATTCGAATTGGCAAGATTTTTTAAAAAATAACAAGTTACCTGAAAGTATAATGGTGTTACCGTTAAATGGAAGGTAAGTAATACAATAAATCTCTAGTTCTAATATTTATCGATTTTCACAAAGCCTTTGACACAGTTGAGCTTTTTTTGTGAGAGTGGGAATCTTCTAAAGACAGTACCTGGCGTTTGTTGAATTCAGAGTAAACGGAGACACTCCTCTGGGTGTGGAATCACAGGCTCTTAATATTAAAATAGGAGTACGGCAGGGATGCCTTTTGTCACCTCTGCTTTTCAACGTTTACTCCCAAAGAATTTTCAGAAATGCACTTTCTGAAAAAGAAGAAGGAATAAGTGTGAACGGTGAAGACATCAATAATTTGGGATATGCGGACGATACAGTACTCTTAGCTTCTAGTCAAGAAGATCTGCGAACATTACTTGATAGTGTCGTTGAGAGTTGTAGGGAGACAGGTCTGGATCTGAACATACGGAAAACCAAAATACTTATAAGTAAACAACAGCATATAAAACCGTCTATATACAGTGAGGACGTTTGAGTTGGAATAAATTCATTATCTCGAGAATGGGTGAATTTGGAGAGAAATCCTGAGACAAGTCGATTTTTATTTTTAAATTACGACTTTTTGGTATATATATCATACTAGTGACATCATCCATCTGGGTGTGATAACGTAATCGATATTTTTTTAAATGGGAGTAGGGGTTGTGTGACAGCTTATTTGAAAGGATATTCAATTCTCTATTCAGTAATATAAACAATAACCTAATTATTTATACAGGGTGATCAAAAAATTTTTTTTTATTAAATTAGTTGACACAAAAAGAAGAATATAAGCAATTTATTTAATTTAAAATACATTTTTTCTGCTGTCAGAAAATATTTATTTTTCAAATAAACATTTCTTTCTGTTTTGTGACAGCAGTAAAATGTATTTTGAATTAAATAAATTGCTTATATTCTTCTTTTTGTGTCAATTAATTTAATGAAAAAAAATATTTTTTGGCCACCCTGTATAAATAATTAGGTTATTGTTTATATTACTGAATAGAGAATTGAATGACCTTTCAAACGAGCTATCACACAACCCCTACTCTTATTTAAAAAAATCATCAACTACGTCATCACGCCCAGATGGATGACGTCACTAGTATGATATATATGCCAAAAAGTCCTAATTTAAAAATAAAAATCGACCTGTCTCAGGATTTCTCTCCAAACTGGCACATTCCCGAGATAATGAATTTATTCCAACTCAAACGTCCTCACTGTATGTAAATAATACCAAACTTAGCAAGTTGATAAAATCATTTACCTTGGACAGCAATTAAATTGTAACGCAGAAAGTCACGGCGAAACTAGATCTAGGATAGAGCAGGCCAGGGCCGCTTTTAGAAGAATGTCCAAGGTGTTATGTAACAGAGACCTCAAATTGGCATTGAGGATCCGCCTACTTCGCTGCGATGTGTTCTCGGTCTTACTTTATGGTGTAGAGTCCTGGACTGTGAATAAAATCGACCTAAATCGCCTTGACGCTTTCGAGTGCTATAGAAGAATTTTAAAAGTTTCATTTGTGGAGAAGATTCGAAACTCCACAATACTAAAACGTCTCAGCAAGATTACTGAGGTAATAAAAAGCATCAAGCAGAGAAAGCTGGAGTATTCCGGACATGTAATGAGAGGTCCCAAATATAGGTTGCTGCAAAATATTATGCAAGGAAAACGCAGTCCAGGACGAAGAAGAATCTCATGGTTGAAGAACTTGCGAGATTGGTATGTGGTTGATACAAGCATGCTGCACAAAATATGGGATTTAAAATAAACGAGAAAAAAATCAACCATAACCGTAACCATTATTTGGTATACCTACAAATTTTTTTAATTTGAAAAAATTTTTTTTTTAGAATAAATAGGTTAAATATCACGTTCTCTTGATATTTAGATATATTTCTTCTTTCACAATTTAATTTTTAGATACCAAGTAGATAATGATAGAGTACTACTCGAAAGGCGAGAAACTCCCAGCTGTGGAGTACTAAATACGGTGCTAAAAGTTGGTGATATAAGTAGTACCGTTGCTGGTGTGGGATCTGGTACTCTTATGTTTGCTGGTGCTGTAACAAGTGTTATCGTACCTCCCGTTCTTATTGGTGCAGCCGCTGTAGGAGCTGTAGCTGGTGTTTACAGTATTACTAGAAGTGCGTTTGGTTTGCATGACAAGATAACTCATGATGAAGTAAGTAATGATGATGATGATATTATAAAGTTGACGATAGTTCAAATAGGTATTCATTTTCTTTTGAATTATTCGTAAAATTCTTTACATGCGTTACGTGGTCAATTTACAACAGATTTTCTGTAATTTTTTGCTGTTTGATTAGGTCTAGTAGTAGTCTAGAGTCTAGACTCTAGACTATTATGGTTTGTTTTTAAACCAAAAGGAGTAACCTAAAAAGACAGATTCACACCCAAGAAAGTTACTAGAAATATTTTTTAGTTGATCATATCGACCTTCGACGGTAATCCTTACATATACTATACTAACACGTCGCTAAAGAGTTCTAAAAATAACTGTTTTTTGAAGTTATACTTCTTTAGGCACGAAGGTAAATTTCTACATTCCCTGGCGCATGCGCACACCGACATTAGTCGCTCAAACGTTATACGGGATCTGATTGGGTGTTAAAATCATCTGTCAAAATAATTGTTCAATATGGAGATTATAGATAAACAAAAATTTTATCATGTTTATAATAGTTTTTATTGTTGTCATGGCAGAGAAAAAAGCAAGTTTATAATTGTAGTGGCTTTTTAAATAGTTTTTAAAAGTGACAAGTACGTAATAATTATTGGAAATGTTTCAGTATCCTAATAAAAAATTACATAGGTACCTACCTATTAGGAAAATTTAAAATGAACCTACCAAAATAGTATATGTAATGCTTTGATTTTCCATACTTTGATTACCATCAAAATTTCTACCAATATTCACCTAATATATTGTTATTCCACAAAATATTCCTTTAATTCCACAAAAATGAAACTAATTTGATTAAATTCATATAAATAATAAACAACTGTCAAAAAGTTTATGGTGTAAACGTTCAGTTGGTGTATATTCCCACATGACAGATACGCGAATTTGGCGCAGTGGGAAAGCGCTTTGATTTTCGATCGAAGGGAAGTGGGTTCAATCCCAATGCAAGTTACTATTTTTTTATTTTTTTTTTATAAATTTTATGATTGTAAATATATTATTATATAATTTTTTTCAGAAAATACGTATTTAGTTAAAATTTTTGGCAACAATTATTGTTCAGAAATCATTTCTTTGTGGTATTTTTCAATGTGTTTGTGTGTCTTTTATTCTTTTATTTTTTTAATTTTTGGTATTGTTTTAATAAATTTTTTTGGAAAGTAGTAAGTATTAAAATTAGTTTAATATTTAAATTAAATATAAATAAACTGTTGAAAGTATATTGATTTCGTTGAAATCATATAATAGAAGTATAACTTCTTACGTGCGTACAAAGTACACACATTCTTTTTTATATAAAATTAGACTAAAAATCTTAAAATTAAAGGAATAAAACAGAAAATACAAAAATCGCCGATATAACTTAATTAATCTATGAAATGACAGTAGTGTCAAAATTTTATAAATGTCGTTACTGTCGAAATTTGATAACAGTGGAGTTAACTTGTCTGAGGTTAGACCAATTACAAACAAGTATTACGGCGCGGTAAATTTGAATTAATCCTCTTGGTTTAAAATCAGACCATAGTACTGTTCAAATTTATAAGGGCAAAATATGTCAATTATTAGTTAAAGGTTTAGTCAGCTCAAATCTGGCCTTAGATTCCTGAGGACAATGGGATATCTGGACCACCTAGTCTGTAAAGGCTGTCAAAATAATAATTGAGAAAACTGATAGTATATTTGTAGTGAGAGATTCTGAATGAAATAGGAACTTATATCAACAATTTTGTTTATCGATGATCTTTTCTCAAATATACAATTTAAAACATTATCAACATTTATTTTGTTTTGTTATATCAAAATTCCAATAATATTATCAATTTCAGGACTTGAGTATTTTTAACTCAGAAGCGCGAGGAATATATATTAATATTGTGGCAGGATCTTTGGGATTTGTTGGAGCAGGAGCAAATATGGCTGTTTCACAATTAATTTCACGTGGAGTCAATATTGGTCAGGTAAGCATAATTATTCATTTTCCTAATATCAAATCCTCTTCTGGTTTGGTTTGCTGGTCCAGTACTGGAACTGTACCTCTTCATACTGGATCGGCTACTATCAGTATTTTTATTCATATTGGTCGATCCAATAATAACAATAATAATGATTTATAAGGATATTACTAAAATGGTGCTTTTACTAAAAGATCGAATGGTATTAAATCGACAGCACTACAGTTCTTAGAGGTCCTTGGCTTCGATAGTCTTAACTAATTTCTTCCACTTTGTCCGGTCCTTCACTTGAAAAACTTTTATCAAGATTTTCCTGTCAAATCTCCTATGTTTTTCTTTTTTCTGATTTGTTGTCCAAGTTTCACATGCATACAACACCGTTGGTTTCACTATTGTTTCATAAGTTCAAATCTTCACTGCTCTTGACACATTTTTACCTTCAACACTACGTTTAATCATCCTACTGCTTTGCTACCTTTTCAACAATCATTTTCTATTTCCTCCCTTCGCCTCTATTTGTAACTGTTACTAGAAGGTTCTCTCTCTCTCTCTCTCTCTCTCTCTCTCTTTCTTTCTCTCTCTCTCTCTCTCTCTCTCTCTCTCTCATGCATCCTTAGAGTGATCCATTTATTTTTTTCTGCGTTTTCGCCTCTGAAACCTGAAATCTGCTTTCACCTTTGTTGTTTTCCCTCTCTGAAACCTGCCTGGTATACTCCTATTATCTCTGTTTCGCAGGTTTTCATTTTACCTACCTTACTATTCTGAATACCTTATATATTACTTTTAAGAGTGCGATTTCTCTGTAATTATCACAGACAGTTTTATCACCTTTCTTGTGAATTGGGCAGATAACTGCTGTGTTCCATTCCTGTCAGTATATCTGCTCCTTAATATTTCTGCTGACACTCCGCTTTTCCCCGCAGTTTTGTTATTTTTGAAGTTATACTTTTTTAGGCGCGATTGAGAGTAAAATTTCATAATACTGCGCGCATGCGCACACAGACAGTATGGCGTTTAGTTGCTATCTTTCAAGTTATGTATAAATATATCAGTGCAAGAAAAGGTGTGAAAAGAATATATTAGTGTTTTTAGTAAATATATTTATTATAATTTTTGTGTTTTTGGATTTGTCTTCCTCAGGAGTAAGATGAATATTATTAAAACATTTTATTGTATATTTATTATACTTCACCTTGTCTGTTTGTTACCGTGAATTGTCATTAGGTACGTCCGAACCGATACATACACAGTCCTCGTAGCTTATTTGGTATAGCATTCGGCCAGAGATCGAGAGGTCTTGAGTTCGAATCCGGAGCAATCCTATACTTTTTTTTATTTTTTTGAAAGCGGTAAGCACAAAATTAGTTTTGTGTTTAAAAAAAATTAAAACAAACTGTTTAAAGTATATTTATTTTTAAGAAATCATATAATAGAAGTATAACTTCTTACGTGCGTACAAAGTACACACACATTCTTTTTTATGTCTCTTATTACTTCTGTATTAGCACACATCATCATCATCAATAGTTATTCCATCCATCGTCGCATGTAAGCCTCCCTTAGATGTGTCCATTCATTTCGTCTTGTTTGAAGTCTGCCTCTAATTCTTTTGCTTGTCCTTGGTCGCCATTCGAGAATTCGCTTCGTCCAACGGTTGTCTTCCAGTCTTCCTATGTGTCCCGTCCAGTTCCATTTTAACATGGCAATCTTCTGGATCACATCTGTTACTTTTGATCGTCTTCTTATCTCTTCATTGGACTTCAAGCGATCACTGAGTTCCATAGCTCTCTGAGTCACTTGAAGTTTGTGGACTACGCTGTTGTTAAAAGCCCATGTTTCAGTTCTATATGTCAGAACCGGCAATAATACGTACCGATCGGCACTTTCTACTTTTAAAGTATTTGGTAAGTTCTCTTGGGAAAACCTGTAACCCAGAGCCGATGCCGCACTGCAGGATGCTAGATGGTCGCTTGGAGGGTGGATTTTAAAGGTGGATGGTGGAGGGGCGTTGCATCTTGGACGCAGTGAAAGTCAGTATCCAACTGACTTCTGAGAAATCGTTTGTTTCATTTGTTACGTTACATTTGGTTTGTTTTTAAGCATATCGTCCTGTCCTATTAGAGGTAAAACTCACTAACTACACTTTTCAGAAAGTGGAGAAAAAAAAGGTACAAATTGTTTTTTTTTAAATTCACCTGACTTGAATATTGGATTTTTTAATGCAACTGCAAAGAATAAATAAATCAGATATTTTAAGCCATGGTTCGTCACATGGTAGGTCTGCTGGGTCCAAAATTGCCCTTCTTTTATACACAGCACTTATTACGCTTTCCTCCATAGTTAGGCCACCCGGATGGAATATTAAACACGACTGATATGGGTGGATAGACACCTGGCGAACCACCGGATGGTTAGATGATAGTGGGAAGCCACTGCGGCTACTATCGTCGTTTTGTTATTCGTGGTATAAGTAGCTAGATGGTCGCCAGGCAGGTATCTACCATCCACCATCCTACCAAACTTCCTGCAGTGCGGCATCGGCCCTAGAGAGCGCATCCCCGGATGACGGATAGGGGAATGCCCGACCTAGTTTACCGGTGGATAGGAGGGAAATAAAATACCTCCATTGGACCAACAAGTACTTGTCAAGTTAAGGCTAAAACACTCGTTATGAAATGTCGAATATCCGAAACGAATTACCCTAAGCGAGTAGAGATAGTGTCTCAAAATGTCGCACTGAAACTTCAGGCAGTCCCATGGATTCTGGGGGGACCGAAATTCGACAAAAAAATGACAGAAACAGCCATATAAAACATCCACAAAACCGTCACAGCACAAATACATATAAATAAAACTGTTCATATATTAATTTTCAGGGTGTTGGATTAGCAGTCAATGCAATTAGTATGGCAAACATAGGAATCAGTGGTATTGGTATCATAAACTCCAGCTACGATGTCTTTGATATGTGGATAAACCATAAACAGGCGCCTTCAGCATTGACAATATTGCAGTTAGCTTCTTCAGTATTATTCTTCGGAAATGCAGTATATAATTTCAAAACGGTTGGACAAATAATAGACGAAACACAGGGTAGAGTTCTAGAAGATTACCATGACTCTTTGAGATCTAACAGACACAGGTACGTACGTCATAGTTTTTCGTATAAACTGCAACAGTGTGAAGGCTCAGCTAAGGTTCTAATCAAGAAACGCCTGTATAGTAAAAATCCTGTTTCAATTCATGGTCTAAATCTAAATCATAAATATTTGCATTACCCCAATGCCTAGATACAAGTTATTCATCATCATCATTGGCTTTACAACCCATGGTAGATCTTTCTAAAATCAGATTCCATTATTTCCTATCCTTCGCATTGGTTTTCCAATTTCGTATCATCAGTCATCTTCCATCTGGTCCTTAAATCGTACTCTGGGCCTGCCTCTTATGACTCCATCCAGTCTTTGGTTATAAATGTGTTTCGACGGCTCCATCTCGTACATTCTCTCTAAGTGGCCTAGCCACCGCAGCCTGTTTATTTTGATGGACCTGCCAATATTAGGCTCACTATAAAGGTGTCTATGCACGCCTTTATAAATATGTCTGAGAATTTTACGTTCAAAACGGCCTGAACGTTTTTCATCACTTTTTGTCATCCTCCACGTTTTTGACGCGTAAGTGAGTACGGGCTTGATTAGAGTTCTGTGTTCAATATTTTCCGATGGTCCACAGATAGTCCACTGAAGGTGGATATGAGATATTACCTCCGATTTCGTTGAACCTCCATCGATTTGCATAAAAATTGGTGAGTGGTTAGAGGATATCTCAAGGAACAAAGGTGACATGGTGCCAACTTGCGCTTTTACCCTGGGAGTAGATGTAACTCCTTCTCGAGGGTGAAAATTATTTTATTAAAAATAACCCATAATTCGATAGAGGGACAAATTATAAGCAAAGTTTGTTATATAAAGTTATTAAAATAAACCGTTCATTTTAAAACCTTTTTATATACTTTACAAACTATACAAATTTTGTAATCCATTTTAAAAATAGTTCTAGGCTACCTAGACATCTAGAATTTTCAGGATAGCTTAGAACTAGTTAACAATGCAATATTTTACTGCTATTATACAGGGTGATTAATAATTAGTGGGGTGAAGCTCCGTAGATCCGTTAATAGTGATGTATAGCGATAAAACTTAATAACAAAAATTGTAGCGAACTTTGAGCTTCACATTACAAAATTAGTTAGAATGTTACAGGGTGTTCGATAACATAATGGCAGACCAAACTTATTTTTTTTTAAATAGAACACCCTGTATTTTATTTTATATTCGAAATCTTCGTAACTTTTCGATTACAAAAATATAAATGTTTGGTATGTTGTACGGGGTATTTACAAAGTTATAACCAATTTTATATGAAAAACGTAACAAGTTTAACTACCTGTATAAATAAAAGCAAGCACAAGGTCAATGGTTTGTTAACGTCATATTTTAAAACCTTTTTATACAGGGTGTTTCATTAATAATTGTCCATGTAGTAAGTGGAGAAACCTTAGCACAAAATACGAAGATTTAACCTAAAACACTTAAATAAAATGTTGTTCCTTACTGAGTTACAGGGTGTTTTATTTAAAAATTTTAAAACTATTTTTGCTCAGAATTTTAAAACTATTCGATGTATCCTTTTCATACTTGGCAGAAAGTGCGATTACTAGACACCCTACTAAATTATGATAAACAAACGTTTCTAGCTACTACCAGAGGCGTACGACAGGGGATGATGAATGGTTGACCTTTCTCAAATTCTACGCCACTGGAGGAATTACTATTTGAGTACCATTTTTAGATTCTACAATACTTTCTACGTAAATAATATACTCTTCATTGGTAACGATAAAGTCATTAGTTTTCGAGATATTTGAAGTTAAATATGAAACAACACAGTTATTTTGATTAATTTATATGATTCATATGATTAAAATTTAAAAATTATTTGTAATATCCAGTACTTTAAAACTATTTGGCGTATCCTTATCATACTTGGCAGACAGTGTAGGTACAGTACACCGTACTAAAATAAGATAAATAAACGTTTCTAGCTACTACCAGAGGCGTATTACAGGGGATAGTGACTGGTTGACCCTTCCCAAATTCTACTCCACTGACGAAATTACTATTTTAGTGTAATTTTTTGATTTTGCAATACTTTTTATGTAAATAATATACTCTTTATTCGTAACGACAAAATGATTAGTTTTCGAGATATTTGAAATTAAAAATGAAGCGACACAATACACTAATCAAAATAACCGTGTCGTTTCATTTTTAACTTCAAATATCTCGAAAACTAATGACTTTATCGTTACCAATGAACAGTATATTATTTTGTTAGAAAGTATTGGAGAATCCAAAAATTGAACTAAAATAGCAATTTCGCCAGTGGCGTAGAATTTGGAAAGGGTTAACCATTCACTTTCCCCCGTCCTACGCCTCTGGTAATAGCCATAAACGTTTGTTTAACATAATTTCGTAGTTTGTATAGTACCTAAACTTCCTGCCAAGTATGAAAAGGATACGTCGAATAGTTTTAAAATGCTGAGCAAAAATAATTTTTAAATTTTTAGATAAAACACCCTGTAACTCGGTAAGGAACCACATTTGATTTAAGTGTTTTTGGTTAAATCTTTGTATTTTGTGCTAAGGTTTCTCCAGTTACGATATGGACAATTATTAATGAAACACCCTGTATACTTGGGTTGGTTGGTGTCACGGACTCCGCAAATTTTGTAATCCATTTTAAAAATAGTTCTAGGCTACCTAGACACCTGAAATTTTCAGGATAGCTTAGAACTAGCTAACAATGCAATATTTTACTGCTATTATACAGGGTGATTATTAATTAGTGGGGTGAAGCTCCGTAGATCCGTTATAGTAATGTATAGCGATAAAACTTAATAACAAATAACAAAAATTGTAGCGAACTTTGAGCTTCACATTACAAAATTAGTTAGAATGTTACAGGGTGTTCGATAACAGTGGCAGACCAAACTTTTTTTTTAAATAGAACACCCTATATTTTATTTTATATTCGAAATCTTCGTAACTTTTCGATTACAAAAATATAAATGTTTGGTATGTTATACGGGGTATTTACAAAGTTATAACCAATTTTATATGAAAATCGTAACAAGTTTAACTACCTGTATAAATAAAAGCAAGCACAAGGTCAATGGTTTGTTGACGTCATATTTTTTATTTATTGTCAAAATTTTCGTAAATGGTTGTTTTGCTAATTTTCTTTATATTGAATACAGGGTGAGTCAAAACGCAAGTACATTATTTTCTCAGTAATTTTAAATAGAACACCCTGTATTTTATATCATTATCGAAAAGTACCATTACAATACTATAATTTTTGTATAACATTCCCTATGTGTAAATTTATTATTTTTCGAGATATTTTCATTGTTCAGAGTAAAATTATTAATAATTACGGGTCTAAATCTTTCCAAATTTTAAGTAAGCCATGACTGAATAATTGTCTAAAACTTACAATTTACGATTACTGATTATTATCATTCTGTAATCAAAGTTGGCTATGATTTTTGTTATTAACTTTTATTACTATCTATTACTTATAACGGATCTACAAAGCTTTACCCCACTGACCAATCACACTGTATGGATAAATCGATTTTTTTTTAATTTCAAACTATTTTAAAAATGTGACTAATGCAATGATATTTTAAAGTACGTTAATAAATCGATATCTACAAGTTGATGGTGCCTCAGTGGCATTAGACTGCAGATCGAGAGGTCCCCAGTTGGAACCCGGCTGTTGCGTATCTTTTTTTAATTGTTTTAATACATAATTAAAAAAAGACTAAGTTTTCACTCTAATGGCACATAAAACAACATAATGCTATTCTACATCCCACCAGAATGAAAACAATGGGAACTTTCTCTGGTTACACCTCCGAGGCTTCTACAATTTGCAAGCCATACGGATGCGAGACTAAGGAAGATGAGGGAATCAGGGAGAGCAGCAATTGTGCCTCCTGATGAGAGACTAATAAGTTTCGAAACCGGTAGAGATGTTTGCTGCACTCTCTGATTGGACTAGAATATGGTTCGGCTGTATTTTCGTTTTGCAACGAAATTGGAAATGGTTATTCATTTTTGATTTACATTTACTCTGATTGGTGTACGAAGGGAACTATTCTCGTTGGAACTTTACCGCGCTGAGCAGATGGGACGTGAATTGCAAATTGTATAGAATTCCCTCATCTTCCTTAGTCTCAGCATCCGTATGGCTTGCAAATTGTAGAATCCTCGGAGGTGTAACCAGAGAAGGTTCCCATTGTTTTCATTCTGGTGAGATGTAGAATAACATTATGTTGTTTTATATACCATTAGAGTGAAAACTTAGTCTTTTTGCTATCAGTTGCCGCTAGGGCATCTATGCCATTTCGTTCGTTGCAATCCGGGACTGCATGCCGGAGTTTTGTTTTGGTTGGATCAGGGAGAGCAGCATATGTGCCTCCTGATGAGAGACTAATAAGTTTCGAAACCGGTAGGTGCTTGCTGCACTCTCTGATTGGACTAGAATATGGTTCGGCTGTATTTTCGTTTTGCAACGAACTTGAAAATGGATATTCATTTTTAAATAATTAAAAGTTTATATACTTAAAATTAGATATACCATTTTAAACAACCGTGGTATTATAAAAAATAATATTTTATACTAGTGTAATTTTTGGAATCATAATTAGAAATAACAATTAATACACCTACTAAAAATTCATATTTTATAATTTAATTATTATTTCCAAACATGTTGTGTCCTATATGTACAATAACAAAAGCGTGATATTATAAAAAGTACTTTTTTATTAAAGTGTAATTTTTGGAATTTTAAGCATATTATCGTTAAATCGTTTATCCTTAAATTATTTTATATTCTTTCCTATAAATAATAAAAAAGTTTTATTATAAAAAAGTTCGTTTTTATAAAAGTGTAATTATTTACGATATCAGGTTCACCAGAAAACCACTTGAAACTTAATTCCAAGTGGTATTAAACCGAGTTGAATTTAATCTTAAAAACCTTTTACTTTTTTAAAAATAAAAGGTTAAATGGTCGCGGTTACATGGTTCTTGCAACAAAATTTAAACTTTAAACGTTTCTCTTTCGATTATTTTTTACCCTACAGAAATAGTAAAACTGGTAAAACATTCAATACAGAAAAAGCTAAAATTTGATTATATGTATATCATGTTTTACGTATATTGAGTATTTTTGGAGTTATTGTCAAAAGAAAATGAAAATTACGATAATTTTAAAAATTCGGATTTTTTCAAATTATACCTTTTTTTCAAAAATATGCATTCTAAACCGGTCAAAATTGTCAGAATCATTACTTATGCCACTAATATAAAGAAACTGTAGTGAGGATTACTATAAATTTTAATTTTTGTGGAAATGGTGTATGTTTTATTTTTCACTTTTTCCAAAAAAATTCAAAAGGGTTCTTTTATTTTCATCATAACTTGCGTAATTTTAATGCTATTATCTTATTCTGGAGATGATTTGATAGGTATTCCGAAGTACTTTGACAAGTATTTAGGAGGTATATTTTATAAAATGCATAGTTTTCCCGTTATTTAAGATTGAATACTTAGATTTGAGTACTCGTCGAAAAAAATATAGGTACATTAAATTACCCATAACTCACTTTGAATTAACATTAGTTTAGTTCTTCAAGTGAGAAGTGTATTAAATTTTTTATTATCTTCAATTTTGTTAATAATAACATTTTTGTAAAAGCTTATTGTTTTTGAGTTATACGTGAAAAACAGCTTTAAAACATGTATTTTTTTACGAAAAAATAAAATCTTTGATCTTTAATAACTCAAAAAGTATTATTTATATTAATAACTTTATATAACAAATTTTGCTTATAATTTGTCCCTCTATCGATTAGTGGTATTATTTTTAACAAAATAATTTTCACCCCCGGGAAGGGGTGGCATCCACCCCCAGGGTAAAAGCCCAAGTTGGCATCATGTCACCTTTGTTCCTTGAGGTATCCTCTAACAACTCACCAATTTTCATGAAAATTGATTAAGGTTCAACGAAATCGGAGGTGAAAACCTTCAGTTACTGCACTAAGAAGGGTTCTGGATCTTGGAATGGTATATTAGCCCCTTCTTTTGCGAAGCTATCAGCTTCCTCATTTTCTGCAATTCTCTTGTAACCTGTTGCGTTCCGCCAGCTTCTTAAGTGCCTATCCTAGTGTAAAATTACGAAATTCATATACTTTTTTTGTGAATTTAAATTAAATTAAATTTTTAAGAGCACACAGTAGCGATCAACAGGTAGCAACAAACGCGGTCCAAGATTGCGAAAGTTCTGCTAACTTTCAAAAGTGAGGCAACAGTGCGTCGGTAATTCGACACTGACAGCACAAACCATACATACTCATAGACGTTTCACGTAAATTGTCAAGGTCAAGACAGCAAATTAGTTACCATTCCAATCCAGAGATGTCGCTGTCAGTCAATTCTCTTGTCATATTTAACAACTGACAGTTGACAATTAAATTAATTTGTTATTTACTTTTTATTTTACAGTTTGTGGATTAATTATTTTATTATAGTGGTGTTACGTTTTTAATTAGATTTAATCACAATTTTAATCAATTGTATTAACCCCCTCTCTGTTTATATGAGTAGAATTTTTAGTTTACATTGATCATTCCGTGTTGTGTTTCTCCACATAAAAAAAAAACAATATAATAGATCCTGAAACAGTTTATTCCAATAGACAAGTGTGTCATCAACATTTCTTTCGGGCCTATATGTTTTTGGAAGTTTGTAAAAGATTATAAGGTATTTATCTAAACAACCATCCTACAAGATTCTTTCAAAAATTTTCATTCAACTCAATATTACACATCAGTGATTTCACGTGACACATGGCAGTAGTGTTTACAATTTTGAAAAAAAAATTGGAATATTTGAAGTTTTCAGTAAAACATTGAATAGAAAGTTGAATTGTCTTTCTGTTGTTTTAATTTCCTGCGAAATTTCATCAAAAATCCCGCAAAATTTATAATTTGATTTTCCCACGTAACTAAAATTTGTCAATTTAGTTCCCATTCCAATCAAGAGATGGCGTTAATTCGATCCGAAAGATTAACATGGTCGTGAAACGTCTATGAGTATGTATGGTTTGTGACTGACAGTGACGTTTATACTATCAAAAACAATAATTTTTATATACATAGGCGCGAAATGTTGCCAAGTCAGTGACGTTCGATTTCTTGTTATAAAAAAATCGATTTTTAGTAGTTCCAATGTGACACAAAATCTAGGCACGGGATAAAAAAGTTTATTTGAAGAAAGTGTATTTTTTTGTCTTTCTTAATGGCGGTACAGGGTCCTTTTTCAATATTTTATTTAGTTATAGAGTAATTTCCACATACTAACATATTTCTGAAATTGGGCTCTGTACCGCCATTCTTTATTATATTACGAATATGTGTGCCAAATATCTCGACAGAATATTCTAAATTAGAGCCGCAATCTTGGAACGCGTTTGTTGCTACCTGTTGATCGCTACTGTTTGGTCTTAATGGGAAATGAGCCACAATTTTCCTAAAAAATGATTTTATTAACGTTTCGACGCCCAAATCGGGTGTCGTTGTGAAAATACAAAATATTAAAAATGTATAAACATTCTCAAATTCTTTGCAAAACGAAAATGCAACAGCTGCATAATACTCTGGTTAAATCGGAGAGTGCAGGAAGAGTCTATACCGGTTTCGGAGATCTTTTTCCCCTCATCAGTAAACCCATATCCTCTTCTCTCCGCCTTAACCATTTATTATAGCTTGGGCCTTCCCGAATTGCAAAGAAAGAAATGTCACGGATGAACTAGGGCCATCTACCGAAAAAACAAAGTAAGTTATCAATCGAAGTAGCACAGAAAACGACAATAAATATCGCCTCCGTACCACCAGATTGACAACACGTGGAATACTTTCTTTGGTTACACCTCCTGAGATTTTCAAAATTTACAGAATATTACTTAATTAAACAAAAAATTTGTTGCTTAGTAAAAATTCTTCTAATAATTTATTTAATCTGACTCATTTTTATAGGCAATTCAGACATGTATTATAAATTTTAAAGTAGAAGACTTTAAAATAATATTGTCAATATTTATGAGTTGCGTTCCTGGGACGACTTTACTGAAAGATAGTTCATTCGATTACATGAAATAACCTTAACTCAAGAATAACACGAGAATTTTACTGCCACCGTTGCATTTGGTTGTCTTTTTAAAGACAGATCACATGCTATGATTTTTTGTGGCCGATATTCGATATTTTGTGGCAGATATCTCTCGCTAATTTTGTAATACTTACCATAATTTTTTTCCGTATCTGTAGATATACTTATCTATCTAATACTTTTTTTCTTTTCTAGGAAAACCTTTGACAGGCTTTTGAAAACAACAATTCTAGACAACGATGGTAATGTAATAAAAGGTAGGGCGGAAGTAATCAAGGCTATCCGCAATATTCCCAATAAAGACGATGTGTTTGCCGCTCTTACAAGAAATACCAAGTTAATGAAAGAAAACGATCTTCGTTTCTCCGCAGCCAAAGGAGACATAACACTAAATGGTCAAACGATCAATATGAACGAATTTATAGGTAGGTATTTTTTTTATTAAGTCACTTCTCCCTTGTGGTGCCAACGCCAAAATCTATATCCCTCGTTTTGAGTGTCCAGCCCTCTACTCCATATAGCAGCACCGACCATACGTAGCACTTAGTGAACCTTAACCTCAGTTGAAGGTCGAACTCTGAACAGGTCAGTACCTTTCTGAATTTTACGACAGCTTGTCGAGCTTGCTCAATGCTACACTGTACTTCCCTGTCCGATGCCCAGTCTTGAAAAATCCACGTTCTCAGGTATTTAAATTTGCTCTCTCTTTCAAGAGACTTGGTATTCAGCGTTATGGTGGAGTTTTCAAGTGTATCCAGGTTTCTGGAGATGTTCATGAATTTGGTTTTTTTGATATTAATCTCTAATTTGGTCCTAGCTTTCCTTTTTTGAGCTACCAACTTTTTTATCGTATAAATAAGAAAGAAGTAACTTTTGTTATTTTTAGGTATGAATAAGAAACAAGCTAGTGCCTTTTTATCAAACTTGCCTTCAGAAACGAACATATCAACAAGTGATACTAACTCTATGATAAGTACCTACTCTTTGAACAACTGGTCTTTGCCTAATGTTAAAGTATTTGCCGGTTTTGCCTTAACCTTAATAAACAAGTTCGGAAGCGACATCCAAGGTATGATAATGGAATTGGTAGAAATGGCCATAGAACTTGTTTTTAGATATTTCAAAGACGTAGTTAGAGGTGCCTTTGGAAATACAGCACACCAAGAAATAATGTACGCTGTGATGGAGTATTTCGCAGGACTAGCATCAAGGCTGCTTCAGCATTACTTTACCTGGCGCAGAACTGGGAATCCTCATCACTATGAGCCTTACTTCGTAGAAGTACCGGTAGATCCATCTGAAAGATATACATGGATTTTTGAAAAAATAGTTAAAATGTTCTTCAATGGTGGTCAGTTTGCTATAACCGATGTCATGAAGTATTTGGAAGGATGGATACTAAACGAAATATATACAAGACAAATTAAAAATGAAGCTGATGAAAAAAGGGACGAACACTCACCTAGAAACAACAATAGTCTTTGTTGCACTGTTTGTGGAGGAAATTATTTTAAAAATAAGTAACTGTTATTAATTTATTGGTATTTTATATATTTTATTAAAGGTATACACATTGTTATATAGTTAATTTTTGTGTAGTTATTTCTTTGGTTAGAAAATGACACCTAATATAATGTCTTTTGGACCAAAATATGTATCATGTCATAGTATAGGAAGATCTATCTTCTATAGAGCTTTTTAGACCTCAATATGGAATGATCTAAGGGGCCAAATGAGCTATTTAAAATCTATAATCTACAAGATCAATTAAATAAAAAATGGCAATGTGCTCAATACTAACAGCATTAAAAAAGATTAAAAGTTTCAAATTCTGAACTGTCCTATAATAGACATTGTAACAATAACAATAAGTACTCCAAAGTTGAACATATCAGTAAGTGATATAATTCTTTTCATGAGCATTTTTCAGTGCGTCACAAATGATAGGAAAAAAGGTAAGTCCGTGATAATACACATTTATTCTAACATGACATTTTAGTTAAATCTGACAGTTGTCACATTTTATTTGCAATTTGGCATAAAAACAAATCAATTGTGTTTATTGCATTTATAAAATGGTATTTTCTTTGATTTGTATAGTCTTATAAATTGTACAGATTATATTCGTAGATATATTAAATAATTCGTAAATAATTTTTTTCGATTATAGCACCATCTATCGACAACTAGAATAAATGTCTCTAATCACAGACGTGCCTTTTTTCTGTCACATACAATTTAATGCGTTACAAAGAAATCGAAAACTGTGACGCACTGAAACATGCTCATGAGAAAAAGTTTACTAATTCTATGATAAATACTCTGCCTAATGTTAAACTCTTTGCTGGATTTGCCTTAACCTTAATAAACAAGTTCGGAAGCGACATCCAAGGTATGATAATGGAATTGGTAGAAATGGCCATAGAACTTGTTTTTAGATATTTCAAAGACGTAGTTAGAGGTGCCTTTGGAAATACAGCACACCAAGAAATAATGTACGCTGTGATGGAGTATTTCGCAGGACTAGCATCAAGGCTGCTTCAGCATTACTTTACCTGGCGCAGAACTGGGAATCCGCATCACTATGAGCCTTACTTCGTAGAAGTACCGGTAGATCCTTCTGAAAGATATAAATGGATTTTTGAAAAAATGTTAAATTGTTCTTCAATGGTGGTCAGTTTGCTATAACCGATGTCATGAAGTATTTGGAAGGATGGATACTAAACGAAATATATACAAGACAAATTAAAAATGAAGCTGATGAAAAAAGGTACGAACACTCACCTAGAAACAACAATAGTCTTTGTTGCACTGTTTGTGGAGAAAATTATTTTAAGAATAAGTAACTGTTATTAACTTATTGGTATTTTATATATTTTATTTAAGGTATACACATTGTTATATAGTTAATTTTTGGTTAGAAAATGACACCTAATATAATGTCTTTTGGACCAAAATATGTATCATGTCATAGTATAGGAAGATCTATCTTCTATAGGGCTTTTTAGACCTCAATATGGAACGGTCTAAGGGGTCAAATGAGCTATTTAAAATCTATAATCTACAAGATCAATTAAATAAAAAATGGCAATTTGCTCAATACTAACAGCATTAAAAAAGATTGAAAGTTTCAAATTCTGAACTGTCCTATTATAGGCATTGTAACAATAAAGTACTTCAAAGTTGAACACATCAATTCTTCTTGTGGTGCTTTCTCCTTTAGTGGAGGTTAGCGACTACACTGGCAAATCTGTCTCTGTCCAATGCGGCTCTAAACAAAGATGTTGAATCAAGGCCGGGCCTCTATACGAAGTACGAGTATGTACAGTTCCTCATGACTCACCCTGTATAAATATTAACATAATTATTTATATAGGTTGTGCAAGAAAAAATATTTTAATTAAATAATATGACACAAAAAGAAGAATTTATATAATTTATTTAATTCAAAATTCATTCTACTGCTGTCACAAAACAGAAAAAAAATGTTTTTTGATAAATATACATTGCTTTTCGCTTAATTTCAATGTTCAAGCTGCCACCCATCTGCCTCTTGGTAAGTTGAATATTGAATTTAAGCAACAAACAATGTTTATTTATCAAATAACAATTTTTTTCTATTTTCTGTCAGCAGTAGAATTTATTTTGAGTTAAATAAATTACATACATTCTTCTTGTTGTCAATTAATTTAATTCAAAATAATTTTTCTTGGTACTCTTGGTCTTTTGCTTGATTTCTAAATAATTCTGTACAAATAATTATGTCAATGTTAATATTACTGAATAGAGAATTGAATAACCTTTCTAATGAGCTGGCACACGACCCCTATTCCCTATTCAAAACTAAGGGGTGGGGGAAATTGAAGGGAGGGGGTTGACAAATGACAGGTCTATGTACCGTAAAAATGTGTCCCCCTAGATCAAAAATCGACCTGTTTCTTCATTTCCTTAAAATCTAATAAATACTGCCAAATATCGGGGTGGACTGTTTTCTGTGGCCTACACTGTATAATAGAAAGTAAATTTCAATTGAACAAAAATTACATTCGCATTAAAATACATAAGTGGCTTAAACAGTTTTATTTCTTTCTATGGCAGTGATAAAAACTCAATTATTCTTAAAAATATAACTAGGCAGTCTTTAAAATTTATAATTTTAACATTCTTCTACAAAATTCAGACGAAACAAACAAAATTTAATTATTTCACGCCAGTCCTCGGCTACAGAAAAGAATCACATAATTCACAATGATTAGGAATTTTTTAAATATAAATTTTATCAATCTAAATTGCTTAAAACAATTAATCTCACTTGACAAGGTTTTTCCCCAATGTGTACTCTCAAATGCCTTCAAGTTATTTGATAGAGAACATTTTTAAAACAAATTTCACACTTGTGAGGTTTTTCCCCAGTGTGCACTCTCAAATGTACTTGCTACTGCTTCACCAAATTCCTTAAAACAAATTTTACATTTTTATGGTTTTTCTCCAATGTGCACTCTCAAATGTCTGTTCAAATCAGTTGCAGTAATATACAGTTTTAAACAAATTTCACACTAAGTCGTTTCTTCAGTGTGAACCTTTATATGTTCACCCAAAGAAATTTTATGTCTGAATTGCTTAAAACAAATTTCACACTTGTGAGGTTTTTCTCCAGTGTGCAGTCTCAAATGTCTTTTCAAGTTACTTGATACAGAAAATTCTTTAAAACAAATTTCACATTTGTGAGGTTTTTCCTCAGTGTGCACTCTCAAATGTGTTTTCAAAGTACTGACTATGCTAAATTGCTTAAAACAAATCTCACACTTGTAAGGTTTTTCTCCATTGTGCACTCTCAAATGTATTTTCAAATGACTTGCAGTAAGAAACTGTTTAAAACAAATTTCACACTTGTGAGGTGTTTCTCCACTGTGTACTGACATGTGAGAAGTTAATTGAAATTTGTGAGCAAACCGATTAAAACATATATCACACTGATAAGGTTTTTCTCCAGTGTGCACTCTCAAATGTGTTTTCAAAGTACTCGCTACGCTAAATTGCTTAAAACAAATCTCACACTTGTAAGGTTTTTCTCCATTGTGCACTCTCAAATGTGTTTTCAAATCGCCTGATCTACTAAACTGTTTTAAACAAATTTCACATTTGTGAGGTTTTTCCCCAGTGTGCACTCTCAAATGTATTTTCAAGTTATTTGATACAGAAAATTCTTTAAAACAAATTTCACATTTGTGTGGTTTTTCCTCAGTGTGCACTCTCAAATGTGTTTTCAAAGTACTCGTTACGCTAAATTGCTTAAAACAAATCTCACACTTGTAAGGTTTTTCTCCATTGTGCACTCTAAAATGTATTTTCAAATGACTTGCAGTAAGAAACTGTTTAAAACAAATTTCACATTTGTGAGGTTTTTCCTCGGTGTGCACTCTCAAATGTGTTTTCAAAGTACTCGCTACGCTAAATTGCTTAAAACAAATCTCACACTTGTAAGGTTTTTCTCCATTGTGCACTCTCAAATGTATTTTCAAATGACTTGCAGTAAGAAACTGTTTAAAACAAATTTCACACTTGTGAGGTGTTTTTCCACTGTGTACTGACATGTGAGAAGTTAATTGAAATTTGTGAGCAAACCGATTAAAACATATATCACACTGATAAGGTTTTTCTCCAGTGTGCACTCTCAAATGTCTTTTCATAGTACCGGCTTCACTAAACTGTTTTAAACAAATTTCACACTTGTGAGGTTTTTCCTCAGTGTGCACTCTCAAATGTCTTGTCAAACTACTTGCTACGCTAAATTGCTTGAAACAAATCTCACATTTATAAAGTCTTTTTTCATTTCCTTCGTAAAATGGATCTTCAATGGGTTTCTCCATGATTTCCATTTTGATTTCATCTTGGAGATAACCTAAAAAAAAACCAAGTCTTGTAATCGGTAAAGGCAGTTAAGATTTAATTGCGATTCAGAGACCACTACCATCTGTCTATGGCCATTTCAACCTCTTGGTATCTTCAGGAGAGCCTGTAGTGTGCTTTGAATCGGAATCAAATCTTTCTGCCGTGTATGCCAATTATAATAAAATAATTAACAAATAGACGCAGTAGTGATATCTAATAAAAGATAAGTGAAACCCAAGATACTCCGACGAAATAGTAGGAGGATGCCAGTACGGTTTCCGTCCTAATAAATCAACAACGGACCAAATATTTACAGTGAGGCAGATCCTCGAAAAAACCCTAGAGTTCGGTGTCGACACCCACCACATATTCGTGGACTTCAAGCCGCATACAACTCAGTTAATAGAAGTTAACTTGATATGGTAGAATTTCAAATACCGCTTCATCTTGGCCAATTAACTCAACTTACACTCACAGAAGCAGAGAGCATGGTAAAAACTCAAAATGATTTCTCAAGACCCTTTCATTGCAAAAATTGACTAAGACTATCGATAACTATCGATGACTAACGATAGACTATCGTGTCTCTTATTTAATCTGGCATTAGAAAAAATAATTCGAGAGTCCCAGAATTAATATGAATGGTACTATCTTTAACAAATCAGTACAAATTGTCGGATAAGCAGATGACGTGTAGACATCATAGATAGGTCCACAGAATCTCTGACTAAAGGATTTTGGTTATTAAGAGCATCTGCACAGAGAATGGGACTAAATATAAATCAAAACGGCAACAGGTATATGTTTTCAAAAAACTGATAGTGTCATCATCATTCTCTTTGCCTTATCCCTATGCGGGGTCGGCTTCCCTAATTGCATTTCTCCACCCAATTCTATCTTGGGTCATATCAATGTCAATCCCCTTTACCAACATGTCCTGCCTTATCGTCTCCCCCCAGGTATTCTTTGGTCTTCCTCTCCTACTCCTTCCAGGGATCTGCACTTCAGCTATTCTTCGTATTGGGTGATTAACGTCTCGACGTTGAACATGACCAAACCATCTTAACCTATGCTTTTGGCATCAATTGGTGCCACACCTAGACTTCCCCTAATATACTCATTTCTAATTTTATCCTTCTTTGTCACTCCACTCATCCATCTAAGCATTCTCATTTCCGTTAGATGCATTCGTTGTTCCTCTTTCTTCTTCATTGCCCAACATTCAGTTCCGTACATCATAGCCGGTCTTATGGCTGTTTTATAGAATTTTCCCTTCAGCTTCATTGGAATTTTTCTGTCACACAACACACCACTCGCTTCTTTCCACTTCATCCATCCAGCTCTAATTCTTCTGCATGCATCTCCATCTATTTCTCCATTACTATGTAATACCGATCCCAGGTACTTAAAACTATTGCTTTTTACAATCAGTTCACCATCCAAAGATACCATTCTATTTGTAGTAACTCCTTCTTTAAATGAATATTCCAAATCTTCTGTTTTTGTCCTACTAAGTTTTAAGCCTTTTTACTCCGGAGCTTGCCTCCACTGTTCCAGTTTTTGTTCTAAGTCTCTTTCACTATTTTCTACTAACACGACATCATCAGCATACATTAAGCACCATGGAATGTTACCCTGTAGTTTCGCTGTGATCTGGTCCAAAACTAATGAGAATAAATACGGACTAAGCACAGAGCCTTGGTGCAATCCTACTTTCACATGAAATTTATCAGTCTCTCCCACACCTGTCCTAACACTAGTTGTTACTCCCTCATACATATCCCTCACAATCTTTACATATTCACCAGGGACTAATTTCTTATTGAGTGCCCACCACAGAATCTCTCGAGGAACTCTATCATATGCTTTCTCAAGATCAATGAATACCATATGAGCGTTTGTTTCTTTACTCCTGTATTTTTCCATCAATTGCCTTATAATGAAAATTGCATCTGTTGTTGATCTGCCCTGCATAAAGCCAAATTGATTCTCGGATATTTCGGTCTCTTCACGTATCCGTCTATCAATTACTCTTTCCCATATTTTCATGGTGTGGCTAAGCAGTTTTATAGCCCTGTAGTTTGTACATTGTTGTATATCTCCCTTGTTTTTGTAAACAGGTACCAGTATACTGCTTCTCCATTCGTCTGGCATTTGTCCAACTTCCATAATTCTATTAAATAGACCTGCTAACCACCTTGTTCCTGTCTCTCCCAATGCTCTCCATACTTCCTCAGGAATATCATCTGGTCCTACCGCTTTTCCTTTCTTTATTTTTTGAAGCGCTTGAGCCACTTCCTCGTTTGTTATTTTGGTGACCATTGCTGCTACTGTCTCCGTTGACTCTACAGGCTGTCTGTCAAACTCTTCATTTAATAAGCTGTCAAAGTACTTTCTCCATCTCTTTTTGACATCCCTTTCGTGAACTAGTATTTTATTATTTTCATCTCGGGTACATCTAATCTGATTAAAATCTTTTGCTTTCTTTGCTCTCTGTTTGGCTATTTTATATATCTTCGTTTCGCCTTCCCTAGTATCAAGTTGATCGTATAGGTTTGAATACGCTTCTGCTTTGGCTTTTGCTACTGCTACCTTTTTCGCCACCATGTAGTTTTGAAGATCTGTGTCGGATCTGGTTTCTTGCCACTTTTTATATAATGTTCTCTTTTCTTTTATTTTTTCTTGTACTTCGTTTGACCACCACCAAGTCTCTTTATCCTCAAACTTTTTTCCTAACGTTTTCCCAAGAATTTCAATAGCAGTCGCTCTAATACTACTGGCCATTTTTCTCCAAATTGTATTAGGGCTTCCTTTCATGTTCCAACATATTTTTTCTACTATTCTTCTCCTGAATAGACCTTCTTTCTCATCTTTTAGCAGCCACCACTTGATTTTTTGTGGTCCTCTCCGATATTTTTGTTTAGTTTCGCTTTTTACTTCGATGTCCAGAACAAGCAGCTTATGTTGTTGGCTTACTGTCTCACTAACTAACCTTGCAGTCCTTGCATTCACGTATGTCTTCTTTCCTTATCATGAAGTAGTCTATTTGGGATTGATGTTGTCCACTTTTGTAGGTAATAAGTTGAGTTTCTCTCTTTTTAAAGAATGTGTTAACAATCGCCATATCCAATGCTGTTGCTAATTCAAGCATGTCATCTCCAGCTTAATTTCTAGTTCCAAAGCCTAATCCCCCATGTATTGCTTCGTATCCTACCTTGGCTTGGCCCACATGTGCATTGAAATCACCTCCTATTATAACTTTCTCCTCTGACGGAATATCACTCAGGACGTCTCCTAATTGGTCATAGAAAGCTCTTCTTTCATTCTCACCCAGACCTGTTTGAGGAGCATAGACACACACAACATTCAATACCTCTTTATCAATTACAAATTTCACTGACATCATTCTATCACTCGTTGTTACAACTTCCACTACGTTATCTTTCATTTCACTATCAGCAATTATACCAACTCCATTTCTGGTGTTACTACTCCCTGCATACCACAATTTGTAAACTTCACCTAGTTCTTTCGGCCTTTGACCTTTCCACCTAGTTTCTTGAATGCAAGCAATTTGAACTCTCCTTCGTTTGAGCGCATCCACTAACTCCAGACTCTTACCTGTAAGACTACCAAGATTCCATGACCTTATCCTGATTTTTCTAACCTGCAATGGTGTTCCCCTTTGAGATAGTCCTCACCCGGAGATCCGAACGGAGGCTCATTTTACCTCCGGTACATTTTACCTCAGGAGATGCCATCATTTCAGTATAAGTTTTTATATCTTTGGAGAAGGTCATTTCATTTTTATGGCCTGAAAAGATTTTGTTTGGATATTTGATGCCTGAATGCCTTTTCTATCAGCACCATACCCTGCCCTGCATGTTTAGCCAATACACCACCAATGCAACCAAAGTGCAGTATTACCCCACACCCGCCTGAATTTTTCTGTATAGGCCAGGATCCCTACTGTAAGGACTGCCCTATAAGTCAATGTATTGTTGCCCGTATCCCGCCACTAGGAGACACGTACTTTATTCGGGATACCACAAAAAAAATGCCTCTGATGCCTTTTCAAAAAACTGATAGTACACTAAGTACTTTCAGCATATCAAAATGCCATCATCAGAAGCATTTTTTCAAAAAACTGATAGTGTGTAAAACCTTTATTAAAAATCAGCTAAGTACTTTCAGCATATCAAAATGCCATCATCAGAGCTTTCCTATAAAAAGACTAAGTTAAGTGACTTATTCATAAAAAATACAAAGTTAGAAAATAGGTATAAATTACCTCAAAAGAAGAGTAATTGTTGACCAACACATTACAATTTACATTTAAAATTGTCTCTGATCATGGGTAAAAAACCCTTAAAATATATAAAATATCACATTGATGTGATTACTACACAATATGACTTAAGATTTCTTTTCTTTTAACAATATTATTTATAGACAAGCACAAGGCTTGACAATGGGCAAAACCTTTACCTTTATATTTATTTCTGAATAACCTCGAGATTAACATCTTTGACAATAATTCTTTGAATCAAAACTCTTTTCAAAAAATCTTATATTGGTTCAGATATGTGGATGATGTGTTGGCTATTATAGATGGAAATTCCTCAGATGCAAAAAATATTCTAGTTTTGCTCAACAATTTACATCCAGCTATAAAATTCACTCTAGAAACTGAGTCTAAGTCTATTAATTTTCTAGACTTAACATTAACTAGAATTGATAACAAATTAAATTTTTTAGTCTTTAGAAAACCAACTCAGACTGACCATACTATCCCTAGATCTTCTAACCATCCTTTTCAACAGAAGATGGCTTCTTTTTATTGCTATATCCATCGTTTACTTAGTTTACCATTATCAGATACAAATTTAAAGTCAGAATTAGATATTATCAAACAACTTGCATATAGTAATGGTTACTCCCCTAATTTGTTTGATAACATACTTAACAAATTAAGGAATAAAAGGAATAGATATCTAGCTTACAATTTTGCCCCTAACGATTCCAATGCAGCAGTTATGTATAGATCAATATCATACATAGGTTATCCTTCAGATAATATGGCCAGAATCTTAAATAACATTCCTAACCTTAAACTTTCATTCAAATGTAAAGAAAATATCAAATCTATTTTTTCTCACACCAAAGATTAAATTAAAAAAACATCTGAAAGTGGCATATATAAATAATTGTCCTGTGGACACTGCCCTGTGACCTATGTGGGTAGAACCATGCGTCCTTTGAAAACACGTATTAAAGAACATTTGTCCAAGATTGATAAATCCAGTTTTCGTAATCATGTACATGTTTCTAAACATAACTTCAGTCCCCAATGAGATAGTAGGATTCTACAATACAAAGTATACCCAATAACAATTATACTAAAATGTCCTTTGTCGTCTGTCACCAAAACAGTACGTGTATTTTTGTGCTCCTCTAAATTCAAGTTTTTGTGTGGAAATACTTAATAATCAAAGTTAAGTTTGGTATCAAAGTAAAGTACAAGTGATAACCTTTCATCTGATCAGAAAAACTTCGTAAAACAGTTTTATTTTAATGGTCTACATTGCATTAAACTGGTAATTAACGTAATTCTTTTTACCAATATAAAAACTAATTTCATTTTTATGGTGTGAACCAGGTCATTTCTGACTAGTTTTGTTTATGTTAATGAGTTCTGAACTCAAAAGGCAGTGGCGTATCAATTTTGAACTTGAATAAATTTTATTAAATAATCCAGTACCATGGGATCAACAGGAAAATGTGCTAAATGTAATTATGATTGTGTGTTTAAAGAAAGCAAAACGGAATTGTTTGGTTTTCCTTGTGACCTATGTAAAAGAATTTATTGCAAGAAGTGTTCCAACCTCTCCTCTTCTGAAATTTGTGTTATAGTGATGGTATCTAGAGTTATGCCTTTTTATTGCCCCCCATGTCGAGAAAATGTAATTGGGATTCCAGATCTTATAAAACGTATCAATGTATTAGAAGAGGCTGTTCAAGATCATAACTCCAACACTCAGGGAAAATTCATTTCTATTGAACAACGTATCATAAGAATTGAGGATACAATTAATAATTTAACTACTGCCGCAAATGAGTCTTCGAGCATTAGTTCTAACAGTAAGCATGTCAAGATAGATGCTACTAACTCCATCTGCCCATTGGAAAGTAACGTTGATGCATTTCTGGAAGAATTGGAAGAAAGAAAAAAGAAATCAATCTACCAAGCCTACAGTCCATGAGAAAGAAGCTGATGATCATAGCAGAGTTGTAGCTGCTCTAACTACCATTTGCAGTAGTGTGAATTTAAAACATGTTTTTCGTCTTGGCAAAAAAACTAATGTAGTCAATGCTAAGCCTAGGTTAATCAAAGTAGTATTAAACTCTGAAACAGAAGTGCTTAATATTTTGAAAAATAAAAATAAAGTTGATAAGACTGTGTTAGGTAATTTACAGATAAAATCTGACTTAACTAAACTTCAAAGTGATTATCTTTTGAAAGTAAGAACTGAGTTAACTAGTAGGGTTGCGAATGGTGAGACTAACTTAACCATTAGGTATATTAAGGGGGTACCCAAAATAATGGCAGCAAAAAACTAACAGCTTCCAATACAGTAAACCAACAGCTTTCTTATTGTAATAATGTAAATAGTATTTATCAGAGTATACCTGTTAATACGGATATTATATATGTAAATGCTCAAAGTATAATTGGTAATTATGATCAAATATGTCAAAGTTTACTTTGCTATAATCCTAAAGTGTTGCTACTTAGCTAAACTAGAACAACTTCTGATGTTGAAGACAAGGAAATTTACATTGAAAAATACAAATGCATTCGATGTGATTCAACTAGTCGCCATACTGGCGGAGTCTTAATATATATTCAAAGTAGTTATGAGTATTCTGTTGTGAAAACTTTTGTTCTGAACAAAAATTATTGGTGCAAGGTTGTTAAAATTAACTTTTTATCATCTATTTGGTTGGTGGGTTGTCTCTTATCATTCGCCTTCAAGTTCTGATGCTAAGTTCTTGGATGATTTTGAAAATATGTGTGATTGTATTATTGCTAGGAATTACAATTTTGTGTTAATCGGTGACTTTAATTTGAATTTTTTTGCTGATACTTTTTATGTTAGGAAGGTTAAAAACCTATTATCAAACTATGGTATAAGACAGGTAATAGACAAACCAACACGCATAACAAATACAAGTAAAACGTTAGTTGATTATGTACTTACAAATGAGGATCAAATCACATCCAACGTTCATGATTCTCCTAAAATTAGTGATCACTCAGTAATATCAGTAAATCTTAATAATACGAAATCCACATCTAATATGATTATTAAACAATATAGAAATTTAAATGAAAAAAATTATTTGAAAATAAAAACTAACTTAAATTACCATGGTTTGATAATGAGGTTTATAAAAAAATTAAAATTCGTGATGATGCATATAAGAATTTCAAATCATGTGGTCATGAAACACAAAAACAAGTTATGTGAAATAATTTCAAAAAACATAGAAATGATGTAGTTAGTACTTTAAAGTCCAAAAAATCTGCATACTATTATAATCAAATAGATAATTATAGATCAAATCCTAAAAAAATGTGGAAGACACTAAAAAAATTGGTCAATACAAATACAAAAGATACACCTAAATGTGTTCAATTTCGATGTAACATCACTGGTGAAATAGCCGTTAAAAGAGACAGTATGGACATATCTATGGGTTTTAATGAATATTTTATTGAGAGTATTTCTAGTATTGTAAGTCGTACAGATTTTTTTAATGATTGGATAAATGTAAATTGTAATCTTTATTTGCCATTTGACAATTTTGTACAATTAACTTTGAAAGAGTTAGGTTCATTTATGAATGTGTTGGATAATAAATATTCTAACTATGAAATTTTAAATGGTAGAACGTTAAAGGAAATTTATGAGACAATTGGTCACATCATACTGAACTTAATTAATACATCACTGGATGCTGGTAAGGTGCCAAATCAGCTTAAAACTAGTACAATTATTCCTATCCAAAAGATCAGTAATACAAATAAGGCTGAGGAATTTAGACCTATTAATACATTACCGACAATTGAGAAACTCCTGGAGCTAGTTGTTTATGAGCAATTAATGGAACATGTAAAAAGGAATTCAATTTTAATAGAAAATCAATCTGGGTTTAGAAAGAACCATTCTTGTGAAACTGCATTACAACTAACAATCTGCAAGCTAAAGAATGATATAAAAGATGGTAAATATACTATTGGAATTTTTTTGGATCTGAAAAGAGCTTTTGAAACCATTGATAGAAACATTTTATTAGCTAAAATTGAACAATATGGAGTTTCCGGTAAGGTTTTAAGTTGGTTTGAAGATTATCTAAGCAATCGCAGGCAAAAAGTATGTTTTAATAATACAGTATCGACCGAGAAAGACATTTTGGTAGGGGTACCTCAAGGTAGTGTCCTTGGACCACTCCTCTTCATACTGTATATAAATGATATAGATTTGTTTTTGGATTGTGAATTTATCAATCTTTTTGCTGATGATACTTTGATAGCATGTAGTGATGTTAAGTTAGAGAATGCTGTAGAGAAGATGAACAGAACACTTGATCGAGTTAATAAATACCTCAACATGAATAAATTAAAACTAAATATTGATAAAACCAAAGCTGTTATTTTTACTACTAAATATAAGTATAGTTTAATAAATTTAAATCTGATTAATTTACACATTAACAATGAAGAGATCAAAGTTGTAAAAACGGCAAAATATTTAGGTTTTCAGCTTGATAACGTGCTGTCATTTGATGGACATTTTGAGTATATAAGTAAAAAAATTTCAAAAAAATTGTATTTTTTCACCAGAATAGCTCAAAATCTCTCGACTGAGACTAAAGTAACTGTATATAATACAATAATACAGCCACACTTTGATTACTGTGCATCGATTGTATATTTATTCAGTCTTAATAAAATTAGTCAGTTACAAAAACTTCAAAATAGAGGGATGCGCATCATATTAAGAACTAGTAGAATAACGCCAATATTGATTATGTTAAAATCACTTGAATGGTTGTCAGTTCGTCAACGTTTGCATTACCTAACCATGGTTTTTGTGTATAAAATATTGAACTCGTTGGCTCCATCTTACTTTCAAAAATATGTTTCTATTCAGAGAGATGTACATGATTATAATACAAGGGGTATTAAAAATAGCTTTATGATGAATTCTTTAATTTGCAAAGGGTTTAAAGAATATAATGAACTACCTCTCGATTTAAGAACTTGTAGAAACATTAATACATTCAAGTACAGTTTAAAAAAATATATTATAGAGAATAAGATGTGTTGAATGTATTTGTGTTGCCTTATATGTATACTTATTGTGCTTACATTAATCGCATTAATATTGTATTCAAATGTTTGTGGCTTTCGATATTGACATTTTAATTAGTTTTAGTTTTTTACTTTTTAAATTATGTTATGGACTATATCAATACTTGTATTGTTTTGACTATATGTACTTTAGCATGTTTATATTAGGTTATCCTATTTCAAATAAAGTATTATTATATTATAAAATGAATTTATTAGAAGGGAATTGAAGAATTTAGGGAGTTTAATTTAACACAAGGATCAGTTTGTGGACCTATGTTCTGGGATGTAATGCTAGAGGAACTAGAGGAGATGATTTGTTGTTGATCATAGATGCAAACTCAAGAAGAGAATTAGAAAATAAATCAAATGAAGTATTAATAAGAGTAAATGATTGGATGAATAAAGTAAAATTAACAATATCAGATTCAAAAACAACATATAGTTTAATAAAAGGAAATTTAGAAAGAGATCCAATTATAAAAATTAGAGGGAAAACAATAAAAAGAAAAATGGAAACAAGATATTTAGGTATTATAATAGACGAACAAAAATTATTTACAAAACACATGAATTGTGTCTGTGAAAAGGCAACAAAGATCATGCATAGCATTGCTAGTCTAGCACAGAAGGAATATAGAATTTCGTTCCGACAGATGAGAATATACCTAAGTACAATACTTGCATCAATTGTAGGGTACGGTTCAAGTGTATGGGCACATAGATTAATAAATAAAAAAAACGCAGAAAAATTAAATAGAGCTCAGAGAGGATTTCTTGTAAGAATGACGGGAGCATTTGGAACAACTGCAACACAGGCACTCACAGTTTTAACTGGAGTAATGCCAATGCATTTAGAAACACAAAAAAGAGCATGTAATTATTGGCTAAAAAACGAAAAACATGAAAAAATAATACAAATAATAGGATTAGATATAAGAAATAAAAGAGAATTAAAAGAAATAATAAATAGAAAAAGACAAAATGAATGGGAAAATTCAACAAAATCTAGACGTTTATACAATTTTATACCATTATTAGAAAACATTCCAAATTATTTTAATCCAAAACAAGGTTTAATACACTTTTTAACAGGACATGGACCGTACCCAACATATTTGGAAAGATTTAACTTAAAAGATGATGCATATTGTGAATGTGGAGAACTAGGTACACCAGAACATATAGTGTTACATTGTGAAAATACTATAGAAAATGAAGAACACAGAGAAATGAGAAGAAGATTAGAAAGAATTGAAATAAGAGATATATTACAAAATGAAGAATATTTTGAAATATTAAACAATCTCGCACAAATAATATCTAAAAAACAACAAGAAATCTATAATAATAGAAGAAGACAACCAATAATCCAACCCTGATGAAGTTGAGTAAGATAAAGTTAAAATAAATAAAATAAAATATAAATTCAAAAATAGATATTTACAATTATAATAATAATAATTCAATATAAAATAAATAAATAAAAATAATAATTCAATACATAATTCATAAAAATAAAAAAAAAATAAAAAAAAAAAAAAAAACTACCAACTCTCTTCTGAAAATAGAGGGACTGTCTTTATAACTTAGAAGGGAGTTGATAGTACCAAAAATATTTTAAATTGTTTATTTAAATTTGTTTGTTATACGTAATTAAGAGATTATGGCAAATTGTTATTGTAAAAATAGATTTAATAGTTGAGTAAAAAATGTAAAAATATAAAAAAAAAATATCTGTAATCCCATCAGGAAAAAACGACCTGGATTAGTCACTAGAGGCCAGGTCATATGTATAAATAATAAATAAAAAAAAAAAAAAAAAAAAATATATGTACTTTAGCATGTTTATATTAGGTTATCCTATTTCAAATAAAGTATTATTATATTATAAAATGAATTTATTAGAAGGGAATTGAAGAATTTAGGGAGTTGAAAAGAAATCCCCAAAACTGTGTTAACACCCAGGTCCAGTTAAATTGTAAATTTGATCCAATCTTTAAGAAGTTTCTTTAATAATTCTTAGTATTCAGCATGCCCAACAATTGCTAAAGTTTTTTGAACATTACTTTTTATATTCTTGAATTTTCTTTCATTGACTACAAATAAGTAAATATTTTAGATTTGGTTTAATTTAATAATAATATTGTTTTTAAAAGAAACAGTTTCCGAACTCTGAACTAGTCAAATGGGACTTCTCCTTTGTTTGTTTTCATCTATCTCACTTCTATATTTAGTCAAGCATTAACGGTTTTGTCTTTAAAAATACTTTGATAATTTTGATAATGTATATACATTTTAACTTTTCACTTTAACACTAACAATTGTAATTTAAAAAAAATTTGCTTCAAGAATTTTATATTAACTTCACTTGACTTCATTTCGCTGGTACCTATGATTAATGTGATTCCTAATACATTTCCAGTGAAAACTCTTTGATCAGTGTGGCGATACAATTTATTTTTATATGCGTGTCCGCGAAGATTATAACTCCCAAAATATTTATAACGAAAAGATTTAATTCATAATAGATGCCGACGAAAACAATTATTTCTTTTTCTGTTTCTGTTTCTGCCGACGAAAACAATTATTTCTGAGAACTTTTTAGTAATTATATTTTTCGTGGATCCACAAACAGAAATTATGTTTTTTGCTGATACTCCTCAAAAAATAAATTTTTTCGCTAACACTTTATTAGGGATTATAATTTTCACAATCATATAATCGAAAATAATATTTTTCGCGGCGTTCATTGAAAGTTCTACTCTTAACGGCATTTTTCGGAAATATACTTTTTGTAGGCGGCGGCGATTTAATCTACATATTATGACAACTTAGTCACTTTCAAATTTTTGGATTATTATTTTATAATATAGAGGTCGCTTCGGACTCTGTTTCCGTTTAGCTTCCTTCTTCATCATTTCAAAATTGTCAGTAACCACAGCACACCCCCACAGTGGTCAGTAACAGCTGTTCAATGTAAAATGGTAGCCATATTGTGTAGTACTCACATCAACGTGACATTTTATATATATTTTAAGGGTTTTTTACCCATGACCAGAGGCTTAGCCCTGAGTAAATTTTAAATGTAAATTGTAATGTGTTAGTCAACAATTACTCTTCTTTTGAGGTATTTATACTCTATAAGACATAATTTTATGAATAAGTCACTTAACTTAGTCTTTTTATAGGAAAGCTCTGATAATGAAATTTTGATATGCTGAAAGTACTTAGCTGATTTTTAATAAGGGTTTTTTGAAAACATACACCTGTTGCCGTTTTGATTTATATAGAAGTGTGTACAAGTCATACAGTATTTTTCTATACTAAATATAAATGTTCAAAAGACCAAATATATGTGTTGCACTAGGTCAAACAACCCGACACCTACAAGAATAATAATTGACGACCTAGAACTGCAAGGTGTCAACACCTTCATATACTTAGGCTAGCTGCTAACTAAAGATAATAATGTCAGTGAAGAAATTAAAAGAAGAATAGTGCTTGCCAATAAGTGTTACTATGGCTAAGAAAACAGATGGCCTCAAAAATGCCTATAAAAATTAAATTGACTGTCTACAAAACACTAATAAGCAGTGGCGGCTGGTGACTCAAAAATTTGGTAGTTCTGCAGTATTTTTTGGTTTTTTTTTTAATTCAATATCTTTTAATCGTTGTATTTTACAACGAGGCTTTTAGTTTGATATTTTACACCATATATTTATTCATTATATATCTATTAAAAAATAATAAAGAACTTACCGATTTTCTTCTTTTCAAATTGAAGATAAATCCAATTATATCAAAAATAGCAATGGTACATTATGGCACACTAGTAATTGTTTTATAGTTTATGTTTTTAGTAGAATTTTATCGATAAATACGCGAAACTAAGGAATGCAAACGAAAAAACACTACAAACAAAATCGCCACAACAATAATTGCATTATAGGGTCTTACGAACTAACTACACACAGAGCCAAATATATTATTTTTTTTTTATAAATAAGCTCGATTCGTCGATTTTTTTTTAAAGCAAACTTGTCTATAACTTTTTCATTAAAGTTTGGTATTTCTTTTATAAGTGTTTTTTCTACTGACAACATAGTTAATGCTACAAGTCGGTCTTCAGTCATGGAATTTCTCAAGAATGTTTTAATCCGTTTTAAACTCGAAAAGCACCTTTCAGCTTCTGCCGTACTCATGGGCACTGTAATTAGAATTTGAAGCAGTTTTACAGTTTCTTGAAAAGGCTCTGTTAAATTATTTTCAATTAAAAATTTTAAAAAAGGTATTGCTCCATTAATGTCTCTACAGTCTCTTCTAAAATAAATAACAGATAATTCAGTCTTCAAGCGCTCCCTATCTAAATTTGGATATGACGCGCAAGTCAGGCTTAAATTATCATCTGGGAAATTAGCACAATAATTATCAAATTGCTCAGGATAAAGCAATGAAGTTGCAAGTAGGTGATTTTTAAAAGCAAATCTATCATTTGCACAATTTATGATTATATCACAAACTTCGATAGATGCTCTCCGATGATCTACTGGACTGTTATCCTTCCGTAACCTTTTAGTTGGTAATGGTTCAACGCATAAACTAGAACCTTGGTCAATGGTATCATCTATTGAATTTCTAACTGAATTCATGTATCTTTCGAAATCTGTCACCTTTTTATTGATTTCCAAAGGATCCGTTTTAGTCTTTTGAAGGGCATTATACAAAACGTCTACTTGTGGCATTATGCGATGGAAAAATGTTAACCAAAAAACAAAATTTTGATCCACTAGTATTCTTCGAATGGAAGACGCTGAACTACAGACAGCTGCCTTATCAAACGATTCTTCTATTTCTTCCATACATTCGATAAAAGAAGATCGATGTTCAAACACAACATTAACAGTTCGAATATTGAAGTTCCAGCGAGTTGGAGCGCCATGAGGAATTTTCTTTTGGACGATTTTATCTAAAACTGCCACTCGTTGTGGCGAATTTTTAAAAAAGGTAGGGATTTCATTTAAATTTCCAAAAAAAAAGTCTAACTTGAGAGTTTTCGGAACAAGCCTTAGACATTATTAAATTTAATTGATGCGCGTAACAGTGTACAAAATGAGCAAATGGATATTTTTCTTTGATTCTGGCTTGAACTCCTGCGTGCTGTCCACACATGACCGCTGCCCCATCATAACTCTGAGCAATTAGTTTATTATTTGAGTTTTCCAGGATAGGATCCAAAACACTGAAAATGTTTTTGCTTAAAGTATCTGCATTTAATTTTGAAGGTACCAAATATGTCCAAAATCGTTCTACCGGTGCTCCATTTCGACAATATCTAAATACTACAACCATTTGTGATTTTGCTGAAATGTCTGTAGTCTCGTCGGCCATGACAGCTAGATATGGAGATTCCCGAATTTCCTCCAAAATTTTATCCTGGCATAATTCCAACATGCAGTCCAAAATATCATTTTGAATTTCTTTAGAAATGCCCTTAAAAACCGTCGATTCTTCCAAGTGTTGTGCTAAAGTTCTATCCAATTCAGCAGTAAAATTTATGAGGCCGCGAAAAATTCCAGGATTGTCGGATGTTTGTGTCTCGTCGTGTCCCCGAAGCGCCAATTCGAAAACACTACAAAATTGTATGCAGTCTATAATTTTTGAGAGAACATACCTATTTTTTGTTACAGCTTCATTGAATATTTGAATATTTATCCAGTATGCAGAATCTAACTGTTCTTTAATATTCACGGAGCCTAATAAAGCATATTCCATTTGATTGTGCAAATGATGCTTAGAAGTTTCGTGCTTTTTTATTTTATCACTTAAATGTACTTAGTCTGTTACACCAACTTCCGTCCGTGACTTATCACCTACAAAGAGTACACAAGGAAAACAGAAAAGAGCGTTTTTTCTGTTGCAGCCACATATCCAACTATTTCTCGTATAAATATCGTAATTAAATTGTCGTTTGTAATTTTTCCCTCGGCTTGATCCTTCTTTTTCGATTTTAATATCCGGCAAAGGACGTCCTTTGCATTTTAATTCTAGTTTTTCGTCATAAGAATATTTAAAGAATCTCTTAACATTAATCAAATTATAAATAACATCCATCCTGAACAGCACTTTTATTCTCATATACTTAATATAAATACCGAATTACGTGCAGGACAACTTATTTTAACAGTCGTCGCGTCGCGATCACCGATTATTTAAAATTACAATAAACGTAGGTTTCTACACACTAGTTCGAACTGCGACAAATGCAGCTAAAATATTGCTTTCAGTCGTCGCCTGAAAAGTGTAGGCGAGGGTTGAGCGGGTGTTATCGGGGATATCTTTAACAGTTCACAGCTCGGAGTAGCACCGGTCCGGTCAAATAAGTGGGACTTGCTATCGCCATGAGATGCGACGGACGACAGATTAAAATAAAGGCGGCCATGCACGAAAACCATCTAAATGAATTTAGATTTTATAAGTAGTGATATTTTTTATTTAATTTTCAAAGTAATTTTGTTTGGATTATTTTGGTGGTTCTGCAGCTCCGCAGCACTTATATACCAACCGCCACTGCTAATAAGACCAGTGCTCACGTATGGTTCAAAAACTTGATCAATTACACAGAATGACCAAGAACTGCTCAAACGTTTTGAGCGAAAAATCCTAGGATGAATATATGGAGGCATAAAAGAACAAGGTTTGTGGAGCAGGCGTTGCTCAAAGTCTATACAACATTGAGTTGTACGGAAGTTTTGGAGAACCTGACGTTGTAAAATTCATTAAGGTAGCATGCCTTAGATGGATAGGTCATGTAATCAGGAGAGAGGAACATGCCATAGCCAGAAAAGTTTTTTGACCGAAGAGGGCCGATAGGACAACGAGCAAGAGGAAGACTGAGACTTAGGTACCAAGACAACTTAGAAAATGATTTAAAAGGTATTGGAATTAGAGCATGGAGAAGAGTTTCCAGAGACAGGGAAGATTGTTCTGAAGAAGGAGTTTGGCTCATAAGAGCTGTAACGCCACTGATGATGATGAAACCCAAGAGACTCTATTCTCAAAAAAATAATATTTAAAAATAAAAATCTAAAGATCCACAAGGAAAATGGTTTTCCTATAGCTGGTTGTATACCATATATTACTAAAAACAAGTAAAATGCTTTTAGCCCAATAAATGACCATTTTGGAGTGTAATTTCCAGGGGCAACTCCGAATTGCATGAAAATTTGGATTTAGGTTCTACTTACCCTCCACTTCAAAGTTGAATTTGTGCCGTTGGTTGCTTTTACTTGGGGGGTGACATTTGCCCCTTCTCGGGGGGTGAAAAACGCGTGTTTAAAGTAAGGCCGGAAATGGATAAATTGACTTATTTTAAGCACCTTTTGCTCTATAAAGTTTTTTACGTAAGTCAATACTTTTCGAGTTATTCGCGATTTAAAATGTTGATTTTTCGACAACAAAACTACGCTTTCAGACTGTTTTTCCCAAATAACTCAAAAAGTCAATATTTTATCGAAAAAAATAATTTTAGCAAAAGTGTAGCCTATAAAAAAATTTAAAAAACGGTGTACCAGTGAAGTCTACAAATTGAGTAGACTTGAGTAGTTCTTATTCGTCTAATTCCAAATCAAAAAAATCAACGCGAAATCACTGAAGAAAGAAGTGTTTTTCGGGAAAACGTTATTAACTTTTTTAAAGTATCGAAAAAAAGCTTATTATTTGTTTTTTACAAAAGTTTACAGCATCAAAAATAAACGAGTTACACTGAAAAAAATGTTGACCCTTTTTTTGGTAAAAAAAAAATCGTGAAAACCTCCCTCTATTTAGCACCCTAAATGAAATTAATCGTTTGGCTTTACCATCTATTTTAACTGTATTTGTATTGTTTATATGATCTGTAAGTTTGATTGGTTTGAAGTGCTTATTTTTAAAAACATTTGGTTTTATAGTAAAAAAAAATTTCTAAAAATTTTTGAAAAATTTAATTTTTTCAAAATAACTTAAAAAGTATTAGTGATAAGAAAAATCTGAAAGAGTAAAAAAATGTAGGTTTTGCTATTATAAATATGCTAGTGTCATTTTGTTTCTCCGTAAGGCAAAAATTGGTTAATATATGGCTGTTCAAAATTTGCACACTCGTGATTAGTGACCAATTCAAGCTTTCTCAATTATAACCCTTTCAAAATTTGATTGATAGACTTTTGATACACCATTTTTTTGGGTTTTTATAAGCTATACTTTTGCTAAGGATACCTTTTTCGATAAAATATTTACTTTTTGAGTTATTTGCGAAAAACCGTCTGAAAACGTAGTTTTTTTGTCGAAAAATCAACATTTTCAATGGCAAATAACTCGAAAAGTATTGACTGAAGGAAAAAACTCTATAGAACAAAAGTTGCTTAAAATCAGCCAATTTATCCATTTCCGGTCTTATCTTGAAAATATGTTTTTTCACCCCCGAGAAGGGGTGACTGTCACCCCCCAAGTAAAAGCAACCAACGGCACAATTTCAACTTTGATGTGGAGGGTAAGTAGAACCTAAATCCAAATTTTCATGCAATTCGGAGTTGCCCCTGAAAATTACACGGTATCACCGAATTTCCCGTTCATTTACTGGGCTATTTATAAAAGGTATATTTATTAAAATTGCCTAAAAACATCACAAGCAGAACTAGTTTTCAATCTGATAACAGATCATCATCAGTGCTAACAAGATACTGACATGCTAACCACCAAAATGAAAATATTAGGGTAAAAACGGTTTAAACTTAATTAGTCATGGAAACATTGACTATAATTATTAAATCAAACATGGATGCACAAAATATCACATGTATTATGCCCAGGGTACCATCTGACCCCAAATTGAGTTGTTCACATGTTGAGCAATTGTTGGCAACAAGAAGATCTATTAACAACATAAGATATGCAGATGACAACATGATTATGGCAAGCTCTGCTGAACAACTCCAATTACAGTGAAACCCCGATAAGTCGGCCTCAGATAACCTGGAAGTCCCGCTAACCCGGACCGATTTTCATCAGACAAATCAAACGTTTTTTCATTTTTTTTTGCCAAAAAATAAACAATACTCTATCTATACTACAACTGAGGAGGTTTAAAGCAAAACCAAATAAATCCACTAAAACCGATTTTTGGAAAAATAGGATTTTTCTGGGACACAAAAAGTAATTATATTTTTGTTTACCTTGTTCGCAAATACTATTAGAGAAGTCATAATAAAACTTTTCCTACAATATAAATTTAAAAAGTGATATTTAGTACAAAAGAAAATTTAAACAAAAGTGGATTTATTTGGTTTTGCTTGAAATTACTGGATTTATTTCATTTTGCTCACAATTTTATTAGCAAGAATTAACAAAAGTACTATTTTTATTACTAATACATTTGCATTAGAGCGCATACTGAACTTACCTCCTCTTGAGGTACGCAGAAAACAAAGAGACTTAATAAAGGACATCGCACACATCTTATGGAAAATATAATGTCACTCAAATTCAATAAAATTTATACGAATAGATTCGTTTTAAATTAACGGTCAATTCTTATCATTGCGCCAACTCTTAATTATGATTAATTACGGCGCAAATTGCAATTAGCTAACTCATTAAATAACCTCGAAATTTTTAATATATCAGTTTCCCTCTTCAAAAACCATATTTCTTCCCTAACTTTTTAACTTTTTAATATTTTCGGTCAGAGCTTTTGTATTGTGGTTGGTGTTACATGACATGTATGTATTAGATAACTCAAAACCGTTATACCTTGGAACATTTCTGAATTGATTTAGGTGATATCTTTTGTTTGTAATTGTACTGACCTATATGTTATCTTATTCTTTTTTTTTTCGTTTTCTTTTTTGTAACTGTACTACTCATAGAATTATTTTCTCTCAAACCACTTTGCTATGTTATATTATGATAATTTATGTTATATAATTGTATAATTGTGTTATATAATTTAGAACACTGTAACATTTATATCTGAATAGGGCTTGCCCGTGAATAAATAAATAAATAAATAAATAAATAAAGTTTATCGAAATCACATTTTTAGAGTCCATAAACGTGTCAGTTATAATCACTATTGCTCTGGGTGCTATTCAAAACAGCTTAAACCCCGCTGGGCCTAAGCAGATTAGTGAAACTATTATAATAAGATATTTAATAGCCCGACAAGATTTATGAAGTTACCGATAATCTGGGTATTTTAAAATATTTTTTTATCTAACTTATGTACCTAACCATTTGATTTCAGATTGATTTATATCAATTTCTGCTCTTATTATTGAAAATTACGAGTTGGCGCAATGATAACAATTGACCGTTAATTTGAAACGAATCTATTCATATAAATTTTATTGAATTTGAGTGACATTATATTTTCCATAAGATGTGTGCGATGTCCTTTATTTAAAATTATCAACGGGCTGTGTAACTGCCCCGAGCTTCTCTCCAAAATATCTCTATTTCTCCCCAGTCGTTCGACTAGGCAGGTGCAAACCGTTTATGTATCTTTTCATAGATTCAATTATTCTTACAACCCATTTATTCCTAAAACTCTTCGATTAGCTAACTCATTAAATAACCTCGAAATTTTTAATATATCAGTTTCCCGCTTTAAAAATCATATTTCTTCCCTAACTTTTTAACTTTTTAATACTTTCGGCCACAGCTTTTGTATTGTGATTGGTGTTACATGACCTGTATGTATTAAATAACTCAAAACCATTATACCTTGGAACATTTCTGAATTGATTTATGTGTTATCTTTTGTTTGTAATTGTACTGACCTATAATGTAATCTTATTCTTTTTTTCTTTTTTGTAACTGTACTACTCATAGAATTATTTGTTCTGAAGCTATTTCCTTGTGGCATTTTTATCAGTAGTATTTTGTATTTTGACGACACCCGATTTGGGCGCTGACACGTTAATAAAATTATTTTTTTCAATTTAATTGTGGCTTATTTCCCATAATAGTTATTTATGATATGTGTTAAAAGTACACGTTTAAGGCACGCATGTGAAAGTTTGCAGAATGAGCAATAGCGAGTTCTGCAATTCACGTGAGTGCCTTAAAAATGTACTTTTTAACACGCATATCATACAATATTTTTTCTACAAACGTAATTACAGGACAATATCTACAAAAACTTTTACTTGAACTTGACTGACATTCCATTTTCATTTTTTTGACATTACATCAAAATTGCCTATACGGTCAATACGAACTGCAGTGCCTTAAAAAAATATTTTAAAGCACTAGTGCCTTAAAGTAGCATTTTTAACGCTCGCATGGAGTGCTAAAACTTGCATTTTTAACACGGTTGTAGAAAAAAATATTTAATCATAGAATTATTTTTTCTCAAACCACTTTGTTATGTTATATTATGATAATTTAGAACACTGTAACATTTATATCTGAATAGGGCTTGCCCATGAATAAATAAATAAAAAAAAATACATAAATTAAAAGCATATTATGGCGTTTAGTAGACTAACAGCACATCCAATAATAGTGCATTTAAAAATGAAGTGCAAATTCTTCTTCTAAACAGTCACACTCATTTCTTAGCCCTTCTTCTTCCTGAGGTACTTCCTTAGTATGTTCAGCTTTATTATTTTCACATAAAAAATTCGTGTACCACAAAAAAGTTTCGTCACTTTTCCACTCCTTTACAAATTGTTTTTCCATAAGTTGTTGAACACTTTTTGGTGGAATGGCAATTCGCAGGTTGACTTCGGATAGCAAAAAATTGTTCCAAAGACTTTCCCTTTTTGTAAATTCCGCGCCTAAGTTCAGATCGGGCTTCAAATTGATAATGCTGAAAGCATGAAATTAAAATTTTAATTTCTTTAGTTTTTTGAATCTGTGTCTTTTCCAAACAGATTCTTTTTAAGTTTGATATTCCAACAATCTTGTTAAGGTAATTTTGCAGAGGCGTATCAATCAACGACAAAATATCTGACCACCCATATTACATCGTCATATCTCTAATAGCTCCCTAGTACCATCTATTGGTCAAATGAAATATTTGCATAAGAAGATAAAGTAAAAAATTCGTATTTTTGGATTTATTTGGTTTTTAACAAAAAAGGATTTATTCGTTTTTGCACATATATATTTTTATATACATATGGTGTAATTTAACAAAATGAACCAATATTGGCCACTAACGAAATTATTGTAAAAAGTGGATTTATTCGGTTTTGCTTGAAACCTCAACTGTACTTAATTTAGATGTACCTACTGTGCATATGTATTTCATGTTTTTGCAATTATAATGGAGTTTATCTGTAAGTATGTAAGCATATTCTCTCGCTAACCTGGATTTTTGATAACCCGGATCGGCCACGGTCCTGATTAATCCGACTTATCGAGGTTCCACTGTACTACTAAAAAAACAAACAGTTTCTGTGAAGAATATGGACTAAAAATGAATATAAAAAAGACCAAATATGTGATAATAACTAAGAAAACAAGAATACATTTGTGAAATGTACCAATAAAAAGGGTTGATAAATACAAATACATAGGATTCTGGATTTCAGAGAAAAATGATCAAACAACAGAAATAGGGACCAGGGCAGAAATAGCAATAAATGCGTTTGTAAAAATGAAAACAATTCTCTGCAACAAAGAACTCAGATTAGGACTGAGAGTAAGAGCTTCGAAATGCTAGGTGTTCTCGACACTGCAATATGGACTTGAGCTGGATATTGAAGCAAGAACACATAAATAGGCTATTGTCATTTGACATTTGGTGTTGCAGAAGGATGCTTAGAATAGCATGGACACAGAAGAAAATGAACATGTTAGTATTGCGAGAAATGGGCAAAGAATGGGAAATAATAAATACAATAAAAATAAGAAAGTTACAATATCTGGGACACGTAATGAGGGGACAGCGATATGAACTGCTAAGACTACAGGGAAAGATAAGAGGCAGAAGGAGTATAGGAAGAAGGAGAGGGTCATGGTTGAAAAATTTAAGGAACTGGTTTAAATGCAGTTCTATGCAACTCTTCAGAGCAGCGGTAGATAAAGTAAAGGTAATGATGATGATATCCAACCTCTGATTAGAAGAAAGAACTACTAAGTATTTTGTTACTAACCTATTTCAGTTTTTTGGTTTTCTTCAAATGAGATAAGCTTATTTCCATATTGTTCTATTTCTGCATTTATGGGAGATTTCTTCAAGCCTAAAGAATCATCTGTGCAATGAGTACTTTGCCTATTGGACTCCTCCTCCTCCTGAATTTCACATTTAAAGGCATCCAAAACAGCATAGTTATACTCTATTTCTTCTATTTTACACGTTTCCTCGCTAATTTCCTGTTTTACTTCCATTTCCATTTGACTACACTTTATTTTATGTATTCAAATAGTAATTTTACATCTTGCAAGTGCAACACAGCAAGAGCAAACGCAAACTTGAAACTTGTACCCCCTCATCTATGAAACTTGTGATATTTGCAATTTGTTTGGTTATGTTCGTAATGTTAAAATGACATATGTTAAAATAAAAATGTCAAAATGACATCTAGCCTTTTACTTATATAGGCATACAGTATATGTGCAATTTTGTTTCATGTGCATACTTTTTACAAGGGCGCCGCCAAAAATAGCGACAACTCTACACTCTACCCTCTTTAAAATTGAATTCTTCTCGCGGAAGTGTCCGAGAAGTTAGCCACATAAGATTTTCATAGAACGTTGAATTTTGAATTGAAGTTTGACAGTGTTGCCATGTGATTATAATGTATATGTATAATGTTGCACGCTTCAAATATACAGAGAAAGCTTTGAAAACTATCGTTTTTACATTATTTTATGGATTTTGCTATTTTTTAATGTATGTAAAATACGAGCGAATAAATATTTGTTATTTGTTTCGATATTAATTGCAGTGAATTATTAGAAATTGTTTTGTGGCAATTGCCCTGATAGGTTACTGAGTAGATTTGGCAATAGGGCTTTTCATTCACAGTCATTTGTTTCGGGAGAGAGGTTCGTTCCAAGACGACACATTTGTACGATCCCTTGAACCACCACGAAATCAATTGGACTGTTTTAATGCGCAGAATCGCACTTGAACGGTTTCCTTCACAGATCACTTAACTCTCGTTAGATGTTTCACGCAGGTATCTCAAGGCATAGCCACCTTTACTTAACAAGCCATGAAGAGAAAAAGGCAACATCGCAATTGATGACGTGCGTAGTCCGACTTTCGGACTACCGCTTTTGAAAACACAATTTTAAAGTAGAAATTCTGGTAAAATTTATAGTATTTTTTGAGTCGAACAAGAAAATATTATTAATTAGAAGTTTGTACAAAATAAAATTAAAAGTACTTCCTTGTAAGTAACGTTTATTATACAAAAAAAAAAAAACCAATAACAAGAATATACATGGTATTAATTTTTTTCGAATCCTAAGAAAACTAATGAGTATTTTTCAAAAATTTAAACGCTGAGTGAAAGATTACGTTAGGACCGAGGGCCGAAAGTCCCTGAAAACTTCTATGTTTATTTTAATAAGTTACAGGGGCGAAAAATTAAGAAAATTTAGTGTGATTTTTAGTTTCAAATATGTCATTCAAAAACAACTTTTCATTCATTCTAAGGGACTTTCGGCCCTCGGTAATAAAGTAATCTTTCATTCAGCGTTTAAATTTTTCAAAAATACTTATTAGTTTTCTCAGGATTCGAAAAAAATGATTGCATTTAAAATACACTGAAAATTTTGACAGACGTCAAACTTTTGCATTTTGTTCCTTTCCCTTTAAGGCCCCGTCTCACCATCAAATAATTGACAGTTAATTTGATCAAACTTGACAGTCAAACTTGACTAGTGACACAAACTATACATACTAACTGTCACTTTGTGTCACTAACTGTCAAGTTTGATCAAACTAACTGTCAATTATTTGATGGTGAGACGGGGCCTTTAAAGTTTTTCGTACTTATTTAGAAACACCCTGAATTGATAAAGAACAAAAATCCAGTTGTTAAAGTAGCTAACTTTTTTTATTATCCAACATAAGCGAATTAATCAAAACAAAACAGAATGTTATTAAGAAAACCAGAGTCTATAGTTGGGTTTTAATATATTATTATTATACAAAAAAAAACCAATAACAAGAATATATTTAAAATACTTTATTTTAAATAAATAATATCTTATTTTAAATTATATACAAATATCGCTAGAAATAACTATAACAACAATTTCTCACATGGTTTGATGTGAAGTGTTGGGGTTTAGAGTCGATAACTTTCTTTTTTTGTTATTCCCCTTAGCATTACTTTTCTTTTTATACTTTTTTGAAAATTCATCACTTTGATGGCTGCTATTTTTGTTTTTTGTATAATTATTTAAAACAATATTACACATAATTTTTATAATAGCAGAATAAACTTTGAAGGCATTTTCCCCACATTCACACTCAAATTCAAAATTTAAATGAAAGCCTTCATGTTGTAAACTTTTCATTACCAAACATGATAACAGCTTCAGGTGACAGTTGTGCTGCAAAAATAATTTTTCAAGATTGGGACTATTTATAGTCCCAATTTCAGGCTATAACATATTAAAAAAATCACTTGAATCGGCCAACAGGTTTAGTAAATATAAGACATCAAAAATGACAACTTCTATATGCACGTAAGTTTATATAAAAATATATTATATTGAACTAAAATCATCTTAATACATACCTTTTAATAATCTTTATAATTTGGAGCACGAAATATTGTAAAATGTTTGAGTTTTTCTGTAAATACAGTGAATATTATTTAAAAACATTTAAAAATAAATGAGAACTGTCAGAATTAACCGGTCTACGCTTAGATGTTGCCAAGTTTCAACTTCATGGCTTGTAAAGTAAAGGTGGCTATGCTCAAGGTCATACTAAACTAAATGTCATTTTTAGTAATGATACGTTTTTTGAGATGTCGCCATGCACCTGGAGTGAAGATTTCTTCTATATCACTGAGTCTGAGTGTCATTATAATTTGTCAATTGTCATCATTGTCAGTGTCAGTATGCCTTTATCTTTTACGAAACCTTGGCCCTGATTCTAAATCAAATTTCGACACTAAACAAGTCGCTTTCAATATGGCGATGGCGACTGTCGAAATTATTTGACACGGAGATGAATGAATGGCCAAAAGCGAGGTTAGGTTTAGTTTAGATGTGTTTTGTTTATTTCTTGCAAGGAAAACTAAATCAAAAGGTATTATAATATAGCTGGGTTTAATTGAAATTTGCTTGTTTTGAGGAATTAGATAGAATAGTATTAAATTAGAAATATAATAATTGAGAATGTCCACAACATGAATCATCAACTCAATGAAAGATGTGAGGTAATAATCTGGGAAAATTAGTAAAAAACAAGGAAAATTAATTACCAGCTATTTTATTGCTGGACATGCTGAAATAAAATCTTCAAGATTTCCTATATTAGTAATATAGCTGTGCAAAGTCCACAGAAAGTGTGCTATTTTGTTTATAAACAAATTAGCGCTCCGAAATCTTTTTTTTTATTATTGCTCTAAAACTCCGAAAATTTTAACTTTAAACCAAAACACTCACATAAAAATTGACAGTAATTTAATTCTGCACATTAATAATTTATTCCAATTTCCTTCGACGGAAATTTTCTTCGGAAAATTCGGGTTTTCCAAACAAAATCTTTAATTTTCAACTAAAATTTGAGGGAAGTAATTATTTATCAATAATTAAATAATTTGGTGACAGTGACATAAATCTTTTTTGTTATGAGTGTCTTGAAGATATGAAAATTTGTATGTACAAAGAAGACCGGAATTAAAAGGTATCTAATGGTTCAAAGATTAAAATCCTGTTGTTTATAACTCTGTCGCAAATGCCGGTCAAATTTGACCGGTTATACCTGGAATCACTCCTCGCAATTCAATTTGTTTTTCTTCGAAAAGGACACAGAAGCCGTGCTCTTTTCAACAGCGTTAACTTAATTTAATTTAATCTAATATTTTCTGAGGGGTTCTATTTGTTTATAAGCCAAAAAATTGTTTCTTTATAACATTCCCGAGACCGCTCAAATGGTCCAATTTCAATCCTGTAAGGTACGTTGAATAGGTATAGTGCTTTTTTATATGAAAATCATAGTTATTCTGGTGTATCATAATCTTTCTGGTTATTATTTCGACCGAAATTTTTTAATTAACATTTTAATTATTGCTAAACTATTGGTTAGATTGTCGCCGGTCTCCTGATATACAGAGAGGGGCTAAATTATGGAATAAATTCATTTTCTCTAAAATGGACGATTTTAGAGAAAAATCCCGAAACAGGTCGATTTTTATTTTTAAATTAAATTTCTTGGCATATATTTCAAACTAGTGACGTCATCCATCCGAGCGTGATGACGTAATTATTTTTTTAAATAGGAATATGGGTTCGTGTTGTAGCTCATTTACAAAGGCGTTCAATTCTCTATTCAGTATTATAAACATTAGTTTCATTATTTATACAGGGAGGCCAAGAAAAATTTTGAATTAAATTAATTGACGCAAGAAGAAGAATGCATGTAATTTATTTAACTCAAAATACATTGTATTGCTGTCAGAAAATAGAAAAAAATGTTTATTTTGCAAATAAACATTGCTTTTAGCTTAAATTAAAAGTTCAAACTGCCAATAGGTAGGAGGGAGTCTGTTTGTGATTTAATTTAAGCGAAAAGAAATGTTTATTTGTGAAATAAACCTTTTTTTCTATTTTCTGACAGCAGTACAATGTATTTTGAGTTAAATAAATTACATACATTCTTCTTTTTGCGCCAATTAATTTAATTCAAAATTTTTTTTTGGCAACCATGTATAAATACCTAATGATATTAATGTTTATATTACTGAATAGAGAATTAAACGCCCTTTCAAATGACCTACCACACGACCCCTATTCCCATTAACAAAATTATCGATTACGTCATCACGCTCAGATGGATGACGTCACTAGTATGAAATATATGCCAAAAAATTGTAATTTAAAAATAAAAATCGACCTCTTTCGGGATTTTGCTCCAAAATCGTCCGTTTTAAAGAAATGAATTTATTCCATAATTTAGCCCCTCTGTATAATCTACTATAATAAATCTTTCATGTCTTCAATTATTTAATTATTGATAAATAATTAGGTACTTCCCTAAAATTTTAATTGAAAATGGCAGATTTTTTGGGAAAACTCGGATTTTCTGAGTAAAATTTTTGTTGAAGGAAATCGGAAAAAAAATAACTTTGTGCAGAACTAAATTACGGTGAATTTTTATTTGAGTGTTTTTGGCTCAAAGGAAAAAATATAGGAGTTACAGACCACTAATTGAAAAAAAAAAAAGAAGATTTAGGAGTGCTAATTTGTTTATAAATAAAATAACACACTTTCTGCGGACTTGTCATACCCCATATTACTAATATATGCAATCTTAAGATTCGATTTTAGCAATAAAATAGCTGGTAAATAATTTTTCCCAAAAATGGTATTTTTTCGATAATTTTCCCAGACTATCAACAAAATCCAAGAAACCGAAGCGCCAACCCAAATTCTGAGCAGTCTCAACATAATAAGGTTAATATCCCCAAGAATCGCGCGGTGTCGAAATGAAATTGCGACTGTCGAAATGAATTAGAATCAGGCCCCTTAATTCGCACACTTGATCCAACGTTGCCAATTGTACGGGTAACAGTCAATGCGCGGTAAATTTAAAAAAGACGATGCATTGTGCCAGCACACAATGTGACACAATCATAATATAATGATTAGTAATATATTAATTTAATCATTAAAGGTAGTCAGTAAGTGCGTGCGTCATACATATTATATTTTCAAGTTTAATTTATGTCTTACTAATATACATACATGATACAGCTCAAGCTAAAATAAGTTTATTCAAGCGTTTAAGCTATTAGGTCAGGATCCCGCGTATGAAAAAAAAATTGATTAATAGCAAGCTGAAAATTTGTTAATAGGGGTGTCTAGTCGGACAAACTTTGATTTATGGGAACACTGGAAATTTTAATTGTGGAACACGAACAGGTTAAAAATTTGGAACGGTCAGACCACGAAAGAAAAAAGAACTTCCAATTGATTTGTTACCCTTTCATTAAACTTTCATGCAAAAATCAGACTGCTATTTATCACCTGTCATTTGACATATTCTACGTGTTCCACTCATTTATAATTCTCATTTGGTGATAAATAGCAACCTGATTTTTGCACGAGAGTTTAATGAAAGGGTAACAATTCAATTGGAAGTTCTGTCGGACAAAATACATGTGACGTTTTCGTGGTCTGACAGTTCCACAATTAAAACCCCTTTTCCTATATATCAAAGTTTGTCCGACTAGACGCCCTTAAGCTATTAACAAATTTTCAGCTTGCTTAATCAACTTTTTTTCATACGCGGGAGCCAGACCTATATACATATTTGTACAAGAACTGTAAGAAATTTTGTGAAAGTGGCTTACGAAAAAAAAACAAACAGATCGCTTCTTAGCGGCAATTAAGATTGCTTCGTAGGGGTAACTTCAGACATGGCCTGTTCTGTTGGGCCATAATAGAGGGTTACTTTAAATTGTCGGCTCGAGTGGGGAAAGAATTTGGTAAGATACTGGGTGCTAAGATGTAAATACCAGGTAAATTCAGAACCAAGTACTAACTTTTATTACAGGATTGAAATGGAAAGAATAAGCTAAAGATAGCCTAACTCAGAGAGCTTTAATATATTACTCAGGCACATATTTGCTGTTTATTTAGCGTTTGCCTCTAAATCACCGCCTTTGAAATCAATAGGCAGTGATGTGTTGTTGCCATATCAATTTCTAAAAGTAAAAGTTGATATAAAAATAGTGTTTTTCAAACTAAGCAATATCTTAAGGCTTAAGGATTACAATAAAACGAACGTATATAGTTGTACCGAATTTATTTTGCAAACATGAAGTTGGTCAAGTGCAATCAATTACACAATTTAAAAAAATACCTCTAATACAAAGTATAACAATACTTGAATATATGCTATACAGGGTGTTTTAACAGAAAAAAATAATAAGCAGTAGAATATGATCGCCGTTTACAATTAACAGAAAATATGATTTAAAAATTGTGGCCTTCTATGGAAAGTTTTTGTTATCAATGGGTTAAAGTGTTTTTCACTCAATAATAATAATATGTAGTATGTGTAATAATATGTGTAGAGCACCAATTCAAGTTAAACTTGTTATTGATTTTTGTGTTTGTTATTGTTTTGTATTTTTTATGACTCAATTGATGCTTTATGATGCTTTTTATGTAAGCATTGTCTATAAAATTGTACAATTTTCCATGACAATTAAGCATATTTCTATTCTAAGTTGTCTATTTCTTAAACCAAAGCATTGATTATTACTACGAAATATTATTTCGTAGAAGTTGTCAAACAAATAAAATATTTGGGAATCATTATTGATAATTTATTTATCAACGTTAAAAACGATTTACTAATTACAGTTAATTTATTTAATGGAAATTAAGGTAATAATAATAATAATGTTTATTCAACACAAATATAACACTATACATAAAATAATAAACTATAAAATCTTCATGCGACTAAAAACATATCAAAGTGTAGATATAGTTATTAAAAATAAACATAGGAAGCCACAAGAAAATAAATTTGCACGTAGCTATAGCCCAAAGTAACTCCTGTTGTTTATCCAAATCTTCACTAGTCAAAAGCCTTTAAATTAAAGTTCCAGCAGTTTTTCCTTTTTCTACATATATAAAATATCTGGTGTTTGTTCCTAAAATCAAATACATAAATAAAAATTTTACGTTGTGTACCATAAAAATCATACAAATGTGGAAAGTACCACAAAAGTACAGTACACACTTGATACTCCGACATGCTCAGTAGTCTGACCTTTTGGTCCCATACCTGTCGGACTATCAAGGGCAACTGTATTTTAATATTAAGACAGTTATACCTACAAGGTTTAGGTTAGTTTAGTTAGTTTTATATAAGGGCAGCTGCCATAATAAGCCACAACAAAAAGGTATTAAAAGAAAAAGCTATAGATCTGAAATGGGAAGCTACTACGTTTAGTCTATATATAAATGAAAGTAAAACAAAATATATAGAGTGCACAAAGTAAAATCAACATGAACATCTGAAGGTAGAAAACCATACCTACGAATATGCCTCCCATTTTCACTACCCAGACTCAATAATAAATGACAACAACACTATGATACTATCGAGAGAATACAACATAGATTCTTGAGATCATGTGCTTACTATACACAAACTATCATTGTCAATCACGATTATTCTTTTCTTGAACAACAGTTGTCCCTACCTCCACTTAAGTTACGCCGTGACATAGCAGGTGCTGTTTTCATTTTTAGGATCATAAATGGACTTATAAATTCTCCCAATCTTTTAAGTCAGATTAATTTTAATGTTCCTTATCAAGCTCTCCGTTACCATAATATGTTTAAAATACCTTTCCATAGAATATTGTATGGCGTTCACAACCCACTTGATAGGTATATGGGATTGTTAAATAATTACGAACTTGATTTATTTAATATAACTCTAAATCAATTAAAAAGATCTCTTGCTCTGTGATGTTATTTTTATACTCTTAAGTGTTATGTTTGTATGTTGTATATTTTTTTGTAGTCAATATTTATGTTATATATTAATTTTCGTGACATATGAAATTTTTCAGTGTTTTTATACTTTTCTAACTCTCTATTTTTTAGATTAATTAAGTCATATTTAACACATTGAATTTATTATTACCTTTTGGAAATGTATTAATATTTAACTGTAATTTTTCTGTTAATGGGGTTATCCCGTATAATAATAAATAAATAAATAAACACCAGTCAAGAAAAGCATGAATTCTTAGCAGCAATAAGTGATTTTATGCATACAAAGACTTAACGAAAAGTAAGTTACTAAGTCTAACCTTAGAATCTACAAAACAAATCTACACATTGCAGTGATGGTTTGTGGAGAATTAAAATGAACCACGAGCTGGATAATACTAATGCAGAGTGCAGATATTGTTAGAATTGTAAAATCTCAAAGACTAAATTGGTTTGATGTCTCAGAAAGAATGCCAGATAATTGAGCTGTACAAGTAATCCAGAGATGGAAGCCCCAAGGAAATAGAACAAGAGGAAGGGCCCATAAAAGATGGATAGACGATGCAGAGGGGGATCTTAAAACCATGAACATCAGAAAAGTATCTGGCAGGGCAGAATGTTGTTAAGCACACCAAGACTCAAAAAGGGTTGTAGCACCATTAGAAAAAGATTTAGGCTATATGCATTAAAACATGGTAAGCTTTGCATCTAACCATATTGTAATAAACTATATCTTATACTTACATGGTCAAGAGAAGTCTCTTCATTATTTTCTTTACATTTACTTCTTTCATCAGCTCTTCTCTTGCATTCTAGATCACCTTTTTTTTTATTGTCTGCTTTGGTAACCCATGTTTTGGTTTGGAATATCTTTTTAAAGTGACTGGCTTTCCTAATAATTAAGTTTGAATTATTACTTAGGTACATCTTTATCATTATTGTAGACATTTTTTAAAAACCTTATTAATTGAATTACTTACCACTTCTACAATGTTTATTGCATATTCTTTTATAGTTCTGTTCTCCTTATGGCTTTTACATATCCATTAATCCATTGTTCCCGACTTTGTTTTGTTAGATTAGAGCACAAACCATACATACTTATAGACGTTTCACGACCATGTTAATCTTTCGGATCGAATTAACGCCATCTCTTGATTGGAATGGGAACTAAATTGACAAATTTTAGTTACGTGAGAATTTCAAATTATAAATTTTGCGGGATTTTTGATGAAATTTCGCAGGAAATTAAAACAACAGAAAGACAATTCAATGTTTTATTCCATATTTTACTGAAAACTTCAAATATTCCAATTTGTTTTCAAAATGCTAAACACTACTGCTATGTGTCACGTGAAAGCACTGATGTGTATCGAGTTGAATGAAAATTTTTGAAAGAATCTTGTACATAGGATGATTGTTTAGATAAATATTACCTTATAATCTTTTACAAACTTCCAAAAATATGTAGGTCCGTAATGTTGATGACACACTTGTCTATTGGAATAAACTGTTTCAGGCTGTTTTTTTTAATTTGGAGAAACACAACACGGGATGATCAATATAAACTAAAAATTCTACTCATAAAAATGGAGAGGAGGTTAATACACTTATTAAAATTGTGATTAAATCTAATTAAAAACGTAACACCACTATAATAAAATAATTAAGCCACAAACTGTAAAATAAAAAGTAAATAACAAATTAATTTAATTGTCAACTGTCAGTTGTTAAATATGACAAGAGAATTGACTGACAGCGACATCTCTGGATTGGAATGGTAACTAATTTGCTGTCTTGACCTTGACAATTTACGTGAAACGTCTATGAGTATGTATGGTTTGTGGATTAGAGGATAACTATTTACATTTATTTATTTACAAGATAATCTGTCAATTGTCAAATTGGTGTCAGTGTCAAATATTGAGATTTTAGTGACTTGGCAACGTTGGATCAAGTGTGCGAATTAAGGTTTCGTTTTTATCTTTATGTCAGTAAAAATGTTTATCTGATTGTTAGCAATAATAAAAAATCCTGATTTAGATAAAATGGATTCAAATACAGTTTTTGAAACAAAACGAATGTGATTTGAAGATCCCTAGGAAGATCAAATTCCGAGCTTACATTTGCATGGTGAGTTGTTATTAGAGAACAAGAACACAGTTAGTGGTGTAGGGAAGCAAACGAATGTAACACCAAGACCAAGTAAGTAACCCCTACATAAAATATATAATTAATACAAATTATTTTACGTGAAATGAATATGGTTATTAATCAAATCAATTATATTAATTTTTTGTTTTAGTTGAAAGTCCTCAACAAGTAGAGATGCACACATGTTTCAATCATTTGAGATACCCTTTTGTAGAAGTATTTGGAAGATAACTATTAATAATTTCATTTGTAAAGATACGATTTGTAAAAAAGTATATACAAAGTGGTTTTGCTGGTATGAAATAAATAAATAAAAATACGTTGTCATGTCTTATTTTTTCCCAAATGGTATTTTGTATATTTGAAATTAAAAATAATTTGCATATTTTAAAACCAAATTATTTTTTTTTCAACTATACAAATATTTTAACCTAACATTTTCTTTCCACCAAAATTACATTTTGAAATTCCCGCTTGAAATTAGTTCCGATACAAGCGGCATGGAGCGCTGTTTTTCATATTTAACCAAAGCGTTATCGTGAAACATCTAGAGGAGGTAGGTGATCTGTGGTTTCCTTTCGATCCCGAACCGATTACCGGTATAATACGTAACCCTCTTGGAACGTATTTGTGTACCATTTCAAGTTCGAGTTGCGCCTGAGCCATTTTCAGTTCGAGTACCGGGAGTACCACAGACCCACTAGTAGTTTGATAGATGGTTATAAATTAATATTTCTAACATGTTCATTAAACATCACTTCAACTTCAAAATCTTCCTCAGAATCGATATCTGACATAAAATCGTTGTCTTCTATAAAAAAATATAAATTATCTTTAAATATTTTTAAGATTAATTTGAAAAAAAAAAGAATTAATAATTATTTAAACGGAAATCAAGATTCACAGGTACTAATAGCGTAAATTGTGGATTATTCAATCAATGATTATTGAATCATCAGCTGATCTCGTAGCAGTGACCAGTAAAAATGAAAACAATCCTAACTGCGCAAGTCAGTACAAATGGTTTCTGCTTGAAGGCATGTATCAAAAGGGCCGTTCAGTTACCGATTTCGAAGCGGTACATGGATCGCTTGGAACAACACAGTGTACGATACGAATCATCGGGTGCATTCAGCAGACGCAATCGCTAACTAATCGATTAGTTAGCGATTGCGTCTGCTGAATGCACCCATCGTTCATGTTCGCTTGGAACGCATTTTTTATAATGCGCATGACGAGGGCAGTACGAAGGACGGTTTTCATGTCACTTGGAACGCGCCTAACAAAAAATGTACAATGTAAATAAATTGAACCAAGTAATGTACTAAAATATGCTATGTTATAATTTAAAACTCGTTATGTTAGTCTTTTGAAAAAAATGAAACTCAAAAGAGATATACTTGTTTACAGTGCAAATTAATGGCAATAATAGGGATTTACGATTTAATTTGCAGGAAAAACATGGGCAACCAACCCAGTTGGTAAAATTTCAATTCAAAAACTCTTTAGGTAGGTATGAAACAACTTCCACATTATTATTAATTTTTTGGGTATTAAGGTTGATATTGATATCAAAGGTAGTTTTATGTAGGTAGATACTAGATAAATGTAAGCTATAAGTAGTATAACCAATGAATATTGGTATAACTTCCCATGTAATCACCTGTTATGTTTTTGTAGATTTTACTGTGTGGATGTCACAGGAAGAGAAAAAATAATATTCAGTCACAGGAGTACAAGAACATGAAACATCTTATTATGTATGTATGCCATTCTCAAACAATTATTGTACAAAACAAGATAGAGAAGAGCTTTAAAATCCCAAGGATCCTGCGAAAAGAAAAGTGAAAATGTTGTCTCAATTAATGTAGTATAGATGGACATTTTTCTTTATTTTAGTATTAAATGATTATTTAGAATATTAATAGGTATTAGTTTTAATAGTATTAATATGTATTGTATGAATAATTCCCATCATATATCTTCTGGCTAAAGTTACAAAATAAATAAAAATGAAAAAACATTTCAGTGACGTAGCACCTTTACTTTACCTGGCGGCGAGGTGAGTTATTAGGTAAATTCTATTTTCTTACATAATATACTTAAAAATTAATGGTGGTATTATTGTGGTTTATATTGAAAGCCAAAGCAATTAAAATAATTTTTTGTGTTAATTATTTAACACATTCACAGACACGACTGCATATGAAGTCATTTGCTCCATAAGAAGACGTGGCTACAGGCAAAGCGTGTCCGTAAATGTGTTAATAATAATAATTTTACATCTATTGTGTTACACATACATTTTACTATTAAAGACAATTATGAAAATGTCAAAAACGCCCACAAAGTGGCTTTAAGTTTTATTACACAGTATGTGGACTTCAAATAGGACGATTATGATAAGTATGAGCAGAACAAAGACTAACAATTAATGTTTTATTGTCATAGGTTGTCTTTTTTCATTATATTTAATGCAGCTTTCTTTAAAATTCAGTAAAATAAGTGGTGTAGTACCTTTACTTTACCTGGGGACGAGGTGAGTTATTAGGTAAATTCTATTTCCTTACATAATATAGGTACATATATAATATACTTAAAAATTAATGGTGGTATTATTGTGGTTTATATTGAAAGCCAAAGCAAGTAAGAATAAGAAGATATAGGTAGCAGTATAAGAAGACGTGGCTACAGGCGAAGCGTGTTCATGAATGTGTTAATAATAATAATTTTATATCTATTTTGTTAATACATTTTACTATTAAAGACAATTATTAAAATATGCCAAAACGCCCACAAGGTGGCTTTAAGTTTTATTACACAGTATGTGGACTTCAACTAGGAAGATTATGTTAAGTATGAGCAGAATAAAGGCTAACAATTTTGATGTTAATGTTTTATTGTCATAGGTTGTCTTTTTTTATTATATTTAATGCATCTTTCTTCTTTACCCAGTGTTTCCATAGTTTACCTTTTATTAACTTTTTTAAAATTCAGTAATCCATGTATTTCAAATCATCTAACTGACCAGCAAACAGAGTAACATCTAAATGAGGTGTTTTTTTAGTCTTAATTGATCGGTGACATAAACATGACCGAAATGTCAGGTTTAATAACCAATTTGCCATCAATAGGGCTTTTCATCGATTGTCATTTGTTTCGAGCTTCTGTCATGTGTCACATAATATTAATATATCTACGTCATACGTCTTTGGTTTGTATTATTGTATATACCAATAACGTATGTCGTAGATATATTAATATTATGTGACACATGACAGAAGCTCGAAACAAATGACTGCCCTATTGGGCTTTTCATCGATTGTACTTGTTTCGGGCTTCTGTCACATTTCGTATAATCTGTGTATATTAATATTATACACGGATTATATGAAATCTGACAGAAGCTCGAAACAAATGACTGTTGATGAAAAACCCTATACATCACATCGAACTTGAATGACATTAAATTGAACAATTTTATATTTAATGTTTTATTGTGGTAATTTTGTGACATAAGACATAATAAATGACGTCTTTAGGCTGACATTTTGACCATAGAAAGACGTCTTTATGACGTGGATTTATGCCATATTCAATTGACGTCTGTATTACATCAAGCTAGTTTTTGGGTGTACACAACTAAACAACAGTTTTTTGACTGATAGGTTTATTTCATTAAATCAAAACTTAAATGAATATAATTAAAATAAGATAAGAATAACAAATATGATTTGCTACATACAAATGTGTTAGGGTTAAAAAATACATAAAACATGACATTACACACTTTGACCTAAATCTAAACTAAAAAGTTATTATTGTTATAATCAGAATTAAAAAATATAGTAACAAAATTTATGAACAGGTTTAAGACCATTTAATAAAGTAATTCCTAGCTATAAAAATAGTTTTTACTTATGTATAATAATAAATATTATATTAATAAATGTAATAGTTTTTACTTAATATGTCGTACCTATACAAAAAAAGAGGCAATTAAATTCTTATAAATATATTTCCGAAAACATTTGTTTGCTGTGCTGCATATGGTTAATTTATTAATTTTCATTATAAAAATAAAATAAGTACATAATTAAGATATTTAATACAAACAAGACAGTTCGAGAATTAATTACCAGACTAGATTACCTAGAGAACGAGAAGAGAAATATGATAATGTGATCGTAACAGGTTTGGATATAGACGTTGAGTTCGGAAAGTTCGGATTCGCGGGGTTCAGATTTACTGGGTTCTACTGTACATTCATTTAGTTGGGCCTGTATAGATTATTCAATAAAAAATACCATATCTAAACACATTCATTATGTAGCAATACTACAGATCGCATTCAACCTCAAGACTTTTCATTTTCTAAAAATTAAATGGTGTCCGGTGATGTTGAACAGCTTTTTTATTATATCTCTACTATGTACTCCTGTGACTGCAGTACAGAACATTATTTTGTTTCTCTTCCTATGCCATCCAGACAGTAAAATCTACAAAAACATAACAGGTGATTATATGGGAAGTTATACTACTTTTAGCTTACTTGTATCTAGTATCTACCTACATAAAACTACCTTTGATATCAACCTTAATACTTAAAAAATAAATAATAATGCGGAGGTTACCCATACTTACCTAAAGAGTTTTTGAATTGCAATTTTACCAACTGGGTAGGTTGCCCATGTTTTTCCTGCAAATGAAATCCTAAATCCCTCTTGCCATTAAAAAATCATTTGCACTGTAAACAAGTGTAGTTGTTTGAGCTTCATTTTTGTTAAAACACTAACATAAATTATTTAGAGTTTTAAATAATAACATTATATACAAACAAGACTTGTTTCAATTTATTTACATACACATAATCACCTGTAAAAGTAAGGTTAAGATTCGGATTCGAGAAAACACAACTGTCAAATTTTAAACTTCCCGCTAAAGATGTAAATCTGGCAACAGTGCGGTTGCGTGCTGGATATTAGGTCTGTTCCTTTGTTTTAAGTGTAACACTAGTTCTTGAAAAGTGTAAGAAAAGTGTAAAAGTGTTACACTTTCTTGTTTCTTTGTTTTTCTAGTGTTTACACTTTTTTTCACGATACACTCAACTTCTGTCGTAGAACGCGTACAACTCGTTTCTTTGAAATGCTGTAGGAAAAAAAGTGTAACACTTTTCTACACCTACCTCCGAGACGGTGGTGGATATTACACTCGTCCTGCGCAGTATCATCCAACCGGAGCCAGCTGTTTAGCCGTTAAATGTGTTTGTTTACAAAAAAGATATATTTCTTTTTAGTTTAATTTAAACTAGATTTATAAATTGAAAAAACTAAAGTAGCTACAAGTTTTAATTTAATTTTGCTTAACCTCCGAGTGGCACTTTCCTGTAATTTTAAAATTATCACTTTTCAGTGATTTTTTTAATATGCTTTTATGTCCTTAAGTTCAACAAAGCATTTCCTTTAATTACAATTAAGCCAAAACATCGCAAATCCTGGGCCCTGGACTACTAAAGGTATCCGGTATCCGCATATCAGCCATGAATATGCGTTCAATACTCTACATCAAGAAATTTACTTTCCAATGGCTCTGTCACTGAATATATCAGCAAGTATAGGAAAACCTATTTAAAACTTATAAAATCAGCTAAAAAATCGTACTATCAAAATTGTCTGAGAAGCTCTAAAAGTGTTGCAAAAGAAACTTAGTCCATAATAAATGATCTTCGAAATAAAATTCACCCAGCTTAAACATTTTTCCTTTCAGACCCTGGAAATCTAAATGAATACTTTGTTAATGTGAGTAAAAATATAACATCAACAGCTTCGTGCAATTGTACTTGAGACACTGTGTCAGGTGAGGTGTTTGAAAATTTGAGTAACTTGATTCTGGGGTGTGAATTTCTAAAACTTTTAAGTGTGGTTTTTAACCGTTGAGAAAAATTATTTATTTAGTGTTGTGTTTATAATTTAATATATGTTTTAAAATGAGTTTTGTTTTATTTTTTGAGAAAAAATTAAAAATACAGCATACTTACAGTACTTTTTTTGAAATGCTATTTTCCAAAGTTTATAAAATTTCTTACGCTCGATTTTATATTAATAAAGTTAAAGTGGACTTTAAATTTAAAGTTTTCTTTAACTGTAACAATTGCTTTTTTTAAGGTAACACACACTTTAACTTTATTATGAAATCGAGCGTTAGTCAAAATTCTAAATGCTCAGTAAATAATAACAACAATTAGGTACTTGTATTGAAAACAACATATTTTGTAATTTGAAAAAAAAAACAACATATTTGCAACATAGATAACAAAACAACATGCTTTGTTACGTATTTTAAAAAACTCTCCATCATGCATGCTCCATGAGAAAAGAAAATATAAAACTAATTTCATCCTTATTGTGTCTCAGATGGCGTAGCTACTTTTGCTATAACTACTCAATGCTTTGCTACTCTACCTACCTACATACAATTTGTATTGTTTTATCAAAAAACAAGCATTTACATACTCTGCAAATTGTATATTTTTTCTTTGCATTTTCATATGAAAAAACCGCGGTATTTATCTTGAACTTTTTTTGAACAAGGTGCAATACTTAGGTAATATTATTATTAATAAAACAAAGTATATTAAAATACAATGTTAAAAACTTTAATAATATTAGCAATATTTAAAAACTTCAATATATTATAGTATACATATTATGAATCAGTAGAAACGATTATATTTAAATTTGGTAAATTATAACTCCAATCGACCAGAGCACGACCACACAACCCAAAACACAAGTACGCAAATATGGTTGTGTGAAGCGTGGCTCGAAGCCGTGCAATTTACGAGACTCGCTCGATCTGTAGATCCTTGTGTCCTCATCTCGCCAATTAATGATTCTTTTGAGAAAGGTAAATTTCCAGAGTACCTAAAGACAGCTATCATTATTCCTCTTCATAAGGGTGGTGAAAAATCTAATTCCTGCAAGTATATACCTATTGCATTACTACCGGTTCTCCAAAATTATTGAGAGACTCATAAAAGCATGACTTATGTCCTTTCTTGTTAAAAACAACATTTTATTACAAAAGTTCGGCTTTTTAAATAATAAATGTACTGCTGATGCCATGTTTTCTGTACTACATGAGGTTTATCAAGCACTGAGCAATAATCTTCACACTGCCACTGTTTTTTGTGACTATGCCAAAGCTTTTGATTGTGTAAATCATGAAATTTTGATAAAAATAACTAAATTTCTATGGAATTCGAAGAATTTCTTTGAATTGGTTTCAATCTTACTTGGATAGTTGGAAACAACTGGTTAGAGCAAATAATACAGACTCTAGTCTCCAAAATATTGTATGTGGGGTCCTCTACAAACCACAAGGTTCAGTATCAGGTCCTCTACTTTTCCTTACGTTTATTAATGACATCCCTAGTTTAAAAATTAATGGAAAAAATTTTCTTTTTGCTGATGATACCAGTATTACTTGGAGCAACTCAAATATTGCTACTATACCTTCTGATCTACTCACGATAAAAACCTGGTCCGATTCTAATTTACCTTTTTTTAACATAAAACAGTAGCATTATCCTATACAGGAGCTCGTCAATCTTTACCTCTTAACACATTCACAGACACAACTGCATATGAAGCCACTTACTCCATAAGATGTGTCTACATCTAAAGTGTGTCTGTGAATGTGTTAATAACAGCCAGATCAGTATCGTTGATTCTGTAAAGTTTCTTGGTATTTTTTTTAGATAGCAATCTTAAGGGTTAAAAGGGTCTAAAGGGATAAACATTCACTGAAAGCGATATTATCTTTAATACCCGTGGTGCCTTCAACATTTAATGTCTGACTAAATTATTCTTTATAGGCAAAAAAATTTAAGGAATTTTGAATTAATTAGTTTTTAAATAAGTACATTTACCAGCAACAGTTGTAACGTAATTGTGTCAACTCGACAGTATTTAACTAGTTATTTGAATTTAATACCCTAGCTAGGGCATTATTTTTCAAAATAAATATTGAAAAATAACGCCCTAGGGCATTATAATATAACTTACTTCGAAATCATGTACAGTGGAACCTCGATTATCCGTCTCTCCATTAACCATCACCTCTGTTAACCGTCAGGGTACATACAGAAGTTGTATTGAGTTATACATTAGCAATCATTTAAATGCAAAAAAATAAAAAAAAAACGTAATTTGATTTGTGATGAGGACACAAACGGCTATCCATTGCTGACAGATAAAGAACTCATTGAAATGGCAACAAAGGCGGACCAAACCTATTCGGAAGCCGACACAGTAGCTATATTGATGCTTGGACACAAGGAAGCTTGACTGTAGCTATATTGATGAACCTATTGTAACTGACAAAGATTTGCGTAAATAATCTAGAGAAGCTGCATCGCATATGTAATAATTCATCGAGTGGTATTCTCAACAAGAAGAAGCCAATAAAGTAGATTGCATGATCTTATGCCTTATGCCGATTAAGAAATTCAGCCGTCGCCAAATATGAAGCAGCAGTAAAACAAACACAAATTTCAGAATATTTTAAATTGATTCGATTGTATGAACACAAATCCCTCTTATATTGTCAAACAAACCATACAAATGAAATTTGAGAGTTGTACTATGAATTTTTATTTTTTTTTAATGTTCTGTTAACCGTCTTTTCGATTATCCGTCATACCCTTGGTCCGGTGCCCTGACAGATAATCGAGGTTCTACTGTAATAATATTAATGTCCGACTGGTATATTATTTGACAAATAATGACATAATTTTGAAGTCAGTTTGATAAATAATGACATGATTTCGAAGTCAGTTAAGTATGATATAATGCCCTAGGCTCTAGGGCATTATTTTGAAAAATTATGCCCTAGGGTATTAAATTTAAATAACTAGTTAAATACTGTCAAGTTGACAAATAACAACCCAAGTAAAACTATGGTTACCACAATTACGTTACGACTATTGCTGGTAAATGTACTTATTTGAAAACTAATTAATTCAAAATTCCTTCAATTTTTTGCCTATAAAAAATAATTTAGTCGGACATTAAATGTTGAAGGCACCACGGGTATTAACGAGAATATCGCTTTCAGTCAACTTATATCCCTCAGGCCAAAGGCCCTCGGTATATACACCATTGACCTCAAGTGTTATTATCCTTATAATACCCTTGGTACCTTAACTATAATCTCACAATCAGCCCATAGAAGGTGTCAAACAAATAAAATATTTGGGAATCATACTTGATAATTTATTAACAATTAAACGATTACTTTATTGATTACAGTTAATTTATTTAATGGAAATTAAGGTAATAATAATAATAATGTTTATTCAAAAATAATCAAATATAAAATCTTCCTGAGACTAAAAACATATTTAAGTGTATAATTAATAAGAATTAACATAGGAAGCCACAAGGAAATAAATCTGCACTTAGCTATAGCCCAAAGTAACTCCTGTTATTTATCCAAATCTTTACTAGTCAAACACATTTGTTTTGAAATTCCAGCAGTTTCTTCTTTTTATACCTTTTAAATATCCGGTGGTTGTTCCTAAAACAAAGACATAAATAAAAATTCTACATTGTGTACCATAAAAAAATCATAAAAATGTGGAAAGTATCACAAGAATAAAGAAAAGTCCCAGATATAAAATTCACTATTAAAATAAAAATAGTAAATAATTATTTATATCTGACACTTTTCTTATTGGAACTTCTTTCTGGTAACATCCTTAATCTCTGACTTTTACAATTTATAAGACAAGAGATGATGAATAAAGAAAGGGAAAAGGACTCTGCAGTATACAGTTACATTCTGCTTTCATTAATCTAGAAAAAAGATCAGAAAGATAATTCAAAGTCCGAAATTGTAAAAGTCAAAAAGAGATTAAGGATGTACCAGAAAGGGGTTCCAATAAGAAAAGTTTCAGATTTAAATAATTATTTACTATTTTAATAGTGAATTTTGTATCTGGGACTTTTCTCTTTTCTTTAAGAGATATCGCTGAAGCATCCTAATAGTAGATAACTATTTTTGAAATTCCACTTAAATAGACAATTTGATTTCGTTTTGATTCAGAGGTGTGTAGGCAGCTCCACTGGGGACGCCGTAAGGCAGAAACAACTGTCTGGAGATTGTGTATCGCCTCTGGATCGAAAGGAAACATAAACTGTCTCTTCACTATCACAAGAGTATTTTAATATTTTTATTGAATAAAAGTAGTCAAAAAAAAAGGACTAGTTGGTGGAGCGAAGAGATAAAAATAGCTGTGAAAGAAAAGAAAGTACCATGGAGAGCTTATCTAGAAAATAACAGTTAATAAGCAAGGAAGCTTGTGAAAGAAAAAGTTAAAAAAGCTAAATTGGAACAGTGGGAGAGATTTGGAGAAAAGATGGAGCAAGACAGTAGTAGGACAAACCAAAAATTGTTCTATTAAGGTCTGAAAAAATGAGAGGTAAATCAGGTAGTACTGTCGTGCAAATAAAAAAAAATAAAATGGAGAAACACTTACCCAACCACAAGATATAGTTAATAGATGGAGTAAATATTCCAAAGAGTTGAGTAATGAAATAACAATGGAAGAATTAACGGAAGCCATTGCAAAAATGAAAAATGGTAAAGTGGCAGGAATAGATAATATCAAAACACGATTGTTGAAATATATGGGGGAATCTGCATTACACTACTTACACAAATTACTGATAACAATTTGGAAACAGAAACGCATCCCAGAAGATTGGGCAACAGCAGTAATGGCTCTTCTGGTAAAGAAGGGAGGTAAAAAAGTAATGTTCAAATTATCGAGGTATTTTCATGCTAAGTGTACTGGCTAAGATTTATGAATGAACACTGGAGATGAGACTGAGAAAGAAAGTGGAACATCAACTAGACGATGCACAAAAAGGTTTCTGACCGGGCACAGTGTCCAAGATCATATCTTTACTATAAGACAATGGAAAAAGCCTTTGATAAGGTACCCGGACATCACATTTGGAAAGGGCTTGAACTGTTCGATGTTGGAGGAGAACTAATTGATGCAAGTAAAATTTATGTACTGGAACATTGTGCGATCATTAAACTGTGAATCAAACAAATTTGCTAATACACAAGGAGTAAGGCAAGGTGGAGTTTTAAGCTCACTGCTATTCATTATATTATATATATGAATGAACCAATAAAAAAAATGCAGTAGAGTCCCGAAAATTAGATTTAGGTTACCATTGATTAAAAAGTATAACTCTGAGTAAATGTGTATCTGCAGATGACATTGCATTGATACCAAGTTCAGAGAAATCTTTACAAAGCAACCTAAATTTATAGACGAGAGAACTTGCAGACAAAGGAATGAAAATAAAATTAGCAAAGACTAAAACTTTACTTATTTCCAAGACACTGAGAGAAATCCATATAAACCTAGACGGAAATTTAGTAGAACATATGAATGATTTTGAATATTTATAAACTATAATAGACAAAAAATGCAAAAAAAAATGAACAACAGAATTGCTAAAACATCACGATTATATCACTCCCTCACTACAGGTTTCATTAGCAAAAGAGAAATTAGTGAGAAGACAAAAGGGACAGTATATTATATACCTCCCTTCTCTGCTTCATGGAAGTGAAACATGGCTGGCTTTCCTAATAATTAAGCTTGAATTATCACATCTTTATTATTATTGTAGACATTTAAAATCCTTATTAATTGAATTACATTAAACTTACCACTTACAAAATGTTTACTTTTCATATTTTAATTTTAGTTCCCTTATATCTGTTCTTCTTGTGGCTTTTATCCATTGTCCCCAGCTTTGTTTGGATAATTCATTTAAATGTATTGCATGGGGAGCCTTGGGAACAGTACAAAATAAGACTTTTCCCTGTCTGCCCTACTCCCACAATTTACAACAATACAAGTTACATGTATAAGCTTCCCAAGAAAGAAAAACTGATAACTGCTATGGACTAATTCAGTTCTGTAGGCGATAAACTACTTTATATTTGATTTGCTGCACAATCGACAATAAAAACAAACAGGATATTCTTTACAAATGTAAATATTAGGATTAATTAGGTTATGTTATGTTATGTGCCCCCAGTTAGGCCATATTCGGAAGTTCCTTGTCCCTTTGCTTGATTGGCACACCGATAATTTTCGTTTAATACTGTCCGCTGTCATTTTACACTCAAATGTTCATAGAATTTCATGAGAATTTCGTACACTTACACTCAAAAGTGTAACACTAAAAAACAAAGGAACAGGGGCCTGATTCTAAATCAAATTTCGACACTAAACAAGTCGCTTTCAATATGGCGACGGTTGAAATGCGATTGTGCGAGCCTTGTGGATTTTAGTTGAACTAACGAAGTGACGTCATGAAATAGCGACTATCGAAATTAATAGCGACTTTAAAAAGGGTGTTGATATTATAATTTCGACTGTCGAAATTATTTGACACGGAGATGAATGATTGGCCAAAAGCGAGGTTAGGTTTAGTTTAGATGTGTTTTGTTTATTTCTTGCAAGGAAAACTAAAGCAAAAGGTATTATAATATAGCTGGGTTTAATTGAAATTTGCTTGTTTTGAGGAATTAGATAGAATAGTATTAAATTAGAAATATAATAATTGAGAATGTCCACAACATGAATCATCAACTCAATGAAAGATGTAAGGTAATAATCTGGGAAAATTAGTAAAAAACAAGAAAAATTAATTACCAGCTATTTTATTGCTGGACATGCTGAAATCAAATCTTAAGACTTCCTATATTAGTAATATAGCTGTGCAAAGTCCACAGAAAGTGTGCTATTTTGTTTATAAACAAATTAGTGCTCCGAAATCTTTTTTTATTATTGCTCTATAACTCCGAAAATTTTAACTTTAAACCAAAACACTCACATAAAAATTGACAGTAATTCTGCACATTGATAATTTATTCCAATTTCCTTCGACGGAAATTTTCCTCGGAAAATTCGGGTTTTCCAAACAAAATCTTTAATTTTCAACTAAAATTTGAGGGAAGTAATTATTTATCAATAATTAAATAATTTGGTGACAGTGACATAAATCTTTTTTGTTATAAGTGTCTTGAAGATATGAAAATTTGTATGTACAAAGAGGACCGGAATTAAAAGGTATTCTTGTTCTCATGATCATTTTTCAGTGCGTCATTAATTATGACGTCATATACTGTATTGGGTGTGTCGAGACTTATTTCATGTAATTATTGACGAATCTGACAGATGCCAGAATCGTACTTTAGATGAAAAGCTTGTGGAATTAAACTAATTATGTAGTAATTTAGTAGATTTGATTTTTACACAATATGTTAACATGTAGGTATTTTTTATAAAGGGGAATAAAATTAAAAAGTAAACAATATTGTTAATTAAATTTATAAATATGGAAACATTAAAAAATGACACAAAACTATCCATAAACTGTGTTTTTATCTTCTTCTCTGGGTGCTGTCTCCGCTTAAAAAGTTGGTAATCATCAGAGCAATCTTTATTTCTGAAACCGCGGCTCTAAATAATTCATTGTTATTACATCCAAACCAGTTTCTAAGGTTCTTCAGCCATGAGTTACGTCTCCTTACTATGGATATTTTTCTTGCATAATGACCTGGAGTATAAACTAACTTCTAACGAATTAAATTCTAAACCAAAATACAAAACTAACTTTTAATGAACTAAATTCTAAACCAAAACACAAAATAATGCACAAAAAAGTTGTGAAACACAAGGGAAGTCGAATTCGAAATTTCAAAATGACAGGTACACAAAATACTGACCTGAATAATAACCGTCACTTGACTCTTTGACACTTCTAAAAAATGGCCAAAATGGACGAAGTTTTCGTCAAATGTTCGTAATACGTGTATTTGATTGGCTAGAAAAAAGGCGCATTCTAAATATCAACGAATCAAACGTAGGTTAGGAATAGACATCTTATGTATATAACCATTGTAATGCTGCATTATTTTTGTGTTTAATCAAGGAGCTACCTCTTTTTCCGTCTCATCAAACTTAATGCATTAGAGAGAAATCGAAAAACTGTGACGCACTGAAAAATGATCATGAGAACAAGAATATCTAATGGTTCAAAGATTAAAATCCTGTTGTTTATAACTCTGTCGCAAATGCCGGTCAAATTTGACCGGTTATACCTGGAATCACTCCTCGCAATTCAATTTGTTTTTCTTCGTAAAGGACACAGAAGCCGTGCCCTTTTCAACAGCGTTAACTTAATTTAATTAAATCTAATATTTTCTGAGGGGTTCTATTTGTTTATAAGCCAAAAAATTGTTTCTTTATAACATTCCTGAGACCGCTCAAATGGTCCAATTTCAATCCTGTAAGGAACGTTGAATAGGTATAGTGCTTTTTTATACGAAAATCATAGTTATTCTGGTGTATCATAATCTTTCTGGTTATTATTTCGACCGAAATTTTTTAATTAACATTTTAATTATTGCTAAACTATTGGTTAGATTGTCGCCGGTCTCCTGATATACAGAGAGGGGCTAAATTATGGAATAAATTCATTTTCTCTAAAATGGACGATTTTAGAGAAAAATCCCGAAACAGGTCGATTTTTATTTTTAAATTAAATTTCTTGGCATATATTTCAAACTAGTGACGTCATCCATCCGAGCGTGATGACGTAATCGATTATTTTTTTTAAATAGGAATAGGGGTTCGTGTTGTAGCTCATTTACAAAGGCGTTCAATTATCTATTCAGTATTATAAACATTAATATCATTATTTATACAGGGAGGCCAAAAAAATTTTTGAATTAAATTAATTGACGCAAGAAGAAGAATGCATGTAATTTATTTAACTCAAAATACATTCTATTGCTGTCAGAAAATAGAAAAAAATGTTTATTTTGCAAATAAACATTGCTTTTAGCTTAAATTAAATGTTCAAACTGCCAATAGGTAGGAGGGAGGCTGTTTGTGATTTAATTTAAGCGAAAAGAAATGCTTATTTGTGAAATAAACCTTTTCTTCTATTTTCTGACAGCAGTACAATGTATTTTGAGTTAAATAAATTACATACATTCTTTTTGCGCCAATTAATTTAATTCAAAATTATTTTTTGGCAACCCTGTATAAATACCTAATGATAATAATGTTTATATTACTGAATAGAGAATTGAACGCCCTTTCAAATGACCTACCACACGACCCCTATTCCCATTAACAAAATTATCGATTACGTCATCACGCTCAGATGGATGACGTCACTAGTAAGAAATATATGCCAAAAAATTGTAATTTAAAAATAAAAATCGACCTCTTTCGGGATTTTGCTCCAAAATCGTCCGTTTTAAAGAAATGAATTTATTCCATAATTTAGCCCCTCTGTATAATCTACTATAATAAATCTTTCATGTCATCAATTATTTAATTATTGATAAATAATTAGGTACTTCCCTAAAATTTTAATTGAAAATTGCAGATTTTTTGGGAAAACTCGGATTTTCTGAGTAAAATTTTTGTTGAAGGAAATCGGAAAAAAATAACTTTGTGCAGAACTAAATTACGGTGAATTTTTATTTGAGTGTTTTTGGCTCAAAGGAAAAATTTTAGGAGTTACATACCACTAATTGAAAAATAAAGAAGATTTAGAAGTGCTAATTTGTTTATAAATAAAATAACACACTTTCTGCGGACTTATCATACCCCATATTACTAATAAAGTAACGCATAAATTCGTTATTTCGTAAAGTGGTTACTTTAAGGAAAATTCCCGAAACACGGCGATTTTTATTTTTAAATTACGGTTTTTTGGCATATATATCATACTAGTGAAGTCATCCATCTGGGCGTGATGACTTAATCGATGATTTTTTTAAATGAGAATAGGGGTCATATGATAGCTCATTTAAAAGGGTATTCAATTCTCTATCCAAGAATATAAACATTAACATAATTATTTATACAGTGTGTTCAAAAAACATTTTTTAATTAAAATAAATGAGACAAAAAGAAGAATATAATGTAATTATTTAATTCAAAATACATTTTACTACTGTCAGTAAACAGAAAAAAAATTTATTTGACAAATAAACATTGATTTTCGCTTAAACGAAATGTTCAAACTGCCAAGCGACAGGTGGGTGGCAGCTTTAACATTGAATTTAAGCAAAAAACAATATTTATTTCTCAAATAAACATTTTTTTCCTGTTTTCTGACAACAGTAAAACGTATTTTGAATTAAATAAATTACGTACATTCTTCTTTTTGTTTCAATTATTTTAATTAAAAAAATGTTTTTTGAACACCTTGTATAAATAATTAGGTAAATGTTTATATTAGTGAATAGAGAATTGAATACCCTTTCAAATGAGCTATCACATGACCATTCTCATTTAAAAAAATCATCGATTACGTCATCGCGCCCAGATGGATGACGTCACTAGTATGATATATATGCCAAAAAATCTGAATCTAAAAATAAAAATCGACCCGTTTCAGGATTTTTCATTAATGTCGCTGGTTTACGAAATAATGAATTTATGCGTTACTTTATGGACGCACTGTATATCCAATCTTAAGATTCGATTTTAGCAATAAAATAGCTGGTAAATAATTTTTCCCAAAAATGGCATTTTTTCGATAATTTTCCCAGACTATCAACAAGTTCCAGGGAGAGATTAAATATCCAGCACGCAACCGCACTGTTGCCAGATTTACTTCTTTTCTTTTAGCGGGAATTTTAAAATATCTAATGTCAGTTGGTTTAAAATTTGACAGTTGTATTTTTTTGATTCCGAATCTTAACCTTACTTTACAGGTGATTTGATTATGTACAAAAAATGTACAATGTAAATAAATTGAACCAAGTAATGTACTAAAATATGCTATGTTATAATTTAAAACTCGTTATGTTAGTCTTTTGAAAAAAATTAAACTCAAAAGAGATATACTTGTTTACAGTGCAAATTAATGGCAATAATAGGGATTTACGATTTAATTTGCAGGAAAAACATGGGCAACCTACCCAGTTGGTAAAATTTCAATTCAAAAACTCTTTAGGTAGGTATGGAACAACTTCCACATTATTATTAATTTTTTGGGTATTAAGGTTGATATTGATATCAAAGGTAGTTTTATGTAGGTAGATACTAGATAAATGTAAGCTATAAGTAGTATAACCAATGAATATAGACTGGTATAACTTCCCATGTAATCACCTGTTATGTTTTTGTAGATTTTACTGTGTGGATGTCACAGGAAGAGAAACAAAATAATATTCAGTCACAGGAGTACAAGAACATGAAACATCTTATTATGTATGTATGCCATTCTCAAACAATTATTGTACAAAACAAGATAGAGAAGAGCTTTAAAATCCCAAGGATCCTGCGAAAAGAAAAGTGAAAATGTTGTCTCAATTAATGTAGTATAGATAGACATTTTTCTTTATTTTAGTATTAAATAATTATTTAGAATATTAATAGGTATTAGTTTTAATAGTATTAATATGTACTGTATGAATAATTCCCATCATATATCTTCTGGCTAAAGTTACAAAATAAATAAAAATGAAAAAACATTTAAGTGGTGTAGCACCTTTACTTTACCTGGGGATGAGGTGAGTTATTAGGTAAATTCTATTTTCTTACATAATATAGGTACATATATAATATACTTAAAAATTAATGGTGGTATTATTGTGGTTTATATTGAAAGCCAAAGCAAGTAAGAATAAGAAGATATAGGTAGCAGTATAAGAAGACGTGGCTACAGGCGAAGCGTGTTCATGAATGTGTTAATAATAATAATTTTATATCTATTTTGTTAATACATTTTACTATTAAAGACAATTATTAAAATATGCCAAAAACGCCCACAAAGTGGCTTTAAGTTTTATTACACAGTATGTGGAATTCAACTAGGAAGATTATGTTAAGTATGAGCAGAATAAAGGCTAACAATTTTGATGTTAATGTTTTACTGTCATAGGTTGTCTTTTTTTATTATATTTAATGCATCTTTCTTCTTTACCCAGTGCTTCCATAGTTTACCTTTTATTAACTTTTTTAAAATTCAGTAATCCATGTATTTCAAATCATCTAACTGACCAGCAAACAGAGTAACGTCTAAATGAGGTGTTTTTTTAGTCTTAATTGATCGGTGACATAAACATGACCGAAATGTCAGGTTTAATAACCAATTTGCCATCAATAGGGCTTTTCATCGATTGTCATTTGTTTCGAGCTGCTGTCATGTGTCACATAATATTAATATATCTACGTCATACGTCTTTGGTTTGTATTATTGTATATACCAATAACATATGTCCTAGATATATTAATATTATGTGACACATGACAGAAGCTCGAAACAAATAACTGTGAATGAAAAGCCCTATTGGACTTTTCATCGATTGTACTTGTTTCGGGCTTCTGTCACATTTCGTATAATCTGTGTATATTAATATTATACACGGATTATATGAAATCTGACAGAAGCTCGAAACAAATGACTGTTGATGAAAAACCCTATACATCACATCGAACTTGAATGACATTAAATTGAGCAATTTTATATTTAACGTTTTATTGTGGTAATTTTGTGACATAAGACATAATAAATGACGTCTTTAGGCTGACATTTTGACCATAGAAAGACGTCTTTATGACGTGGATTTATGTCATATTCAATTGACGTCTGTATTACATCAAGCTAGTTTTTGGGTGTACACAACTAAACAACAGTTTTTTGACTGATAGGTTTATTTCATTAAATCAAAACTTAAATGAATATAATTAAAATAAGATAAGAATAACAAATATGATTTGCTACATACAAATGTGTTAGGGTTAAAAAATACATAAAACATGACATTACACACTTTGACCTAAATCTAAACTAAAAAGTTATTATTGTTATAATCAGAATTAAAAAATATAGTAACAAAATTTATGAACAGACCATTTAATAAAGTAATTCCTAGCTATAAAAATAGTTTTTACTTATGTATAATAATAAATATTATATTAATAAATGTAATAGTTTTTACTTAATATGTCGTACCTATACAAAAAAGAGGCAATTAAATTCTTATAAATATATTTCCGAAAACATTTGTTTGCTGTGCTGCATATGGTTAATTTATTAATTTTCATTATAAAAATAAAATAAGTACATAATTAAGATATTTAATACAAACAAGACAGTTCGAGAATTAATTACTAGACTAGATTACCTAGAGAACGAGAAGAGAAATATGATAATGTGATCGTAACAGGTTTGGATATAAACGTTGAAGAACCGGGAGTGTTAAAATTGGCTATGGGAAAAATGATAAACTTTACAGATACAAGTAGAGATTAAATCAGCTCTTAAGATAGAAGAGAGAACATGTCTGCTGCATTTCGTGTACTAATCAAATACTAGTACATATCTAAAAATATTCAAACTGATTGTTGTGCAGTAACATTTATTATTTTAAAACACATTATGGGCATATTCAAAAATGTAAGTAAAATATTTGCATATACACAATATAATTTAAAACAAAAATGTTACCACTAGTCCATTTTTTAAATATTATTGAGAGTTGATTTACTTACAAGACAAGATAACACGAACATTAAACACTCTTATGACATTGATTTGAAAGATGGATGTAGGCGCAACCAGTGTTCATTTATGGGTAATTGAATGCTTACAGACTGGCTCATGTCCAATATTATTTTACAACCAACAGGGCATACTAATTGATAATCATCCCGAATTTAACAATAATGATTTTTGTCTTAAGTATTTCCATGAATGCTGTGCAAAAGGAAATATTAATTAAGTTTGGTAAATCGCAATTTATGGAACTCATGGGCTCATTTCCTATCACTTTGAACTTATGACAGTATGAATTTCCCATTGTTTTCTTATGTTCAAATAGAAAAGATACTTTTATTTACCCACTTTTTTTGAAAAAATACATGAGCATTCTGGTATTATATAGTCAAATATTTTCATGTCAGACATAACATAACACTTTTTACAATGCCTGAACATAATGTTTTCTGTTCCTACTAGACTGTTATGTCCCTGGTACATAGAGAGGGCATGGCAAGTAAATCTTAATGAAATTTCTGATGAATGATGCAGATACATACAACTTTGGTAAGTATTTCCAGCAGAACTACTGCAATAACTTCCAACAATGGGACTATTGTTATAGGAAGGGTTATGGAATTAATACCAATAATATGGCCATTGAAAAATCGGTTGTTATTGTTTATTTAAGAAATAAAAGTCAAAAGAATTATAAAGCTTAAAAAAGGTAAACCTGTTGAAAGCTCTATAATGTCTAGATATCGAACTGTATTAGCTTGCTATTTTACAAGATAATGTGTATATACTAAAAGAAAAAACTGAATACCTCATTGAAACACAAAAAAAACTTGCTGCTCCATTAAATGCACTTTCTGCAATATATGTATACATTCATTTAGTTGGGCCTGTATAGATTATTCAATAAAAAATACCATATCTAAACACATTCATTATGTAGCAATACTACAGATCGCATTCAACCTCAAGCCTTTTCATTTTCTAAAAATTAAATGGTGTCCGGTGATGTTGAACAGCTTTTTTATTATATCTCTACTATGTACTCCTGTGACTGCAGTACAGAACATTATTTTGTTTCTCTTCCTGTGCCATCCAGACAGTAAAATCTACAAAAACATAACAGGTGATTATATGGGAAGTTATACTACTTTTAGCTTACTTGTATCTAGTATCTACCTACATAAAACTACCTTTGATATCAACCTTAATACTTAAAAAATAAATAATAATGCGGAGGTAACCCATACTTACCTAAAGAGTTTTTGAATTGCAATTTTACCAACTGGGTAGGTTGCCCATGTTTTTCCTGCAAATGAAATCCTAAATCCCTCTTGCCATTAAAAAATCATTTGCACTGTAAACAAGTGTAGTTTTTTGAGCTTCATTTTTGTTAAAAGACTAACATAAATTATTTAGAGTTTTAAATAATAACACTATATACAAACAAGACTTGTTTCAATTTATTTACATACATACACATAATCACCTGTAAAAGTAAGGTTAAGATTCGGATTCGAGAAAACACAACTGTCAAATTTTAAACTTCCCGCTAAAGATGTAAATCTGGCAACAGTGCGGTTGCGTGCAGGCCTGATTCTAATTCATTTCGACAGTCGCAATTTCATTTCGACACCGCGCGATTCTTGGGGATATTAACCTTATTATGTTGAGACTGCTCAGAATTTGGGTTGGCGCTTCGGTTTCTTGGATTTTGTTGATAGTCTGGGAAAATTATCGAAAAAATACCATTTTTGGGAAAAATTATTTACCAGCTATTTTATTGCTAAAATCGAATCTTAAGATTGCATATATTAGTAATATGGGGTATGACAAGTCCGCAGAAAGTGTGTTATTTTATTTATAAACAAATTAGCACTCCTAAATCTTCTTTTTTTTTTCAATTAGTGGTCTGTAACTCCTATATTTTTTCCTTTGAGCCAAAAACACTCAAATAAAAATTCACCGTAATTTAGTTCTGCACAAAGTTATTTTTTTTCCGATTTCCTTCAACAAAAATTTTACTCAGAAAATCCGAGTTTTCCCAAAAAATCTGCCATTTTCAATTAAAATTTTAGGGAAGTACCTAATTATTTATCAATAATTAAATAATTGAAGACATGAAAGATTTATTATAGTAGATTATACAGAGGGGCTAAATTATGGAATAAATTCATTTCTTTAAAACGGACGATTTTGGAGCAAAATCCCGAAAGAGGTCGATTTTTATTTTTAAATTACAATTTTTTGGCATATATTTCATACTAGTGACGTCATCCATCTGAGCGTGATGACGTAATCGATAATTTTGTTAATGGGAATAGGGGTCGTGTGGTAGGTCATTTGAAAGGGCGTTTAATTCTCTATTCAGTAATATAAACATTAATATCATTAGGTATTTATACATGGTTGCCAAAAAAAAATTTTGAATTAAATTAATTGGCGCAAAAAGAAGAATGTATGTAATTTATTTAACTCAAAATACATTGTACTGCTGTCAGAAAATAGAAAAAAAGGTTTATTTCACAAATAAACATTTCTTTTCGCTTAAATTAAATCACAAACAGACTCCCTCCTACCTATTGGCAGTTTGAACTTTTAATTTAAGCTAAAAGCAATGTTTATTTGCAAAATAAACATTTTTTTCTATTTTCTGACAGCAATACAATGTATTTTGAGTTAAATAAATTACATGCATTCTTCTTCTTGCGTCAATTAATTTAATTCAAAATTTTTCTTGGCCTCCCTGTATAAATAATGAAACTAATGTTTATAATACTGAATAGAGAATTGAACGCCTTTGTAAATGAGCTACAACACGAACCCATATTCCTATTTAAAAAAATAATTACGTCATCACGCTCGGATGGATGACGTCACTAGTTTGAAATATATGCCAAGAAATTTAATTTAAAAATAAAAATCGACCTGTTTCGGGATTTTTCTCTAAAATCGTCCATTTTAGAGAAAATGAATTTATTCCATAATTTAGCCCCTCTCTGTATATCAGGAGACCGGCGACAATCTAACCAATAGTTTAGCAATAATTAAAATGTTAATTAAAAAATTTCGGTCGAAATAATAACCAGAAAGATTATGATACACCAGAATAACTATGATTTTCATATAAAAAAGCACTATACCTATTCAACGTACCTTACAGGATTGAAATTGGACCATTTGAGCGGTCTCGGGAATGTTATAAAGAAACAATTTTTTGGCTTATAAACAAATAGAACCCCTCAGAAAATATTAGATTAAATTAAATTAAGTTAACGCTGTTGAAAAGAGCACGGCTTCTGTGTCCTTTTCGAAGAAAAACAAATTGAATTGCGAGGAGTGATTCCAGGTATAACCGGTCAAATTTGACCGGCATTTGCGACAGAGTTATAAACAACAGGATTTTAATCTTTGAACCATTAGATACCTTTTAATTCCGGTCTTCTTTGTACATACAAATTTTCATATCTTCAAGACACTCATAACAAAAAAGATTTATGTCACTGTCACCAAATTATTTAATTATTGATAAATAATTACTTCCCTCAAATTTTAGTTGAAAATTAAAGATTTTGTTTGGAAAACCCGAATTTTCCGAAGAAAATTTCCGTCGAAGGAAATTGGAATAAATTATTAATGTGCAGAATTAAATTACTGTCAATTTTTATGTGAGTGTTTTGGTTTAAAGTTAAAATTTTCGGAGTTTTAGAGCAATAATAAAAAAAAAAGATTTCGGAGCGCTAATTTGTTTATAAACAAAATAGCACACTTTCTGTGGACTTTGCACAGCTATATTACTAATATAGGAAATCTTGAAGATTTTATTTCAGCATGTCCAGCAATAAAATAGCTGGTAATTAATTTTCCTTGTTTTTTACTAATTTTCCCAGATTATTACCTCACATCTTTCATTGAGTTGATGATTCATGTTGTGGACATTCTCAATTATTATATTTCTAATTTAATACTATTCTATCTAATTCCTCAAAACAAGCAAATTTCAATTAAACCCAGCTATATTATAATACCTTTTGATTTAGTTTTCCTTGCAAGAAATAAACAAAACACATCTAAACTAAACCTAACCTCGCTTTTGGCCATTCATTCATCTCCGTGTCAAATAATTTCGACAGTCGCCATCGCCATATTGAAAGCGACTTGTTTAGTGTCGAAATTTGATTTAGAATCAGGGGCCTGATTCTAATTCATTTCGACAGTCGCAATTTCATTTCGACACCGCCATGACAGCCGGAGATTCTTGGGGATATTAACCTTATCATGTTGAGACTGCTCAGAATTTGGGTTGGCGCTTCGGTTTCTTGGATTTTGTTGATAGTCTGGGAAAATTATCGAAAAAATACCATTTTTGGGAAAAATTATTTACCAGCTATTTTATTGCTAAAATCGAATCTTAAGATTGCATATATTAGTAATATGGGGTATGACAAGTCCGCAGAAAGTGTGTTATTTTATTTATAAACAAATTAGCACTCCTAAATCTTCTTTTTTTTTCAATTAGTGGTCTGTAACTCCTATAATTTTTCCTTTGAGCCAAAAACACTCAAATAAAAATTCACCGTAATTTAGTTCTGCACAGTTATTTTTTTTCCGATTTCCTTCAACAAAAATTTTACTCAGAAAATCCGAGTTTTCCCAAAAAATCTGCCATTTTCAATTAAAATTTTAGGGAAGTACCTAATTATTTATCAATAATTAAATAATTGAAGACATGGAAGATTTATTATAGTAGATTATACAGAGGGGCTAAATTATGGAATAAATTCATTTCTTTAAAACGGACGATTTTGGAGCAAAATCCCGAAAGAGGTCGATTTTTATTTTTAAATTACAATTTTTTGGCATATATTTCATACTAGTGACGTCATCCATCTGAGCGTGATGACGTAATCGATAATTTTGTTAATGGGAATAGGGGTCGTGTGGTAGGTCATTTGAAAGGGCGTTTAATTCTCTATTCAGTAATATAAACATTAATATCATTAGGTATTTATACAGGGTTGCCAAATTTTGAATTAAATTAATTGGCGCAAAAAGAAGAATGTATGTAATTTATTTAACTCAAAATACATTGTACTGCTGTCAGAAAATAGAAAAAAAGGTTTATTTCACAAATAAACATTTCTTTTCGCTTAAATTAAATCACAAACAGCCTCCCTCCTACCTATTGGCAGTTTGAACTTTTAATTTAAGCTAAAAGCAATGTTTATTTGCAAAATAAACATTTTTTTCTATTTTCTGACAGCAATAGAATGTATTTTGAGTTAAATAAATTACATGCATTCTTCTTCTTGCGTCAATTAATTTAATTCAAAATTTTTTTTGGCCTCCCTGTATAAATAATGATATTAATGTTTATAATAAATACTGAATAGAGCATTGAACGCCTTTGTAAATGAGCTACAACACGAACCCATATTCCTATTTAAAAAAATAATTACGTCATCACGCTCGGATGGATGACGTCACTAGTTTGAAATATATGCCAAGAAATTTAATTTAAAAATAAAAATCGACCTGTTTCGGGATTTTTCTCTAAAATCGTCCATTTTAGAGAAAATGAATTTATTCCATAATTTAGCCCCTCTCTGTATATCAGGAGACCGGCGACAATCTAACCAATAGTTTAGCAATAATTAAAATGTTAATTAAAAAATTTCGGTCGAAATAATAACCAGAAAGATTATGATACACCAGAATAACTATGATTTTCATATAAAAAAGCACTATACCTATTCAACGTACCTTACAGGATTGAAATTGGACCATTTGAGCGGTCTCAGGAATGTTATAAAGAAACAATTTTTTGGCTTATAAACAAATAGAACCCCTCAGAAAATATTAGATTAAATTAAGTTAACGCTGTTGAAAAGAGCACGGCTTCTGTGTCCTTTTCGAAGAAAAACAAATTGAATTGCGAGGAGTGATTCCAGGTATAACCGGTCAAATTTGACCGGCATTTGCGACAGAGTTATAAACAACAGGATTTTAATCTTTGAACCATTAGATACCTTTTAATTCCGGTCCTCTTTGTACATACAAATTTTCATATCTTCAAGACACTCATAACAAAAAAGATTTATGTCACTGTCACCAAATTATTTAATTATTGATAAATAATTACTTCCCTCAAATTTTAGTTGAAAATTAAAGATTTTGTTTGGAAAACCCGAATTTTCCGAAGAAAATTTCCGTCGAAGGAAATTGGAATAAATTATCAATGTGCAGAATTAAATTACTGTCAATTTTTATGTGAGTGTTTTGGTTTAAAGTTAAAATTTTCGGAGTTATAGAGCAATAATAAAAAAAAGATTTCGGAGTGCTAATTTGTTTATAAACAAAATAGCACACTTTCTGTGGACTTTGCACAGCTATATTACTAATATAGGAAATCTTAAGATTTGATTTCAGCATGTCCAGCAATAAAATAGCTGGTAATTAATTTTCCTTGTTTTTTACTAATTTTCCCAGATTATTACCTCACATCTTTCATTGAGTTGATGATTCATGTTGTGGACATTCTCAATTATTATATTTATAATTTAATACTATTCTATCTAATTCCTCAAAACAAGCAAATTTCAATTAAACCCAGCTATATTATAATACCTTTTGATTTAGTTTTCCTTGCAAGAAATAAACAAAACACATCTAAACTAAACCTAACCTCGCTTTTGGCCATTCATTCATCTCCGTGTCAAATAATTTCGACAGTCGCCATATTGAAAGCGACTTGTTTTTGGTCGAAATTTGATTTAGAATCAGGGCCCAGGGCCAGCCCCAAGTTCCAATAAACGGGAGCGCCAACCCAAATTCTGAGCAGTCTCAACATGATAAGATTAATATCCCCAGTTGTAACTAATATCGAAATGAATAAGAATCGCTATATCTGCGGCTGTCATGGCGGTGTCGAAATGAAATTGCGACTGTCGAAATGAATTAGAATCAGGGCCCAGACCTATTTAATCTCTCCCAGCACGCAACCGCACTGTTGCCAGATTTACTTCTTTTCTTTTAGTGGGAATTTTAAAATATCTAATGCCAGTTGGTTTAAAATTTGACAGTTGTGTTTTCTCGAATCTCGCTTACATTCAATCTCAGTTAATTTGATTAATCGCGGCAGGTAAAGTAAAATTCTTCTTTTAGTGCAATAAACTGACTTTACTGCCGCAAATGAGTACAATAATGAATCACTTTAGTGACGGTTGGCGATAAATCTCATATCTAAACTCTAAAAACTCTCTTTTCTAGTTTTTTTCGCTGCAAAATCTTTAATACAATTTTTAAAGTCTAAGCCTTGAAAAAGCTCAGCATTTGAAACAAAACTGGCCGAACTAGACAATCTAGAATCTTCGTCAGTCAGTCGAATCAAAGTCGAGTTACTCAAGTAGTTTTCGATTCTTTTCAATACGCTGAATGATCTTTCTCCAGATGCATTAAATATCATGCATAGTAGAAGGCGCAAAGCCGTGTCCATATTCGGAAATAACGTTGTTAACTGTTTTTCTTGAATGATTTTCAGATATGTACTCCAAAAGTGTAGTTCTCGGAGGCTTGGTAATCTTGTTGTCATGAGGTTCTCTTTCTTCATCAAATATACCTTCAACAAAGCCTTTGAACTGTACACACTCTTCTCCAAAGTCGCCATCTATGTCGATTCGAAACTTTTTAGTCAAAATAGAAAAATTTTAAACGTAGAAATTGATGATAAGTTGTTTTAAATCCAAATTCTTCATTAAGACTGAAATAAACTTCGGACCTTTCATTCAATTCTGAATAAAGCGTGTCAATTACAACATTAAATCTTTTAAGTTTTCTTTGCCATTAAAGTGGGGTTAAGTGGATTTATCTTCTTTGTCTTAGCCAGGGAGAGCTTTTCTTTTCGGGCGTTTTTTTATTTAAAGAATATAGGTTTCATTTTTAGACGACTCTTTTTTCATAGGAATCAAAGTTGTCTCTCAGACTCAATGCATACTCCTGTAGAGATTTGTATGTTGCAAGTCACATTCAAGTTTGTAGCAGTTAATCTTTTGCTACTCTTGTCAAAACGTTGTAAAATACCGTACCACGTGTGTAGTAGAATGGCTGCGAAACATGGGTGGTGACACAGAAATCTGCCAATGCATTAGATGTGTTTGAAAGAAAAGTATTACGTGGGATACTGGGCCTAATAAGTCTCTTATAATCAACATACGCGTTCATGGAAAAGAACAGCGGTGAATCGAAATGATTGGAGAAGCTTGTTGAAGGAGGCCAAGGCTCGATTTGGGCTGTAGTGGCATTGGATGGATGGTGTGTAGTAGAATAGCCATTCTGTTATTTGAAAAATTGTTTACTGATTTCAATTCAACTAGTAAAATTTTTTTACCAAAAGTTTTTTTTTTACAAAACCCCGCGACCTAGTGGTAAATCCGGCTAGGATGTTTAACCACTCAAGATACGAACATAATCTCTTCTGTTTTTTCCGATTATACTGTTTCTTTCCTAATTTTAAATAAAGAAGTATGGACACATATTTTTCTAGTTTAGATAAAGATGTTGACAATCAAGTACAATAATACCTAATTTTAATACAAAATGGTATAGGTATGCTACTATAAATATCATATACTCCAACTGATAATGTAGGGTAAAATAGAAAGCAAACGCGGACCCGGAAGAAGAAGACACTCATGGCTTTGGTTTGGATTAACATCGATCGAGTTATTCAGAAACGCCGCAAACAAAACTAAAATTGCTATGATGATAGCCAACGTCCGCAACGGACAAGGCACGTGAAGAAGAAGAACAGTGATTAGAGATATAAATAAGAGGAACATGTGTGAGAAATAATAACAACCAGCTTTGAAAACAATAAAACAGCTGTTTACATAAATTATAAATACAGTTTATGTAAACAGCTAATATGGGCCATTCCACGAACATATGCCTGTTTTGGATTACTTCGACAACGAATATTTTACTGTGCAACATAAGAAGTATGAAAGTAAATGGCTCTAATAATTATTCCAATAAACAACAATGTAATTTGCAATTTACTTTCGTTCTTCTTATTTTGCACAGTAAAATATTCATTGTCGAAGTAATCCAAAACAGGCGTATGTTCGTGGAATAGGGTATACAATAAGTTTTTATTTATATTTGTTTTTTTATTTATGTTTATATTATTTATTTATTGATCCACACAAAAAATAAAAATACCTACTGAATATAAAATGTAGATTATAAATGAACTATTGTAGATCTATGTGAAATCTAACATAGAAAATTTATGAGTTTTATTATTTTTCAAGTTATCTACCATAATTATTAAAAAACTCTCTTGCCTTTTCACTATATTTATGAAGATAAATTAAACTTGTCTCTGTATATCCTGGGCCTAATATGAAAAATGCACAAGTCCAAAATATTCAATGATAGACTTTTGATGGCATCTGTTACTGTTAGCATTATCCAAGAGCTATCTATGTACGGCTCTGTTTTCTGCTAATATAGTTTACTCGATTTTGCTAAAATTGTGAAAATGAAATTCACGTAAGTCCATTAATGTTGAAAATCATATGAAATCTGCGCAAGTCCGCTCTTGTTAGTGGCCAAACCGTTCAAACGTATCGATGATTTTCTGTTGTGTATACAATAAAGTATTTTCATTGTAAACGGATAAGTACCTACAGGGTTTTTTTATTGGCTTTAGGATTAGACCATGCGGCCAGAAACAAAGTAAATAGTACATACATAAACATAATATATCTTATCTAAACTATCTAATTATTAATCTAATTTAAGGTTATCTAAGTCTGACCGACCTTTTTGTTAAGAATAGATATAATAAATATTTTATATTCAAAGTGAATTTTGCTAAATTAATCCTAATAAAAATTTTGGGATAAGGACAAGGGTCACACTTTTCTCATTCAAGGGTTTTTCTTTTTTCTTAATAATTATTGATTACCTATATACCCACCCCACACGGTAAGGCAGGCATGTAGGCAATCAAAAGGAAAGACATTTAAGGGGACAAGCCTAATCTAGTCATTCTATAACTTAATTTTACAGTTATATAGGAAAAACAAAATAAAATCAAAAATACGTTTATCACTCAGTGCCAAAAGATACATAACATTATAGGGACCGTAAACGTTTAAACTTCTGCTTTAAACGAAGCTTTTCACCCCGCAATTTTTACAGAATGGATCGATTTGCTTGAAAATTTGAGGATAAGTAGTGGATGGTACAATGATCAAAATCTATATGATGCCGAAAGGCGCTTTTATTATGGGGGTGGTTGCCATCCCATCTCGGGGCTGGAAATTTTTTATTATATTTTGACAGCAAAAGTTGATAAAAACATTTATTCTAAGCAAAAAATGCTGTATATATTTTTTTGATAAAATTAATAGTTTTCGATTTATTCGCTATCGAAAGTGTTAGTTTTATATGGAAAAAATCAATGTTCTTCTATAGTATACTCACTTACTATTCACTCAATTTTTGTCGTAGAAAAAAATTGTTCACGCCAAGTTCTTAAGAATTAAGTAACCTACACTTTCATATTTAAACAATTTTTCTTATCTTTGATGCTAATCTATCTATTCTTAAGAAAATTAAATTTTTTTACAAAACTACAAAAATGCTTTATTCGCTTTTAACTTCAGTTTTTTAAAAACTAATCATTTTAAGCCAGTCAAACTTCTAGAATCTATTAATAATGCATAAATCAAGAAGAATGACTAAGGCCAATGACTAAAAACACCGCTAACTTACATTATTATGCTTACACTTGGATTTCTCCTTTTTTTTTTCTCAAAAATATATATTGATTTTTTAACTGTAACTTTTTTATTTTGTATCTTAGAAAGTTTGGTATAAAAGAATTTTGTAGGTTTTTATAAGATCTACAAGCCTATTAATATGAAATCTTATTAAAATCCTTAGTCACAAAAAGAGGTGACTTTGAAAGGGTTGGTAAAGGTGGTTTTTTCTTTCTATTACAAGTTTTAATTGTCAATAGCTCACTTAATTTTTGTCATAGAAAAAATTTTTTTATATCAAATTCTTGGGAATTAAATTAGCTACAATTTAATATTTAAACATTTTTTCACATCTCTGATGCTAATCTTTCTATTCGGAAGAAAAGGCCATTTTTTCCAAACTACAAAAATTCGTTAATCGCTGTTAACTTCATTTTTTTTTTTTTAAACGAATCATTCTATGTCGGTCAAACTTCTCGAACCTATTAATAATATATAAATAAAGAAGAACAAATAAGGTCAATGACTAATTTTAATTAGGGTGGTGATTACGGGGTTGCTTCCGACCACTTTTGCGCTGAAAAAAATAGGGACTGACATTCTTTTTATTATAAGTCACTTAATTTTTGAGCTAGAGACTTCTTTTTTATTTCTAGAGATGGATATTTTTAATTTCTTTAAATTAGTTTTAACAAGTTATTCTCGAAAAATGCATATTTTTCCCGTCTTTTGACTTTGAAACTACAATATTTAGCATTTGACAAAGGAGAGCTAACATATAATAAAGCATATCTCGATAACTGTTCGTCTTAATAAAAATTAAGAAACACGGTTTTGTTTATTTTTTCAAATAGTACTTTTTTGTTAGGTAAGGTTGTTTTGATAAAACCAAGACTTTTGGAGTTATTAGCAGAAAACTAATTAAAAACATTGATTTTTTCGATATAATACTAACACTTTCGATAGCGAATAAATCGAAAACTATTAATTTTATCAAAAAAATGTATAAAACATTTTTTGCTTAGAATGAACGTTTTTACCAACTTTTGCGGTCAAAATATAATAAAAAATGTCCACCCCCATGGTAAAAGCGCCTTTCGGCATCATATAGATTTTGATCCTTGGACTAACCACTACTTATTCTCAAATTTTCAAGCAAATCGATCCATTCAGTAAAAATTGCGAGGTTTTGTCCTATTTCAAGCTTCATTACTTGGACTACAAGTTAAAATGACATAAGTAAATTGATTACTAAAAAAGTTAATTTAAATTGTTTGACTTGTGCAAATTTCCCATTAATTTAGTTGCATATAAGTGGAGTTATGCACAGTTAGTTTTTTTGTCTCTCCTATAAAATCAGTTATTTTGGACTTACGTATTTTTCACATTAGGCCGACGATATGCTCCATCATTTAAAAATTCCCGCCTTTTCTTGCATCTTTAGTATGCAGGAATGCAGTATGCAGTGATTTTGTTGTTGTTATTTTTGAGTCTTTCCCAGCTCTCCTCGATGTGGTAGTTTTCTAATATAATTTCATTATCAATCTTCTCTTTCTCGATCTTCTCTCTTATTTTTCTATATAAGAATTCCATGGATTCCGTAAAATAACCTGTGTTACTTAATTTGTTTTAGTTACTCTTTTTGTTGTCTTAGCTACATCTACTTCTAAATTTTGCATTATTTTTCATATCTTCAGAATTCTATTCTTACTTTTTTTTTTATATTACCATCCATATTTTATTTTGTTAACAAACGTCTTGTGAAGAGATATGGAACAGAAAAAAAATTACGCTTTTTATCAAACTTTTTTTATGTATAAAAATTAAAAATTAACATATTATAACAATTAAAAACATATAACAAATACAAACATAAAACAGATTAACATATAACAAAATATAACAATTAAAAAATGTTCTCAATAATAAAAATAAATACAAAACTTATTTTTAACTTTTTGTTCGAGATAAAATAATAATAACAAAAATAAGAAAAAGGCGCAGGGGGCCGCGCCTGATAGAAGAACTGACAAAAACTCCCACAGGACAAAAATAATATAATAATAATAATTAAAAAATAAATAAAAAATTCTTAGTAATAAAAATAAATAAAAAATTATTCCTAATATTGGTTTGAGATATTCTTTTATAACAAAATATATTTAAAATAAATAATATCACTTTTCCCACTCCTTCGTGTGTATGATTAACAATCTTTCTCCTTTATCAATAACTGGTTCGGTATGCAACTTCTTAAAATTTTCGATTAAACTATCAACTTCACTGTAATAAATCTTAAAGTCTACAGTCAGTTTAATGCACTTCCGCCTACAACTCTCTGTAACTTCTTTGTAGAATTCAGAAAAGTATTTCAAAATATTATCACAGCCTATAAGATTGATGTCTTCTAAAACCGGTAGTTCCAGAATCCGTTGAAAAGTTACTGCAGTCAGGTCAATGTTGTAAGAAGCGTCGATCTTGATGATCGACTTATAGGAACATCACCTAAAATGTTTAGTTCATAATATATCAATGCACTGTGCAATATTATTATTATTATAAAACAAATAAGAGCAGAGGAGTAAGCTCCTATTATGCCCAAAGACAAAGAAAAAATTATCACTTTATTTTTTATTTCTGTATCTTTCTATTGGTCAGAATCTCATATGAATGAAATAATCATGTGCATTTTTTTATATTCATTTCCTCTCTACTATATGTTAAGTAGGAGTACCTACTTTTCAGATGTGCATTTAATTAAAATAATTTTCGGATTTAATAAATTTGCAATTGCAACAAACACCTTGCATTGAAACTAATGTAGAAAAGATAACATGTTAATTAGCATGTTGTACTATGATTATTTATTTTAAATTCCTGAGTTTCCTTTCTACAAAATTGAAGATGTGTCACAACTTCATTAGCATTCAAAATATAAATTCCTAATTTTTAAAATATTCTCAGTAACAATTTACAATACTGCTGTTTTTAAAATATACTGATAATAACAACCAAACAATACACAATGGATTTATATTTTATTTATTGTATCAGGAAAAGTTACAGAAAAGTATACAGTAACCAAAAAACAATCAGATTATTAGTTTTCCTTTCGATATGAGTCCATGTGTGAGACCACTTTCGTATGAAAAATGTTTCTGACTCGATTTCTTTGCGGATTCCTGTTCAAAAATGTCTCCTTTAAACAAATCCGAAGGGTGCCAGGTGAAACAATTTTTTAAGCAAGTTCAAAATTACTTTTTTGCCTCGAAAAATGTATAGTCCTGTCGCCAGGGGGGGTACAACGGCCTCCTTAATTCAGATGGACTTACCCAAGTTTTTTTTATATATTTTGACCCGTAGAATACGAATTTTTTGGGTAACAGTTGATCCGGATGTCGATAAGATTGTTATAGACAAAGAACTTGAGGAATTACATAACAGTGATTTCTCGCAAAACAAAACATATTTTTGTATTTTTTGGGTCATTATAAGCAAAAAATATTCCTACAAGTTTTTTCGTAGAATGCATAGTTTTCGAGATAACCGCGGTTGAACTTTCAAAAAATCGAAAAATTGCAATTTTTGAACCCGAATAACTTTTGATTAAAAAATAAAGTAGCAATTCTGCTTACCGCATTTGAAAGTTTAAGTCAAATTATATCGGTTTTGATTATTTGCATTGCTACAAATTAATTTTTTTATTGTTAAACTAATCTATAAACACATAGGTTTCCCGTGCCTAATACATGCGTTTTAACGCATGCTACGTAGAAATTGCCTCGCTTGCACTTGTAGCTACTCTACCTACTCGTTCGATTTTAAATGAGAAATCATAGAAAACATCACTCACATACTAGGTGTTTACTACAGTTTACAGCTTTCTTTAACAATAAAATAATAAATTTTTAGCAATGCAAATAATCAAAACCGATATAATTTGACTTCAACTTTCAAATGCGGTAAGCAGAATTGCTACTTTATTTTTTAATCAAAAGTTATTCGGGTTTAAAATTTACAATTTTTCGATTTTTTGAAAGTTCAACCGCGGTTATCTCGAAAACTATGCATTCTACGAAAAAACTTGTAGTAATATTTTTTGCTTAAAATGACCCAAAAAATACAAAAAGATGTTTTGTTTTGCGAGAAATCGCTGTTATGTAATTCCTCAAGTTCTTTGTCTATAACAATCTTATCGACATCCGGATCAACTGTTACCCAAAAAATTCGTATTCTGCGGGTCAAAATATATAAAAAAAACTTGAGTAAGTCCATCTGAATTAAGGAGGCCGTTGTACCCCCCCTGGCGACAGGACTAGTATTTTTATGTTTCTTCGGTAATTATAAACAATAGAAGTCTCTTGTCATATTTCTGAAAAGTTGATAGTTTTCGAGTTATAAGCGGTTTAAAATCTGAAAAATGCGAAAATATGCATTTGCGATGCTTGAAAACTCGAAAACTGAAAGTTTTAATAAAATGACAGATCTTTTTTTATTTGAGATGACCCAAAAATGCTAAAAACATTTTCGCGGGAAAAAAAGGTTATGTTTTGAATTTGTTAAAAAAGATATTAACGACGTTCTACACCTTCGTTGCCGGGTATGCCTCTCAGAGGAAAGGGGGGAAACTTATATGCAAGCGAAAGTTGGTAACAATGCATTTATAGCAGAATACTCAAATCATATGTTTCAGTATTGAATACTTTATAAAAATAAATTACGGAATTAATTATAATAAATAAATTAAAAATAAATGGTACGGTAAACAATCCTCATTTTTTAATGTTATTCCTTACAAAAAAACCTTTAATTTAAGCACAAATAATTAAAAATCGTAAATTTGGGTCAAAAGTTATTAACTTTTTAAGAATTCCCATAAGAGTCCATGTTAAAACAACTTTGACCCTTAATAGTAATTAAACGGCACAGTAAAACAATTTTTAAAAAATCAAGTCTTAGCTTTTTGAAGTAAACTGTAACATACTAAAATTTCATGCAAATCCTTAATTCTTTGCCGAAGGTGTAGAACGTCGTTAAACAATTTCTGTCCAAAAATTTCGACCGGCACCCTTCTGATTTGTTTATAGGGGATATTTTTTTGACAAGAATCCACAAAGAAACCGAATCAGAACAGTCAGACACAGGCAGCATAAATCCGGACCCCAGAAGTGTCATAGGTTTTCGAAACGGACCCTCAGGAAAACTAATTGGTGACCCCTGTAATAGAGCATGTCAAAAAACTAGAAGACAAATACTTACAGTTCCAAAACATTCTAAATAGGGTACACGGTTCCCGGGAAGGGGGGTTATCGTGGGAGGTCTTGTCACTGGGAATTTTCCGACGTCAACTTATTTCATAATGATTCTTTAGTCAAAATTCACTGAGAGCGAAATCGCAGCACGTTCTTTTTTTAACTAAGAGCGAAATGCATTTTTTCTGCACAAAGCTCTACTATTCCGTAAGTATTTTACATCGTTTGAAATTCATATTGTATTTCCAATATTTTTTTCTTTCAAAAACTATCAGAAGTAGTTTTGGGGGCATTAATACATTGCCTGAATTTTTTCAGATTTTTCTGACTACTCTAAGACTACCTTTTGAGGCTTTGAAAATGATTTTTTTTCACTTTTTTAACAGTTTTAAACGCTTTTGAGATAGTGCTCTTTTTCCGGGTGTGAGTATATAAATATACTTTATTTAATTTAATAATATTATTAGAATATATATAAACACAAAATACAAGCTTAAATTAGGCGCCAATTTGAAAAATAAACTAATATACACTAACGGACAAAAATTTTACATATTTTGAAATTAACGTGTGAAATAAAAAAATTTGTGCTGCCCCAGTGTCATAGAAATAGGATTTCTTTTCAGAAACCGATGTTTTAATGTTTCATATAAATGGTATAATCGGATTTAAATTTAATGTGGGCTATATGGTGGCCAGTATAATTTTTAAATTGAATCTCATCAAGGTAAGTATTCACTATTCTACCGACATTAAGACCTGCGTCATGGTACACGAATTTGTTATCCAATATGGCTGGTAAATGGCAAAACATGATCTTCTAAAATGTTTTTAATGTACATATCAGCTGTCATTCACCCAATCACCTCCACAAGTTCAGTATCTCCTTACCAAGAAATACCACTCCATAGCACTATGCTGCCACCACCAAAATTAACCCTCTGTATGAGGTTACATCTGGCATACCGTTCACCATATGGAAGCAAGATTTACAAGACTTCGTCTACAGAAGAGTTGGCGAACAGTATGTCAGTTGTAACCTCATACAGAACGTTAGTTTTGGTGGTGGCGGCATAGAGCTACGGAGCGGTATTGCTTTGAAAGGACATACCGAACACGTGAAGGTGATTAGGCGAATGCCAACTGATATGTACATTGAAAACATTTTAGAAAATCATGCTTTGCTATTTGAAAGCCATATTGGATATGGCATATTGGTGCTAATGCACTTCTTCTTGTTGTTAGCATAGTGAATACTTATCTTAATGAGATTCAATTTAAAAATTATATTAGCCAGTATATAGCCCAGATCAGATTTAAATCCGATTATAGTATTTAAGTGATACTTAAAAAAATGGCATTCGGAAAATAAATCATATTCTTATGATACAGGGGGGTTAAGGATAGCAGCACAAAAAATTTCATTCCACATGCATATGCAATATTTTTGTCCGAGAGTATATAAGTTAAATACGTATTTTTGCACTATAGATGTTACAGGTAGAAATTCGATAATATACATAATTATAATATTATATAATTTATTTATTATATAAATAAATATGCAGATATATGTTGACCCCTAAATATTAACAATTATTAGAGATATTAGATGTACAATAAATTGGCAAAGTGTTACAACATTTTTTGTACTGAAAAAGAAAACAATTTTTTTAAATAATAATATTATTATAACATTATAATGCCATTTTAAATATGCGTTCCATTATACCTTTGTACGCACTAATTTTTTGTCGAATTCGGCATGGTTATTGAATTTCTACCTGTAACACCTGTAATGCAAAAATACATACAGTAGGAAAAATGAAAGAATACCCACGAACGAACATATAAAACACGCTGTATTTTCCTGTCACCGTGTCATATAAAAAATTGGCCAGCGCAAGTACATGTAATAATTATTATTACATGTACTTGCGCTGGGCAATTTTCTTTGTGACACGGTGACAGGAAAATACAGCGTGTTTTATATGTTCGTTCATGGGTATTCTTTCATTTTTCCGACTGTACCTCTCTTATATTATGTAGTTAATTTTTTAAATTGGCGCCTAATTTAAGCTTGTATTTTGTCTATACATATACTAATAATATCATTAAATTGAAAAAAGTATATTTATATACTCACACCCGGCAAAAGAGCACTATCTCAAAAGCGTTTAAAACTGTTAAAAAAGTGAAAAAATAATTTTCAAAGCCTCAAAAGGTAGTCTTAGAGTAGTCAGAAAAATCTGAAAAAATTCAGGCTAATGTATTAATGTCACCAAAACTACTTCTGATAGTTTTTGAAAGAAACAAAAATTGGTAATACAACATGAATTTCAAACGATGTAAAATGCTTACGGAAGAGTAGAGCTTTGTGCAGAAAAAATGCATTTCGCGCTTAGTTAAAAAAAGAACGTGCTGCGATTTCGCTCCCAGTGAATTTTGACTAAAGAATCATTATGAAATAAGTTGACGCCGGAAAATTCCCAGTGACAAGACCTCCCACGATAATCCCCCTTCCCGGGAACCGTGGGTAGTTATAGATTTAAACGATAGCGATGATAGTGATACCGATTTAAATGTAGACAATACTGCCCTCCTAAGCCAAAATGACGTAACTCATTTTGCCATATTTGCGTAAAAGGTTTTAATAGGGTGTTTATACCAACACGCATCAAATTTACTAAGCGAAACAGACATATCTCGCGTTGTTGAAGCGGTTTCATTCGAGATACGTCTGTTTCGCTTACTAAATTTTATGCGTATTGGTATAAACCGTGACCAGACACCTCGTAACGCGACAGTTCGTAACCGGACAGTTGGTAACGGACAATTCGTAACAGCGACAGTTCGTAACGGCGACAGTTCGTAACTATACAAATTCGTAACGAACAATTCGTAACGTCCAAATTGAATTATTCCATAGGCGTAACCAGGATGATCCTAAGGGGGGGGTTACAACTACCTGAAAGGGGGGGGTTACAACTAGTGGAAGGTCTCTGAGGGCTATGGTGTTAAGCGTATAGAGCTCAAAGTACATCCCAATGGGGGGGGTTACAACCCCCAAAACCGCCCCCTGGTTACGCCTATGAATTATTCTGTTCATCAATTTAACTAATCAGTACGGGGATAAACATGTTTAACACATTTTATATTTTGTGTTTCAATGTATATTAAAAGTCTTTAAACACAAACAAATATTTAAATACATACAAACTTTTAACAATATTCTTAAAAGTTTACTCCTCTTATTGTTCCTTAAATTTGCGTAAGCCTAGACAAAGGTATAATGAAGTACTTAATTCCTGAAATCTTTAATCTGACAACCGTCTTTGGTCTTTAGACATTCCAAACTCTTTAAATAAACATTTTGTAAAGAAAAGATTATAATTACCTGTTATTATAATAAACCTTGTGATTGGTAATAGCTTTGGGCCATTCAATCAACGGTTATAGTTGATAAGAGGGATGGCTTGTAATACTTTAATACTTGGTTTAAATACTTTTATTATATTCTTAAACACGAAATATGAAATGCCTTAAAAATGTTTATCCTGATATTGATTCGTTAAATTAATAACCATAATTACATTTATAACTGTAATAACAGTAGTTTACACGTTAACAACAATAAACAGAGCCCTAAACTGCACAAACATCTTCACCGATGCCTCTAAGTCCGTTGAAGGTATTGGTTGTGCATTTGTAACTCCAACGTCTACTTTTCAATTTAAACTACCGCCTAGTTCAAGCGTTTTCACCGCTGAACTATTTGCTTTGTATCGCGCCCTAAAACATGCAAACCTTTCAAATATTTCAAAGCCTCTGTTTCTCACCGACTCGCTCAGCTCTCTTCTCGCAATCCAGCATCTGTATCCTGAAAGTCCTTTAGAGAAACTAATAAAAATTGAGCTACAAATTGCCCAAGAGAACAACACAACTCCGAAATTTATATGGATCCCATCATATATAGGGATTATGGGCAATGAAGAGGCAGACAGAAGTTCTCGTAATGTAGCAACAAGTGCGATGTCCGAATTAGTGCGCGAGTATGTATCTAAAGATCTCAAAACGTTTTTTAAACAAAAAGTGATCGGTCAGTGGCAACGCGAATGGTTTCTATCGCAATCTAAACTAAAATCGGTAAAACCAGATACACGACAGTGGAAAACAAGTATTAGTTCGAGGTTTATTCAAACGGTTCTAACGCGCCTACGTATAGGGCACACCAAGATTACACACTCATATTTACTCTCGGCCAGTGAACGTCCCATGTGTGACCTATGTGCTACGCCTCTTACCGTCACCCATCTGTTAATCGAGTGTCCAAAATATCAACGTGAACGTTCAATGAACAATCTACCAAACACTCTACTAGCTTTATTAGGAGAAAACTGTCCAGTAAAAGACTTACTCAACTATCTAATATCTATCAATATCTTGTATCAAATCTAGTTATTTTTTTTACTTGTTAAAATAATTGTTAACCTTTGTTTATCAAGTAATGCCGCTAATAACCTGTTGGTGGATGCGGTAATTTTCTTTAATAAAAAAAAAAAACAATAAACAGAAGAATTCAATTTGGACGTTACGAATTGTCCGTTATGAATTTGTATAGTTACGAACTGTCGCCGTTACGAAGTGTCGCCGTTACGAACTGTCGCTGTTACGAATTGTCCGTTACCAACTGTCCGGTTACGAACTATCGCGTTACGAGATGTCATGGAACCGGTATAAACACAAACACATTTAAGGTAACTGAATCAACTTCAAAACCTTGAAAAACTAAATTCTGTTATTGTATTAAAACAAATAAAAAATAACAAAATACATTTATTATTACATTCACATGTATTATTTATATTTAAAACACATTACTATTTTTTTCTACATAATTCAATAAATATACATAATTTTCATCCAGGGATATATTATTTTATTATCATTTATTATCATTTTCAGACATGCGATGTTTAATAAAAGGAAAAAGTTTTTAAGTTCAACATTATTATCTCCATTTTTACTCTTTTATTAATGCAATAATTTATTACTACTTGAAGGAATGGAAGTAAACCGAATTTTAAAACACATTGAATTTTTATTTTTTTATAATTCCGTACTGTACTCACAAACAATGACATGCCATTTTTCGACATTTACTCGCAAAATTTAAGGAAAACCAAGCATCGCGACATGAGATTTTTTTCAATTAGTAATTCACCCTTATTCATTTTCATAGTGACTATACAATTTTTTCAGTTTGTCCGCAAAATCAAATGTCAGCCAATTTAATGCGTGCCTACAAAATCAATTCCGCAACCTTCATTGGTCACAAAATTCAGTTCATCATTTAAAGAAAAAATATTCTAAATGTTTGGGACTATACAGTCCCTGGCCATATTATTATGACCACCTATGAATTTTTACAAAAATCAACTATTCCACTAGGTAGGTTTTGTTTAAAATATGATTTTTAAATTAAATGTGATGCAATGTTAATGTTATACATTAACTATATTATATTTAATTATTTATTTATTTATTTATTTATTATCCTAACAGACCTGTAAGGTCTAATTACAAGGATAAAATACAATAATTTTTCTAAAATAAATATACAATAACATAAAAAATAAAAATAACAAAAAAAACAAAATAAGTAGTAAATCTAACATATCAGATAATACAAACCATTCTTGTATACTATCCATAAGACTACACTTACTAATCCTATGCCGATAAATTAATAATTTGTCGTAACACTATTCCCCGAAATACATTTTGTGAGACTGCCCAATCTAAATCAGTTAGAGTATTGATGTTATTAGCTAGTCGAAACATGGTCACCAGAGGAGCCCTGGTGGTAGTAGATAATAGTGGAATATTAAACATTACCATATTGCGAGTTAATCTTAATGGTACATTGAACCTGATCAAAGCTAGAATTTCAGGTGAATTAATTTTATTGTTAATTATTTTACGTAAAAATATTAAAGCTGTAAGTTTCCGTCTGTCTTCTAATGATAATATTTTAAACTCATTTCTAAGGTGAGTGGTTCTAACTTCAGTATAATCTGGTCGTATGTGATATTTTTTAAAATAAATATATCTTAAAAATTTATTTTGAATTTTTTCCAGTGTATCTAATGCAGTTTGATACTCACCAAACCAAATATGAGCTCCAAATTCTAATTTTGCCCTTACTAAAGTATAGTATAAAATTTTAAGAGTTGCTATATTTCTAAAATTAAAGGTTTGTCTAATTATAAACCCTAGTAATCGGTTTGCAGACTTCGTGATATTATTTATGTGGCCAGCGAAAGATAATAAATTATTATAGGTGATGCCTAAATCTTTTACCTCTGTACAACGCAGTAAAGTTTCTTCATTAATTTTATATTCAAATATAATAGGATCTTTTAAACGTGTTACGGTAAATATACAGCATTTTTTCACATTAAAGTATAACTTGTTGCAATAGCTCCATTCAAGTAAATTATTTAGATCTTTTTGTAATAATACAGAGTCTCTAACAGTTTGTATGCGTTTGTAGAGTTTTAAATCGTCAGCAAATAGAAGACATTCTGAATGTTTCAAAACTGATGGTAAGTCATTAATAAAAAGTACAAATAAAAGAGGCCCCAGATTAGAACCTTGTGGCACTCCCGAATTAGCTTCAAATTTACCTGAGGTATTTCCATTGTGTTTAACTATAAAAGATCTGTTTTGCAAATAATTTTTTATTAATTCGATAAAATTCTTTGATAAACCAAACTTATTTAATTTTGATAATAACACGTCATGGTGTTAAAATAATAAACACCAATGAAGCTTTTGAAAATATTACATATTTATATACTTTTTAATATTTTGTTAAACTTCTGACCTTAATCAGATGGAAAATGTTTGGGAGCTTTTAAAACGAGTATTTTCCGATGAAAAGGTAACTAACAAAATTGTTTTGATTGAAGAACTAATATGTCATTGAAACCACAATGACAAATTAAAGCAAAAAAAATTTAGCTGCATTCAGAGTATGTCAAGACGGATACAAGCGCTAATCAGAGTTAAAGGAGGCTCGACAAAATATTGAAAAAATAAAAATATGTGATATTTTTAAATGTTTTATTGGTTTTTATTATCAAATATAATACATTTAATAATAAACAGCAATAAATTATTTGAAAATATCACATATTTGTATTTTTTAAATATTTTGCTGAGCCCCCTTTAGCTTTGATTACCGCTAGTACCCGTCTTGGCATACTTTTGAATGCAGTTAATTTTTTTTTTGTTTAATTTGTCATGGTGGTTTCAATGAAATATTAGTTCTTTAATCAAAACAATTTCGCTAGTGACCTTTTCATCGGAAATTTCTCGTTTTAAAAGCTCCCAAATATTTTGCATCTGATTAAGATCAGAAGTTCAACAAAATATTAAAAACATAAATATGTAATATTTTCAAATATTTTATTGTTGTTTATTATTAAATATATTATAGTTAATGCATAACATTAACATTGCATAACAAAACTAAATTTAAAAATAATATTTTAAACAAAACTTACCTAGTGGAATAGTTGATTTTTGTAAAAATTCATAGGTGGTCATAATAATATGGCCAGGGACTGTATGTACTGTTGTGATCTTATTTTTGAAATCTGATGCTGTTCTCAGATGTAATTTATTTTAATTAATTAATTAATGATTATCTCATTAATCAAACAGATCAAATACCAATATAGTGTCAATCTCAGGGCTAAATTATAATATCAATTACTTACTTTCGTGGCTTCAAAATATTTCTCAGTGGATTCCTAATCGGGATAGATAAAAGAGAGTAAAATAATACACACATAAGAATTTCAATTAGAAATTATAAAATCGTTTATTTTATCTAAATGGCATTCAATGCTTAATATTTCTTATATCTTATCTTTCTATCTTTATTTAATATAACATTTACAAACATGGGAATCTTATTTCTTTTTGTCTCCAAAGTTATTTTATTTAAAATGAACTATTATGATTTATCAGTGATAAATTGATTTAGGTTTGATGAAAAATTTTTAATAATGATTGTGTGCCTCAATTTTCAATGTGGTATTTAATACATAAACCATACATTCATGTCATAACAAAATAGACTGACCTTTACTGATGATTTGACAATGTCTTCACACAAAACACGTTTCTTACTATCTTGGGTTGCGATCAAACGACTCGTACCAGCTTCCCAGTAAAGCCTCTGCTCCTTTCTGAAAACTACGCCTCGTACAGCTCTCGTTCCTGCCTTCTCCTGATGCCGTGTTCTACCTTTTTCAAACACTTCAACAAAACCGGGATACTCTAGACTCAAGGAGTTATATACTATCTCGACTCGGCCTAACACTCGTTCCACGATATCTTACTTTTTAATTTTCACAAAAAACAAACTAATTATACCGGCGTTTTACTTTTTTGTACACTCTTCTCGAACACTGGACTTCGCCTTTCGATCGCTCAAAACATTCTGCCGCACATCTCTCGTCCATTCTCCTACTTCCAAATTACCCCTTCCAGCATTCAAAAATCAACCAATCCCAAACAACTTTCAATCATCCGTATTTATCAACACAACTTTCCTTTTTCTAAATATCTTAATGGATTTCAAGAAAAAATAATATTCCCCATTTCAATTTTACTTTCTACATTAATACAACATTTACAAATTTAATGACCTATTATTTTATTCACTAGAGTATTAGTTAGCGGTGGTTAATGACAAATCCTTCCGCGAACGCTTTCTTTGTACACATCACTCTAATTGTTTACTTGAGTCGTATTGTTCCCACGGTTCGTAAACACTTCTCCGAATCACTCTCTTAAAATCTACCTATACATAATTTGTTTTATACAGGGTGTTCCAAATTTACATGCCCGTGGTCGAGAAAAATGAAAACCTTTATTTTAATTTGACTTTAATTTATAATTATAAACTTTTATTTCTTATATCAATTAGGAATATAACAGTACAGTACTTCATGTTTTCTGACTAATTAATAATTAACTAATAAACTAAAAAAATAACTGACTAATAAAGATTCAGAAGATTCATAAATTATTTCGCAAGATATCTACATTTTTGAAAAATTTGTAATTGGTCCAAATCTTTTTACTTTTTCAGGTGTGGCGCATACTTTTGGCTCCTGCACTATAAACAAATGCAGCAGTATAAGTATGGAAACGACCGAAAATTTGAACCATCCAGGAACCCGTGCAGAAAGTAAATATTGTGATACCTATTATCATTATATATAAATATCTCAAATATTGAAACCTGGAACCTTCATTTACTATGCAAACATCTCAGTTGATTTAAATGTGCAACCAATGAAGAACGTATGTGTAGTATGTATTTAACTTTGTAGGAATATGTAAATACTCTACGAATATGTAAATACTGTACGAACATGTAAATTCTGTACATATGTAAATATCAGGTATGTGATACATACATATGTAAGCATACCTAGTAATTGCAACGATTAGTATGACATTTTTTCCAAATTCATACCAGAATTTGAAGGACGAATTTTCAAGACGACAATATTTCCGAATTATTTCATAATTCTCCTGAAAAAATTTAAAATCCCTAAATAAGAATTTTGTTTGCTCGAACAAAATTGAAAGATTTTCATTTTCCAAAATGCTGCGTAAATGCAATGTTAAAACAAAACTTGCATTGGGTGTGATCCAAAAATTTTTCATGCATTAATTGGTTGTTAGTGTAGAGACAGCAGTTTTTCCAAACAATTTCATGATTATTTCGGAATAATTAAAGATACATTGTTTTTACTGCTACAAAGAATATTAAAAATTTTCTATTCGTCAAAATGCCGCGTAAATGCAATGTTGAAAAACAACTAGCACTGGATGTGCTAGAACGATTCTATGAGCACTTTCAAAGCCGCGATAGAAAAGATTGGCCTCCATACACCTCGAACATTTACAAAGAAATGAGCAAAGCAACGGAAGGAAAATGGACGGCTCATAATTGGTACATTGCGGTGAAAGAGGACAGGCGGAACATTCTTTCGGAAGTGAAAGAAAAATTGGGAGTAAAATTAAACTGTGTTAGCCATGTGGATTACAGCGATAGCGAAGAAGAAAATGTAGATTCTGATGTAGAGAGTAATTATTCATTCGAAGGAAAGGCTGATAAAATAGGCGTAACCAGGATGATCCTAAGGGGGGGGGTTACAACTATTGGAGGTCTCTGAAGGCTATGGTGTTAAGTGTATAGGGCTCAAAGTACATCCCAATGGGGGGTACAACCCCCAAAACCCCACCCTGGTTACGCCTATGGCTGATACACGCAAATTGGACGAGATGAATTTAATATTAAGCAAAGAAGAATGGAACGAAATTAAACCAATTACAGTCGAAGGTCAGCGAACCAAAAATAAATTAAAGCCTAATGTTTGGGCTTCAGTTATTTCCACAGCGTTTTGGAAACAGCACCGGCTGCCGTGTAGTAACGTGTACAAACGAGTCGAGGTATATATGTCTGGGAGTCGTCAATATTTTCTCAAGATTGAGGGACATTGTGTTGGAAAAAATTGCCGAAACCCTTTCATTGGTTATGCCGACAATGACCCCAACGATGGAGAACTCACGATGCGAATTTTCACTCGTAATACATCTTGCGTAGATCATGAACAAGTATCGTGGCCCCTCAAAGGAAAGTATAGAAAAGAACTAGGAAAACTTGCAGCTTCCGAAGGCTGCTCCAACCTGAGGAAGAGGATGGCTGGGGAAAATATGAGACCAGGCGACACTATACCACCTTTCATACCACCATTGCGTGTTCTTCGCTGCGCCAAAAAGGAATATATTGACGAAGAACTTGGCATCACAAAAAAATCAAGAGACGCCAGAGACCTAATGAGGAACATTGAGAGTATCAGCCTCAAACCACCTATTCTTGGATGTATTATATCTACGGTACTCCAATGCAGTTCGATGCGTACAAAAAATACATCAGGACAGCCAAGAATTCTTCTGAGATATGCATCGATGCCACAGGAAGTGTAGTCGAGAAGATAAAGAGGGATGGAATGTTATCGGCTCACATTTTTTTATACTCCATAGTTGTGAATTTTGAAAAAACTTCTTTATCTGTTTTTCAAATGTTGTTGGAAAGTCAGACTATGGAAACGATACAATATTGGCTACATGTGTGGAAAAGGCAAAAAATTCCATCTCCAAAAACAATAGTTTGCGATTACTCTCGGGCCTTGTTGACAGCTTGTTGTCGAACTTTTAATGATATAACTTTGAAAAATTACATTGAAAATTGCTTTGAGCGAGCCACGTCGCAGCAAAACACAGAACACCTTGAGCCAAAGGTCTACCTCCGAGTTGATGTTACCCACTTGATAAAATTGGTGTGCAGGTGGAGGTGCTTTCAAAGTGTCCAACAAAGAGCTGTACGGAATTTTTTTTGTCAGGTGCGTTGCACTCATGGTCGACTGCCAATCACCTGAACAATTTGAATCAATTTTTCTTCATACGTGCATTATGGCACTGCAACCTTTCAGAGATTCAACACTCAAATTGAATGACGAGATGATCACGGTAAATGAGGTAAGGAAGCAGTTGGAAATGTTGATAAAAACAAGGTCTTTTCTACAAAAAAACGACGAAGGCTTTTTAACCGCAAATCTGTTTCAAATTGAAAAAAATCTTGAAAATGGCAAAGAAGAAATCAAAGTTGCTGATGATGACGAGGGTACTGATGTCCAAAACAATTCAGGAAAAATTGGGATATTTATCACTGAAATTGTATTGAAAGCCGCGCAAGAACCAGTAGAAGACGGAGAAGATCTCAACGCTTTTAGTCGAGGAAATGAAGCTGAAAAAATGGCAAAACCTCGCAATTTTTTCGTCCAGCATCGATTTGTACAAAAATTTGGGATTAGGCTCATTACACCCTCTAGTTCATTTTCTATATTGAGCCGTTGTACGCTTTTGGTTTTTTAAGGGTGAAAACTACCCCTAATTGTAAAAAATTATAAAATAACATTTTAAACTTTAATATTGTCAATATTTGGTTCTTATTAGTTACATAATGCTTGTTTTATGCTTTAAGATATACTATCATAATATTTCAACCCTTAAAACCACCCTTGTTGGAGCTAATATATAAAAAATTTACTTATCCTAAAATAATAATTTCGGCTTGCATCGCTTTACTTAAAAATTTGGGATTAGGATCATCTCACCCTGTACATCAAATTCTATATCATGCTTAAGGGCGTTGATTATTTTTAGTGGTGTAAACTACCCCTTATTTTCAAAAATTATATAAAAACATTGTAAACTTTAATATGAGTAAAATTTGGTTTTGGTTGGTTAAATAATGATTGTTTTATACTTTAGGATATAATATAATAATATTTCAACCCTTAAAACCACCGTTAATAACATTACAGTTTTTATAAGTAGATATTTCAATAGATCTATACAGAAAAAAGTAGAATTAAAGAATTATAAAAACATTTATTTACACAAAAATACGAATTTACAAATGTGTAAAAATACAAATACAAATAGTTTTTAGTCATTTTCCAGTATACGAACCGGTTCTGTGGTATTATACATACATTTAAAATTATCCATAAGGGGGGCTATCCGAATTTTTCGAAAAAAAAAAAAAAAAAATTCGTTTTATAAACATAGCTCCTTCATTTTTGGCGATAAAAAGTTTTTTTCTAAAATGACTTTGTAGGATTTTTAAAGAGTTATAAGACTGTGTAAACTAAATTCCGTAAGATCCCTTAGTTTTTAAATGGCGCGGGTTTAAAGGGCTCGAATAAGGGGGTGTTTGCTAGTAAACAAAGGTTTTAAACAGCTATATCTCGCTAACTATTCACTGTAATGAAAATATATGTACAAAAGAATTTTAGTTGTTAAATAGGCTATAATTTAGTGGTCCATCATTTTTTTCGTATCTCCAGTATTTTCGGAGATATTTTGAAGTAAAAGGTGAATAATGGGAAATTCCAAAAAATTAATTTTTCTTTAAACTCCAATTTTTCTAAAATTAGCCCTTTTAAATAGGTAAAACTTTTTGAGTGTATTGATAATACAAATATAAAAGGAATTACAGAAAGTTGAAGACCAATTATTAGGTGGGTAGTTAGGGGGTTGTTTTCACTGATTTTTTCATAGATAAAAGCAGGTACCGACCTTTTTTTGATCATAAGTTGCTTAATTTTTAGGCTAGAAACTTTTTATTATTATTTTTTGAAAGGCCTAATTGTATACTTGAAAAAGATTAAATAAGTTTTCCTCAAAAAATGCAAAGTTTTTCCGTTATTTTACTTTGAATATTTCAAATTATGCATTTGATGAAAAAAGCTAACTTTTAACATGCCGTATCTCGGTTTGTATTCTTCGTAAATATATTACAGAAAAAGAATTTGGTTTGTGTTACTCAATGCTACAATTTTGATATCTACAGTTTTTTTGATTAAATACATATTTTTCGAGGTATTCTCAAAAAACCCTCTAAAAAAGGTTTTTCATCGAAAAACTGTTACTTTCAAGCGCGAATAACTCGAAAAATATTAGTTTTACGAAGAAAATGTAAAAAACATTTTTTTCTTAGAATTACTTTTTACATCGATTTACATGGTGAAAATGTAATCAAAAATTCCCGCCCGGCAACCACCCCCAAGGTTTTAGCGTACAGCGGCATAATATAGAAAATGATCCTTGGACTATTCCCTACCTTCTGTGAAAATTTCAAATAAATCCATGCTGGACGAAAAAATTGCGAGCCAAAATGCTTCATTTCCTCGACTATTTTTATTTGCCGAATTTCATCCATAATCATCTGCTGAAGTTAGCAAAAGAATTTCCACTGTGGACAGCGGCAATACTGCCATTTCACGCAAATCACGCAACATCTGCACATGTGGAACAAACTTTTGGCGATTTAAAAAATCGAGTACTGGCTCAGTTTGGTAAAGTAATCGACGCAGAAAAATTCCTGAAGATTCATTTGAAAGATTTATTGGGAGGCACCAACATTTTATCATCACATTTGTTGAACTTTGCAATGAAACATGAGGACTTTCCAATCCCTCAGCCAAAAAAACAAATTTGTGCATCAGACAAAAATCTTTCAGATCAAAAACTTTTTGAGCACACAAGTTCTACCCAACATGACTCCAATGAAAATGATGATAGAACTCTAAGAGATAACGATACCCTTAAAAATGACATGATAGCACAACACAATTCTTGGAAAAACGAGGTTTCAAGTAATCAAGTTATAAACGAGCAGAACGACGATTTCGAAAAATACGACATTTCCAAAGAACAGGATAGCTGCAAAGTTTTCAACCACAACATTTTCGAAGAGCATAACTACAGTCACAACAGTTTCGACATTTCCGTAGGATACAATCAAATCAACACCATTTCCAGTCAACAAGCTTCAAGTGATCATATAAGCAATTCTGATCGCAAATTTTCCAGAACATTCAATTCTAGCGAGAATCCCAACAAACAGAATTTGAACGAGTACTCATTGAGTAACGACGAACGATATAACAACGGTAACTTCTCAAATCAGGAAAAAACTTTTATAGGAAAAAATGATTTATGTCTTCAGTCGCCATTGAAAAAAAATCTTGATGATTCTGATTATTATTCTGTTGAAAACTGGAGAGGAAAAGCAGGAAAGTCAACAATCATCACTTGCAGCAGTCCCAATGACAGTAACATTCTCCGATTCGCGCCACATTTGGAGGAGAATGCTTCTCAGACCTTGAAATGTCCAGCCATAAGTCAATCCTCGTCAACATTTTTCCAACAGTATCCAGAAATCAATGAACAGCATACCAATAGAAACTTATCAAACAACAAAATAACTACAGAAAAAAACAATTCATGTCTTCAGCCGCTATTGAAAATAAAACTTAATGATCCTGATTTTTTATCCGTTCAAAAATCGCGAGAAAAAGGAGAAAAGTCAACATTTATCACTTGCAGCAGTTCCGATAAAAATATATTTCAGTCCAAGACACATTTTGAAAAAAAGGATCCTCAGATCTTGAAATTTCAGCCAGTCAGTCAATCCTCGTCAACGTTCTTTCAAAAGTATCCGGAAATCGACCTCGTCAACGAGAGAATTGTTCAACAAGTACATAATTCTAACACAAAAACTGTACGAAAGTGCGAGTCATTTAATTTTTTGAAAAATTGTTGTCTTTTAGGACCTGTTGCACTGAATGGCGAAACAGTGTTCTGTAGAAATACTTGTGGATTCGAATTCGACTCCATATCGCAAATTCTACGTGCAGCAACTGTCGATGATCCGAATTGTGCAAAAATTATATTGGATTCATCATTCCCCTGTGCGACGTCGAAGTTCATCCACACTTTTGCAAGTTCAGCGTGTACAAAGGAAGAAATGTATCGTGAGAGAGACGCAATACTGTTGCCATTTTACAGCTCAAGCAAACACAATCTTCACACAGACAAGAGGTCCTTGTCTTACTCTTTTAGTGCTGTCGATTCAGTATTTTCCTTGTGGAAAAAATTATTCCCATCTATGCCCAGCTTGATACGAAAAACGAACTGTGATTTTTGCAACAATGCAATGAAATACTACCAGCATTCTGTAATTCCCAATCAAGAACTGATCAAAGTTAAAGAAATTGAAACATTGCCTGAAGCAATCAATTTTCATGCACGGGTAAATATGGACTGTCCTCAATGTCACAAAATTTGCCATGTAGAGATGATAACAGGTAAATTAATATTTATTGAACTGGATGTTCGTCCGTCGATCTGTTGAGCAACGTTCGGGAGAAACATTCAAGTTAGCAGGATTTCCAACAACTCTACAGTTCGATGTTCCATACAAGCTAGCCGGCGTCATTGCATACAGGCCTGGACATTGGACATTTCATGGGTTACGCCAAGAGGTTAAACGGTTGGCAGTTGTATGATGATATCCGAGATAAGGCAGAACGTGCCTCGGAGAATGTTAATGTAGAAGCTCATGGTGCAATTTATTACAGGTCTGTTTAAAAAAGAACCTCATACATTGGGTTGCTCTTTTTGTTCTTTTCAAAGTTTCACCGAACTTGTTTTCATAATGTGAAGTTTTTTATCTTCATTTCAACATTAAATATAAGCTGATTATATGAAGTTGATTTGAAAAACTGCTGTCTTAAGATAAGTTTTGAAAACCTCATTTCAAAGTCTTGATATAACTCATGTAAAATAGTGAGCATCTGGTTTCTGATATTCTTCATTTTTACCTGGTATCTAATAAAATCCTAGGAGTTTTTATTACAGTATCAAATTTTTTTTTGTGAGGTCATATGGTACTTAAATATCTAATTTCTTATGTAGTCAGCCTTTTTAAAATGATACCAAATTATCGCATGGCTCATTTGTAATGCATTGGCTATCCCGGACAACTAGTATGCCGGTCTTGCTCGATCATTCGTAATATTTTATCGACTTTTTTGTTGACTTGCCGATTAGAGCAAAGTAATTTCCATGACATTGAAAAATCCTCACTGCAAGTCTCATACTTTTCCGCGTGTTTGTGCAGCGTTTAAGCCTTTTTACCAGTTGAATAAAGAAAATTTTTCCAGAAATTTTGCACAATATCGACACAATCGTCAGAATACAAAATTGTCCAAACGTAAAGTGGATTCCCAAATTCCAGCTATCAGACACGCGTAAAAATACATGATCGGTTTAGTAAATCCTGAAATATAACGACCAAAACCATCTATCGACAAAAAACCTGACAGATTTTGTAGATCACCCAATTAACGACATAAAAATTTATCTAGGGAATCAACGTAAATTCTATTTCATAGTTATTGTTATTCGAAACTCGTCCTGTCCCTATCTCGGAATTTTGGCTAAATCTTGTACACAGTTGATATTCATTGGTACCTGTTTTTCAATTCACATATTTGTAATGTGTAACGTAATAGTATGTTGCAAACTCTGTGTTTCGTCCCGCGTAATGCATATCATTTTTCATAGCAACTTTATCAAAACTTCGATTTTTGGCAAATGTAGAGGAAGTCAAAACCTGGAGTTTCGGCTCTAGGGTAGAAACTATTTTGGTTTCGACCCTAGGGGTCGAAACGAAAACAATTTCTAACCAAGGGTCGGAACATCGGGTTTCTACTTTCTCTGCATGTGCCGAAACTCGAAGTTTCGGTAGAGGCGCTATGAAAAATATTAAAATATGCCCTGTTTGATGACTTTCATTGAGTTTTAAGTTTTCAAAACAAAAAACGAATAATTTTTGAAATTCCATAAAAAGTCCCAGCACTTGTTCAGTATTTCGTCTGTTACGTGTAACATTCATTCAAGTCTGGTTTGAATTTTGGATACAGTAAGGGAGTCATATTGTCAATTGAAATTGTCAAATTGACGTACATTTCATAACTATTGTCATTTAAGAAGAAACATTATATATTTCTCCACAATATTGATACGATATGCAATTATTATATTAAGGTAAATTTAATTAATTGTATTTTGCTTGCAGTACTGCATGTTAATAAGTAATTTTATTTACTACATACAATTGTTTACGTTTTAATAGCTAACCTAAATCTTATTTTTTCTTATTATTTTTTTTTGGACTATGGCCTTGACAATTATCCAGTAACCAGGACCATATGATTGGCCAATATAATTAAAAGTGCTAAAAATGTTGCCGAGCTATGAAACCAGGTGTCGCTTTTCCGAACTTGCACGGTCCCAATACAGTGAGCACGTAAGGTGGGAATAAATCCATTTTTTAAAATTTTTATTTTTAGTTTACGACTTTTTGCCATATATAGGGTGAGGCAGATAAAGGGCCTATTAGAAGTATCTCGAGAACTAAAGGTAAGAGAATCATGAAAATTGGAATACAGGGGTTTTGAGGTATGAACTATTTACTGAAAATATTTTGGTCTCTTTGCTACTTCCGGTTACACCGGAAGTTGATTGTAACTTCGTTTTTTCAAATGGGACACCCTGTATATTTTTACATTTTTGGATTCTGCTCGATGTCTTCTTTCTGAAAATATAGGTTCTGTAATATTATACAGGGTAGTTTAAAAGATAATTACGTTTTTTTTATAAATTTTGTAGCAAACTTCACACCCTGTAGAATTATACAGATTTAATATAAAAAAACTCCATTTATGTTAAAGTGATTTTTAATTTAGGCTATTAATGTTAAAAATTATTAATATGACGAAATGTTTAATTTTAGTATACAGGGTTGGTCGAAACTCGGAATGAGTATTATCTGAGTTTTCTTAAATAGAACACCCTGTATTTTAATATTGTAATGAAATGATATTTTACAGTACTTTTTTATTTCTTAAGCATTACCTATACCTAACTGCTTTAATTTGTAAGTTTTTCGTAGTTCTTTAAGCCTAACAATAATTCCAACAAAAATTACGTGAAATTTTATTAGGTTTGCCGTGGAAATATTCAATCACAAATAATTTTTCGAAAATAAATACATATTAATCTCGACTGACCCTTAATTTATTATTACTGGTTGATATATCAAAATACCTACTTAGTTAAGATTGTTGGTGTTTTTAATATTAATAAAATCATACAATATTCTATCTAGTTGGCTATGACTGACACTAAATATGCTTAAACATTAATTTGCTTTGCTTAAACATTCTACCATTTTTAAACTTCCAGTTGCTTTGCTACCATTGCTAATATGAATTTTTCTAATGAGGAAACTGATTCAGATGTTTTTTTGTTCTAGGAGAGTATAAAAAATAAAAATGTGCTACTAGCAATAAGAGTTTATCATCAGCAATTCCATGATAGATGACAACCAAATAGAGAAACTTTTCAAAATTTACTAGAGCGGTTTCAACGAACTGGAAATTTCGATTACGAGAAATCTGATCGAAGAAAAATTATTTTAAATAATTAAAATGAATTAAATGTTAGTGTCACTGAGAATCTGCATATTAGTATGAACGTTCTCGTAATCTAAGTGTCTAGTACGTCGAAACTACTCTAATAAACTTTGAGTTTCTCTTCTAAACTTTGAAAAGCTTTCGGAGTTGCAGATGATAAATTCTTATGGCTAGTAGTATATTTTTGTTATACTTACTCTCCTAGAACAAAAACTTTACTAATCAGTTTCCCATTACAAAAACTTATATTAGTAATGGTAACAAAGCAACTGGAACTCTAAAAGAATATAAATGTCTAATGTTTAATCAAGTTTAGTGTCCAAGCCATAGCCAACTGGGTAGAATATGGTTTGTTTTTAATATTTTATGCACCAACAATCTTAACAACGCAGGCGTTTTGGTATCTCATCCAATATTAATAAATTAAGGATTATTCTAGATTAACATGTACTTATATTCAAAAAAATATTTATGATTGAATATTTTCACGGCAAACCTAATAAAATTTCACGTAATTTTTGTTGAAATTAATGTTTGACTTAAAGAACTACGAGTACCTTACAAATTAAAGTAATTGGGTATAGGGAATGCAATGTAAAAAAGTACTATAAAATATCATTTCATTACAATACTAAAATACAGGGTGTTCCTTTTAAGAAAACTCACATAATACTCATTCCGAGTTTCGACCAACCCTGCACATTAAAATTAAACATTTCGCTATATTAATAATTTTTAATAATAATAGACTATATTAAAAATCACTTTAACATAAATGGAGTTTTTGATATCAAATCAGTACAATTCTACAGGGTGTGAAGTTTGCTACAAAATTTATAAAAAAACCGTAATTATCTTTTAAACTACCCTGTATAATATTACAAAACCTCATATTTTAAGAAAGAAGACGTCGAGAAGAATCCAAAAATGTAAAAATATACGGGGTGTCCCATTTGAAAAAACGAAGTTACAATTAACTTCCGGTATAACCGGAAGTAGCAAAGAGTCCAAAATATTTTCATTAAATAGTTCATACCTCAAAACCCCTGTATTCCAATTTTCATGATTCTCTTACCTTTAGTTCTCGAGATATTTCTAATAGGCCCTTTATCTGCCTCACCCTATATATCATACTAGTGACGTCATCCATCTGGGCGTGATGACGCCATCGATGATTTTTTTAAATGAGAATAGGAGTCGTGTGATAGCTCATTTAAAAGGTAATCCAATTCTCTATTCAGTGATATAAACCTTAACGTAATTATTTATACAGGGTGTACAAAAAAAAATTTAATTAAATTTATTGACATAAAAAGAAGAATATGTGTAATTTATTTAATTCAAAATAAATTTTTGACTGCTATCAGAAAATAGGAAAAAAATGTTTATTTGACAAATAAATATTGTTTTTTGCTTAAATTCAAAATTAAAGCAGCCACCCACCTGCCTCTTGACAGATTGAACATTTAATTTAAGCGAAAAGCAATGATTATTTTTTAAATAAATTACATACATTCTTCTTATTATGTCAATAAATTTAATTAAAAAATTTTTTTGGACACCCTGTATAAATAATGATGTCAATGTTTATATTACTGAATAGAGAATTGAATTGCCTTTCAAATGAGCTATCACACGACCCCTATTGTCATTTAAAAAAATCATCGACGACGTCATCACGCCCAAATCGATGACGTCACTAGTATGATATATATCCCAAAAAGTCGTAATTTAAAAATAAAAATTGACCTGTTTCGGGATTTTTCTCCAAAATGGTCCATTCTCTAGAAAATGAATTTATTCCAACCTTTACATGCTCACTGTATAACACGCTAATGTAAGGCTTTTAGTCGGCATTTTAAGGGTTTTAACCCATGTATTTTTGGTGGCTTAGCATGTAGAGCTTGTTTAGAACACTGATGATGCTCTCTTTAGAGCGAAAACGTTCTGTTTTTTAATGTGGCCCTTTATTTTGGTTTTCAAATAAATATACCTTTTACACAGAAGATCCTTTTTTTCAATTTTGTGCAAAATCCCAATTTTCAATGAAATCAAATACAGCTCCCAGAGCGAACCATGGTCAGTGAGAGAAATCCTCTCTGCGCAAAGTTTAGGTGGGTGTACGATCGACGACAACGTTTGTTACCGGCCATGGCTCGTTCCGGGAGCTGTATGTATTAAATGAAACGCTATATTAACCTTTCGGTAGTCGCGTCCAGTTTTAAGACATACATGCTCACGTGCGGACTGAGAGTCCGGTAAAACACTTTCTGTGGTTTTCAACTACTTGTAACACACTTTGCTTGCTTTTTTCATTAGTCCGTTCTTTAACGGTAAAATATTGCTAAATCTCTAAATTTTAAAGAACCGCTTGGATTGACATGAAATTTGGCATACACATAGCTAACAAGTCAAAGAAAAAAAGTGATATTGTGCCGATATGTGCTTTTGCCCTGGGGGTGGTTTTCACCCCCTCTTGGTGGTGAAAACATATTCGTCCAAAGAAATGGATAAACTGGCTAATTTTAAGTAACTTTTGTTCTATAGAGTTTTTTCACTAAGTCGATACTTTTCGAGTTATTTGGCAGTGAATATATTCATTTTTTCAACAAAATAACTACGCTTTTAGACGGCTTTTCGCAAATAACTCAAATAGTAAGTATTTTGTCGAAAAAACATTCTTAGCAAAAATATAGCCTATAAAATTTATTAAAAAATGGTCTATATATCACGTCTCTACACCTAGTAGAAGCAGAGTTATAGCTAATGAAAAATAGGTTCATATTGGTCAAATTCCAAATGGAATACTTTAAAGTGAAATAACCAAAAATGAAGCACATTTCGGGGAAAACTCATTACAAAAAGCTTCATTTTTGTTTTATAAAAAAAATTTCTAGCATCAAAATTAAACAAGTTACGCTCAAAATAAAGTTAGTCCCTTTTGGTTTTGGTAAAAAAATCGAGAAAATCACCCCCTAATTAGTATCTTAAATGAACTTAATCGTTACGACTTCACAAGTTTCTTGACTCGTGTATGTATTGTTTATATGATCTGTAAGTTTCATCGGTTCAATGTCCTTATTATTGAAAGGGCTGAAGTTAAAAGGGGTTGAACAAGTCACTGATCACGAATGTATGCAAATTTAGAAACACCAAATCTTAATCAATTTTTGTCTAACAGAAAAACAAAAAAATACACGAGATTCAGAAAAGTAAATCTGACTTTTTTTTGTTTTTCAAGATTTTTGGTATTTCAAACAATTTTTAAGTTATTTTGAAAAAAAGCATATTTTTCAAAATTTAAATTTTTAAAAATTTTACTTTGAAACAGAATTTTTTCAAAAATAAGCACTTTTAATCGATTAAACTTAGGGGCTGTCCATTAATCACGTGAGGCTCGAAAGGGGGGGGGGAAGGTTCCATAAAAAATCACGAAACATCACAAGGGGGGAGGGGGTCTAGTAATAATATCACGTGTATTTATTTTTTAAGGAAAATGCCCGAAACTCAAACTCTTTTTCGTCAAATGCACACAAAAATCGAACGTGGCATTGGTGTGACTGATAAAAAAAGTCATTTCTCATTCTAATATTATACAAACCAACAACATATTAACTTTCTTTGGTTCCATCCAAATTTCTGTAGCGACACAGTATACTTTACATGGAGTCCAAAAATATTGTCCACACTCTTGCGAGAACGTTTGGCTACTCAAAATCACAATGAAAGCTTTGAACTACTAGTTAAGGCTAACTTTCGGATATTCCGAACTTTTCGGAATCCGAACAGGCTGTCCCCCCAATTAGTTCGGATTTGCGGGGTTCTACTGTAATATATTCTTTTCACGCACACCTTATTTGCGCTACATAACTTAAAAGATGTAGCAACTAATACCATACTGTCGGTGTGCGCATCCGCCAGGAAATGTAAAAATTCACCCTCGTGCCTCTGATGCGATCTTACCTCTGATAACTTCATTTTTGGTAGCTTTGTTTTGACCTCTTTGCTATCTTCACTTCCATCCTCATTTTTTAGGTTCATTACTTCATCTGCTATTTCACTTTCAAAGAACTGAATATCCTGATAAGTAAAATAATAAATACAGGAAGAATTCCAGAAGAATGGAGTACCACTCAGATGATAGCGTTACTTAAGAAAAGTGATAGGACAGACCCCAGTAATTATAGAGGGATAAATTTACGGAGCACTATACTGAAACTCACAACAAAAATACTGATGAAGAAAATAATGGCGTGCATAAAAATATATCGGTTGAACAACAAGGATTTAGAAGTGGAAGATCATAACGATGCAGTTTTTGTGATAAGACAAATAGCAGAGAAATAATTAGAATATAACAAGCGAGAGTTTTTCTGTTTTATATACCTAGAGAAAGCGTTTGATAGAATACAATTAAAAGATGTGCTACACCTACTATATGACAAAAATTTACCACTGGATATTATAAAACTGATAGAAAAAATTTATGTACGAAATAAAATAGAAATAAAAGTCAATGGAATAATAACAGAACCCATATAAAAGCAAACACAGGAATCAAGCAAGGAGATTCACTAAGCCCTCTACTGTTTAACATAATGCTGGATGTAATAATAAAACAAGCGAAGAAAAAAAGAGGGTAAAAAATGGGTGATAAAGAGATAAAAATACTCTGTTACGCTGTTGACACCGTGTTAGTAGCAGAGTGCGAAGACGACCTACAAAGATTACTGCACGAATTCAACATTAAAGCAAAAGAAATAGATATGAAAATATCAGCCCAAAAACAAAAAGCTTAGTAATATCCAAAGAACCAATAAGATGCAAATTAGACTTAGACAATAAAAGTAAATACCTGGGAATTAATCTATCAGCCGACAATAATATCGAAGAAGAGGTAATGACTATTAATTAAAGCCAGTAAAACAGCCGGATGCCTAAACGACACAATTTGGAAAAACAAACACCTTAGAGTGGAAACAAAGGACCGAATATATTAAGTCATTTGACTGAAGTTATTAGACCAGTTATGACTTACACTGCCGAAACAAGACCAGATGCAAGCAAAATACAAAGACGTCTGGAGACCAACAAAATGAAGATCTTAAAAAGTATTGCTTTAAAAGGACTACGGGACAGGGTAAGAAGTGAGGAAATCAGATGCATATGTGGGGTAGACAATATAAATACCTGGATAAAGAATAGAAAAGAAGAGTGGAACCAACACATAAGCAGGATGTCTGAATCAAGGATAGTAAGGATAGCCAGGGACAAGTCACCGTTAGGCCAAAGAAGTATAGGACACCCAAGGAAAAGATGGAATGACAATTTAGGTACAGAATGAAAGGCACCGTTGAAAAAAAAAACAGGCAGTACTGCCTATATAAAAGAAAAAGTAGAAGAAGAAATTCTTTAGGTAGATTTTTGGTAGTATAATGTGCTTCTTTGGAGTTTTACTGAAGATTATTGTTTTCGTTTTAGTGGGAGAAAATTCTAGGCCAGTAGTGTTTGACCAATTCTCTAATTTCTAAATGACTAGTGGGTTAAGTGATTTAGCGATGTCATTGATGGCAATAAGGAAAAGTGCAACGAGTAGACCATTGAGGAATGTCGTTAAATTGGATTTTTGAGTCTAAAAGAACGTTATCTATTCGAATAAGTTTCGTCTATATAGGAAATTACTAATAAATTTTATATTTCCTGGAATTGACCAACTTAATAGAATTTTTATATCTAATCCCCAAATGGCACGTGTTATAAAATATAATAAAAGATAGCCATAAGCCAAACATACTTTATCACATCCAAATGACCCATGAATTACAGATTCAATATCCACTAGGTTGTCTAATGTAGATGTGGACTTTCTAAATCCACTTTCTATAAGGCTAGGTAGCTATAATATCAATGTCTAATACTATCTAGTATCTATCAAGTGGATAAACTGATTAATTGTAGCAAGTTTTGTTCTATTGAGTTTTTTCACTAATCTAATACTTTTAGAGTTATTTGCGAGTGAATATAATCGTTTTTTAACAAAAAAAAACATGTTTTTAGATGGTTTTATGCAAATAACACAATAAGTAAGTATTTTATCGAAAAAAGTATTCAATAAAAATATAGTTGCAATCACCCTCTAAAAGGGAACTTGCATAAAATTTTTATTTCGAAAGAGATGCTATAAATTTGCTATAAATCACAACAGAACCCGATTTAAAAAGAAAAAAAGTTGTTTGTGTTTTCCGTTTGGCCCCTTAAGACAAATAAAATCAAATTATTGTTACCGCTTCTCAAGTGACTTTACTTATGTATTGTTTATAATATGATCTGTAAGTTTCATCGTAAATTTAGTTTTACAGTATTTTTTTATTTTGAAAAAAAAATGCCTTTTTTAAAATAACTTTCTAATTATCAGTGATACGAAATATCCCAAAGTGTAAAGGTTTTACTTTTCTGAATATTTTGTTTTTCTGTAATACAAAAATTGGTTAAGATATGACTGTTCCGAATTTGCATATACTCGTGATTAGTGACTCATTGAAGCCCTTTTAACTACAGCCTTTCAAAAATAAGCACTTTGAACCGATGAAACTTACAGATACTCTATATAAGCATACATACGTAAAGTAACTTATGAAGCACTACTGATTAATTTCATTTGAGATGCTAATTAGGTGATTTTTAAATTTTTTTTGCAAAAAAAAAACGGATTAACTTTATTTTGTGCGCAACTTGTTTACTTCTGATACTAGAAACTCAAAAAAAATAAAACTGTTTTTAAACTTTTTAAAAAGTTATGATGAGTTTTCCCCGAAAATTTCTTAATTTTTTGGTTATTTTATGTAGAAATATTCAATTTTCAATTTGATAAATAATAAGAACCTACTTTTCATTAGCTACAACTCTGCTTTTACTCTGTCTACGACTTCATATGTCATATTTATATAAAACATTTTTTTCACTTTTTCTATTTTTGCTATGAATCTTTTTTTGGTGAAATACTTCCTTTTTAAGTTATTTGCGAAAATCCGTCTAAAACATACTATTTTTTGAGAAATGAATATATTCACTCGCAAATAACTTGAAAAGTATTTACTTGTGAAGTCAAAATTAGTGAAAAAAACTCTATAGTCAATTTATATTTTCAACATTTTTGCAGAAACAAAAACAAAAAAAAGAATGTGTGTGTACTTTGTACGCACGTAAGAAGATATTCTTCTATTATATAATAGGTAATTTAAACGAAGTAAATATACTTAAAAGGTTATTTGTACTTATTTTATTTAAAAATCAATCTAACTTTCTTATCTACCACTTTCAAAAAAGAAGAATAATATCTTCAAAAATTATATAATAAATAAAATCTATAAAAAAAAATAAAAAAATAATAACTTGCTTGGGGCTTGAACCCACTTCATGTCTACCACGCCGTACGAAAGTTGACGCCATTTCAAACTGCACCAAACTCTCGTATACGTCATGTGGGAATATACACAAACTAAACGTTTACACCATAAATTTATATGAATTTAATAAAATTATTAGTTTGATTTTTGTCGAAATTAAATACAACAAAATATAGAGTAAGAAAACGATATATTAGATAAAGATTTGTAGAAAGTTTGTTCGTAATCAGATTATGTAAATTAAAGCATTGCCTACTAATAGGTACCTAACTACATTATTTTGTTTACATTTTCCAAATAGATAGGTATTGAAACTATTAGGTATTTCCAACTGAAACATTTAGAATTACGTACCTGCGGCTTTTCAGAACTATTTAAAAAGTCATTATAATTATAAATTTGATTTTATTTCTGTCCACACATCAATAAAAACTAATATTATACAATATTTTTGTTTACCGATAACCTCCATATTGAACAATTATTGACAGATCATTTCAAAATTTCAACACCCAATCAGAGCCCGTATAACGACTAATACCATACTGTCGGTGTGCACATGCGCGCGGATCAATCAAATTTTACCCTCAATCAATTCGCCGCTAAAGAAGAATATCTTCAAAAAAATTATTACAAATTAATATGATAGGGACTGCTGTGTTAAAATTTTGAATACGGGCCACGTAAAATAACCGCGTGTTCTTGGTAGTTCCTTGAGTAGGGAGAATTTTACACTTCCCTCTAAGGCTAGTTCCAACAAATTTAAGCTAGGCGTGCCACTATACGGGCAGGTTTTAAAGACAACAAAATAATGCATAGGCTTTCCTATCTTTCTGTATTTATCAATCAACGGTATGACTGTTGAAAAAATTGAACACAAATTTTTGAGGTTCTGTGCATTTAAATTAGGTAAAACTATTGTAGATCACGATTATTCATTAATAGAAAACAGTTTAAAACTTAATACACTAGAAAATAGACGTAATCAAGTAGGATTAGTATTTTTGTATAATTTAATAAATGGAAATTTAGATTGCTGTGATCTATTACAGTGTATTAATGTTGATATACAAACTAGAAATCGAAGAGGTGATTTTATAACATTTTATATTCCTTTCCATCGCACAAGTTATGGCCAAAATTCACCTATAGATCGTTACTGTAAACTTATAAATGACAAACACATTGAAATTTTTGATATATCTCTGAATATGTTTAAAAATAATTTAAATAGAGTATTTATTTAATTTTTTTGTTAGTTCTAAGGTTACAAGTACCTACCTATTCTTATTCTAATATTTGTTATCTAATTATAATGTTGTTAAAGTATTATTAGTACATTTTTAGCTCGTAAACTTATTATTGTTAATTGTATAACTTTTAATGGGGTAATCCCGTCAATAAATAAAATAATGTAACAAAATAATTATTGACCTACCCTCGTATACCAGCTCCCGTCTCCGGACAGACAGAACACTATCGATGTTTCGAGATACGCCGATGCAGCGACGATGACGTGCAAGCGGTCACATGGACATAGCTGGAGATATATAGATATTTCTGGAATATCTGTATCGCATATATAAATAGGACATATTTGTAAATAGAGTTAGTCTTAAGCTAAAGTTTGTAAAGTAAACTTGTATAAATATAAATAAAGTCGTATATAAATACGAACCGCTAGTTTTATTGTAATTAGAAGTAATTACACTGATAACCGCTACAGTTGGTGTTAACGGTGTGGAGTGTAAATAAATGAAAAGTGAAAAAAAAAGACTTTTGAACTTTATTCGTCGGAAATAATCGGAGTGCGTTAATTGTTCGGTATTCGGAAAGACTTTTGAACTTTATTCGTCGGGAATAATTGAAGTGCGTTGATTGTTCGGTATTCGGAAAGACTTAGACATTTTGAAAAGTACGTGTGTGCCGACCAAAGATGTTGCTACAAGAACTGACCATAAAACAGCTCCGTGAACAATTAGAAGAGTACGAATTAGACAGCAGTGGGTGCAAGATAGTCCTACAAGCACGACTCAAGGATGTCCTCACGAAGAACGGAGATGACCCAGAGACGTTCCACTTCCAGTCAGCAGAACAAGTAATCTTATCGAAATTAAAAACTGTTTCTGAAACGATCGATGAAACTTCTAGACAGAACAACGAGAAACTTGAGGAAGTTAGTAGACAGAACAACGAGAAACTTGAAGAAGTTAGTAGACAGAACAACGAGAAATTTGAAAGTGTTTCTCAAAAGATCGATGAAACTTCTAGAAAAAGCGACGATAAATTCGAAAATGTTGCTAAAAGATTTGACGAGACTTCTCAAGTAATTAAAGAAGTTTGTAGACAGAGCAACGAGAAATTTGAAAGTGTTTCTCAAGTAATTAAAGACGTTTGTAGACAGAACGACGAGAAATTTGAAGAGGTTTCTAGAACATTCGATAAGATACAGAAAAGCGTAGACGACAGTAAAGAAATGTTAGAAGATAAGATCAAACAACTAGAGACTATGGTAACCAATACGAAAGTGCTACCTTCAGTTAATGCAGTAGTTTTGGCCGTAGAAGAGAAGATCAAAGAATTAGAGAGCATGATAACCGATACAAAAGTGCAACCGTCAGTTCATGCAGTAGCTTTAGATCCTGTAGTGAAAGATGAACTACCGAGAGAAGAAATGTCGCATAATATGAGATTCAAATTACCACCATTTGATGGAAAGTCCTCTTGGTCCATATATCTTAGACAGTTTGAAGCTATTGCGACCGCCAATCATTGGACCGAACAAGAAAAGGCTGTTTCCTTGACTGCTGCTTTACGAGGTGATGCTGCAGATATATTAAGGTCAATTCCCAAGGGTCAAGAAAATTGTTACCAGACCTTGTTCACTCGTCTAGAAAAACGCTATGGAGATGCCCATCTACAACAAGTATACAAAGCACAACTGCGAAGTAGAAGTCAACGAGCAAGTGAGAATCTGCAAGAATTTGAAGCAGATGTGGCTCGTGTGGTGCGGTTGGCTTATCCAGAGGTGCCAGACAGCGTTTTAGAAGAAATTGCAGTAGATACCTTCGTCAATGGGCTGAAAGATAATGAACTACAGAAAGCTTTACGACTAGCAAGACCGAAAGTTTTAGATGAAGCACTTGCTATTGCCTTGGAACACGAAGCAGCTAGCCAAGCTTCACGAAACAATCGAGTAATAACCGTGGAAAAAGGCGATAAGAGAAAAGATGAACGTTTGGTGGAAATGGTACGGAGGGTGATTCGTGACACGATGCCGAAGAGACGCATGAAGAGGGCTGGAAGAGTTGGTTCAAATACAGATGCTTCCTCGATACGGCCATGCAGTGAAAGTTGTAATCACCGGCTTAAAGTAGATGAACAGCTTTGCCCTGTGAGACGAACTACCGTCGTTAATGAGCAATGGCAGCCACAACAGTTACAAGAAGCCCAAGAAGACGATCCATGTATAAAAAGAGTATTGGATTGGATGCGTCGAGGTGAGAGACCTAGTTGGCAAAACATTAGTGCATGTAGTCCGGAAGTCAAGGCCTACTGGAGCCAATGGAATTGCCTGATACTAAAAGATGATCTTCTGTACAGAACCTTTGAGAACGATGATGGTACAGAATCTAAGCTTCAGTTGATTGTACCTAAAAGTAAAGTGTCAGAAGTATTGCGTCAGTTGCATGACGGTACATCAGGTGGACACTTTGGTATTACGAAGACTCTGCAAAAGGTTCGAGAACGGTTCTATTGGGTGAACTGTAAAGATGATGTAAGAAGATGGTGCCGAAAATGTGAACTGTGTGCATCCGGTAATGGTCCGGTTGGTAAAAAGAGAGCACCCATGAGACAGTACAATGTTGGAAGTCCTATGGAAAGAGTAGCTATCGACATTGCAGGTCCATTTCCAGAAACCGATGCTGGAAATAAATACATCCTGGTAGCCATGGATTATTTTACAAAATGGACTGAGGCCTATGCATTACCAAATCAGGAAGCTGCTACCGTTGCAGAGGTACTTGTTAAAGAATTCTTTAGCCGATTTGGTGTTCCCTTGGAGATCCACTCCGACCAAGGGCGAAACTTTGAGTCAGCTCTTTTCCAAAACGTTTGTAAATTGATTGGTGCCAATAAGACCAGAACAACACCCCTGCATCCTCAATCAGATGGGATGGTCGAGAGGATGAACCGAACGATGGGTAAACACTTGTCCAAAGTTGTATCTGAACATCAGCGAGATTGGGACCAACACATTCATTTATTCCTGATGGCCTACCGCTCGGCCGTAAATGAAACTACAGGTCAAACACCAACCTGCCTGATGTTGGGTCGTGAAGTTCGGTTGCCCTGCGACCTAGAGTTTGGCTGCGGACCTTCCGAGGAACATGTTGCAGGCGAAGACTACGTTGACCGCCTGAAATTACGAATGAACAACATTCATGAACTTGCCCGACAACACATTCAGATAGCCAGTGACAGAATGAAAGATCAATATGATTCTCGATGCAAGAATGAAAGCTTCGAAGTAGGTGATCTTGTCTGGCTTTATAATCCGCAACGTCGTCGAGGCTTGTGTCCTAAACTGCAAAGACAATGGGAAGGTCCGTATGAAGTTAAGAAGAAAATAAATGACGTAATATATAGAATTAAGAAGTTGCCAAACGGTAAACCAAAAGTTATTCACATAAATCGTCTTGCACCATATGCTGGCTCAAATGAAACAGAAGAAGCACGAGTCCTCCAACAGGAGATGAAAGATGTCGCACAGCCAAGTTTTAATCAATTTATGTCAAATTACGCAGAAAGAAAGAGTGCTAGATTCGGCGTGACCACAGAAGTTCAGCAAGATCTGTTTGGTGTTCCAGAAAACGTCTCTCTAGCCCACTGTGTTGCACAAGACCTCGAGATGACTAAAGGAATCTCGTCCGTATTCAATAGAAAGTTCGGCCGCCTGGACGAGTTAAGGAATCAACAACCTAAAATTGGAAGAGTATTGCGATTGGAAGATGGTCCTCGATCTTTGCTGTATATAGTGACCAGGAAGTCTTATACGGACACGCCAAGCTACGAGAACATATGGCGTGCTCTAACTAATTTGAAGAAAATGGTCTGTAATTATGACATCAAAGATTTGGCTTTACCAAAAATTGGCCATGCAGTAGAAAATCTGGATTGGAAGATTGTGAGAAGCATGCTGGAAGTGATCTTCAGAGAAACTGGCGTACGGATTACTGTGTGTTGCATGAACCCGAAGATGTCATACCCTTCAAAGACAGTAGACTGTTACTTCTTTTCTAGGGGTGTATGCAGAGCCGGAGAATCCTGTAGATTCCGCCATCCTGGGCCATCTAGAGTTGCTGATCGGGACGCTCAGATCTTAAGAGGGGAGCAGTGTAACAAAATAATTATTGACCTACCCTCGTATACCAGCTCCCGTCTCCGGACAGACAGAACACTATCGATGTTTCGAGATACGCCGATGCAGCGACGATGACGTGCAAGCGGTCACATGGACATAGCTGGAGATATATAGATATTTCTGGAATATCTGTATCGCATATATAAATAGGACATATTTGTAAATAGAGTTAGTCTTAAGCTAAAGTTTGTAAAGTAAACTTGTATAAATATAAATAAAGTCGTATATAAATACGAACCGCTAGTTTTATTGTAATTAGAAGTAATTACACTGATAACCGCTACAATAAAATAAAAAAAAATAGCAAGAAATAAATCACCAATCAGTGGAAGAAGTACAAGTCAACTGTGCAAAAGATGGAGTGACCATCTTCCATAGACATATCAATCTGCCAATGAACAAGCAGAATTGCTTAGGTATAAAGAGAAAAAAGAAGAAAAAGAAAATGGATAAAGCGGCAATGAATAATTAAAAATAACTTACTAGTAAACCGGCATAATTCTTTGGCATGTTTTCTATTAGACCTCTTCAAACGTTTGAAAACGTCAAAGTCATCAGGATCCTCTATCCAATTATCGATTATATCTGGGGATTTCTGATTTCTATCTTCACTATTTGTGTTTGTATGTTTCGCATCAGGATCAGGATCTTCATATGAACTTTCGGACAACATAAAGTTTAGGGCAACGGCCATGCAACAGCATGAATTTTGTGAACGAATTATTATATCAGACGAATTTTCATCTTCACTGTTTGTGTTTGCATCATGGGATGAACATTCTTCATTTGTGTTTTTTCTTTTAGTGACCAAATTCACAATTGATCCTCGAGATTTCAAATTCTCCTGGCTGGGAAGAGATACATGTTGAATTTCGGATTGAGCAAAAGATTTAAAACTTGTTACAGCTTTATTTTTTCTCATATTTTTATGTGTTTTCCTCAAAGCTGTAACTTTTTCACGTCTCAGTGTTACCAAACTGGTTGAATTTTCACCATAACCAGAATTTGAATTTGAATCAGAAGTTTCATCATTTCTCTGTAATGAGTCTTCTTGAATTTCTACTTTTTTTTTGGATAGCTTTGGCATTTTTTACACGAATCGTTTACTTTGCTCGTAAATATATATAAATAAAATAAATAAATAAAATATACAAATGCAGAATGCACAATAAGAAAGATCACAAACTACACAGAAAATACTACACAACTATAGAACTAGAACTAGACCATAGATAAATAATATATAGTATTACTAGACTACCACTCAGGCACTCAGAGTTCAGAGATATGTAAAGAAAATATATCAGGCTAGGCTAGTCAGTACAGTTTTTTTGCTATTCGAATCAGTTAGTTCACTCTAGTTTTTATGCGGTTCCTGCGCTAGCAGAAACTCCTGGCTGCTGCGCAGTAGACTAGGAGGAAAATGTGGGCTGTTGCCAGATTTAAAATATTCCGATAAAGAATACATTCCAAAATTATAATAAAATAATTATTATTATCGATTTTTTTTTTTCAGAAAGCTGAAAATTAAATTCATAAATGGTAAAATCCTTTATGTACACACTTTATAAAATTTGAAAAATAATATTTTCTAATTATTGATTATTGATTGAATATATTCAAACAATTAATCACAAGTAACTCTCTCAATTGATGACATTTGGCAACAGTGAGTAGACTTGTATATTCCAAACTCCAAACCAAACATAACCACATAACCTTATAAAAATCTCAGTTTTCAGTTGTTAAAAATGTTAAATGAGTTATTTATTATTGTTTTCTTATATTTTGCAATTGTTAAGTTGGTTCACTTCGAATTTAATAGGCATTATTTACCAAAGAATATGCATTACTTTGGTATTTCTCCAGTTTTCTACAAGAAGTTTGGTGATTTTGAATTGGGATTATGATGACACCGAATGTCACCGAACAACCCGAACCCGAAGCGCCCGAAGGTGCACTTCAATAAATTTCATTGTTTAGCTGTCAGACAGATTCTGTGACCTTGCGCCATTTTATCGGTCCAAGTGGTCAGATCCGGCTTTGCTTAAATAGATATTGCAGCACCGGTCTTGATTTTTCAAATAAGTGTAGCAAATAAAATTTATTTATTTTAAACTTATTTAACATATAATTTTAATTAAAAAATCAATTTTTAATTGTGCTCTCTGATACCAGTACAAGTTTTCAATACATCGTATGTCTTTTTGGTCTTTTTGGCAGCGTTAAATAATTAAGATATTATGGTGGATAATTTGTTAATAAATTATTTATTAGTTTATATGTTGTTTCATTAAATTTAAAACAGTTAAATGGAAAAATTGCAATACCAAAATGCCCATACGAATAATAGTTATTGTGTATTTTTAACACGTTGACGGACACCAGCTAACGTTTTTTCGACCAAACCAACGCACTTGATTATCTATTATACTATGGAATATTTTGAACTCAAATTTTTAGAAATTACTTAACTGCTTAAAATTAAGTGACTTTCCTAAAATACTATGACGGTAGGAACCGTCACCGTCCCACTCGGCAAATATATTATGTCTAATGGGACACAACGGCTGCAACCGTTCAATGTAATTTTACGTCAAATTGTTTTATTAGGTATTTGGAACATTAAGGCCGCGTCCCACCATCAAATAATTTGATCAAACTGGTTTGAGCAAACTGAAAGTGACAGTTAGTGACGTCACATCCTGAGTGTTCATTGTGGATAATAATGAAAAATTTTAATTTTAAATAAAGTACAAACAAGTTAGACAACTCAATACAAAAAATTTGATCAAACTAGACTGATAGTGAGAGCACAGATTTTTAGAATTTCAAAAAAACTGCAATTGTGACGTTACTTTGACGTACTTCCAGAGTTTGCTCAAACTGTTTGATCAAATTATTTGATGGTGAGACGCGGCCTTTAGAGAAAGGCACGTTGTTCGGTGCCGTAGAGCCGCAGGCCGCACGTAAGAAGTTATTCTTCTATTCGCGATGAAAAACAAAGTATCTGACCTCTGATGGAATAAATTTAAACTATTATAAGTGGTATAAACAAACCAAAAAATTGTTGATTTGAATAGAATTTGGTCACTATTCAGAAATTTTTAGTAAATTTTAGCATTATGAATACATTAAAATATTTTAAATCAAATCGGTATTGTTCTGTTCCTCAATTGAATGTTTGTTTATACGTTTATACCATTTATATCGGCCATTTTCCTGCATTCGACCTGCCCTCTATATTCCGTTTCAATCGCGAATAGGGCTTTTCATTCACAATCATTTGTTTCGAGCTTCTGTCATGTGTCACATAATAATTAATATATCTACGTCATACGTTATTGGTATATAACAATGATACAAACCAAAGACGTATGGCGTAGATATATTAATATTATGTGACACATGACAGAAGCTCGAAACAAATGACAATTGATGAAAAGCCCTATTATACGATTTCAAGAAGTAAATATACTTAACAGGTTATTTGAGGTTATTTGTATTTCATTTAAATATTAAACTAAAACTTCCTTATCTACCACTTTCAAAAATTTTTTTATTAAAACAACCAAAAATAAAAAAAATATGAATCGTCCAGGATTGGAACCCGCTACCTTCCGTTCTCTGACCCACCGCTCTACCAACTACGCCACAGAGCTTCTTTTAAGTGACACGTAAGTTTCAGATATAATTAACAATACCGTGGCAAATAGACATATTATTACGTATTTTTTATGGGAAATAAGCCACAATTTTAATAAAAAATGAATTTATTAATGTTTCGAAGCCCAAATCGGGTTTCGTTGTCAAAACACAAAATACTATTAAAATAAAACAAACATGTTGTTGCTAAGTAAAAAAATTCTTCTAATAATTTATTTAATCTGACTCATTTATATTGGCAATTCAGACGTATATTATACATTTTAAAGTAGAAGACTTTAAAATGATATCGCCAATATTTATGAGTTGCGTTCCTGGGACGACTTTACTAAAAGATAGTTCATTCGATTACATGAAATCAATCCCAACTCAAGAATATCCGTCGCAAAAAAATCATAGCATGTGATCTGTCTTTAAAAAGACAACCAAATGCAACGATGACAGTAAAATTCTCGAGTTAGAGATTCCATAGTAAATCATGAGGGAAAACCAGGAAAAAACCTCGTGATACTATCCCGACATCGTAAGTATTTGGTCTTACGTTTAATCTACCTTCAAAAAACTAATACCAAATTCTGACTTTAATATGTTTAAATTATAAATCATATTAATATTACATAGATATACAATAAGTAATACTAAAATATAAAATTTGTACTAACTCGATATGTTATTGACTTACTAATCGTGGTATTTTCTTTCTATTGACTTCCTCTTTCAGTATGGGTAACCACATCCTACTGCATTCTACCGAGGAATTTGCGACACAATTGGTTTCATTTAGCATAATTAGAGCCGCTTCTTTGATTTTTCTCTTTTTACTATCTGATTCTTTCAGGACTATACTTGAATCTCTCCACTTTTTGGAATCTTTAACTATGGAATTTAATTTAATTTACTATGGAATCTCTAACTCGAGAATTTTACTGTCATCGTTGCATTTGGTTGTCTTTTTAAAGACAGATCACATGCTATGATTTTTTTGCGACGGATATTCTTGAGTTTTGATTGATTTCATGTAATCGAATGAACTATCTTTTAGTAAAGTCGTCCCAGGAACGCAACTCATAAATATTGGCGATATCATTTTAAAGTCTTCTACTTTAAAATGTATAATATACGTCTGAATTGCCAATATAAATGAGTCAGATTAAATAAATTATTAGAAGAATTTTTTTACTTAGCAACAACATGTTTGTTTTATTTTAATAGTATTTTGTGTTTTGACAACGAAACCCGATTTGGGCTTCGAAACGTTAATAAATTCATTTTTTATTAAAATTGTGGCTTATTTCCCATAAAAAATACGTAATTATAAAAATGCCACAAGGAAATAGCTTCAGAACAACATTAAGACATATTATTAAAAAATCTTATACCGTTGATTGAGGTATTGGTGGTTATACCACCACCAATACCTCAATCAACGGTTATACCTACATAATATTTTATTATCTTACTACAGAGAAAGACAAATCCAAAAATTATAATAAATAATACATTTACTAAAAACACTAATATATTCTTTTAATGACTTATTTGCTCTGATATATACATACATACCTATATTGAAAGATTAGCAACTAAACGCCATACTGTCTGTGTGCGCATGCGCGCAGATTTATGAAATTTTACTCTCAATCGCGCCTAAAGAAGGATAACTTCAAAAAACTTGGACTATCTAGCAATAGAATGAAGAAGAACAATTTATGATATTAATTAATGTTTTGTTTTAAAATATTAAAGCAAGTTTAAAGTAATTTTATAAAAGATTATCAGTTATTTTTAATAAATAAAAAATTTAAGAAAAATTGATTCTCCAGTTTAGCTACACCTATCGCACGAGAGCTAAAACACAATGGTCGTAATACAACTTCACACAATAGGGCTTTTCATCGATTGTCATTTGTTTCGAGCTTCTGTCATGTGTCACATAATATTAATATATCTACGTCATACGTCTTCGGTTTGTATCATTGGTAATACCAATAACGTACGACGTAGATATATTAATATTAAGTGTCACATGACAGAAGCTCGAAACAAATGACTGTGATGAAAAGCCCTATTCATCGAATACGATTTCCCATACACCAATATAGTATAGTATTTTTACTACAAAAGCGATATTACGTAGGTCAAAATTTTTGACGTAAGAGAACTATCAAAACATTAGAATGTGACTTTTCATTATTGCCATGTTTATAATAAACATAGCAATAATGAAAAGTTCTCTTACGTCAAAAATTTTGACCTACGTAATATCGCTTTTGTAGTAAAAATACTATATACGCACCTACTCGTATACGACCATATTCATATACACATCAACTCAAATACATATTATGTGTGTGTATATAAATAAGGTAGTCTACGAGTAGGTGCGTATCACGGTTATGAGACTTTATTACGGTTGTCTTGTCCGACGGTGGTGGGGAGACATATTTTTGACTTTACGTCACAAGAGTTTACATTCCCATATTTTTAAATGATTTTCGATCATTGAATGTGTGTTATTTTGTATATATGTGTATTATTTGTGTTATTATGAAATAATTAGACAAATAGTACACATTTTATCTTATACCGGGTGGTGAATCGTAAAAAGGGCCATAGGAAACTCAATGTAAAATTCTGAATTGTTGAATTCCTGCTTCCCTAATTATTTTACATCAAAAGTCATGAGAGAATACTTGTAGAGAATTAAAATCTGTATTAAAATCAAAAGTTAAAATTGTTCTACGATTTAAATGCATTCCAAAATTTTGAAAAATATGATACATTTGCCACAATAGGTATGCGTGTAAAAGTAAGGCCACACGTTACTATTTAACTGACAGTGCTCACACCATTGACTGAATAAAAAAATCTTTATTATTAATCCTTTCTCCGCAACTGAGGGTATCTTATCAACTGTATTGTTTTTAAACAATAGATGATAAAATAAAAATATTGACAGTTCAAAAATGTGAACATTATTGCATTGTGTGTGGCCGAAGTTTGGGCTGAAAACTAAAATGTATTACATTTTTACAAAATTTTGGAATATTTTTAATTAAGCCGACTTTACATTACATGATTTATCATGTGATTTGTTATATGATTTGGTCATGGAGTGAAATTTACATGTTTACACTGTGTGATTTGTCATATGATTTTTCATTGTTTATACGGCTCGTTTTGTCATAAGCATTGTCATGCGGCTCGTCATGGGAAAAATCATATGACAAATCACATGATAAATCATGTAGTGTAAAGTCGACTTTATTACGTGGACCAATTTTAACAGTTATTTCCAATACAGATTTCAATCCTCTACAAATAGTTTCTCATGTCGTTTGATGTACAATAATTATTAAGTCGACTTTACACTACATGATTTATCATGCGATTTGTCATATGATTTTTCCCATGACGAGCCGCATGACAATGTTTATGACAAAACGAGCCGTATAACAATGCAAAATCATATGACAAATCACACAGTGTAAACATGTAAATTTCACTCCATGATCAAATCATATGACAAATCACATGATAAATCATGTAATGTAAAGTCGACTTTAGGGAAGCTGGAATTCAACAGTTCAGAATTTTACATTGAGTTAATGCAAAATTTTGACGCATGTCAAAATTCTCAATGTGTTTTAATTGTATTCATTTTTTTTGAATCCTGAGAAAACTAATAAATATTTTTGAAAAATTTAAACTTACAATGAAATAAACTTATTACCGAGGGCTGAAAGTCTCTGAAAACTTCTATAATGTTTATTTTAATAAGTTACAGGGCTGAAAATAAAAGAGAAGTGTGATATTTAATTTCAAATATTTCATTCAATAAAATCTGCTTGTTTATTCTAAGGGGCTTTCCGCCCTCGGTAATAATGTAATCTTGCATCCTGCGTTTAAATTTTTCTAAAATACTTGGTTTTCTCAGGATTCGAAAAAAATCATATAACGATTCAAATGACAGTAAACTCTCGTGACGTAATCTCACCCTTAATGTTCATTGGTTAGTCGATTTAGGCAACCGTAGTAATGTCTAAGAACCGTGGGAACATGAAAGGAAGCCCTAATACAATTTGGAGAAAAATGGCCAGTAGTATTAGAGAGACTGCTATTGAAATACTTGGGAAAATGTCAGGAAAAAAGTTTGAGGATAAAGAGACTTGGTGGTGGTCAAACGAAGTACAAGGAAAAATAAAAGAGAAGAGAAAATTATATAAAAAGTGGCAAGAAACCAGATCCGACACAGATCTTCAAAACTATATGGTGGCGAAAAAGGAAGCGAAAGTAGCAGTAGCAAAAGCCAAAGCAGAAGCGTATTCAAACCAGTGGCGGCTTTTCTTTATGTGCTGCTGAGCTGCAGAACTACCAAACAACCATAGCAAATCTTAATTATTAAAGAATAATTAATATAGTTTTATTTCAAATCTGCCATATTATCATATTAAACATCAACTGTTAATAATAATTCACCAACAACGATGATTAATATTATTTTTTTTACGTATTTACTCCTCTAGTGAAACCGTATAATTTTTTTACGTATTTGGTGCTCCAGTGAAGCAATCTTTTTACGTATTTGCTGCTCCAGTGAAGCCGCGTCGATAACAACCGAAACACTGGCAGCGGTAAAATGCATTTATTAGGCAAACGGCGATCTTAGCCGATGTGCTTCGGCAATCGGCTGATTAACGGCCTCGGAAATGTGTTTGCGAGCTGCAATTCACGACAGTTATTCGTGACCGTTGCATCTGTGCCGTGTTTAGAAATTCTTAGGTTACAATTTTACTGTACTTTAACGATAAAGTAATCGAAAAGTTTGCGACAAAAAAGGACCGGCGTATTAATTTCCAATTTAGAAAAATGCAATAAATGTAAGTTAATCAGATTTTTATAGCATGTCGTTATTAGTTACTATTAATTAGTATTAAAGCTAATTTTATTGTTTTTGTTTTCTTATGTTATTCTATTTCTATTATTTTATATTGGCCGTGGTTCATGCAGCACACCCTATAGCAGATGTCACGAGCCGCCACTGATTCAAACCTATACGATCAACTTGATACCAGGGCAGGCGAAACGAAGATATATAAAATAGCCAAACAGAGAGCAAAGAAAGCAAAAGATTTTAATCAGATTAGATGTATCCGAGATGAAAATAATAAAATACTAGTTCACGAAAGGGATGTCAAAAAGAGATGGAGAAAGTACTTTGACAGCTTATTAAATGAAGAATTTGACAGACAGCCTGTAGAGTCAACGGAGACAGTAGCAGCAATGGTCACCAAAATAACCAACGAATAAGTGGCTCAAGCGCTTCAAAAAATAAAGAAAGGAAAAGCGGTAGGACCAGATGATATTCCTGGGGAAGTATGGAGAGCATTGGGAGAGACAGGAACAAGGTGGCTAGCAGGTCTATTTAATAGAATTATGGAAGTTGGACAAATGCCAGACGAATGGAGAAGCAGTATACTGGTACCTGCAGGGTCGCCGAGAGGGATGAGCGGGCCCCGGTAAAAAGTGAAGAGCAAAAAAAATTGTTTAATTTTTATAGAAATAAAATTATTAATAATAAATAATAAAAAACATTCAAATATAAATTTTATTAAATTTTGATTAGGTATATGTATTTATAATAGTGAAAATATTTATAATACAGGTGCTTTTCGAGTTTTCTGATTGGCAAAAATGTCTCTAATTTTCGAAAAATCGTATGACTTTGCCAAATCATTCTCAATTCACAAAGTTGATAGGCAGCTAACCGATCCTGTTTCATCATTACCTCATAGTATTTTTTATGCGAAAAAAAAAAAAGAAAACTAAAGGATCTTTCTGCTTCTGCGACTGTCACCGGTAATGGGCAAAATATTCTTAACGCAATAACGATTCAAATTTGAGATGTTTAATTTTAATAAGCAAATCTATTGGAGAAAGTTGAGATTCGCCAATATTATCCTTGTATATTTCTCTCAAATGAAAAATTTCATCTATCAATTCTTCACTGATATCTTCTTTATAAAACTCGCGCAATACATCAATTCTTTTCTTAATATTGTCGTCATCTTCATCTCGGAATATCCATAAAATGTTAAATAGCGAATGAATTTTATTTTCCGCATTAAATCTTCTGCTTATTATACAGGGTGTTTCATTGGGAAAGTAACATACGTTAACTGTAGAAAGAGGACACTTAGGCGGTCTGAAAAATACCATACTTAATGGGTCTCACTCCATTAATGACAAAGATACTGGGTGTTTTATCTATTTTGCCATTTTCTTATTTGGTTCATAATTTTTTAACCATACTGTATATTTATTTTATATTTGGCAGGCAAATATCCTTTAAGGTGTACAATAAACTAATTTATTTAAAATTGTAAAAAATCCAGGTCCAGATTAAAAAATATTGGAAACATATTCCGACACAAAAACAACACCCTGTACATTAAATTTATTTAAAATGGATTTTTCAGTTGAAAAGAGGATAAAAAACTAAATTTAGTGGTATACTTTGAATTTTCGGCAAAATGATTTTTCTAGTCAAATTTTGAATTTGAATTCTGAAATTATGTGAATTGCGAGAGCTCTAAGAAGAAAAAATTTAAATACAACTTATAACTTGTTAACCGCACTGTATATTTATTTTATATTTAACACGCGAATATTCTTTTAGGTGTCCAATCAATTAATTAATTTACAATTACAAAAAATCCAGGTCCGGATTAAAAAATATTGTAAAAATGATTCCGACCCAAAAAAAAAACCCTGTATATTATTTTTTTTAAATGGATTTTGCATTTGAATAGAGGATAAAAACTAAATTTAGTGGTATACTTTGAATTTTCGGCAAAATGATTTTTCTGGTAAAATTTTGAATTTGAATTCTGAAATTATGTCAATTGCGGGAGCTCTAAGTAGAAAAAATTAAAATGCGACTTAATTTTAATCAATACCATTAATTAATCTAAATTGGTGAAATGTTAACATTTCAGTGTTTTTTTATTATGTGTGACACATAGTTTATGGCGAATATTCATGTTTAAATAATGAATAAATAATAAAGGGTCAATAAAGAAAACATCACTTTAATCAACAAAGTATCTACAAATTATAACAAAACAGCGAAAATTTGTAGCATAATAACTATTCAAAACTAAAGTACTTATTCAAAATTATCACCATCAAAAATTATTGTTATGTGTGCAAATGTTAATATTTTACCAATTTAGATTAAATAATGGTATTAATTGAAATTAAGTAATATTTTAATTAATTTTACTTGGAGCTTCGCAATTCACATAATTTCAGAATTCAAATTCAAAATTTTACCAGAAAAAACATTTTGCCGAAAATTCAAAGTAAACCACTAAATTTAGTTTTTCATCCTGTTTTCAAATGCAAAATTCATTTAAAAAAAATTAACATACAGTGTGTTTTTTGGACACCTAAAAGAATATTAGTGTGTTAAATATAAAATCAATATACAGTGCGGTTGACAAGTTGTAAGCTGTATTTCAATTTTTTTTCTACTTAGAGCTCTCGCAACTCACATAATTTCAGAATTCAAATTCAAAATTTGACCAGACAAATCATTTTGTCGAAAATTCAAAGTATACCACTAAATTTAGTTTTTCATCCTCTTCTCAACTGAAAAATCCATTTAAAAAAATTTAATGTACAGGGTGTTGTTTTTGGGTCGGAATATTTTCCCAATATTTTTTAATCCGGACCTGGATATTTTACAATTGTAAATAAATTAATTTATTGTACACCTTAAATGATATTTGCGTGCCAAATATAAAATAAATATATAGTGTGGTTAAAAAGTTATGAACCAATTTAAAAAATGCCAAAATAGATAAAACACCCAGTATCTTTGTTATTAATGGAGTAAGACCCATTCATTATAGTATTTTTGAGACCGCCTAAGTAACCTCTTTCTACAGTAACGTATGTTACTTTCCCAATGAAGTTCCCTGTATGACAATATTAAATATTTCCCAACGAAATATTGCGTCGGGCTCAAAATTATTAGTCGCATCACTACTAGGCCCAGGCAAATCATAAAAAAGTCTCACTGGTTTTTGCGCCGTTTTTCTTTATTTGATTAAATTCTAGATTTATTCCATAATTGCTGGTAACTAATTTAGATTCTTCAACATAGATTCTTCTGATTTTTTGTAAATCTTCTAGATGCCCTGATATATTTTTAATCTTCATATCCATACCATAGTTTTATCTGACTGCACTGTAGTATTTGACTCCTGTGATTTATGGCTCTTAAAATTTTAAACCAAATCGATTAAAGGTCATGATATTAAAAATAGCCGAGTATTAATTAAACCATGGGCATAAAGTGAAGAGCAAAAAAAAAACGGAAAAATTACGTCTTTGGTCTGGTCGACGTCGGGCCCCTTACATCGCCGCGCCCCGGTAAAATGTACCGGCTGTACCGCCCTCTCGGCGGCCCTGGGTACCTGTTTAAAAAAACAAGGGAGATATACAACAATGTACAAACTACAGGGCTATAAAACTGCTTAGCCACACCATGAAAATATGGGAAAGGGTAATTGATAGACGGATACGTGAAGAGACCGAAATATCCGAGAATCAATTTGGCTTTATGCAGGGTAGATCAACAACAGATGCAATTTTCATTATAAGGCAGTTGATGGAAAAATACAGGAGTAAAGAAACAAACGCTCATATGGTATTCATTGATCTTGAGAAAGCATATGACAGAGTTCCTCGAGAGATTCTGTGGTGGGCACTCAATAAGAAAGGAGTCCCTGGTGAATATGTAAAGATTGTGAGTGATATGTATGAGGGAGTAACGACTAGTGTTAGGACAGGTGTGGGAGAGACTGATAAATTTCATGTGAAAGTAGGATTGCACCAAGGCTCTGTGCTTAGTCCGTATTTATTCTCATTAGTTTTGGACCAGACAACAGCGAAACTACAGGGTAACATTCCATGGTGCTTAATGTATGCTGATGATGTCGTGTTAGTAGGAAATAGTGAAAGAGACTTGGAACAAAAACTGGAACAGTGGAGACAAGCTCTGGAGGAAAAAGGTTTAAAACTTAGTGGGACAAAAACAGAGTATTTGGAATGTTCATTTAAAGTGGATCTGTCATAGATAAATTAATATAGTACTGTCACGGCTAAGCAAATGACTAAGATGGCCGACGGTCGGAATGTTTTGGCAAGTGCGTCTGTAAAACAACGCGAAAAACATGACGAAAAGTTGAAAATTTACTGTTTTCATTGTAAGAAAAGTTCAACTTGCACAGTGCAATGCGGGAAATGTGAAAAATCGTTCCATTCATCCTGCTTAATTCAGGCAGCCACTCAGAAGACTGCAGCTTGTCGTCACATTCCGGCTTATGGGTGTGTCGACTTTTGGGAGACAGAGAAGGGTCTGTATGAAATTATCATCAAACTTCTGGAGGAAAAAAATAAGCTATTGGTGGAAAACAACGATTTGCTGAACAAAAATCAGGTAATTCTAGAAAAACTGGACATCGCAAGAAGTGAGGTTAGAAAGCCACCAAAGCCATCCCCTAAAAAGCTAACAGGAAATTTTGTTGACATTGGCAACACCGTATTACCGACAGTTTCGCAAACTGCAGTGGAAGGAGTGGGAGTGAAAGATGACAACGTCAAAGTCGTCAAAAATGTCACTGTCAGTCAACATCAAAAACAACAAAAATCGCAATTGCATCACAATCAATGAACTGTCAATACGGACAGTTCATTGATCCATTGTCCGTATTGACAGTTCATTGATCACAATACTCAGCAAGATCAAAGCCACATTGCCAATGATTCCAATCTAAACTCACAACTCTCTTCTGAGTTACAAATCCTTCCCGTCATCCAAGAGGAAGTGACTGAAAATGATGGTTTCAAACTGGTGTCATATAAAAAAAGAAAACAAAACAGAAGACCAAGTCCCAAGAAAGGCATTAACACTGATAACCTACTAAAGGTTGTAGCACCTACTCCAATTAAATCATGGGTATTTATATCAGGTTTTACTCCTGAAACTGAAGCAACTGATGTTTTCAACTTTCTCAAAAAATATGAGCTTGACCAGGACTGTGTGTGTGAGAAGATGGTTACCAAAAATAACCACCTATATAGCTCTTTTAAGGTAGGAGTTCCTGAGATAAACAATGATGCCATAATGTCATCTGATTTATGGCCACTGGGAACTAACATAAACCATTTTCTCCATGTTCAACGCCCTCGATCCTCAGTGAATCCGCTGAAGAAAACCGTGGTGCAGTAAATGTTCCTGTACATAATAATAATAATAAAGGTATTTTAGGAAATTTTAAGAAAGCACAAAAAACTATTTTACACTGTAATATACAATGTTTGCGTACCTCCTTCTTAGATCTGGAGGTCCTCCTCAATGAAGTATCAGCAGATTGCTTATGTATAATAAATGAACACTGGCTAGTATCTGAGGAACTATTTTCAATTAAAATTAAGAACTACAGAATGATTTCTGGCTTTGCAAGGACTGTGGGCTCTCATGGGGGTGTAAGTATATATATTAAAGAAACCTTTGATTCTGTTTCATTAAATCTTGAAAGTTTGTCTCTTGAAAAACATTGTGAAATAACAGGTGTACATTTGGTAAAATTTGATATTCAACTTGTCACTGTGTATCGTACCCCAGATGGTGATTTAAATCAATTCTTCAATATAATGTCAAAAGTTTTCAAAAAGTTAAATACAAATAAACCTCTTATTATAACAGGGGATTTCAATGTGCACTTCAATGAAAGGGATATTGCAGCCCTGGATCTGTGCAATTTCTTTAGATCCTATAACCTCAAAAAATCAATAAAATTTAACACCCGTTATAATAGATGTCTTGATAACATATTTACAAATATTAATAGTACCATGTTGCAATCCGAAGCTGTTGATCTTTCACACACTTCAGACCACAAAGGCATATTGTTTAAATGTGAAGTGTCCCAAACTACTTCTAAATCTAGAATAAGCTACAGGCCCATTACAGAGATGGGACTGGCCTCTTTAAATAACAATCTTTGCTTACAAAATTTTGAATTTATTGATAATGAATGTATTGAAGTGGACTCAAGGTTTAAAATGTTTATCGATATTTTAACGCAGGCAATAAATCTGTCTTTTCCTGAAAAATCTAGGCTTGTTGAGCAAGGTAAACGATGTAAAAAAAATTCTTGGTTTAATGATGATTTGAAACTTATGAGGGAGAAACTACAATTTTTGACATCTTTAAATAAAAGTGACCCCGTTTTAGTTACAAAGAAAACACTCTCAGAATATAGGAAAAAATACAGACATGCTATACATAAGACAAAGATTAAATCTAATGATGATTTTATATTAAACTCTAACAACCGTCAACAGGCTATGTGGTCCCTAATAAACTCAAGATGTAAGAATTTACCAATAAAAAATTCATCACTCAATGCAAATAGTTTTAATGATTTCTTCTGTGGTATTGCTGAAAATGTAATAAATACACTTAATCATACTGACCAATCATTCAATACATACCTTAGTTTTATACCACATGCTCCTTCATTCGCCTCTAATCATTGCTCCTTCAGATTTGAGCCAACAAATTTGGAGGAAGTTGTAAAAGCAATTGAAGAATTAAAAAATAGCCAGAGCAAGGACCCGGATGGAATGAACACAAAAATAATCAAGGCAATTAGACACAACATTAGCTTACCTTTAACTAAACTAATAAACTACTCAATCTCATCCTGCATTTTTCCTTCAGTGTTTAAAACTGCGAAAGTCATACCTCTCTTTAAACGTAAAGGTTCGGCTGATGATCATAATAACTTTCGTCCAATTTCTCTTTTGCCAATTCTTTCCAAAGTGTTTGAGAGAATCCTAAAGAAGCAGATCAATGACTATTTTGAATCTAATCGGCTTTTTGCAGTGCAGCAATTTGGATTTAGAAAAAACAAAACAACAACACTTGCTATCGATCATTTTACAGGCAGTATTTTGGAAGGATTTGAAAACTTTCTTGATACCCTTGCCTCGTTCCTTGATCTTACTAAAGCTTTTGATTGTGTCACTCATAGTATTCTTCTTAAAAAATTACATGCCTATAATTTTCATCCTATGTCTATTCAATTGATTGAGTCTTATCTAGCAGATAGATTTCAATATGTGTTTTTTAACCAGCTTAAATCTGATAAAAAACCTTTGATGTATGGAGTGCCTCAAGGGTCAGTTCTAGGTCCAATATTATTTCTCATTTATATAAATGACTTGGGATTTTCACAAGAGGGTCCGGTAAGCACAGTCCTATTTGCTGATGATACTACATGCTATCAAAGTTACCACCCTTCCCAAATCAGTGATATTGATCTTGAGACCACAGAGAGCAATTTGTTCCAATGGTTTTTGGCAAATCGTCTCTCTCTCAATAACTCAAAATCACAAACAGTGAACTTTACCCTAAGACATAACACCATTACACATCCCATTTTAACAGATTGTTCACAGGAAGCTAAATTTCTTGGTGTTTATCTTGATCAGGGACTCACTTGGGAACGGCACATACTGAAACTTTCCCAAAAGCTCTCAAGCCAACTCTTTTTATTTAGAAACCTATCTAAGGTTACCTCCCTTCAAACCCTTCTTACATCATATCACAGCAACTTTCACTCACGACTAACTTACGCAATCCTTTCCTGGGGACACTCTTGCCATATAGATAAGGTGTTTGGTCAGCAGAGAAAGTGTATTCGCATAATCACAGGTCAGGGTTATCGGGACGATTGTAGGCAGTCTTTCAGAAACCTGAGGATTCTCACACTACCTTCTGTGTACATTATGCAGTGCCTGTTGTATGTTCATCAAAATGTAGATCTGTATAAAACACAACAGCATACTTATCAGACTAGAAATCATGATGCCCTTGTACCAGACTTCAGTCGACTTAAGAGGACCAGAAATGGAACCAGATACCTAGCATTGAAATTTTATAACTGTATACCAATATCTATTAAAAGTCTTGATTTTAACCAATTTAAGAGACAAATTAAAAATTATCTTCTGATGGGTGCTTTCTACTCATTTGAGGAGTACTTCAGATCTAAATTTTGTTTTGTCCTGTAATTTAATTAGTGTTTAGTTTTTAAATTTTAGTAATAGGTTTTTTTTACTGAAGTACTGTCAACTTTTAATGTAATTTTAGACAATTTTAATTATTGCTGACCTGTAAAAGTACATTTGTACATTATTACCAATAAATACTCTACTCTACTCTAAAGATGGAGCTACTACAAATAAAATGGTATCTTTGGATGGTGAAATTATTGTGAAAAGCAATAGTTTTAAGTACCTAGGATCGGTATTACAGAGTAATGGAGAAATAGATGAAGATGCATGCAGTAGACATAGGGCTGGATGGATGAAGTGGAAAGAAGCGAGTGGTGTGTTGTGTGACAGAAAAAATCCAATGAAGCTGAAGGGAAAATTCTATAAAACAGCCATAAGACCGGCTATGTGCGACGGAACTGAATGTTGGGCAGTGAAAAAGAAAGAGGAACAACGAATGCATGTGGCGGAAATGAGAATGTTAAGATGGATGAGTGGAGTGACAAAGAAGGATAAAATTAGAAATGAGTATATTAGGGGAAGTCTAGGTGTGGCACCAATTGATGCCAAAATGAGAGAGCATAGGTTAAGATGGTCTGGTCATGTTCAACGTCGAGACGTTAATCACCCAATACGAAAAATAGCTGAAGTGCAGATTCCTGGAAGGAGTAGGAGAGGAAGACCAAAGAAGACCTGGGGGAAGTCGATAAGGTAGGACATGTTGGTAAAGGGGATTAACATTGATATGACCCAAGATAGAATTGTGTGGAGAAATGCAATAAGGGAAGCCGACCCCGCATAGGGATAAGGCAAAGAGAATGATGATGAATAATATATAGTGTCGCATGTAGGGGTATTGTGCGCCACTGGTGAGAACTGCCGTTTTCTGGTAATAATATAGAGGTATGTATGTAAAGTCCGCACATAGTGTGCTATTTTTTTATAAACAAATTACCGCTCCGAAATCGGTTTTTTCAAATGGTCAAATTTTCCAGTAAAATACCCAGACTATAAACCAATCTCGCGCATCGACTTTTGAGCTCGAGCGCAGCAGTTCTTCCTTAAATAAGGTAGGATAAATTACAGGTTTCTTTCCGCGAACTGTAGCGAGTGGCATTAATAGTGAGAAATTTTTCATATTCAAATATACTTCTGATTTTTGTAAACGGTAAGTCATTGAAATTAATCGTTTATTGTATTCTTCATATTATTATACATATTATCACTTCTTATTATTTTCGTATTCATATTATTTATTGCTAAATTTAATATATGCCTAAATAAGTTTTAAATTACCTATTTCAAACTCGGATTCAAAATGGATTCCGTTGACAGGTTCGGACATTGTATTAAAAAATTATATTAGGTATGTTTTAAGGCCAAATTGTACATAAAATTGAAATTACAAACGCAAAAAATAAAAGACAATTTCTATTTATCACAATCTATTTCTTTTTAATTGAATTTAATTTTAAATATGAACATTACTCCAAAAATATGGCCATCTGTGGGCAGATTTCTAAAAGATGGTTCTGAGAATCAATTTGACAGATGAAATTTAGTGAAATTATACGATTTTTAAAGCAAAAACATTTAAATTTAATTAATAATTATTTTATTGATACTGTTGATTATTTATTTATGGATCTGATTAATTTTTATTAGAGTATAATGCTATTATTTTGTTATTTTATTATCTTCTGCTATTTTTACACTACTCTCAGACATTCGATTTATTTTCCTATTTGATTTACTTTTTCTGCTCTTGATAGACCTGTTTATTCGTTTAATTTTGCATACAAGTCTTATATCTTAAGAGTTTATTTAATATTCTACGAACTAATTTCATTTCGGTGGTTTCTAAATAATCTTTGCGTTAGTTCATGTTGGCTTGGCAATGTAGATCATTGATTTGGCTAAAGGTTCTAAACTAAAGCCAGAAAACAAAACAGATCATTGCTACTCTACCGCTAAGCTTTATATTATATTCTGTTACTTCCGTTGATAAAAACTGATTTTTTTATCCGAATAGAGTCCCAGAGATGATAAATATTTTGCTTGCTTCAGTGGTTGTTAGATTTACCATCCTTTATCTATTAGTGTTTTATCACTGGACAATGTACCTAGTCCATAAATATTCCATTTCCATCACCCATTCAATTCTTCTACGATTTATTTCGTAGGCTTGTTTAAAGTTAATGAATAACATGAAAATTCTTGTCAAATGTTAATATTTCCTCAGTTTCTTCTTTGAGTCTTGTTAGTATGACCCTTTAGTTGATTTTGTTTATTGATAGCAGCAAGCTTATCTGTGTGTAGTTTTGAGGAAAGGCCCCATTTTCCCAATCATTATAGATTGCGAATAGTTCTCAGCTGTGTATACTGTGCTAAAATTCGAGATTTTGTATGAAGCAGTATAGTCATTGTGTACAAAAGCACATCCAACTCCTTTTTCTGATTTGGATGCATCAGTATATATATATATATATATGTTGATAATTCTGATACTTATCAATATTACTATAAAATTGTTTAACCATAGAGGACGCATTCAGTTGATTACTAGTCTTTGTTAAACTCATGTCTAAAAAGGGTTTTCTGATAATCCAAGGAGGAGTGGTAAAGAGGTTGGTTTGGTATAACGTAGGGAAGACAATATTATTACTGGTCATGTATCTGTTAAGTCTTTCATAGAAATGGGGCTTAGATCTTTACTTTTGAAGGTATGTTGTGTGAAAACGAGAAGCAAAGACATTATCTCTGACGGGATTTTCACTATTTGCTGACACATTTGCGGCATATGCTAGGCTTAGGTATTGTCTTCTTAATTCCAGAGGCATTTCTCCTGCTAAACATAGTAAGCTATCTGTGGGTGTAGTACAAAAAGCTCCTAAGGCTATTCTTACAGCAGCATTTTGGATTGTTTGCAACTCTTTTAAAAGTGATTGACTGGTAGATCCATACAATATTGAGCCATAATCGACTTTAGATCTAATAAGGCTTTTATATACTGTCAATAAGATATCTTGATCGCATCCCCAATTTTTAGTGGATAGGACCTTCATTATGTTCAAATATTGTTGGCAAGATTTTTTAAGATGATAAATATGTTGCTTAAAATTTAAATGATTGTCAAAATATACTCCAAGGAATTTGATACAATCAATATAATCTATTTTTTGATTAAACATTGAAAGTTCGGGACTACTAACATTGCGTTTACTGGTGAAATGAATACATTTACTTTTATTGGCACTAAATTTCATTCCCGATTTCATTGACCATTTTTCTAATTTTAAAATAGCATCTTGTAAAGTTTGTTTAATTATAGTTCTATGTTTCTTCCTTTACAATAAACTATGAAACGCTATGAGGTCATCTGCGTATAGTCTACTCTTTACTGGTGGAGTATCATTTTCCATAATGCTATTTATAGCCACAAGAAAAAGAGTAACACTAATCGATGATCCTTGGGGGGAACCATTTTCCTGTATTCTTTTGTCAGAAATAAAATCGTCTACTTTTACTTGGAAGCTTCGGTTTTTTAAAAAATTAGTGATAAAATTTAGAATATTTCCTTATATACCTATTTTCTGTAAAGTTTTAATTATACCATGGCGCCACACTGTATCAAATGCTCTGGTTATATAAAAAAATACCGCTATGCAGCTCTGATTATTTGCTAGAGCTTCGTGTATTTCCGACTCGAGGTCAACTAAGTTATCTAGGGTTGATCTATCTTTACGAAATCCACTTTGTTTGTTAGATATAACAGATCTTTGCTCGAGTATCCAAATAAGGCGTTGGTTGATTAATTTCTCGAGTACTTTGCTCATTGCACATCCTAACGATACCGGCCGGTAGGAGTTTGGGTCTGAACGTGGTTTACCAGGTTTAAGGATAGGTATTGTGTAGACATTATTCCAAGTGTTTGGAAACACTCCTTCAAGCCATATTTTGTTATATATATTTAGTAAATAGGCAGTTCCATTTCTAGGCAACTTTTTAAGGAAAATGATAGGGATATCATCTGGACCAGGACTTGAGTTTTTAATAGAATTTATAGATTCAGTTAACTCTTCTTCTAATATTGGTGAATTTATTGGCAGGCTATCGGTTTCATTATGACTAAATTCGACTAATTCTTCTTTAGTCTTAAACTGTAAAAACTCTTGAGAATAATTTTCATTACTTGAATATGACTCATATGATGAGGCTAATGCATTATTTATCTGAGATCTAGATGTATGAATTTTGTTATTATATTCTAAATATCTTATTGAAGAGTTTGTGTGACGTCCCGAGATTTTGTTAATTTGTTTCCACACTATTGCTGCCGGGGTTGTACTGTTTATTGTTGATAAAATTTTTTTCCATGATTCCTTTTTTGCTTCTTTGACCACTTTTCTACTTATGGCTCTTAACTTCTTATATTCCAGAAGATTTTCTTGTGTTTTCTGTTTTTTATATCTATTGAAAGCTCTGTGAGTCTTCTTTATAGCATCTTGACAGTGATTATTCCACCACGGTACTCCTATGCGATTTCTTACTATTTTCTTTTTTCCGATGAAATGATCTGCCGCGGTAAGTATGACGGAGGAAAATTTATTTACTATTTATTTATATTATCATTAGGAGACGGATCTGAAAAAGAATCCAGTTGATTCTCCACGAACTGTGTATATGGTGACCAATCCTCTATTTCTGTATTCCATCTAGTGTAAGGTTGAATTTCTTGTTTATCTTCGAAATGTATAAATATGGGAAAATGATAACTCCCATACAGTTGTGTACTAGCTTCCCAAGTTATGTTTTGTACTAAAGAAGGATCTGCAAGAGATAAGTCGATACAGGAAGTGTTTCCAGTAAATGAATCAAATCTTGTTGGAGATCCATCGTTAAGCAGAGTAATATTGGTGTTATTAATGACAGTTTCTATTATGTGTCTTATTTTGTTATACCTATTAGATCCCCAAAGTGGATTGTGCCCATTTAAATCTCCCACTACAATCTTAGGCGATGGAATTTGATCTATAATATGAGTTATTTCTTTTATACTTATATCAGTATTTGGTGGAAAATAAATGTTGCAGATATTAATAATTTTAGGAGTTTTTATGCTTACTACTACTGCTTCAAAGTTGGTATTTAAAGGTATTTGCTCAGACTCCAATTATTTACATAAATGGAAACTCCTCCACTAGCTTTTTTAGAATAATGTCGGTTTTTATGATAACCTTTAAATGCGTTTAATTTTGCTAATTTCTGTTCAGTAAAATTAGTCTCTTGGAGGCATATAATTGACGGTAAGTGTTTGGCAATTAATAATTTAAGCATTTCTAGTTGTGTGTAATAACCGTTTATGTTCCACTGTAGTATTGACATTTTGTTATACGTATATGTTAATTTTTATTCTTGTACTTGATCGCTATCTATTTCGGAGGAGGAAGATAATACATCCAACTGTTTAGATATTTTACGTTTAATTTTTGTACAACGTGTTTTCATGATTTTTTCATCGAACAGAGGATAGATGTTGTCTAATAATTCTAGTAATCCCTCAATATCTTTTGTGAAAGTTTGAGCAACACTCAATGTGTCAGCTGAACCACATGCGTTTTTAAAAAAGTGTATCGTTTCTTGATAATTAAGAACAGTGTGATTTTTTTCGTCTTCAAAAAATGCTTTAGTTGGTTCCATCTGTTTCTTTATATCAATAGTATCTCTTGTTTGAATAGTTTTCTTCTTTTTTGAACGTGTATCTGTAGTAGGTTGTTTAAAGCATTCGGGAGTATCAGGTGGTGTTACTGTTTCAGAGAAAGATCTTTTGCTCTGTATTTGTAGGGTTAACTCTTCGTTAATTTGTGGAGTGAACGATGATTCATTGGTTTCTGGTCCTGGTTCATTAACATTTATATCTTTATTTGTGGGCGGGTTCTCGGTTTCTGGCTTTGGTGTGTCGCATTTGTTTGTTATATTAAAGTCTTTATTTTTATGTTGTTTAGATTGACTATCTTCTACAAAATGATTCGGTTCAGAATGGATTTGTGCTGAATGTATTGTCACGTCAGATAATAGTGTCTGCTGTAGTTACCGTGTTATTTATTACTGAACTGAAGTTATTATTTTTTTGAGGACAGTTTGAGGCTACATGATCAATATTTTTACAAATATAACATGAATGTTGGTCTAAAGACATAAAAATTCTATTGGTTGTATTGTCATTAGAAATTAATAAGGATTCAGGAAGTACTAGGTCGACTAAAGGTGAAATATATACCTGTCTGCGGAAACTTAGTATGTGTTGAAATTCAGGACGAGATGTGCCAATTCTAAGGAATGATATGGGAGACATAAGTTTAACACCTAGTTTCTGTAGTTCTGTTTCTAGAATAGTATGTGGAATTGATGGGGATACATTGGATAATATTAGTCGTTCACTAGGAGTAATTAATATTCTTCCTTGTATTATTTGATTGTTAACTCTGATTTTTCCTTGATGAATATTGATAAATTTGTCCACTAATTCTTCTTTAGATAAATAAATACAAATTCTGTTATTAGATATACGTGAGATGAATAGTATATCTTTTGGAGATATAACAGATCCAAGTGATATAAGGTAATCTTCAAGTTTTACATTTTCCAACGAGCTGAATACAACAGATTGCTTTCTGGATGGAAAACTAGCATAAGAAGGAGTACTGGTAACTGCTGAATACGTTTTTATAGGTGTTGGTGGTGAAATAGAGCTCATTTCTTGAGCTAATTCGAAATTGATGTTATCCATTTAAATAAACGTTGAAATAAGTCATTTGATCTGATTACGGTCCTGTATTAAGACAATAACAAGCCAATTAACCGGTGTAAAACACAAAAAGATAACGAATTCTTGTTTGTAATTATTGAAATAATTGAAGGTTATGCTTGTGTTATTAAATGGTTATTCCTGTTTAATACTGTTATTGATGTAATGTAATATGACTTACAGAGTCTCTGATGCAACTCCTACTCAGGAACTTCACCAACTCTCTTGTAATTTTTCAACGGGTATATCTAACGTAAAATTCACTTAATTTAAGAGACGATATTTTGTTACTGTACTGGTTAACTTCCAGGTCAGGATTATACAGATAAATCCCAAAAACAACTTCTGCTTGGAGTGTAAATTATTTTTCATCGCAAGTTATTTTTAATACCGGAAAATAAAACTAAGCTGATCGTCTTTGGAAATATCTTGAGTGGTATCAAGAATTATTGAATAAAAACAACTTTTTTCACTTTGTTTTCAGTTTCTTAAGCCAGCAAATTTATAACTTCGTTTTGTATTTGGAGACTCAAGTAATGCTTAAGTTATTGTTTTTATCGATTAATTTAGCTAAAACAGGATCATATTTAGCTAGTAAAAGAACCATCGACAAAAAATTACCTTTTTGGGATTCACTTTCATCTAAACTACCAAATATGTCCACGAAACGCTAAATTGCACCCGAAAAGAGTAAGAGTTACGAGTTACGTCAATTACCCGTTTCATTACTTCCTTCCAAATTCCCTATTTTGATGCTTATTAGGAAAATATGTTTTGGTCCCCAATTTAAAGAAAGTAGAAGTATTAAGCTTGAAGGCTTTAAGGGGCCCCTCCTAACGTCGGGCCTGTCAGCTATGCCACTGCCATCCCCTTAATAATTATTACAATTTATGAATTAACATATCTAATCAGTTGTTTGTTTATTTTATTTGTCTGTCATAATAAATATAACATAATGTCAGACCAATCAAATACACTGCTTAAAATGATCAAATCTTACTAAGAGCCGTTCAGTTTTTTTAGGAACCAACTATACATTCAAAGAAATTTTATGTCTGAACTGCTTAACCCTTTGTGGACGGACTTTTTGAAGTTATACTTCTTTACGCGCGATATGAGGGTGAATTTTTATATGTTAAAACCTACGATCCGGGCGCATGCGCATTATAACTTTGTTCTGATTGGATGTTCAAATGACATGTCAAAATTATCCAATATGGCAGCTGTGGTTTGGACGGTTTGGTTATGTATGGTTGTTGCGTTTTAAAATTTGTGGAAAGAGAAACAACAAACAAAGGTTCGTTAATAGTTATATTGCCTTTTTAAATAGTTTTCATATTAGATTTTTGAGGTTATACTTCAAAATGTTTTAATTTATGTATGTATCAGTCCAGAAAAGGTGTGGAAAGAATATATTAGTGTTTTTAAATATATTTTTCTACAAACGTGTTAAAAATGCAAGTTTTAGGACTCCATAGGAGCGTTAAAAATGCTACTTTAAGGCACTAGTGCTTTAAAATTTTTAAGGCACTGCAGTTAAAAGTGAATTGTCAAATTGTGAAACGTCAAAATATTTATATTTCATTTATTAACATTAATAATACAACTTGCGCAATTTGAAAAAGGTGGTTTAAAAGGTTTTTTATTATAATTTTGTGTCTTTGGATTTGTCTTCCTTGGGCGTAAAATAATAAAACATCTATTTTTATATTTCACTTGTCACCGTGATGTATAATTGTGTATATCTGAAAGGTAAGTAGCATGCGGCTTGATGGCCTTGTTGGTAGAGCATTGGACCAGAGATAAAAAAATCGCGAGATTGCGGGTTCAAATCCCGGACGATTCATACTTTTTTCTTCTTTTTTTTTAATATTTGGCATTGTTAAGTTTTGGTTCATTTTTGGTAATTATTGTTAATTTTTTGTATTGTAACTGTTAAGTAGGTATATTTATTTCGTTGAAATTATATTATAATAGAAGTGAGAGTGAGATGTGCTTACTATACACAAACTATCATTGTCAATCACGATTATTCTTTTCTTGAACAACAGTTGTCCCTACCTCCACTTAAGGTACGCCGTGACATAGCAGGTGCTGTTTTCATTTTTAGGATCATAAATGGACTTATAGATTCTCCCAATCTTTTAAGTCAGATTAATTTTAATGTTCCTTATCAAGCTCTCCGTTACCATAATATGTTTAAAATACCTTTCCATAGAACATTGTATGGCGTTCACAACCCACTTGATAGGTATATGGGATTGTTAAATAATTACGAACTTGATTTATTTAATATAACTCTAAATCAATTAAAAAGATCTCTTGCTCTGTGATGTTATTTTTATACTCTTAAGTGTTATGTTTGTATGTTGTATATTTTTTTGTAGTCAATATTCATGTTATATATTAATTTTTGTGACATATGAAATTTTTCAGTGTTTTTATACTTTTCTATTTCTCTATTTTTTAGATTAATTAAGTCATATTTAACACATTGAATTTATTATTACCTTTTGGAAATGTATTAATATTTAACTGTAATTTTTCTGTTAATGGGGTTATCCCGTATAATAAATAAATAAATAAAGAAGTATAACTTCTTACGTGCGTACAAAGTACACACACATTCTTTTTTTGTTTATATTAGATGGTGGATCATTTGTTTTTAGGGCATATTATGGCAAAAAATAGACAAAATAAAGGTCTTTTATATTATATTTTTGTAATTACATATTATAAAAAAACTGGTACCATGTGGAACCACTAGGACACAAACGAAAAAATTATTTAGCGTGAAGTGGAATGAAACAATTTTTTTAGCGTCTGATCTATCCGATGGGATATCTCTTAGTAAATCGTAAGTGTCATTACTTGTTATTTTACTCAAATCAAGACGTCTTTTCATTTTGGAATTCTGTAACAAAACATACCGACAGTAACATAGTTACCGATCGGCCTAGTGGCACCTATTGGAACCACCAAACAAAATATCAAAATTCACTCAGTTCTCTTCGCAGTTTAGAAAGTCTCAATACTGTAATATATAAATACATCTATTTATCAACAAATTAACATAATACATACATTTTTTCAGTAGAAGAATGTTTGTTTATTTACAGCAATGAAATAACCTCACTGTCATCCACTTGTTAGTGCGCCAAATGTATGATGTACACTATGCATAATTGCTTCTAGAATTTTGTAATCGCGTGATCGGTGAAATACAAGATGTCTACATTCCATTCCGTTCGGTAGTCCCAGCGTACGATTACTCGGGCAGTAGGAGAATATTTGTTTAAAGGTGGTTCCATCGTGGAGTGTGGAACCACCGTGTTCAACCCCAAAGGGTTAAAAGAAATTTAACCCTTGTGAGGTTTTTCACCAGTGTGCACTCTCAAATGTGTTTTCAAACTCCTTGCTACGGTAAACTGCTTGAAACAAATCTCACACTTGTAAGGTCTTTCACCAGTGTGCACTCTCAAATGTGTTTTCAAATCGACTGCTCTACTAAACTGTTTTAAACAAATCTCGCACTTGTAAGGTTTTTCACCAGTGTGCACTCTCAAATGTGTTTTCAAATTACTTGATACGGTAAATTGCTTAGAACAAATATCACATTTGTAAGGTTTTTCCCCAGTGTGCACTCTCAAATGTGTTTTCAAATCATGTCCTCTATTAAACTGTCTTAAACAAATTTCACAGTTGTGAGGTTTTTCTCCAATGTGAACTGACATGTGAGAAGTTAATTGAATTTTATGAGCAAACCGATTACAACATATATCACACTGATAAGGTTTTTCTCCAGTGTGCACTCTCAAATGTACTTTCAACAGATCCGCTTTAGTAAACGGCTTAAAACAAATTTCACACTTGTGAGGTTTTTCCCCAGTATGTACTCTCATATGTATTTTCAAATCGCCTGCTCTAGTAAACTGTTTTAAACATATTTCACACTTGTGAGGTGTTTCCCCAGTGTGAACTGACATGTGAGAAGTTAATTGAAATTTTTGAGGAAACCGATTAAAACAAATATCACACTGATAAGGTTTTTCTCCAGTGTGCACTCTCAAATGTACTTTCAACAGATCCGCTCTAGTAAACGGCTTAAAACAAATTTCACACTTGTGAGGTTTTCCCCCAGTGTGCACTCTCAAATGTCTTTTCAAATTCCTTGCATTAAGAAACTGTTTTAAACAAATTTCACACTTGTGAGGTGTTTCTCCAGTATGCAATCTCAAATGTATTTTTAAAGTACCTGCTTCACTAAATTGCTTGAAACAAATCTCACATTTATAAAGTCTTTTTTCAGTCACAACTTTCACATTTTTATTTAAAGTGTTTCCTTCAGTGTGTCGACTCATATCATTTCCTTCGTAAGATGAATCTTCAATGAGTTTCTCCGTAATTTCCACTTTGGCTTCATCTTGGAGATACCCTAAAATAAAAAAACAACTATAATGTAATCAGTACAGGCAGTTAAGATTGATTTAACCCATTAACGGACAATGAACAAAGAGAAATTTGACAATTTATTTATTAGAATGGATTAAAAACACATAAATTAAGACTTTACAACTAAAATTTTTATTTTCTTCTCAAGTATGGAAAAACAGATGGGTGCGTATATGCACCTTTGGCCGAATACGGGTACAATTTTTAATAAGGGGACATATTGTATCTTAAATGTAAGTTAAATTTTTTTAAGTTTTTAAAAACAGTTATCATCACATAAGTTACACTTACAATATTAGTTTGTGTCAACGTCGAGGTAAGTCATTAGAATATACTGAATTTTATCATGATTTTGTAAATGCAGACTATGAAGGTCTCAATAACTATCTTTCAATGATACCTTGGGAAGACCATTTGAATTTGTCAAATGTTGATGATGCTTTAACAGAATTTTACAACATACTTAATATGTCACTATCATTGTTTGTACCGGTGAAAAGATTTAGAACTTCTAGTTATCCAAAATGGTTTGATGCCAACTTGCGTTATTTAGTCGTACAGAAAAAAATTGCTCATAAAAATTATTTAGCTTCCTGTAATCAAGAGGATTATGTGATTTTTTCAGAACTTAGGAGATTGTGTAAGGATCTATCAAGTCAATGTTATAACACTTATCTGAATCAAGTAAATCATAATTTACGCAGTAATCCTAAGTACTTTTGGCAGTTTGTAAACAGTAAGAGAGCATCAAATGATTTACCAAACAGTATGTACTATGGTAATGCTATAGCAACAAACGGACAACAGATTGCAAACTGTTTACGTCAATTTTTTTCAACAGTTTATTTGCCACAATCAAATATTAATAACTTGGAAGTAAAGGGAAACAACAATCTTTTTATACCTAATTTTTCAATATCAGTTAAAGATATTTTCAACAACATTTTATCCCTACCCAATAAGTTAAGCAGTGGTCCAGATGGTATTCCCGATTACTTTCTAAAGAACTGTATATATTCACTAACTAATCCTTTATATCTTCTTTTTGAGTCATCATTAAAGACATCAGTTTTCCCAACTTTATGGAAGCACTCTTATATCTGCCCAATTTTTAAATCAGGTAATAAACAAGACATAACAAATTATCGAAGCGTTTGTAAACAATCCTCTATACCAAAACTTTTTGATAGACTATTGCACGATCAATTAAAATTTTATTGTAAAGAGCGTCTAATACACAATCAACATGGATTTTCTCAGAATAAATCAACGGTAACAAATTTAGTACTCTTTGAACAAAAAATATTAAACGCGTTGGAGAATAAAAGTCAGATGGATACTATTTATACTGACTTCTCCAAGGCATTTGACAGAGTAGATCATAACATCTTATTAGGAAAATTAAATGCTTTTGGCTTCAGTCGTCAATCCTTACAATGGTTCAATAGCTTTTTAAGAGATCGCACACAGCAGGTGAGAGTAGGTTGTTTTAATCCAAATATAATTCATGTGACATCAGGAGTACCCCAAGGAGCTCACTGTTCACCTTTGTTATTTAATATATTTGTGAACGATATATCAGAATGTTTTAGAAATTGCGATTTCCTGATGTTTGCAGATGATTTGAAATTATTTAAATTCGTAGATTCAAATGCTGATGTAATATTAATTCAAGAAGATTTAGACCGGTTGAGTATTTGGTGTGAGAATAATATTTTGCATTTAAATGTTGCTAAATGCTGTTATATAAGCTTTTTTAGAGGTAATAAAAAATATGATACTTCTTACACAATTAATGAAAATGAATTGTCTTATGTTAAAACAATAAAAGACTTAGGAGTCACATTTGATGAGCAGTTGCGTTTTGTGCAACATATAAATAGTGTAACAGTAAATGCATCAAAATCTTTGGGCTTTATCATTCGCAACTGTCTGAGACTATCTGTAGGGGCTTTAAGAACGGTATATTATGCTTTGGTTGTATCTAAAGTGGAATATGCATCTATTGTATGGTCTCCACAATACCAAGCTCATTCTACTACGTTGGAGAGATTGCAGAATAAATTTTTGAGATATTGTGCATACAAATTAAACATACGCATTACTAATCATGATTATACCTATATTTTAAAAACACTCAACATGAATTTATTAAAAACTCGACGAGATAACTCTGATTTGGTATTTGTGTTTAAATTAATAAATGGTTTAATTTGTTGTGCTGAACTTCTCCAATCTATTAATTTATATGTTCCCTCCAGAAGTCTCAGACATGTTGATTTGTTTTATATACCTTTTCATCGGACAAACTATGGTATGCATTCGCCCATTGAGCGAACACTAAAAATTATAAACGAGAATAACTTGGAAATGTTTGGTGTCTCCTTGGCTGGTTTTAAGAATCGGATTAAAAGAGCTTGACAGGTACTTTTTGTTTATTTGAACTGATTTGTGTAATAGATGTAATATGTTAATGGATAACTATTAATATTTCGTTTTTGTTTAATAAGTATGTAATTAAGATTTATTTTACTCTAGTTTAGTAGATATTACAGAGATTGATTTTTATACTGTATGTGTTGTAATGGGGGTAATCCCGTATATAAATAAATAAATAAATAAGATGAAAATTTTTGAAACATTCGGGCTGTAGATGCACTCTGCACTTCTTACTTAAATAAATAGTATTACTTTTATTTATCATATACAGCGAGCACATAAAGGTTGGAATAAATTCATTTTTTCATGAACGGGCAATTTTGGAAATAAATCCCGGCACAGGTCAATTTTTATTTTTAGCTTACGACTTTTTGACATATATATCATACTAGTGACGTCAACCATCTCGGCGTGATGACGTCATCGATGATTTTTTTAAACGAGAATAGGGGTCGAGTGATAGCTCATTTGAAAGGTAATTCAATTCTCTATTCAGTAATATAAACATTGACATAATTATTTATACAGGGTGTCCAAAATTTTTTTTTTGATTAAATTTATTGACATAAAAAGAAGAATGTTTGTAATTTGTTTAATTCAAAATATATTTCACCTCTATCAGAAAACAGGGAAAAATGTTTATTTGACAAATAAATATTGTAGGTATATATATATATATATATATATATATATATATATATATATATATATATATATATATATATATAGTGACTGTACACCCCGATATGGGGCTAAGTCGCGTAAGCTTTCTAGATCCTATTTCTTAGGGAGGATCAGTCCCTTTTGCTTATGTTATCTTCTTAACGATTTCTCTCCATTTTTTCCTATCTCTAGTTTTTCCCCGCCATTCTCTGACTCCTGCGTTTTTTAAGTCTTCTTTAACTTCTTGCAACCACTTTGATCTTGGTCTTCCTCCTGGATTCCATTCTATCATAGCATATGTCACTGCTTCATCTCCTGCCCGCCAGATGTGACCTAACCATCTAACTCTGCATTGCTTTATTTTGGTCACGATATCTTCTTTTAGTACTTTCTTAATCTCTGCATTTGTTCGGCTTCGATATTCATTTTGCTCTGTTCTGATTGGTCCCAGTATGGTTCTCATGATCTTTCTCTCCACTATTCTTAAGTTTTCTTCATCTTTTTTAGTCATCGTCATTGTTTCTGCTGCGTATAATAATATTGGTCTAATTATGGTGTTATACATTCTCATCTTGGTTTTAATAGACAGTATTTTGCTTTTAAGTAGTGTTTTATTTGCAAAATAAGCTTTATTCGCTGCCAATATTTTTTCTTTTATTTCTGGTATTCTTTCACCCGTTTTGCTTATTGTCACTCCTAGGTATTTGAAATGTTCTACATCTTCAAACTCTGAATTTCCTATTTTGGTTTTTCCTTTTATTGCTGGTTTCCCTAGTCTTAAATATTTTCGTCTTTTCTTCATTTAATGTGAGTCCCATTGTCTCCCCTTTCTCTTTTATTTCTTCTAGCATTTCTTTCATTATGTTTCTATTTTTTGCAATAATAACAATGTCGTCTGCATATGCAATTATTTGTCCACCTCTTGTTCTTAGGTTTCCTTTGTTTATATTTCGTAGTACATATTCTAAAGCTAGATTAAACAGTGTCGTGGATAAGGCATCCCCTTGTTTCACTCCTTTATTTATAATGAATTCATCTGTCTCGCCTCTTTGCGTCTTTATGCTAATTTTGGTAGTTCTCATTGTCATATTTATTAATTTTCTGAGTTTATGTGGGATTTTTAATTTTTCCAGGGCAATCATTAGTTGTTTTCTCTTAATCGAATCAAATGCCTGTTTGAAATCGATGAATAGCATTTCTAATTGCAGTTTGTATTCATTTGCTTTTTCCATTATTTGTTTTATTGTGTGTATAGCATCTATTGTTGATCTTCCTTCTGTGAATCCACATTGGTACTGTCCCACTCTCTTCTTCGTGATCTTTGACAATCTTTTTCTTATTATCGAAGTCAATATTTTATATGTTGTGCTTAGTAGTGTTATTCCTCTATAATTTTCACAAATTTGTTGGTCTCCCTTTTTATGTATTGTTATTACCTGCCCTATCTCCCAGTCCTCTGGCATCTTCTCTTCCTTCCATATATTTTTCAATAGTGATAGTATTTTTTCCTTCAGTTCCTTTCCTCCATATTTTATAAGTTCCATGTTAATTTCGTCTTTTCCTGGAGCTTTTCCATTTTTGCTCTTCTGTATTACTTCCTCGAGTTCATCTATTGTTGGCTCTTTTGAGACTGCAATGTGTATTTCGTCTGCTTCTTCGTCCACCGTTTCCTCTTCTTCGTACATTTCTTCTCCAGTGTATTCCTCCGTCAAGAGTTCTCTGTAGTGATCTGCCCATACCTGCCTATATTCATTGTCTTCTACAATGACTATTCCCTCTTTATTTTTTATTCCGTTTGTTTTACCTTTGTATTTTTTGGTTTGTTCTTTAATATTTTTATAGAAATGTTTCGTGTTTCTATTTGTTCTTTCCTGTTCTATTTCTTGCATCTTTTCATCTGCCCATCTTCTTTTATTTTGTCTTATAATTTTCTTAGCGTCCTTTCTTAATTTTTCATAACTTTCTCTGTCTTCTTCTTTATCCGTTCTCAGCCATTTAATTCTTGCTTGCACCTTTTGTGCTGTTAGTTCTTTACATTCGTTGTTATACCATTCGTTTTTTGTTTTCTTCTGGTGTTTGCCTACCTGCTTTTTTGCAGCTTCTTCTATTGACTTTTTGATCATGTCCCATTCTGATTTGATGTCCTCTGCTTTATATTTCTCTCTTATTTGCACTGTTACTTCTTCTTCATATTTTTTTCTAATATCTGCATTCTGCAATTTATTGACATTCCATTTTTTCTGTTGATTTTTCTGTTTAGTTTGGATTTTAACTTTTTGTCTTATGGTGGCTGCGACCATATAGTGGTCTGAATCCGCACACGCACCTCTGAAAGTTCTCACATCCTTCATTGAAGATTGTTTTCTTTTGTTTATTAGTATGTGATCAATTTGGCTATACGTTTTCTGATCAGGTGACCTCCATGTTACTTTATGCATTTTAGGGTGTTCAAATTTTGTTGAGCTTATTATCATGTTTGTTCTTGTTGCTAGGTTACACAGTCTTAGACCATTATCATTAGTGTTTTTGTGTACGGTGTGTTTTCCTGCAATTTGCTGTAAAAAATCTTCTTTTCCAATCTGGGCATTGAGGTCTCCTAGTATAATTATAACATCTTCTTTGGGTATTTTTTCCATCTCTTCTTCTATCTTATCATAAAAATTGTCTTTATCGTCTGTGTTGCTTGTTTCTGTAGGTGCGTATAGGTTTAATAGTGATATATTGAATGGTTTATTATTTATTCTTACATACGCAATTCTTTCACATATCGGTTTAAAGTTTATGACTTTTTCTCTTAGCTGTCCTAGAATCATGAATCCCACTCCTTTTTGTCCTTGCTTCTTTCCTCCTGAGTATAATAGTGTAAAGTCTTGTTTATCAATCTGTCCTTGTCCCTCCCACCGTATCTCTTGCAGTGCTGCAATATCTATTTTATACTTTGCTAGTTCTTTGCTTATTTCTATCATTTTTCCTGGTGCCAACATCGTTCTTATATTCCATGTGCTTATTTTCAGTTCTTTATGTTTTTTATTTTTTTGTTTTCGTCTTATATTTTTGTTTCCTTGTCTGCTCTTATTTATTTCTTTTTTGTGATACATCAATTTATCTGCACTCATTTCCTTTTTATTTGCCTCGTCCGTCGCCAAATAAGTATTGTCTTGTATTCTCTCATCAGTTGCTAGTTTTTTGAAACGTTTTGAAAAACCTCATCCAACTGATTCTTGTTCTTATTCCATTTCCTCTCCCGTCCATCTATTATCAATTTGTTGTGCTTAATTTGGACGCGTTTTCCTTTCTTTATTTCATCATTTGCTATTTTGACTATTTCTTTTTGTATTTGTAATTCCTCTTTCGTTAAATCATTGTTTATATATATTCTTTCTTCTTTTACTTCTTTAAGTTTTCTTTTATTTTTTCCTCTTTGTTTGGCAATCTGACTAAACATGTTTTGTTTCCTAATTTCACAGCTTCTTCTATCTTTATATTAATATCTAGTTCTTTTTTCATAAAGTTCTCCATTGTTTCTTTTAGTAATCTTCTATCTCCCGTATCTATTGTCATTCCCTGTACTATAACATTATTTTCTTTTCTTGCTCTTTCGAGTCTTTCAAGGCGCACTTTTACATCTTCCAGTTTCTTTTTCATATGTTCATTTTCTCTTCGCACTTCACCATTCTCTTGTCTTAATTCTTCTAATTCAATTCGGAGTTCCCTCATTTCTTCTCTGTATTGCCTTTGCTCCTCTTTAATTTCTTTTACGTGAATTTTCAGATCTTGTGTCTCTTTCGTTAAGTTTGCCATCATATTTAATATTTGGTCTAGTTTGTCTTCCTCTGTGTTCCTTTTATCTGGGGTTCTTGATACTTTTTTGCTTTTCGAAAAAGACTGCTCTTCATTTTCTCTATATCTTTTCCGATTATCGTCGGATGTGTAATCGTCGGGGTTCATTTTCTTACCGAAATTGCTCGCGATAAAATCACCCTCCCCACCTATCGCGCCGGAGGAAGATGATTTTCTCAAGCAATATGTTTCTCTTTCGAATGTGTTACCCCTAAATTGAATTAAATTAAATTAAATTATTTTACGTTATTTTGGAGCAGTTCGATTCAACAGTTCCCACCTTTAACTTTCAAAATTCCAGTTTCTGGAGCTTGTAATCAACGTTCTAATGATCTACTTTTTTGGCTTGATGTTGAATTAAATTGTATTTGTTGTTTTAAGTTTATGTATTGTATTTAATATTATTGTACTTACAGTCTGTTTCAAAAGTTTATTTCTATAACTTCACTTAACACTAATCGTCTTTGACACACTGTAACTAAAATCACTTTAGAAACTATTTCTTATTCGCCAAAAAATTGAATTTTTAGAGAGCCTGATTTTTCACGTGTTGATCTGCCCACACTAGAGATGGGAAATCTTGTAGGTATATAAATATCATTTAAAAAAATCATCGATGACGTCATCACGCCCAGATGGGTGACGTCACGAGTACGATATATATGCCAAAAAGTCATAATTTAAAAATAAAAATCGACCTGTTTCGGGATTTTTTTCCAAAATCGTGAAATACTCGAGAAAATGAATTTATTCCAACCTTTACGTGCTCTCTGTATATTATTTTTCTTGAGCTATTATCGTCTCTTTTTACAATACGGCCAATATTGTCGAATCTAGTTTCATCTGGTAAAGCAAATTTAGATGAACGTACATTTACTGAGTCTGACACTGATGTAGCGGTTTATTCACTATTCTTAGCATGTCCACTATATTTTAGTAAGTGAAGAACCAATCTCGAAAGAACACTTGGAAAATTTTAGAGTCATTCTCAACTTCAAAAATTTTATGTCTGAACTTAAAACAAATTTAAGTTTTTCTCCAGTGTGTACTCTCAAATGTGTTTCCAAATTACTTGCTACGGTAAATTGCTTAAAACCAATTTCACACTTATAAGGTTTTTCTCTAGTGTGCAGCGTGCACTCTCAAATGTCTTTTTAAAGCACTTTTTATGCTAAACTGTTTAAAACAAATCTCACACTTGTGAGGTTTTTTTCCCAGTGTGCACTCTCAAATGTAGTTTCAATTTATATTGTTCACTAAACTGCTTAAAACAAATTTCACACTTGTGAGGTTTTTCTCCAGTGTGAACTGACATGTGAGAAGTTAATTGAAATTCGTGAGCAAACCGATTAAAACATATCTCACACTGATAAGATGTTTCTCCAGTGTGCACTCTCAAATGTGTTTTCAAAGTACCTGCTCGACTAAACTGTTTTAAACAAATCTCACACGTGTAAGGTTTTGCCCCAGTGTGCACTCTCAAATGTACTTTTAAAGCACCTGCTTCACTAAACTGTTTAAAACAAATCTCACACTTGTAAGGTTTTTCCCCAGTGTGCACTCTCAAATGTAGTTTCAATTTATATTGTTCACTAAACTGCTTAAAACAAATTTCACACTTGTGAGGTTTTTCTCCAGTGTGAACTGACATGTGAGAAGTTAATTGAAATTCGTGAGCAAACCGATTAAAACATATCTCACACTGATAAGATGTTTCTCCAGTGTGCACTCTCAAATGTGTTTTCAAAGTACCTGCTCGACTAAACTGTTTTAAACAAATCTCACACGTGTAAGGTTTTTCCCCAGTGTGCACTCTCAAATGTACTTTTAAAGCACCTGCTTCACTAAACTGTTTAAAACAAATCTCACACTTGTAAGGTTTTTCCCCAGTGTGCACTCTCAAATGTAGTTTCAATTTATATTGTTCACTAAACTGCTTAAAACAAATTTCACACTTGTGAGGTTTTTCTCCAGTGTGCACTCTCAAATGTACTTTTAAAGCACCTGCTTCACTAAACTGTTTAAAACAAATCTCACACTTGTCAGGTTTTTCCCCAGTGTGCACTCTCAAATGTAGTTTCAATTTGTATTGTTCACTAAACTGCTTAAAACAAATTTCACACTTGTGAGGTTTTTCTCCAGTGTGAACTGACATGTGAGAAGTTAATTGAAATTTGTGAGTAAACCGATTAAAACATATCTCACACTGATAAGGTGTTTCTCCAGTGTGCACTCTCAAATGTGTTTTCAAAATACCTGCTTGACTAAACTGTTTTAAACAGATCTCACATGTGTTAGGTTTTTTCCCAGTGTGCACTCTCAAATGTAGTTTCAATTTGTATTGTTCACTAAACTGCTTAAAACAAATTTCACACGTGTAAGGTTTTTCCCCAGTGTGCACTCTCAAGTGTCTTTTCAGATCAGTTGCAGTAATACACTGTTTTAAACAAATTTCACACTTATGAGGTGTTTCTCCAGTGTGCACTCTCAAATGTGTTTTTAAACTAGATGCTTCACTAAATTCCTTAAAACAAATTTCACACTTGTGAGGTTTTTCCCCAGTGTGCACTCTCAAATGTTTTGTCAAACTACTTGGTACGGTAAATTGCTTGAAACAAATTTCACATTTATAAAGTCTATTTTCAGTCACAACTTTCACATTTTTATTTAAAGTTTCTCCTTCAGTGTGTCGACTCATATCATTTCCTTCGTAAGATGAATCTTCAATGAGTTTCTCCGTAATTTCAACTTTGGTTTCATCATGGAAATAATCTAAAATAAAAAACAACTCTAATTTATTTATTTATTTATACGGGATAACCCCATTAAGTTACAAATTACAATATAAGTTAGGATTTAAAACATAAATTACCTATAGACAGTATAAAATCACTATCAAAAGTTACATTCAAAAAGTTCACTACATACTAAAACATACAAAATACAACAAAAATCAACTGTACAATATACACAATACCACAAAGCAAGAGATCTTTTAACCAAATTAAAGTTATATTGAATATATCACAATCGAAATGATTTAATAGTCCCATGTATCTATCCAATGGGTTGTGAATACCATAGGTTGTTCTGTGGAAAGGAATGTTGAAAACAATTGTGGTAACGTAGAGCTTGGTTTGGAACATTTATGCTGAACTCTTTCTAACGTATCAATATTATTCTGAAAGTAGGGTGACCAAACAACTGAGCAGTATTCTAAAATAGTTCTAACTAATCAACAATACACTAATCTTGTTGAATTAATGGAGAAATACTTGCAATTCCTAGTAACAAAACCGAGAAGTTTAGATGCCTTTATTGAGATAGTATTTATGTGGTCACAGAAAGTAAGCTTCTCATCGAAAATAACACCCAAATCCCGAATAGATAAAACATAATCCAATGGCATATTGTTAATAGTATAGCTTGTTTTGATTCTATTGACTTTACGAGAAAAACTTATGAAACAACATTTTCTTACATTCAAGTGGAGTTTGTTCTGATTGCACGAACTTTGTAGTCTGTTTAAGTCATCTTGCAACAGGGCTTGGTCTTTTAGGAAATCTATAACTTTCCAAACTTTCAAGTCATCTGCCAACATTAGACATTTACTATTTAGGAAACAGGAAGTGATGTTGTTAACAAAGATATTATTAAAAAGAAGTTGAGAAGTGTGGCCACCTTGAGAAACTCCAGATGTTACTGAAATATTGTCAGACAGATGACAACCTATCTTGACTCTTTGACTTCTACCATATGTAGAGTTTTTAATCCATTCAACAAACGTCATGAAAGCCTAAATTAATTAATTTGCCCAAAAGTATTTGGTGATCAACAAATCAACACAAACAAATGCCTTGGAAAAATCTGTGTATATGGCATCTACCTGTTTATGGTCTTCCATTTCAGTTAATATATCAGATTGATAGCAAACCAAGTTTGTTGCAGTGGATCTTTTGCTATAAAACCGTTGACATATAAGAGGATGGATGGAGAACTCCCCTATATTTAGGGTTACCATAATTTATTAGGCCAAATCCGGACAGAGGTAATCCAAGGGGTTGTAGAAAATGTAAAATGTTAATTTCACTGTGTCGCTACCTCTACATTGTAAATACATACCTATTCGCGGTGTGCAAGTACTTGGAAGGGAATTGAGAAACGATCATGCGCGAATAGCGGAGAAATATTGCAACTTTCTTAAATAATTCATATTGTCAATTGAAATTGTCAAATTGACGTACATTTCATATCTACTGTCATTGAAGAATAAAAATTATATGTTGCTCCACAATATTGATATGATATGCAATTATTATATAAAGGTAAATTTAATTAATTGTATTTTGCTTGCAGTACTGCATTTTAATAACTTTTATTTACTACATACAATTGTTTACGTTTTAATAACATAACCTGAATCTTATTTTTTCTTATTATTTTTTTGTACTATGGCCTTGACAATTATCCAGTAACCAGGACTAATATAATTGGCCAATATAATTAAAAGTGCGAATAAAGTTGCAGAGCGTAGAAGTAGGTGTCGCTTTGCCAAACTTGCACGGTCCCAATATGCGAAATGCATATATGGCAGAATTAAACGTTGCTTTTAGAAAATGCTTCAAATAGTTCTTTCCATTTGTCATGAGTGTTTGGGGTTTCTTATTTAGGTAGTAAAGTCCATTTACTACCATAAAAAATGAAATTTCCCACCGTTGGGCCAATTGTTTTACATTTTTTTAGTAAAGAAAAAATCCGGACATTTCTCATATCCGGACGCCAATCCGGACATGCCTTTCAAATCCGGACTGACCGGACGAAATCCGGACGTATGGTAACCCTACCTATATCTGACACAAAATCGGGTGTCCGAAAGATCATTAGACATTTTCACTCTACATTCCCAAAAATTTAAAATATAATTTGATTTTCACAATGATAAACACAAGACAAACAACGATCAAATACGCACATACAAACAAAACAATAATTGATCGTGTTGTGTTTGTAAAAATTTCTCCCACTTCGTATCAAAACATATACTTCAGCGAAGTATATGTTTCGGACACTTTTTATAGTTGTTGCTGTGTCTATCCTCTTATATATCATTGATAAAAACCATGCTACGAACAGCCGAAATGAAGACACTAAGAGCAATAGCAGGGAAGACAAGAAGAGATAGAATACGAAACAACATTATCAGGGAACAGTGTGGCGTGCAAGATGTAGTCAGATGGGGCAGGCAAAGATGAAGAGAATGGTTCAGTCATGTAAAAAGAATGGAGGAGCACAGGCTAGCAAGAATTGCTCTAGAAGGAAAGCCAGCAGGCAAGAGTCCACCGGGGAGACCACCAAAAAGATGGAGAGATAGCTGGCAGTTTACCTCTCAAGAAATACTTCAACGTCAGAATTAACAGATCGACAGATCTACAACAAGTATAAGAAGAAGAAGAAGATAAAAACCATGTTGAGATTGAGATATTAAGCCTTTATAGAACCAAGAAAGTTGCTTTGCTATAAGGCAGTCAAAGAGCTTAGGGATTGAAGATTGGATACAAATGCTACGATAATTTTCAATGTTGTCTTTCTGGCCATTTTTAAATATAGGAACAATATAACTTTCTTTCCATGAAGAAGGAAACAGAGGTTTCCAGAGATCTGGAAAGCAGTTACATTTCCTAGTGTGTACTTATTTAGTTCAAAATGTCCCCATCAAATTAGAAACAAAAAGTACGTTAGAGCGGGGCCTAGACCTGGTTCCACGGAACCATGCTCAGCAGGCCACTGTTTATAATTATTCTACTTACTTCTACTACTAAATATTTTGTTACTAACCTTTTTCAGCTTCTTGGTTCTCTTCAAATCGATTAAGTTTACTTCCACCTTGTTCTATCTCAGTGTCTATGGGACATTTCTTCAATTGTAAAGAATCATATGTGCCATAAGTACTTTGCCTATTGGACTCCTCCTGCATTTCACATTTAAAGGCATCCAAAAGACCATCATTATACTCTATTTCTTCTATTTTACACGTTTCTTCGCTAATTTCCTGTTTTACTTCCATTTCCATTTGACTACACTTAATTTTATGTATTCAAATCAATTCAAATAGTAATTTTACAGATAAAAAGTGCTAAATAAAAAAAAGAGCTTGAAACTTGAAACTTGTGACATTTGACATTTACAATTTGTTTGGTTATGTTAAATGAAAATGTCAAAATGACATCTAGCCTTTTACTTATATACTTGTCCAATTTTGTTTCATGTGCATACATTTTACAAGGGCGCGGCCCAAAATCTACCCTCTTTAAAATTGAATTCTTCTCGCATCACTATTTTTTATATTTTATAAATAGGCCCTCTATTTGAAAGCTCCACAGTGTTGCCACATCTATGACGACGATCGGCTCAAATACAGACGATCGTGAATTGAACAACCTGTTTAAAAGGTTGGCGCCAAATATTCCATACACATGCGTGTTGTTATGACTTATGACAGTACGATGCTTGTCCTTGTCATTAATGTCATTTCTTATTTTATTTCATTTCATAATCAGAGTCACCCAGAGGCTAATCAGCTGCAAAAGTTTGTGATAAAGATTAAAAGAGGAGTCCTCCGTTTTCCTCGTGGTCGTGGTCGTGGTGCATTTTGCGGGTACGGACGGGTAGTGAAGTGTTCTTGTTGGTTAGTTGGTTACTGCTGATTAATTCTGTGAATATTTCCAAAAACACGTCGCTTTCTTTATTTAAATATTTTTCGTCTTTTCCCGTTTAATAAAAAATATTTGGAACTTAAAAAAGAATTACCATGTCCAGCACAACAAATGGTATCAACGGATCACCCCGCAAAAAACCCAGGACGGACAGGGAGTCCAAGGTGACGGTTGTGTTGGGGGCCCAATGGGGGGACGAAGGAAAAGGAAAAGTTGTGGATATGCTTGCTGCAGATGTAGACGTTGTTTGTCGGTGCCAGGTACTTGAATCTATATTTATATTTTAAATAAACTGATCAATACTTAAAATATCATTGCATGTCGATTATAGCTAGCCAGGGTTTCTGTGGTACAGGGTGACCTACGAGCCCTAACAACTACAGGGTGTTTTATTAATAATTGTAAATATTTTAACTGTATCTGGGCTCAAAATATTAATATTCAAATCAAATTACTTCAATAAAAATGTTTCTTCTTTCTGAGTACAGAATGTTTTATTTAAAAAGTTAAAAACTACACTGTGCATCAAAGAAAAGGGACCAGCCACAATATGTAGGACATTTTATATTTTTTTATACAGTGTGTCCATGGTTGGTGCCCAAGAGGAAATACTTTTTTATTTTCAACTTTAGCGAAAAATGTCATTCTTGATAAAAATTTTTGCTTATTCTAAAACCCCATAAAACGAAGTAAAATTCAAATTTTTCAAAACCTGCTTAATGTTGTAGCCAATTTTATGCAAATCCCTATAAATTTTTGCCCTAAGTTCAAAATCGTAAAAATAATCTAGTGTTGCTAAGCTACAATGTAACTTCGTAGCTGTCAACTCCAATAAATAATTTGCAAATTGTCATTCTTTTTCGACAAGACAATGTTAAACATCCAACAAGGAATGTATCTTGTAAATATAGATTTGAAACAAGCATATATTTGTTGGAAGCTAGAATAAAGAATAAAAACAAACCCCAGGAACATACAAAAGAAAAATTGAATACGAATCAATCAGAACTTACAAACAAGCTCAGAAACAAAGAGATTGCCCTAATATACAAAGAAATGGTTGATTTAGAGATAGCAGTTCTGGAAAATGCAAATGATAGTAACAACCTAAAACAAAAATGGCAATCATTTAAAAATATATTACTGGAAGTGGTGAAAAAAGTATGTGGCATTTGTAAAAGGAATGACAAGGTAAAACAAACAAACTGGTGGAATGCCGAAATAAAACAACAAGTGAAAACTAAGAAAAAACTTTGGAATAATTATATAGGAAACAAAACAGTAAACAATTACAACAAATACAAAGAGGCAAGAACTGCAGTAAGAGATATGATAAAAACAGAAAAAAAAAGGAAAAGAGTTGGCATCAATTTGGACAACAGCTGGAACACAATAGCAAAGAAAATCAAAAACTTTTTTATAGAACATTAAAATCCCTGAGAACAGACAAACCCTGTAAGGATATGAGAATTAAAAACAAAGAATGAAAAATAATCACAGAAGAAGAAGAAATTATTGAAAGATGGCGACAACACTTCCAAGAATTATTAACTGCCACAAAAGTGGATAGGAATAAAGAAAACAGTAACGCGACAGGTAGTGAAGAACAGAGAACAAGCATCGAGATAACAATCGAAGATACAATAAAAGCAATAGGCAAACTTAAAAACGGAAAGGCACCCGGACATGACCATATACCACCGGAAATGCTGAAGTACATGGGAATGAAAGGCGTACAACAATTAGCTGAAATATTCAAAGAAGCAAGCAGACAAGAAACAATACCGAAGGACTGGGAGATAGGAGTAATAGTGCCGATATATAAGAAAGGAGATCACAAAGATTGTAACAACTATCGAGGAATTACACTGTTATATTCTTCACTCAAAGTCTATGAAACAGTACTAGAAAAAAAGCTGAGAAACATTTCAGAAACTACTTTAAATGAAGCACAGAGTGGCTTTGGAAAGGGACGTGGAGTACAAGACCATATTTTCACCTTAAAACAAATAATTGAAAAAACGCTACTATCTAAAAAGAAAGCATATATGGCCTTCATAGACCTGGAAAAGGCATTCGTCAGGGTGAAACGACAAACTGTGTGGGAAAGCTTGATAAGAAGAGGGGTTGACGATAAACTAGTTAAAATCATCAAAAGGCTTTATAAGAGAAATAGGAACTACATAATACATAAACTTACTTTACTTTTTCGTGTCTGGATCCAACTACAGTTTTTCTGCCCAATATCGGGCTACATCTACACCCTTTGTATTTGCGAGCCATAAATCATCGAGGGTGCACTGTGATGGGCAAAGTCTGCATACTCTCAGATGCTCCACGCTCTGTATTTCCCCACATTCACAAAGTGCGTCGTTATCTGTCTTGATGCCCCATTTAATAAGGTTCTGTTTTACAGGGGCAACACCTGTGCGTATTCGGATGAGTGTCCGCTAGGTTCTCCAGTCCAGGTTCATTCCATTAGGTCGTTATGGATGTAGGGGGAACAGTTCAGGTGGTTCGACGCTGACATTTCTCATAAACCTTTTCCTTGATTTAAGTCGGCTGATTCCTGGCGGTTCGTCAAACCTGTATAATTGGTGCGTATAATACATAAAAACATGAAATCAACAGAATTCGAAACAACTGAAGGACTAAGGCAAGGAGGTGTCATGAGCCCAACCCTCTTCAACATCTTTATGGACGAAATCATGATAGAGTGCACACCGCAACTAAAGAAATTGCATGTAGGGTACAGGAATCTCCATAGCGTAACCATTTCGGAATGTGCATTCGCAGATGATGTAGTAGTTATCTCAGAAAAAAAGCAGACCTGCAAAATAAAAAAAAAAAAATAACCTGCAAGCGTGGAATCACACATTATGTAAACAGGGTATGAAGATAAATACACATAAGACGAAGACCATGGTAATATCGCAAGAACCAGTCGTAATAAATATGCAAATTAATGAGGAGGCAATAGAACAAGTAAATCATTTCCAATACTTGGGCGTTACAATTGAAAATAATGGAAGGCAGGACAAAGATGTTGAAGAGAGGATAAGTAAAACATCAAAACTATTTCATGCAATAAAAAATAGCTTCTTAAACAAAAAAGAAATCACAAGAAAAACCAAACTAACTGTATTCAACACCATATATAGACCAGTGGTTACATACGGCTGTGAATCATGGATACTAACTAGAAAACTAAAAAGCAAGATACAAGCCCTAGAAATGAAGTATTTGCGAAGAGTTAGAGGAGTGACAATGAGAGACAGAATAAGAAACACAGATATACGCACATATCTTAAGACGAAATCTGTACTTGAGTATATTGAAGAAAAACAACTAAGTTGGTGGGGACACATGAAAAGAATGAAAGACAACATACCAATGAAGAAAATATGGGAAGCCAGGATACAAAAGAAAAGAAATAGAGGAAGACCTAGAGAAGATTGGGATACAGTAGTCGCTAAAATCATCTAAAGCAACGGGAAAACAATAGCAGAAGCAAGCAGATTAGCATATAATAAGAAACAATGGTCAACATTTGTACACACGTGAAAGGACGTGTCAGTCTCGACACTGAAAAGTAAAAGGGACTCAAAAGACTATATATATAAAACTACACTGTGCATCAAAGAAAAGGGACCAGCCACAATATGTAGGAAATTTTATATTTTTTTATACAGTGTGTCCACGGTTGGTGCCCAAGAAGAAATACTTTTTTATTTTCAACTTTAGCGAAAAATGTCATTCTTGATAAACATTTTTGCTTATTCTAAAACCCCATAAAACGAAGTAAAATTCAAATTTTTCAAAACCTGCTTAATGTTGTAGCCAATTTTATGCAAATCCCTATAAATTTTTGCCCTAAGTTCAAAATCGTAAAAATAATCTAGTGTTGCTAAGCTACAATGTAACTTCGTAGATGTCAACTCTGATAAATAATTTGCAAATTGTCATTCTTTTTCGACAAGACAATGTTAAACATCCAACAAGGAATTTATCTTGTAAATATAGATTTGAAACAAGCAATCATTAATGCCATCGGAGGAATCATCCCAGACATGCTAATAAAAGCTTATAAAGAATTTAAAAATAGGGTGGAGAGATGTTTTGAAGTTGGTGGAAGTTGCGTCAAATAGTTGTTGTTTTAATTACTGTTAGTTTTCCTATTTTCCTTTATTATTGTTTTGTTATTGATATTTAAATTTTTTGTCTTCCTTTTATATGGTTTTAGAACAAGCAACATATTTACCAAGAATGACAGTTCACAAGATAATCTTTGTTGAACACTTAATATTGACGAAAAAATGACAATTCGCAAATTATTTATCGGAGTTAACAGTTACTAAGTTACATTGTAGCTTAGCAACACTAGATTATGTATTGTTACGATTTCGAACTTAGTGCAAAAATTTATAGGTCTTTACATAAAACTTGCTACAAAATTAAGCAGGTTTTGAAAAAAATTTGAATTTTATTTCATTTTACCGGGTTTTAGAACAAGCAAAACTTTTTATCAAGATAACTTTTTATCAATAACATTTTTAGCTAAAATTGGAAATAAAAAAGTGCTGTAGGTATACGCTCTTCTACTTCTTTTATTTGTTTTATGTTAATTAAATGAAATAGGAAGTGGTTGAATGCTTGGTTGAATATATGAAATTTACAGAAAGAAAAGGCATACAGTGTGTCCACGGTTGGGGTGCCCAAGAGGAAAAACTTTTTTATTTTCAATTTTAGCGAAAAATGTCATTCTTGATAAAAAGTTTTGCTTGTTATAAAACCCCATAAAATGAAATAAAATTCAAGTTTTTCAAATCCTGCTTAATTTTGTAGCCAATTTTATGTAAATCCTTATAAATTTTTGCACTAAGTTCGAAATCGTAACAATAATCTAGTGTTGCCAAGCCACAATGTAGCTTAGTAACTGTCAACTCCGATAAATAATTTGCGAATTGTAATTTTTTTCGACCATGTTTAATAAAGAATTTATCTTGTGATAAATTTCATTATTAAAATTATTGGATTAATATTTATTTAATTAATAAATAATTTGATGATTCAAGGACAACCACAAAGTCTGGCTTTATAATCCAGAGAAGCGAAAGGGTTGTTCTCCCAAGTTATTATTGTTACAATTTCAAACTTAGTGCAAAAATTTATAGGGATTTACATAAAATTGGCTATAAAATTAAGCATAATTTAAAAACTTGAATTTTATTTTATTTTATGGGGTTTTAGAACAAGCAAAACTTTTTATCAAGAATGACATTTTTCGCTAAAATTGAAAATAAAAAAGTTTTTCCTCTTGGGCACCCCATCCGTGGACACACTGTATATCGAGCACTGAGTTTATTTCTAAAGTATACTTTCGCTTTTAGAGCATCTTCAGGGGCATTGCATCCAAACAGGAAGGTATCCCTGAATGTCATAAACATTGGTCTAATTTGGGGTGGCAAAATTTATTTATTTATTAATTCACATATAACATAATGCTAGACGAAGGACAAACAGATACAATTAATTGCCTGTACTACTTTTACATCAGGTACATGTTAAAGATAGTACCTCCATCTTCAACATGCATCTGATGTAAAACATTGAAATTCTAAAATCTGGACGCTGCTTAAGGATAAATTTGTGAATAATACAACAACTGGTCCTTGTATACAGAGGGTATAAAAAATTGAAAAAAAATAGGTACACAAAATTCTCCAATAAATTTTAAAAATAAAGTTGTAGGCTCTTGTTAGTAGAGTGTATCACCATCTCTATTAGGTATTAATGACAGCTCAAGATTGATCTGGCATACCTCTTATCAAATTCCCAATATCATCTAGCTCATTTTTTTGCCATTGTTTTTGCATACAGTTTGCATTACTTGTAGTCACAATAGGAGTAAATTTAGAGAAAATGAGAGAAAGTTAATATTTCAGTCTGTTTTAGAGGCGACCATCACCCTCTTATGTACGTTTCATGCTTTTGGGATCTTTGGAGAGGCATATGGTCTTCTCTGATAACAGAATAATCATAATAACTGAATAATTTGAATGACTGAACTAATATCTTTATTTATTTTTTTTTCTAGGGGGGTAACAATGCCGGGCACACAGTAGTAACTGATGGAGTTGAATATGATTTCCACCTTCTTCCAAGTGGTATAATTCACCCCAATTCAAAATCAATTATAGGTAAGAACAGCTCACATTTTATTATTCTTAAATTTAATATTCATATGAAGTCCTTTATTTTAATCAAATTTCTTTTTGGTATATCATAGTGATAGATGTGATAGTGCAATTTTTATTATGAAATTACTGATTTGTTTTTAGACACTTATATTTATTTAAATAAAAACATTATATACCCTTTACCAAACACTTTATTATATCCTTTATAATACAAACCTATTATTTTAATTCATTTAATATTTACAATAATTATTTAGAATAAACGATTAATATTTTTACTTATTAAAGGCACTATTTACAAAAAGAATTTAAGTTAGCTACATTTTAAATTTCGTTTTAAATTTTGTATTGTGTACAAATAAAATTCAGCTATCTCTTTCAACAATTAAAATTCAACTAAATCCGTATTTCACAATCTATTCTTTATATAGAGTCCTATCCTATTCTCGAAGCCCATAGATAGTGGCTAACATTCTCCAGAATGTTCTTCCAGCGATTGGGCACTCAGACCAGTCCAGCAGCGACACAGTGGCTACAAGGACATGAGGGGACCGGCATAGAAATAGTCAGTTCATAGACTTATATATTAACATAGACAGAGTGTCAAGTTGAGTAAAGTGACGACACCATCTTTTTTTGGTTTTTTTGAATCAACACTGTTTCATAGAGTAAATATGTGACCACTAGACCTATGTGATAGAAAGTGCATCAAACCAGTCCAAGAGATCTTATCATCATGAAGTGCAGAATTATGCTTAGTCTATGTCAATATACACTGCGCATCAAAGAAAACAGGCCACCCACAAAATGGATCATTTTTGATGTCTCAAATTTCCTAAACCTGTTGTCTGATCTACGTGATTGTTTTAACATGTTATAGCTTTATTTTTTAACAATACCGCCGTAATAATATTGTTGCTAGATAGGTAAATTGTCATTGTATACCGGGTGTACCCATAAAACTGTGATTTTTTCTCAAAGTTCGCTTCACCCTGTGAAATATATAAAATACTGAAATTAAAACCCATGTTTTCTTAACATTCTATTTTTTGATTCATTTGCTTTGTTGGATAATAAAAAAGTTAGATACTTTAACAACTAGCATTGTGTTTCATCAATACAGGGTGTTTTTAAATAAGTATGGCAAACTTTAAGGGGTAATTCTACATGAAAGAAATAATGATAGTTTGCTTTATAAACGCATGTCCTCAAATGCTTCGTTTCCGAGATGGGGGTGTTGAAATTTTTCTTACACACTGACGATTTATTTATTGCTCTAAAACCGGTTGAGATATGCAAATGAAATTTGGTGGATTTTAAGAGGTAGTTATTGTGCATTTTTTGACATAAATTAAGAATTTTATGTTCACCATTGGCACAGATAAGGGTCATATTACCTGTATGTGCCCCAATGGTGCATATATTAACCGGTTTTAGAACAATAAATAAATCTTCAGTTTCTAAGAAAATTTTCAACACGCTCTATCTCGAAACGAAGCATTTGCTAACATACCATTATAAAGTATAAGGCAAACTGTCATTATTTTTTCAAGCGGAACTGCCCCTTAAAGTTTGCCATACTTACTTAGAAACACCGTGGATTGACGGAAAACTAGGTTAATTGTTAAAGTACCTAACTTTTTTATTATCCAACATAAGCGAATGAATCAAAAATCAGAATTTTAAGAAAAAATGAGGCTATAGTTGGTTTTTAATTTCAGTATTTTATATTATATGCTAGAATATTCCACATAGTGTGGTGAACTTGAAGTGTGGATAAGAAAAAATCACAGTATGATTGGTACACCCGGTATACAATGACAAATTACCTGTCTAGCAACAATATTATTACAGCGATATTGTTAAAGAATAAGGCTATAATATATTAAAAAATTACTTAAATCGAACAACAGGTTTAGGAAATTCGAGACATCAAAAATGACCCATTTTTAAGCAGGTGCGTTAATTTCTTGGAGAAGTGTATTAATCTAAAAATGCTCAATTTGTGGCTTACGCCATTGTTGCTCTGAGGGCCCCATTTATGTTTATCAAGAGATTTTAACAAAGTTTGCTCATCTAAAAGCTTTTTGTTGTAACATTTTAGGTCCATTATAAATCAGACTTAATGATCTGTTATTTGTCATATCAGTTGTAAATACTTATCTGACAATAAAAACAAATTTTAAATAGTTATCATAGTCCAAACAAAGTCATATTGTTTTTGACGTTTATTGGTTATTATATCTTATGATCTAGTTTATTTCTTTATTATAGATCTTATAGGATTATAGGCCTTTATCCCGCGTACCAAAAGTCTATTAATAGCAAACTGAACATTTTTAATAGCTTAACAGTGTTTAGTTGGATAAACTTTGATGTACGTGACCACTCAGTGGCGTAGCTGAAGATTGAGGGCCCCCCCGCGAAAATTTTTGTGGGCCCCCGTATTATAAATATAACCACAACTAATAACAGTATAATACTAAAATGTGTAAATGACAATATTTGGCCTTCATCAGTTAGTGCTAATACTTAGATTTTTTGGGAATAGACATGAAAACCTATTATACATGTATCATAATCCGACAAACTCGCTCGGACAGGTCGATTTTTAAAATAGTCATAGTATATTATAGCATCAAAGTTTCGAACTTTACGCGATCCCTCTTCAGGTAACAGTCACACATTTGATTTTTTTAAATGGGAAAGTACATCATGTGACACCTCATTTAGAAGCTTTTGAAATACTGATTACAAAAATGTATAATACTTGGCCAAAATTTCGGTCAAATGCTTTTTAAATGCATTCATTTTTTTTCGAATACTGAGAAAACTAATGAGTACCTACTTTTTAAAAATTTAAATGCAGAATTAAAGATTACATTATTAACTAGTGTCGACAGTCCCTTAGAATAAGCAAAAAGTTCCTTTTGAGTGAATTGAAATTAAAAATCATACTAAATTTTCTTTCGTTTTCACCCCTGTAACTTATTAAAATAAACATTATAGAAGTTTTTAGGGACTTAGGCCCTCGATAATAAAGTAATATTTTATTCTGCATTTAAATTTTTCAAAAATTTTTATTAGTTTTCTCAGGATTAAAAAAAAATAATGGATTTAAAAAGCATTGGACTGAAATTTTGAGCAAGTATTATACGTTTTTGTAATCAGTATTTCAAAAGGTTTTAAAAGAAGTGTCACATCATGTACCTACTTTCCCATTTAAAAAAATCAAAGTTATGACTGTCACCTGAAGAGGATTCGTGAAAAGTTCGAAACATTGATGCTATAATATACTATGATTATTTTAAAAATCGACCTTTCCGACCGTTTTGATTATGAGCTAAAAATAAATAAGTTAAGATGGGGGGTACCTTGAAAACATTAACTTCAAAACTTTTTTGCTATAAGTCATTTTTGTCTCCGCGTAGCTCACCGTAAAATTTTTTATACGTTTTATCCGTTTATTTTTAAATTTTGGTGTAATACCCAAATTTGTACCTCATACACCATTTGGTGATGAGAATGAAACCTAGTAGACTAGCAATGAAAATTCACGAAACAAGGAATATTACAAAAAAGAAAAAAGGCAGGCCTAGGAAAAAATGGATAGTAGAAGCAGGAAAAATTAAACAGAAAACGCTAGAAGAAATGAAACTGATAGCACAGGACCGAAAAGAATGGAAGAGATGGGTGAATATGTAGCTAAATTAAACCCAAATCCGACACTTGAAAGGGTATAAGGAAGGGGAGAAAGAAAGAAAGTGTAATACCCCACTATTCTGCTATTCCTGCTGCTTTTACTAAAGTTTCGGAAAACGGATTTCTCATTTCTCGAGTATTATCACGAGGTTTTTGAAAAAGTTGAACGACAACCGTTAACTCTGCCATTTCAGATTGCAAAAGTCTTGATGTGAGATTAATAAAGTTAAGTATTTTAGATTGAATAGTAATATTAACGACAAATTCAAAATTATTCATATGCTCTAATATGCATTAGTTTCTAATTTTTTATCGTTTTTTGGATAGCAATGAAATTTTCCTTAAAGATTTCATTACTTGTCGGAAAGCTCGACGCAAAGCCATAACAGCATCATGTCTGGATGACCACCGGGTTTCACATAACCTTTTAAGTGTTGGCAAACGCGATGAATCCAATGTCATAATAGTACATAGTACATACACTCAACGAAAAAGGTAAGTAATATCAATAAAAATGTTAATTCAGACAACAAACGCAATCCTTGAAATTTGTCCAATTCTTGGTTTTATTGGGACAACAAAACGATGTTCATCAATTCATTATTTTCATTCGTTGAGCCAATGTATTACGTTTATTGAATGGATGAACATTCATTATGGATACCATAATATCACTTTATTGGTATTACGAACTCTGTTCACTGAGTCAACGAACACTATTTATTGAAACAACAACGTCGTTAATTGACCGACGAAGACTATTCGTTGTGTCAATAACAGTGTTATTTCTCCTAACGTATTTCGTTTATTTCTACAATTATTTCCGTTTATTGTTACAATTAATTCCGTTCATTCCTACTATGAACGTATTTTATATTAATAATTACTGAATGCAATAGCCCAATGTATGATATTAATTGATTAATAATAATTTTTTAAATCCCCCTTTTTTGTCCTTAACCTAAAGGACTTTACACTGTGTGATTGTTCATATGATTTCACTTATACAGTGTACTGGAATAAGTTTTAACTATTTATAATGGGAAATAAGCCACAATATTATTAAAAATGATTTTTATTAACGTTTCGACTTTATTTTTATTTTTATTAACCAAATACTTACGATGTCGGGATAGTATCACGAGGTTTTTCCTGGTTTTCCCTCGTGATTTACTATGAGATCTCTAACGCGAGAATTTTAATGTCAGTGTTACATGTGGGTGTCTTTTTAAAGACAGATCACATACTATGATTTTTTTTGTGACGGATATTCTTGAGTTGGGGTTGATTTCATGTAATCGAATGATCTATCTTTCAGTAAAGTCGTCCCAGGAACGCAACTCATAAATATTGGCAATATCATTTTAAAGTCTTCTATCTTAAAATGTATCATATGTATCTGAATTGCCGATATAAATGAGTCAAATTAAATAAATTATTAGAAGAATTTTTTTACTAAGCAACAACATTTTTGTTTATGTTAATAGTATTTTGTATTTTGACAACGGCACCCGATTTGGGCGTCGAAACGTTAATAAAAATCATTTTTAATAATATTGTGGCTTATTTCCCATTATAAATAGTTAAAATTGTAAAAATGCCACAAGAAAATAGCTTCAGAACAACAACTGGAATAAGTGTTACACTCCCCCAACCCCTTATTAACTTATTTATTTTTAGCACATAAGCAAAACGCTCGGACAGGTCGATTTTTAAAATAATCAAAATATATTATAACATTAATGTTTCGAACTTTACACGATCCTTCTTCAGGTGACAGGCGCGGCGTAACTTTGATTTTTTTAATGGGAATGTACGTCATGTGACAGCCTATTTAAAAGCGTTTGAAATAGTGATTCCAAAAATGTATAACACATCATTATAAAATAATCGTAATACTGAAATATTTTATTTTGCATTTAAATTTTTAAAAATAATAATTAGTTTTCTCAGGATTGGAAAAAAATGAATACATTTAAAAATAATTCGACCGAAATTTCACGATAATAGACACACAAAAACTTCCTTCTACTACGGACTACACTTGAAAACGAAATGCAATTATTATTCGGCACTTCGGTAACACAGAGAAGCTAGGGGTATCACGATAAGGAAAAGCCGTTAACTTTCAAATGGTCAAGCAAAACATTTATTGTCTCAACAACTACGATTATTGTCACAATAAACGCATTGATTGTGGGAATTAAATGCAGTAGTAGATTGATTAATGCATTCGTTGTCACAACAATCAATTTACATCTATTCAATAATCATGTATTACTCTATATTAACAATATTTGTACATTGTTTTAATGAAATCTGTACGTTGTCACAATAAACCAAGATAATTGCTTGTCATCTACGAAAATAAGAACGTGAGTTGCTGCCAGAATTAACAGTATTTATTAAATATACGAAACTAAGTTATTGGCTGAATAAATTGAGTGTTATTGATTAATGTACTCTAGTTATTCTCACAATTATTATTCAATCATTGTGACAATAACCAAATACATTCGTCAATGTCTAAAAGTTCGTTGAAACAACAAATTAAATTGTTGTGACAACGAAATACTATTCAGTAATCACTGTTAATCAATATTACGAACTAAATTTTTTTGAGTGTACCATCTTTTAATACTTGCACTAAAAAAAACACAATCGTTTAATTATATCCTAAAAAAAAACAACTTCTGTACACCATCAAAGGCATCATTTAACACTAAGTTAAGATTATGGGATACACAATGAAAATAGGAACCTGTTTTTTAATGTCAGTTATGCACCTTTGTATGCCTGAATATACACCAATCATAACGTCCCATCATAACCCTTTCCTCTGCAGTTGTGTACGGAAAGGTGCTTTGATTGTATAAATTTTAAAATTTAATTTACAAGACTTTCTGCAATTTGTTCTAATTTGCGAATAAATCCCAAAACACTTTCAACAACTTCTGCTTTGAAAGGTAGATTATTTTCATCGCAACATATTTTTAAATACCGGAAAATAAAACTCAGCTGATCGTGTTTTGAAATATCTTGAGTGGTATCAAGAATTATTGAATAAAAACAACAAAATATGTTTTGGTTCCCAATTTAAAGAAAGTAGCAGTATTAAGGTTGAAGGCTTTAAGGGGCCCCTCCTAATGTCGGGCCCCCAGCGCCTTGCGGGCCCTGCGGGCCTGTCAGCTACGCCACTGGGAACACTGGAACAGGGGAAGTTTTAATTGTGGAACGTGATTTTAATTGTGAAACCTGTCATCCTGACAAGTTATGACTGTGAAAACTAGCAGTTGTTTTTAAGTTTATTCAATAGCAAACTTTATATAATATATGAAAAAATGTTTGTCTGACAAATATGTTGGGTATTTTAATAAGTTCAACACATAGAACATGTCAGATGACAGGAATTATGTTGATAGCAGTCTGATTTTTGCATGAGAGTTAATGAAATGGTAACAAATCCATTAGAAGTTCTGTCTGACAAAATACATGGGACGTTTGCATAGTCTGATGTTCGAAACCTGTAACCTGTTCCACAATTAAATCTTCCCCTGTTCCAGTGTTCCCCTACATCAAAGTTTGTCCGACTAGACACCGTTAAGCTATTAACAAATTTTCACCTTTTTTTGGTACGCGGGATCCAGACCTATTAAAGAAAGTCTGTCACTCTGCGTCAATAAGATAAAAATGCTTAATAGGGATAGTTACACAATTATCTTGAGTGCATACTTATTTTTAATTGATAACGAAAGAGACATTTGGATTTTAATTATTAAGTTTGGTATTTACTTGCAATTTTATCTATGTACTTTAATAATGAGTGTGTTCTTATAATTTTGAAGTATTTTGTACACAAAGGTAAAATATATGCAATTGAAAACACTGATTTTAGTTTATACAAATCAAAAATTTTATGTACTATAAAAAATAATTTGTCTAAAGTGGAAGTAGTATTTATATGGGCAAAAGGGCATGCCGGTATACTGGGTAATGAGAAAGTGGATGAGTTGGCCAAAGAAGCAATAAAAAATGGTGAGATTCTAACTCAGATCTTATCGACAGATGCAATAAATGACGTCAAACCTAGAATAAATAAAATATGGAAAAAACAATGGAAAAATATTTCAAGCATATCAAAAAATTTATATTTCTCTTTACATCAAGAACTTCCTCCGCCACCTGAATACATATTTAAGTATAACCTGCCAAAGCAAGATATTTCTACTATAGTGTGGCCGATATGTGATACAATTGCACATTTAATGATACAAGCATATAATTTGGACCACATATACTACACATATAAAGGTTCAAATTTAGATATGAGGCCATCTCAGATTTTACCTTTTACAAAAATGGCGGGGATTCAAAATGGCGACTATACATATGTGACTAATAGCACGATAACTTTTGAACGAGACTTCAGATTTCAACCAAATTTGGTATATAGGTTCTTTTTTTGATTTACAAGATGGATGTAGTGAACCAGAAGATTCGGTCTACCAGAAGTTGTGTTTTTACTGGTTGTTTTTGTAAAAAATATGTTTTTTTTTTCAATTTTTTCCCTCTGTATATATTAATTTTTCAAAAAGGTAATACCGCAATTGAATAGAGCATAAAATTATTGTGTAGAAAATATTTTGAAAATTTTAGTTATGTTAATTACCATTTAATAAATGCATACTGTATCTTCACATGTACCTATGTGTGACAGATTCGTACAAATATTATAAGAATTATTGTGAATTTAATCGTAGAAGCATATAATTTGGACCACATATATTACACACATCAAGGTTCTAATTTAGATAAAAGGCCATCTCAGATTTTACTTTTTACAAAAATGGCGGGCATTCAAAATGGCGATTATACATATGTGACTAATAGCACGATAACTTTTGAACGAAAAGTCCGATTTCAACCAAATTTGGTATATAGGTTCTTCTTTTATGTGTAAGACCAAAGTCTTGAACCGGAAGAATCGATTTACCAGAAGTTGTGTTTTTCCTGATTTTTATGTAAAAACATGTTGTTTTTCTAATAATTCTTTCACCCTGTATATATTAATTTTTCAAAAAGTTAATACCGGCGTTGAAAAGAACGTAAAAATATTTTTAGGCAATATTTTGAACTCTTTAGTTAGGTACGTTAATTACCAATTGATAAATGCATAATGTATCTTCACATGTACCTATAAACCTATGTGCGGCAGATTCGTGCAAATAATATAAGAATTATTGTGCATTTAATGGTTATATCATATAATTTGGACCACACACACTACACATACAAAGATTCAAATTTAGATATGAGGCCATCTCAGATTTTATCTTTTACAAAAATGGCGGGCATTCAAAATGAATCTGACGCACACAGGTACATCTGAAGATACGTTATGCATTTATTAAATTGTAATTAACATAACTAAAAAGTTCAAAATCTCTCGTAAAAATTATGTTTACACTCTTTTCAATGGCTGTATTAACTTTTTGAAAAATTAATATATACAGGGTGAAAGAATTGAAAAAAACAACAGATTTTTACATAAAAAAAAAAAACAGTAAAAACACAACTTCTGGTGAACCGATTCTTCCGGTTCAAAACCTCGATCTTATTCATCCAAAAAACAACCTTGATGACAAATTTGGCTGAAATGGGACTTTTCGTTCAAAAGCTATCGTGCTATTACTCACATATGTATAGCCGCCATTTTGAATACTCGCCATTTTTGTAAGAGGCAAAATCTGAGATGGCCTCATATCTGAATTTGAACTTTTGTATGTGTAGTATATGTGGTCCAAATTATATGCTTCTACCGTTAAATTCACAATAATTCTTATAATATTTGCACGAATCTGCCACACAAAGGTACATGTGAAGATACGTTATGCATTTATTAAATGGTAATTAACATAACTAAAAAGTTCAAAATATTTTCTAAAACATATTCTTACGTTCTTTTCAATGGTGGTATTACCATTATGAAAAATTAATATATACAGGGTAAAAAAATTGAAAATAAGTTATTTACATAATATAAAATAGTTTTACATGAAAAACCAGGAAAAACACAACTTCTGGTAAACCGATTCTTCCAGTTCACGACATAGACCTTGTAAATCACAAAAAGAACCTATGTACCAAATTTGGTTGAAATCGGATTTTTCATTCAAAAGATATCGTGCTATTAGCCACATATGTATAGTCGCCCATTTTGAATGTCCGCCATTTTTGTAAAAGGCAAAATCTGAGATGGCCTCATATCTAAATTTGAACCTTTATATGTACAGTATATAATCCAATTTATATGCTTGTATCATTAAATGTGCAATTCTTATAAATATTTGCACGAATCTGCCGCACTACTATCGTCAGATTAAAAACTCGACACGGAGAATATGAGGCACATCTGCACAAATTAGGAATAGTTAATTCATCAGTCTGTTTTTGTGATAATGTTTCGATTAGAGATTTGAACCATATTTTCTTTGAATGCAAAATTAACGAGATATATAAATCAATTATATTACAATTTACGACAAACACAAGTTCATTTTCCAATTAGTATAGAATATCTAATAAATTGTCATAAAATGGAAATATTTAAATTACTCATTAACTACTTGAGAGAAACAAATATAGTCATTTAAGTGAAATAGGTATAAATATAACAAAACTAAGAAATTGAGGTAAACATAAAATAAAAATCTGTGGCTAACGGACCCGCATCCAAGCCATTTTTTCTCTCTCACACACACACAAAGGTAAAATAACCTCGACTCATTGAAGACTATCAACAACATGCAATTTTTCAGTTATCTACATAGTTGGAGTTTACATTTATCCCACTCCCAAAAAACCTAATACATCATCATGTAAAGACTTTATACTAGTTAGTCTCGTGAGTCACCCTCTCAAACTACTTCTTAAAATAATTCTTAATAGAATTAAGCAGAAATGTGAAGAAATAATGGGAAACAAATAATTCGGATTCAAAGAAGGATTGGGAAAAAGGACAGATTTGTTCTCAATGCTAACATTACCTCAACGATAATGGAAGTACAGAAACCAATTTTCGTCTGTTTTATACCTTTTGTTGTGTGTTATCCCATCCCCAACTTTGTTTAACATTTACTCAGAAATAATTCCAAGGAAGCCATGCTTGGAAGGGCAATGTGGAGTTCGAATTGGGGGAGAAACTATTAACAACATTAGATATGCAGATGACATAGCGATCATCGCTGAGAGTATCGAAGATCTTCAATTTCTTATATATCGAATCACTAGAGCAGAGGTCCCCAAACTATTTTTTCTCGTAGACCACTTTAAAAAATTTACTGTTTTTTATGGACTCCCTGCTGCTGGTTAAAAAATAAGCATTGAACGAACCGTATTTTTCTTCTTTTTTTTTTTCAAAATATCATTTTAGGCGATTTTACAGTGACTTGGAATTTATTTTGCATTTTTTATCGTAAAGTATCAATTGAAAAAATAATGTTTTGATAGAAGGGATTTAAAAATGTGATTATTAGGCATTATAACAAGATTTTGGATTTGAAACAAGTTTTTGATCAAATTTTAGTGTAGAAAACGTTAAAATACTGTTTTTACATTTTCCTCATTCCCAAAATACATGTTCTTCTATGTGGCTGAAAATTTGCCCACAGATAGCCAAAACATAGGACTTTAATGGTTAAAAGAATTTGTATAGGTTTACAATACAACATAAGAAAAGTTACATGCAATAATATCTGAGTCAAAATTATTTAGTCCAGTCGGGTTACCATTTGATCTTGCATGCCGTGCTACCCAAGCAAGATTCTATTTTTATAATCTTAAGGGGGTCAATAGTAGTGTAAACTTAAAATCTCGAATGAATTCCGCCGTTGCGTTAGCCGTTATCTTGACTTTAAAGGAGAACTGTTTTTGCTCAATATCTTTGCCATTTTAACTTTTCGACAAAAAGTGTAAGGACTGAATTTTTTGTGCCGTCGATATTTTCCGAGTTATGGGGGAAAATAGTGACAGTTACAGCATAATTATTGAATTATCTCGTTTATTATTAGTTTTAGAACAAAAATGTACCTATACCTATATCTACCTATACAAAATGTACCTAAACAAAAATGGAAAAAATTTTATAAAATTTTGATCTCTTTAATTTTTTTGCTAAAATTAATATTTCAGGTACTACGTATGCGGTAAAGACGCGAGCATAAGACTTGATTGGTTTGATAGCAGTGGTTTTTGTTCAATATCTCCGCCATTTTCAACTTTTCGACAAAAATGGTAGAAACCGATATTTTTCTAAATAAATCGTGTTTACAATAATTATTACAATTTTTTTAACCATTTTTTCGTACGGTCGATATTTTCCGAATTAATTGTACTTACAGTATAAGTATAATAGACGTCTATATTTTTGACTCTGATATTATTCCACGTATTTTTTTTTTCGTATTGTAAAACTATAAAAATTCTTTTAACCACTTAAAGTCCTGTGTTTTGGCTATCTGTGGGCAAATTTTCAGTCAAATCAAATGACATGTACTTTGGGAATGGAGGAAAATGTAAAAAACGGTATTTTAACGTTTTCTACACTAAAATTTGATCAAAAACTTGTTTTTAATCAAAATAACTTGTTATAATGCATTATAATAACATTTTTGAGTCCCTACTATTAAAACATTATGTTTCCAATGATATTTTATGATAAAAAAATGCAAATTTGTTTAAATAAATACCAAATCACTATAAAATTTTCGTGGACCCCCACTTACAACTTGTGAACCCCCATTTTTATATTACGCTAACGTAGACCCCCGTTGTGTCCCTCGTGGACCCCTGGGGGTCCACCTGGACCACTTAGCGAATCACTGCACTAGACTAGAGAATGCTCTAATAACGGGCTTGGCATAAATACATCAATGACAAAGTTACTTGTGGTTATACTCTGGGCTAATTAGCAAAATACAAGGAAAAGCTATTTACCAGCAATTTTATTGCTGTAATCGAATCTTATTATTGTATGTATTAATAATATAGATATGCAAAGTCCGCAGATAGTGTGCTACTTTTTTTATAAACAAAATGGCGCCCGAAAATCGTGTTTTTTTCAATTTTTGCTCTATAACTCCAAAGATTTTAACTTAGGCCAAAAGCACCCAAATAAAAATTCACCGCAATTAAATTCTGCATAGAGACGTGTTTTTTTCGATTTACTTCGACGAAAACTGTCCCCGGAAAAAGCGGGTTTTTCCAACAAAATCTTTAATTTTCAACTAAACTTTTAGATAAGTAGTTGTTAATCAATAATTAAATAACTTGGTAACGTAAAAGCCCCTTCCGTATATATTATAATTCCAGAAGTCTATGGATATTGAATGAACAGTTTAGCAACAATTAAAATGTTAATTACAAATTTACGGTCGCTATAATAACGACAATAATTATGATGCATAAGAATAACTATGATTCTTTCATAAAAAGACACTATACCTATCTAATGTACTTTACAGAATTGAAATTGGACTATTTAAGCGGCCTCAGGAATATTTTAAAATTATAAACAATTTTTTGGTTTATAAACAAATAGAATATCTCGGGAAATGTTAAACTAAATTAAATTGTGAAAACGGTACTCGAAAGATAGCGGCAGGACGCTTCTTTAAAAGAAAAAACGTTTAATTATGACGAGTAGTTCCTGAGATACAACTAGTCAAATTTGACCGGAATTTACGGCAAATATATAAACAATAGGATCATAATTTTCAAACCATCACCTTTTTATTTTTGTCCTCTTTCTCCACACCAATTTTCATATCTTTAAAATCCTCATAACATATATTATTATAATAAAAACTATCGATAATACGTGTGAAAATTGCCAAAAATAGCAAAATTCCAATCAAAAATTAGGTTGGAGAAAATGTAACCCTCAAAGTTCAAAATCGGTATACGTTAACAAAATGCATTTTCTCGGCTTCCCATGGAGCAATTTCCTTCATTCTTTTTTTGTTCCCTAATAACTCGAGTAGAGCCATCGAACTAACGCATTATTAAATGTCAAACTTGCTTTTGTTTTGTTATAATAGATTAGTTTATTTATAAGAACAGAAAATTACATATTTTTTCCAGTTGTAGGCTTTTTTTAGATAAACTTACTACAAGTGTACCTTTTAAAGTTAAAAACATAAATATTCCTATTTGAAAGCTGTATAATTATTTAAACAATTTTTATTTAAACAAATTAAAATATTGTGTTATAATAAATAAATTAATTTATTATAACAAAACAAAAGCCAGTTTGACATTTAATAATGCGTTAGTTCGATGGCTCTACTCAAGGTTACTTGGGAACAAAAAAAGAATGAAGGAAATTGCTCCATGGGAAGCCGAGAAAATGCATTTTTTTAACGTATACCGATTTTGAACTTTGAGGGTTACATTTTCTCCAACCTAATTTTTAATTGGAATTTTGCTATTTTTGGCAATTTTCACACGTATTATCGATAGTTTTTATTATAATAATATATGTTATGAGGACTTTAAAGATATGAAAATTGGTGTGGAGAAAGAGGACAAAAATAAAAAAGTGATGGTTTGAAAATTATGATCCTATTGTTTATATCTTTGCCGTAAATTTCGGTCAACTTTGACCGGTTGTATCTCAGGAACCACTCATCATAATTAAACGTTTTTTCTTTTAGAAGCATCCTGCCGCTGCTTTTCGAATACCGTTTTCACAATTTAATTTAGTTTAATATTTCCCGAGATATTCTATTTGTTTATAAGCCAAAAAATTGTTTATAATTTTAAAATATTCCTGATGCTGCTTAAATAGTCCAATTTCAATTCTGTAAAGTACATTAGATAGGTATAGTGTCTTTTTATGAAAAAATCATAGTTATTCTTATGCATCATAATTATTGTCGTTATTATAGCGACCGTAAATTTTTAATTTACATTTCAATTGTTGCTAAACTGTTCATTTAATTTCCATCGGCTTCTGGAATTATAATATATACGGAAAGGGCTTTTACGTTACCAAGTTACTAAATTATTGATTAACAACTACTTATCTAAAAGTTTAGTTGAAAATTAAAGATTTTGTTGGAAAAACCCGCTTTTTCCGGGGAAAGTTTTCGTCGAAGTAAATCGGAAAAACACGTCTCTATGCAGAATTTAATTGCGTTGAATTTTTATTTGAGTGTTTTTGGTCTAAAGTTAAAATCTTTGGAGTTATAGAGCAAAAATTGAAAAAAACACGATTTTCGGACGCCATTTTGTTTTTAAAAAAAGTAGCGCACTATCTGCGGACTTTGCATATCTATATTATTAATATATACAATCATAAGATTCGATTCCAGCAATAAAATTGCTGGTAAATAACTTTTCCCAAAAATGGCCTATTCTCCGATAATCAGCCCAGACTATTAGTAAACAAGCTGTCAGCCCTAGACAACTAATTGTCAACAATGAACCAATTACAAAAGGCAACCATTTTCAATACCTAGGATGTTGGATAAACGAGACACTAAATCCTGATGAAGAAAATAAAACTCAGTTAGAAATTGCAAGAGGAGCATTTATGAAACGTAGATCTATACTGAGCAATTCTCAGGTGAACTTGGACTGGTTTATCAGCAGATGAATTGTTACATACCGCGCAAGATCGAGAACGATATGGGCAAATTATCATGGAAGCTACCCACGCCTAAAATTTGGGCACGATACTCAGAAAAGAAGAAGGTCGAAAAAACGTAACATTTAAACCATCTATTTAGTCTATTATAATGGATGAAAATCGAAAAAATAAACAAATCTTCAACTGAAATGAAGAAGAAAGCACTGTAAGTAAAAATTGAATTAAACGAATAGATGTTACAAAATATCACCGTAGCCATTATAAAAAAAAAACACAACAATAAATTAAATTTGTAGAAATCCTCCTATAATTTTAGAAAGTCCTAGAAAAAAAAATTGTGTTGGAGTCTGTTTATAAATAAAGATATATACCATGGTCATTGTTAAGATTTTCCTCGTGATTTCATTGCCAAGAATAAAAACAGATGTACTGGTACATGCCTTGTGAAAATTCTAAAAATATATTATGTAGCCCAGTAAATGAACATAAAATACGGCGATACCGTGTCATTTTCCGTGTCATCACCGAATTACATGAAAATTTGGATTTTGTTTCCTTTTTCTCTATAGTCGAAGAGCTAGTGAACCCTCCGACTAACGGTCTTCCTGTAAGGCTAGAAATTTGTATAGTAATAATTCATGGCACACCAAGGCTAAAAACCATGACCTGGCAGGCATCAGCCGTGCACGTGTATCTACCAGGTGAATTGAAAAGTTTAGGGGAAAAATAAACATTGTCCTGTAAAGTTTAAATTTAAGTATGTGTTTGAGTAAGTCATTTAGAAGAAATGTGTACAATGACAGGCGATTCTGAAGAGCATAAGACCTTGCCAGGCTAGGGGAAAGATTAGGGGTTTTTCCTAAAATTATTTTTTTTGCATCGAACAAAGTTTTTTTAGGTTTTTTGAATCATTCCAAACAGAAAAGGTCTTTAATGACTTTTCTTTTAGGTTAATAGTTTTTGTTATATAAGCGATTAAAAATTTTGAAAATGGCGAAATCGGCCATTTTTAACCCTAAATCGGACATTTAACTGAAAATTTCGATGTTGCCAAGGTAGGTAGATATTTTTTAAAAATCGATTGATGAAATCCCGAAGAGTTTTTTGCAATACAATATCGACAACCCCTTTGTTTTTTAAATGCTAATCAAGCGGGGGCGAAACTGTAGTATAAGTGGGGACGTTTGAGTTTGCATAAATTCATTATCTTGAGAATGGGCAAATTTTAAGAGAAATCCTTAGACGGATCGATTTTTATTCTTAAATTAGGACTTTTTGGCATATATATAATACTAGTGACGTCATCCATCTGGACGTGATGACGTAATCGATGATTTTTTTAAATGAGAGTAGGGGTTGTGTGATAGCTCATTTGAAAGGTTATTTAATTCTCTATTCAGTAATATAAACATTAACATAATTATTTATACAGGGTGTACAGCAAAATTTTTTCTTCTTTTTGTCTAAATTAATTTAATAAAAATTTTTTTTTTGTACACCCTGTATAAATAATTATGTTAATGTTTATATTACTGAATAGAGAATTAAATAACCTTTCAAATGAGCTACCACACAACCTCTACTCTCATTTAAAAAAATCATGGATTACGTCACCACGCCCAGATGGATGGCGTCACTAGTATTATATTTATACCAAAAAGTCCCAATTTAAGAATAAAAATCGACCTGTCTGAGGATTTCTCTTCAAATTTGCCCATTCTCGAGATAATGAATTTATGCAAACTCAAACGTCCTCACTTATACTACAGTGTCAATTAAAAAACAAAGGGATTTTCGATATTGTATTGAAAAAAACTCTTCGGGATTTCATCAATCAATGTTTAAAGAATATCTATCTACCTTGGCAATATTGAAATTTGTAGTTAAATGTCTGATTTAGGGTCAAAAATGGCCGATTTCGCAATTTTCAAAATTTATAATCTCTTAAACAGGGTGTTTCATTAATAATTGTCCATGTAGTAACTGGAGAAACCTTAGCACAAAATACGAAGATTTAACCTAAAACACTTAAATAAAATGTGGTTCCTTACTGAGTTACAGGGTGTTTTATCTAAAAATTTAAAAACTATTTTTGCTTAGCATTTTAAAACTATTCATCGTATCCTTTTCATACTTGGCAGAAAATGCGACTACTATACACCCTACTAAATTATGATAAACAAACGGTTCTGGCTACTACCAGAGGCGTACGACAGGGGATAGTGAATGGTTGACCCTTCTCAAATTCTACGCCACTGGAGGAATCACTATTCTAATGCCATTTTTAGATTCTCCGATACCTTCTACGTAAATAATATACTCCTCATTGGTAACGATAAAGTCATTAGTTTTCGAGATATTTGAAGTTAAATATGAAACGACACGGTTATTTTGATTAATGTATTGTGTCGCTTCATTTTTAATTTCAAATATCTCGAAAACTAATCATTTTATCGTTCCGAATGAAGAGAATATTATTTACATAGAAAGTATTGGAAAATAAAAAAAATACACTAAAATAGCAATTTCTCAGTGGCGTAGAATTTGGGAAGGGTCAACCAGCCACTATCCCCTGTCGTACGCTTCTGGTAATAGCTAGAAACGTTTATTTATCTTAATTTAGTAGGGTGTACAGTACCTATACTTTCTGCCAAGTATGATAAGGATACGCCAAATAGTTTTAAAGTACTGGGTACAAATAATTTTTAAATTTTAATCATATGAAGCATATCATAAATTAATCAAAATAACTGGGCCGTTTCATATTTAACTTCAAATATCTCGAAAAGTAATGACTTTATCGTTACCAATGAAGAGTATATTATTTACGTAAAAAATATTGGAGAATCTAAAAATGATACTAAAATAGTAATTCCTCCAGTGGCATAGAATTTGAGAGGGGTCAACCATTCACTATCCCCCGTCGTACGCCTCTGGTAGTAGCTAGAAACGTTTGTTTATCATAATTTAGTAGGGTGTATAGTAGTCGCATTTTCTGCCAAGTATTAAAAGGATGCGTCGAATAGTTTTAAAATGAGGAGCAAAAATAATTTTTAAATTTTTAGATAAAACACCCTGTAACTCAGTAAGGAACCACATTTTATTTAAGTGTTTTAGGTCAAATCTTCGTATTTTGTGCTAAGGTTTCTCCAGTTACTATATGGACAATTATTAATGAAACACCCTGTATAACAAAAACTATTAAGAGAAAAATCACTAAAGACCTTTTCTGTTTGGAATGATTCAAAAACCTAAAAAAATAATCGATTTGGTATTTGACGAAGAAGAACCTACTTTTCATTAGCTACAACTCTGCTTCTACTGAGTCTAGAGTCTTCATGCATACACCATTTTTTTCAATTTTTTATAAGCTATATTTTCACTAAGAATATTTTTTCGCTAGAATACTTACTTTTTGAGTTATCTGCGAAAAACCGTTCAAAAACATGTTTTTTTTTGTTGTTAAAAATGAACATATTCACTCGCAAATAACTCGAAAAGTATTGACTTAGTGAAAAAACTCTATAATACAAAAGTTGCTTAGAATTAGTCATTTTATCCAATTCCGGGCCTAGTTTGAACGTATATTTTTTCACCTCCGAGAAAATATTTTTCACCCCGTATTTTCCAATTTTTGTAAATTGGAGGGGATGTAGAATTGTAAACTTTTTCTTATACAGGGTGAGTCATGAGGAACTGTACATACTCCTACCTCGTATAGAGGCCCCTATGGGGAATAACAAATGACCATTAAAAAGTCTCTGCTCCCATTGTTTAATAATATATAGGGCGAGTTTCGAATTTTGACAGAAATTTGTATTCGTCATAATTTTTGAACGGTCAGATCGATGTATCTCTTATTTTGGTCAATCGTTACACTATTGCCACCTAATCAACTTATTTATTCAAACTAGAAAAAAATCATGTCCGGCTTTAAAAAAATTAGTTCGTTTGGGTCTTAGAAAAAATTTCACCTTGTATAAGCTTTTTGAAAACTCTAATACAGCGTTTCTCAACCTTTTGCCCTTTGCGACCCAATTTTCCATAATTATTTTCATCGCGCCCTCCCTAGTTCAATAATTTTGACAAAAAAACAGTAAAATCTTACTTTTTAGTATTGATGGCTCTTTATGATTATAACTCCTATTCAGTGTTCATGTGTATTTTATTTTTTATTTTGTCAGAATTTTGTTTTGCTTTGATTTTAGTAATTTAGTTAATTATGTTGGTGTATTTTTTATATGCTCACGCCCCCCATTACTAAAAGCGCGCCCATTAGGGGGGCGCGCCCCACAGGTTGAGAATCACTGCTCTAATATGAATTTTACAAATTAGATAAATAGGCAATTAAAATAACATATTTATTTTTTTCCGCACACGATTACTTAATTTTTTATAAAAAAATCAAATTTGATTATGAATTAAAAGTTTGGTAAAGTGAACCATAGATTTAACAAAATTAACTTTTATTACCAAAATTAATTTTTTTTTGAACAAATATTTAATCTATGTTACTACCAATCAACTGATTTATTCAAATAAGAAAAAAATCAGGCCCGGATTTAAAAAATAAGTTCGATTGGGTCTTAGAAAAAATTTCACCCTGTATACGCTTTTTGAAAACTCTAATATGATTTTTACAAATTAGACAAATAGATAATTAAAATGGCATATTTATTTTTTCCCCACACGATTACTTAATTTTTTATAAAAAAAATCAAATTTGACTATGAATAATTAAAAGTTTGGTGTAAAGTGAACCATAGATTAAAAAAAAATAACTTTTATTACAAAAATGAATTTTTTTGAACAAATATTTAATTTATGTTATCACCCAATCAACTGATTTATTCAAACCAGAAAAAAATCAGGCCCGGATTTAAAAAAATTTTTTGTTTGGGTCTTAGAAAAAAGTTCACCTTGTATACGTTTTTTGAAAACTCTAATATGAATTTTACAAATAAGACAAATAGGCAATTAAATGGCATATTTATTTTTTCCCCACACGATTACTTATTTTTTTATTAAAAAATCAAATTTGACTATGCATAAAAAGTTTGGCAAAGTTTTTGCATGGATTTTAAAAAATTAACTCTTTTTACAAAAATTAATTTACAAAAACAACGTTTTTCTTAAAATTAAAAGTTTTACCGTTTTTTTTTTCTATAACACGTCTAGATCTAAAACTTCCCATAACACTTCTTTTGGACTCTATAGTTTAACATAGATGTGATCAAATTGATAAATTTTAAATTTTTCCACCTAATTTTTGCGATTTACAAGTTTGCAACTTTTACAAGAAGAAGACTGAAAGTCTACAACAATTTTCATAGTCTTCACAATGGTAAGAGGTATGTGCTGTAAAAATTTCAGAAAAAAAAATATTAAAATGGAACAGAGTTGTAGCGAGTTAAACCGTGAGTTCATTTTTTTTTCATTTTTAGGTTAAAATTCCGATTTTGACAAATTTGATTTTTTAATAAAAAATTAAGTAATCGTGTGGGGAAAAAATAAATATGCCATTTTAATTGCCTATTTGTCTTATTTGTAAAATTCATATTAGAGTTTTCAAAAAGCGTATACAGGGTGAAATTTTTTCTAATACCAAAACGAACTAATTTTTTAAATCCGGACCTGATTTTTCTCTAGTTTGAATAAATCAGTTGATTGGATGGTAACATAAATTACTTATTTGTGCAAAAAAAATTAATTTTTGTAATAAAAGTAATTTTTTTTTAAATCTATGGTTCACTTTACCAAACTTTTAATTCATAGTAAAATTTGATTTTTTTTATAAAAAATTAAGTAATCGTGTGCGGAAAAAATAAATATGCCATTTTAATTGCCTATTTGTCTAATTTGTAAAATTCATATTAGTTTTTAAAAAGCGTATACAGGGTGAAATTTTTTCTAAGACCCAAACGAACTAATTTTTTTAAAGCCGGACCTGATTTTTTTCTAGTTTGAATAAATTAGTTGATTAGGTGGTAATAGTGTAACGATTGGCCAAAATAAGAGACACATCGATCTGACCGTTCAAAAATTATGACGAATACAAATTTCTGTCAAAATGCGAAACTCGCCCTGTATATTACATATTAAACAATGGGAGCAGACACTTTTTAATGGTCATTTGTTATTCCCCATAGGAGCCTCTATACGAGGTAGGAGTAGGTACAGTTCCTCATGACTCACCCTGTATAATAATAGACAATTTCAACTACCTATTCCCAAATTTTCATCGTTCCTTTATTTTTTTGGAGGTTTTCATAAATTTTGTGTTCCCTGATCGGGCTAATATAGAGACATCTAGTATCATCCAAATAACATAGAATTTTCGAATGGTTGTGAGATTTACATTGTGTTATTACGAAACACATTGGAAATTTTAAGTATGTTCTGTATAGTTCTAACGTTGTCACATGATGTTCCACGAGATTAACAGGTAGTTATTTTTAGAGGTGATATTTTCGAAGTGTAAACAATTAAACGTCAGATGCTAGTTAATTATAATAATAAAACCTGACGTACATCGGCTAAGTATGCATTATAAATAATGGATTCGAAAATACACTAATCACAAAAAGTATCGCATAATTTTTGAAACAGAAAAAAAGTTTAAAAACTATTTTTAATTTTTAGCAGAATGTTATAATAATTGTCTATCGTCTCATTTAGGTGTCTACAAGCCCATAACATTTCAAGTTAAAAGCGTCTTTTTGCCAAAAAAACAAACAGTAAACAAAACGTTGTTTAAAGAAGAATATTTATTTTGGACATTTGTGTTATAGAATTTTATCTGTGAACTATATTTCAAGGGCGGATCCAGGACCGATTTTCGGGAGGGGCCATGAACTTTTTTTGGGGAGGGTACCATGGGGTCTGGTGGTAATTTTTAAAAAGTAGGGTTACAATGATGATTTTTAAGGCACTTTTTACACACTTTTGAGTGCCATAAAGACATTCAAAATTTATCTTTATTAAAGTAAGTACCCATTCATACACATTATTTCTTCGGATCCAAGTGCAGTTCTTTCAACAAGTTTAATACTATTTTTCCCAATGCTTCTCCTGTCAGTCCTTGTTTCCATCTTTCTTGATTTTCACTAATTATTTTTATGTTTTCATAAGCGTCGTCAATAAACTTGACAAAGTCTTCACAAATGTTGTTATTTCGTATGTATTTCAAATTTAGAGAAAGCTGTTCCACGTGGGATACGTCGGGCATTTCGTCAAATATGACAGAGTAACAATTTGCACTTTGACCCTGGTTCATTATTTTTTCAATTATTTCTTCACCACAACATGTTATCAGATGATTATGACTGGTGCTACTAATGTATGTTGCTCGGGAAAATGCTGTGGATATGTGTTGTTTAAGAGTATTATCTCCTGATGCGATTTTAAACCTTAACAATTCCCCTGCTAGGTTCAGCATCGTCGTCCAGAAGCAGAAGACTATCATCATGATGGCCTCTTAGAAGAATATTTTGTCGACCTAAGAATACTATAGTGTAGATTCTACTATTGGTCGTAGTCTTTCTCTATTTTCTTGTAGCTGTTTAGACCACTGAGAGTCTATGTGGTTAATGACTGACATTTGCTAGTTGCGACAACTTTGTAGAAAATCCAGCCCAACCTGAACGCACTCCTTGTCGTATGATGTTTTTTCATGGTTTTGTATGGCTCCGTCTTTGCTCATGAGTTTGGCGAAAAATGTTAAAGGTTTCTTGAGAAGGTTTTGGGCTATCATCCCTTTATTGTGACCATATTTTTCATTAGAAAAGATAAAACACAATGCTTGCAAAACAATCCCTTTTGAATGTGCGAAAGTACCAACCAACTTTGTTCAGAGTGCTGGTGACCCAAGTATAACTCTTCGTTTCTTTTTTATTCTTTTTGTGTACAGGATATGGAAATGTATACAATTTTGATGGCTGCTAAGGTCGTTATAAGAATTGGCACTTTGTAAAATTATTAACATTTTAATTTACAAAACATCCTATGCCCTTCTTGAAGCTTCCGTTAAGTACTGCTTTTGTTCAATCCTAATTCAGAAGACATGTTTATCCCCTGTTTTTTACATATATATGTGTTTGAAACTAAAAACATGTGAACTGCAAATATTTAAATTTCTATTTTTTTAAATTCTCGGAGGGGGCCATGGCCCCCTCCCTGGATCCACCACTGCTATATTTGATTGAGTTTTCAATGAGGAAGTGCGTTCTTACAAAAAATGAGTAATATAACGTCAGAACAAGCGGCCCAAATTGTAGGTGTGATTGGAGATGGACGATCGCAACAATTTCTTGAAGATATTATGGGAATCCACCAATCCAGCATTTCAAGAGCTTTAAGAAGGTGAACAGAAACTGGAGGATACGCAAGAAGACCAGTTCCAGGACGTCCTAGGTGCACGAACCTCGCAGATGAACGTTATTTACATCTGCAAACTTTCCGTAAACATAATGTTATAGCTAGACAACTACGAAATGATCTTTCCACATCTGGTCCTGTCACCAAGGGGGGTACAACGGCCTCCTTAATTCAGACGGACTTACCCAAGTTCTTTTTATGTATTTTGACCCGTAGAACACGAATTTTTTGGGTAACAGTTGATCCGGAGGTCGATAAGATTGTTATAAACAAAGAACTTGGGGAATTACATAACAGCGATTTTTCGCAAAACAAAAATTTTTTTGTATTTTTTGGGTCATTCTAAGCAAAAAATGTTTTTACAAGTTTTTTCGTAGGATGCATAGTTTTCGAAATTGACGCAGTTGAACTTTCAAAAAATCGAAAAATAGCAATTTTTGAACCCGAATAACTGTTGACTGAAAAATAAAATAGCAATTCTGCTTACCGCATTTGAAAGTTCAAGTCAAATTCTATCGGTTTTGATTATTTCCATTGCTAAAAATTATTTTTTTTTATTGTTAAATAAAGCTATAAACACATAGTGATTGAATGATGTTTTCAATGCATTTCTTATTTGAAATCGAACGAGTAGGCGCGAATATAGACACTTTCTACGTAGATTACGTACATTAAAACGCATGCATTGGGCACGGGAAACACTATGTATTTATAGCTTTGTTTAACAATAAAAAAAAATAATTTTTAGCAATGCAAATAATCAAAACCGATAGAATTTGACTTGAACTTTCAAATGCAGTAAGCAGAATTGCTATTTTATTTTTCAATTAAAAGTTATTCGGGTTTAAAAATTGCACTTTTTCGATTTTTTGTAAGTTCAACCGCGTTTATATCAAAAATTATGCATCCTACGAAAAAACTTATAAAAACTTGTTTTTTGTTTTTTTTTTATTTGATGTACTTGACATTCTCTCTTGTTTCATGGTGTTTCGACCATACGTGTTGATTCTTTTGAGACAAGATAAATCCCGTTTATTTGAGGCAGAAATTGGTGGTAGTGGTGATAAGATAATTGATGAACAGTTTGTTATAATGAATTGCAGTACTTACTACATAGAATTATACATACATATTTTGTAACTTATCCCCACTGTCTGAAAATATTTGGATCGGCATAATTTTTAAGTACCTAACTTGTTATAATAAATATCTTGGAAATTATTTGGCGAAGGTAACTTTTAAATTTTGAATCGTCAAAGAGGTCAAAAATTTGCAAACCTTCAAAATTCGAAAAACGAGTATCTATTTGCATATATTAGTAGGTATCCAAAATTTCAAGATATACCTATTCGTTTTTCGAGATATGTATCATGTTGTTGTGTTTTTTGGAATGGTTCGGAAATATCAAGCGAGTCCAAAATGTCACTGCGTATATATTGGAAACTACTATCATTACGAAAATCTCTGAGATTTTGCACCAGCTTTCGTATTCTATTTTCTGAATAAATAATGTCAGTTGACTGATTTTGAACAATAATGAATATCTTGGGCAAACTCAGTCTTAAAAATATTTAAAAGAATTTCAATTTAAAAGAAAGTTCTCAAATCGATTGCTTCACGGATCGAGGTATCGTCAATTTCAAAATGGTCGCCTTCGATAATAAAATCAAAAACTTCCAAAAGCTGTTCACGAAAATCTGTTACAGATACTAAAACTACCAGAGATAATCTGCTTAGATAAAACTAACCTAGATTTAAAATTTCATCGCGTCTGACAGACTGTTCGTTTTTTTCGAGACAAATTTGTTCTAAAGCAGTAATCCGTTTAGGTGAGCTAAACTGGCAAGAAAAGACGATTTTCTTTATTTTTTTACAGGTATCCTGCAAAACTAAATTCATTATATGCGCATAATAGTGAGTCAATAAAGCTTGTGATGCAATATGTAGTTTTAACTTTTGCCTGGAGACCATGCAATTCACCACACATCACAGCAACGCCGTCATAAGATTGCCCCAGTTTACCCTACCAATTTATTTTTGATATCAAAAAATTTTAAAAAATTCTTTAAAACATCAAAAATATATTCTGCCTTATTGCTTTTACTCACGTTTCTAAAACCTAAAAACCTCTCATAAATATTACCACGTAACGACGTAACGCGTATCGAATAACAATAATTGATAATTGTGAATGACATGATAATCAGAAGTTTCATCTATTTCCATCGAAAAGCAAATGGTTTTCTAAATCTCAGATTCAATAACGTTATTCTAAATGTAACTATTTGATTATGTATATGTATTAGTTCATTCTGTATTACGAATACACTTCGAATCAGAAAGTAAATATTTCTAAAACAATTTTATTATTTTCTCTATAATTACTTTGATTTTTAACAAATGCTTCGATCCATCATGTCCACTAAATGATAATTCCTGACAACTTAAAAAAATTACAATATCAATTAAACGACGTAAAACGGCGTGATTATTTTTGACAATTTCTGCCGATGCGATCTGGCGATGCACTACCTACCGGCAGATTTAAATATGCCGTACCTGCATACGGAGAGAATGTATGTTCGCTTGCTCATCGACTTGTTATTTCGTTGAGTTTTACGTGTAAATCGTCAGCTACTTACGGATGCGTTGGGTACGACTAGCCGAAAAGTCAGATGAATGGCTCGGATCATTCATTTTTTGAGAAGTCTGTTATGCGCAGGGATCACTTAACGCTCGGATTGATCAAATCCTTTTAAAACCCATGAATAAAATTTAGTCTGTATTATCTGACAGATTTTTTTTACTTCACATATACACATATTAAAAAAATCTATCTATATAAATGTGTGGGTCGGCACTGCCGACCCTGACCGGCCGCCACTGAGCTTAAGGGTGTCTAGTCGGACAAACTTTTATATATGGGGACACTGGAACAGGGGACGTTTTAATTGTGGAACAGGTTAAAAATTTGGAACGGTCAGACCACGAAAACGGCACATGTATTTTGTCTGACAGAACAGGCTTAAACTCTCCGAACAGAGATTAAACTCTCATGCGAAAATCAGACTGCTATTTATTACCTGTCATAATTCCTGTCATTTGACATATTCTACATGTTCCACTCATTAAAACGCCCATTTGGTGATAAATAGCAGTCTGATTTTTGCATGAGAGTTTAATCTCTGTTCCGAGAGTTTAAGTCTATTCTGTCGGGCAAAATAAATGTGCCGTTTTCGTGGTCTGACCGTTCCAAATTTTTAGCCTGTTCCACAATCAAAAACTTCTCCTGTTCTAGTGTTCCCGTACATCAAAGTTTGTCCGACTAGACACAGTTAAGCTATTAACAAATTTTCAGCTTGCTATTAATAAACTTTTTTTTTCATACGCGGGATCCAGACCTAATGATTCCCACAGTCTTAGCTAATTCCCCATTATCTTCCACGATTTTTTAAAAAACTCACATTTTTTGTCATGTAAAGTTTGAAGTTTTCGGCATGGAATTGGAATTATTCGAAATTTGGTAAAATTTTGGGAAAACTTTTAGAGAACTATTCGGCAGCAAAAATTTCTTGGGGATATTTTGTAAAAAAAAATTGTGGGGATTATTTGTACGGGATTTTTTGTCCAGGGATAATTTGTGGAGATTTTTTTGTCCGGGATTATTTTTTTTATCCGCAGTTCCGAACAGGGTCTTTTTTGCTTATATCCTGGTGTATACTGCCTAACATTTTTTTGTTTAAATTTTTGTTTACCAACAATATTTATATTTTAGGTAATGGCGTCGTCATACACCTGCCTGGTATGTTTGATGAAATCGAGAAGAACGAGAAAAAAGGTTTAAAATCTTGGAGGGAACAATTGGTCATATCAGACAGAGCTCATCTGGTATTCGATTTTCATCAGCAAGTCGATGGATTGCAGGAACAAGAAAACAATCAAAAGGGCCAAGGTTTAGGTACCACGAAAAAAGGGATAGGCCCGACTTATTCTTCTAAAGCTACTAGGAATGGAATTAGGGTAGGAGATCTATTAGGAAATTTTGCCCATTTTACCAAAAAGTAAGTAAAGCTATTACATAATTTATAAAGTAAGTTAGGTTAAACATACAACTTAGCCATTTAACTTTTTTCCATAGGATTTGTAGTGATAAACTGTTTTTTCACCCTTAAAAACTCACCCCGTGCATCCTTGCCACTACCAGACTTTAAATAGTCCGTAAAGCATTTTTTCTTTAATTTTTGTTATATTTTCTTCCTTTTACAATAGGTGCATCCTATTAATATTTTACGTCTGTTTTATAGGCTACAATAAAGTGTTTGATAAAGTAAAACATGATCGACTCATGAAAATTCTGAAAACTAAAAACCTAGATGAAAGAGATTTAAGACTAATAACACACCTCTATTACAATCAGCGAGCAATAGTAAGAATTGAAAAAGAAACATCTAAAGAAATGGAAATAAAGAGAGGAGTCAGGCAAGGCTGCATACTATCACCTCTATTATTTAACGCTTATTCTGAAGAGGTAATGTGAGAAACTCTGGAAGATGAAAAAGTCGGCATAAGAGTAAATGGAGTCTTAGTTAACAACATCAGAAATGCAGATGATACAGTAATAATAGCCGATAGTTTACAAGACCTGCAAAGACTTATGAGTAAAATAGTAAGGTGTAGTAGGGAGTACGGACTCTCTTAATATCAAAAAGACGAAGTTTATGAAAATTAGTAAAAACAACCATAATACTAATGAAATCTTAATAGTAGAGGGCCAACAGATCGAAAGAGTAAAAAAGTACACTTACCTAGGAACACTTGTAACAGAAAATAATGACTACACTGCAGAAATCAAAGTCAGAATCGAAAAAGCACATTCTAATTTTATGAACATGAAAAAGGTCCTATATAGCAAAGATTTAACATTAGCTCTTAAAGTATGCCTAACAAAATGTTACGTATACAGTGTACTATACTATGGAGTGGAATCATGGACGTTAAATGTAGAGACAATGAGACGACTTAACGCCTTTGAAATGTGGACCTATAGAAGAATTATGAGGGTTTCCTGGGTAGATAGAGTTACGAACAACGAAGTACTGAGAAGAATAGGGAAAGAGAAGGAAGTTGAACTTACAATTAAAGAAAGAAAACTACAGTATCTCGGACATGTGATGCGGGGTGAGAAGTATGGCATCCTGCGACTCATAATGCAAGGAAAGATAGATGGCGGAAGAAGCATCGGAAGAAGACGAATTTCATAGCTGAAGGACCTGAGAGAATGGTTTGGATGCAGCTCAAAACAACTATTTAGAGCTACTGCCTCAAAAATTAAAATAGCTATGATGACTGCCAACCTCCGTAGCGGAGATGGCACCTATAGAAGAAGAAGATTAATATTTTTTCACGTTCTTTCATTTTCAAATACTTCTGCCTAGTCTATATATCAATTTATGGAATTTGAAGTTTGACTTAAACAATGCATGGACCAAAATTCAGTAAAACAACCTAAAAACCCAAAATTCTAGTTTGTAGAGTTTATTTGTTTTCATAATTAGGTCGACAAAATACCAAACAACATCATATTGATAAAAATATGAATTTATTCACTTGTAATGGCGTTCCAAAAACGCAGGATCTAAAGGATTAAAGGAAAACTGGTCCCGAAAACCGATTAAAAACCAAAAAAAGTTTAATCAAATTAAAATATTTAAATGAATTCACCTTTGGCCTACAGGAAGTTTGATAGTGTCACATTTATAAACCAAACTTGGTTATCTCGTTAACCTCGTTTATCTGTATAGTCTGGCAACTGTGGTATCTGGGGAAATTCAAAAGTTTTACATACAATACGAGTTTATCTACGGGTCATTACATTTATTTTGAAAATACACAACTGGAATACACGAGAAACAGTAACAGAACTAGTTCGTTAAGCAAAAATCGTGCAATCTATAGACTTTTAACTTTATCTGCTGTTAATTTAACTGTTTAAGATTTGGTTGTTTTTACAAAAAATCTTAATTTTTTTAATAAAATTTAATCATTTTGAATATCAAATACGACAAGAATATTATTTATTTGAGAGTCATTATAAAGAAAATTAATAAAAATCTTCTTTTTACAATTTTTGAAGTTATACTTCTTGACGCGCATATGAGGGTGAATTTTAATAGGATTAAAACCTTTGATCCCGGCGCAGTCGCATTACAACTTTGTTCTGATTGGATATTCAAATGACATGACAAAAATTATCCAATATGGCAGCTGTATCACAGCTGTGGGACTGTGGTTTGGTTATGTATGGTGTATGGTTGTTGCGTTTTAAAATTTGTAGGAAGAGAAACAACAAACAAACAGTTAGTTAATGGTTATACTGCCTTTTTAAATAGTTTTCATATTATATTTTTGGACTTATTAACATAGAAGAGATGATTGTTGCATGTCAATGTGAAAGGCCATCAAACTGTGACTAGTATGAGTGCCGCAAAATTACTGATAAAAAACCTATTAGCTCGAAGCCGTAGAGAACTGTGGATAACAACAATCAACCGGGACGATCTACGATCTCGCTTATTCAAAGCTAAAGAATCTTACACTGGTAAGTGTTTTAAAAATAGTAGATCAAATTTTGTTATGATATTGTCAAATTGTGAAACGTCAAAATATTTATATTTCATTTATTAATATTAATATTAATAATACAACTTGCGCAATTTGAAAAATGTGGTTTAAAAGGTTTTTTTATTATAATTGTGTGTCTTTGGATTTGTCTTCCTTGGGCGTAAAATAATAAAACATCTATTTTTATATTTCACTTGTCACCGTGATGTGTAAATATGTATATCTGACACGTTAATAGTATGTGCCTTGATGGTCTTGTTGGTAGAGCATGTTGTTGGTCATGTTGAGAATTCGCAAGGTTGCGGGTTCAATTCCTGGACGATTCACACTTTTTTCGTTTTTTTTTTTAATATTTGGCATTGTTAAGTTTTGGTTAAATTTTGGTAATTATTGTTAATTTTTTGTATTGTAACTGTTAAGTAGGTATATTTATTTCGTTGAAATTATATTATAATAGAAGTATAACTTCTTACGTGCGTACAAAGTACACACACACACATTCTTTTTTTTCCTTGACCATTTGAACTTTTTGTTGCTTATTTAAAATATGCTTTTATAGTTTTTTAAAATATTGCTTTCTGATTGAATCCTGGACACTCACTGAAGCGATGGAGAAAAAACCTGAAGCCTTCGAGATATGCGTATACATGCGAATCCTATGGATATCATGGAGGGACAAGATAACCAACGAGACCGTACTACGAAGAATAGGGAAAGAAAGAGAATTGGTATATACGATTAAAAGAAGAAATTTAGAATATCTCGGACACATAATGAGAAACGGCACTAAATACAGATTACTGAAGGTAATCCTTCAAGGAAAAGTATTCGGAAAGGGAGGAATTGGGAGAAAAAGAATATCATGGTTAAAGAACCTGGAGAAATGGTTCTTCATAGCAGCTAATCTATTTAAAGCATCAGTTAATAAAATACTTATAGCCAGAATAATCGCCAATATTCGAAACGACCAATATACGCACCAAAAGAAGAAGAAGATATATTGCTGTCTGATAGTTTGTGATACTGATTTTTTTATTTCAAATAAACTCCTGGACAAAATTAACGCCCCACTTTAATTAATCTAAATATTTACAATATGAACACAAAATAAAACTAAGTTACATTGAAAAAAGGAATGTGTGTGTACTTTGTACGCACGTAAGAAGTTATACTTCTATTATAATATAATTTCAACGAAATAAATATAACTACTTAACAGTTACAATACAAAAAATTAACAATAATTACCAAAAATTAACCAAAACTTAACAATGCCAAATATTAAAAAAAGAAAAAAGAAAAAAATATGAATCGTCCGGGATTTGAACCTGCAATCTCGCGATTTTTTTATCTCTGGTCCAATGCTCTACCAACAAGGCCATCAAGCCGCATGCTACTTACCTTTCAGATATACATAATTATACATCACGGTGACAAGTGAAATATAAAAATAGATGTTTTATTATTTTACGACCAAGGAAGACAAATCCAAAGACACAAAATTATAATAAAAAACCTTTTAAACCACCTTTTTCAAATTGCGCAAGTTGTATTATTAATATTAATGTTAATAAATGAAATATAAATATTTTGACGTTTCACAATTTGACAATTCACTTTTAACTGCAGTGCCTTAAAAATTTTAAAGCACTAGTGCCTTAAAGCAGCATTTTTAACGCTCCTATGGAGTCCTAAAAATTGCATTTTTAACACGTTTGTAGAAAAATATATTTAAAAACACTAATAGATTCTTTCCGCACCTTTTCTGGACTGATACATACATAAATTAAAACATTTTGAAGTATAACTTCAAAAATATAATATGAAAACTATTTAAAAAGGCAGTATAACTATTAACTAACCTTTGTTGTTTCTCTTCCCACAAATTTTAAAACGCAACAACCATACATAACCAAACCATCAACCGTCCAAACCACAGCTGCGCTACAGCTGCCATATTGGATAATTTTTGACATGTCATTTGAACATCCAATCAGAACAAAGTTATAATGCGCATGCACCGGGATCGTAGGTTTTAACATATAAAAATTCACCCTCATATCGCGCGTACAGAAGTATAACTTCAATAATAATAAACACCTACAAATAAGTCCAACATGACTTTACCATGACCTTAATTTGCCTTATTGTGTCTTTAAAAATTTGTTTTTGTCGGAAATGCGTAAATAAGCTATCATAACTCCAAATTGCAAAAAGAAAAAAAAAATCAGTAAAGTAACACAATAAAATGCATCTGGGTCAACACTAATACCGTGTAGGCCCTCCTCTACGTCTTATGACTGCATTATTATGCGTCGAGGCATGCTTGATATCAAATGTTCAACAAAAGCTTGCGGAATATTCTCCCATTCTTCAATAACGGCCTCAATGAGTTAGTTGTGATTGGCAATAGGGGGTCTACGACTTCGAATCTTTTTTTTTTGAGATAGTCCCATAGATGCTCTATAGGATTTATGTCCGGACTGTTAGGTGGCCACTCTAATAATGGAATATCATCATCATTTAGGTAGCCAATAACCTGTCGAGCCACATGAGGACGAGCGTTGTCTTGAATGAATAAAAAAATTAGGTCCAAGAAACGGAGCAAAAGGCATTACATGTTCGACAACAATGTTGTCTAAGTAATAATGGGCATTCATAGACCTCGTACGTATGGGGACCAACTCCGTGCGAACTTCACAACAAATTCCCTCCCAAAACATTTTAGAGCCACCACCAAAAGGTACTTTAGGAGAGATATTGCAGCTGGCAAACCTTTCTCCTCGCCTTCGCCAGACACGCTCACGACCATCTGGAGCTTTTAGGCTTACTCTAGTCTCATCGGAGGAAAGAACTCGTTTCCAATAATCGATGGTCCAATTTTGTTGCAATCTTGCAAAATTCAATATCTGAACCCTGTGTTCTCTGGTAAGCAAGGGTTTTTGGACGGTTTCCTGTTGCTCAATTCTGCTTCATGTAAATGTCTTCTAACTATTCGAGACGATATAGCGACATTTCGAACATCTGCTAGTTCATTTTTTAGCAAATTGCTGGTGACTCTCCTATCTCTAAGAGCACATTGTCTCAAAAAACGATCATCAATTGGATTAGTGCAACGTTTTCGCCCTTGCCCTGGTTTTCGATGGTACGACCCTGTTTCATTATATCGCCTCACCTTGCGACTGATGCTGGAATGATGTCTTCCTAACAAACCTGCAACGTATCGCACTGAATATCCTTCATCTAGGAGAGTCGATGCTCGCACTGCCTCCTCCATTGATAAATTTCTTTGGCGGTTTATTTTTTTATTTGATTTTTATACAAATGAACTTCCAAACATGCATGTGATGAAAAATATCACAATAAAAAGCTTATTTCTCACAAACTCTTGCTTTATTCGGCACTTTTTATGAAAAGTTTAGCTCACTTTTAGTCTAAAACGAAGTTTAATACATGCCCCGAGAACTCTAATAAAAAACATGTAATCGTATTTATTTTCCTTCCATTTTGCCAGAGGCGCTGATGTCGGCATTGTGATTGGTGGAACATGACTTTTGACAAATCCTGCGTTATCTGTGAATCTGTGTTCAGTGTTCGTGTTCGCTCGTTCGTTGTCGTTCAGTTATTTTCATGTTATTTTATATGGTCGGTTATTTGTTGTGTTTGTGTCACCATAAAAAGCTGATATTCATGCAGTCGTGTTTTTTGATATTTTTGTTATTTTGTAATCGTGTATCTTTTTAAAGGTAAGTTTTTCTGATTGTAGGTACTGTTTATCCAACAGTTTTAAAATACACACTTTATTTCGCGTTTTGTTGTTAGGTCTAATGGCTCCGTTCAGCTGTTGTGTGCAGACGGTGGAAAAGTTCAACAAGTAAACATTTATTTAATCCAAATTAAATACTCATATTTCTATGTAAAATGTCACATTATTTTATAAATAAATAAGTAAGAAACAAAAGTTGTTTGTGTTTTACCTTTATTCTCCAATTGAATAAAATATTAAATATTGGAAGTACCGTATGGAGGCTATCTATGTACCTAGCATGGAGGCTAGATTGTTTGTGTTTTACCTTTATTCTCCAATTGAATAAAATATTAAATATTGGAAGTACCGTATGGAGGCTATCTATGTACCTAGCATGGAGGCTAGATTATGGCACCCTTTCTATCCAATCAACAACAAGAGCGTTTAAAATTTCACACCTATCATGTCGAAGCTACAGACCACTTATGTGGAGGCCAGATTTGTAGTATCCTTCCATTTAACCAGGTGCTGAGATGGCGCTGAAATACGTGACATGTTTTTTAAAGAGTAAGATCGCATTCTACCAAATCACACAACACTTTTTTCTATGGTTTAATACAAATTAGTGTTAAAATGAGACTATTATTAGCTTACATAACAACTGTCACTGTCAAACAAGGTCCATAGGCAACTTGTCGTACAGTAAATTATCAATAAATAAAGATTATTGAGAAAAATATGAGTGGTGCGTTAATTTTGTCCATTAGTTTATTATTTCAAAGCACAACAAGAAGTACGAAAATAAAAACTTAGGGAAGATGAAGAAGAAAACTAACTAGATTTCCAACGCTAGGAGAGGTTCGAATTTGTATGTAAATACAAATAAAAAATGTGAAAATTTTTTTTAAGAAACGCTTTTCTTTGTTTACGAGTGACTAAAATTAACAATATAAAAAATCAACTAAAATGCAAAAAATAAAAAAACTGAAAAAATCTAACACATTCGTCAAAGAAAAGCGTTGCGCGTCTTCATCGAATAAACGGTTTTCGCCCCATGCTTTTCTTTAACGAATGTGTTAGATTTTTTAATTTTTTTTTATTTTTTGCATTTTAGTTGATTTTTGAAGATATTCTTCTTTAGCGGCGAATCGGTTGAGGGTAAAATTGTACATAAATCTGCGCTCCTGCGCAGTATGTAGTTGTCAGTAGATGACAGTATGTAGTTCATTGCTAATCTTTCAAGATAGGTATGTATGTATCTGTAACCGTGCAAATAAGTCATTAAAAGAATATATTAGTGTTTTTAGGAAATGTATTATTTATTATAATTCTTGTGTTTTTGGATTTGTGTTTCTCTGTAGTAAAATAATAAAATATTATGTAAGCATAACATTATTACACTATATGTCGCCGTGTTGTGTAATTATATCCGAAACTTACATGTCAATTCCTAGGGCCTAGCTGGATTAGTGGGTAATGCGTTAGCTCTGAGATTGGAATGACTCGGGTTCAATTCCTGGGCGATTCATATATTTTTTTTATTTTTGGTTGTTTTAATAAAAAAATTTTGAAACTGGTAGATAAGAGAGTTAGTTTGATTTTTAAATAAAATACAAATAACCTTTTAAGTATATTTACTTCGTTTAAATTACCTATTATATAATAGAGGAATATCTTCTTACGTGCGTAGAAAATACACACACATTCTTTTTTATATTGTTAATTTTAGTCACTCGTAAACAAAAAAAGCGTTTTTTAAAAAATTTTTTTTCATATTTTTTTATTTTTTACTTTTTAGTATTACACTTTTCAAACATTAAAATATATCGTCATGTTTATTAAATTTTTTTTCTCTGATTCTGGCTTTGGTTTAGAACTAGAACCTTTAGCCACGTAATTGTATAACTTATCACTAAGTCAGGGGAGTAATGTGTAGTGTGTGTGTTGAGTAAGTGTCTTGTTACTTTGCAAACTCGACGTCATTGTCTTTGCAAAGAGACGCTAATTGTTTCCGAACTCTGCGGTCCCTCCGGTGAGTTTATTAAAATATGTATAAAACATATTATGATGTACAGTTACGGCCAGTGAATAGTTTACAGGCTGGCTTATCTAGGAGCCGATTTTTAAAATTTTTACCTCGTTTAAACGCACCTCTTGCGTCAAAGTGACGTTGCCAGTGGTGTACCTAGAATAGGTTGATTAAAATTAAAAAATCAAAATAATAAAAATAAATTTTACAAAATTTATCAAAATGGAAAATATAGAAAGAAGTTTCTTTGAATAAAATGGATAATGGTCTTAATATGGTTTAGTTTTTTATGTTATTTTTCAACACTCACGAAATTTTTGACAAGCATTGACTTTTTGAGATTTTTTGACTTTGACATTAATTTATCAAATTCGTACGACACTGTAATTTTACAGTACTACAATATAAAAATTAAAGTGTAAACTATTCAGTGACCGTAACTGTACAAACATGAAAAGTAGTCGGAGTCGGCAAAAAATTTGAAACTTTATTGTTTATTTATGAAACATAACGTAAACAATTAACGTAAAAAGTGAAATTATGTGTAGTTCATATAATTAGCTACAATCTGTAAAAGTTTCAAATTTCTACATTTTAAAAAACAAGAAAATTTAAGCATTTTCCATTAAAATATGTTTTTTTTTATTTTAACAATTAATAAACATAAAAATTTTATTTATTGACTATTCGTGTATTGTTCCAGCGAATGCATATGTCTGCAAATTTTCATTCATTTGCATTGAAGAAAAGGCAATCAAATTAACGTCTAAAGATTTGATGCAAACTATTGAAGTAAAGAAAAGCGTTTAAAAAGTAATAAAGTGAGAGAAATAGTTAAAATACCGACAGAACTATACAAGCAAGGAGGAAACAATTTGAAAAAATCAGATGTACAAGTTACTACCTACAAGAAATATGGAGAAAATGAAAATTCCCCAAACAATGGAACAAAAGTGTAATACGCCTGGATCCGGCGTACCAAAAAAAGTTTATTAATAGCAAGCTGAAAATTTGTTAATAGCTTAACGTTGTCTAGTCGGACCAACTTTGATGTACGGGAACAGTGAAATAGGGGAAGTTTTAATTGTGGCACAGGTTACAGGTTTCGAACGTCAGACTGCGAAAACGTCCCATGTATTTTGTCGGACAGAACTTCCAATTGATTTGTTACCCTTTCATTAAATTCTCATGCAAAAATCAGTCTGCTATTTATCTCCAACATAATTACTGTCATTTGACATGTTCTACGTGTCGGACTTATTAAAATACCCAACATATTTGTCGGACAAATATTTTTTCATATAAATATTATAAACAAGTAATTGGACTTCGCAAGTCCTAGGTTTTCACCCAAAGTAATCGAAAGTAGAACTGGAAGTCGATATTTGAACGCTTCGTGTATATAACTTTGCGCCGATTGATAAACGATTTTACTAATTTTGAGTTATTTTTACTAAACTTTGGGTCATCATTGTTTTAACAGAAATAACTTCAAAACCGAAACTAAACTCAACTTTTCAATACGCTTCGATTTATGTGTTACATGTAATATTTCTGCGACTATAACGGCACTTCTGGTTAGAACTACTTTTCCGGAAATGATATAAAAACCAAAATTTTACATTTTTTGTTCTCATCTTGCTAAGGCACCTCGAACGTAATATCACTTATACTATTTCGGTGACTTTAAAACAGTATTTACAGTTGCAACTCTAAAACCGGAAGTCCGATGTCAAATTTCTCATCTTTAATACCATCCTTGGGTTACAAGCTTTCACTCGACACCTCATTTGTCATTCTATCTGTATTAATAACGGAGAAGAAAGACAGACGGGCAGACAGTCATGAAACCGAAAGTATATATTTGTTCTCTTGTTGCGAAGTCGCGCCAAATAATATATCACTGTACTATTCCGGTGACTTTAAAACAGTACTTCTGGTCGCATTTCTAAAACCGCAAGTCCTAGGTCAAGTTTCTCACATTTATACCATCCTTGGATTCTAAGCTTTCTTTCGACACCTCAATTTGTCATTCTGCCTGGTATAGTGGAGGACTTGTATTCGCGGTCGGACGGACAGACTGATAGACAGCCTAGGTCAAATTTCTCACCTTTAGTACCATCCTTGGATTATAAGCTTTCATTTGACATCTCGATTGTCATTATACCTGGTAAAATGACGGAGGAGTTATATTCTCGGTCGGACGGACAGACGGACAGACATTCTAGGTCAAATTTCTCGCCGTTATTACCATCTTTGGATTATAAGCTTTTATTTGACACCTCATTTGTCATTCTACCTGATACAATGATGTAAGAATTATATTCGCGGTCGAACAGACCGACAGACAGCCTCGGTAATATTTCTCACCTTTAGTAATATCCTTGGATTATAAGCTTTCATTTGATATCTCATTTGTCATTCTACCTGGTATAAGGACGGAGGCGTTATATTTGCGGTCAGACAGACCGACGGACAGACAGTCTAGGTAATATTCCTCACCTTTAGTACCGTCCTTGGATTATAAGCTTTCATTTGACACCTCATTTGTCATTCTATCTGGTACAATGAAGTAGGAGTTATATTTGCCGTCGGACAGACAGACGGACAGACAGCCTAGGTCAAATTTCTCACCTTTATTACCATCTTTGGATTATAAGCTTTCATTTGACACCTCATTTGTCATTCTACCTGATACAATGACGTAGGAGGTATATTCGCGGTCGGACAGACCGGCAGACAGACAGCCTAGGTAAAATTTCTCACCTTTAGTACCATCCTTGGATTATAAGCTTTCATTTGACACCTCATTTGTCATTCTAGCTGGTATATTGACGGAGGAGTTGTGATTACAGACGGACAGACAGACGGACGTGAATAATTCAAAGTTTTCACATTTTTTCAAAATTGGGTGAAAACAATATAAAGTTTGCTATTGAATAGACTTAAAAACAACCTGCTAGTTTTGAGAATCAACTTGTCAAGATGACAAGTTGCACAATTAAAATCACGTTTTACAATTAAAACTTCCCCTGTTCCAGAGAATCTGTCCTATTTATTATCTATATCGAATTCATGTCAAATATAGACTGATATTTTTCATTTAACCTAGGTATATGAAAATCTCAGTTCCTTGGAAAAACACTGATAAATACAATGTTCGGATGACAAGTTATGTTAAATTCCTAAACTTCTAAAAATTGGTTTTTATCGTTATCTTTGAACTTGAAACATTATCTACACAAAAGTGGTCAATAAACCGTCTATAATTATTATTATTTGGGTAATTAGTATTTTGAATTCCATTATTTCAGTTTGTTTGTCGTTATCATGCCTAATTGTGCTATCCATCCGTTTTTTTAATTTGATGTTTTAGTATACTTATGAGTTTCATAGTACAATTTCTAAATTTGTCGCTAGCTTAGTCAAATTATGGAGTTTATAGCTTAAAAGCTATCTAACATGTTACGTCTGTGTTTGTTCACTTAAATTTATTTTGAACTGTTCATTAGGTATTTCTAATTCCTTCGAGAATATCAGAAACGAAGTTCTGTTTAATCAAACAATGTTTCTCATTCAACCAATTTTGAAAGAAGGAGTTACCATTTCACAAAAAAAGGAAACAAAAAGCGATGTATTAACTATCGGGTAATAATGCCCTAATTATCACCTACAAAGTCCTTGCCAACATCCAGCTAGAAAGAATCAAAACATACACAGAAGAAATCGTTAGAGATTATCGCGGATTTAGACCTGGCCGCTCAACTATTGACCGGATATATATACAGGCTATACACTACGTGCGGAGTTGGAGCCACTCTTATTGAGCTGATTGACTCATTTCTTGTGGTGAGTCACTCCACATTATTTCTTCTCGCCAGTTAACTAGTCTAATCTAGGGTTCCTCTTAGCGTTCTCTGTTATTTTTCTCCATATATCCCGGTCCTGTATTTTCTGTCTCCATCTTGGAACTTTCAATCTTTTTATTTCCTCCAATACCTGGTCTTCCCACCTACTTTTTGGTCTTCCTTTCGCTCTTGTTATATTTGGGTTCCACATTGTAACTTTCCTTACATCTTTTTCTTCTCCCATTCTTTTTAAGTGTCCATACCACCGTAGTCGCTGGGTTTTTATAGCTTTCACTATATCCTCGCCTCCTAGTATGTCTCTTATTTCTAAATTCAAGAGCCTTTCATAATCTCCGTGCACTGTTTTCTTTGGTCCATACACAGAAGAAATCGTTAGGGATTATCGCGGATTTAGACCTGGCCGCTCAACTATTGACCGGATATTCAGAATAAAATAGATAATGGAAAAATGTCGGAATTTTAATCGTAAGCTTCATTAGATGTTTATAGATTTTAAACAGGAATTTTAGGAAGCAGGTTAAGACTGTGGACAGCGATGCAATAACTTGGCTTTTCAAAAAAACTAGTCATTTTGATACGAATGTGTATCAAAGGGTTACGGTGTAAGGTGAGAGATCGAAAACAATACTCGAAGATATTCGAAGCAATGGTATAAAATAAGTCAAATTATTAATGTAAACATTGTTAAATCAAAATAACAATTTACTGTTTTTTAGCATTCTGCAAAATACAGGGTATTTTATAAATATACGTTAAAATGTATAGATACTTACGTAATAGAAAATAGATATTGTACAGGTCGTCAATAAATTTATATTTCATGAATGAAATACCATGACGTCACTTTTACTTTACCTCCCTAGGGAGGAAAAATATTTTCCTCCCTAGGGAGGAAAAGTACAACTTTGCTCCCTACAATCAGGTCCGGAAAAGTATACTTTCGGTAGAGGTAGGTGGAAAAATTTTTTTGTCATTACTTTTTAAACATTATTAGAAATATGAATTATAACTGCCAGATATTTCTGTGGTTTAAAAAGTAATGACAAAAAAAATTTTCGTCCTAAAATAATTTAAATTCAATATATAGGGTGATTGATGAGTGTGATAAAGTTCAGTAGATCCGGTATAGTAATATATATCAATAAAAGTTAATAATAAAAATTGTGGCCAACTTTCAGCTTCATATTACGAAATTAGTTAGATTGTTACAGAGTGTTCGATAACATAGTGGCAGACCAAACTTATGTTTTTTTAAATGGAACACCCTATATTTTATTTTATATTCGAAATCCTCTTAACTTCTCCATCACTAAAATATAAAGGTTTCTTATGTTATATAGGGCTTTTACAAAGTTATAACCAATTTTTTATGAAAATCGTAACAAGTTCAGCTCCCTGTATAAATAAAATAAAGCACAACAGCGATGGTTTATTAGTGCCATATTTTTTTGTTGATTGTTAAAATTTTTAAGAATTGTTGATATTGCTAATTTTCCTTATATCGAATACAGGGTGAGTCAAAACACAAGTACATTCTTTTCTCAGAAATTTTAAATGGAACACCCTGTATTTTATATTACTATCGAAAAATATTATTACCTTACTTTAATTTTTGTATAATATTCCCTATGCCTAAATTTGTCAGTTTTCGAGATATTTTCATTTTTCAGAGCAAGTTATTAATTAGGGTGTTTTATTTAAAATTACTGTGAAAATAATGTACTTGCGTTTTGACTCACCCTGTATTCGATATAAAGAAAATTAGCAACATCAACCAGTTTTATAAATTTTGACAATCAACAAAAAAATATGGCACCAATAAATCATTGCTGTTGTGCTTATTTTTATTTATACAGGGAGCTGAACTTATTACGATTTTCATAGAACATTGGTTATAACTTTGTAAATACCCTGTATAACATAACAAACCTTTATATTTTTGTGATGGGGAAGTTAAGAAGATTTCGAATATAAAATAAAATATGGGGTGTTTCATTTAAAAAAACAAAAGTTTGGTCTGCCACTATGTTATCGAACACCCTGTAACATTCTAATTAATTTTGTAATGTGAAGCGCAAAGTTAGCTACAATTTTTGTTATTAACTTTTATTGCTATCTATTACTATAGCGGATCTACTAAACTTTTTCACACTATGTAATCGATCACCCTGATTTTGTGGTTACCTGTACAGGTGTGCTGCGCAGTAATGAACGCAACCTGTATCAGCAGCCAGATGTCCGGTATAGTGTTCGAGGAAGCATAGGGAACAATATATGAAAGAATCAGCCGTCTTAAAATGATTTCTCGAAAAAGTTGCTAGTCTTAGACCATTAGAGTTTCTTACTTTCTGTATTCTATTTCGATTGAGTTGTATATAGGTAGCTAATTCTCTTTTGTTTTTTAGATTCCAGGAATTAGCCAACATGTACCAAAGAATGTTTCCTTCATTAAAGGTAGATATAGAAGCTGAACTAAAACGGTATAAAGAATATGCCGAAAAAATAAGACCTCTAGTAAGAGACACAGTGTCGTATCTAGACAAAGCTATACGAAGTGGGAAGAAAGTTTTAGTTGAAGGTGCCAACGCTGCTATGCTCGATATAGATTTTGGTAAGTAAAGTAGTTATTTTTTAGTTAGTTTAAAAAAAAACTAAACTAATCTTGTTATTGACAACGTCAGTCTTGAAAATGTAGACCACTTTATATTTCTTGGACATACCATTAAAATCGGCAAAGAAAACCAAATAGCCGAAATTGAAATATACATACAATTGTCTTGGGCAGCTTTCGGCAAGTTAAGCTTTGTTTTGAAGAATAAAGTATACCATTGTATCTAAAACGTAGAATTATTGACAAATGTATCTTTCTTGTAACAACATATGGACTGGAGACCATGGCCTCTAACAAAGAAAACCTTAGAGCAGCTTAGTACATCCCAAAAACCGATGTAGAGGGATTAGTTTGAGAGACAGGATTCGAAATATCGACATTCCTGAAAGAACAAAGATTACTGATGTCTCAGAACGTATAGCAAGACTCAAGTGGCAATGGGTCGAGCATGTTGCCCGAGATAATCCCGAGAAATGGACACAGAGATTAACAAACTGGAGACCAAGAGAAGAACAGGCGAGGAGTAGGCAGACCGCAGAAGAGGTGGGCAAATGGTATCAAACAAGTCGCGGGCAATCAGTGGATGAGAATTGTCAAGAGTTGAAATCGATGGAAGCAAATGGAAGAAGCCTATGTTCAGCAGTGGACGAATATAGGTTGAAGAAGAAGAAGGAACTAGTTATTACCGACGGTAAATTTTCGGTAAACTCTTTCTTACAATTTTTATATCGTTGAATATTAGTATTACTGAAACAGTTCTGTCTCGGTTAACTCCACAGGCTGTCTGTCAAATTATTCATTTAATAAACTGAGAAAGTATTTTGACAGTTTATTAAATGAAGAATTTGACAGACAGCTTGTGGAGTTAACGGAGACAGTAACAACAATGGTTACCAGAATAACAAATGAGGAAGTGGCTCAAGCGCTTCAAAAAAATAAAGAAAGGAAAAGCAGTCGGACCAGATGATATTCCTGGGGAAGTATGGAGAGCATTGGGAGAGACAGAAATAAGTTGGCTACCAGGTCTATTTAATAGAATTATGGAAGTTGGACAGATGACAGACGAATGGAGAAGCAGTATATTAGTACCTGTCTACAAAAACAAGCGAGACATACAACAATGTACAAACTATAGGGCTATAAAACTACTTAGCCACACCATGAAAATATGGGAGAGAGTAATTGATAGACGGATACGTGAAGAAACCGAAATATCCAATAATTAATTTGGCTTTATGCAGGGCAGATCAACAACAGGTGCAATTTTCATTGTAAGGCAACTGATGGAAAAATACAGGAATAAAGAGACCAACGCTCATATGGTATTCATTGATCTTGAGAAAGCATATGATAGAGTTACTCGAGAGATTCTGTGGTGGGCACTCAATAAGAAAGGAGTACCTGGCGAATATGTAAAAATTGTGAGAGATATGTATGAGGGAGTAACGACTAGTGTTAGGACAGTTGTGGGAGAGACTGATAAATTTCAGGTGAAAGTAGGATTGCACCAAGGCTCGGTGCTTAGTCCTTATTTATTCTCATTAGTTTTGGACCAGATAACAGCGAAACTACAGGGTAGCATTCCGTGGTGCCTAATGTATGATGATGATGTAGTGTTAGTAGGAAATAGTGGAATAGACTTAGAACAAAAACTGGAACAGTGGAGACAAGCTCTGGAGGAAAAAGGTTTAAAACTTAGTAGGACAAAAACAGAGTATTTGGAATGTTCATTTAAAGCTGGAGTTACTACAAATAAAATGGTATCTTTGGATGGTGAAATGATTGTGAAAAGTAATAGTTTTAAGTACCTAGGATCGGTATTACAGGGTAATGGAGAAATAGATGGAGATGCATGCAGTAGAATTAGGGCTGGATGGATGAAGTGGAAAGAAGCAAGTGGTGTGTTGTGTGACAGAAAAATTCTAATGAAGCTGAAGGGAAAATTCTTTAAAACAGCGATAAGACCGGCTATGATTTACGGAACTGAATGTTGCGCAGTGAAAAAGAAAGAGGAACAACGAATGCATGTGGCGGAAATGAGAATTCTTAGATAGATAAGTGGAGTGACAAATAAGGATAAAATTAGAAATGAGTATATTAGGTGTGGCGCCAATTGATGCCAAAATGAGAGAGCATAGCTTAAGATGGCTTGGTCATGTTCAACGTCGAGACGTTAATCACCCAATACGAAGAATAGCTGAAGTGCAGATTCCTGGAAGGAGTAGGAGAGGAAGACCAAAGAAGACCTGGGTGGAGACGATAAGGCAGGACATGTTGGTAAAGGGGATTGACATTGATATGACCCAAGATAGAATTGTGTGGAGAAATGCAATTAGGGAAGCCGACCCCGCATAGGGATAAGGCAAAGAGAATGATGATGATGATTAGTATTAGTGAAACAGCTCACATACCTGGGTGTACAGATAACTGAGAATGGCAGCGAGAAGGAGGAAATACGGAAAAGGATAATGCTTGCTAACAAAGCATACTTCTCTCTGTCGCAGGTATTTGGATCCAAAGACATCCATAGGAAAATAAAGTTTGAAATATATAAAACAGGCATACGACCAATAGCAACATACGGCGCAGAAACATGGATCATAACAGAAAAGACAATAAACCGTATTAATACTTTTGAAAGAAAGATACTAAGGTGTGTATTGGGACCAATTTGCGACAATGGTACATGGAGAATAAGGTTGAGCCATAAGTTATAGGTACCAATATTACAAAGAACCCTCTATAACAAATTATGCAAAAGTACAAAGATTGTATTTGATTAAATGTATTGGTAAGCTAGGCAATGGATAACGACAGAACATCTAGTAGAACGCTTAGCGGAACTATGGTGGGACATCGGCCAGTAGGAGGACCAAGGAAGATGTGGATAGACGAAGCGAGAACAGATGCTAAAGAAATATTGAGGGTGGACAACTGGAGGAGAGCAGCCAGAGACAGAGATACTTGGAGGCCGATGCTGGGGGAGGCCAGGACCCGACTTAGGCTATAGCACCATAGAGTAGAGAGAATAGAATAGAATTTAGCATGCTTCGCCAAAGGCAAAACCACTTTAAAATAACAAATCAAATTGCATTACAATAAGCAATCATAATAATGCAGTAAAAATTTATTTGTAGGTACCTACCCCTATGTCACATCATCTAACTGTAGTGTCGGTGGAGTCTGCACTGGACTTGGAATTTCTCCCCATAGGATAGGCGATGTTGTGGGTGTTGTTAAAGCTTACACTACACGAGTAGGTGATGGACCTTTCCCAACTGAATTAAAAGATGTAAGTATGTTTTCAGAGGAATTTTATTACGAACATTAATTTTTAGACAACACTACAAATTCATAAATAAAAAAAACATTACTTAACTTCCTTCCTTTACAGCGGGTTGACACATTTAATCATGCACTTTCGAAGCTGAAGTTATACATATACAAAAACTATGTATGAATGAACTATTATGTTGAATATAATCGATGTTTGTTTATTTTCAGAGCATTGGTGAGCTGATGCAGTCACGCGGAGGTGAAATTGGAGTTACCACAAAACGGAAAAGACGGTGCGGTTGGTTGGATATCGTTATTCTACAATACACGAATATGATCAACGGCTATACTTCTTTGTGTCTTACTAAGTTGGATATATTGGACAGCCTACCCGAACTTAAGCTAGCTGTAGGCTACACCCTGAGAGGAAAGAAGATCGAATATTTCCCTTCCACTGCAGCGGATCTATCAGAAGTTGAGGTAATGTTAATATTTTATAGCTAATGTCTTCATTAGACCAGAGCATTAGCACTAAAATCACCGGAAGATATAGATTTTTAAATACAGCACGTAGAGACTTGCAAGTTTCTGCATTGTGTTCAGAATGACGTCAAAGAAAAAGTCTATCATAGAAAAATTGATGGAAATGCATAATTGAATTTTAACGTGCATAAACATGTCAATATCAGTATATTAAGGGCCAGATTTTCTTATTTTGGGGTCACTGAACACGAATACGCAATCAGAACCGACCTCCGATGCACCTGGTGCCCAGGGTTACTGCTAAGGCACGTCATCTGGAGTTTCGATGGATTTTGGCACTAAATTGATACAAACAGATTACTTAGGGGTTTTTGGGATCACTGAAAACGAATACGTCATCAGAACCGAAACCCGGAGCACCTGGTGCCCAGAGTCACTGCTGAGGTACGTCATCATCTGGAGTTTCGAGGGTTTTCGGCACTAAATTGATACAAACTCGATACAAAAAATACAAAATTGATACAAAAGATTACTATTACAGAATATGACATCAAAATTTACTCTCGGATCACCTAGTGCCCAGGGTGACTGATACGCACGTCATTTTCTGGAATTTCGAGCGTCTTCGGTTCTGATGGCGTATTCGTGTTCAGCAACCCCAAAAACCTCCCGAATAACAAAATCGTGCCCTTAAAATATAGATTTTGATATGTTTACTGGCGTCATTATGAACACAATGCAAAAAGTCTCTATGTGCTGTATTTAAAAATCCATTTATTTCGTGTTAAATGCCCTGGTCTACATAATAGGTATAGGCCACTAAATGTAGACCGTGAGATTTCAATAGTAGTTCAGAGAAATAAGGAAAAAAATCCTGTTCGTGACACAACCCCCTCCAGGCCGAAACCAAATTTTTTAAGTACGTAGTATGGACATCTATATTAATAACCTATATGTTTCCTGCAGCCGATTTTGATGATATACATAGTTATAAACAAAGGAAGATCAAAAAACGGTAAATTTTCGCTTTTTTCTATATCCAAAAAGTTAAGAATTTTAAACAAATTTTAGAGTGAGAAACTCATAAACCGTATAAAAAAACTTCAATATGGCGTTCGCTGAATATGTCTATACTTATTGGTTGATTAGAAAATTGCAAAATAAATCAAAAATTTTGAGTTTTTACAAATATTCATAACTTATGTAAAAATTAACTTAGAACGTTCTTATTACACGGGATGCTGAGACTTCTGGTGCTTAAACCATACCCTAAATTTCAAAGCAATTTGTCGCAAATATTGTGATGTTAATGCCTTCTGGTTCTAATTAATTAAAAAGAATAAATATATTTTATTCACTGGTAACGACCAATATGTAAATAATAACACTAATGATTCATAGCGCATCGACCTCTACATACTACCTTAATAATTATCTGTCTATCCCCCCATACTGAGTGCTCAGCATGTTTTTATACCGATCTAAATCATAACAAATATAGTTCAAGTTCACGCATATTAAACATGTGATACAAAACTATAAACTATTGTTTTTATGTCTGTTCAATACCCTAAAGGTTAATAACATCATATTTAAATTATGATTTATACAGAGGGTTCATATTATACTACAAATTGATCAAACAGTTTAAAAGGTATTTAATTTGTTTATCCCAAATTAATCTTTTTGCAACGCTATAAGTCAGAAAATGATGAAGTTATAGTAATACTTTTTAAGCCCTATGTCTATCCGAGGTCCACCTGTTTCGTCTAAATGCTCTGATCGACCCCTGAGCGTCAAATTGCGTCCTAGTCTAATATCCCAATTTATATTGAAAAAAAAAGACAATGAAAAATAAAAAAAAAATAATATCAAAAAATAATAATAAAAAAAATAAGTAAATACATAAAAAAATTATTAAAAAAAATCACAATGAAAGGAAATAATTCCAAATAAAAACAAAAATCGTTGAAAATTAGATATAGGTATGTAAAATAGTTCTTTGTAAAATTGGAACAGGATTGTGATTGGATACCTACCTAAACAGATCAGTAGAAAGCAGGAAGCACTCCTTTAGAGCTTCCGCATAAATAATACAAATAATTCCAAAAAGGTAAGATGGCGAATGGACATTGACTCCGAAGCCAATAATGCTGAAACACACACACATAGTAATACTTTGGATAGTTTATGAAAGAAATTTATACTATTAATTTAATTAAAAAAAAATGACAAAAAATAATTCTAAATACGGCAAAATTATTTTGCAAAAACATGTGAATTAAAAAAGGGGGGGCTAACTTCTTCCCTAAGTGTCCTAGGACAATTGTTTTTCTTTCTAAATGTGTACAAAAATTCAGTCTTTCCAAATATGAAAAAATAATTTTTCTACGGGTAAGGGCTGCACTCCACTTGCGATTTGTAGTCGCGGCGACTAAAAAATCGCTGTCGCAGAAAATCTGGTGGGAGTGGTGGGTGCCTCCACTTGCGATTTTTAAGTCGCAGAATTACATCAGTCTTGCAATGGATAACATCGAATCTACTTATGTTATCGCTCTTTTGCTTCGGGAGAGAAGTAAACGGTAAACATTAATATAATTATTTATACAGGGTGTCCAAAAAATGTTTTTTTTAATTAAATTAATTGGTACAAAAAGATGCATGTATGTAATTTGTTTAACTCTAAATATATTTTATTCGTGCCAGAAAACATAAAAATGTTTTATTTAAAAAATAAACATTGATTTTCGCTTAAGCGTAATGTCACAGCCTCCTATAAACTTTAGGAGGCTGTGGTAATGGTAAACTTCCAAGAGGCAGGTAGGTGGCAGCTCTAACATTGAATTTAAGCGAAAAGCAATATTATTTGTTTATCAAGTATTATTTGTCAAATAAACATATGCACATGTATTTCAGTTTTCTGACAAAATTAAAACGAATTTTGAATGAAATAAGTTACATACATTCTTCTTTTTGTCTCAATTAATTGAATTAAAAAGTATTTTTGGACACCCTCTACAAATAATTATGTTATTGTTTGTATTAATAAATAGAGAAGTACATATGTTATAGTCAAAGCCCGAATTTCAGGCACTCCTAGGTTTGACTAGGCAATCCTCAGGTCTGACTGACGATCTTAGTCAAAGCCCGAAATAAAGTTACAGTTTCGGCCTTTGACTAGTCAAACCTAGGAGAGACTACGTTGGTCAGGCAAAGGTCGAAATTTAATTTTATGAAATCGGGGTTTGACTAGTCAAACCCCGATCAGCTATTAAAATGTCGTAATTTGTTAGATTAGGTTTAATAAAACGTCATTTTTTAATTTTAATGTTTATTATTTTTATATTGTCGTAATTAAAATTACAAAAATAGTGTTTATTCTCACATGTTGACGCATTATGGCATTTAGAGTTGCACAATACGTTGGACCTTTTACACTTTTGAAGAGCATTTCTTATTGCTGTAGCATTTTATAAAGCCTTCTCCGCCAAATTTAGAATATTTTGTACTCATTTCTCTTAGAGACAACTTAACGTCTGGAACATCTTCGAAATTAAGAAAATTCTCTTTGCATTCTCTTATTTGATTTCTTGAAACAAGTTTGCTTATTGTTTTATCTTGTGTGATACTCAAAATATTTCGAGCATCTCCCCTGGCCCTACCAAAATTGGGGATAGGTATTGTTACAGTTATTCCGATCGAAATTGGAGGATTTTTTTTTCATTTAATTGTTTCATAGTATTAGCCTGGGCATGAAGACCTTCAATCACCTTTCCTATATTTATTTTAATCTTTTCTGTCTGTGTAACAATACCTATCCCCAGCTTTGATATAGCCAAAGGAGATGCTCGAAATATTTTGGGTATCATAAAAGCTAAAACAATTAACGGAGAGTTAATACAAAACACGGAACAATAAACATTATTTTTTCAAAAAATCAAATAAGAGAATGCAAAGATAATTTTCTTAATTTCGAAGATGTTCCAGACGTTAAGTTGTCTCTAAGAGAAATTAGTACAAAAGATTCTAAATTTGGAGGACAAGGCTTTATAAAATGCTACTGCAATAAGAAATGCTCTTCAAAATTATGTAAGTGTAAAAAAGGTCTAACGTATTGTGCAACTCTAAATGCCATAATGCCTCAACATGTGGGAATAAACACTATTTATTTTATTTTAATTACGAATATATAAAAATAAGAAACATTAAAATTAAAAAATAACGTTTTATTAAACCTAATCTAACAAATTACGACATTTTAATAGCTGATCGGGGTTTGACCAGTCAAACCCCGATTTCAAAAAATTAAATTTCGACCTTTGCCTGACCAACTTAGTCTCTCCTAGGTTTGGCTAGTCAAAGGCCGAAACTGTAATTTATTTCGGGCTTTGACTAAGATCGTCAGTCAGACCTGAGGATTGCCTAGTCAAACCTAGGAGTGCCTGAAATTCGGGCTTTGACTATAACACATACACTTGGAAATGAGCTATCACATTACCCCTATTCTCATTTAAAAAATTCATCGATTACGTTATCAAGCCCAGATGGATGACGTCACTAGTATGATATATATGCCAAAATATTGTAATTTAAAAATAAAAATCGACCTGTTTCGGAATTTTTCCTTAAAGTCGCCGGTTTAGGAAATAATGAATTTGTCCGTTACTTTATGGACGCACTGTACATTTAAAACACATTCAAAATTTTGACAGGCGACATTTTGCGCCTTTCCCCTGAGTGGATAGAACAATTGTTTTAGTCAAAATGCATTAATTTTGGAATAATTTTTTTTTAAATCCATTGTTTTTTATTTATACGCCGAATCCACTTATTAAAAAATTCACGGACATTTGTCTCGTTTGCGAGATCGTATACATTTGTATCTTGTTCCAAAAATTGTAGAATTGCTGAATTTATCTGAACTCATTTAACAAGTCTGGACAAAATATTTATATTAACAATATCATGTAACAGTGTTTCTATGAATCAACTGTCACTTCCGCTGATTAGAAGTTAACTGGGGTAAACTGGTATATGGTATATAAATAGGTATATGAAATAATTATGACGCATGCCTATGCTGGTCCGTATGATCCATTTCAATCGAGTGGCAATCGCGTCGTGGTAAAAAGCGTTTTTTTAATCGCTGTGATTATTTAGTCGCAAATGGATTGACTCGTATTTGAAACAATGTGTTCAATATTCGCGACAAAACAATCGCGCGACCAAAGTCGCAAGTGGAGTGCAGCCCTAACGGTTAAAAAGTTATTCTAATTGTTTATAAGTAAGCAAAGAATCGACGTGTTTTTGCAAAATAATTTTACACTGTTTAAAATTACTTTTTGTCATTTTTTTTTAATTAAGTCAATAGTATAAGTGTTCTTCTTCCATAAACTGTCAGAAGTCTTACTGTAACCTCATAATTTTCTGACTTGTAGTGTTGCAAAAAAATTAATTTGGGATAAACAAATTAAATAACTTTTAAACTATTTGACGAATTGCTTTCAAATTTAGGGAATTATTTAAGCACCAGAAGTCTCAGCATTTCGAGTAATAAGAAGGTTCTAAGTTAATTTTTACATATGTTATGAATATTTATAAAAACTCAAAATTTATGATTTATTTTGCAATTTACTAAGCAACCAATATGGATAGACATATTCAGCGAACGTCATATTGAAATTTTTTAGACGAATTATGAGATTCTTACTCTTAAATTTGTTTAAATGCTTAACTTTTTGGTTATAGACGAAAAAAGCGAAAATTTACCGTTTTTTGATCTTCATTTGTTTATAAATATATCATCAAAATCGGCTGCAGGAAACATATAGGTTATTAATATAGATGTCCATACTACTCAAAAAATTTGGTTTCGGCTTGGAGGGGGATGTGTCACGAGAAAAATCTTATTTCTCTGGACTATAAAAGTTCAGCCACGATTTTATATCTTATGCCTTTGAGAGTACTGAAAGATGAAATCAAGGGATGAAATGTAATGTTAATAGGTCAATGTCCGTGATTTTCTCCGTCTGAAAATTGAAAGTTTGTTAGATTTTACGATAAGGAACCTGCAAAAAAGGCATATCGGAAGTATTAGAAATAGCAGATAATAAAAGGTACAAATAATAGTAAAGAAACTATTTATTTTATAACCGAACCGTATTATAATAATATACAAACAAAGAAATTAAGATGTGTCTTCTACAAGATATACTTTTAGACTAAATATCGAACGCAGAACTAACACTAACATACAGTTCTGGCATTCACATCCCTTGTAACATGTGCAATCTTAGGTAAGAGTTTATCGCCCTAATGCATTCGGAGAATTGGCTCACTCATGAAGAAAGACCCCACATGTGTATTCTAACACTTAACAAAAATAATAAAGTTGAATTCAACAGGAAGGTCGTGAAAACGAAAATTACCTAGGAATAGTTGCGGAAAAAAACGGACCCGGTTCAACTATAAATTTCATTTTCTTTTTGCTTATCTCATATGACAAAAATAACGATAAAATCGTGCTTGAACTTCCGACGGTCTAAATCTAAACAGACTAAATGAAGCTATTCGAAACTCAGATTATTTGAATGTGTATTCGTTATTTATCAATTACTTATCCTAGTGTTACAACAAATACATGGTACATTTATTCTGTATATCTTGTTTATTTTAGGTGGAGTACTTAACAATGCCAGGATGGCAGAAAAGCACTGAAAATGTCCGAGAATTCAGTGAATTACCTGAAGAGGCTAAAAATTACGTTAATAAAATAGAGGAACTCCTGAACGTACCAGGTAACATTATTTACATTAATTTAAACAAATTAATTATCAAAACAATTATTGATATTCAACTCAAAATATAAGATTTGTTGAGACCGATAATGGGTGGAATGCATAAAACGTAGTACCTGTTAATGCTTCAAGTATGTACTATATTCTTGAAGATTTTACCACACTTACAAAGTATTTACTTCGCTCCGTAGCATATGCTACTTTTTAGCAGATACAAAGAAGAATGTACTACGCTTTTGAAGTATTTGCTAGTTTAGTAGTATGTATTTGTTTCAGTTCAAGTGAAGTTGGTCGATGGACGATTTCGGCGTAGGTGTTTTTTTGTTACAATATGAGCATTTATGAATGTGTGTCGTAGAAAAATCTACAAACTAGGAAGAAGATTCTTAACTTTTGGGGTCATTCTTTTATCAAATAAAATTTAATAATTCTCAAGAAGATTAACTAATAACAATTGTTCATTTTTATCCTCGCGTAACTCTTTTGCCGCTTCGGAATCTGAATCACTCATTTTTACTCATGTACAATTCTAATAATTTGGTAGGTACATAAAAATGTGAATTCACAAATCACAGGCACATGGAAAACGGGTTCCATCACGATTGGTGTAATGCAGACACGGCTGGTGCTACGCTTTGTAGTAGATACTTCAGGTCAGTAGTCGGTACTTCTGTTGTGTAGTATGTTGTTCTCAACAAAATTACCTACTTTTATGTAAAAGAAAATGCTACAAAGTAGATATTATTTGCCGAAGCAATAGCATCTACTACGTTTTATGCATTCCACCCAATGTTTATTTTCTTATTTTTCCGTGGTGTACTTATGACTCCTCAGTTTTTTTTACAAAATATGTTAATTTGTTAGTTTTACTTTGATTACATTCTAATATTATTTATTCCTTGGTCTTCTTCACATATAGTTTTCATTTTTAAGGACTATTTATTTCCTTACTTATTCTAGTCTCCTACAAAAACTCCTTGTATGTTCCCCGATATTCAACTTCTTGTACTACAGTATTTGTAGTTTTATTTTGATAATAATCTTTCCTTATGGTGTCTGCTTTTTCCTTTTTTCTTCATATTAACCTTCCCGGCTCAGGGTGATTTTCAAAACGCCTGATACCGGGTGGGGTGACAGTTTTCTTAATTTTTAGACTCAAAATTTCCGTGGGTAGGAAGGAAACTCTGATCAAATTGTTATTGTCTGGTCATATCATGAAGTTAGGGCTATTTGAACAAATTAATGAGAGAAAGATTTTTAAAGATCGTCTATTTCTAAAATATAAGTATTCGCGTTATATACAATTAATTATTTTAACACTTCTTACAAATTATTGTTGTTGTGCTGGCATACATTTTGTTTGAACTTTATTGTCTTTGTGCTGTTTATGGGAACAACGAGATCACTAAAAGTGGAGTGCGTAAATGATGCATTAAATTCAAAAATGGCCGAACCAATGGGCCTTTTGAAAAACGAAGTGAAACGGCCAAACGTTGTGACTTGTGAACTCGTCTCTAAACTCGACGGGAAAATTCAAGGAAAGCTCTCAGTAAGTTTTCCACAAATTTCAAGAAGTTTGTTCCATGAAATTGTTTCACAAAAGTTACGTTATCACAGATTTTGTGTAATGTGGGTACCAAAACTCTTGACAAAAACCCACACGTATCTGCGTATGGCTGCTTCATTGACGTTTTTAGACTCTTATGAAAAAGATGGCGACTCACTACTTGATCGAATTGCTACTGGAGATGAAACTTGGGTAAAACATGTCAATTGCGAAATAAAATTGCAGTCTGTGGAGTGGTGACACACATATTCCCCTAAAAATCAGGAAAATGCATGCAAACCCTGTCTGCGAGGAATGTTCTGGCAACTGTTTGTTGAGACAGGGAAGGACTTATTCTTGTCGATTTCCTGGAACGTGGCTCAACAATTAACTCGACGAGATATTGAGCAACATTAGAAAAGTTACGAAGAGCGATACAAAAAAAAAAACGAAGAGGAAAGCTGAGCTCAAAAATTTTGTTTTTGCATGACAATGTCCTACCACACACGGTAAATCGTACTGGAGAAGTTCTTAAAAAATTCAAGTGGGAGGTGTTGTGTAGGTGACGATTACCACCTGTTTTGTACAATGAAGACCTGACCTGCAACTCAGCGCTTTGATAACTCAGCGGCAGAATTTTATGACGTTGGTGTTTCAAAGCTAGTTCACCGCTATGATAAGTGCCTGAGTTTGTTCGGATATTATGTAGAAAAGTAGTATTCGAGTGTCTCTTTCAAATGTATATAATAAAATCTTTTCTTGTACTTGTTTTTTTCTATTCCAAAATGTAACGTACTTTCTGGATAGCCTACATATTATTAGATCATGAATAAACCGTATACAAAAACATCAGGAAATTATGTATTTGCATATTTATTTTGTTCTTTTCTTTTCAGTTAAATGGATTGGAGTCGGGAAAGGAAGAGAATCTATCATCACAATACACGACTAAACCTTTTATCCAACATTAGTCAAATTGTAAGTTAACATAAGCTTAAAGTGTAACGGAAGAAATTGAAAACCGACAGTATTTTATCTATTGTTTTGGTTAAAACACTTTTTTATTTGGTTTTTATTCGAACAGTTGACTTCAAATAATTTTAGGTACTTTATGTGATACTTTATTTCATTGATTCGTTGATTTTGCACTGGATTAATTTTCCATTTTGTTAAAGTAGGGCCAAATCCACATGAGGGGCTTAAAAGCAAAACGCGTTTAGTAAGTCAATTTTTATCAAACTTAAGTTATCCACTGTTAAAGATACTTTACAGTATGTTATATATTGGGTACCAATCGTAGGGAAATTTCCCTTTTTTCGGGAATTTTCAACATAAAAGGGAAAAACTTAACTCAAAAGGGAATTTTTGCTCCAGTCCAAATTGTAACACATATTTAAAAAAATCAAAATATTTGAAAATTCTTCTCAGATTTTGTAAACGGGAGGGAATTTTTTCATAAAAGTGGAGATTTTTAAGATAAGTTGAGAGAAAAACTTTTAGCTTAAGTACACCAGCGCGTCATCAATATTAAATTCGAGAGGTAGTAGCCGCCCAGTTTTTGAAAGTTCTACGAAACTTTGGCAACAGTGCGTCGAAATTACGTGACACTAACAAAGACTACGGCACAATATTGTGATAATATACATTGTGACACATTGTAGACACGGTGACTATTTCTCCATGTTGCCAAATCAGTCAGTTAAATTCAATTTCTTGGTATAGATAATCAATTTTAGTAGTTCCAATGTAATACACAATCTAGGCACGGGATAAAAAATTTATTTGAAGAAAGTATATTTTTTTGTTGTTCTTAATGGCGGTAACACTCAGTCTGTACCACTGTCTATCCAAAAAATTGTATATACAGTGTTTCTACTTGGGGCAACTGGGAAAAGAAAGCTATAAAGTTGCTAAACAGAAGCAAGAGCAGGTTTTTGCCGTTTTCTCTAAAATTGCACCTTTGGATTTAACGCAGTTTGCTTTTAAGCCCCTCACATTTTTTTGTAGTTGTTATCTCATTTGGACCTGGAAATGTACGAGTATGTTTTGAATAAGAGGATTTTGTTCAGTCACCGTAGCACTATATTAACTTATCCGTAATCCTCCAAAAATGTGATTTTCTGACAGAAATTGGCGTCTTAAAGCACATTGCATTGCATCAACATTTTCCAATACGCGACAAGCTAGCAGTAGAACGTACTTTACTTTTCTTTCTGGTTTGGTTAGGTTAACTCAATGGCCACATTCAGAAGACGAAAAAGTGAGGGAGCATTTCCCGATGGAGCGGTAACAGTTGTGTTTCGTCTTGTCAACGTTCCGCTCCCTAAATTCGTGACAGCCTATCATTTTCTGTAATATACTTGCTTCTGCACAATAAATTGTTTTTTTGCTTCATAATCATGGTCAAATACCATGGATTGTTTACGTCTGCGCTATATTCCAATTGATAATTAGTACTTGACGCTATGGTGGTTGGGGTTGTTACTCCCTATGATGGGGGTTGATGATGTAGAACATTATTGGTTAGATATGTATTTATTCACCAACTCTAAATGTAACAGTAACTAGTTGGTGGGCAACGTCTATCTTCTCTCTAACTTGATGTCTCAATATTAAATGAATAAACATTGATTAACGAATGATCTGTAATACTTTCTCCGTATCTATAAATAAACTTGTGATCGTTTTTATTATGATTGCTGATACGATTCGACCGTGAAATATTCATATCAAAATAGCTGACAAGAGCGTTCTCGAAACAAGTGCATTATATTGGGAAATGTGTGTCACCTAGTTATTTTACAACAAATAGTAATGTTTGTTTTTAGACCTTTAAAAATTAAATGGATGTGAATTGCTTTTGGGATGCTAATATAATTTCTGTACATCCTCATCCTTACAAGAAAAATTTTCTGAGAGATGTAGATATTTCCTCTGCCCTTCCGACAAAGAAGAAAATTTTTCTAGATAACGTCACCAACTGATTACTGTGTTGTAACCAATACAAAATTAAATATTTATTTCCTATGGCTAATAAGTAAACATAAAAAAATGTTCGATAACAACATTGTTCCCGTTTCACTTGTAACTCACTGTGTCCTTGGACTGTAAACATATAGTCTATTCTTATGTATTTCCTTGATTTTATTATTTTCCATTTTAATTTTACAATTAACGTTATTTACCTCTGTTATTGAGAAGGGGCCTACATAAAGACTATCAAACTTACCATTCTCCTCTTTTTGCCAGGGCTAGGTCTCCTATTTTAAAGTGTTGTGGTGTCACTTTGGGCTTATTCTTTTCTTGCCGCACTTTTTTGTGCTTTAGTAAGAAGGTTCTAGCTCTCTCGTGTTCGCATTGTAGTTTGTATCGCAACTCATTGTAGTATACATCTACGTCGGCGTGTAACCATGATACGCGTTAGGGGTTGTATTGTAGCAGTATGTGAACATTCTGCAACACACATCCCAATTTTCTTTGTCTTCATCTATGAATGCTCTTACGTACTCGTTTAATGTTCTGTGCAGTTTCTCACAACTTCCAATGGACTGTGGATGGTATGCCGTTGAAAAGTTGTGCTCTATTTTTAGCAGCTTTGTTAGTTCCTGCATTACTTCGTTTTTATACTTTGTGCCTTGGTCTGTTCTTATTTGTTTCATGAGTGCGTATGTTGGTATAAAATGATCGTGAAAATTGTTCGTGAAAAAGCTATTGTCTCAGCTTTTTTATTGCGCACGGGTGTACTTACCGCGTATTTCGTAAGTTCACACAACATTGTGATACAGTATCTATTGCCTTCATTACTTTTAGTGAATGGACCTCTTGTATCTATGTATACTATGTCCCATGGTTTGGAAGAAGTGTCCGATATCACGAATTTCTCCATCTGAATCTTGCTTTTAGCTTCTTTATTAGTCTATTATTCCCTACGTGTCCTCCAAACATCGGGTGATTATGATATTCCTCTATTAATCTATGTTTTTCTTTGTCATCTTCTATTGTTTCTGGTACTTCACATATGTATGGTGCTTTTGGGATGCAAATATAATTCCTGTATAACGCCATCTTTCAACAAGTCTATTGACAAATTCACAAAAGTAGCATACGCTAGACGGAGGTAGCGGAATTAAAATGAGCTCACTGTCATGGTGACCGTTCCGTAACACGTTCCTCAAGTAGTGCCACATTCAGAAAACGAATTCCCAACAGTTGCGGAACAGCTCCGTCACTTTTTCGGCTCCTGAATGCGACAATTGTTAAATTGAAAATGCACTATAATTTTTATGACGTCTTTATTAAGTACTAATCGTTTGTTAATTTTAAAACAAGAATACCCAAGTTGATTAAGACTATTTGTATTTTGCCCTAATGTAATTGTTGTTAAGTTTTAAATTTAATTCACTGGGTAGATGCGTACATTAAATTATGTTGTTGCAGATCTGCACTTGTATATATTTATATAGCAGAGTCGTACATACAGCATACACAATCATAATACTAATATTTCACAGATACGCCACTGAATGAATGTGAAGGATTTGGAAAACCTCACAACAATTTGCGTTTACTATAGGGCATTCCAACATGCTGTCAAAATTAAGTCAATATGGCGACTGGGAGGCAAACAAATGTTATTTTGTTAGTTCTTAATGTGTTTTAGATCATTTTAGTTACGTTTCTTTGTCATTTTATTTTGTACAAGGATTAATTTAACATTTTTACTGGAAGAATTCATTTAAATAGATAATATACCTCATTTCTTTTGAGTATTGAAATGTTGAATGCGAAGTAACCGTGATAAAGTTCAGTTTTATCGATTACCATCAGTGCTGAACAGTGCATTTGAAGCATAAAACTGAACTAAATAAGTTATCATCTAAGGGACAGAAACAATGGTAAAATGCTATAAAACGTCCTATAAAAATGCTAAATAACTTACTATTTCCATGTTACTTACGCTTGGAAAACTCTCCACTGTAGGTTAACTCAGACTCCCTGAGGGAAATGAATCTATATTATTTGCTTTGCTAATCTTTTGCTTGTATAATCTACTAGCAACATCTGTATTGTATACCAACAAATTTCGAAAATAGTAACACATGTTTATTTATTCATTGCTTAAAACTAAATAAAGTCGTTCAAGTGCTTCTACAATAAAAAACTACACAAAATTAACAACAAAATGTTTGAAAAATACAACTAAAACATTATTAAAGGTAAAAAACTTAAGAAACACAATGTGGTACAAATATAAACAAATATAATGTTTGGCAGTTTGCCTCCCAGCGGTGTGATAAACGTCAAAAGTCTTGGAATGCCCTACTGTATGCATCTAACCTAAAAAGCTGTAGAATAGTACATTATAAATAACGATTAAACAATTTACTTTGTTTATTGCCTGTATGAAATGTTACTTTTTTATCGATTGCTTTCTAGTAAGCATTTTTAAGTTATTTTAAGTTGTAATTTGCCAAATATATAATTGTTTTCTGTTATTAAATCATAAGATAAAAAATGTTGAAATATAAACGTTTAGTGCCTGAAAATGTTAGGTTCCCAGACAAATGATCGTTTCAATAATATGGGCCTAAAGCTTGAACATAACAAAAATCTCGCGAATTCTATCAAATAGCCTATGGAGTTGAATGGCCTCAATAGATCATTCATTTTATTATAAAAAAAATCGTTAAATTCCTTTGTAAAAGGTATATTTATAAAAAAAACCCCAAAAATGGCTAAGTATATCAGAACGTTTTCGGAATAAAACAATTCCATCATCAGTGCTTGTGCAGGTCAAAGTACATGCCAGAGATGTCTAGAGGATCCAGCCTCATAACAGACTTAAATTTGCTAATGACAAGTTGCCATTTGAAGTTCGTTATGTGAGGTTGTATCCTCTGAACATTGCAACCCGCGTGGGGAGCGTCCTGTGATGTCGTGAGGTTAAATCGAGGAATATTTTAAACATCACACCTTTTTTAATAACATAATGTAAACAATTTAAAACTTTATAACATTTAAAGGGTTTTTACTCAAATATCTTGGTGACTCGGGCATGTATTTTGACCTGTAATAAGCACTGATGATGGAATCATTATTCAGAAAACGTTCTGTGATGTAGCCCTTTTTAGGGATTTTTTTATAAATATACATTTTATAAAGGAATTTAATTAACATTTAACTATTATTTGTGATTTATGGTATACAGGAATTTACTTTCTTCGTGGATTTTTTTTTTCATTTTATTATGTTATACAAAAAGTAGACAATTCAGTTCTTGACAACTTTCTAAAGCATATTTTTTACGTTTATGTTATTTTGCAGTTTTAATTTACTGTTTTATACAAGTTATGACTATGTGCCTTTATAAAAAAAACACCAATATAAATATCGTCATTTTTTTTATTTCACTGAAAAACTGTTCAATACTTCATTACTCTGGGTACCATCTAATCTTTGCTTTTACAAGCACAATTTTTAATGCAATAATTAAGTTGTTTGTTATGTTTTGAGTGATTATGTTGCATATATTTTAAATAAATATACACATTATACATAAAAGTGTTTTATTTTTTATTGTTTTTGTATTTTTATATAACTTTTGCAGTACTCCAGACCAGTCCTTTCTGTAAACATGAATTTAGCCAATGCTTAACAATGCTACTTATATTACAAATGTTTATTCAAAATAAATGAGTCTATATCGAGGGGTTCGAGCGAAAACCCGATAAATAACAAAACCATTGTTTAGAGATAATCGCGATCAAAGATTTAACGACGTTCTACACCTTCGGCAAAGAATTAAGGATTTGCGTGAAATTTTAGTATGTTATAGTTTACTTCAAAAAACTAAGACATGATTTTTTAAAAATTGTTTTACCGTGCCGTTTAATTACTATTATGGTTCAACGTTAAGTTTTAACATGGGCTCTTATGGGAATTCTTAAAAAGTTAATAACTTTTGACCCAAATTTACGATTTTTAATTATTTGTGCTTAAATTAAAGGTTTTTTGTAAGGAATAACATATTAAATAAAAAAATTTGAAAAAAAAAATATAAAAAAATCAACTAAAAAGCAAAAAATAAAAAAATATTGAAAACATCTAACACATCCGTCAAAGAAAAGCGTGGCGCGTGTTCATCGAATAAACGGTTTTCGCCCCACGCTTTTCTTTAACGAATGTGTTAGATTTTTTCAATGTTTTTTTATTTTTTGCTTTTTGGTTGATTTTTTTTATAATATTTTTAATTTTAGTCACTCGAACTAAAGAAAAGCGTTTCTTAAAAATTTTTTTTTCATATTTTTTTATTTTTTGCTTTTTAGTCTTACACTTTTCAAACATTAAAATATATCGTCATGTTTATTAAAATATGTATAAAACATATGATGTACTAACATGAACAGTAGTCGGAATCGGCAAAAAAATTGAAACTTTATTGTTTATTAATGAAGCATAACGTAAACAATTAACGTAAAAAGTGAAATTATGTATTGTTCATATCAATAGCTATACAATCCGTAAAAGTTTCAAGTTTTTACATTGTAAAAACAAGAGAATTTAAGCGTTTTCCATTAAAATCGTTTTTTTTTTATTTAAACAATAAACAGAAAAAATTGTTTTTATTGACTATTCGTGTATTGTTCCCGCGAATGCATATGTCTGCAAATTTTCATTCATTTGCATTGAAGAAAAGGCATTTAAAAATGAGGATTGTTTACCGTACCATTATTAAACAAAAGTGAAAATACTGTTTCGAAATCATGTTTCGCTCTTAAACGTGTAGAACGTCGTTAAGGAAGTTTGAAGAAGATTTAATATCGTCAAAGGAAGTTTTAGCAAATATTTGTTATCGCCAAATGGCAGAGAATTTAATATTTAGTTATAATAATTTAAGTTTAATATATAAAAATGTATTTGGTACATTCCATGTCAAATCACTCAGGCAAAAAATTTTGGATCTCCGATTTGTCTGAAAATTGGTATATAGCTTCTGCGGGACGTAAAAATAAGATATTTAAGGTCTAAAAATATTCTTCTATTTTTCTCAAAATGTTATTTTATGCGATTTTACAGTGATTTGGTGTTTATTTAAACAAATTTGCATGTTCTATCGTAAAGTATCAATGAAAAACATAATATTTTAATAGAAAGGACTCAAAAATGTCATTATATGGCATTATAACAAGTTTTTTGAATAAAAACAAGTTTTTGATCAAATTTTATAGTGTAAAAAACGTTAAAATTTTTTTAAATTTTACATAAACAAAAAACGTTTTTATATTTTCCTCCATTCCCAAAATACATCATCATCGATTTGGCTAAAAATTTGCCCACAGATAGCCAAAAGATAGGACTTTAAGTGGTTAGAAGGATTTGAATTATATTATAATACCAAAAAAGTTACATGCAGTAATATCAGACTCAAAAGTATATATTAGTCCAGTCGGGATAGCCTTTGACCTTGAATGCCGAGCTGCCCAAAATTCTATTTTTCTGATCTTTAGGGGAGTCAATAGTAGCATAAATTTAAAATCACGAATGAATTCCTCCGTTACGTTAGCCGCCATCTTGATTTTAAAGGAGAACCTGTTTTGCTCAATATCTCCGCCATTTTTAACTTTTCGACAAAAATGGTAGGAACTGAAATTGTTCCAAATAAATCGTATTTACAATTATTACAATTTCTTTTTAACAATTTTTGTCGTGAGGTCGATATTTTCGAGTTAATTGTACTTGCAGTAGACGCCTATATTTTTGACTATAATATTGCATGTAACTTTTTTGGTATTATAATATAATTCAAATCCTTCTCACCACTTAAAGTCCTATGTTTTGTCTATCTGTGGGCAAATTTTCAGCCAAATCGATTATGATGTATTTTGGGAATTAGTCCTGTCGCCAGGGGGGGTACAACGGCCTCGTTAATTCAGATGGACTTACTCAAGTTTTTTTTATGTATTTTGACCCGTAGAACACGAATTTTTTGGGTAACAGTTGATCCGGATGTCGATAAGATTGTTATAGACCAAGAACTTGAGGAATCAAATAACAGCGATTTTTGGCAAAACAAAACAATATTTTGTATTTTTTGGGCCATTTTAAGTAAAAAATATTTCTACAAGTTTTTTCGTAGGATGCACAGTTTTCGAGATAAACGCGGTTGAACTTTAAAAAAATCGAAAAATTGCAATTTTTGAACCCGAATAACTTTTGATTAAAAAATAAAATAGCAAGTCTGCTTACCGCATTTGAAAGTTTAAGTCAAATTATATCGGTTTTGATTATTTGCATTGGTAAAAATTTATTTTTTTATTGTTTAACAAAGCTATAAACACGTAGGGTTTCCCGTGCTTTTACATGCGGTTTAACGCATGTAACGTAGAAATAGTCTTGATTGCACTAGTACCTATTCTACCTACTCGTTCGATTTTAAATGAGAAATCATAGAAACATCACTCACGCACTAGTTGTTTGTAGCTTTGTTTAACAATAACACAATAAATTTTTAGCAATGCAAATAATCAAAACCGACATAATTTGACTTGAACTTTCAAAGGCGCTAAGCAGAATTGCTATTTTATTTTTTAATCAAAAGTTATTCGGGTTTAAAAATTGCAGTTTTTCGATTTTTTGAAAGTTCAACCGCGTTTATCTCGAAAACTGTGCATCTTACTAAAAAACTTGTAGAAATATTTTTTGCTTAAAATGACCCAAAAAATACAAAATATTGTTTTGTTTTGCCAAAAATCGCTGTTATTTGATTCCTCAAGTTCTTGGTCTATAACAATCTTATCGACATCCGGATCAACTGTTACCCAAAAAATTCGTGTTCTACGGGTCAAAATACATAAAAAAAACTTGGGTAAGTCCATCTGAATTAACGAGGCCGTTGTACCCCCCCTGGCGACAGGACTAAATGGAGAAAAATGTAAAAAACGGTATTTTAACGTTTTTACACTATAAAATTTGATCAAAAGCTTGTTTTGAATCAAAGTAACTTGTTATAATGCCATATAATGACATTTTTGAGCCCCTTCTATTAAAATATTATGTTTTCCATTGATACTTTTCGATAGAAAATGCAAATTTGTATAAATAAACACCAAATCACTGTAAAATCGCATAAAATAACATTTTGAGAAAAAAAGAAGAACAAGATTTTTTGACCTTAAATATCTTATTTTTACGTCCCGCAGAAGCTATATACCCATTTTCAGACAAATCGTAGGTCCAAAAATATTTTTTGCTCCAAAATTGAGTGATTTGAAATGGAATGACCCATTTACAAAAAAAAAAAAAAAAAAAAAATAAAACGTGATATTTATCGGGTTTTACCTCATTGAATGAGTATAATATTTGACTTTATTGGTTTTTACTTTGAATTTTTTTAATTATAAAATAAAAGTTACTTGTATATTATTCCAACAAAAATAAATTAATCTGCATTCTTTTTAGACAATTAAAAGGTTAAATGTGTCTTCTTCTGATTCTTCTCACATCATTACGTCTGGAATTCGATCTACGATATAATTACCGGTTTTTAAATTTGTTATTCAAGCATGCACCTCTTCTGGAAAATATTTTCTTGGCACATCTTTATCAAATCCGTTTGCTTTGCTTCACTTATTGGAAAGGTACTTTTATATAACTTTGGTAAATTGCCGGAAGTTGGTAAGTCTATGGTTGCTTTTTGGGACGAAATTTGTTTTAGCCTTTTTGGACGTAGAGTAGGAGTTTTTTGTTAATTCAAACCAATATCTTCTGATATTTTTATTAACTGGTTACCGTTTTCCGCTATTGTCTTCTTTAGAATATCATCCAATAGAATCACTGTTAGCTACAGCATTTATTATATCATCTGAGAATATACACAGCGTTTTTTAAAAAAACTTTTGACACACTGGAATTCATTCATGGTAAGCTAGTGGAAAGAAACATTTCTTACTAAATGTTCGTTCGTTTCTTTGGGAAGTTTTAGGGACAAATCTAGTCCTAATTATGTTTGACAGTTATATTGTACAAAATAAAAATTTTTCTAGACTAGACTACATATTACTACTAGACTCCAGTAATTTCTAAAGAGTTTCAGTAGTCTTCAGACAACTTTTCAGTACACTTAAATTTACTACAATTGATTTGCTGTGGTACCTTGAAAGCTCTGAGTTTGTTTTTCATAATAAATATGGGCCCCATTCTAACCGCTTTTTTTTGTTTTCGTAATATTAAATTTGTCAATTTACGCCATCTTTTACTGGGTTTTCGCAGGAAAAAAGTGTGCTGAAATGTAATAAACTATCATAGTCTAAAATTCTTTATCGGATTTTCGCATGAATATATTTTGTCAAAATGAACAATTTTGTAATCTTCATCTCCATCTCCGATAAAATTAATTATCAGTTTTTAACTTAGAAATATTTCTAATAAAATTAGTAACTTTTACACAGGAAAAAGAAGATAAATTATTCTACGGGATTCTCAGATTATAAATATGTTTACATCAAAGTATTTTAATCAGTAAAGTTATATATCGGGTTGGTGTTATTTAAAAATATGAGTTAACGGTTTTTACCATGTTTGGTTTTTATTAGTTATTGTGCTTAAAAATGTTAATATCAAATAACAACATTTACCAGTGGTAGGTGATGTGTTTTTTCTACAGCAGAAATAAAAATCGGGTATTCGCTCGAACCCCTCGATATATTAAAAATAGTATTATATACAGGCAAAGACCCATCACCATGGATGAGTCTTGCCTGTCTGGCTATGACCTTTCATTCAGACCTATGTCTTGTGTTGTACATTCATAGATCTCATGTCATCTTCCACGTCAATCTGGATTTCCATTGTAAAGTAGACTTACTCTATAACGAGAACTGAAATGGTAAACTAATTACCTCGTTATATCACACAACAATAATATGGTGGCCCTCGGGCTCGTTGAGGAATGGTGCCGAGGGCAGCCACTCGGGGTTAATCCTGAGAAGACTGCTGTGGTTCCGTTTACTCGGAAGAGTCATCGGATCTACCAGGGAAGTATCTTGCCATTCCTGCGCCCTTGGCGAAATTCAATGCTCCCGCCCCCCTTTCCACAAAAAACGAGACTCCCATTAATTGCAACCACAATTCACATTCACTATGCAGTGGGACTGTAATGTAACAATTTTTAAATAGTTGTAGGCAAATTACTATAACTACTACTTTAAAATGTATTAGGCCTAGTTTCAAAAAACAATAACAATAAAGGAGGTATTTTTGAAACATTATTTATTTTACTCACTACTACTTTTGTAATATTGTGATTCACAATTTGTGAATATGTTACATTCATGACAAAATGTACTTACTTGCATAAACTATCATACCTATGCACTTATGTTACATTACTTATTACTTTAGCGAAAATATATTGATATACATAATACATAACATATTGAAAACATATTGATATAAATAATAGCCTACAACAGTTCATAAAGTTTTGATTTAGAATTTAAATTTTTAGTCAATTTAATTTTGTTGATTTAACCTGGTATCTTTTATTATTGTTAAAATTTCACTTTGCGTGCTTTAATAGATGCGAATTCATTTATGACGTCGTCAAAGTTAAGTTTTGAAGCTGTTTCGTATTCAGTTGATAAGATTGCCAGATTGCTCATGCGTGTTTGACCAGTTCTCGACCGTAAATAGTTCTTAATAAGTTTAAGTTGACTAAATGTCCTTTCACACGATGCAACGCTAACGGGCATTGTAAGGTAAATTCTGTAAGCAATTTCAATATTTGGGTAAGCATCTCTTAGCTGGTACTTATGAACTGCCTGTAAAATTTCCAAGTGGGATGCCGAGCCCAACTGTTCAAACAGCTCGTTCATATGGAATTTGAAACTTCCAATGTCTCTTACTATTTCAACAGCGTCCACGTCGTCTCTGCTGTATTTGAGGCCAGAATCTTTTGCACAGTTTTCCAAATCAGAGTCTGTTGTTTTTTGCAGTGATGACCCTGATAAGAATCCAAAATCATTTGAAACTTTTGTGTAGGCCTCTGATCTTTTACTCATTTCGGTTATTAATTTGTCATAATCATAAACCAAAAAACATTCTCGTTGGAATTCTTGTCTTTGAGGTATGAGGCAAATCACATCCATGGCCATTTCTGATGATAAGGCTTTAACTCTCTTAGTTCGTTTATTTGGAAATGAACTCTCAATGCCAATTTCATCACATGTTGATACAGCTTTGGAAATTATATCATCCACACCATCATCACGCCGTTTCTTAATCTTATTGGACAGGCCATTCAACAGTTTTGATGCAATGTCAAGAGACGTGTCTTTAGCTTGTAATGACTTGTTTGTACAATCAATTGATATTAATATTTCAAACCACAAATAGAGCAGGCTTATAAACTTAAAATCAATGTTTTTGATTATTCTTGAAGCCCCAAAAACAGTTTCATTATTCCATTCATGATCTCATTTAGAACAGTGTATAATCCCTTAGTGTTTTTCTCAATAGAAGTGATGGCCTGTCTTTTTGAAGACCATCGTGTGTCACTGTTTCCCTTCAGAGTGCTACCCAAATACTTGTTAAAATATTCCCATCGTATCGATGAAGCACTGGCAAAACAGAATATACTCTGTACAATACCAAAAAAAGTGATCATCATTGGGGATACTTCTTCTGACTGAACACCAACCAAATTCAAGCTGTGCGCGGCACTTTTCACAAATCTAGCTAAGTCATTGATGTTGCCAATGTGAGCTTGTACGCTTGTAAATTCCTGCCATGTTCGATCCGTTATCGAAGCCTTGGCCACGACAATCATTTACGTCCAATCCATCTTCTTTCAATTTTGTTCGAATTTTATTTGAGATTCCTTCACCAGTTTTCTTGTGGCTAACAATAAAATCAACAAAATTCTCCACGATTTGAGCCTGACCACTAGAGAAATCAATGTATCTTATGACTTGACTCATTTGTTCGGAATGCGAAACGTCTGGAGTACAGTCAAAGATGATAGAAAAATACTTTGCTTTAATTTTCAACAAGATATATGAGCGAACTTTATTTCCAAGAAGCTCAATAATTTCATTTTGGATACCAGGTGAGAGATATCTTGTAGCATTCTTTGTTGATCTTACGTATTCAATGTGTAGTTTCAATTGGGGGTGGTAATAACTTATAAGATCCAAAGTGCTCAAAAAGACACCACAGCTTTGATCGTATATTGAATCTGATGACCCCCTAAGAGATAAATTGGTTTTTGCACAGTGCAAAATCACATCTACAACAACTTTTAATATTTTTCGCCATTTTTCCACCTCCATGTTGATTGCTTTTTGAAAATTTGCATCTAAACATAAATTTTTCTTGAGTCTAATCTAGTTCCTTCCATTTCAGATAAAAATTTCTGCGAATTTCTGAGTTTTCATGTAGTTTAAAATGAGGGTTGAGGTGCTTGCAGTCATTAAATCCTTGTTTGATATGCGCAAATACTCTAGGGCTAGAATGTTTTTCAAAAAGAAGGCACGGGAAACAATAGACATTTTTTGATGTACTGTACAACATCCACTGTCTTTTAACAGTTTCACCATTAGGTAGGTCTTTAAGGCAGGCCGCACATCAAAGAAACATAAAACGTAAATTACGTTTCATGGAAATAAACCACTGCTAAACAAATATAATATGTCCGGCCATTTATGAAACTCTCCGAAAATAAAAATGTGTCATGAGCATGAATTACACTCGTTTCATTGGTAGGCGGACTTTGAGATTTGTTTAGCAGTGTTTTCTTTTCATGAAACATGTTTTTCGTTTCATGTTTCTTTGGTGTGCGGCTTGGCTTAAAGACCACTTACTGCTCAAGTGTCTTCCATCATCTGACATTGGGAATTGAAATTGTTCAATATTTACTGTTTATAAAATTAAAATCTTGGATTTCCTAGAAGTTTTTCTTCCGCTAATTTTGCGCCCCCTCACTCTTGCGCCCTTGGCGGGCGCCTCTTTCGCCAACCCCTAAATACGTCCCTGGGATCTACTAGAGAGCTTATCTTCTATGGCAAAGCACTATCGATTTCCAAGTCGGTGAAGTACCTAGAAGTGATCCTGGATTCTAAACTGGCATGGGAAGAACATCTGGACGCCAAGTTGAAGAAGACCACTGCAGCTTACTGGCCATGCAGAAGAGCTTTCGAAGCCAAATGGAGTCTACATCCGAAAATTCTACACTGTCCATGATAAAGCCTATACTAACGTATGCAGCCATCGTGTGGTGGGCCCTGGCTAGACTCAGTCAAGGTCCAGTTGGCTCACCTACAGCGGTTGGCATCTCGGGAGCCACGAGGACCACTCCCACAGCAGCTCTTGAGGTTCTGCTTGATTTATCTCCTCTACATCTCGTTGTAGAGCACGAAGCCATGATGGCAGCCTGTCGTCTTAACTGCTCTGGATACTGGTTGGGAATGAATGGGCGGATGGGCCATTGTGACAGGCTATCGAGTGTTGTCCTGTGCTTTTTATGGTACAATGATAGCATGGTCCCTCAATTTGAGTTCTCATTTCTTTTTGGGTCAATTTTCTGACCAATATGAGTGGATAGATTGAAAACTCACACTAGTCTGTCGGAACGGGCTCACCTGGTTCACAGATGGGTCCAGAATGGACGAGTGGGCAGGTGCTGGAGTCGGATTAGAGTCTAGCCAGGCTCTCAAGCATCAATCTTTCAGGCCGAGATCTTTGCGATCCTGTTATGAGCTTAAGAGATTACAGACAGAACTTGCTCAGGCAGGATTATCTCGTATCTGCTCCGACAGCCAGGAAGCGCTAAATACTTTGAAAGCGCTCATCAGCTCTAAGCTAGTTCTTGAGTGCAAGAGAGCACTGGATGATGTTGCTCTTACCAACAGGGTTAAGTTGGTATGGGTACCGGGATACAGAGGTGTGGAAGGCAACGAACGGGCTGACGCCGTCAAAACGGAGCTCATGCATTCTGCCTGTGGGACCCGAACCTGTGATTGGGGTACCCTTCAGTACTGGTCGAGGTAATCTTAGGGAGCTTCTTTTGCGGAGGTTCCAGGGCTCCTGGGCCAGTTGTGGAGGTATGAGACAGGCCAGGCTCCACATAGTGGGGCCATCCAAAAGTTTTACAGCCCAACTGCTTCTTCTGGATCATAGAAAATGCTCCCTGGTGGTCAGTATGCTCACCAGCCACTGTAGATTCCGACGGCACCTTCATCTGCTTGGACTGGCGGATGGCTCACGGTGCCGTCTACGTAATGAGGAGGAGGGGGGAACCTCCTCACATGTCCTCTGGGAGTGCCCGACATTGGCCTATCGGAGGTGGCAGATCCTGGGATCGTCATCTATGCAGCCGAGCCAGGTGAGGGAGTTGTCTTTAAAAAAACTTGTGGCTTTCTGTGAGGTCATAAGGTTTCTGTGGGATTAGATGCTCGGGGTGACACCAGCAGATTTGCAGACCCTGCTGATTCTGACAGACATGGGAACCCGGTGCAGCCTGGGTCCCAAAAACGCGGAAGACCAGGTTCTTATGGACCTGGTCTGTAAGATATGGGTGATACAATGGACCCGCCGTAGGAGGTCTCGGTGTCTAAAGGGCTCGCAAGTGGGCCCTGCCCCGATGTACCATACCACAGTTGAATATAATTTTCCTGTACTTGTATTATACTTTTACCATGATTAAAAGGCATATTATGGGGTATAGAAACTGTTTAAAGAAAAAAATCTTTATTCATACTTAGCAATCTATATCAACATCAACACTAAACATTGTATCATTATATCACGGAAAGGTATAAATAAGGTTCTAGATGATTATATTACTAATATTTATTAAAAAGAAAGGAGAGCTAGTGGCTGTCAAACACTAGCAATCCTTTTACATGTAATGTATATATAAACCTTTAAATTATGTCTACTTCTTCCAGTCATCCTTTTCGTAGTCCCATTTAGAAGCAAGACCTTGCACAGGATTTACTTGAAGATCAATCATACGTCTCAATTGGGCTTCTCTGTGCTCCTTGTCGAAAGTAATAGGTAGAGGGCTGTACACTAAAAAATAATCATCATTAGAAGTGTATTCAAAATACACTAATCACAAAAAGTATTGCATAATTTTTGACACAGAAAAAAAGTTTTAACAGAATGTTATAATACTCGTCTATTGTCTTCTTTAGGTGTCTACAAACCCATAACTTTTCAAGTTGAAGCGTGTTTTTGCAGAAAAAAAAAACAGTCAACAAAACGTTAAAGGAGAATATTTATTTTGATCTATGCATTTTGTCTGCTTGAATTTTCAATGAGGAGGTAACTACAAAAAACTAGTATTTTTTTTCTCATGATCATCTTTCAGTGCGTCACAGTTTTTCGATTTCTTTCTAACACATTAAATTGTATGTGACAGAAAAAAAGGCACGTCGATGTCGATAGATGGCGCCATAATAAAAAAAAATATATTTTTTAATTAGATAATAATATTACAAACATAATCTGTATAATTTATAAGACTATACAAATCAAAGAAAATACCATTTTATAAATGCAAGAAACACATTTGATTTGTTTTTATTCCAAATTGAAAATAAAATGTGACAACTGTCAGATTTAACTAAAATGTCATGTTAGAATAAATGTCATAAATGTGTATTATCACGGACTTACAATTTTTCCTATCATTTCTTACGCACTGAAATGCTCATGAAAAATACTATAATATACTTTCAGAACAAGCAGACCAAATTGTAGCTTTAATAATTGGAGATGGACGATCGCAGCAATATCTTGCTGATGTTCACCAACCGAGTGTTTCAAGTGCTTTAAGAAGGTGTAGAGAAAATGGAGGATACACAAGATGACCGTTTCCAGGACCACCCAGGTGCAGGAACCCCACAGATGAATGTTATTTACAATCTGTAGACTTTGTGTACACATCATGTTACAGATTGATAACTGTGAAATGATCTTTCCACAGCCTGTGGCCTGTAATGTTCAGTTCATAAAGTACCAGTTCGGTTAGAAACAGATTAAGGAAATTTGGAATCAGAGCCTGAATGCCTGCTACTGCTCCACTGGTAACGAGTGCACACCATATAGCATGTTTAACTTTTGCACTAGAACATGTTGTTTGGGTATTAACGACTGGGCTAATATTCTTTTTACTGATGAGTCAAGAGTTGCACTTTGTGGATCTGACAGACACTTTGCACTGGCAGATCCAAAAAGTGCAAATTTTGACTCATCAATTAAAAGAATATTAGCCCAGTAACTCAGGAAACTGGATTGTGGCGTAGACTCTATAATTTTGAGCTTTACCACCTTTATACTGGGACTAGTATTGGTACGAATTAGAAAGAAGGAATGAGGTGGAGCTGTCAAAACACATTTATAACCAAAGACCGGGAGAAGAGGCAGGCCCAGAGAACGATTTAAGTACCAGGTGGATGACAACTTACAAGTATTGGGAGTATACAAGGAACGGAGCCGAGTCTGGAACAGGCCAAAACCTACCATGGGCTGCAGAGCCAATGATGATGATGATGATTTATGTTTATAAATGTACTTACCAAATCCTTTAAAGAAATAGAAGATCCAAAAAGCTCCAGATACTAATACTAAACCCAATCCAACGACTGACTTCCATTCTCCTGTTGGGGCTTTAAATTCAGCAAAAGTTTGGCAGAACGAAGCTCTGTATAAAGCTTTCTTTTCTTCCATACTTAAATTTTTCCAATCACCTTTCTCCTTTTCTCTCAAAGCCTATAAAAATAGTATACATAACACATAATCATCAAATTGAAATTGATCAAAGAAAAAATTTCAGTTTATATATCCTGCAATCCAATTTGATCAATTCACAACATACAGATATACAAGGTTGTTCAATAAGTTTTGCGATTCAATAATAAAAACACAATTTTATGACTTAAAATACACTTTATTATTTAGTATAGTCTCCCTGAACCTCAATACACTTGTTCCAACAAGATTTCAATTTATAAATTCCATCCTAAAAGGGAGAATCAGGAAGGGCTGCAAAATACGCTTCCACAGCTGTTATATGCTCATCATTTGATGAAAAACACTTTCCACGAATAATTTTTCTAAGGTATTGCAACAAATGGAAGTCACTAGGAACCAAATCTGTTTAATACTGTGGATGCTCCAACAATCCGAATATTAATTCATGGATTTAGCCATTGGTAAAATGATCATATGACATGGTGCATTGTCCTGATGAAAAAGGATTTTTTTCTTTTGCAAAACAGGTCTTTTTTCATGATTTTTTTTCCTTCAGCTGGTCTAAAAGGTTACAATAATACCAGAGTTTATTGTTTTATCAGTTTGCAAGTAATCCACAAAAAAATTCCTCTTACATCCCAAAAACTGATGCTAAAATCTTCTTGGCCCATTTCTGAACACGAACTCGTTTTAGAGCCAAAAAACCAGGTTCTACCACTCTTTAACCTCTTGTTTTGATTCAGGATTATGGTGGTAGACCTAGTCTCATCCATTTTGAGGAATAGACATACAAAATCTACTTTACCCTTTTGAAAACGCTTTAATAAGTGTCACTGAGAGGGTCGCATTTAAATGTATTTGTGTTCTGTTGTTAGCAAATGCGGCACTCATTGTGACCCAACTTTTTGAAACCCAATACTTCGTCCAAAATATTGCTTACACTGCCCAATGAGATGCCTAGGGATCCTACTAAATCACTCAGTTACTAGGTGAGTTTCCAATACCATATCATGTATTTTTTCTACCATTTTTGGTGTTGCTGCTGTTTTTGGGTGTGCTTGATGTGGACAGTCTTAAAGGCTTGAACGATCACATTTAAATTTAGCAACTCATCTTTTTACTGTAATAATTGAAGGCGAAGAGTCCTTATACACTTTCAATATTCATTCACAAATTTCCTTTGATTTTAAATCTTTCAAAAATAAAATTTCAATCACTGCACAATACTTGATTATTTCCATTGTAAAAAATACTGACACATCGATAGTAATAGGCTTCTAAACAAAAAATGAATTGACATATTTAAATGAAACTTCACACAAGTCCACATGAAGGGTGTGCCAAACAAAAAAAATTAGGCTAGTAGCAACGCCCTCTCTTATCGAACCACAAAACTCATTGAAAAACCTAGTAGTCCAGTCATCAGAGACTAAAATGCCACTGAAGCTCTAAAAGTCATCCAAAAAAGCTGAATTTTGTCCAGAATGTCAATTTCGGGACTCTAAAAAACCTTCTGTTTTTTCTGTTTCCCACAATCTTAGGGAGCGTTCAAGTATTACTTAAAGCAGTTTGGGGGAGGGGGGTCTTGTAAAGCGTTACAGCGCTTTACATGGGGTGAGGGGGTTCGAACAGAGAGTTACGTAACATTCTTTTTTAACTTAAATAAAAAAAACTACATAATTTTTTTTATGTTTTACATAGACCCCTGAATTGTATTATGTTGCACCCTCACACAGGGTTACCAGGTCTACCGATTTTTCAGCAAACCCACTGATTTGAACTCTGATCTACTGAAAACTGTATAAAACCTACTGATTTCGAATCTACTTATCTACTGAAAACTATAAAATCTTTTAAAAACTATAAAAAGTTCTTTTACCGAGCTTTTGGTACTTTTCGCAACCTCGTTTTCCATTTAGGTTCAAATGGCCACTTGGGTGTTACGTAATACCTGAATGCTCCCTTGCGGGAGTTATAGGGGGGATCACATGGGTATGAGTGAAAAATTTTTTTGGGTTCCAAAAGTAGAAATTCTCAGCAAAATTCAGCTTGTTTGTCTCGTTTGATAATTGATTATTTTTTCATGTTTACTATTAAGACTGCTTACATTTGTGTCGGCTGAGGGTTCTCTCCACCTAATGGCTGGCATTGGGAAATCTGACCTATCTGCATAATTAGGTTCTCCATTGTATCCAAAACCTACTATTTCCCTTTTGCCAATTAAAGTGCGGGCATAACTGCTCATAGCAGCAGCTTGTCCAGTAGTTTTTGGAACATTTCTGATTGCTCTTGCAGTAAGAGCAAACAAAGTGGACGCCATGTTGATCTAAAAGTAAAACAATTTAATTAAAAAAACTATAATTTTAATTTTGGTTAACCTCTTAATGAACCATTTATTTTTTCAAAAACGGTCCCAAAAAGGCTCATTTTTTTTATTAATGCACTTGCTACTTCTTGTAGAATTAAAAAATGTCATACAATGTCAATTTTTGCTTTGTTTTTTATTTTTTTTAATGGTTGAAGATATGTATAACAACTATCCCGAGATATCTCATTGATGGGTTTTTGGTTGGATAAATAAAACCTGCGAGGTTTTGTTGTCTACCTTGCCTAGAGCATTGTATGTTCGTTGTTTATCTAAAACGCATTCCCAGCCATGTAGACAACAAAAGAGTCATTTGGTAACATTTCACTTTCACTGTCACTTTCTAAAGTGAATACAGTGGAAACATCTAGCTCAAGAGTGTCATCTGAATCTTCACTACCCTGGCTAGAATTCATAGTGAATAAAATAATGATTCAATTTTATAAAATTCAGGGTCAAACAAGATACAGTGGAACCCCGATAAGTCGGCCCCCGATAACCCGGAAGTCCGGCTAACCCGGACCGATTTTCATCAGACAAAAATTTAACAAATAAACAATTTAACAATTTTATCAAATAAAAATGTATGTAGGTCAAATAATATTTGAGAGATAATGTGTATTTGTGTAATTTGAACACATATAAGTACAACAGTAAAAATGATTCATGCACACGGCGGCAGGCAGAGCGACCGTCTCAGCTTATCGGAAAGAACAGGCACCTGTCTGTATTCCTTTTCCGTTATTTATGTCAAACTGTCTTAGCATTGTTTAAAATAGACGTGACTATTTAAAAATTCTTTTTTAAAACAATGGCCTTAGTCTGTTCTTAAATAACAACATTGTTCCTTGTGACCGTATTGTGTGTAGTACAGCGTATTAATCACTTCCGTTCTGTAATCGTGCTTCAGATTGTGTTTGCCTGATTTTTGTCTACGTAATGGTAACAAAACTGTAATGTTAACAAAACATAAAAATGTTGTGACAATGGAAAAGAAACTAGAAACATTAGGTAGGATTGATAAAGGCGAATCTTTAAAATAAATTTATTGCAGCATCATAATATGATATTATGATACCATAGGTCTGGATCCCGCGTATGAAAAAAAAGTTGATTAATAGCAAGCTAAAAATTTGTTAATAGCTTAAGGGTGTCTAGTCGGATAAACTTTGATATATGAGAACACTGGAACAGGGGCAGTTTTAATTGTGGAACAGGTAAAAAATCTGGAACGGTCAGAACACGAAAATGGCACATTTGTTTTGTCCGACAGAACAGACATAAACTCTCCGAACAGAGATTAAACTCTCATGCAAAAATCAGACTGCTATTTATCACCTGTCATAATTCCTGTCATTTGACATATTCTACATGTTCCACTCATTAAAACGCCAATTTGGTGATAAATAGCAGTCTGATTTTTGCATGAGAGTTTAATCTCTGTTCGGAGAGTTTAAGTCTGTTCTGTCGGACAAAATACATGTGCCGTTTTCGTGGTCTGACCGTTCCAAATTTTTAGCCTGTTCCACAGTTAAAACTTCCCCTGTTCCAGTGTTCCCATATATTAATGTTTGTCCGACTAGACACCCTTAAGCTAATAACAAATTTTCAGCTTGCTATTTATCAACTTTTTTTTCGTACGCGGGATCCAGACCTACCATATTATGGTGTCGGTACATCTCTACAGTATGACTGAGTTTTTTACCAAGAAATGAACAAAACTCTACACTCTATACAACTATACGTAATTTAGATGTGTACTGTGCATATGTGTTTCATGTTTTTGTAATTATAATGGAGGTTATTTATTAATTTTTACTATATTCTCCGGCTAACCCGGATTTTCGATAACCCGGATCGGCCGCGGTCCCGATTAATCCGGGTTATCGAGGTTCCACTGTAATGCTTATTCAAGCCTCAACGAAATTAAAATAGGTGTTCTGCAGGGTAGTGTTCTGGGGCCGATCCTCTATTTACTATTCACAAGTGACATACCAGAGTTAGAAGACAACACTATAGTCACTTTTGTAGATGACACTGCCATTCTGGCTGTTAATCTCCCTAAATGAAAGTAAATCGGTTCATACAGAATTTACTAACAAACGTGAAGAACACAAGCATGTAAATATAAACGGACATGAGATTCTATATGCTAATACAGCCAAATATCTAGGTTAACCCTAGATGCAAAGCTGCACTGGAAATCACATGCAAAGAAAAAACAGGAAGAATTGGGTATTAGACTCAAAAAGATTGGCTTGAAGACACTCAGCCTTGTCAATTCATAACAAGCTTTTACTCTACAACCAGATTCTAAAACCTAAGTGGATGTATGGCATCCAACTGTGGGGTTGTACCAAAAAAAAAACTAATTCGCAAAATTAAATTCCGAGGGAGGACGCTCAAAATTTCGAAGATGGACGATAATTCTAGGAAAACAATTCATTTTGTCATTTGACCTCACAGTTCTAAAACTTTAAATTAAAATCATTCACACGAGTGTTTTGCCAAAGCAACCACTAAGTTTTGCCACTAAGACATCTTATATTAGACATTCATTAAAATTTGATGCTAACTACTGATTTGTTTTTACCTTTTTTTCATAAAAAAATCTGACACCCCGATAATCACACAGCATTTTAAAATTATTAATCTATCTTAGAATATCTTATTTCGTTTTTAATTTAATTAATAGGTACACTACAATTTATTTTACACCAATAGATAACGATTTTTAATGAAATAAAAATTGGAAACTAAGTAGGTGAATTTATTTTATAATAATTGTGTTCTGGAAATTACGCGGTGGTCGGAATATTTTGCATAAGAATGTACATTCTATGTACAGAATATATACTACATTTAATACAAACATTAAATTAACAAAATGTGTAATTTGGCAGTGGTTAGGTTAGGTCATTACGTAGAGTATAATAGGAATGAATACTAAAGAACACTGCAATAGTTGTTTTAAGTCGAAATAATTGTTAATTACAACATAAACCGACCGCAAATATGTACACAAATTAATGGCAAAGTCAATGTTTTCCTAGAGTTGATGCTTTTCAAATTCGCCACCAGGCGTCGCCCACTTTGCAGTTCCTCGCCAATAGCAAAATAATCCAGACTTTCTAAAATAAAGTATTGAGCATTGTTAATGCACCTTGGCACATCCATGACCAAGATATCCACAGAGACCTAGAGGTGGGGTATGTTGATGAAGAAATACAAAAATCGCCTGCAAGCAGGAGAAAGGCTTTCACAGCACCAAAACATTGATGCCATTCAGCTTCTAGATAACTCTAGCCAAAAAAGACGACTCAAGAAGACAAAGACATATGAATTAGTGTAGTGCATGGTGAAACTTAAGTAAAAAAGCTATTATTGTGATTGGTGCACAAGAAAAAAGGGGTTTAAAAATTAGAACAAACTAAGAATACACCACTGGGTGATTCTTAGATTAAATTAGATATAGCTCAAAACGAAATATCTCGGGTTGGTTATTTTAGATACAAGTGTAAGACGAATTATCTCGGGTTAAGTAGTTTCTTAAGGGGTTAAACAGTCAGTCTTAAAAAGTATGCCTAATTTTATTAGGAAAATAATACAAGTAAATTTTGTGGAGTTACAATTCTAAAAAATAGGATAGGCTAACGCAAAATCAGTTTAGATTATAGAAATTCCATACAGATAAGCATTTGCAAATTGCAGACACTGGTATTACAAGTATGTATTACGTAAACCCATTGTATCACAAAATGTCGATATTAATTTCAAAAAAAAACTTTTTGTACATAAATCTAAAATTTGAATTAGATAGAAAAATATAATATATAAAATTGCACGGTAATTTATTTAAAAGAAATTAATTTACTTACCTCCTTAATTCACTAAATTGTCCTCAATAATCAAGATGGTGCCGACTTAAATGACAGTGACAGATGACAAAAGGTGTCAGCACAAGGCACGAGGTACGAGGTTGCCAGCTTGACTTTTCTGTTAACGGATTCTTATGAAAATTTTATTACAAAAATTAGGAAATTACTTAAACGCAAAGTACTTTAAATTTCTATAAATAAAGTATTCTAAGAATACTTATAAATTTTATATAAGGAAGTAAAATCTGATATAGAATTTTTATTACAACTTCTACAAAAGCGTACTATGGGTTGCCTGACAATAGCAAAACTCACCTCACGGATAGCGCAAAAAAGTACCGTCGCAGAATATCTTAAGAACTTAACTATGTATATGGCTAGTTATTCTGTGGTACCGTTGTGACAGTCATGGGGGCCAGAAGGGGGGTGCAAGGCAGTGAAATTGCTCCCCCTGTCCGGAAGGAAGATACATAGCTGTATAGGGTGAGGCAGATAACTGGCCTATTAGAAATATCTCGAGAACTAAAGGCAACAGAATCATGAAAATTGGAATGATCTCTTTGCAACTTCCGGTTATACCGGAAGTTGCTTATAACTTCGTTTTTTTAAATGGGACACCCTGTATATTTTTACATTTTTGGATTCTCCTCAATATCTTCTTTCTTAAAATATGAGGTTTTATAATATTATACAGGGTGTTTTAAAAGATATTTACGTTTTTTTTATTAATTTCGTAGCAATATTCACACCCTGTAGAATTGTAACAGTTTGACATTAAAAACTCTGCTTACGTTCAAGTGATTTTTAATATAGTCTACTATTGTTAAGAATCATTAGTATAGCTAATTTTGAAATTTTAGTATACAGGGTTCGTCGAAACACGGAATGAATATTTTTTGAGTTTTCTTAAATGGAACACCCTGTATTTTAGTATTGTAATGAAATGATATTTCATGGTACTTTTTTATTTTATAAATATTCCCTATACCTTATTGCTTTAATTTGTGAGTTATTGGTGATTCAAGCTAAACATTAATTGCAACAAAAAATACGTAAAATTTTATTAGGTTGGCCGTGAAAAAATTCAATCACAAATAATTTTTCAGAAACAAATACATATTAATCAAGACTGATCCTTAAAATTACCAATAATGGTTTAGCTATCAAAATACCTACGTAGTTAAGATTGTTGGTGCGATTAACAATTAAGCACAAATTAAAGCAGTTAGATATAGGGAATGCTTATAAAATAAAAAAGTACCATGAAATATCATTTCATTACAATACTAAAATACAGGGTGTTCCATTTAAGAAAACTCAAAAAATATTCATTCCGTGTTTCGACCAACCCTGTATACTAAAATTTCAAAATTAGCTATACTAATGATTCTTAACAATAGTAGACTATATTAAAAATCACTTGAACGTAAGCAGAGTTTTTAATGTCAAACTGTTACAATTCTACAGGGTGTGAATATTGCTACGAAATTAATAAAAAAACGTAAATATCTTTTAAAATACCCTGTATAATATTATAAAACCTCATATTTTAAGAAAGAAGATATTGAGGAGAATCCAAAAATGTAAAAATATACAGGGTGTCCCATTTAAAAAAACGAAGTTATAAGCAACTTCCGGTATAACCGGAAGTAGCAAATAGATGAAAATATTTTCATTAAATAGATGACTCTTCAAGACCCCTTAATTCAAATTTTCATGATACTGTTGCCTTTAGTTCTCGAGATATTTCTAATAGGCCCTTTATTTGCCTCACCCTGTATAGCTATACATATTTTATATTGGTTAATATAGTATAGATTCAGCTCCACCACCGTGAATCCTGGCGGCGCCCATAGTATCAATTATGGTCGCCTTCTTACAGAGGGAAATAGAATTCTAAATAATCCTTGAGGTCATGGGCATGAGAGCATGTTCTTGTTCGATACTAAGTTAGGTGCTAGGTACTAAGACATTATTGTCCAGGTCCGGCAATAACGGACCTGCAAGGGATGCACTGCAGGCAGGCGCCCCTGTTTGGGGGCGCCAAAATGATCTTTTTTTTCTGCCGGTGCTATACAAAATAATAATTATTTAAAAGAAACCGAAGGGCGGTTTTTTGCAGGCGGGCGCCTTATACCCTAGTGCCGGTACTATTGTGACTGATATAATATATCGCCATCTTTTAAATGGCCTTCCTAATGCATGATCTGGTTCCTGTTGGTTTTAAATTCCCTGCTATCCTGGCTTTTTTCTCACCATTGATTCGTCTAAGCTAAGATGACGTTAGTTCCACTCTCTGCATCTTTGCCTTCCTTTCATACAATATTATGGATAGGATTATTACAGATATTACAGATACCTCTGATTTGGTTATTTGGTATTCTATCTTATGTTTTCTCAGATATTAATGTCAATGTTGTCATTTCTATGATTCTAGTATTCTATACTATTCGATATGATAAAATGCAAAATTAGGTTCAAATTCTGAATTGGATACCTCCCATGGAAGGACCATATCTCAGATCTCATAAGGTAGGTAGGTATACGCCTACTGCTGAGCACCTAAGGAGAAGAGTGTGCTGCTAACAGGGTAGAATACATACATTGTACATAAATATATGTTTTTTGCTTAGTTTCTATTTTTATGAAGCTATTCGCTCCAGGTAATTTTAGCTTTCAATTTATTTTAATTAGAAAATATATTATATTGTTACAGAGGATCCCTTCTTTCTGATCCCTTGATTCTGCTCTATCTTCCTTTACCTATAGGTACCTATCCATTTAACAACGTTACGATTTTTTTCTATAATTCCAGTATTTTCTTGCTTTTTTTCCGTCTCAATTTTTAATAAAAACACTTTATATTCGATATATTTTTGTATTTACTGTTCTTTTCTTCTTCTATGTTTATAGTTCTTTATATAGCCGGTTCTCTAAACTCAGACACAACTGGCAAAGTGATTTTAGTAAGTATTTTTTTTTTGTTTTTTGTCTATTTTGCAAAAATTGGCAAAATTACTAACTATTTAGTAATTATTAATTATTTAGTAATTATTTTTTTTTGTCAATTTTACCAAATTGGCCAAATTACTTATAGGTCTGGATTCCGCGTATAAAAAAAATTGATTAGTAGCAAGCTGAAAATTTGTTAATAGCTTAAGGGTGTCTAGTCGGACAAACTTTGATATATGGGAACACTGGAACATGAGAAGCTTTAATTGTGGAACAGGTTGAAAATTTGGAACGGTCAGACCACGAAAACGGCACATGTATTTTGTCCGACAGAACAGACTTAAACTCTCCGAACAGAGAGTAAACTCTCATGCAAAAATCAGAGTGCTATTTATCACCAAATGGGCGTTTTAATGAGTGGAACATGTAGAATATGTCAAATGACAGGAATTATGACAGGTGATAAATAGCAGTTTGACTTTTGCATGAGGGTTTAATCTCTGTTCGGAGAGTTTAAGTCTATTCTGTCGGACAAAATAAATGTGACGTTTTCGTGGTCTGACCGTTCCAAATTTTTAACCTGTTCCACAATTAAAACTGCCCCTGTTCCAGTGTTCCCATATATCAAAAATTATCCGACTAGACACCCTTAAGCTATTAACAAATTTTCAGCTTGCTATTAATCAACTTTTTTTCATACGCGGGATCCAGACCTATTACTAAAATCACTAGCCAGTTGTGTCTGAGTTTAGCGAACCGACCTTATTTTTTGTGTTCGTTTATTTTTTAACCGTTATATATATTGTGGTTCTTGTGTGTTGAAACACGATTTTGACTCTTTTTATTGTGGTTAATATATTCTTTTTGTAAGACATCCCTGATTAGTAACGTGATCGGTTTACGATATCTTCAGGATTCCACGATAAAGCCACATTTCAGAAGCCTAAATTTTTTTGCAGGTAACGTCTGTGAGATTCCACGACTCAACTCCGTACAACAGTATTGGCAAGATATAAGTACCTACCATCGTCGTAACCTGATTTTTGTGGGTATTGATCAATCATGTCATTAGAATAGTTTAGCCATTTTTTGAAATGCAAATCTTGCTTTCTCTATCTTATATTATTTGATTTCTAGGGAATGGTTCCAATTTTCATTGAAGTTCGTACCAAGGTAGGTGTATGTTTTTACTTTTTCTATTCGTCGACCGTTCACACTGATTCGTGCAAATTGCTGTTCCTTCTTATTATTGAATCAATACACAATATTAAAATATATACATTTTTTAATGAAAATGTTTCATTTAAAATTCAATAGAGGCATATTAGTTTGGTAACTAACACAAAAAAAATAAATTATTAAATTATACAATAACATGTTATCAAAACATATAAACTCACAAGCAAATACCGAAGTCATATAAAATCATCTAAAATATATATTGATGCGTCATCGGTACTAATGGTAGGGGAGCCCAAGCGAGGATTTTTGCAGTTACTCGAGCGCGTCAGATTATCATGTGGGGAGAAACGTGGTACCCTGCAGATGTACCTCTGCCATATATTGGCTCTTAACACAGGGGAATTCGTTAAGGGGGGTCCGAAAAAAATCTATCTTTAGAAAAACTCGAAATTGTCAGATTAAGATAAGGTAAGTTAAGTACATGCAAACGAGTGTATATTTAAAAAATCTGACGATTTGAACGGGGCGTAAGAAAATGGACGAGTCAAAAAGTTTCACAAAAAAAAGCGAATATTTCGCGAAATGAACGTCAGAACGTATATCGAAAAACTAAAAAATACGCGATATTTCGCGAAATGAACATCACATCGAAAAACTGCAAAATACACTTATTCAATGTTATTGAAAAATCTATCGAATGGTATCAAATACGATCCCCACGGAGGTGGGGTAGGGGGTTACTTTAAAATCTTAAATGTGAGCCCCAAATTTTTATCGCAGATTTGGATTGTTTACGTAAAAATAAGCAACTTTTATTTGAGACATTTTTTCGAATTATGGATAGCTGGCGCTATAATCGGAAAAAACCATTATTGGAAATGGAAAACTTTACTTAACTTTTTTTGGTTTTAGGACCTAATAATCACAACCCAATAGGTCCCCATAACGCAGTGACTGCAAATTTAGCATGCTTTTCTTCCCTATTATAAATAACATTTTGAGATTAATCGTTAGTAATTTTCTACCATCTGAGCTATTCGCATTAGAAACTGTCATTTTAATTAATTATAAATGAAAAATTCTATGGATTCTTATGAAATATTAATTAATTATCTAAATATTCAATTATTTACATTGTTACGCCTATTTTAAATGAAAAGTTAGTTTCTCAATCTGAAAAAAGTAGTAAACTTTTTTTAAATGCCTTTTCTTATTTAAGAACAAGTGACTTCAATATTTTGTTTGCTTGTTTATTAAATATACATTTCATTTTTTTATTCTAGAATTTTTGATTATACGGTAATATAAGGCTTATATTTTATAATATCACTGTTCATTCAGAACTGGACCTGATCCAACGATTTTTCTATTTTTCGTATATGGTATGATTCCTATCAGAACACCACTAAAAATAATCCAACAAGCTGCTTGGTAAAATGACATATTCCACGTCTTCGTTAAATCGTATATGAACCCTAAAAAATAATAATTTAAATAAGAACATTTTAATTATACAGCAGTTATGATAAAGTAGTTAAATATTTATTTGTACAGAGTGCTTCTTTTGGAGTTCCAATTAGACGTTTTAGGTGAAGTTGACATTATATTGTTCTTCTCCCTGGTGCTCTCTTTCCAAATACCTTGTAGAATAAGTTGCAACAAGCCATATTTCTGTTCATTTCTTATAACATAGCCAAGATGAAGATATTCTACTATGCGCTATTTGATTGTGCTAATAATCTCTCGCATTCCTTGCCCATTCTACGTACGAGCTCAACATTAGCCACACTATCCACCCATGAAATTCTTACGCATCTATAACACCACATCTCGAAGGGCTTGAGTTTTCCTAAAGAAACTTCAGGAAGTGTCTAAAACTGTCCTTATACTTCATATTATAACGTAAAAAATACATGGCACCTGATGATATAGAGACATTTTGGTACTCAGTGGTAAATCATGACTTCTTTGAAAAGAGGCTTCATTTTACAAATGCTGATATTGCTTTCTTTAAGCGTTGTTTTCTTTCAGTAGAGTAGTCCCATTGGCTGTTTATTTTGGTACAAGATATGTGTAGCTGTTTAACCTGTCAATTACCTGTTGGTTAACCAAAAGCCATGTATTTATTATTTCGCACTTACTGACTAGGTACCATGTACTTTGTTTTTTTTTTGTTCGTATTGAGATCCAGTGCATATTTTCTATTTATATCCCAGAGAACTGCATTTCTCGCCAGTGGCGCACAATCCCCGTACATGCGACACTATATATACATGAAATTTTCGATTTTCTAAATCTGACTGAATTGAAAATTGGGCCAAATGCCATCTTAAAGTATAGGAAAAGACTCGTCCATCCATATGTCAACCATCTATTTTGGTCCAAGGGTGTGGATTTTACGACCCTTCCCATTTAGGATGTGTTTTTCGTTCTCGTCCCCAAAACTCCCAAAAATTTCGAAAATTTATGTCCGATCTTTGCGGCTTCTGATAGTAGTGATTATTACCTTTCCAACGCATGTTTAATTTTTAAAATTGGTTATACCATTCAAAAGTTACCGAGCTAAGAAATTTTATTCAATTTCTATTTAAATAGGGGAAAATGTTTGTGGATATGTATGTATGTATGTGTGTGGAAAAATTACACCGATCTGAATTTTTTTCTGAGTTTCAAAAGGGGGTCAGGGCCGATTCAGAACCGGTGTAGTTTGTGACTTTTGACCACCCATAAACCAGCTAGAGGACTTGGTAGGTACAAAACGGCATATTTTTGGGGGCATATATCTTATGTTCAAGGAAAGACAGGAAAACCGCAAATACACGAAATCAATAGCGTTGAGTTAAGTTTTCAAATGGCGCTTAAGTGGTTAGGATAAGACATACTCACGGCTCAGTATAGCTGAAAAACTTAAAAACTAAACTTTGAAAATTTTGGTATTTCGACAATTACTCAAAATTCCAACCCACGAATTGCGCCAATAACTGAGCGTTTGTAGGAGGACTCTAGACGCATCTAACGGTGTATACCTCATATCTGGGTAAATTATAATTTTTAAGTTATAGGCTTTAAAAATGTGATCAAATCTATTTCCTATGGGAAAAACGGTTTTTCAAGCTCAATAATCACTGTAATAACTCAGTTATCATATTTGACCTTGGATGCATCAGATAATACTTGTCAATACCTTTCAAACCCATGTTTATTGATCAAAATCGGTTAAGCCGTTTCGAAGTTATCAAACTCTAAAATATAATCCATTTGACCATCATCGCCGAAATGGTTTATGTGGTTGTAGTGGTTCTCTCTCTCTCTCCGTCTCTCTCTCTCTCTCTCTCTCTCTCACTCTCTCTCTCTCTCCTATGGCGCTACAACCTAAGTCGGGCTCTGGCCTCCCCTAGCTGTAGTGCACTATGGTTACGACGCTAAATTTGATAGGGCAATCCGACCACCCAATACTTTTTTTTCAATGTATTTCGAATAGAAAAAAAATCTAGTGTACATTCGAAGGACACTAGATCATTTGAGAGATAATGCTAGAAAGGCGACCATTTATAACGGTTAACGTGGAATCGAAAAACATTACGTCAATTTCATACATTTAATTTATAAATAACTTTAAAAAACTCCTGATACAAGAATAAAAAAAGAATGTGTGTGTACTTTGTACGCACGTAAGAAGTTATACTTCTATTATATAATTTCAAAGAAATAAATATATTTAACAGGTTATTTGTATTTTTTTTAAATATTAAACTAACTTTCTTACCAACCACTTTTAAATTTTTTTATTAAAACGATACCAAAAATAAAAAAAAAGAATATGAATCGTCCGGAATTTGAACCCGGCACTGAGCTATATTCCCTTTGCTTTGACAGGTTACAAAATTTCTCATACATACTGACAAATTTGATAGACCAAGTGAAGTATACAAAAATACTTTTAATATATGTACTTACTATTATTATAAAATATCTTATTCCCGAGGAAGACAAATCCAAAGACACAACAATTATAATAAATAATACATTTACTAAAAACACTAATATATCATTTAAATGACATATAAACATTTAATGACTTATTTGCGCTGATAGCGCTGATACATACATATCTTGAAAGATTAGCAACGAACTATACTGTCTGTGTGCGCATGCGCCCGGCATTTATAAAATTTCCCTCTCGATCGTAAAGAAGTATAACTTCAAAAGCCGCTAAACGCCGTAAAAATGAGTGGCGCATACAATATTCCAGCTACAAAAGAGCCATGGACGCCCATACCCATGGGCCGGGGAGGGGCGTGGCTCCCTGGCTTTTCGGGTGCTTTTAACTATATATGGTTATCCAAAGTTTACAAAATGTAATGTGCAACATCTTCACGTCTGCCTCCCTCCTAAAAGTTATTACGTGGCGCAGTGGCGGCTCGTGATTTTTACAATAGGGGAGGCTATACCTAACTGTAAAATATCTAGACAAATTTGCACTAGCAAAATGCAAAAAAATGCGCCAAAAAATGTAATTTAAGGCCCCATCTTTTGACCATTTTTTATTTACATTTCATAATATCATCCTAATTCATAATTTCATGATATCATCATTTTAAAAATAGTTAGTCTAATAGTAAAAGTTTAATACCAAAGTTTGTGTCGTTTATTTGTTAACAATTCCATCTATTTGTAAATAGATACCTATGCATATCAAAATAAATACAGATTTGAAGTTTTGCAGTCCACACATAATGAAGCTTCAAATTTTTTAAGATACTCAACTGAATTTTTTAAATTCTAAACGCGGCCTACTGCGAATTTAAAAACACGATAAATTACCGATATTTTGCTTTGAGTTAGAGATATCGGAAAAAGTTATTTGAGCAAGTTGTTCCAAATATTATTATAACCCCACATACCAAATTTCATAACAAAATTCGCACTTTTAGATTTTTCATTATTTTTAGTCAGGACCCTAAAATTCGTTGTCCCGAGACGCACCCAACCACCCAACGGAGCTGAGAAGCTACACTGCCTCCCTTGGTATATCTCCGGGCAGCGTGTGATGGCGCCGTAGATGCCACTGTTAGGAGACCGGGTCTCCTTAAACGTCTGCTGCGCTGCACGGAGCATTAGCAACGGAGAAAGCTGGGCTTCTCGGCTCCGTTCGTGCATCTCGGGATAACCCAGGGTTCTGCCTACAATAATATGTAATAAAACTGAGACGCGATCATGCGTTCTAATGCTAATGCTCCGTACGTATGGATAATTAGTGATAATATGGAATTTACACGTTGTATAATAGCGAGAGTAATTGTTGTTTTCGCGATTCATGATAAACAAAACAGTATAGAGTGTGTAAAAAATTTATGGGGAGGCTGAGCCTCCCTTGCCTCCTCTGACGAGCCGCCACTGAGACGTGGCGCGAAAATGTATTTTCATTTTGATGGAAAATAAAATTCTAGTTTTATTTTAAAATATGTTTCCATAATATTTGCTAAATTTGAAGTAAAACGCGCCACAAAAGAGCTTCAAAATACAAATTCTATCAAAGTTACTCTTTTGTGGCGCGTTTACTTCTAATTTAGCAAATATTATTAAAAATCTTTTAAAATAAAACTAGAATTTTGTTTTACATCAAAATGAAAATACATTTTCGCGCCACGTAATATTCATATCAGCTCTTTTGTATCTGGAATATTGTAGACACCACTCATTTTTACGGCGTTTAGCGGTTTTTTATTCTTGTCTGACATACGCGACATTATTGTTTGTACACCATCCAAACTATCTGCAAAAACTAGTGCGTCGTTAGCATATCTAATGTTGTCTAGACGCACTTCCTTGACAGTGCTTGTACGGAGATATGTTTAGAGCAGGTACATATTCACTCCTCTATCTATGGGGACTGCAATTGTCAACTGGGCATCCCTTTTAAGTGCTTTTAATGTTGGCAGCTTGGTTGGTATTGTAATATAAATTGTATATGATTCTAAAATCATCTAAGTCAGCTTTTTTCAAGATGATTATGAGCATGCCATGTTTTACTCGATCAAATCACTTTTTTTAGTCAATAAAACAAGTATAAACGTCACAGTTGACATCCCTGCACCTATGAATAAGCGCTTGTGTTAAATCTCAAATTAATCCCTTAATTTGTAATCTCACATTATTTCTAACTTCCTAAACTTTTATAGTTTCACCGTGTATAATTGAAACATTGGGAAAACATATCGAGTAATATTTTAATTATTAGAGTCCAGTGAACCTTTTGCAACCTAAATAAATTGCCAAATCGTGGTATTTCCATTTGAACTTCCTAAGTTTTGCAATAGCGGATTTGCATTGATTAAACGGTAGTTTGTTCTTGTTACCACGCAAGTTATTGATGATTTGTATATTTTGATGAGATTATAAATTAGCCAGAGGGACTATTTTGAGTGGCAGTCTATAATAGAAAGTTACCTAACCAACAACTGTAGTGTAATAATTCGCAGTAGCTGTCAATAAAACCATATTTTTACTCCACACTTCAAACATTTATTTACCATCGTCGATCGAGACGAATCGGACAAAGGGGCATTAGAAAACAATAATTCGATCCTGATATTGACATCGAATTGTCCACTTGTATAGCGAATAGATCTTCTCGGGGGTCAATGCTTCACGGAATCTCAAGTGTCTAATAATCTTTCTTCTAAACTTAATGGTGGTTTGCTTGATCTTCTGCCAAACACCCAACTCTATCCTTGCACAAGCATGCAGATTCTTAATTTTTTCGTGCATATTGAATGAATCGTGTTTATGTTGCAATAATAGTTTTATTTCAGCACATTGTTCCCTTAGTGGTGTATCCTTAGCTATTCTGATTGCTTTTTTGATCTCTTTTCTTAAGCTAATATTATATATTCAATGGTTTTTGTCAGTTATAACATTTAAAACTAATTTATTCTTACCTGAGAGAGGTGGTCCACTTAAGTTACCGATACCCATACAAAGTAATATGAGACCATAGGCCATAGTAAAATCTTCCAGTGGCACCAATTCGCCCAGTAATGAGGGCAGCAATGAAAAACAACTAGCAAAAAATAATCCAAATAGGCCACATGCGATCAGAAGAGTAATATAATTACCAGATAACCATATAATGCCTGCAATGGTGCCTCCGCAAACTATTAAGCAAAGGGCATATGTTTTTGCTATGTTTAATCTTTCTCCAGCCCAACCGAGAAACACCTAAAATTTATAATAGAGAATTAAAGAAAAGCGAAAAGTCCCAGATACAAAATTTATTAAAATAATAAATAATTATTTATATCTGAAAACTTTTCTTGTTGGAACTTCTTTCTGGTACATCCTTAATTTATAACTTTTACAATTTATCAGACAAGAGACGACGATAAAGAAAGCGAAAAGGACTCTACAATATGCAGTCACATTCCGCTTTCAATCGTCTAGGAAAAACGGCCCGAAAGAAAGTTCCTAGTACTCAAATCTGAGTAAAGATAAAAGTGAAAACGACAGTTTATGTTTCATTTCGATTAAGAGGCGATGCACAATCTCCAAACAGCTATTTCTGTCTTACGACGTCCTCAGTGGAGCTGCGTGCACATCTCTCTGAAGCAAAACGAAACCAAACTGCCTATGAGGAATTTCAAAAATAGTTTAAAATCCACTTTTTTGGGACAGCGTCCGAGATAAGTTTTCTAATCAGATTTTACTTCAATGATTATAACAATACTTACCATACCTATTGTGTTTGTAAGTCCAATGGCTGATAAAACTGAAGAAGCTTGAGAATCAGTATAGCCGAGCTTTAACATGTATTCCGCTATATAAAAATATGGCACTATAAACCACGTAAATAATATGATTGTGGACACTGCTAATAACAAAAAATGAAGTTCTAAGAATAGAGAGAAGTTCAGAAGACCCTTTATTAATTTCCAAAACTGTGTGTACCATTTCTGAAATAAAAAATAAATGTTAGTACGTATATTTATTAAAATATACCATGTACACCATATATCAATAAAAAACTAGTGGAAAAGTACATTTACTTAGGTCATGAAATCAGAATTGGCAGAGATAACCAATCGAGAGAAATAAAAAGAAGATTAACTCTTGCTTGGGCAGCCTACGGAACGCTGAGAGATATATTTAGGAGCAGTATACCGATCAGTTTAAAAAGACCGTGTTTGATTAATGTGTGCTACCGATAATGACATATGGAGCAGAGACACTGGCTCTAACCAAGGCAACAGCGTCGAAAATGAGGGTTGCTCAAAGGCGTATGGAAAGATCCATGCTGGGCGTAACCCTACGGAATAGAATAGGAAATGAAGATTTCAGACAAAGAACCGGCATCAGAGATGCTATAGAATGTGTTACCAAGCTCAAATGGAACTAAACAGGACACGTCGCCAGGCTAATGGATTCAAGATGGACACGAAAGCTAATGGAATGGAGACCAGGAGAAGAGGAAACCCAGTAGAGGAAGGCCGTCTACACGATGGACAGATGATATCAGGCGGATTAGTAAAAACTGGCAACAATCAGCACTAAACCGTGAAGTGTGGAAATAATTGGGGGAAATCTATGTCCAGCAGTGGATGTAAATTGGTTGGATGATGATGATCAAAACACAATAACTAGTGTTAGAGTGGGTGATCGTCAACCTCATAAATTCCCAATACAACGTGGAGTACGTCAGGCGGACTTAATACCACCGAAACAGTTCACTACGCTTTTGGAATATACATAATATATGTAAAAGGGCAAAACTGACAGACAAGGAGATAAACATAAACGGAGAGAAGGTTATCCACTTGAGGTTTGCAGATGATATTGTGCTAACAGCTGATAGGAAAGATCCCACATAACAATTTCATGTTCTTAGTAGATTCATAGAACATACTTTTCAGAAAAAGTATATACTGAGAATGTGCGTAATTACCATTGCGAATGTGCAGAGCAGATACTGAGTATATACTACATTACAGTACTTAAACGTTCTATGTATATACTTAGAATGTAGGTACTACCGCACTTCTTTTCAGTATATACCAAGAATGTTCTTTTTAGAACATTCCAAGGACGTGCTATAAACCTTCTATGTGTATACTTAGACCATACTACCGCACATCTTTTTAGTTTATACCAAGAAGGTACTTTTTAGAATATTCCAAGGAAGTGCTATAAACCTTCTATTTATATACTAAGAACGTACTACCGCACATCTTTGTATGGGAAGAATTTTATATTTTTAAGAATATTCTAAGAAAGTGCTATCAAGTGCTATATTGCTTAGAAGTATGTTTTCAGCATCACCTAATCTCATCTTAGGTTCTACTGGTTCTACCAAATATCTATTTACATATTTTAATTGCAAATGAGAATGTAGTTAGTACCTACATTCTACAATATTACTTAAAAAGTAAGTACATATTTATAAATTTTAGTTATTTATATAAATCATTATATAATATTTAGCTAAACTAAACTATGCATAATGAGTAACTAAAATTTATATAATACTTATATGTACTTACCTATTTAAGTAATATTGAGTTATCAAAACAGATTATATGTATTTTGAAGCACCGCAAACAAAATAAACAGATTATGTATGTTCTTTAGTCCTAGTACTACATCATTCGCCTTCATCCTTAACACTGCATAGATCCATAGATGATACAAATAATGAAATAATGCCTGTTTTCTTTTTCATATTTTACGGTTTTTTCCTATCCCTGATCCATTCAGGTAAGAATAGAAATGGTCAGAATATGAAGGGGGGAGGGGGGGTTATGAATGTATTGTGGAATAACAAAATCGGTGGTCAGTGTTGCCAAACGGAGAGAAATTTCCCTTTTTGCTGGAATTTTCAACATAAAAGGTGATAAAGGGAAAAAGTTAACTCAAAAGGGAATTATTGTTCCAGTCCAAATTGTAAAATATTAAGAAAAATTCAAAATATTTGAAAATAATTCAACATATCTTCTCAGATTTTGTAAACAGGAGGGAAGTTTTTTTTTATAAAAGTGGGAATTTTTAAGGTAAGTTGACGGAAAAAGCTTACTCGACGGTTGGCAACGCCAAAGCCTTTGGTTGCTTTGGTTGTGCAGTTTGGCACGTTTTGGTTCTGCGAAATGGCCTATTGAATTGAATGTACCTAAATTCAAATTCCAAGGATGTAAAAATACTAATGATTCATGATAAACTCGAAACGGTAGTCATTTTAATTATGAAAACGAATTTTTAATAGTATCTATGTAAACGTTAATACAATTAATGTTTAAACTTTTTTACCCTACAACAATTTTGAAATGAAATTCGTCCAATACTACCTACATACATAAATTTTATTAATTATGTATTCTAAAAAATAACGAAGTTGATAATCTATAAGGCTAATATTATACTTCCTGTACATACAAATTATTTTTAAGATATTTTAAAAGTATCTACTTATAAGTATGTGTTAAAAAAGTACTTATAAGTATGTGTTAAGAATATTCGATAAAGGTATATTCTAAGAATAAACTTTTACGAATATTCCGAGATCCTACGTACACGAATATACTTAGTATATTCGGTACGAGAATATACTTTGAAGTATATGCAAAGAACATGAAATTTAGAATGTTTTTTAAGGTAGATGCTATGCTTGTACTACACATATACTAAAAAGAATATACTAAAGATGCGAACATCATTGTTATGTGGGATGAGGCTAAAGCACTTTTATATCAGCTCTACTTTTCCTCGCTAGAAGGGAGATTGAAAATAAATGTCAGCGAAGATATATGCGTAGGAACAAGATCCATAGACCAGGTAATGGCCTATAAATACCTAGGTCATGGATTCCATAGAAAAAGATCACCAAACCGTGGAGCTTCTCTGTTGCATAAAATTGACTTGGACAGCCTGCGGAAAGTTGGACCACATTTTCAAATTATCCGACATACCAATATGCCTTAAAAAAACCTTTAATCAGTGTGTTTTGCCAGTGTTGACTTACGAAGCGGAAACGTTGACCATAACAAGGAGAACAGTGCAAAAGATCCGTGTGACTCAAAGAGCGATAGAACGTGCTATGTTGGGCGTTTCACTGCGAGACAAGATCAGGCTATGATGAAGATCAAATGGCTGGTACTTCAGACAGAATAGCAACTCTGGTGTGGAACTAGCAGGCCACTAGTCTTGAATCAAGGGCGGATCCACGGCCGATTTTCGGGAGGGGCCATGAACTTTTTTTGGGGAGGGGTACCAGGGGGTCTGGGGTCAATTTTTAAAGATTAGGGTTACAATGGTGAGTTTTAAGGTTCTTTTCACACACTACTGAGTGCCATAAATACATTCAAAACTTATCGTTATTAAAGTATTCAAGTCAGTACCGATTCCTACACATTTCTTCGGATCCAAGTGCAGTTCTATTAACAAGTTAATTACTATTTTTCCCAATGCTTCTCCTGTCAGACCTTGTTCTTCCCTTGTTTCTTAATTTTCACTAATTAATAAAGCTGTTTCACGTGGGATACGTCGGCCGTTTCGTGAAATATGACAGTAATAATTTACACTTTGAACCTGATTCATTATTTGTTAAATTATTTCTTCACCTCAAGATGTTATCAATTGATTTGACTGGTGCTACTAATGTATCTTGCTCGGGAAGATGCTGGGGATAGGTGTTGCTTAAGAGTCTTTTTTCCTGATGCGATTTTAAACCTTAACATTTCCCTTCATTGCTAGGTCCTTCATCTTCGTCCAGAAGCAGAAGCCCATCATCACGATGGCCTCTTAGAGGAATATTTTGTCGACCTATAATAATAATATCGTATGGCATTTTTGCCGGGGAGATCCTTTCGGATAGTTCCAGCGCCAATTACATCTTTAACCCTGTTTCAAGTAACTAGTGTCGATGTACACTAGCCCAGGGGGACCGACGGCTTAACGTACTCTCCGAGGCACGGTGAGACGGCTCGTGTCATTATTGGAAATGAAAATGGTTTGTCTTTGGCAGGGATCGAACCCACGTACACTGGCGTATGAGGCCAGCGATTATTTCGTTACTCCACGGCCGCTCACGGCCGTTAGTTGTCGACCTATGAACACTATAGACTCTACTCTTGGTCGTAGTCTTTCTCTATTTTCTTGTACTCGTATCTGTTTAGACCTCTGAGAGTCTATCTGGTTAATTAATGACTGATTTTGCGGGTTGCGATAACTTTGTAGAAAATCCAGGTCAACCTGAACGCACTCCTGAGTGTTGTTTTTTCATGGGTTTGTATGGCCCCGTCTTTGCCCATGAGTTTCTCGAAAGATGTTAAAGGTTTCGGGACAAGGCTTTGGGCTGAGATCCATTGTGACCATATTTTTCATTACAGAAATAAAACGCAATACTTGTAAAACAATCCCTTTTGAATGCGCGAAAGTATCCACCAACTCCTTTGTTCTAAGTGCTGGTGATCCAAGTAACGCTTCATTTCTTTTGAAGTTATATTTCTTTACCGGCGATATGAGGGTGAATTTTTATATGTTAAAACCTATGATCCCGGCGCATGAGCATTATAACTTTGTTCTGATTGGATGTTCAAATGACATGTCAAAAATTATTCAATATGGCGGCTGTGGCACAGCTGTAATAAGATTATTTATGGTTGTTGCGTTTTAAAATTTGTGTGAAAAGAAACAACAAACAAAAGTTAGTTAATAGTTATACTGCCTTTTTAAATAGTTTTCATATACCTATATTTTTGGACTTTTGGACTATTTTGGACAAGGAAAACTCATTCTAATTTGGTAAGTAGTTTCTATTATAATCATATTGGATTATAATAATTATAATACATTTGGATTAGGTTGAAATACAGTAGAGCGTCGATTATCCGATCTAATTGGGGGACATAGGTGTTCGGAAAACCGATTTGTTCGGATAATCGAACTACAATATATTGATACATATTTATAGTCATACATATTTATCCACAAGTGAATAAAAGTCATATTTATATACCTACATATTTATTTATATCTTGATAATGACAACTAGCAACTAAACAAAAAAGTGCAGTCTTTGCAACAACATAAAATTATTTTTGGATACAATATTGAAGAAAATTAAAGATATTTTAAGCGTCAATTACTAACGCTTGCTCGGTATTCGAGTGCGGGACGCGGGAGTCGATAGTTCGAATAAGCGGTCGTTCGGTTGATCGACGTTCGGATAATCGACGCTCTACTGTACATTTATTTTCTCAAGAATGGGGATTTTAGAGAGAAATCCCAAATTAGGTCCGATTTTTATTTTTAAATTATGATTTTTTGGCGTAGATTTATTTATCTAGTAGGTATGTAATGCTTTGATTTACATACTTAATTTGATTACCAACAAAAGTTCTACCAATCTTCATCTAATATATTGTTTTCTTACTGTTTTGTTATATTTTAATATTTTCTCCCACAAAATTTAAATTACATAATTTAATTATATTCAAAACAACTGTCAAACAGTAAAACGTTCAGTTACCCTATTTTTCCACATGACAAATGATGTGGAATTGGACGAGTGAGTCTAGGCTTCGATTACGAATCAAAGCGCCCCGAAATTCACGGGTTCGATTCCCGATGCAAGTTTTTGTTTTTTTATTTTTTTATGCATTTTATGATTGTAAGTATATTTGTTATATAATTTTTTTTTCAGAAAATGCGTATTTAAAATTTTTGTCAACAATTATTATCGTTCAGAAATCATTTTTTCTTTGTGGCATTTTTCAATGTGTTTGTGTGCGTTTTATTCTTTTATTTTTTTAAATTTTTGGTATTGTCTTAAAAATCACATAATATGTAGTAGAAGTATAACTTCTTACGTGCGTACAAAGTACACACACATTCATTTTTTTATTCTTTGTGTGTACAGAATATGGAAATTGATACTATTTTGATACTGCCAAAGTCCTTACAACAATTGGCACTTTGTAAAATTATTAACATTTTGATTTACAAAATATCCTATGTCATTCTGGAAGCTTCCGTTACTGCTTTTGTTCAATTCTAGTCCAGAAAACACATTTATCCCCTGTTTTGTACATACAGTGGAACCTCGATAACTCGGATTAATCGGAACCGCGGCCGATCCGAGTTATCGAAAATCCGGGTTAGCCGGAGAATATGGTAAAAAATAAAATACGGTATATTTGCAGATAAACTCCGTTAGAATTGAAATAACATGAAATATATATATATATATATATATATAAATATGCACAGACCTACACATATAAATTACTAAAAACATGCAAACACAAACCTAAGCAAATGGAAGCGAACAATACAATACTGTATTCATACAGTCAAAATCGGAACGATGTTTTGTTATTATGTATTAAGAACAGTGAAAACTAAGACCATTGATTAAAAAAGAATTTTTTAAATAACTAGTCTTTCTTAAACAATGCTAACACAGTTGGCAATGAAATAAAGAATAAAGGAATACTATAGACAGGTGCCTGTTGTTTCTGCCGGCGTGTGCCATGAGTCATTTTTACTATCGCAGAGTTCAAATTACACAAATACACATTATCTCTCAAATATTATATTACATACATACATTTTTATTGTTGAAATATTTATCTGATAATTAACTATTTTGATGAAAAATAAGCCACAATTAAATTGAAAAAATAATTTTATTAACATTTCGACGCCCAGATCGGGTGTCGTTGTCAAAATACAAAATATGTACTGAAAATCAAAATGTTTATCTGATGAAAATTGGTCCGGGTTAGCCGGACTTCCGGGTTATCGGGGGCCGACTTATCGGGGTTCCACTGTACATAAATATGTGTTTGAAACTAAAAACATTTACACTGCAAATATTTAAATTTATATTTTTTTAAATTCTCGGGAGGGGCCATGGCCCCCTCCCTGGATCCGCCCTTGTCTCGAATGACAGATACCAGATGGACAAAGCGGATACAAGAATGGAGACCAAGAGATGATGCCTAACGAAGCAGAAATCGTCCGCCAATAAGTTGGACTGACGATCTAAAATGTTGCCATAGGAATTGGATGCAGGAGACACAAGATCGAAACAGGTGGAAAACTATGACGAAGATCTCTGTCCAACAGTGGACAAGCGAATATTAAAAGATGATTATATTTCTGCTATTTCCTACATAAACATAACGTATTCCCAAAAAATAAAATATACCAACCTTTTTTACTTTTTGAGGGACTTCTTTTGAGGGACTTTTACCAGATCGTCTGGTACTCCTGCTTGCGTTATATAAATTAGGACTGGACATTGTCATTATTTGTAAATAACTGTGAGGTTCTGGTTCTTCAATTGCTTCAGGAATTGTATACAATAACGGACTCGTATGATTTTCTACTTTACCATTTTCACCTTTATTGTCCTCTGGTTGTTCATCTTCAGGTTCCTCCTGAACTTGTAACGAAAATTTTACAGGAACCCTTGTCTTACATCCATTTTCCTGAACATGCAGGTCTTGATTAGAGGCGCTTTTCGATGGTACCATGTTTGGATAGTTTTCCAGTATTATTTTGTACATTTGTTTATTTTCGCTTAACCTATTAAGGACTTCCAGAGGTACCTAAAAATAAAGAACATATTTTTTTAGGATTCTAAAGAAAAATCAATGTATTAATATACAGGATGGCCGGAGGAAAACGACACAGAAGAATTATCAGGAACTGCAACATCTTTGAAAAATCCTGCGACAGGCCAATTTGTGATAAAAGGGGAACACATTTTTTTGGTATTTTCGATTATTTTGTTTTCACCCCTAAGCCAGGGTAAGCACCACCCCAACATTTTTTAATAGCAATGGGGGTCAAATAAAATATCGTTTGAGAACCCTTGCTATTCCCTACAAATTAGTTTTAAAATTTTTAAATTCGGCCCAGCAGGTACTTTATTTGATTTATTAAAAAAAATTAATTAATATTTTGATTCCTAAGAATTTGTGGAATAATTCCTAGGCATTCTTCTAAAGATACGGGTGGTGTTCTATAGATTTTACTTTTTGGATCTTCCCCAAAAAAAAAAATCGGATCGAATCGAATAAAATCGAATTCATCGGAGAAAAACTATTTAGATGAAACTGTGGATCAATCCCTGCTCGCTTACTGAATATTTCACAAAACTGTAAATGGCGCGGCGGTCACAATCATCCATAATAAGAGTATTTTATATGGATGGAATTTATTCTTCTTCAAAATGGTTTGGCCCCCAAGCTTTGGAGATAATTCCAAATACAGATACTAGTACTTGCCTTGTACTTAACATGGAATCTAGGCTAGGAGAACATGTTGTAATGCTAGAACTTCACTAGTTCATACACTGAATTTTCCCAGCTTCCTGAATTTTTTAACTCTTTACTTTACTTGCAAAAAATATTAGTATATTGTACAACAAGTGAGAAAAAAGGCATATTTCTCACGAGCGCAGACACGAGGCGAGTGTCGCAAATCAAGCGAGGGAGAAATATGCCATTTTCTTATGTGTTGTATACTGTATTTTTCCATGGATGCGTTTTTGTCAAGAGTTCAAACATCAAAATTAAATAATTTAGGTGCTTTTAGGTATATTATATACATAAATTGAAATAAAATACATATACATGTAGGTATTTAATATTGTTAAAATTTATATACGGTATTTATTTAAAATTCTAATTAACAGTTATTTTTGAACAGTTTTGAAAGGTAATTCCTGGTAAGTTTTGCTTCAACACATTTTTTTTTGACAATATTAATTGTACAAACTCTAACATGAAGTAAAACCACTTCTGTGTAATAGGTATAATTTACTTTGTAGTATACATACATTACTTTGTAATATACATAGGTATAATTTCCTTTGTAAATTATACCTATTGCATAGAAGTGGTTTTACTTCATGTTAGAGACTCTAACTTAGAGTTTGTTGAACTATATGGTATACAGCCAAACCAGGGAACTACCCTTTTTAGTTAATATTAGTTGTGTTTGTATTGTGCATGTTACCATGGAAACAGCAATCATTAGGAAAACTAACGGAGAACCCGTGAGAAAAAATATTTCTCACTTAAATGGCCGACTTTTCTCACTGCGTTAGAAATTCTTCGTTTTGAATGTATGTAAGTAGTGAGAGAAGTGGCACATTGTATAGCATCCATAGAAAAAGCTACTTTCTACAGTCGTATTTATCTTGATATCGTTCATTAAATTGCTGAGCTGTCACATTGGTACATTTATTGTTCATAAAATACAAGGAAATTCTATCTAGTCTTTCCGGAATGGAATGCTTAGTACTGATATTAACAATAGAATCCCTTAATTTCATGTTCTTGATGTGTTTATATCATATCATTTACTTAGTGCGACAAATGTGTCAAAAAACAAAAGCTGGGCAACGAATGAAATTAAAATTTAAACCATTGGCGTACTAAATCAACTAATTAAGTAGGTAAGTTTAGAAGCTTTTTTAAATAAATAAAATAAAGTATTCTACCGCATTTAAAAATGTAAAGACAGGGAATTTCAAGGACATTAAAACAATATCTTTTTTGACCTCCCTTGCCGGTACCCGGGCTTAGGGATGAAAGTAAAATAATCAAAAATACCTAAAAAGTGTGTCCCCTTTAATCAAAAATTGACCTGTCGCTGGGGTTTTACTTGAATACTATATAGTTAAAATTAAAAACAGCTTATGTTTTAATTCGGTTCAGATTCAGAGGTGGTGCACCATCCCCATACATACGTTTCTGTGTCTCCAGACGTCTTCAGTGGAGCTACATGTACATCTCTGAATCGAAACGAAACCGAGCTGCGCGTATCGAATGCTCAGTAGCGCAATCTATTAAAGAGAAGTGAGAAATCCCAGATCTAAACTACAAATCTGAAAGTTCTCGTGGAACCACTTTCTGGTAACATCCTTAATCTCTGCCTTTTAACATTTATAAAGAAAGGAGACGAAGAATACAGAAAACTAAAGGGACTCTGCAATATGCAGTCACATTTCGTCTATTCGTCTAGGAAAAATTCCAATGAAAGTTGATATGTTGTGCTCAAAATATGAGTAAAATGAAAAATTAAAAAACAGCTTGTTTCATTTTGGTTCATAATTGATCCACCAGCCCCATACGTATGTTTCTGTCTTTCCAGGCCTCTTCAGTGGGACTACCTCTGAATCGAAATGCAACCAAGCTGCTTATTTAAGCAGAACTATGAAAATAAACGCAAAAGATGACATCTATTAAAGAGAAGTGATAAGTCCCAGATCTAAACAATAAATCTGAAATTTCTCATGGAACCACCGATAAAAGGCAGAGATTAAGGATGTTACCAGAAAGTGGTTCCACGAGAATTTTAAGATTTATTGGTTACATCTGGGACTTATCACTACTCCATTATATTTATGGAGTCATAGGCGTAACCAGGTTGAGCCTAAGGGGGGGGGGGTTACAACTACTGGAAGGTCTTTGAGGGCTATGGTGTTAAGCGTATAGAGCTCAAAGTACATCCCCCAATGGGGGGGGGGGGTTATAACCCCCAAAACCCCCATGGTTACGCCTATGTATGGAGTTACTATAGAAAATCTAAAATAAATTACTTGCTTTTTCATTTTCTTTGACGAATGTTGGAAGGTCCACTACAGATCTAAAATGATTCTTTTCGCTGAGATCTAATGTAGTATTAATCCTTTGCAAAAGCAGCTGCGTATTTTCTCGTTTTATCTTCGCTTTCCGTTTTTTTGCAGCTTTTTTGGCCTTCTTCACGCGTGCCCTAAAAAATGAATTTGTTACTAATAGTTATAATAGTACTGACCGGTTGTATATAATGGGAAATAGGTTAGGTTAAATTAAGTTCAATATACAGTGCTGCTTTATGGGGTGGAGGCCTGGACCTTAAAGAAAGAAATTAGAGATTGACTTGAAGCATTCGAGATTTGGACCTATCGAAGAATATTAAAAATAAGTTGGTAGACCGAATAACAAATCTCACAATAAAACACTGAAAAACGTTTGTTTTCTATACTTCCACAAAATTTATTACAACTATGTTATTACTACAGCTGTTTCGGCAAAGTGCCTTTCTCAAGTGATATATTTTACAATGTGTTTGCCTTTTTAAGTCTTTAACTGAAGAGGTTGAGGAGTGGGGAGCTGTTTGTCTCGAGTTGGTCATTCAGAATTATATCTGTATTTTTCAATTTATTAATTTCCATTGATTCTAAAAGTGATAGCTTAAGGCCTTTACTTTTTAGAATCAATGGAAATTAATAAATTGAAAAATACAAATATAATTCTGAATGACTAACTCGAGACAAACAGCTCCCCACTCCTCAACCTCTTCAGTTAGACTTAAAAAGGCAAACACATTGTAAAATATATCACTTGAGAAAGGCACTTTGCCGAAACAGCTGTAGTAATAACATAGTTGTAATAAATTTTGTGGCAGTATAGAAAACAAACGTTTTTCAGTGTTTTATTGTGAGATAAAATGAACTTCCATCAAGTAACGGTCGAATCCATCAATTATCGAATAACAAATGTTGAGGTCCTCAGAAAGATGAAAAAGGAAAAGGAAATCATGAATACGATTATGATAAGAAAATTACAATATCTCGGTCACGTTATGAGAGGGGATACATATGTGTTGCTACAAACCATAATGCAGGGAAAATACAGGGAAAACGAAGTATTGGAAGAAGACGCATCTTCTGGCTCAATAATTTGAAAAAGTGGTAAAATTGCAGTTTCATTAACTTGTTCAGAGCTACAATCTCAAAAGTGAAAAGTTGTGATGATTACCAACTTCCTTGGAGGAGACGGTACCTAAAAAAGAAGAAGAACTGTAGGAGACCAGCTATGAGCAGAGATACTTGGAGGTGGATGCTGGGGGAGTCCAGGGCTCGACTTGGACTGTAGCACCATAGGAGAGAAATCTTCTACATTTGTAAAGGCCACATCAGTGGCGACGCGTGACTTTTTCTGAAGTGTTAAAAAAACCAGATGCAAAAGATCTTATTTAAAAAAAATGAAGATATGGCTAAATGTATATATACACTCACCGGCACAAAATTCTGCCACCCAAAATTTTTAAGTTTGACAATCTATAACTTTATTATTTGTACTTCGATTTTCAAGATTCTTGCACGAGTTTGTAGGTACATGTATTGATGTCAATTGCTATTATTCCGGTAACAAATTTTTTTTGCTTAGATGGCATTATACGGGAGTGAATATAAGCGTTGTTTTTTCTCCTAACTTTAAAAATTTCTGTGGAAAAATTGGAGGGCTTATTTTCTTTCATACCCTTTTTGTATTATCCTGGAGGTATCGCTAAAGTCTTGTTTTTTGTATTATCTGAATATCTCTTTTCTTGTAAGAGCTGTAATTAAAAACACTGCTTTGAAGGTTTATTTAATTAAAAATATCAAACGCACTAAAATTAACAAAACAAAACAAATTTAACAAGAAAACAAAACAATTCAATAGCGGTTATGTCCACCTCTTGTAGCAACGACTGCTCGCAATCTGTTTAGCATCTAATAAAGATGTGTTTTCCTTGCTTGGGGAATAGCCCGATATTCCTCTACAAGGGCCATAAATGTACCAACTTTTCTGGAGGCCTAGGATGACGGCAGATAGCTTTTTTTATTCATCCCATAAATGCTCAATATGATTGAAATCTGGGCTGCATGCGGGCCATTCTAATCTTATCAATCCAACCTCAATTGTATGAGTCAATCAGTGTTTTTATTTACAAAAAATGGTACAGCTCTTACAAGAAAAAAGATATTCTGAAAATTCAAAAAATAAAATGTTGATGATGCCTCCGGGAAAATATGACAGGACTATGAAACAAAATCAGCTATTCCATTTTTCCACAGAATTTTTTAAAATTAGGAGAAAATACAACGCTTCCTTTCACCTCTGTACAATGACATGCAAGCAAAAATTTTTGTTACCGGAATAATACCAAACAATATGAATACATGTACCTACAAACTGGTGCAAGAATCTTGAAAATCGGAGCACAAATAATAAAGTTATAAACTGTCAAACTTAATCAAAAATTTTGGGTGGCGGAATTTTGTGCCGGTGAGTGTAGCTTCAATAATATCATTTTGTATATGACTTGAAACTCTCGAAAAAACAGATGATTCTAGATGTTGACAAAATTTTTGATCTTTTTTGGCAATTAATGTTAACAATTCCCCGTAATTGCCTCGATTGTCAGAGTCGTCGCACTCAAAATGATCACGAAACGCTAGTTCTTGTTTGGCCCAAAAACATACAGTATCTCTTATAGGTGTGCTAAGGTACACCATATATCTATCTATTTTTGAACAAACTCATTATGTTTAGCAATATTTGCTTTAAAAGCTTGGTTAAGAGAACTTTTGATTTTTGTTTTGCCAAACTGAATCAAATTGGGTATATATATAGGTAACGGAGAAATTTCATGTCTCCTTTTTAAAAATCTAACACTATTTAAATCGTGAACCTGGTCCACCCATTTTTCTGTAGAAACCAGAAGACATGGCCAACAATACAGTATATTTTTCTTGCAACGATAATATAACCAAGGATTTTCACTGTACCAACTAAATTTAAAATATCGAACTACTTTTGTTGATTCCTTTTTTAAATTGCTTAAAATAGGTGTTTCATTTTTAATAATCTCATTTTTTTCTTCAAAATTATACAAAGAGAATTACTTTTCAAGTAGTTGATCAATTAAGAAGCGACACTCATCTATGGTTAACTGCACGCACACTTTTTATAGGTACTGTCACTAATTTTAAATTTGGTATTAACAGCCCTACTGATACACAGCGCGCTTATGCCGTCGCTTCTTCAAAATTTTCAGTCACTACCCGGTCCCGAGCGCCAGCGTGCGTATATAACCATTGTCACCAGAAATGAGTCTGGTAACAGAGTATAATAAAGTGCAACGGAGTCACATAAACTCGCCAATATTTTCGTGTCTACGAGTAGTTGGCTATTTAGGGAGATATTTACTGAGTTAGGTACTATTACCACATAATATAATAATATATTTCTATTGGTAAATAGAATTATTCATCGTCATAAAATATTTATTTGCAAGATTTTTAACTGTTACCAATGGTAACAGTGGTTACATGGACGCTTCGCCAGTGGGCCACATATAACACATCTTAAAGATATAAGTTAAATTAATTAATGCAACTTACTCATCCTGTATCCATTTTGGATCTCGCATCATGACTCCACATACGCACATATTCAAAAATGCTCCACCTAGAAGCAAAACGGTTCCCCTCCATCCATATTCGGTGATGAAGAGCGACGTTAAAGGTGCAAATGCGATGGTACCTACACCGGTACCACTAGCTGCGAGGCCTAGCGCTATAGTTCTTTTCTTTTCGAACCAAAATGCAATGGAAACCACTGCGGTAACAAATGTAAGAGCTCGACCTAAAAAATAGTACTACAGTTTTTGCTTTTTAGGAAGTAGATTTGTTGTTAAACCAGGTTTTTAATTGATAATAATATCAGGTTTGTACGCTTGAAGCGATCGCTCTATAAGTGTTTAAAATATCATCATCATCATTGGCTCTACAACCCATAGTGAGTCTTTGCCTGTTCCAGAATCAGCTTCCATCCTTCATATCCTTCGTCTTTGTTTTTAATTTCATACTCTTAACACTCGTAAATCGCCTTCACTTGGACCTTAAATCGTGCTCTGGCCCTAAATCTTCTCCTTACTCCATCCGGTCTTTGACGATAATGTGTTTCGATGACTCCATCTCGTCCATTCTTTCTTTATAAAGTAGTTTAGCTACCGCCGTCTGTTTATTTTGATGGACCTACGAATACTAGGTTCACTATAAAGTAAGTAAAGCTTAAAATTATAGCGCCTGCGCCATAGTCTGTTTTCCTTCAGGCCGTTAAAAATATTTTTGAGGACGAGTTATTATTCCTCAGTATCAAGACTAACGTATGGACATAATCAATGTATTTTTCTAGATTTTTTGCCTCGAGAGCTTCTTTCAGGATCTGGCGATATTAAAAAAGTATTGGGGATAATACGGTTCCCCGTCTCATGCCACGTCTAATCTAGATCGTCGTCTAGGCACCTTCGAAGTGAAAAAGAGCCTCACCCATTCCTAGGCCCTTGCGAACTCTATATTGTGTTTGCTTATTGTCTATGTTTGGACAAGCTCCTTGATAGTCCGAGCCATTTTTCAAAATTTGAAATTTTTCGGGAGCCGCAACTAAACAATTATTTAAAAAGTGCAAAAGGTATCAAATTTTTCTCTCACTGTTTGAATTTCAAGAATTTTAAAGTGAAATAAAATGGTTTACATCGTTGTTTCAAATAATGCTATAAACCGCCTTTATTAATTCAGGGTACTTCGATTCTTCATCACCCTTCCATCTTTTTCTGGGACGGCCTACTGATCTACCGAAATCAAAAAACACTGATCTTCAAAAAACACTGTAATTAACACTCTGTCTTCCTCTGATCTTACTACATGACCTGTCCATCTGATCTAAGCTTTTATATGTCTGACGATGTTTTCAGTACCATACAGAGTCACCAATACAGTTGTATTTCGTCTTATCTTCATTTATTCGAAGGCCCAGACTACCTGTTTCTTCCTTGAGTTGTGAAAACACCTCTCTCATGTCTATTGTAGAATGGGGGATTGCATCTAGATCATCATCAAATTCCAGCAATTTGATCCTCGATTCGCAAATCCCCCTGTCAGTGACGAATGTTGGCGATCATCATGGCAATCTATATTTTATCTGCAGCAACGCGAAAAAGCTGCACAGATGTTTTGTTGAACCAGATTCTGAGGTTCTTTAACCAGGATGTTCTTCTTCCTGGACCTCGCTTTCCAACTATTCTTTCTTGCAGGATGGCTTGTAGTAGCTCTCGGTTCTTCCCCATTTTTTTAAGGATCTCCTCATTTGTGACCCGGTAAGTCCACGGGATAGATGATATTTTACTTATTACATATTCTAAGGTCAAATTGAATAGCAACGGTGAAGGGGTCTCCTTGTCTAAGTCCTAATGTTACACTTAGTTATTTAAATTTGTTGTTAGTAATTTAAGACATTTTGAAACACAAAAATTAAAAGTAATTCAGGACATTATTTATTGACAGCCACAAATACTCCTTCAAAGAGTCACATGTGGCTCGCGATCCATAACTAGATCCATATGTCTATAACTAGACCCAAACCCAGACATCCAAAGTGAAAGTCATCCTCCAACACCAAATTATTCTATATTATGGGCCACATGATGTTCAGAAAAAAGTCACACCATTTTGAGCGTCGGGTTTGGGAGGGAGAGGGGGAAGAAATCGGTAAATTCGTAGTTTTTACGTTTTTCGTCAATATTTCTAAAACTCTGCGGTTTAGCATGAACAACCGTCTATACAAAAATGTTCTACATTAAATTTGAAATAAAAAAGGCCCTATGCATAATCCTTCTAAAATGAATGGTTCCAAAGTTACGGAGGTAGTATAGTATAATTGGTTCAAAAAAGGCCCAACCCAAACATCCAAAGTAAAAGTTTCCCTCTAACACCAAATTATTCTATATGGTCCACATATTGATCAGTTAAAAGTTACACCATTTTGAGCGTCCGGTTTGGGGTAGAGATGGGGGAGAAGTCAGTAAATTAGTTGTTTTTTTTACGTTTTTCGTCAATGTTTCTAAAACTGTGCTTTAGCGTAAACAATGTTCTATACAAAAATATTTTACATAAAATTTAAAACAAAAAAGGTCCTTTACATAATTGTTATAAACTCAACGGTTCCAGAGTTACGGAGGGCGAAAAGTTGGGGTTTTCGATACTTTTTATATTATTTGTGTAATTTATAAATATTATTATTGATGAAAGAAATTTTCTTTAACAAGATTGTGTTTTGTTAATAACATTTGCTATTTCAGTGGCCGATGGTATGTTAGTGATAAGCCCTTGAAGAAACGTCAACCTCACCACCCAAAATCGTCATCAATTGCCCAAAAATATAAAAAGTACCTATCGAAATCCTGCACTTTTCACCTTACGTAACTCTGGAACCGTTGATTTTATAACAATTATGTATCGGATTTTTTTTTATTTTCAATTTTATGTAGAACTTTTTTGTATAGAACATTTTTTACGCTAAGGCATAGTTTTAGAAATATTGACGAAAAACCTAAAAAAACTACTAATTTACCGACTTCTCCCCCATCTCCCCCAGAACCAGACGCTCAAAATGCTGTAACTTTTTACTGAACACTATTTGGATCATATAGAACAATTTTTTGTTGGAGGAAAACTTTTACTTTGGATGTCTGGGTTAGGCATTTTTTGGACCAATTATACTATACTACCTCCGTAACTTTGGAACTGTTCATTTAGGAAGGATTATGCATCGGGCCTTTTTTATTTCAAATTTAATGTAGAACATTTCTTTATAGTAGTTTGTTCATACTAAAAGCATATTTTTAGAAATATTGACGAAAAACGTAAAAAACTACGAATTTACCGATTTCTCCCCCTCTCCCCCCCAAACCCGACGCTCAAAATGGTGTGACTTTTTTCTGAACATTATGTGGACCATATAGAACAATTTGGTGTTGGAGGATAACTTTCACTTTGGATGTCTGGGTCTGGGTTATGCCATCTTTTGGATCAATTGTATCATACTATGTCCAGTTTATGATATATTTGGTTATATGGATGACTTTTAGTAGTAACTTTAGTAGAGGAGGGATTAAACGTACGGTAATCGTCGCATTCTCTTGCGTTTTTCTTTTTGGGGAGACAAATAAAGATCGACGTTAACCAGTCTTTGGACAACACGCTTGAACTATAAATTTGGCTATTAAAGAGTGTCACCAAGACATCAATGTGCTTTTCATCTTTAATTTTGAGTATTTCAATAGAAAGCATGTTAGGTCCAGGGCTTTTCCCATTCTTCATTTTTTTTTAATGTTTCTTTTGTAATATCGGTAACTATTTCTTCTGGGGTAAGTTTTTTTTTATAATCGAACAATTTGTCGACGTATTCTGCCCAGGTCAGCGTTGTACTTTTTCATTCGTCTATAGTCTATGGTATAGTAATTTCTCCAACTTTCTTCTGTATAATAAAGAAATCGTATCTTTTTTAAAGATCCTCGATCTCTTTACATTTCTCCTATAAATATATCTTTGATAAATAAAGAGTTCTTTACCTATTCCGCCTATAATTCCAAATGTTATATACAACATAGTCAATGATTTTACAAACATGCTGAGGATAAATCCACTGGTTGAGATCAAACTTCCCAATACTGTCATATATATACATCCATATCTATCTACCATCGCACTGCCTATTGGACCTAAAACATAAAAACCTCGAATTAACACTAAATAATATGTAGATAAATATCCACATGCCTCTATATTACATTAATAAACTTCATTCAGCTGAATCGTCAGCTGGCATCAAAACAAAATAATATGTATTTGCGTTCAATTTTCTTTAAAATTTTTCTTTTTGATTATACAGACCATTTTTATTTTTCAATAATTATTCTTAATATGTTTTAAAAATTGATCATATATTATTCGTGTTAATTTTGTACACATCGGGAATGCATTATGTACCGAGCGATTCTATAGCGTTTCTTTACAAACTCGGAGCCAAAATCCACTGAAGAACTAACTTACTTTATTTTAAAACGTTTTTATATACTTGGCTTGGTTGTTGTCACGGTCTCCGCAAATTTTGTAATCCATTTTAAAAATAGTTCTAGGCTACCTAGGTACCTGAAATTTTCAGAATAGCTTAGAACTAGCTAACAATGCAATATTTAACTACTATTATACAGGGTGATTGATTAGCGGGGTAAAGCTCCGTAGACCCGTTATAGTAGTGGATAGCGATAAAAGTTAAAAACAAAAATTGTAGCCAACTTTGAACTTCACATTACAAAATTAGTTAGAATGTTACAGGGTGTTCGATAACATAGTGACAGATCAAAGTTATGTTTTTTTAAATGGAACACCCTGTATTTTATTTTATATTCAAAATCTTCTTAACTTCTCCATTACAAAAATCCTGTATAAAAGGTATATTTAAAATCCCTAAAAAGGGCTACATCACAAATACATAACTAGTTTTCGACTGGTTTACCAGTCATCATCATGTGAAAACTAGTTATGTATTTGTGATGTAGCCCTTTTCCCATTTGCAGTGGCGGCTCGTGACCTCAGTATCCGGGTAGGCGACACATATAGTGTATAATAATATGTACATACCTATATAGGTACAGGGTGTTTGGTAAAGAATTGGCCATAGCTTAACCTTACATTCCTGAGCTTAAAATTGGTCGATTTAAGCTAACTTACCTTAGTACAAAAATTGATAATAACCGAAATACAGGGTGTCAAAGTTAAACTTTTATTTTATTTATTCTTGAATATTTCCTGACAGACATGGGATAACAACACGAAATTTGGTAGGTAAGCGGAATTTTTTGGGATAAGAAATCTAAATTTGCCACCAAAAATGATCTATTACCCAGAGGGCGCTACATACGTCTTTCAGGGCTCATTTAATACGTTTAATTTTTTTATCTCCCACGCCACGTAGTTTTTGAATCAACATTTTTATTCTCTTAATATTTTTACTTTAAAAAGGTATACTACATTCATCTCGCTAAGCTCAACTGTTTTCGAGATAAACGCATTTTAAGTCTGCGATACAACATAATTTTTGCATATCATTGTAGTTAGACCCGAAAAATAAACTTGAAACCATAATAAGTGTGCCAGTTCTCATATTTATGTCATTGCATCGCAAATTCCATTTGAAGAAATTTGAGATACATTTTGGGAAATTTTTATGATTTTAAGTTATTTTTCGGGTGTAACTGTAACTACAATGATATGCAAAAAATTATGTTGCCTCGCAGATTTAAAATGCGTTTATCTCGAAAACGGTTGAGTTTAGCGAGATGAATGTAGTATACCTTTTGTAAGTAAAAATATTAACAGAATAAAATTTTTATTTAGAAAGTATGTAGAGTGGGTAATAAAAAATTTGAACATATTAAATGAGCGCTGAAAGGCGTATGTGGCGCCCTCTGGATAATACATCATTTTTGGTGGCGAATTTAGATTTCTCGTCTGTATGGTTACTAGCAGGTATTGAACGAAAACAACAATAAAATCAAAACGAGCAATCAACAATAGTTACAATATCTACAATTTACTATGGCTTCTACTGGTAGAGATGAATAGAAACTCTCATAGGCGCAATAAACATAATAATAATACAAACATATTCAAATTGGTTGGTGGTTAAATAGCTCAAAATCGAAACAAAGGAAACATATAGGTAACAACAAAATACAAGGTAAAGATACAAGGTACTTACAATTTACAATCAGGACGCGTCAACGAGGTCGACACTATTTCACGTCTTCACATTTCAGTGGTCTCAATGCAAGTCATCTTCGGTGTCGCAGGGAGAACAGAATTCCGGATTTCAAGTGGTTTAAAGTCCCTTTCTTCGCGACATATGTGGATTTCGATAACCTGATCGCCAAGAACAACACTAGCGTCGACAAGGGAAAAAAGGGACATGATTTCGAACTATTTACACAACAAATCAATTGTATGGAATTTCCAACATCGTCTCAAAAAATCCCCGCTTATCAAATTTTGTGTTATTATCCCATGTCTGTTATGAAATCTTTAAGAATAAATAAAATAAAAGTTTTAACTTTGACACCCTGTATTTCGGTTATTATCAACTTTCGTACTAAGGTAAGTTAGCTCAAATCGACATATTTTAACCTCAGGAATCTAGTGGTAAGCTATGGCCCATTCTTTACCAAACACCCTGTATACAGTGTGTCGCATTTAAGATAAAAACACCCTTATATTTCGGCTATCAAAATAAATACAGATTTGAAATTTTGCAGTCATTCATTTTGATGGTTTACACTTTTTAAGATAGTCAACTGAAATTTAAATTTTAAACGCGGCCTACTGCGAATTCACAAACAGGACGAATTTTCAATATTTTGTTTCGCGTTAGAGATATCGCAAAAAGTTATTTGGAAAAATTGTTAGAATAAATATTATCTAACCCCACATACCAAATTTCAGGACAAAATTCGAACTTTTCGTTTTTTTTCAGAATTGGTAGTCAAGATCCTAAAACATGCAATTGGCAGTTCCGAGATGCAGCTCGGCACAACCAATGTCAAAGGCTCAAAAAAATCTATCCTACCTATAGCCCGAAAATACACGGCCAGGCAATCGACAATACAACCGCTGTGCTTAGCGTAAAGAGTGAGCCAAAATGCGAATTCTGTTCGGCTACTTTTTAGAGAGCCTGCCCTAGGGTAAAGCCGTCGCGTCGTAGTAATGCTACGCTACGGGGAGCGTACAATAATTATTACAACTTCAGAGATGAATTAAAGAGTAGCTTTGTATTATTTTAGATTTTTAGATACTTAGGTATTGTATCAAAATTTATAAATTACAGTTTTGAAATAAGTATATTATATTAATAAATAATTTATTATTGTACATTTGAAGAGGTTAGGCGGCGCCTACCTTGCCTACCCTGACGGGCCGCCCCTGCCCATTTGTGATGTAGCCAACTTCTGTAGTTGCTGACGCTGTTCATGAGGAGACCTCGAAGTTATCAGTTCGAGAATTAATGGAGCCCGGAGTAGCGCCAAAGTCATTTCCTGCCTTACCGATTTATGGGGCCAAGCTTCACGTAGGGGCAGGTATACTCTCCTACGAATAAACAGCTGACTATGAGATTCTAATGGAGTAGAGGAGGACGAATATGTCAAAATAGAGGATACATTTACCGATGATGGCACCTGCAGAAGAAGGAGATGATAACACCACCACCAATAACTGTTGTGCTGTGTGACGAACTTTTATATAAATTTTCGAACATTTTTACAATACTTTTGTGTATTTATGTTTCAATTAAGTACTTTAAGTTTTCTTTTATCTGAACTTAACTTAAGTAGGAGTAGTGCACTTAACTAGGAGTAGTTTGCGTGTAATATACAATGTTACAATTATGTGTTATAGATAATACTGCTGATAATTATTTACCCAATCGAGTAAATGAATTCTCGATGATACAAAGTTCAAGCGGTGGTTAGGGCGAGTAGATTAGAGAAATGAGGATGTTGAACGAAATTAGATAGAAACTATTGCATCTATTCCACTTCACTTCACTTAATAAAAAAATAGCGATGTTAATGCTCACATAGCAGAATTTGCCTCTCTCACTGAGTAGTGAAGATTGCAGATAGAAAAGAAAGCCTATCGAAACTGGCTTCAAACACAAAATCCAGAAGGCTGGAAAACACATATACTATAAATAGGTAAGTTAAGAGAACTGTGACCAAAAAAAAAAAACGAAACGTGGGACAAAACATGTGAAGAAATAAACAGATATATGGATGGAACTCAAGTATTATACAAATCATGGAAGATTATAGGAAACCTCAGGAAAAAATCACAAAGGAATCGAAAGATTAAACCCCATAAGTATGGCAGAATGGGAAGCATATTACAAATCTCTATTGACGGAAGCAATAACACATTGCGAAATAAATTAAAAAGACTTCAGAACAGATCCAATAGACGAAGACGAAGTACAGCCAATCAGTGGTGACAAGATAAGACAAATCTTAAAGGAAATGAAAAACAAGAAAGCTATGGGATTATACTAATAGAATAGAATTGTTGGCTGAAAGCTTTAATAAATGTGTAATAAAACAAGAAAACATTCCAGAAGATTGGAGCTGACAAAAAGAAATGTAAAAATTACAGAGGTATAAGCGTTATTAGCTCATCTGGGAGGTTGTACGGTCGATTGATAAAATATCGAATCGAAAACCAATATGAGGAAATAGAAGATCAGAGTAACAAATTATAGATAAAATAGTAGCCAGAAATTTACCGACCCATTTAGTGTTCGTTGACTTAGAGAAGGCCTATGATACGGTACCCTTAAAAATAGTGTTTATAATATTGACGAAGGCAGGCCTAAGTGGTGCATACATCAACGCTATAGCGAACATGTACCTATATAAATGCAAAAGTGTCATTAAAATGGAGAATAAAGTTTCTCTTTTAAAGCATTTACTCTTTCAAGGGTAGATTGAATACAGATTTAACTATTTTAGACTTTTATTTATGGCTACGGCTTAAAGACCTTGTTTCTGCCGCTAGGCCTACTACTCAAGAAAACATGATCTAGAATCTAGAAAAAACGAAACACCATTCAAAGCATTGCGAAAGCCGAAATTGAGACTGCTGTTCAATCTACTCTTGAAAGAGTAAATGCTTGTATCGAAAATGATGGGCAACAATAATTTGAACAGTTAGGTCGTCACTAAGTAAGTAGTTGCTTTTATTTCTTTGTTATATTTTATATTGTTGGAAAATGTTTCTTTGTTTTTTCTATAGCACACTACTTTTCCTTAACTTCGTTTGCCGGTGATATTAACAGTTGTTTAAAATTTATACGTTTCTTAAGATATCTTTGTTAAAGAGCTGTTTTCAATAAGACCAAGTATGCAAAATTCGATTTAGCAGAACCGGACTTACAGCCATTTTTTCATAAGAAGGTCTCCACTCACGCCCACCTCTTATTTGCAAAGGTAGACTTAATCTTATGAAATCAAATATGCTCAGAATTTTATGAAGAATACGATGATTGGATTTCCAGTGCCCTTTCATTAGGTAAATTTTATAAAATTTAGATTTTTTAATTTTTGATATTCAATTACGCCCTCTATCGGTGGACCTACAATTATGAAAGTAATTTCTAGGCTTTTCCCGAGGCAACTTTTGTTATAAATATTTTTTTTTTCTCAAAGCTGCACTATAAACGGTTCCTGAGATATGGCCGAGAGCCATTCTTATTGGGACACCCGGTACATTTTATATGTAGTTTATAGTATTTAGTTTATAGCACTTTAGTTTTATTTTAGTTTATTCCTAGCCGGTAGCCGACACCAGTGGAAAGAGGCATACGTCAAGGAGACTCATTGAGCCCACTCCTGTTTAACCTCATGATGTGAGGTTTTATTCATAAGATTAATGTGAGATTATTCATAAAGTCAAAAACCTGAGTATAGGATACAGAATGGGTGAAGAAATTATCTCTATGGTATGCTATGCAGATGATGCCATACTTAGTGCATATAATGAAGATGACCTTCAAAGACTTTTATATCAGTTTAATATAACAGCAAGAAAATTCAACATGTTAATATCACCAAATAAAACAAAGAGTATGGTAATATCTAAAGATCCAATAAAAAGCAAGCTGGAAGTGGACAGCAAAATAATCCAGCAAGAAATAAGTATCAGCTACTTGGGAGTACTAATGCACAGTTATGAAGATTAGAAGCGGAAGTTGCCCAACAAATAAACAAAGCAAAGAGAATAGCAGGATGTCTTAAACACACAGGTGAAACACTCATCTACGGACAGAAACAAAGGCCAAGATTTATAGGACAGTAGTTAGGCCAATTATGACTTACACTGCGGAAATAAGATCTGACACCATAAGGACAAAAATACTGATGGAAACGTGTGAAATGAAAATTGTCCGAGATAACACTGAAAAAAAAAAGAATGGTATAGCTATATAAGCAGAATGGGAGAAGGAAGACTGGTAAAGATAGCACGAGACAGATCACCAAACGGCCGAAGCCGAAGGAGTGTGGGAAGGCCATGGAAGAGATGGAGTGGCAACCTGGATACCTGATGAGGAGATATCCGAAGATGTAAGAGGCGTGAGTCTATTAAAGAAGCAGGAAGAATAAGGAAAATATAGAATAGAATAGAATAGAATAATTTTTATTTGCATAACATTTTTACATATTTGAGCAAATAACGTCAAATAGAAGTAAAAGTAAAAAGAAAAGAGATTGTATAAATCTAAAGTACATAGAACAATTATCATAATTAAAATTAAAATTAACAAGCTGAAAATGATTATTATAACGAAAGCTTTGTTTATTTACGTATTTAAATTCATAATATGGAAAATTTCTAAATGCTATGTTTTAATATGCAATTATATCCTAATTTAAATATTGTGAACTATAAAGGTACTCTACTCTCGAGCGATATTCATATTTTTCGACATACCTCGTATAAAATTGATAAAAGTTGATATATGATGATTGCATCTTAGATTTTAGATCATGCAGATCTGTTTATGAAGAATAACTTTTCTTCGTAAAATTAATACTAAAATGAATGAAAATGATATTGGTATCCGTAATTTGAGAAAAATTTTCAAATATTTTTTTTAGCTTTAGAAGGATGTACAAGTAATTGCATATTAGAACATAGTTTTTAACTAAGTAGTTTCGATGGGAAATAAGCCACAATTTTACTAAAAAATATATTTATTAACGTTTCGACGCCCAGTCGGGTGTCGTTGTCAAAATACAAAATAATAAAACTTGGGTGCCGAAACGTTAATAAATTCATTTTTTAGTAAAATGGTGGCTTATTTCCCATCGAAAATACTTAATTATAAAAATGCCACAAGGACATAGCTTCAGAAAAACATAGTTTTTAACTCTAAACAACTTTTTATAATAACATTTTTTAATATTGTGAAAAATAAAGATACTTTAATCTTGATCGAACTTCATATTTTTTGACATACCTCGTATAATATAGATTTGATATCTAATAAAAATAAATAAATACAAAATAAACAGTTTTCCATGAAAATAGTGAACTGTAATTTAACATTACATTAACATAAATCAATAAAATTTGTTTATCTGACATTTCAATTTTATGTTGACGTTTAGTTGCGTCAAACGAAAAGAAAGTAGAGTAACGTTTCTATGTCGGAAGAAAATGACAATTTAAAGGAGGCTTGTGACGTCACAATGACGACTTTGAGGTCGGATATCTCGAAGATAGTTAGAGATAGCGAAATTCCGTTTTCAGATTTGGATTCAGAAGACAAAACTACATAGGAATCCATCGCTAGGTGGCCTCTAGATATTTCAGGAGCGGCAAAGCAATAACACACAGACTTTTGCAAATTTATAAACGAAAAGTTTTCGTTGAAAATTAGACATTTCATGTTACAAAAACAAAAACAACTAATACTTCAAGTATTCCACCACAGTATATGGTTCTACAATGACCAGATATTTAAATAACTCTCTTTTAAATCTTCCAAATTGAATCTCTTGTTTTAACGCTCATGGTAACTTGTTGTGGAATTTTTATGAATTTGACAGAGTTGGATGTTTCTATGTGGTCTGATTGAATATTTACCATATTCATGATCGGACCTCGAGACTGAAACCTCTCCAGATTTTCACCTATTTTTAAGAGCAACTCTTCAACAGTTTTGGCCCAAATCAGATAATTTGAGTCATCTGCGAAATTAATAAGGCTAGATGATTCATCTGTTACAGATTCAGCAAGATCATTGATGTATACAAGAAATAAAAAAGGTCCAAGAACACTTCCCTGGGGTACCCCCAACTCGAGATTCAGTGCTTCTGAGAGTGTTCTCTCACCATTAGTTTCCAGACAAACTCTCTGTGACCTTCCTGTGATAAATTACTCTATCCAATGTAAAGCTGGGCCTCGTATTCCATACTTTTCAAGTTTGATCAGCAGTATTTGATGATCTAAACTGTCAAATACTTTTGACATATCTATAAAAGTTCCTAATGTTTTGTTTTTTAGTTCCAAGTTTTCAAGTATTTTAGTAACAAAGTCAAATATAGCTGTATCAGCTGATTTGCCCTTTAGGAAACCATGCTGTGTTTGTTTGAGAAGATTTTTTGACCTGAAGAAATTTTCAAATCTATTATACATAGCTTTTTCAAAAATCTTAGAGAAGGACGAGAGAAGACTGATGGGTCGATAATTTTTCACTTTAGTTGGATCATCTTTCTTGTGCAGTGGTTTCACCAGAGCTATCTTCTAATTTTGTGGAAAGTAGCCATATGTGAAGGAATTATTTTATATTATAGAATGTATAGAATATATTATAGAAATAGCTTACCTGCTAACAACGGCATCGCTAAAAAGAGACTTCCAATCCAAGACGTCGCTGACTTGGAAGCATCGAACGCGTTCAGAAACTCCACATAGAGCAGTCCAAAGGAAAAGCTGATGCCTTCAGAAATACCGTTCACCACAAAAGCCGCCAACACTATCATCCATCCCCAACCTCCATCAGGAATCTTCGGTTTGACATCTTCGATATAAAGTTCGATCTGTGAAGTTAATATGGATTCTTTTCCTTGAAACTTGTGAATGTCATGCTCTTGCGACTGCTTTCTCTTTCTCGCCGGAGGTGCATGGGCCATACTTTTCTTCTGGTTCCGTTGTAAAAAGGTCTCTGTCTTTTCTGTATCACATCAAGTTATTTTAACTGTAACAAATATATGTCTATTATCTACCGATTCTAATTGTGAAATAACGATAAATGTATTGGCAGTTCCCTTGCTAAGTGTTATCGATCAGTTTTATCTCATCATTGGTATAATGTACACACATTTAATTATATAAAGCAGCTATCGTCTCTGTGTGGTTTTTAAATATTATAAGGTCAGATTTCGCATGAATCAATGATTACATAAGAACATGATACCATTTTTATTCAGATTGATTCAATAAAAATTTGCAGCCTGTTCGAATTATAATAAAGAAATAAATAAATAAATAAATAACAGTTGCATCAAAGTGTTAATATTACCATATTTATCATGTTTACCATATTATCTAGTTAACCAGTCCAAAAATAGTCACTCTTGTATGGGAGATTAAACTTAAACTGAGATTTTAAATAATATTGTTCTTTCAGTGATAAAAATGGGTGATTACCAATAAAGAGAATCGCTTGTATATTTGGTCGTAACAACACTGTCTGTTGTTCCAAATACTTGGTGTTTTATTTCATTTGATTGATGAACTAATGGCGAAAGTAGTGTATGCTGACATATCATTATTTCGTCATTGTATACCTAATAATAATTAGAATTTTATACAGTGCTAGCCAAAAGTCTGTTCCCCCCTCTTATCTTTTGAACATTTGAACGGTTATACTTATAAAAGTGAAATTTGGAGGGAGAAAATAAAAGGAAGTAGGCTTCTCATCTAGTCGTAACAAGTGACGTAATAGTGACAGAAGACGTTACAACGCCACTGTGACTTTTCTTCTTCGTCTTCCTTCTTGTATGTAGGCTTTAAAGCCTGTTTCTTCTTCAATATTAGCCTCCTAAATTGTTTAAATTATCGCACCATCTTTTTCTTGGTCTGCCACTGTGACCGATAATTTTAAAAGGGACCATATGGCAAGTGATACCTCGCTTGAAAGGTATTGAAAATACCTATTCAATCATACTAATTTTATTTCAATTTAGTCTCGTTTTGATGAAAAAATTAAATAGATACTAAAACTGTAGTTTCACATTAATTTATTAAATATTCATACGTCCGCCTATGGTTAGTTGTCAAAAAGTTGACGTTTTTCAATTTTATAATTATTTTTACGTCAACTTTTTGACAAATAACCAGAGGCGGATGTTTGAATATATTTATTAATTAAATGCGTAATTACAATTTTAACTATTCTCCTTTTCATGAACATTTTTCAGTGCGTCACAAATTATAGAAAAAAAGGTAAGTCCGTGATAATACATATTTATGACATTTATTCTAACGTGACATTTTAGTTAAATCTGACAGTTGTCAAATTTTATTTTCAATTTGGAATAAAACCAAATCAATTGTGTCTATTGCATTTATAAAATGGTATTTTCTTTCATTTGTATAGTCTTATAAATTGTACAGATTATATTGATAATATTATTATTTTATTTAATAAATAATTCTTTTTTGATTATGGCGCCATCTATCGACAACTAGAATAATCACCGAACTAGAATAATTACCGAAGTATTCCCAGACGTGCCTTTTTTTCTGTCACATACAATTTAATGCGTTAGAGAGAAATCGAAAAACTGTGACGCACTGAAAGATGATCATGAGAAAAAGAATACCTACCTACCTATTCAACCATACTAATTTTGTTTGGGTTTAAGCTGATTTTGATGAATAAATTAAATAATAAATACTAAAATTCTAGTTGAGCATTTAATTAATAAAAATTCTAACGTCCGCCGTTATAAATATCATTATTTATACAGGGTGGCCAAAAAATTATTTTTAAATTAAATTAATTGACACAAAAAGAAGAATGTAGTTAATTTATTTAACGGATAATACATTCTATTGTTGTCAGAAAGTAGAAAAAAATGTTTATTTGGCAAATAAACATTGCTTTTCGCTTAAATTAAGTGATCAAACTGCCAAGAGGTAGGTGGGAGGCTGTTTGCGATTTAATTTAAGCGAAAAGAAATATTTGTTTGTGAAACAAACATTTTTTTCTATTTTGTGACAGCAGTACAATGTATTTTGAGTTAAATAGATTACATACAAAATTATTTTTTTGGTCACCCTGTATGAATAATGATACTAATGTTTATATTACTGAGTAGAGAATTGAACACCCTTTCAAATGAGGTATCACACGACCCCTATAAATATTCCCATTAAAAAAATCATCGATTATCTCATCACGCTCAGATGGATGACGTCACTAGTATAAGACATCCCAAAAAATTGTAATTTAAAAATAAAAATCGACCTTTTTATGAATTTATTCCATAATTTAGCCCCTCTCGGTATATATAGATATGTAAGTAAGAAAACTATACATCATTGCCTCGATTACTATAGGTACTAGGTTTTGCTCTGCAAATTTGTAACTTTTAGTATCAAAAGTAGTATCGTAATATTATGTAAATCTTATTTTGATCAATAAACAGATAATATTAATAAACTTGTTAATAAATAATAAAATAATAAACAAATAAAGTTGATTAGTAAACAGATAATACTACAATACGGTTTATTAGAGCTAAAATGGATTTAAATCCGCCAAGGAGAATGATTCAGTTTAATTTTTGTAATTTGAAAATATGACTAAAAGTAAATATTGTCAATATTGACACACGCCCTGACAAAACTATCTGACAAAACCTAAAATTATTATTTTACTTAGAAATTTAAATAGCTTTGAAGTTCGCCGTACCAAAAGAACTGGTTTAAAAGAAAAAAATATTTCTTTATTACTGTTGAAATATGTAGATATATTAGAAAATTAAATAAACTCACCACAATAAAATACAAATTCTACGAAATGTTTTGCATTTTTTTGTATTGCAGCCTAGGTTTGATTTTGTAGGTATTTAGCCCCAGCATAGTCTAAGAGCTAGTGAACGGTCTTCCTGTAAGGCTAGAAATTTGTATAATGATAATTCATAGCACACCAAGGCTAAAAACCATGACCTGGCAGGCATCAGCCCTGCACGTGTATCTACCAGGTGAATTGAAAAGTGCATAGTTTAGGGGAAAATAAACTTTCTCCTGTAAAGTTTAAATTTAAGTATGTGTTTGTGTAAGTCATTTAGAAGAAATGTGTACAATGACAGGCGATTCTGAACAGCATAAGACCTTGCAAGGCGAGGGGAAAGATTAGGGGTTTTCCTAAAATTATTTTTTTTACATCGAACAAAGCTTTTTTAGGTTTTTTGAATCATTCCAAACAGAAAAGATCTTTAGTGATATTTCTCTTAGGTTAATAGTTTTTGTTTTATAAGCGATTAAAAATTTTGAAAATTGTGAAATCGGCTATTTTTAACCCTAAATCGGACATTTAACTAAAAATTTTAATGTTACCAAGGTAGATAAATATTCTTTAAACATTGATTGATGAAATCCCGAAGAGTTTTTTGCAATATAATATCGAAAACCTCTTTGTTTTTTTATTTCTAATCAAGTGGGCGCGACACTGTAGTATAAGTGAGGACGTTTATGTTTGCATAAATTCATTTTCTCGAGAATGAGCAAATTTGAAGAGAAATCCTCAGCCAGGTCGATTTTTATTCTTAAATTAGGACTTTTTGGCATATATATAATACTAGTGACGTCATCCATATTTCCCCTCGCCTGGCAAGGTCTTATGCTGTTCAGAATCACCTGTCATTGTACACATTTCTTCTAAATGACTTACTCAAACACATAGGTACTTAAATTTAAACTTTACAGGAGAAAGTTTATTTTTCCCCTAAACTATGCACTTTTCGATTCACCTGGTATATACACGTGCAGGACTGATGCCTGCCAGGTCATGGTTTTTAGTCTTGGTGTGCTATGAATTATCACTATACAAATTTATAGCCTTACAGGAAGACCGTTAGTCGGAGGATTCACTAACTCTTAGACTAGTATCTGATGAGGCCATGGAAGGCTGAAATGAAGTGATAATGCTATGTTTTACCAATTCACCAATACTGACAAATCAGGCTCCTAGGCCATATGCTGTTTTAAATACATCAAAGCGATAGCAAGCTACCGAAGATGTAAATTTCTTCTTCTGTAAAGCTTGCGTGTATGGTTTAGTCTGACTTTTTTTGCTCTTCGCACAAAACTGTGAATCGAGAATGTAGATCGAATGGAAAAGATAAGAGATTAATTAAACAAAAAGCATTAAACCACTAAAAAGGAAAATGGAATCTGATGAAAAGTGCTTTTGTAATTTATCCTAACACCAAAATAAAGCATTGAAAATTGAAATGAACAAGCGATCAACAGTAAAAAAATGAAAAAACCACATCATAATATTATATAGGTCAGGTCTACATACACCACACCATTTGATTTCCTGTTTATAACAACTGTAACATCTGTTCTTACCGAAAAAACAAAATTCTCATGTAAATGCTGGATGCGTAACAATTAATTTGATAATAAAGTTTATGTGCGGTTTAGTTAATCTATTTTAAAATTGGTGTTCAAGGTAGAAAAGCTGATTGTCATTAAATAGGTAGATACAATTAAAATGTAAATACACCAGGGAAATAAGGCAAAAATATACCATGTTCGGGACACTTGAGCAGCCAGGTTGCAAATGGGTTTTTTGGGTACTAAATACCTATACCATTATAAATACAAAAATGTCCGTCACAGTTTGGACGAGAAATTTAGTTATTAACAAATAAGGGTCAAAATGGGATTTTTTTCGTTTAAATCGCTACAGGTAAAATAGGGTAATTAAATATCTTATTTATAATATTTTTCTTTTAGTAGATGAGCCAAGGTTTAAAATAGTGCTTTTTGAATTTTGGTCCAATCATTTGTTGCTTCGGATATTGCAAAATAAAACTATAATTTCGAAAATAAAAAATTTGCTATAAATTTTGCGAAAATGAATTTAAGACTTTCATATTGCATGAAAAGTTGAATCAAACAGTCCGTACAATGCACAAAAATTTTTAAGACGATTCGTCAATTAGTTTAAATTTTATTCAATTTGTTTATCACAAAGAGCTTTTTCTTCGCAATGTTATTGTTCAGAAAATAATAATGATATAGCAATTCTGTGAAAACAACATGAAAGAAAAATAGTCATATTTTCAAAACATTTAAAAAAAATCATTAAAAAGTCATTTTTATCACACAGAAAATATATTACTAAAATAGAGTCATTTTTGGCCTATAAACAATTTGAATAACTCTGTTAATATTGACTGTAGGCTAAAACTACACTGGGATTTGAAAAACTGGTAATTTTATGCGAATTTTCAAAGAAAAACTTTTCGCCTAGGTTAATTACGGTCAAAGTTAGCCACTTTTTTTTTATTTAATTGACGGCTACTTTGTTTATAATAATTGAGCAGCCTAACTTGAGCTATTTTGAAGTTGAATATATATAGTTTATGTGTAAAAGTTTAAGTAAACTTTGAACCTCAACAGAGTGGTTAATAAAGTTTTAAAAGTGGCTCCGAACGGAATTAATTCGTGGTCGGTGGAGGGGAATTAATAAAATCCGTGCACTCAAAAAATGAAATTGATTCTGCAAGCATATGCTGAGATTAATATCGCCGGAGCTTGTTGATGGATTCTGATTATAATTTTTTAAATTTGTATGCACTCGTAGTCTTATAGAGTCCGTTATGTACACACATCCCCACCTAACATTACAAAATGTTAGGGGGAACTCACTGGCTCTACTCACTCTCTACAATGGCTATATCTCACGAACAAAAGCTGATATCGAAAAATGCTTGAAACCGTTTCTAGGATAGTAAGGGGGAACTAAAATGACATGAAAGAGAACTCACCCCCATCAACCCCCTAGGCCCCACCCATCACAACCAAAAAAGTTTAAATTGCAAACCCCTACTTGTGATATATCATTGAAAAGGCTATAAAAAATGCTATTCAATGGTACAAATATTAATTATACAGGCTGAAGCAATAATTGTGAAACTTTGACTTAAATGAAAAATTTAATAAGGTTTTGTTGAATTACAAATTTATTAAAAATGTCAACTAAGTGAATATTTAATGTGAATTCCGTTGTTTGGTAAACAATAATACAGCCTATTTTCAAATTTTGCACGAAATTTAGCAAATGTTCTAGTAATAGGGCGACATGCTTGAGTAATCCTTTCTCGCAATTCTCCAAGTGAAGCAAGTTGAGTTTTATAAACAACTGATTTAGGGTAACCCCATAGAAAAAAGTAATATACTATCCTAGTATAAAAAGTACTATCCAATGGTATAAATAATAATTATACAGGGTGTTAATATCAGCTGGCTTACTATGACTTTTGTATTTGTAATGCTATCTCCCGGACTATTATTATAAATGGTAAGTGTCCGCTCGTACTTTTTTTTGTTAATTAAAACTTAATTTGCCATTTTTGCCTTAAATCAGTTGTTTATAAAACTTAACTTGCGTCACTTGGGAAATTACGAGAAATAATTACTCAAGCATGTCGCCCTATTACTAGAAAAACATTTGTCAAACTTCGTGCAGAATTTGAAAATAGACTGTATTATTGTTTACAAAACAACGGAAGCCACTTTGAACATTTACTTAATTGACATTTTTATCAAATTTGTAGTTCAACAAAACCTCATTAAATTTTTCATTTAAGCCAAAGTTTCACAATTATTGCTTCACCCTGTATAATTATTATTTATACGATGGGATAGCATTTTTTATAGCCTTTTCAATGATGTATCACAAGTAGGGGTTTGCAATTTAAACTTTTTTGGTTGTGGTGGGTGGGGCCTAGGGGGTTGATGGGGGTGAGTTCTCTTTCATGTCATTTTAGTTCCCCCTTACTATCCTAGAAACGATTTCAAGCATTTTTCGTTTTCAGCTTTTGTTCGTGAGATATAGCCATTGAAAGTTTTAAAATTGACACACTGTATATAATTTCATAAAAATCGGTGAAGCGGTCTCGGAGGAGTATGGAAACTAACACTGTGACAGGAGAATTTTATAGATGTAAATATATAGATGGCTATTAACAAATAGGGGTTGGTAATAAAAGAGTGAAAATTAAGGGTTGAATGTATTTTTTAATTTTACATCATATGAAATTAAGGTAAATAATTTTATCCAAAAAAATAAAAAAATGTCAGGGGGCAGCCCCCCTTATAACTCATGGGTACAAAAAATAGGTTAAAACCTCTTCTCCATCCAATAGGATATACGTGTAAAATTTCATAAAAATCGGCCAAGCCGTTTCGGAGTAGTATGGTAACTAACAGTGTAACAGGAGAATTTGATGTATAGTACAACCTGCCATATCCGGACCTGTCATATCCGGACTTCCCCATATCCAGACGGTTCTGCGCCGTCCGGATCTACCAAAATCTACCGAGAAAGGCAGTCCTGCTGTTGGACAACGCACTAAAAGAAGAACTAAAAGATGGCGAAATAATGTATTATAGAATCTATAAGACATGTCTATAGACGAAAGTTATTAACGGCTTTGATTACTGGAATGTATGAAGGAGAAAACGTTCCAGAGACTATAAAAGAAGTAGTGGTCTTGATATCCGGATTTTTTCATATCCGGATCGGTCTCTCCTCACATTGATTGGAATTGATCCGGATATGGCAGGTTTGACTGTATATAGAAGTAACTGCGAATTAAATAATAAAAGTGGCTAACTTTGAGCCTAATAAACCTAGGCAAAAAGTTTTTTCTGAAAATTCGTGTAAAAATACCAGCTTTTGAAATCCTAAAGTAGATTTACTCTATAGTCAATATTAACAAAGCTATTCAAATTATTTATAAGCCAAAAATGACTCTATTTTGCTAAACTTTTTTTGGAGTGATAAAAACGACTTTTTAATGATTTTTTTCAACAATTTGAAAACATAACTATTTTTCTTGTATGTGGTTTCCACAGAATTGTTATATCATTATTATTTTCTGAACAATAACATTGTAAAAAAAAGCTCTTTGCGATAAACAAATTGAATAAAATTTAAACTAATTGACGAATCATCTTAAGATTTATTGTCATTATATGGAATGTTTGACTCAACTTTTCATGCAATATGAAAGTCTTAAGGCCATTTTTGCAAAAGTTATGTCACATTTTTTATTTTTGAAATTTTAGTCTTATATTGCAATTTCCGAAGCAAAAAATGATCGAACCAAAATTCAAAAAGTGCCATTTTAAACCTTGGCTAATCTACTAAAAGAAGAAGATTATAAATAAGATATTTAATTACCCTATTTTTACCTGTAGCGATTTAAACGAAAAAACTGCGATTTTTGACCCTTATTTGTTAATAACTAAGTTTCTCGTCCGAACTGTGACGGGCATTTTTGTATTTATAATGTATTAGGTATATAGTACCCAAAAAATCCATTTGCAACCTGGCTGCTCAAGTGTCCCGACAAAAACCTTATTTCTCTGGACTAAAAGTGTTAAGTTTATTACAACGTTAACGTGGAATTTAGGTTTATAAATGTTAACAATAACAAGAGACATTTATGATAAAACAAAAAATAGAATAAATAGAATAAATAGAATAAATAAAAGATTTTAAAATTTTTGTCAAGCTTTTGTGGTGATCGAGTCACCACAAATCAATAATTATTACTTTGTGATATTTCTAAATCACCTTCGTTTTTGATTTAATTAGGTACTTACTTATTTTATTCGTGCTTTTACACATCATAATTTGTTTGACTTTTATCGCATTCCAATCGCTATTTCTTCTTGTTGTATATGTCTTCTTCAGTGAGATCACTTTCTTCCATTGCTGTTTTTGTTTCTCTGTTCCACTGTGATCGTCTGAGAACGTCTTCTTTTCCTCCTTTTATTTGGTGTCCATTTTCAAGTTTTCAGTGGTATTCTTGTCTTGTTCATTCTTCGCATATCTCCATATCAGTGTAATTTTTGTTTTTCTGTTTTGTCATTTAGTGTCTTTTTCACGGCATTAGTTCTCTAATTTCTTCATTTTCACTTTGTCCATTAGTGATAATCTGTAGCTTCTTATCCAAAACATCATTTTCATACTTTGAGCTATACAGTGAGAAGCTTTCCACTATTGTCTTAAACATTTTTTTAGTACTTAATATATCTAAGTATTTATATGCGTTTGTTTGTTTTATTCAGTTGTTATTTATCTCTAGGTCTTCCTCTGCCTTTCCAGTGTTCGGGTATTGCGTTTTATCATTATTAATTTTTAAACACCAGCTTTTAAATTCTTCTTCCAGCTTTTTTTTATCCCGAAGATGATGTTATCTTTGCCTTCTGCTAAATATGATCATCAGCAAATAATAGTCTATTGATAAGTATAGTTATCGTCAATTTTTACTTTTTATCTGTCTACATCGATGGTTCTAGTTTTTTAATGCTTTGTCTTATATAAAGTTTAAATAAGTTTGGTAACAGTCAGTATCCTTGTCGAAGTTCTTTATAGACTTTAAACGGTTCTGAGTAGCTTTGTCCGAATTTTTAAATTAGTTTTCCTAATTTATTTTGAATATTTTATTGCAATAAATTACTATCACTTCCTGAAAGGTTATTTTATAGAGAAGAATGTAGGTCATATAAAGTAGTTTAGAAACGTAACAGTAATCCAGTACAGTACAGTAGCCCGTACAGCTTCCAGGTTATACGTCAAGAGTTTCAACATCTGGCGATTAATGCCGTAAAGTCTGTATTTAAAAAAAAAATAAGCATTAAACGATTAAAGATTGGAAACACTTATCACCTTCCGATTCTATTACGATCATACAGCAAGACGACTGTACGAGAGGGGAATTGACTATGTCTTCTAATGCCACAGCCACAGGCCACACCTGTCAGTAGCTTGACCAATCCTAGTCCCACCGTTGTTCCGTTGTCATCAATCGTACTCCAACATTACAGGCTATTCATATTCCTGCTGAGGGACGCCTGTAAGTTGTTTGTTGGTTGAAACAATATGTATATACTGCGAGTCTGCGATAGATAAAAAATCGCTAGCGTTGCGTATTTTAAAATGACGCGTACCCTATGAATAGTCGCGTACAGACCGTACAGACACTAAAATTTTGATCGTAGAGGCAAAACTCGATCATTAGGTACTATATTGAAAATCATTGACAGATGTATACAAATAAATGGAATGTTGAGATCAAGTGTTATTCGGCATCCCAATATTTTTAATAATTAGTCGAATGTGCTACCGGTCATTCTAAAATATAGTCGGAAAAATGAAAGAATACCCATGAACGATCACATCAATCACTTATTTTGTATCTGCTGTCTTTTTCTATAACAAACGTTTGTTATTTATAGAAAAATACAGCAAATACAAAATAAGTGATTGATGTGATCGTGCATGGGAATTCTTTCATTTTTCCGACTGTAGTTAAAATTCTATATATTTAGACAGTCTTTTTAATAAATTCCTCTGACGAAATAAAGATCAGCAACTTATTTTTCTGTGTAGAACACAATTTATCATATTTATATATTAAAGAAAAATGAAGACATGAAATAATAATATATGAACTGTGACTAATAATCTGATCAAAATAACACATAAATTGTAAACTAGAACTATTAATAACTTGCAAATCAACTTGCGTAGTCAAAATACAATTTTAATATAAACAAACAAACTAATTGGACAGGATTGTGAATAATAAATGTAAAAAATACAAAGAGTGCAGTTCTGCCATAAAAAATTGACAGCAACATAATGGCTCGTACGAATAAAAATGAAAATGTAGTTTATACTCCAAATGTTGGAGTATATTATACTTATACTCCATCTACTGTTATGTACTGTGACTATGAGAAACTGATCACATCAAAATATTTTTATTCATATGAAATCTGTGGTACATGTACCACTGGTGGTACATATTACTATTTGAGTTGGTACACAAAGTCACAAAACACGAAAACAGTTAACTATTATAGTTAATCAGATAACCTAGCTAGATAGATACTTCAGTAGGTGGTACCAAACATAATAAAAAGTATTTGGTGGTACATGACTCAAAAAGATTGAGAACCGCTGAAATAGAGTATAAACTTATACTTTATGCTTATACTCATCAAAACATACTCGTGAGTTTATACTCCCTTTTTATCCATACCACTAATAACTTGGTAAAAATTTGACGTTATTGAAACAGTTTGTTTTGTTACTGATGGGTTTTTATTTTCTTGCATCGATACACTTGTTTTATGCAATGTAGGTCTGGATCCCGCGTATGAAAAAAAAGTTGATTAATAGCAAGCTGAAAATTTGTTAATAGCTTAAGAGTGTCTAGTCGGATAAACTTTGATATATGGAAACACTGGAACAGGGGCAGTTTTAATTGTGGAACAGGTTAAAAATTTGGAACGGTCAGACCACGAAAACGGCACATTTATTTTGTCCGACAGAACAGACTTAAACTCGCCTAACAGAGATTAAACTCTCATGCAAAAATCAGACTGCTATTTATCACCTGTCATAATTCCTGTCATTTGATATATTCTACATGTTCCACTCATTAAAACGCCCATTTGGTGATAAATATCAGTCTGATTTTTGCATAAGAGTTTAATCTCTAATCGGAGAGTTTAAGTCTGTTCTGTCGGACAAAATACATGTGCCGTTTTCGTAGTCTGACCGTTCCAAATTTTTAACCTGTTCCACAATTAAAACTGCCCCTGTTCCAGTGTTCCCATATATCAAAGTTTATCCGACTAGACACCCTTAAGCTATTAACAAATTTTCACCTTGCTATTAATCAACTTTTTTTTCATACGCGGGATCCAGACCTAATGCTTTAAAAGTATACATGCTTTTCATTTCTACTGAGAATTTGTCAGATATACACAGGACATGTGATAGACGCAGTTAAGTCAAAGTCAATCGCCTTATAAACAATGTGTTTTAGGAGAAGGTCTGCAACACGACCTAGGCTTAGAAAAAGGTGGAAAGATGCAGTCAGAGAAGATCTGGAAAAAATGGTAGTGAGACAATGGAGATAGTGGCACAGAACCGACAAACATGGAAGACAATAGTAAACGCGGTAAAGACTCACGAAGAGTTGTAACGCCATTGATGATGATGATGATGAAACATTAATCAAGTTTTCCAATAGTACTCCAGGGAAATAAGCTAGAAATAGACCATGTTTGGGACACTCAAAGATCTAGGTAGCTGACTAATTTTTTAGTTATTGTAGACCTATAGAAAAAAACCTACCTGTTTCCTGCCTAGAGTTCGCGTCCGTATTTTAATTATTAACAATTTAGTGCAAAAATCGCGATTTTTTTTTTATTTTTTGCACCCCTTTCAAAAGCTAAATAGTTGACATAAAATTACAAAATTTAATTTTTTAGAACATTGAAAAACCTTCAAAATGCCGATTTTTGAAAGTTAAAAAGTTAATTTGTTGCTACGCAAACTGCAAAATAGGCGAAAATCGTTATTTGTTAATAACTTTTACTAAAACTTCCTTAGAACTTTAGTGTTTCACCCAAAGTTGGGTATTGGGGTACTTTCAAGTACCCTCAAAATTTGAGACCGATCCATTAATTAGTTTAAGAGTTATTCTATTTGTTTACAAAGACCTTTATTTTGCAATAACATAAGACAGGAAATAATGAAGATAGGGCAATTGTGAGTATGTCAAATTAAAGTAGATAATAATAATAATATCGTATGGCATTTTTTGCCGGGGAGATCTTTTCGGATAGTTCCGGCGCCATTTACATCTTTAACCCTGTTTTAAGTAACTAGTGCCGATGTACACTAGCCCAGGGGACCGACGGCTTTACGTGCTCTCCGAGGCACGGTGAGACGGCTCGTGTCATTATTGGAAATGAAAATGGTTTGTCTTTGGCAGGGCTCGAACCCACGTCTACTGGCGTATGAGGCCAGCGTTTATGCCGTTACTCCACGGCCGCTCACCATTAAAGTAGAAAACTGATGCTATCAAAATGTACTAAAAAGAAATAAAACAATTATCTAATAACAGGCAGAATAACGTAAAAGTTGGGAAACACTTTAAGTTGTGAGATAAAATGAAATGAAAGTAGTGAGGTGCGAAGTTTAGCGATAAAAACCTATACATTTACATTCTACTTATTGTTTCCCACCTTTAGACGTATCGAACGAGTTTGGCAACTGCCACTGTCACAGTGACAGTTTTAGTTAACATACCCCTCTGATACGTCTAAGGGTGGGAAACAATAAATAGAATAGGTACAAGTGTTATTATATCTTTTGCGTTATTTTGCCGGTTATTAGCGCGCTCATCACTATATAGTCAAAAATCCTAATGCCAAATTTTTTAATTTTTGTAGTTTATAAACATTTAGGATAACTTTAAAAATATTGTCCGTAGAAAAAATCGTTTCACATATTAGAAAAGCTGGTATTTTACACGAATTTTTAAAAATGTAGTTCAATTGGTGACTTGTCGTGATAAGTGAAGGGGGAGCTGGGAGCCGACAAATGCTGGAGTTCAAAAAAAAGCTTTAAAACTACTATCGTTTTCTATATCTTGGGATCTGCTGAATATATTTTGATCGTTCTTGTTCTTAATTTGTATGTAATTTTTCTGTATATTACAAAAAATATGCAATTTGTCTAGACATTTATTAATTAATAAACAGTCTAATTTGTTTAAACAATTTTTGAAAAAATAATTTGTTCCCAAAAATCCATGATCTTAATCATACTATCGTTATTAATCATAGAAAAAGTTAAGGTATACTTTAATAAATAAATTATCTTCAATAAATAATTATCTAATAAAAATAATTTATTTATTAAAGTGTACTTTAACTTTTTCTATGATCATTAATGCTACTATGATTAAAAAATAGATTTTTGTAAAAAAAATTCAAGAATTGTTTAAACAAATTAGACTGTTTATTAATTAATAAATTTATAAACAAATTGCATATTTGTAATGTACGTAAAAATTACATACCTACAAATTAAAAAAGAAAGATCAAAATCCATTGAGTTGATCTGGAGATACAGAAAATTGTATTACTTTGAAATGGCTTTTTCGGTATTTTAACTCGGTTGATTTGTAGGTTCCCCCTAGTAATCGTTTGAACTACATTTTTGAAAAATCGTAGAGGGTGCTGTGAAGGTACAATGTTTGTGCAAATATTTTAAGAAAATATACAAATCCCATTCTTTAAAATGGCATTAATGAGATTCCTTCATTATTATAAACAAATTAGCTGTGAATTAAAAAAAAACACATGGCTAACTTTGTCCCAAATGAACCCATGCTAAATTTTTTTATTTGAAAATTTGTGTTAAAATACTAGTTCGAATATACAGAATGTACAGTGCGGTGGAATAAGTGTTGCCCCCCCCCTGTTAACTTGTTTATTTTAAGAATATAAGCAAAACGCTCGGACAGGTCGATTTTTAAGCTAACCATAGTATATTATAGCATCAACGTTTCGAACTTTACGCGATCCCTCTTCAGGTGACAGGCATAACTTTGATTTTTTTAAATGGTAAAGTACGTCATGTGATACATCATTTAAAAGCTCTTAAAATACTGATTTCAAAAATGTATTTAATCCTTTTTGAGATCGTAGGCGCGAAATTTCGGTCGACCTCATTTTAAACGCATTTATTATTTTCGAATTCTGAGAAAACTAATAAGTATTTTTGAAAAATTTAAACGCAGAATGAAATATTGGATTATTACTGATGGCCGACAGTCCCTTAGAATAAACAAAAAGTTTCTTTTGAATGATATATTTGAAATTAAAAATCACACTAAATTTTCTCTTTTTTCATCACTGTGACTTATTTAAATAAACATTATAGGAGTTCTCAGGGATTTTGGACCATCGAGAATACTGTAATATTTCATTATGCGTTTAAATTTTTCAAAAATATTTATTAGTTTTTTCAGGATTCGAAAAAAATGATTGCATTTAGAAAGAATTCGACCAAAATTTTGCGCCTACGCTCTCAAACAGGATTAAAGTATATACATTTTTGAAATCAGTATTTTAAGAGCTTTTAAATGACGTGTCACATGGGGTTAACATGGGGTTAACATAAGTTAACAGGGGGGGGGGGGCAACACTTATTCCACCGCACTGTATAAAATATTGTTTCTACGGACAACATTTTTAAAGTTATTCTAAATGTTTATAAACTTCAAAATTTCAAAAATTTGGCATTAGGATTTTTGACTATAATAATTAATTTTTTTTATCTTTTTTTAATATATTTTGATAATACCACTCTTCTACTTTCCTTTTGCATACTCAGAATTGCCATATCTTCCTTATTTTCTGTCTTATGTTATTGCAAAATAAAGATCTCTGGGATAAACAAATAGAATAACTCTTAAACTAATTAATGGATCGGTCTCAAATTTTGGGGGTTTGTTAAGTACCCCAATGTCCAACTTTGGTTGTCACATTAAAGTTCTAAGGTAGTTTTAGTAAAAGTTATTAATAAATAACGATTTTCACTTATTTTGCAGTTTGCGCAGCAACAAATTAACTTTTTAACTTTCAAAAATCGGCGTTTTGAAGATTTTTCAATGTTCTAGAATCTAGAAAATTTAATTTTGTAATTTTATGTCAACTATTTTTAGCTTTTGAATGGGGTGCAAAAAATCGAAAAAATCGCGATATTTGCATTAAACTGTTAATAATTAAAAAACGGACGCGAACTCTAAGCAGGAAACAGGTAGGTTTTCTCCCTTTAGGTCTACAATAACTAAAAAAGTGGTCAGCTACCTGGATTTTTGAGTGTCCAGAGAAAATCCTTATTTCTCTGGACTATAGGTACAGTAATCTTTTTGATTTTTTATGTGTTTGTAGATTGTTCTATGTCATTTATTATTAAATAAATAGAAAAAGACTGTTTGACTTGTACACACTTCTATATAAATCTAAACGGGAACTGGTGTATGTTTTCAAAAGACTGATAGTGTGTAAATTAATTTATTAAATCAGCTAAGTACTTTCAGCATATTAATGCCATCATCAGAGCTATCGTCTTATAGGTGTAAAAACCTCAAAAGAAGAGAAAACTTCGAACAAACACATTCTATATTTTAAAAATTAACCCAGGGATATAACCACTGGTTAGGGTAAAAAACCCTTAAATGTTAAAAATCACATTTAATGTGTTTTTTTTACAAAATGGCCACCATTCGTACAAATTTAACAGCTGTTCTTTGTACGAATGGTGGCCATTTTGTAAAAAAAACACATTAAATGTGATTTTTAACATTTAAGGGTTTTTTACCCTAACCAGTGGTTATATCCCTGGGTTAATTTTTAAAATATAGAATGTGTTTGTTCGAAGTTTTCTCTTCTTTTGAGGTTTTTACACCTATAAGACGATAGCTCTGATGATGGCATTAATATGCTGAAAGTACTTAGCTGATTTAATAAATTAATTTACACACTATCAGTCTTTTGAAAACATACACCAGTTCCCGTTTAGATTTATTATTAAGTTTTACTGTTAGTGGTTGGAATTTAAAATACAGATTAAATTCATATTCTCACGGGAAACATATAAAGGTAAAGGTACTTTAATCTTGACCCGAATATGAGTATAAATCAAACACTTTTATGAGTGCAATAATGATTATGGTTATCTTAATACAACTTTTTATATTGTTCAATAGATAGCAATAAATGACGTGGTTTATTGTAGCGTGCTGGGTAAATATGACGACGTTTATAATAGCGTGCTAGATAAATAAACAAATAGATTAGACTTAAAGTATTATTTCTTAAGATTACTGAAAGTTAGATTACCTAACCATTTTTATCATTGTCCGTATTGTTTTATCCCTCTCTTAAGTTGGTAGAATCTAGATTTAACTGTTCTTCAGGTATCATGTGTTTCCAGATAGTTGACCACATTGACGGAAAATCTCATGTTTTTCTTAGCGTACACTACGTTAAGTCTTTATTAATTTTGAAAGGAAAAGAGTTGACACCATGGCTTAAAATACGACTTTATAATACACTCTTAGGGTCTCCTCCCATAAAGGTTTTGACAAGAAATTACTACCTATTAACAAAGAATTCCACACGATTGAAGAAAGGAAGCAACAACACACTCCAAGCAATCTAGAAACACTCACAAAAAAGGATTCACTGATGACAACCATACGATATCTAAAGGCCTCATGAGAATGAGGGTAAATTGAAGAGGGTAGGAAACAAGTTAGATCAAAACAACATTAAAAACAACCAATACACTGAGATTTTTCCTGTCCAAAACCAAATGTAACAACACAAAAACGATAAAATCTGCATCTATAAAAATACCCTGTGAATACAAGAATTTATATATGGGACAAAGCGCAAAACCACTAAGTGTTAGGATAAACTAGCATGAAACACACATCAAGAACATAGACTTCGTGAAATTCCAGATATATAACCTGTCGGTTATACATTTTTGCAGAAGTTTTAAAATAGTCTTTTTTGAGAACGATTTCCAGAGTGGAAATCGAAACATGATACCATAGTTAGTTAAAAATGTAATTTTAATTACAATCAATTGGGGTTTAATCCTATATAAACATATTAAAAAATTTAGATTGTAGTTAAGGAATGCAGTTTTGTTTGATTATTGTTTTAGTTTTACTCTAGATCAGCGGTTCTCACTTTTTGAGTCATGTACCACCTACAGTTCTTTTTATTATTTTTGGTACCACATATACAGGGTGTAACAAAAATACAGGTCATAAATTAAATCACATATTCTGGAACCAAAAATAGTTCGATCGAACCTAACTTACCCTAGTACAAATATGCACACAAAAAAAGTTACAGCCGTCTGAAGTTACAAAATGAAACTCGATTTTTTCCAATATATCGAAAACTATTGGAGATTTTTTAATGAAAATGGACATGTGGCATTACTATGGCAGGAAATTATAGTGAAATTTGTGCACCCATAAAAATTTTATGGGGGTTTTGTTCCCTTAAACCCCCCCCCCCCCCAAACTTTTATGTACATTCCAATTAAATTATTATTGTGGTAACGTTAGTTAAACACAATGTTTTTGAAACTGTTTTGCCTCTTACCTAGTATTTTTTCGATAAACCAGTTTTAATCGAGATGCGGCTTCTTTTTTAATATGTTTACATAACAATTTTATGGAGGTTTTGTGCCTTTAAACCCCCCAAATGTTTGTGTACGTTCCAATTAAACTATTATTGCGGTACCACTAGTTGAATACAACGGTTTTAAAACTTTTTTGCCTCATAGTATTTTTTCGATAAGGCACCTTTTATCGAGATGTGGCTTCTTTTTTAATATGGTTAAAAATATACCTCAATCTGTAATTTATAAATAAATTTTCATATTATTATCGGGTCTCTATATAATAATCGTACTTAACAGTATACAAATATGCGGTGGATTTGAAAAATATTCAAAATATCTCGATAAAAACTAGCTTTTCGAAAAATTACCAAGAAGCAAAAAAGTTTTAAAAACATTGTGTTTAACTAATGGTGCCACAATGATAATTTACCTGGAAAGTACACAAAAGTTTGGGGGGCGGGGGGAGGTTTAAAGGAACAAAACCCCCATAAAATTTTTATGGGGTGCACAAATTTCACTATATTTTTTTTAAGATTTTAATATGTCCGTTTTCAATAAGAAAACTCAAATAGTTTTCGATATATTGGAAAAAATCACCAGTGATACATGTACCACAGATTGAGAATCGCTGCTCTAGATGATTATCTCACATTAAAAATTTGAGGACTGATAAGAATTGATGATAAATTCTAATGAGAAGATAATTAAAATTTTGTGTCAATAAACCTTAATTTTAAGCTTTATTACATAATACCAAATGATAAAGTAAAGTGGAGGCTGATCACACGATTACGATAAATAAATAAGAAAAAAATAATAAGAGGTGAATGAATTTTTATTGGATCAATCTAATATCTTAACACTGCTTTTTTTCTGATATTTATATTTCCAAAACGTTCGCACAAATTTCATGGTTGCGAATGCAAATATGCGAGTATTCCTTATATAACTTAAAGACAGAAAGACATCTTTAAAGATATCGAAGTCCAGGTATTTCTACAACTGTCATTTGTCAAAGAGAGAGTCCAGTTGCCGGTACAAGCATTCATTTCCAGTCACGACAAGGTTCCATGAGGAACCATCGTTAAAGGAAGGGGCAACGTTACGCCAGCCTTGCTGCGCCCCTGATAGATCATATAGGTACTCGAGTGATAAGAAATATACCTAATATGTATATAGAAAAGAGATTAGAATTTAAGGAGTCAGTATAATAAATATATTTCTATGATTAATTAAATAAACGTTGTAAATTCATAGTTTTCAAGTATTAGTGTTAAGAAGACTTTAAAATAAATTAAAATAAGCATTACATTATTTTTATAATGAAAAATGCTGCAATAAGTCTTATTTCAGTTATTAACAGTGAGACATAGGAATTTTTGTATCGTAGTTTTGACAGTAAATCGCACATACACATACGGAATGACAAAGGAACAGAAAAGACACAATTTCAAGACTGGTTGGATCATTAATAAATTTAAAAATTGCTGTTTCTTAAATTTATTAGAGACTATAGCCCGATCAAAGAACAATCTGTCCCAAAAAAAAATAAAGGAAGGATGAAAATTTGGGAATAGGTAGTTGAAATTGTTTATTATTATATAAGAAAAAGTTTACAATTCTACATCCCCTTTCGAAGGTAAAAAATATACATTCAAAATAAGACTGGAATTGGATAAAATGACTAATTCTTAACAACTTTTGTCCTATAGAGGTTTTTCGCGAAGTCAATACTTTTCGAGTTATTTGCGAGTGAATATGTTCATTTTTTACAAAAAAAACATGTTTTCAGAGATAACTCAAAAAGTAAGTATTTTATTGAAAAAATATTCTTAGCAAAAATATAACTTATAGAAAACTGAAAAAAAATGGTGAATGCATGAGGTCTGTAGACCCAGTAGATGCAGAGTTGTAGCTAATGAAAAGTAGGCTCGTCTTCGTCAAATTCCAAATCGAATATTTCAATGTGAAATAACCCAAAAACGGAGCCCTTTTCGGGGAAAATTCATTTCAACTTTTTTAAAGTGTTTAAAAAAGGTTTATATTTGTTTTTTTTTAACTTCTAACGTTAAAAGTAGGTGAGTTACGCTCAAAATATTGTTGGTCCCTTTTATTTTTTGGTTAAAAAAATTGCCAAAATCACCCCCTAATTAGCATCACAAATAAATTTTATCATTACCACTTGACAAGTTACTTTGCTTATGTATTATTTATATGATCTGTAAGTTTCATCAGTTCAAAGAGCTTATTTTTGAAAAAGCTGTAGTTAAAATGGCTTGAACGAGCAACTAATCACGAGTTTAGGCAAATTTTGAACTGCCATAGCATAACCAATTTTTGTCTAAGAAGAAAACAAAAAATCAAAAATATTCAGAAAAGCAAAACGAACATTTTATTATGCATTGAGATTTTTGGTATTACTAATAATTTTTAAGTTAATTCCATAAAAATTTTCATTTTTTCAAAATTAAAAAAAAATGTTTTATTTTAAACCCAAGTTCTTTCAAAAATGAGCACTTTTAACCAATGAAACTTATAGATAATATTAACAATACATAAGTAAAGTAACTTGTGAAGCAGTAACGATTAATTTTATTTGGGAAGCTAATTAGGGGGCGATTTTCGCGATTTTTTTAGCAAAAAATAAAAAAGACCAGCAATATTTTGAGCGTAACTCACTTACTTTTAATATTAGAAGTTTTTTAAAAAACAAAAATAATACTTTTTTAAACACTTTAAAAAAGTTGTAATGAATTTTTCCCGAAAAGAGCTCAGTTTTTGGGTTATTTCAAATCGAAATGTTCGATTTGAAATTTGACGAAGAAGAACCTACTTTTCATTAGCTACAACTCTGCTCCTACTGGGTCTACAGACTTCATGCGTACACCATTTTTTTCAGTGTTTTATAAGTTATATTTTTGCTAACAATATTTTTTCGCTAAAATACTTACTTTTTGAGTTATCTGCGAAAAACCGTCCAAAAACATGCTTTTTTTTGGTCAAAAATGAACATATTCACTCGCAAATAACTCGAAAAGTATTAACTTAGTGAAAAAACTCTATAGAACCAGTGGCGTAGCGTAGTGGGGGCGGCAGGGGCGGCCCGCCCCGGGCGGCACTTTTTAGGGGGCGGCAAAATTTAACAATAAATAATAAAAATATTTTGTAAATATTTGAACCATTTTATATTTTTATCGCAACTACAAATTCGGACCGATTGGAAGGATCACGGAATTTTTCATTACTTATTTTTTGACGAATTCGGGGAATTCCTTTTCTTTGAATGATACTTTGTAACGACTGGCAACAACGTCTATACTGACTTGTAGGAATTCCCCGTTTATGACTAACAATCAGCACAACTTTTTTCGGCACTTTAGAACGTTACTATTCTTTTTTTTTTCTCTTCGACACATCGTTGGGAAGTTCTGACAGCAGCTACAGGCAAAAGAAGGATTCAAGACACGCGGTGGAGTGCAAGAGGAGATGCCGTAAATGTGACATGGCATCATTACAAAGACATTCTGGTCACTTTGGAAAAACTGACAGGGGCAGATGCAGATGAAAGCTTATTAAACACTAGAACAGATGCAGGTGCTTTACTAGTTTCGATACAGTCATTTTCCTTTCTTTGTTTTTTAGGCCTGTGGCAACCGGTGCTACGTGAAGTGAATGATGCACAAAAATATTTACAAACAAGGGGACTTGACATAAGATTGTGCGCTCAGAAAGTAAATGCTTTTCAGATGATATTGACAGAGAAAAGAGAGAAATGAGCAAATGGCGCTGTAGTTATGCAAAAATATGTGTGAAGAACTTTGAATTTCCATAAAACCTCGGAGGAACATAAAAAGAAAGCTGATTTTAGATGACGGAAAAGTGAGTTGAGACGAAAGCTGTTTTCTTCGTTAGATAGAGTTATTGTAGAAACTCGTGAGCATTTTCAACGGCAACAGAATTTAACGGATAAGTTTGTTTATCTAATTATTAGATCCAGACAACACTGAATACAATCTAGACTACGCATCTGACGAAATTGACGAGCAGGGTTTCAAGCTGGAAAAACTTTGACTGCGGACTTTCATTGCTGCTACATAGACAACGCGAAAACGGCGGGTTCGTTGGAAAAAATATTCCCATGAGATTTTTTTGCATAATCACATTTGTAATACACCCCAGAATAAGGTTCAAGAAGTCGCCCACGAGAAAAGTGGTCCAAATTTTTTTTAACAATTTTTTTTTTAATCAAATTGCAAAAATTATTATTTTTGCTATGGGCAATTTTTGCTTGGTGGTTTTCGAGTTATAAGCAATTTAAAATTTGAAAAACGCAAAAATGGCCATTTTTAAGACTTAATAACTCAGTTAAAAATTATTATTAAATTAGAAAGTGACTAAATCAAAGTTTAAAGCCCCCCCCCCCTAATACATGATCCTGAAGAAATTTGTGTCATTAATTTATTACTTTAATAAGCTGTTATTTTTAATTATTAACAATAAGCCGAAAGAGCGTATTGACGCGGCTGTAAATAAGAGTGCGAGTAAGATACCCCATTGGACTGCCGTAATGGCATCTCTCTCGCACTCACCATATAGACGGCCACCTAATACGTGCTGGCGCTCATTATTATTACTTAAAAATAACAACTTAGTAATAAAATTATGACAAAAATTTCTTCAGGATCTTGTAGGGGGGGGGGGCTTTAAACTTTGATTTAGTCACTTTCTGACTTTCATAATAATAACTTTTCACCAATTTATTAAACCTTGAAAATCGCCATTTTTCGTTTTTTTCAATTTTAAACTGTTTATAACTCGAAAAATTACAAGATACCTTTTTTGTCCAGAATAGTCCAAAAAACCTAAAAAAAATTTGTACGAGCCAAAAATATTGATTTTTGCAATTTGATTAAAAAAAATGTTAAAAAAAATTGGAGCACTTTTCACGTGGGCGACTTCTTGAACCTTATTCTGGGATGTCTCGCGAATGTGATTATGCAAAAAAATCTTATGGGAATATTTTTTCTAACGAACCCGCCGTTTTCGCCTTGTCTAACAGGCAACGAAATTGATTAATGCAGACTCACTTGAATTATTTAAATTTATTGTTAAATCCAAGCTGTAAGATACTCTGCCCAATATTTTAATAATCCTCCGAATATTTTTCACAGTTGCTATAAGCCAGGGGTGGGCAGAGTGCGGCCCGCGGGCCGCATGTGGCCCTTTAGACATTTTTTTGCGGCCCGTGGAGAAAAAGTGAATTATTTTCATTTCAAGATTTTTTCTAATTATTGCTAATATTGATAATTAAATATAGATAGATAATGCAGCTATTAATAATATCATTTTCGCAGCGGGTGATTTTTCCTCAAATTTTCAACATAACGCTGGCAATGATTTCGGTTTTTGGCACAGAGATTTATCGTCTCCCTCAATGAAATCCATGAAATTTTAACAAATGAAAATGATATTTTCGAAGTAGTCAGGAACTGTATGAAAAATTTTGAATTAACGCGTAACCACCTAATAAGAGTAACAGCTGACGGAGCACCAAATTTAAGAGGAGCAAATATTGTAACGTTGACAAAAATTAAAGATTACGTTCAACAGTTTCCAGAACATGATTTATTATTCTTCACTGCATAATCCATCATCAGATATTGTGCAAAAATGTTTTGCAAGTGGACAACGTCATTTCAATTATAACTAATATTGTTAACTGTATTAGTTCAATAGGATTAAATCGCCGTGAATTCAATTTTTTTTTGGAAGAGTTAGAGATAGAACATACTGATGTCTTATGCCACAATCAACAATCATATTCGATAATAATTAAGTTTAGAAAAGGTTCTTAAAAGATGCTGTGAATTAGGGAAGGAAATTATTTAAAAATTAAACACTGCTACTTTGCTAAATTTATAAGTGTTTATCGCAAAATGAAACTTTTATAATGAAATTCAAACTATTCATTGATCATATAAAAAAGAAAGAATTAATCCAATTATTTCCCAATAATTTTGTTTAGTCCGGATCTGGATTATTCTTGTGATTAGAAGTTGGACGGTTTGTATTTTAAATGAGAGATATCTATGTCAAATATCAAAAAATATACAAGGTGGTTCTAAAGCTTTGCTTCCAATAAATGTAGTATATCTAGAACCGCCTTAGTGACCTCTATTCACAATTTAAGTATTCCCGTTTCTCAATGAAACACCCTGTATATTTGCGGCAAATACCGTGCTTAAATAAGTGCGAATATGGTACAGGGGACTGGAGGGATATGGTTTGAAAATTTGGAAATTTTCGATTTTTTTTTATTATTTTGTATGAAAATACATCATTTCAAAAATATTCTCTGAAAATTTCAGTTTGACCGTAGGAAAACTACCAGAAGTACAGCTTGTTTAATATGCGACTAATAATAACCTAATAATAACTAATAATAACCTTCGACTCGCTTTGCTTTGCGAATTACTCTGCGATTTAAAAACATATTCCGGTGTACATCACTTTACGATTTGACAGACAGAAGAAATTGAAAATAAAAGTTATCAAAACTAAACGTGTTTTTCTCAAAATTGCTTTTTTTATAGGCGGTGGACATTGTAACTCAAAGGTTACTTGACAGATCACCTGAAATTTTTCATATAATTTCTTTAGACATTTCATGAGGTAACAATAACAAATATGTTGATTTTCACTATTTCGGTATTTTCACTTGAGTGATATCAAAAACGCAAAAATCGTCAAAACTAAGAAAAACTTGACAGTTTTATCTCGAAAAAATTCATAAGCTAATAAAATATTTATGAAGTTTTTGTTTCATATGATCCAATAACGAGTTCTGATGTCTACTGAAAAATTCATTTTGTTTAGATGTCGGTAAAAATTTGCTGGCTTATTTTTCAATAGTTGGTCTTGAAAATGTTTTTCGGATATTCTTTGAATTGTACTGAATATGTTTATTTAATTTAAAAATAAAATAATTCTACCATAGTGTCAAACAAATTAAAAAAAAATTGCTTAACACCCCCCCCCCCCCCAAGTTAAAAATTCGAAAACATGCGGCCCTTGGTAATAGACCAAAAACCTTTTGTGGCTTTTATTAAAAAAAGTTTGCCCACCCCGCTATAAGCAATGCCAGCTGTGAGAGGAGTTTTTCAAAATTGAAAATGATTAAAAATTATTTAAGATCGACAGTGAGTACTCTATGACTAACTAATTTGGCTATTTTGTCTATTGAGCAAGAGGTGTGTGATGCGATAGACATTGATGGTGCAATAAAAGACTTTGCTCTTAAAAAAAGTAGACGTATAAATTTTTAATTGAAGACGGAAGTTTTGTTTTTAATTCTGACAAATACTCATATTTCTTTTCAATAAAAATAAAAATATATAACATTATAGTATCGTTATAGTTCTAATTAAAAATTAATTTTATTTACTTTTGTCGATTGTCAAGGTGTACCTAATCTTAAGTGATAAATACCTATGTTATATCAATGGATCTAACTGGTTAAAGTAAAAGAATTTTTGTATTAATAAACGTGATTGTAAAACTTAGATAAACTTTTTTATTTAAAATCCAACCTGTATAATACAAAATAATGATGACTGTTCTCGCCAAAAAGTTCTCTATAATTAATGTATGTAATGTTATACAATAAATTAAAGTTCGTAAATAAGAGGGCGGCAAGATTGTCTTCCGCCCCGGGCGGCCGACACTAACGCTACGCCACTGTATAGAACAAAAGTTATTTAGAATTAGTCATTTTATACAATTTCGGACGTATATTTTTTCACCCCCGGGAAAATATTTTTCACCACGTATTTCCCAATTTTTGTAAAATGGAGGGGATCTAGAATTGTAAATTTTTTCTTATAAATAATAGACAATTTCAACTACCTATTCCCAAATTTTCATCCTTCCTTTATTTTTTTGGAGGTTTTCGTAAAATTTTGTGTTCCCTGATCGGGCTATTAAAGATGTTTGTCAAATCAAGTTGTATTAAAATTTAATGGACATAATTGACTAAAAATTGTTGTTTTCGTTTATTTGTTAGAATATTTTTCATTGTATTACATACCTGGTATTTCTTCTGATAGCACATAGCACTCTCAAAATATAGACTAAAACAAACAAACACAGCTTAACAAATAACCGTATCTACATTTTCGTAAACAATACAGACAATATAAACCTTAATTGATCGTAAATAACACACAATGATAACATTTTTATATATACTAAATTAAAAACTCAACAGCAGGTACAAACCAGATTTGAATATTATGAAAATGCTATAAATAATATGACGTTTACGATATTTATATGCACCCGATTCTCTGACAGTCCGTTTGTTTAATATAAATACAGGGTGTTGCATCCCAATCTCCTTCCGATAATATTAATCCCCACATCCAACAATTCCCACAACCCACATAATGTTCAGATCTCGCCAAAATCAAAGATGTTTCAGCGGGTTGAGATTCTCAACCCGCTGAAACATCTTCTAATAGGCGAGCGGCACACCCCTAATTTGAGGCTTAGAAATCGAAAAAGCGACCATGATAGGTAAAAAGCAAATTTTAGTCATTCTTTATATTTTCGAGGTCGGTGAATCCGAATATTTTTATCTAGAATTGGTGGAACATGTTCAAAAATAAAATTTTATGCAAAAATGGGAAACATCAATTTTGATTATGATTTTTCATATTTACCTCGCTGTATTTTTGGTCGCTGTAAATATTTCCTTTTGAAAATTTTACTGTGTCATTCTCGAAGAATTTAAATAATGAGATTTGTCAGAGATGTTTAAACAAATTAAAAGAGAAATGTTATCGTCAGATTTCGTTACTTTCATGTTTACTTAAAAAAGTTAAGTAATAAATTTTTTAGTTTATAATTTTAATCAACACAGCATTAAAACATAAGTCATGAAGAAGTTTTCTAGAAAATTTCAAGTCAAAATATGCAATAGGAAAAAAGTTATGTGACTTTATAGACGAGTGGCACTTCCCAAAAAAAAAAAACGCTTGTTATATTGGTATTGTTACGTTGGTAGATTGCCATGATAATCTTGCGGGGTTGAAATGTCTCTAACTTTACTGACTCTAACTTATAACAACTTTATTTACGATTTACAACATCAATCGACATAAGGTTACTAAGATGTTGTTTCGCGGGGGTAGTCCTTTAGGACACCCTTCTCGCAGGACGGCTCATTAGCATAGTAACGATTTGAATAATAACAATACTACAATGATAATAATCTCAATCCCTCTGTGGGCTATTTATATCTCCTTATAATTTGAACTTTGAAAAGTAAAACTATACGTGAGCGTCTACGAGTTTACACAAACAAAACTGCCTTAATCAACCTTCGTTTTGTTTGCATATTTAGAAATAATATCTTTTGTAACAACTGAAATTATTTAAAATTATATACATCTTTTGATACATATTATATTATACAGTAAGGAGTTTTCTCCCTTACTGTACACCTCCCATCGAAAAAAAAAAAAATGAAAGCAATGGAAAACCTTTGCTCTTCATTTTTCCGTTCGCCCGCTTGGTGTTAATTACCTACATAGCTCCATTTTTTAATGAACACAACAAAAAAAATCGTTTACAATTATTAATTCCGTGAGTAATAAGTAGTTTTCTTTCTATTCTCACTTAGTCAACTTTTCACTTTACACTTTGCACTATTGGTTACCCCTGTACCTCTTATTTATCTAATCAGTATACAGCTTAACATTGTTCTTGTGAATTACTAAGTGTTTATTTTTTTACTTATGATAACATTAGGTGCTCTATCTTTAATAACTGTATATGGGCCTGAAAACAAAGGATCTAGTTTTGAAGTTGACTCTTTCCTAACTTAGACCTTGTCTCCTTGTTTATATGTTACGGTGCTTGTCTTGGCATCGTATCTTGCTTTACTAACTTGTTTTACACTTGCTAGCGTCTCTCCGGCCTCTTTCGTTGCTGTTTGAAGTCTGTATCTTAGCTCTAAAGGGTAGTCGTCAAGATTATATAGTGGTTCCACTTCGTTCTGTAGATTTGTCGGTAGTCTACTGGTTTTTCCGAATACCAATTCAAACGGTGTGTAACCTGTTGCTGAATGTACTGAAGTGTTATAAGTGACATAGTCAGAAAAGTCATACTGAAGTGACATAGTCAGAAAAGTTTTTGACCGAAGAGGGCCGATACGATAACGAGAAAGAGGAAGACCGAGACTTGGGTACCAAGACAACTTTAGGGAATGATTTAAAATCTATTGGAATTGGAGCGTGGAGTAGAATGTCAGAGACAGGGGCGAATGGAGGATTGTGCAGGAGAAAGCTTTGGCTCATAAAGAGCTGTAACGCCACTGATAATGATGATGATATGCATCACATTCTGGGCCTTCCTTTTTTTTCGCTTTCCTGTTGTGCATGCATGTACAGTTAGTACATTCTTTCATGGTTTTTGCTCTAAATTTTAAAGAACCCCTTGGATTGACATGGAATTTGCCATACGCATAGATTACATGTCAAGGAAAAAAAGTGATATTGTGGGTGAAAAAATATATGTCCAAAATAAGTCAGAAAATGGATAGACTGACTTATTTTAAGCAACTTATTTTGTTCTATAGAGCTTTTTCGCCAAGTCAACACTTTTCGAGTTATTTGCGAGTGAATATGTTCATTTTTCAACAAAATAACTACATTTTAGACGGTTTTTTTCGCAAATTACTTAAAAATTAAGTATTTTGTCGAAAAAACCTTTATTAGCAAAAATATAGCTTGTAAAAAAGTGAAAAAATGGTGTACGCGTTAGGTCTCTGGACCTCGTAGAACCAGAGTTATAGCCAATGAAAAATAGGTGCCTGTTCCCCAAATTTTAAATAGAATATTTCGACATGAAATATCAAGAAAATTAAGCACTTTTTGGGGAAAATCAATTATAACCTTTTTAAAGTGTTAAAAAAGGCTTTATTTCTGTTTTTATAAAAAGTTTATAGCATCAAATTTAAGCAAGTTACGCCAAAATAAAGTGGTCCCTTTTGTTTTGGCAAAAAAAAATCGCGAAGACCACCCCCCTAATTAGTAACTTAAACGAAATTAATCGTTACCGCTCCACAAATTTTTTTACTTCGTTGTGTTTATATGATCTGTAAGTTTCATCGATTCAAAGTGCTTATTTTTGAAAAAATTTGGTTTTGAAGTAAAATTTTTAAAAATTTTATTTTTGAAAAATATGTTTTTTTTTTCAAAATAACTTAAAATTTTTTAGAGATACCAAAAATCTCTAAAAGCAAAAAAATTAGCATTGCTTTTCTGAATATCCTATATTTTTTGTTTTTCTGTTTTTTATTAAGATTTTGTGTTTCTAAATTTGCATATATTCGTAATCAGTGACTCGTTCAACCCTTTTTAACTACAGCCCTTTCAAAAATAACGACTTTGAACCGATGAAACCTACAGATCATATAAACACTACATACACGAGTCAAAAAACTTGTGAACTCATAACGATTAAGTTCTTTTGAGATACTAATAAGGAGGTGATTTTCCCGATTTTTTTACCAAAAAAAAAGGACTAGCTTTATTTTGAGCGTAACTTGTTTACTTTTGACGCTAGAAATTTTTTTATAAAACAAAAATGAAGCTTTTTTTAAATGCTTTAAATAAGTAGTTGTAATGAGTTTTCCCCGAAATGTGCTTCATTTTTGGTTATTTCACGTTAAAGTATTCCATTTGGAATTTGACGAATATGAACCTATTTTTCATTAGATATAACTCTGCTTGTACTAGGTATAGAGACGTGGTATATATGCACACCGTTTTTTTAAAAAAATTACAGGCTATATTTTTGCTAGGAATGTTTTTTTTTTTCGACAAAATACTTACTTTTTGAGTTATTTGCGAAAAACCGTCTAAAAGCGTGGTAATTTTGTTGAGAAAATGAACATATTCACTGGCAAATAACCCAAAAAGTATTGACTTAATGAAAAAACTCTATGGAACAAAAGTTACTTAAAAATAGTCAGTTTATCCATTTCCGGACTTACTATGGATGTATATTTTTTCACCTCCAAGATGGGGTGAAAAGCACCCCCAGGGCAAAAGCACACATCGGCACAATATTACTTTTTTCTTTGACATGTAAGCTATGTGTATGCCAAATTTCATGTCAATCCAAGATGTTCTTTAAAATTTAGAGCAAAAACCGTGAAAGAATGGACTAGGAGGGAACCAACTCCGTGTTTACTAATAGTCCAGGGCGGATCTGTTTTGAGATGGACGTTGAGAGGTGACTCAAATTTTTTTGCAGAAATTGCTTGAAAATAAATCAAATAATAATATTTGAGTTATCCTCCCTCTCAAAAAGGTCCGGAACATTGTTTAAATAATCAAAATGTCAAAAATTTAAGGAAAAATTCGATTTTTTTCTTCGTTTTTTGATTATAACTTTAAAAGTATTCATTTTCGAGAAAAGTTGTACTGACATAAAAGTTGCGTATTTAAATTTCCTACAATATAAAATTGGTTGAAAATTTAAAAAATAGTCACCCTAGTTGCAAAATAGCAATAATTGCGAAAAAAACCATACAAAAACAAGTATTCGCATTTTACGTTTTTCAACCATTTATGCTACACTTAGGACCTTCATATTTCACCCAGAAAAACTTTATGATACAGTAAAACAATACTGTAAATTTCTTTAAGATCGGTTTAATAGATTTTGCAAAATAAATTTTGCAATCCAGCTTTCGCAAAAAAAATTCATTTTTTCAAAATGTTACAGGACTGAAAATAAAGCCGATAGCAAGTTAAATTTTTTTTTGCTTATAAAAGTGTACTGTACCTTTCATTTGCAATTTTCAAAATTAAAATCGATTAATTACCACGGCGTCAGAAAATTTCTGAAATAACCAATAATTTTTGGTGCTACGCGCAGGACAGCGGTGTTCGATTCACATAAGTTGATTTCCACCAAAATAACTTCCAATATTTATCTAATATATTATTTTCTTACTCTATATTTTGTTGTATTTTAATATTTTAATTCCACAAAAATCAAACTAATTTTATTATTGTTTGTGAAATATTGTTTAAACAATTGCATATGTTTAAAAATAATAAACTTTTATTATTTAAGTTAAAAATATATGAACAAAGAAAGTTTTTGCTAATAAAAGTGTTATTTCAAAGGATAGAGTATGTGTTTTTATTTTGCAATAAACAAATTTATTTATTTATATCGAAATGTAATAAAAATTAAAATGTATCAATCATTATCAATGGCCATTGGAATGCCCAATCAGAGCAAACTATCCGCTGTCCTGCGCGTAGCACCAATAATTAATGTTTATTTAAAAAAATTCCTGACGCCGTGGTGTTAATCGATTTTAATTTTGCAAAATTGCGGATGAAAGGTACAGTACACTTCTATATGCAAAAAAATTTTCAACTTGCTATCTGCTTTATTTTCAGTCCTGCAACATTTTGAAAAAATGAATATTTTTTACGAAAGCTGGATTGCAAAATTTATTTTGCAAAATCTATTGAACCGATCTTAATGAAATTTACAGTATTGTTTTAATATATCATAAAGTCTTTCAGGATGAAATATGAAGGTCCTAAGTGTAGCATAAATGGTTGAAAAACATAAAATACGAATACTTGTTTTTGTATGTTTTTTTCACAATTATTGCTATTTTGCAACAAGGGTGACTATTTTTTAAATTTTCAACCAATTTTATATTGTAGGAAATTTAAATACGCAACTTTTATGTCAGTACAACTTTTCTCGGATATGAATACTTCTAAAGTTATAATCAAAAAACCAAGAAAAAAATCGAATTTTTCCTTAATTTTTTGACATTTTGATTATTTAAACAATGTTAAGGACCTTTTTGAGAGGGAGGATAACTCAAATATTATTATTTGATTTATTTTCAAGCAATTTCTGCAAAAAAATTTGAGTCACCTCTCAACGTCCAAATGTACTAATATTTTTACAGATGCGCCTTGGTCTATAATATGAATCAAAGAAACCATAATAGTGCATTTTACAAAAGAGAACCAGTAAACAGTGTTCCAGTGTTGTTGACTCGTTGTTGCTCTTTCGTGTATAGATATGTTTGTTTTTAATTATTGTTAATAAAAGTTAAATTAGTTTAAACGTTAATTAGGAATGTATTCGTATTCAGAAAGCAAAATGATGGTAAATATGTACAAAGAACTACAGGAGAATAAAGCACCACATAAACATATAACTAAATTTCCAAAGTACAAAAGTGATTATCGACGAAACAATGCAGATTCTTTGGACTTTCCAACTGATATTACGCTAATGAAAATATAATATGATTTTTCTGAAGCTATTTCCTTGTGGCATTTTTATGATTAATTATTTATATGGGAAATAAGCCACAATTAAAATTAAAAAAATAATTTTATTAACGTTTCGACGCCCAAATCGGGTGCCGTTGTCAAAATACAAAATATTACTAAAATAAACAAAAGAGCTGTTGCTAAGCAAAAAAATTCTTCTAATAATTTATTTAATCTCACTCATTTATATTGGCAATTCAGACATATATTATACATTTTAAAGTAGAAGACTTTAAAATGGTATTGCCAATATTTATGAGTTGCGTTCCTGGGACGACTTACTGAAAGATAGTTCATTCGATTACATGAAATCAACCCCAACTCAAGAATATCCGTCATAAAAAATTATAGCATGTGATCTGTCTTTAAAAAGACAACCAAATGCAACGACAGTAAAATTCTCGCGTTAGAGACTTCATAGTAAATCACAAGGGAAAACCAGGAAAAACCCTGTGATACTATCCCGACATCGTAAGTATTTAGTCTTACATTAATTTACTCTCAAAAAATAATACCAAATTCTGACTTGTAACATGTTTAAATTATAAATAATATTAATAATACTAGATATATAAGTAATACTAAAATATAAAATATGTACTAGCTCGATATTATTGACTTACTAGTCTTGGTATTTTCTTTCTATTGACTTCCTCTTTCAGTATGGGTAACCACATCCTACTGCATTCTACCGAGGAATTTGCGACACAATTGGTTTCATTTAGCATAATTAGAGCCGCTTCTTTGATTTTTCTCTGTTTACTATCTGATTCTTTCAGGACTATACTTGAATCTCTCCACTGAACTCTATGTTCATTATCCCATGCGTGTTGACATATTTGAGATCTCTCAAATTCTCTATTTTTAATATAAGATTGATGTTCACTTATTCTAACGTCTAATGGTCTTGATGTCTCACCTAAATAAAATTGTTCGCATTCGATTTATAAATAAGGAATTGTCAAGATTGGATCGAATGGAACAGAACAACTTAGAACGGGATCCTACAACATTCACCAGAAATAATATGAGAAAAATATCAATACCATATATAAAAGGACTATCCGAGAAACTTAAAACAATAGGAAATAAATTCAACATTTCAACAACATTCAAAACAACAAACACATTGAGATCTATTCTATCTAAAACTAAACCTAACAATGATCAAGAAAGAACAAAGAATTGCATTTATAAAATACCTTGTGAATGCGAACAATTTTATTTAGGTGAGACATCAAGACCATTAGACGTTAGAATAAGTGAACATCAATCTTATATTAAAAATAGAGAATTTGAGAGATCTCAAATATGTCAACACGCATGGGATAATGAACATAGAGTTCAGTGGAGAGATTCAAGTATAGTCCTGAAAGAATCAGATAGTAAACAGAGAAAAATCAAAGAAGCGGCTCTAATTATGCTAAATGAAACCAATCGTGTCGCAAATTCCTCGGTAGAATGCAGTAGGATGTGGTTACCCATACTGAAAGAGGAAGTCAATAGAAAGAAAATACCAAGACTAGTAAGTCAATAATATCGAGCTAGTACATATTTTATATTTTAGTATTACTTATATATCTAGTATTATTAAAATTATTTATAATTTAAACATGTTACAAGTCAGAATTTGGTATTATTTTTTGAGAGTAAATTAATGTAAGACTAAATACTTACGATGTCGGGATAGTATCACAGGGTTTTTCCTGGTTTTCCCTTGTGATTTACTATGAAGTCTCTAACGCGAGAATTTTACTGTCGTTGCATTTGGTTGTCTTTTTAAAGACAGATCACATGCTATAATTTTTTATGACGGATATTCTTGAGTTGGGGTTGATTTCATGTAATCGAATGAACTATCTTTCAGTAAGTCGTCCCAGGAACGCAACTCATAAATATTGGCAATACCATTTTAAAGTCTTCTACTTTAAAATGTATAATATATGTCTGAATTGCCAATATAAATGAGTGAGATTAAATAAATTATTAGAAGAATTTTTTTGCTTAGCAACAGCTCTTTTGTTTATTTTAGTAATATTTTGTATTTTGACAACGGCACCCGATTTGGGCGTCGAAACGTTAATAAAATTATTTTTTTCATTTTAATTGTGGCTTATTTCCCATATAAATAATTAATCATAATATGATTTATTTAAAAATGAGTAGGTAGTAGTCCAGAAAGCCACTGCGCATCCGCTAGCAAAAATATTCTAATCCGGATTTTTTGCACAATCTTACTCAAAAAGGACTCCTTTTAACAAATTTGCATGTTGCCAGGACCAAAAGGTGGTCAAACATTTTTTAAATGCATTTTTTTGTTTTTTTCCTAAAAATTTTTTTTTTGCATGAGCAAAAGTTTTTTTAGGTTTTTTGGATCATTCCAAACAGGAAAGGTCTGTAGTGACTTTTCTCTAAAAATGATAGATTTTGACATATAAGCGATTAAAAATTGAAAAATTGCAAAATCGGCCATTTTTAACCCTCAAAAACATGAAAAACTTAAAATTTGAATGTTGCCAAGGTAGGTAGATATTCTTTAAACATCGATTCATGAAATCCCGAAGAGTTTTTTGCAATACAATATTCAAAATTCCTTTGTTTTTTAATTGATAATCAAGCGTGCGCGACACTATTTTCCACCGACAGAATGGTGCAAATGAAAGGAATAAATTCGTTATTTCGTAAACCGGCGACTTTAAGGAAAAATCCCGAAACAGGTCGATTTGTATTTTTAAGTTGCGATATTATGGCATATATGGTATACTAGTGACGTCATCCATCTGGGCGTGATGACGTAATCGATGATTTTTTTAAATGAGAATAGGGGTCGTGTGCTAGCTCATTTGAAAGGTTCTTCAATTCTCTATTCAGTAGTATAAACATTTATATAATTATTTATACAGAGTGTCCTTCTACTTCTTTTTTTTTGTCAAATAATTTAATTTAATAAAAATTTTTGGACACCCTGTATAAATAATTATGTAAATGTTTACATTACCGAATAGAGAATTGAAGAACCTTTCAAATTAGCTACCACACGACCCCTATTCTCATTTAAAAAAATAATCGATTACGTCATCACGCCCAGACGAATGACGTCACTAGTATACCATACATGACACAATATCAAAACTTAAAAATAAAAATCGGCCTGTTTCGGGATTTTTCTTAAAGTAGCCGGTTTACGAAATAACGAATTTATTCCTTTCATTTGCACCATACTGTATACACATGCAACGGTGGAAAATAGTGTTGCGCACGCGTGATTAGAAATTAAAAACAAAGGAGTTTTGAATATTATATTGTAAAAAACTCTTTGGAAATTCATCAATCGATGTTTAAAGAATATCTACCTACCTTGGCAACATTCAAATTTTCAGTTTTTCACATAGTTTTTGAGGGTTAAAAATGGCCGATTACGCAATTTTTCAATTTTTAATCGCTTATATCTCAAAAACTGTCATTTTTAGAGAAAAGTCACTAAAGACCTTTTTGGTTTGGAATGATCCAAAAAACCTAAAAAAAACTTTGTTCCATGCAAAAAAAAATTATTTTAGGAAAAAAACAAAAAAAAACGTTTAAAAAATTTTTGACCACCTTTTGGTCCTGGCAACATGCAAATTTGTTAAAAGGAGTCCTTTTTGAGTAAGATTGTGCAAAAAATCCGAATTAGAATATTTTTCCTAGCGGATGCGCAGTGGCTTTCTGGACTATAGAGCAACGCATTGTGTTTCAGCATCTATAATAGCTATCTGTATAACAAGAGAGGAAAGTGCTACTTTTCCTGCCGAGAATGAAGTTTACTGTCCGACGCGTAGCGGAGGGCAGTAATCATTCAAGGGAGGAAAAGGCACTTTACTCCCATGTTATACATATGGTTTTTCCACGTTCCTCAAATTAATAACAAGTCTTTTTTTTGAAAAATGGCTTTGGCAGAGCCAATTAGCCAGACTTGTTTGTGATTGATTGCAGATTCATAGTCATAAATTTCTTATAACATAAGTACATTCTACAATATTATTTTTATAGATACATTGGTACATTGTGTAGCTTTTTTTTATTTTGTTTTTATTTTTTAAATTATTTTACTGCTTTTTTAATATATATTTTAATTTGTACGAAACAAATAACAAGTCATTTTTCATTTTAAATTAATTAATTTATGTAACTAACCAACAAAATTTATTTAAACTAAAACTAACAAGTAGGTACAATATAACTGTCAACTGTCAAATAAGTCAAATTATTAATGTAAACATTGTAAAATCAAAATAACAATTTACTGTTTTTTACCATTCTGCAAAATACAGGTTGTTTTATAAATAAACGTTAAAATGTAACTTACGTAATAAAAAGTAGATATTGTACAGGGCGTCAATAAGTTATATTTCATGAATGAAATACCATGACCATGACGTCACTTTTACTTTTCCTCCCTAGGGAGGAAAAGTACAACTTTGCTCCCTACAATCAGGTCCGAAAAAGTATGCTTTCAGTAGAGGTAGGTGGAAAACATATTTTCCTACAGGAGTTTAATTTACGACGTAAACCACTCAAAAAAGTTAGCAATCAATGTGGTACACTTGTTCTAGAGATTAATGGTGCTGAAAATAGTACTGAAAAACATAAACTTCAGGAAAATCATGAGGAGCATGTGGCACTTGCAAACTTAGCTCAAAGTTCGAATAAAAGATAACTTGAAGTTTGCAAAAGAAAACAAGAGAGTTCAGAGACATTAGCCATAGAATTAGAGTAGAGAAATCTCTACCTTTGCTGCGTATTCCAACTAACATTATGTTCTGCAAAAGACAACTGATGTTATACAATTGAGGAATCCACAGTGGTAAGAGTTGAAAGGACTTTTGCTATGTTTGGGTGGAGGGACATGCTGGTCGGGGCGCTCAGGAGGTTTCATCTTGTTTACACAAATATTATGACAAGGATGTCGCCAATTTGGCACTATGGAATGATTCATGTGGCGGCCAGAATAGAAATATCAAGATAGTTCTTATGCTAAAAACTATGTTGGAAATCCACCCTAGCCTTGAAAATATTACTATAAAGTTTTTAGTCTCTGGGCACAGTTTCCTGCAAAACGACAGCGAATTCGGTGACATTGAATCTGCCTAAAATTCCAGCAAAAACTTTACACACCTGAAGACTATAATATCAGTGTTATGAGGAATGTTAGAAGATCAAATATTTTAAACGTAAGCGTAGTAAAAATAGAATATATTAACTTTAAGTCTATGTACATGTGATATTGAAAAAATTGTCAACAGAAAAAAAGACACAACAAAAGGTAAGGTAATTGACTTTTATTCCTATTAAATGTGGCATTGCATATACGTAAAGCTCGTTACAGAACAATGTTTGCGAAGTAACAAATAAAATTGCCCAAAATCGCTGTGAGTGGCGAACTTTGAAAAATAACATTTTGGAAACTGTAAATCACAGAGACTTCCAACCAAACGTCATTTAAAACTCACAGAGACCAAACGTCATTTAAAAGAGGTAGGGTGAAAGTTTTTTCTTCTGTGAAGCAATACCTATACCTATATCCCCGTAGGAAAAAGTTATGGGGCAAAAAACAAAATTGCTATTTTTCATGTTTTTTTTCTTGCTATTCTTTTGAATATATTTTTGTAATAAAAAAATTTAATTTTAAAATGTGATACTCCGATAGTACTCTGGGCTAATTAGCAAAATACAAGGAAAAGTTATTTACCAGCAACTTTATTGCTGGAATCGAATCTTATTATTGTATGTATTAATAATATAGGTATGCAAAGTCCGCAGAGAGTGTGCTACTTTTTTTATAAACAAAATGGCGCCCGAAAATCGTGTTTTTTTCAATTTTTGCTCTATAACTCCAAAGATTTTAACTTTACAATAAAAACACCCAAATAATAATTGACCGCAATTAAATTCTGCACAGAGACTTGTTTTTTCCGATTCAGTTCAACGAAAACTTTCCCCGGAAAAAGCTGGTTTTTCCAACAAAATCTTTAATTTTCAACTAAAATTTTAGATAAGTAATTGTTAATCAATATTTAAATAACTTGGAAATGTAAAAGCCCTTTTTGTATAGATTATAATTCCAGAAGCCCATGGAAATTGAATAAACAGTATATCAACAATTGAATTGTTAATTTACGGTCGCTATAATAACGATAATAATTATGATGCATAAGAATATCTATGATTTTTTCATAAAAAGACACTATACCCATCTAATGTACTTTACAGAATTGAAATTGGACTACTTAAGCGGCCTCAGGAATATTTTAAAATTATAAAGAATTTTTGGGCTTATAAACAAATAGAATATCTCGGGAAATACTAAACTAAATTAAATGGTAAAACGGTATTCTAAAGTCAGCGACAGGACGCTTCTTTTAAAAGAAAAAACGTTTAATTATGACGAGTGGTTCCTGAGATACAATCGGTCAAAGTTGACCGGAATTTACGGCAAAGATATAAACAATCATAATTTTTAAACCATTACCTTTTTATTTTTGTCCTCTTTCTCCACACCAATTTTAATATCTTTAAAATACTCATAACATATATTATTATAATAAAAACTATCGATAATACGTGTGAAAATTGCCAAAAATAGCAAAATTCCAATCAAAAATTAGGTTGGAGAAAATGTAATCCTCAAAGTTCAAAATCGGGTTACGTTAAAAAAATGCATTTTCTCGGCTTCCCATGGAGCAATTTCCTTCATTCTTTTTTTGTTCCCTAATAACTCGAGTAGAGACATGGAACTAATGCATTATTAAATGCCAAACTTGCTTTTGTTTTGTTATAATAGATTAATTTATTTCTAAGAACAGAAAACTACATATTTTTTCCAGTTGTAGGTTTTTTTTTTAGATATACTTACTACAAGTGTACCTTTTAAAGTTAAAAACATAAATATTCTCATGTGAAAGCTGTATAATTATTTAAACAATTTTTATTTAAACAAATTAAAATTTTGTGTTATAATAGATAAATTAATTTATTATAACTAGAGACTGGAAAATATGCACTAAAAAATGTCTAAAATATGCATGCAATATGCATTTTAAAACAAGCTGAATATGCACAATTAACATGCAAATATGCATTTATATATGCACTTATTTTTATATGAATAATTTTATGGTTTACGTTAAATACATAAATAAATAAAAAATAATAAAAATAAATAAATAGGTTTGAATTTAAACCAAATTGTATTATTATTTCTTAATATATTTTTTTAACTTCAGGTTTTGTGACAAATAAAACGGCAAAATATTTTATTTTGACCACAAGATAAATAAGAGTACAATAAAATAAATGTACATATTTTTATTGTTACAATATTGATTCATATTTTCTAAACTAATATTATAAAAAGAGTACAATAAAACAAATTTACATATTTTTATTGTTACAATAAATAATCATATATTGATTCATATTTTCTAAACTAATATTATGTCTTCTATCTGTTAATATTTGTTTATAGGCAGAAAAAGATCTCTCAACGTCACAAGATGTAATTGGGGCATATTTAAACTTTGCTATTAGAGACGGATCCATATTAATATTTTCATCGAAGTTTCCAAAATTGATTATATTATTTATTGAACGCAATAAAGTGAAACCCTCATTTTTGTTTAAAACGTCATCAAGTTTATCTTTAATTTTTACTCCAATTTCCCCATTCAGATTTGTTATTTTCTGTTTAACCGAATCAACAATAGACATACTATTGTGAAGACATAAATTTTGAGCCTCTAATTTTGTAATTGAACTTTCAATGATATCGAAATTCGATTTTATATACAACAATTGATTTTTAATAGACTTTTCTTTAAAAATATTTTGACAGTTATCAATAGCGGTACAAGTCGGATCAAAACTTGAAATAACGCTTTTGATGTCGTCGTAGTGTTCAGATAAAAATATAGCACTTTTAAGCCAAGTTCCCCATCTGGTTAATACTGGTTCTGGTGGTAAAGGAATATCGGGAAGCATCTCCCTATATACCTGTACACGTAGTGGTGCTTTCAGAAATACTTTTTTTACATTATTTATTAAGGTGTTTACATTGGGAAATTCAATTCTAACTTTCTCTGCAACTCTGTTTAGGCCGTGCGCCAAACATGTACAGTGAATTAAATTAGGGAAAAAGATTTTAAGATTGGATGCAGCTTTCATCATATATGAGGCGGCATCACTAAGCATTAATAATATTTTTTCAAATGGTACTTGATCAGGTAAAAAAAAATTTGTTAGGGATTCGTTAACAAATCTAGCTATTGTAGCATAGTTTGTTTTTTCCAAACATTTTACACTAATTAAGTATGAGTTTTTAAAATCGCCAGAGTCGTTAAGAACTCCAACAATTAGATTCGCAATTTGTCGACCCTTTGTATCCGTTGTTTCGTCGACGGAAATCCAAAGATAATCGGCTTTTAACTGATTTTTAATACTCGTCATCACATCTTTGTAACATGCACTGACATATTTTTTCCGAAGAGTTGAAGAACTTGGTATTTGAGCTGGTTTATCTTTAATCTTGCAATAAGTTTTTAAAAAGTTTTGACACGATTTATGTTCTAACTTGTGCAGAGGGATATTGCAGTTCAAAAAAAAATGGCATAAATCCTTTGCAAAGGTTTCTTGCCCAACTGACGTATTCTGAATCTGCAAACTGTTCTGTAGAATCTGCTGGCGAGGTTTATTATCATTTTTTGATAGCTTAGTTTGGTGAAGTGAAGTTTTTATGTGTTGAACTACTTGGAATTTCTTTTGACATGGAATCTGGAATATAATGATAATGATGTTTTAGATGTTTTCGTAAATAGATACCTACATTAAAATGATCAAACTTTTTAAACCTCCCCCAATTTTTTTTTATTTCTCAAAGTGAAATTGAAATCGTCAAACAATAAAGTACAGTCAGTGTACCGTAGTATACAGGGTGGGCCACTCTCAACACCTCGCTCTGTATAAGCCAAACCGTTGCGAACTTTAAAAAACAGTTTTTGAAGAAATGGGACGGTTTGTCATTTTAGAATAGACAGACACATAGATGTGCAAAGAAGTTTGATAAGTTTAAAAATCTATTGAAGTGGAGAACTTACCTTTTTATCACAAATGGTGCAAAACATACTTTCACTGTCGATAACTTTTAGATGATTGTTACTTCCAATCCAACTTCTGAGAAGACTTGATTTTTCCCTTGCTACTTTAGGCATTTTCACAATAATAATAAAATGATTTTTTTACACAGTATAGTCAATAACTTGCAATCACAAAAGTTGAATAATCGGCGATTGATTTAAGACTAACCATTCATAAAATAAAATAATCTATCCTACCCTTAAAACAGTGTTGCCAACTCGACCAATATAGTATTTGCCAAACCTCACAAGAATGATGGAATGATCAGTTCAACAGTAGGTATTCCATTATCAACTAATAAAAAATCCCTATAGCAAGCATAACCCAGTACAGATAAATTATTTGTTTTAAAAAATGCTGAAACATGATCCTGTAGTTAATAGTAATCTCATGGTCCACAGACATAAGTACTAATATAAACATTATTGAAGGCGAAGGGATTTGCTGATGTAGGTGTGTATGTGTGAATGGTTAAACATTTTTTGTTAGGAATCAGATTTGACTCACTGATATCAGTTTCAAGTTCCTGTGAGAGAGTTCCTAAGTTGTTTTAGTAATTGTAAGGCCAACATAAAAATTTGTTCTGAATTAGAAGATTTTCGATTTTTACTAAATAATTTTTATATTATTTAATATGCTAGAAAATATGCTATATGCTAAACAAGAAATAAATAAGCTAAACAACACAAAAATATGCCAAATCTAGCATAAAATAAGCTAAATTGGCAACGCTGCCTTAAAATTTCGTTTTGGTTGGTTTTCCCAGAATAATTCATAGTTGGCCGACACCAGCAGAAAGTACAGGTAATATTTGTAATGTTATTCAAAATATAATCGGTATTTACTTAGGTAATTTGTAAATTCTGAGAAGTCTATAAATCTTAAATATCCGGATAATGATACCTGCAGCTATAAATAACGCCCATTATGTTTATGGGTACAACAACAAAGGAGCTTAACAGCAAAATATTTACTTTCACATTTTATTTTAATGGATGTTGATGTTACTAATATATACCTTATTTTTAAATGGGGTAGAGTAAATTCCCATCAAAATATGCATTTATATGCTCTTAAATCTCCAAATATGCAAGGCATATGCATTTATGAAAAACATGAGAAATATGCAGCATATATATGCATATGCATTTTGCATATAATCCAGTCTTTAATTATAACAAAACAAAAGCAAGTTTGACATTTAATAATGCGTTAGTTCGATGGCTCTACTCGAATTACTTGGGAACAAAAAAAGAATAAAGGAAATTGCTCCATGAGAAGCCGAGAAAATGCATTTTTTTAACGTATAACGATTTTCAACTTTGAGGGTTACATTTTCACCAACCTAATTTTTGATTGGAATTTTGCTATTTTTGGCAATTTTCACACGTATTATCGATAGTTTTTATTATAATAATATATGTTATGAGTATTTTAAGGATATGAAAATTGGTGTTGAGAAAGACGACAAAAATAAAAAGGTGATGGTTTAAAAATTATGATCCTATTGTTTATATCTTTGCCGTAAATTCCGGTCAACTTTGACCGGTTGTATCGCAGGAACTGCTCATCATAATTAAACGTTTTTTTTTTAAAGAAGCGTCCTGCCGCTTTTTTCGAATATCGTTTTTATAATTTAATTCAGTTTATTATTTCCCGAGATATTCTATTTGTTTATAAGCCAAAAAATTCTTAATAATTTTAAAATATTCCTGAGGCCGCTTAAATAGTCCAATTTCAATTCCGTAAAGTACATTAGATAGGTATAGTGTCTTTTTATGAAAAAATCCTAGTTATTCTTATGCATCATAATTATTGTCGTTGTTATAGCGACCGTAAATTTTTAATTAACAATTCAATTGTTGCTAAATTGTTCGTTCAATTTCTATCGGATTCTGGAACTATAATCTATACGAAAAGGGCTTTTACATTACTAAGTTATTTAATTATTTATTAACAATTACTTATCTAAAAGTTTAGTTGAAAATTAAAGATTTTGTTGGAGAAACCCGCTTTTTCCGGGGAAAGTTTTCATCGAAGTAAATCGGAAAAAACACATCTCTATGCAGAATTTAATTGGGGTGAATTTTTGTTTGAGTGTTTTTGGTGTAAAGTTAAAATCTTTGGAGTTATAGAGCAAAAATTGAAAAAAAAACACGATTTTCGGGCGCCATTTTGTTTATAAAAAAAGTAGCACACTATCTGTGAACTTTGCATACCTATATTACTAATACATACAATCATAAGATTCGATTCCGGCAATAAAATTGCTGGTAAATAACTTTTCCCAAAATTGGCCTATTCTCCGATAATCAGCCCAGACTATAGTAAATTTAATCTGGAACAATTTTCCTGTAGACGTGTTTGTACCAAAAGTGCATAGAACTCTCCCTAATTCGCCCTGTGCCTAGGAACCAATTCACCTCTTTCTCAAAAACTCACCCCTTTAAATGGAAGCACTTCGCGGTTTTTCCATATCTGGAGGTCCATTGACTATATGAAACAATAAAACTCAGTTAACGTTGTAGTTCCTTTCTAAAATACATACTTAATCAATAGCCGAGATAGAGTAGATAAAAGGATTTAATGAGACTGTTCACTTCCGTTTGATGAAATGTTTATAGGTCTGGATCCCGCGTATGAAAAAAAAGTTGATTAATAGCAAGCTAAAAATTTGTTAATAGCTTAAGGGTGTCTAGTCGAACAAACTTGACATATGGGAACACTGGAACAGGGGAAGTTTTAATTGTGGAACAGGTTAAACATTTAGAACGGTCAGCCACGAAAATGGCACATGTATTTTGTCCGACAGAATATACTTAAACTCTCCGAACAGAGATTAAACTCTCATTCAAAAATCCGACTGCTATTTAAGTTATTATCGCCCTGTGTAAGTTATTATCGTTTTCTGGGAAATTCGACGAGCCTTTCTTTCAAATTCCTGTCGGATGGGTAAAATTATATTTATGTATGTTTATTGTAAATGCTTACGCTTATACTGGTACTGATCATCTACGTAACAATGATAAAATTGTTGGTGAACACAAGTGAACACAAAGATACAATTGTGGGTGTAGAGGACCAAATGACGCGTCTTTATACTACAAAAGTAACTTCAAGTCGATGGCCTTTAGCTGTGTGAAGAATTATGGGCCTTTATTCTTCGGCTGTGTGAAGAATTATGGGCCCCATACCTTGCCTCCCGAAATCTGGAACTACGCCTAGCAACACCAGGTCTACCAACAACTATCACTGTTACTATCCAAAAACGACAAAAATATCAGTTGAAAATATTTTGTAAAGGAAATCATACTTCCAATCATTGCCGCGGCTTAACAAGGCAATGTGTGGCAAATATCAAAAACTGCAAACTGTATGGTGTTCCGAATGTTTTTGATAGGCAGCGAATGTGTTAACAATGAAAGTAAAAAATAAAATCAGATTCTATCGTCTAGAGTAGATTTAATATCTTTAAACTGAGTTTTAATTGATTAAAGAACGTGGGACCAAAATCCAAAATGATCCCTTCCGGATTTCTATGTAGGTTAAGGCTAAGCCCGACTTTCTAGTGTTAAAGTTATAAGCGATTTAAAATGCGAAAATGTGTTTCTTTGTAAATTTTTGTTCTTGTAATCGCTTATAACTTTAAAACTATTAACTTTTGAGAAAAATGTCAAGAAACTTATTTTATTTAGAATGTCCCAAAGAATCTAGAAAAAATATTTTTCGGAGGAAAATAGGAGATTTTTAAAAATATTGCGCGCCGCACCGGCAAAAAAACCGGATGGACACGCATAATTAACAATTAAAAAACTACGGTCTAAATTGAAGTTAGACCCGATCACTCTTCGGAATCTTGAAAAGGAATGTTTAAACTGTAATCCAACTTATTGGCACCCTTAAAAATACTAATTTAAATATGAGTTTTTAAGCCTCGAAAATATATTTTTTGGAGCAATAAAGGCGATCTTATGTATTTATTTAAAAAAAAATGTTTAAACAATTTCTGCCCAAAAATTCCGTCCGTCACTCTTCAGATTTGTTTAAAGGGGACATTTTTGAATATGAATCCGCATAGAAACTGAATTAGAAATGTTTTCAGACGGGAGCGGTCTCACCACATGGACTATAATACCAATTTCCTTCTTTTGACGAGCATTTTATTTGTTGGTAGAAAATTTCGTAGACGGGCTCCTGTACTATAACAATTTGGTAAATAGAATAGCTACCTGTAAGTATCATATTATCAGTTTTTATTGTTTCTTTTTACCGTAAAACATTTAAATTAAAAGTATGAAAACACGCTAACAACACTTAGATATTATTATTAATTTGTGATACTAACTAAAGCGAAGAAGTGATAATTATTTTAAAATGTAAGTACACTTGTAAAATTTAATATAAATTTGTGCAGACATAATTAATTATTATTTAAAGAATGACTATTTTTTATATAAATTCTAATAAAATGTTTTTGGCCCGGGAAGATATTATTTTAGATTTTTAAAATTAAAAAAATCATGGCATATAAAACGAGCAAATATTATGATCTAAATTAGGCTATTGATTATATTCAAAATAAGATAGCTAAAAGGAACTACAACGTTAACGGGGTTTTATTATTTCATATGGTCAATGGACATCTATATATGAAAAAACCGCGGTGTGCTACCATTTAAAGGGGTGCGTTTTTGAGAAATGGGTGAATTAGTCCCTGGGCACAGGTTACATTAGGGTGAGTTCTATGCACTTTTGGTACAAACATACCTACATAAAAATTATTCCTGGTTAAATTTCCTATCTACATATCACTTTTTAAAGTCAATGATACTTTTTTTACAAAAATATATTCAAAAGAAAAAGAACAAAAGAAAGAAATTTTGTTTTTTGTCCCATAACTTTTGTCCACGAGGATATAGTTATAGATATTGCTTTACAGAAAAAAAACCTACATATTTCTTCTTTAAAATGTTGTTTAGTAGAGGTAACTAGGATTTACAGTTTTCTAAATATGATTTTTCAAAGTTCGCCACTCACAGCAATTTTGGGCAATTTTCCTTGTTACTTCGCAAATATTGTTCTGTAACTTTTTTCTACGTAACTTTAGGTATATGCAATGGCAAACGTAATAGAAATAGAAATCAATTATCTTTAAAATGGTCTACTGTATAACGTTGTACGACTTTTTCTTTTCTAAAGAGATTATGGTTTTTCAAGGTTTTATACTTTTAACGATTTTTTATAATATAATATAAAAATAAAATAATATTATTATATAATATATTATATATTATATAATATTATATTATATATACTACTACTACTATCGGTTTACAGCGTTCTCCGACGCCTTCCGACTCCTAACCGCCATTCTTCTCTGTTTAACCATAGACCTGGAGGGATTTCTCTTTCCTCTAGTTCTTTTTCAATTCCCTCCCTCCAGCTTCTTCTCGGCCTTCCTCTTTTTCTTCTCCCTTGTGGTGTCCATGCCAAAATCTGTTTAGGGATTCTGTCGTCTGGCATTCTCTGTACATGGCCGTACTACACCAGTTGTTTTGTTTTTATGTCATCAATTATTGTATGTGTTACTCCCATCATTTCTCGTATTCTCTCGTTCGGTATCCGATCTCTTCTTGATTTGCCTGCTGCTCTTCTCCAGAAGTCCATTTCTGTTACTAGTAACATTTTCTGAGCTCTTTGTTTCAGTGGCCAAACTTCACTGCCATATGTGATTATACTTTTAAGTATGCTGTTGTATATGAGCTGTTTGTTCGCTTTAGACATTGTCTGGTCCCACAGAATGCCGTTCATCATGGATATGGCTTTTCTACCCTGTATGTTTCTGTCTTTTATAGCAGCGTCGAGTGTTCCATCTTGAGTTAACTTCATGCCCAGGTACTTGTATTCATCGCAGTGTTTAATTTCTATATATTATATAATATTATTATATATATTATATAATACCTAATATAAAAAAATATTATTTTTTACATTTTTTACGATTATTTTTGAAATTTCTCATTATAACTTTTTTTCTTCTACATGTAGGTATATATTATGTTATATAAAAAAAAGCTTATTTTGTTTACTTTAAAACGGTGTATTACAAAAAATTGTAGGATTATTTTTGAGTAAGATGTTATTTTTCAAAATGTAATAAGTACTAGCAACGATTTTTGATTCTAGGATTATTTTTTAAATATCTCATTATAAATTTTTTTTCTTGTACATAAATATATATATTGCTCAATAAAGAGGGATTATTTTCTGTTCTTTAAAATGGTGTATCATCTATATTTAAATAATGGAAACCGAGTGATTCTTTGATATTTTTTTACCTGTATTATTTAAAATTATTTCTTTTACAAAAATTACATAAACGTTAGTCTTAGAAAACATCACTTTAGTTAAAATTATTTAAACGTTGACATTTAAAAAATTTTCAAAATCAAAGTCCATCTCTTCGTTAGCATTAGCTTCAATATCTTCCTCTGACACCTCAGTTATCTTAGAGTTCCCAAAATTAGTACCCATGCACATGCACCCTTTGCAGAATATTGAACTAATTCCTATCTTCCTACAACCGCAGTTTTTTGTACATCCTTTGGTACATTTACATGCTATTTTTTTCAAGCAAAGCTTGTGGTGCAGGGGCTTTGACAGTAAATATTGGAATTAATTCATATTTTGAAGTTTGCCCGGCCGAGTCAAGTGGATCTAAAGTATTACGTATAAAAAATAAGATTCAATCATAACACACAATCACATAAAAAAAAATCCTTAAATCCTTAATCCTTAAAAAATAATTAAAAAATAATCCTAAAATCAAAAATAGATGCAAGTACTTCTTATATTTTGAAAAACCATATCTTATTCAAAAATAATCCTAGAATTTTTTATAATACACCATTTTAAAGTAAATAGAATAAGCTTTCTTTTTTATTATATACTTAATATATACCTAAAAGTAGAAAAAAAAGTTATAATTTGAAATTTAAAAAATAATCGTAAAAATGATAAAAACTCGTTAAAAGAATAAAATCTTGAAAAAGATAACCTCTTTAAAAGAAGTCGTACAACATTATACAGTAGAACATTTTAAAGGTAATTGATTTATATTCCTTTTACATGTACCATTGCATATGCCTAAAGTTTCGTAGAAAAAAGTTACAGAACAATATTTGCGAAATAACAAGGAAAATTGCCCAAAATTGCTGTGAGTGGCAAACTTTGAAAAATCATATTTCGAAAACTGTAAATCCTAGTGACCTCTACCAAACATAATTTTAAATAGAAAATATGTAAGTTTTCTTTTATGTGCAGCAATGTCTATACCTATATCCTCGTGGACAAAAGTTATGGGACAAAAAACAAAATTTTTTTCTTTTCGGTTTCTTTGTGCCTTTTCTTTTGAATATATTTTTGTAAAAAAAAGTATCTTTGACTTCCAAAAGTTATATTTAGATAGTAAATTTAACCAGGAACAATTTTTATGTAGACTTGTTTGTACCAAAAGTTCATAGAACTCACGCTAATGTAACCTGTGCCCAGAGACTAATTCACCCATTTCTCAAAAACGCACCCCTTTAAATGGTAGCACTCCGCGGTTTTTTCTTATATAGAGATTCATTGACCATATGAAATAATAAAACCCCGTTAACGTTGTAGTTCCTTTCTATAGTACATAATCAATAGCCTAAATTATGACTTAGCCTAAATAAAAATGAGTACAAAATAAAAATGTATACCATTTTTATTCAGTTGCAATGCGAAGGTAAAACAATCTTTTCAATTAGAATACAGAGCGCAGTCAGGGCCGCGTTTAGGTCAATTGACGCCCTAGGCAATTCTCTAGTAGCCGCCGTTCAAACTTGTATATACCATTTTTGCGAAAAAAATTGCATACATTTTTATTTAAATAAGAATACATTAAAAATGGATTTAAACTAAGATGTTTATATTCCTACAATAGAAAAAACATCATTTCAGTTCGATCACATCAGAGAATTCTTTTCAAAAAAAGACTTCAAAAAAATTTTTTTTTCTTAACAAAATCGACAAATTGTTAACACGTTCTTGCGTCATACTTGATGGGAAATTATTTTTAATTCTTGACATTTTCGAAAATGACCTTTCAGCGGACACGTTGGCAACTGGGATGCACAAATAAATGTGCACAGCAATGTCAAAATTAGGGAAAATATCTTTCAATCCACTTAGTGCAGTCACTGAAGGTTTTCACCTCCGATTTCGTTGAACATCCATCGATTTTCATGAAAATTGGTGAGTGGTTAGAGGATAGCTCAAGGAACAAAGGTGACATGATGCCAACTTGCGCTTTTACCGTGGTGGTGGATGCCACCCCTTCTCAGGGGCGAAAATTATTATTTTTTAAATAATACCATAAATCGATAGAGAGACAAATTCTTAGCAAAATTTGTTATATAACGTTATTAATATAAATCAATACTTTTTGAGTTAGTAAAAATCAAAGATTTTATTTTTTCGTAAAAAATGCATGTTTTAAAGCAGTTTTTCACGTATAACTCAAAAACTATAAGCTTTTACAAAAAAGTTATTATTCTCAAAATTAAAGATAATAAAAATCTGAATACACTCCTCACTTAAAGAACTAAACTCATGTTAATTCAAAGTGAGTTATGGGTAATTGACTGTATATTTTTTTCTACGGCCGTGTTAAAAGAGCCACTTTCACGCATGCATTTCGTTTCCGAAAGTTGCACTTTCCCGCACGGCGTGCGTGAAAGTAAATTTTCCCAGTAAAATACCTTGTAAAATGGCATTATAATATATTATTATAATACATGCAACAAACTAATATTTAGATACTATTTACTAATTTGTTTCAAATTTATCTTATTGTGTTCATGTTTTAATGAAATTAGAGCGATTATTTCATTCATAGGAGATTCTGACCAATAGAAAGCTACAGAAATCTGAATTAAATCGATAATTTTTGATAATCTCCCGTCGTTAAGTATATTATGTCAGATGCCCTTCGTTGCTACGAAAAAATACATTCAGCGACATTAATGACAATTAATGTTTTAAAAATTATAAAAGTGATGACTTTCAATCGTCAAATATTTATAAAAAACTGTGTGTTTAATGGTACTTACATAAATAAATTACAATAAAATTTTGGTTTTGAACAGTTTTATTCATGAAATAATCGCAACAAATTGCACTCGACCTCTGAAATTAATATAGAATTTTTGCTCTCGTGACACTTTCACATAATTTCACTCGCCTTCGGCTCGTGAAATTAAAACTGTCAAAGTGTCACTCGGGAAAAATTCAATAATTTCAGAGCTCTTGTGCAATTACTACTGATTATTTCATTCATAGGAGATTCTGACCAATAGAAAGCTACAGAAATGCAAATTAAGGTGATAATTTTTGATAATCTCCCGTCGTTAAGCATATTACGTCAGATGCCCTTCGTTGCTACGAAATAGTATATTGTGCAACAAGTGCAGAAAGGTACTAATTTCTCACGAGTTTGAAAAGTTGCGGTACGAGCGCAAGCGAGTGCCGCAATTCAAACGAGTGAGAAATTACCTTTCTGCACGTGTTTCACACTATACTTTTTCTACAAGCACAGTTTTTCCTAAAAATAAAAATCACAATTTCCAAACGACGATTAATTATAATAGTACCTATGTGATAAATTTTAAACTGTATTTAATTAATACCTACTAATCAATTTAAATTCCTTATACCTAAATAAATTGCGCAGAAATCAGTTAAAAAATTAATGCACTGCCTTAATTTGTTTAAATTTAAACAATTATTACACATTATTGACATCATATTTATGCAGTCACGGATATACACAAAACCTACTTCATTCGACGTCTCTTGCACAGGTTGCTAAATCCTTATTGGTTATTTGATAATTATAAAATGTTTAATAAGAATAAAATTGTAAAATAAAACAGTTGTAACATCCATAATTTAGTTTCTATGCTATAGTTAAATATAATAATTGTGTTATAGGTTATATATTTGTCTAAAGTTTAACCACGGATGTAAACAGAATATAACGTTACTCAGAATGCGGTAGTCCACGGATGTAAACAGAATATAACGTTACTCAGAATGAGGTAGTCAACTGTGCAGAAAAGAACTTTGCGGCACAGAAACGTCACTTTGCGGCACAGAAACGTCACTTTTCTGCACACTAATGTCAAATATCTTATACTGTGAGAAAATATCAAGTTTGCTAACATAAAACCGTGCAGAAAAGTGCACTTTGAGTAGTGGTTGTAGAAAAAAATACATTCAGTGACATTAATGACAATTAATGTTTTAAAAATTATAAAAGTGATGACTTTAAATCGTCATATTATATTTATAAAAACTGTGTGTTTAATGGTACTTTGTACTTACATAAATAAATTACAATTAAATTTTGGTTTTGAACAGTTTTATTCATGAAATAATCGCAACAAATTGCACACGATCTCTGAAATTAATATAGAATTTTTGCTCTCGTGACACTTTGACATAATTGACATAAATTAAAACTGTCAAAGTGTCACTCGGGAAAAATTCAATAATTTCAGAGCTCTTGTGCAATTACTACTGATAATTCGATGAAATAAAATATTTTGACATAATATTTAAAAGTCAGATCAGTAGACAATTACAATGGTTTTGAATCGTCGTCATGGAAACCAATATCGTGGTCGTGGTAACCCATTATATTGAAAGTTTGGTTTTGACAACCTTGTCAAAGAATTAATTTGTGTATTTTCACTTTTAAATAAAAATTGATATAATTCTATTTTTTGTGGCTTTTTTACAAACGTGCGGCCCTAGAAAAAATATTGTTCCTAACTCATGCAGAAAGTGTCTTCTCCGCACTCGACTGCTTGCCCGAACTCCGCTATCGCGTCGTTCGGGTCAACGGCAGTCTAGTGCGTGAAAGTATCACTTTCCGCACTAGTTAGGAAAATAACTATTTCGACGAGTACGCAAATCTAAGTATTCAAGCTTAAATAACGGGAAAACGATGCATTTTATAAAATATACCTGTAAAATGTAATGATTTCAACAATTTTGACCGGTTTAGAATTCATATTTTTGAAAAAAAGATATAATTTAAAAAATCAGAATTTGCTATAAGTGTGCAATAAAAAATGTGCTATAAGTTTTGCGAAAATGGCCTTGAAACTTTCATATTGCACGAAAAGTTGAGTCAAACATTCCATGTAATGCACAAAAATTTTATTTAATTTGTTTATCGCAAAGAGCTTTTTTTTCGCAATGTTATTGTTCAGAAAATAATAATGACATAGCAATTCTGTGGAAACCACATGCAAGACTTAGTCATATTTTTAAAGTATTGAAAAAAATCATTAAAAAGTCGTTTTTATCACTCCGAAAAAAGTTTAGTAAAATAGAGTCATTTTTGGCTTCTAAACAATTTGAATAACTTTGTTAATATTGACTATAGAGTAAATCTACTTTAGGGTTTCAAAAGCTGGTGTTTTTATACGATTTTACAGACAAAAAACTTTTTGCCTAGGTTAATTAGGTTCAAGGTTAGCCACTTTTATTATTTAATTCGCAGTTACTTCTATATACATCAAATTCTCCTGTAGACCAGTAAGGATCTGTTTTTAGGTGGATGTAAGAGGTGGCATTCAGATTTTTGCCGATAAAATAGGTGATAACTTCGTTAATAATAATTGATTTATGCTCCTTCTCAAATATGTCCGGAACATTAAAAAAATAAATTTAAAATTTTTAAATAATTTCGTTTTTGTTCTACTTTTTCTGTTTATATCTTTAAAAAGATTCATTTTGGAACAAAGTCTTATAGGAATAAAACAAAGATAATTAAATTTTCTATCAGATGCGATTGGTTAAAAATGTATTAATTTATCATCCTTGCTGCAAAATAGCAATAAATATAAAATAAGGGGGCAAAACAAGCCTGTCCTTATTCAATGATGTTCCATCACTTAGGTTACACTTAAAACCTTCCTAATTCGCTTAGAAAATTTCTGAAATGTGCTAAAACCGTACACCAAAATTCATTAAAATTGACTTACTATATTTTGAATAATAATTTTGCAATCTAAACTTTTTCAAAAAATTAAAATTTTTTAAAATCTTGCACAACAAAAACTAGAAGATACGAAGATTTGTCAATTTTTTTACATAAAAAGAAGCACTCCGCCTATCTAATGCACTTTACAGAATTGAAATCGGATTGTTTAAGCAGCCTCAGCAATGTTTTAAAATTATAAACAATTTTTTGGCTTATAAACAAATTTGTCCTGTGGCCAGGAGGGGGTGCTACGGTCTCCTTTATTTAGATGGACTTACCGAAGATTTTTATGTATTTTTTGATCCGTAGAACACGATTTTTTTGGGTAACAGTTGATCCGGATGCCGATAAGATTGTTATAAGCAAAGAATTTGAGGAATTACATAACATCGATTTTCTGCAAAATAAAATATTTTTCTGTATTTCTTGGGTAATTCTAAGCAAAAAATTTTTTTACAAGTTTTTTCGTAGGATGCATAGTTTTCGAGATAAACGCAGTGAAACTTTCAAAAATTCGAAAAATTGCAATTTTTGAACGCGAATAACTTTTGATTAGAAAATAAAATAGCAATTCTGCTGACTGCATTTGAAAGTTTAAGTCAAGTTATACCGGTTTTAATTATTTGCTTTGCTAAAAATTAATTTTTTTATTATTAAACAAAGCTATTTGTTTATAAGCCAAAAAATTGTTTATAAGTTTAAAACATTGCTGAGGCCCCTTAAATAATCCGATTTTAATTCTGTAAAGTGTATTAGATAGGTAGAGCACCTCTTTATATGTAGAAAAATTAGACAACTTCTAAATGGTCTACTTTTAGTTCAGAAAGATTTTAAAAAATTTGAACTTTTTTAAAAACATTTAGATTGCAAATTTATTATGCAAAATCTATTAGGTTGGTTTCAATGAAATTTGCTACACGGTATAAGTATGTTACAAAGAATTTCCTAAGCGAATTACTAAGGCTCTAAGTGCCACCAAAGTGGTTAAAAACATTGAATAACAACAGGCGTATTTTGTCCCCCTATTTTGTATTTATTGCTATATTGCAGAAAAGGTAATACCTTAAGACATTTTTGCCCAGTCATATATGATACAAAATTCAATTATCTTTATTTTATTTCTGTACGACCTTGTTCCAAAACGAATCGTTTTAAAGTTATAAGCAAAGAAAGTAGAAAAAAATCGACGTTTTTCGAATTTTTTAAATATTTTAATTGTTTTATTAATGTTCCGGGCATATTTGAGAAGGAGCATAAGTCAATTATATTACTGAAGGTGTCACCTAACTTTATCTGCAAAAATCCAAATGCCACCTCTCACATCCAAAAATAGACGTTTTTTCACAAATCCTTACTGGTCTACCTGTAACAGTGTTAGTTAGCATACTACACTGAAACGGCTTGGCCGATTTTTATAAAATTTTACACGTTTATCCTGTAGGACGTTGAAGAGGTTTTAATCTATTTTTTATACCCATAAGTTGTAAGGGGGGTTGCCCCCCAAAATTATATCTACCTTAATTTTATATGATGTAGAATTAAAAAATATATACAACCCTTAATTTTCACTTTTCTATCACCAACCCCTATTGTTAATAGCTATCTATTTATTTACATCTATAAAATTCTCCGGTCACAGTGTTAGTTTCCATACTTCTCCGAGACCGCTTAACCGATTTTTATGAAATTATATATGTATATTCGGTAGGTCTTAGAATCGGTCGTAATCTATTTTTCATATCCCTGAGTGATAAGGGGAGTTCCCCCTAACATTTTGAAATGTTAGGTGGGGTTGTGTGTACATAACGTGTAGATACAAATTAAGAAAAAAATATGATCAAAATCCATCAACAAGTTCCAGCGATATTAATCGCAGCATATTATTATGTTTGCAGAATCAGTTTCATTTTTTGATTGCACGTATTTTAGTAATTCCCCTCCACTGACCACGAATTAATTCCATTCGGAGGCCATTTTAATGCTTTATTAAACATTCTGTTGAGGTTCAAAGTTTACTCAAACTTTTACACATAACCTATATATCTTCAACTTCAAAATGGCTCTAGTTAGGTTGCTTAAATGTTAGAAACAATGTAGCCGTCAATTAAAGAAAAAAGTGGCTATCTTTGACCGTAATTAACCTGGGGTAAAGTTTTTCTTTGAAAATTCGTATAAAAATACCAGTTTTTTAAATTCCATTGTAGTTTTAGCATACAGTCAATATTAACAAAGTTATTCAAATTATTTATAAGCCAAAAATAACTCTATTTTAGTAAAATATTTTCTGAGTGATAAAAATGACTTTAATGATTTTTTTAAAGGCTCTGAAAATATGACTAATCTTTCATGTTTTTTTCACAGAATTGCTGTATTGTTATTTTTTTTAACAACTTGCGAACATTGCGAAAAAAAGCTCTTTGGGATAAACAAATTGAATAAAATTTAAACTAATTGACGCATCGTTTTAAAATCTTTTGCGCATTGTATGGACTGTTTGACTACAATACGAAAGTCCTAAATTCATTTTCGCAAAAGTTATAGCAAATTTTTTATTTTCGAAATTTTAGTTTTATTTTGCAATATCCGAAGCAACAAATAATCGGACCAAAATTCAAAATACGCTATTTTAAACCTTGGCTCATCTACTAAAAGAAAAATATTATAAATAAGACATTTAATTACCTTATTTTTACCTGTAGCGATTTAAACGAAAAAACTCTCATTTTTCACTCTTATTTGTTAATAACTAAATTTCTCGTCCAAACTGTGACGGGCATTTTTGTATTTATAATGTATTAGGTATATAGTACCCAAAAAACCCATTTGCAACCTGACTGCTCAAGTGTCCCGAACATGGTATATTTTTGCCTTGTGTCCCTGCTGTACTATTACCTTACTTGTATACCTTATGCCCTACCCTGCGACAATCCCAAAGCCACGTAAGAGCAGAGCCTATTTCACTTCAAATCAGGCCCGAAGCACTACACAATTTTCGGGCCTCTAAATACCTATAAACGAAATGAAACGAAATGGACGAAAGGAACATAAGATCGAAAAACTGAAAAATGCTTGTTCAATACTTTTTAAAAATCTATCGAATGACACAAAACACGACACGAGTTACTTTAAAATATGTAATAGGAACCCCCATTTTTTATTTTTCAGATTTGGATTCTTTACAAAAAATAAGTAACTTATATTCGAGAAATTTTTTCGAATTATGAATAGATATATGGCGCTATAATCGGAAAGAACGATTTTTGGAAATAGAAAATTAAATTAAGAAATGGAAAATCCCACTAAAATGGAAAACTTAACTTAACTTTTTTTGGTTTTAGAACCTAATCTTCACAACCCAACAGGTTGTACTCCATAACGCTTTAGTAAATAAATTTTTTGTAATATCATTTTCTATATTTAAAATAGCCAAAAACGACAGACTTTGTTGATTTAGAGAATTTCTTAAATCCGACTTTACTCCTTTCAGTACCGAGAAAGATCTTTCATCTGAAGCGTTGCTATTGCTAACGGGTATCTCTATTTAAATAAATTGTAAGCAACGTTTCTTCATTTGTAAACGTCGATATGATGCTATTTTCAATAAAATAGATCATCATACTTTCCGGATTTTGTAAGTATTAGATGTGCTGAAAAGTTCTTTAAAATGTGCTACTTCTTCCACTAAATCATCAACATCGATATAATTCTCATACCTAATATTCGGTAATAGTTTTTAAGTTTACTGTTTCACTATTGTCTGTGAACAAGATTTTTAAAATATCGTTTCCAGAATTATAAGCATTTTTTCTTATAGATAGTTGCATAATTAAAGTATCACAAATAGGAAAACAAATATTTATTTTAAAATTTTCAAGTCCTTTTAAAAAAATCGTTTCGAGAACTTTTCCTTGTACGGAAAAATTGTTTTCCGTCCTCAGGAAAGCTCATCATTATATAAAAGGCTTAGGTATTGACTAAGTTTTTAGCTTTACGTATTTTCAATTTCTGAAAATTTTTGTCTTCTTTTTTGTATACATAATTTAATTAAGCTATTGTAAAGTTCACCCACTGCTGTAACTTCTTATGGTTGGATTTACTCGGTCCCAAATTTTATTCCAAATCGTCGTCATAAGAATAGATTCTAACTCTAACGTATTAATTTTCCCTGAAAAATCATTTGCTTCTACTGACGTCATCCTTTTTTGGTTTGAATCTCCGCTTAATTGGTCCAACGCAATTTTAAATGAATGGATGAAAGAATTTTGAAAATTTATTTTGTTATTGCAATAAAAACATTTTTGGTGATCTTTCCGGGCCCCATTAAAATGCGGGCCGCCCGAGGCAGGTGCCTCATGGGCCTAGTGGTAAAATAGGCCCTGCGTAAGAGCCAAACCAGACGGGCCACTCTGCAGCGCTACTCTGTGGATCCACAGAGTGGCTGAAACAGGCGATTATCTAGCGCCGGCAACTACGCTGCGAAGTGGATCGTTTGGAAGGGTGCGGCGTTATAGTTTTGATCGCGCTGTACGTCCTGGGTATACCCAGAGGGAGAACGCCTGCGCATTACAAAATCGAGCGATCGCGGAGTTCAAATCTTTCCCTCTGAACATCCTCCGGATTTTTAATTCGGTGTTCGCGCAGCACAGAAAAAAGATCCTGAACGTGTCCGGGATACGCTCTCGACGTTCGAGGATTTTATTTCGGATTTTAAGTTCGCACAGGCGCACAAAATATTTGGGAAGAATTTCTTGACATTCTGTTCTTACTCCTTCCAATTCTTAACCTAAAATATTGTTTTGTTAAACAACTTGTAGACGTAGATTCTGGTTTTTAAAGTTTTAAAATTATGTAGTGTTGTATCATTTATATTATATACTTCAAACAAATTTTAATATTTTTTATATTAAAGCTTTTTTAGTTGTGTTTGTCAATGTTTTCCATTAGTATGTTTATAAATAAGTAGGTACCTTTTCTAGTATTATTTTCATTCGATATTCGATAATTATCTATTACGGTAGTATGTATTACAATAAATTGTACTCTGTTTTTACTCAATTTCTTCTATCTAGATGAGCTTATAAGTAATACCTACATATTCTTGTGGTTTATTTTTCAGTTTAATTTACGAGTTAAATTATTAGTCTCTTATTGAATATAATGAAACATAAACAACACATCAAACTTATTCTGAAACTATTTCTTGTGTCTTGTTATATTTCATTATTTTTGTGGTGTAATAAACCACAACACAATGCCACAACCTATCAAATTCAATACATACATACCTATATGTAATATCAAAATTGGAAATGATTGCTTTACTAAATTATTCCTTCCTTCAGATAATGTTCAACCCCCAGTAAGTTAATGGTAATTTTTATATCTAAATATCAAGCTGCCATTTCCAAGTGATACATAACAATATTTTACTCTCTACAAAAATGTAAGCCGGTGGAAATACCAAATTATCGAAATAATGTGGAAATAATAAAGAAAGACGCTAATCAAATTTCTAACTTCTAAGAAAGGCATTGATGAATAGAAAGTTAATCCTTTGTCTGTTGCTTTTATTCTCTTTCTCTTTGTTGACATACAAATTTGTTGCATTTGCATTTTTTTTGACATTGATTTCGAAATAAGAAAGGGGCAACAATGGCAACAATAGGCTTCCTTCTTTAACCTTAATGTGTGCAACCCGTCATTACATTACGAATCCGAAAATTGTTCGCGGAGCGAAAAATCCTGAGAATGTCCAGGATAAGTTTACGTTGACGCCTGCGCATTGGAAACTAATCCCGAACTTACTCTGAATACGTTCGAAATGTACTGCGCGAACACTGCTAATGGGTGAGAAAAAAATAAGTTTGTTCAAATGATTAAAAACTTGCTGGTTAATATTTTTTTAAAAAAGTGTTTTCGTCAAAATCAGTGTTTGAAATGTCAAACTTCTTGGGTGTACATATATAAACATATGGATATATAACTTGGGTATACATATATAAAAATAATTACAGAATGCCGAAGATCAATTTTAATTAGGGGGGTAGTTTTCACTGATTTTTTTCGTACAAAAAAAAAATAGGTACCGACCTTATTTTGATCGTGAGTCGCTCAATTTTTATGCTAGAAACTTTTTTTTAAGATCTAATTGTATACTTGAAAAAATATTCTGTAAGTTTTCCTCGAAAATGTAAACATTTTCCGTTATTTGTCTTTAAATATTTCAAATTATGCATTTGACGAAAAATCTAACCTTTACATTCCGTATCTCAGTTTGTATATTGGTTGTAGAAAAATTATAAAAAAAGGATTTTGTTTGTGTTTCTAAAAAATATAATTTTTCAAGCTACAGTTTTTCAATTAAATGTATATTTTTTGAGTTATTCTCAAAAAACCCTCTAAAAAAAGTCGATTTTTTCGTCGAAAAACTGTTACTTTCAACCGCGAAAAGTCGAAAAATGTTAGTTTTACGAAGAAAACTTAAAGAACATTTTTTTCTTCGAATTACATTTTCCATCGATTTCCATGGTTAAAATGTAATGAAAAATTCCTGCCCCCGAGATGGGGTGAGAACCACCCCTAAGGTTTTAGCGTACAGCGGCATGATATAGAAAATAATCCTTGGGCTCTTCCCTACCTTCTGTGAAAATTTAAGTAAATCCATGCTGGACGAAAAAATTGCAAGCAAAAATGCTTCATTTCCTGGCCTAATATTCAGTAACATCTAGAATCGGTTGTTTGTGTGAATCAACTCTTACTAAATGGCATTGGGAAGAGTATACTTTAACTAGTTGGAGTCTACTTTTACTAGTAAATGTTGAATAAAAATGTTCATTTTATATTTATTTTATAACCAACTTTTACTGAAACCAACCGTTTGAGTTGACTCGAACTAGGAATAGTCGACTCCAACTGGATAATCAAATAATCAACTGTAACATACACATCGACGTTCGTTTCACTTTATTTTTGAAGATATTCTGCTTTAGCGGCGAATCGATTGAGGGTAAAATTTGATTGATCCGCGCGCATGCGCACACCGACAGTATGGTATTAGTTGTTATACGGGCTCTGATTGGGTGTTGAAATTTTGAAATGATCTGTCAATAATTGTTCAATATGGAGGTTATCGGTAAACAAAAATATTGTATAATATTAGTTTTTATTGATGTGTGGACAGAAATAAAATCAAATTTATAATTATAGTGACTTTTTAAATAGTTTTTAAAAGCCACAGGTACGTAATTCTAAATGTTTCAGTTGGAAATACCTAATATTGTCCTTTTCATGATCATTTTTCAGTGCGTAACAAATGATAGGAAAAAGGGTAAGTCCGTGATAATACACATTTATGACATTTATTCTAACATGACATTTTAGTTAAATCTGACAGTTGTCACATTTTATTTTCAATTTGGAATAAAAACAAATCAAATGTGTTTCTTGCATTTATAAAATGGTATTTTCTTTGATTTGTATAGTCTTATAAATTATACAGATTATATTTGTAATATTATGATCTAATTAAAAAAAAATATTTTTTTATTATGGCGCCATCTATCGACAACTAGAATAACTAGAAGAAATGTTATAAAAATGTCACCGACGAAATGTAGTCACCGACGTGCCTTTTTTTCTGTCACATACAATTTAATGCGTTAGAAAGAAATCGAAAAACTGTGACGCACTGAAAGATGATCATGAGAAATACTGTAGTTTCAATACCTATCTATTTGGAAAATGTAAACAAAATAATGTAGTTACCTATTAGTAGGCAATGCTTTAATTTACATAATCTGATTACGAACAAACTTTCTACAAGTCTTCATCTCATATATCGTTTTCTTACTCTATATTTTGTTGTATTTTATTTCGACAAAAATCAAATTAATAATTTTATTAAATTCATATAAATTTATGGTGTAAACGTTTAGTTTGTTTATATTCCCACATGACGTATACGAGAGTTTGGTGCAGTTTGAAATGGCGTCAACTTTCGTACGGCGCGGTAGACGTGAAGTGGGTTCAAGCCCCAAGCAAGTTATTATTTTTTTATTTTTTTTTATAGATTTTATGATTGTAAGTATATTATTATATAATTTTTGAAGATATTCATCTTTTTTGAAAGTGGTAGATAAGAAAGTTAGTTTGATTTTTAAATAAAATAAGTACAAATATCCTTTTAAGTATATTTACTTCGTTTAAATTACCTATTATATAATAGAAGAATATCTTCTTACGTGCGTACAAAGTACACACACATTCTTTTTTGTTTGAAAATGAATCGTGACGCATGGGAAAAGTTATAGCGGACGAACAATAAATAAATAAAATAAGAGTTATTTGACGTTAGTAAAATGGAGAAATGTCAGTTTATCGGCAGAACAACTTTATTCACAGAATAACGTACTACTTGTCGTTGGCGAAACCGGCCATTAGACTTATGTTTATAATATTTGACTTGCAAATGTACTTTTGTATTACCAATATTTTTGTATTACCAATGGTAGTACCAATTTTTGTATTGCCAATAAACTATCTACAGTTGAGTCCGCGAGTCTTTGTCCGTGCGTCATTAATACCTGGTGAGATAAAGCACATACTTTTTATTTAGCATCATTCTCTTCCACGCATGAAATTAATGACAAACCAGCTGCCGCCTGTTATTAAGTAAAAACACATGTTATTTTTATGAACGATTTAGACTCAGTGTATTGAAAAGAGATAGATACAAAGAAAGACGATTGGTGATGTCTTCACATACTTATTTTAAGTACAATTTCTGACGTTTTGTTTTGTTTACTTTTGTGGCTGTCAGTTTGTTGAATTTTTTGCTGTTATTTTGTCGAATTTTTGCATTTTGAAGTTTTTTATAGTATACAAACAGTTGTTTTCACAACTAATTTTATATTGGAGTTAGAAATTTTGTAATAAGTTTAGGTTATTTTACAATAAATTTTGACAACGTAAAAAGCTAACCTCAATGTTGACACAGTTGAATGCTTGTGTTTAAGGTTCCGCCAAAGTGAATAAAATAACAAAAAGAAAATATGTTATTAAATTTTTTTATAAATTGTTTATTTATTTATTAATCAATGATAATAAAATAATTTATTAAGCGACTTCAAATGTAGCTGTAATTATGCACCAAAATTTTAAAGCAAAACTTAAAGGGTACCCCCGTTAAGATAGGCAAAATGCCCTCACTCCCAGAATTCAATTTTATTAATTTTTTTACGTTCTATGCAACTAAAAAATTAAATAACGCGAATTTTTAGCTCGCCACCCCCCTTACCCCTCCCCTCACAGCCAAAAACGTAGATTTTTAGATTTAATTTTTTTTTTAGTTGGGTTCCAATTGATTTAAAAGTTTCAAAAAATTCACAAGTGTAGCTGAGGCTTTTACAAAATATGTCCATTTTTTATGGACCCATAAGTTGAGTGTACATAACCTCAAATTTTTTTTTAACTTTTTTAAAACCTATAACTTTTTTTTGGAGGGGGCTGAAGGTCCAATTTTTTTTGCATTTTGTGTATTTTATCAAAAGCTATCTCTCTGATTTTTTCAGATTTTTTCGTCAAGTGCTCCATTTGAAAAATTAAGAAAACTGTTTTTTAGGGGATTTTTGAAGATTTTCTCCATTTTATAGACTGCAACATAGATCAACTCAAGGTTTTGTTAATAGATTATGTACAATTTAAAATAACTGAGTATATTAGGATATTCAAAAATTGGCGAAACACTTTTAAACCCCCAAAAACCATGTTTTTTAAAGTTTTGTAAGGATTTTTGCGGATCTAATTATATTTTTTGTGGTCGATACAGCCTGAATATTTTTTTTATTTTTTTTACGTTCTATATGATTTTAAAAAATTATTACTCACTGCAATTTTAGCCCACTTCCCATATTCCCCCTCCCTCACAGCCAAAAATATCAATTTTTCGATTTTTTTTTAAGTTGGTTTGCAATTAAATTGTGAATGTTATTCTGAAGCTATTTCTTTGTGGCATTTTTGTAATTAACTATTCTAAATGGTCATTTTTTAGTTAAATTGTGGCTTATTTCCCATTTAGAATAGTTAATAATTTTATTAAATTATAAATTACAAAAAATTCACACGCACAGCTGAGGCTTTTACAAAACATCTATTTTTATGGACCCGAAGGTTGAGAGTAAGTACATATTATAACCTCTTTTTTTTGTTTTTTAATACGTATATTTTTTTGGTGTTGGATTTATGTATATTTTTTTTGTGTATTGTGTATTTTATCAAAAACTATATTTCTGACTTTTTCAGATTTTTCCGTAAGGTGCGCCATCTTCAAAAATCCGCAAAACTGGTTTGTTCGGTGGTTTTTAGGGGTTTTCTACATGTTATAGACTTCAAAATAGATTAATTCAAGATTTTTTATAGGTAATGTAGGTATAATTTGAAATAACTGAGTTTTTAGGGATATTTTATATAATTTGCTATTGAATACACTTAAAAACAACCCGCGAGTTTTCACAATCATAAACTTGTCAGGATGGCAAGTTTCACAATTAAAATTACGTTTCACAATTAAAACTTCCCCTGTTTCCATACCTACATCAAAGTTTGTCCGACTAGACACCTTTAAACTGTTAGATATTTTCAGCTTGCTATTAATCAACTTTTTTTGGTATGCGGGATCCAGGCCTAATATTTTTTGAGTTCAATACAGCCTGAATATTTTTTCATTTTTTTTCATGTCATTTTCATTCACGTTTACTGCCACGTAAAACACCATAAAAAGAATAAGGATAGTATTACCAAAGAATATCTAGCTCCGTATATACTCGTAGAGTATTCGGAGAGTATATTCGTTGGTATTACACTTCAGTTCTAAAGTCTTCATGGGTGTCTTCGTCTATTACAGGTATAACATCTGTATTCTCAAAGAGTTTTGTAAGATATTCTGCTGGCTTGATGATTTTTGTAAAATATCTTCCATGCGATAAATATTATATTATGGCAGCTACATGCGAACAACAGCCTATGGTTATGTTGCCGTTTGCGCAACTCGCATCTACAACAGTATCTATCGTTTTCCGAACCATCTTCGTTTGGCTCATAATGCAAATAGTCCATGCTGTATGCTTGTCCCCATTAGGTAAATTATTTCGATTCATTTTTTTGCACAAACTTATTCAAAAACAGGACCTTATAACAAATCCACATGGTGTCAGGCAGTACCGCGGTTGGAAAATTGTTAAACAATTTTTTAAACGAATTCAAAAAATCAATTTTTTCACTTAGGACAAATTTGCTTTAGATTCTCTGGATTAACCTGAGCAAAAAAGGTCTCTTGTGATTTTTCTATAAAATTGACTGTGTCGAGTTACATGCAATTTAAAATTTGAAAAACGCGAAAATGGCCATTTTCAAGGCTTAATAACTCGATTAAAAATTATTAAAGTGACCAACTCAAAGTTTAAAGTCCCCCCCTGCAGGAGCCTGAAGAAAGTTTTGTCATTATTTTATTACTATTATTTTTAATAATTAAAAATGAGCGCTAAGCACGTATTAAACCGGCCGTCCGCGAGAGAGATGTAAATTCATTGGACGTTTTAAAAAAATATCGATTGGAAGTCAAAAATGCGTTTTAAAAAAAATAAAAAAGGAATTTTGAGGTTATATGTATTGTACACTCGACCTACAGGTCTATAAAAAATAGATATGTTTTGTAGAAGTCTCATAAAATTTTTAAATTAATTGCAACTTAACTAAACAAAAAAAAATAGAAAAATTGACGGTTTTGTGGGGACAGGGGAAGGGGGTGGTGGGCTAAAAATGCGATTAGTCTTATTTTTTAATCACATATAACGTAAAAAAAATGAAAAAAATATTCAGGTTCTATCGATCTCAAAAAATATAATTAGACCCGCAAAAATCCTTACAAAACTTTAAAATAACGTGGTTTTTGGGGGGTTTAAAAGTGTTTCGCCCAATTTTTGAATATTCTAATATACTCAGTTATTTTAAATTATACATAATCTATTAACAAAACCTTGAGTTGATCTATGTTGCAGTCTATAAAATGGAGAAAATCCCCAAAAACCCCTAAAAAAATAGTTTTCTTGATTTTTCAAGATGGCGCACCTGACGGAAAAATCTGAAAAAAGATCAGAGATATAACTTTTGATAAAATACACAAAATGCAAAAAAAATTGGACCTGCCGCCCCCTCCAAAAAAAAGTTATAGGTTTTAAAAAAGTTAAAAAAAAATTTGAGGTTATGTACACTCGACCTATGGGTCCATAAAAAATGGACATGTTCACTGGCGAAGCGTCCATGTAACCATTGTTACCATTGGTAACAGTTAAAATTTGTAAATAAATATTTTATGACTAGTATGAAATAATTCCATTTATATTTTTTAAAAATAGAAATATTTGTTAATAGTATCTACCTAATTCAGTAAAATAGTCAACTAGACGCACGAAAATATCAGCGAGTTTATGTAAAATCGGTTGCACGTTATTATAATACGCCCTTACCACAGTATAAAGAGGTTCCATATTTATTATACTGTGCCCTTACCGTGCGCCGCGCCGTTTACCACTTCTGTGAGTGGCAACGATAGTAGGATCTTTGACTGGATCGTCTCTGAAAATTTTGCGGGGACGATGGCTCTGAAACCGCGTATTGGTGTTACCAAATTTTAATTTGGTGACGCTAGGTAGGGCCGGTGTCTATCGGGACAGAAAATACCGACCGTAAGAATATCAGACTTAATAAATGCGATTTTAATTATTATTATAATTATAGGTAATAATTATAATTCCATTTATGAAGTCTGTTATTCTTAGGGCCGGTATTTTCTCGATTAAACTCCGGTTAGTTAACCGTACCGGCCCTTTGGATTCGATTATTGCCTAATGTGCATTATTATTTATTAGTTTATAACTTGTAACTGTACTTGCTTATTATACAGATAATATATCTATACCTTTTTATCCTACATAAATCATATTAATCGATTTTAATTACTTCTCGAAATATATTAATTAACAACAACATTATTATAATATGACATATTATAATAATAACTACAGTACATTGTAGTGTATAATCAATAAAATAAAAATTATTTAATATTTTAGGCTAAAAATGACAAATGAATGTACTGATTAGTATACTAATTATACAATTTGGATTTTTTAATAAAGTATAAAGGTGATATAATACATATTTTACCTAAAAACAACAAATATGTTTTTAGTTTGTAGATACTTTATATAATTTCTTAAATTTTTAATTTTTAATTTTATTTCATCTATTTTTATAATAGACCTTGATCGCGCGTACCAAAAAAAGTTGATTAATAGCAAGCTGAAAATTCACGGTGTCTAGTCGAACAAACTTTGATGTATGGGAACACTGTATATAAAAATATTTATAAAATACATTATATATATACATAATATATAATATATCTGGTATATATGTATTTAATATCTGGTTTTGGTAACACTTTAGAAAAAGTCACGCGTCGCCACTGGACATGTTTTGTAAAAGCCTCAGCTACACTTGTGAATTTTTTGAAATTTTTAAATCAACTGATCAGTGACTTTTTAAATCATAGAACGTAAAAAAATTAACAAAATTGAATTCTGGGAGTGAGGGCATTTTGCCTATCTTAACGGGGAGTACCCTTTGACATTCTATTTATTTGATAACGTCAAATTTTATAATAACCCGTGATCCGAATAATATCCAGTTACCGTTGCGTTTAATAAATTTCCGACTTATTTCGTAAGCTTTAAATAATGACGCACGGGTAAAGACTCGCGGACTCAACTGTATATGTCAATGTATTAAATACATGATCTTATAAATTAGTGGTTGTTTTGACACGTTTTCTTTTTGCAGGGATATAAATACTGAAGCATTAGTCGAAACTCTCAAGTCTTTAAAATGTACCTACTGTGGAAATATACTGTCGATTGGACCAATCATGATTCATTCTATTTCTCAGCATGAGTATGAGTACCAGTGTGGCAGATGCGAGGATATTACCCGAAAAGGCCCCCCAGTGAGAGCATTACTTTATGAATCAGTAGCCAAACATCTTTGGTTTCCTTGTATATATCCAAAATGTAATGAAACTTATCCATGGGACTTTGTAAAAATTCACGAAAAAAATTGTCCACATAAAACTAATTGTTGTCAAATTTCCCAATGTTTTGAAAAATTGGATGAAAATGATATCATTGCACACATGACAGAAAAACATCCTGCTGCCATATGTGTTAATAATAATATTATTTTTAATTTTACAATTAACGAAGACTCTTCTTTCTATGCTGTTATAAATTCCTTTATATTTTTGATATATTTTCGCAATTCTAAAATATTTATATCATTGCTTAGTAATAATTCAAATAATGTCTTCAATTTTACTGCTAAACTTAGGAATATTGAAGAAAAGACCCCTTATACTTATGTGAGGGGTAGAGTCATTAATAAATTCGATGAAAATCGACATTGTAGCAACTGCAGAGATCATAGACTATCCATAGAGAAAAAATTAGGTCCCAGAAGGTCTTTAAGAATAGCTAAAGTCAAAGAAGAAGTTGTGGCAAACGAAACTGTAAAACAAGTAGCAGTAGCTGAAGTGAAAATATATCATTACCAATTTATAACAAATCATTTCTGCAGATTGTATCCAGTTGGTAATTGAAATTCAGGACACAGAAGAAGAATTGTTTTTAGCGGAATCCACAACCGCGGATTCAGATACAATACGTAAAATTTTAGAGTGTGTTGTACGTATGGAAGATATGGTTTCATACATTTATATGTGTAAAGGAGGTCACGAAATTTGTGCAAATTGTATTAAAACGACCCGTGTTGAGCTGGCCCCCCCACTTGCAAAAAATCAAAAAACAAATAGCCCTGATTTATGAGCTATTTATGAGCTTTCATATTCCGCAAACTAAAAATTTTGAGCTCGTTCCACTGAGCAGGAATTTAATACTTAAGTGGGGGGGAGGGGCTGAGTCAGCCCCACCCACTACTTAAAAATAGGAATATTGAATCGGTTTTTACGGCAGAATTACGAGCTATTTATGAGCTCTTGAAATTATGTAGTTTCGATTTTTGAGCTCATCCCCTTCACCCCCAAACAACTCTTTAATTGATTTAACTTAAGAGAAAAATGCTGAGAAAACTTAAAATATATCGTATTGCGGATATAATTCCTATAGCTTATATACTCTAAGAATAAACTATTAAATCACGTGCATTTCGATTATTGAGCTACAACCCCTTCGCAAGAAAACCACCCTATCTTCCCGGCTTAAGAGAAAGTTGTACTTAAAATGCATTAAATTAATTATTTGGCGACTACTTATCATTGAATAATTTATAAGCTTCCAAATTACGCGCGTTTAGATCAGTAAATTGCAATTTATTTTGTATAGTGCGGTCACTGAAGGTAAAAATCAACGATTACCTTCAATTTCGGTGAACCTTCATCGATTTTCACGAAAATTTGTCAGTGGTTAGAGGATACCTCAAGAAACAAATGTGACATGGTATCACCTTGCGCCTTTACCCTGAGGGTGGATACCGCCCCTTCTCGGGGGTGAAAATTATTTTATAAAAAATAACTGCACAAATCAATAAAATAAATTAAAAGCAAAATTTATTAAATAAAGTTATTAAAATAAGTCAATACTTTTTAAGTTATTAAAAATCAAAGATTTTAATTATTCGTGAAAAAAATGCATGTTTTGAAGCGGTTTTTCGTAAATCACTGAAAAACTGTAAGTTTTTACAAAAAAGTTAATAGTAGTTTAATTCGTATAGCTTATATTCTAAGAATAAACTCTTAAATCACGCGCCTTTCGATTATAGAGCTACAACCCCTTCGCAAGAAAACCATCCCATATTCCCGGCTTAAGAAGGAGTTGTACTTAAAATAATTTAAATTAATTATTTATCGACTACATATCGTTTAATAATTTATGAGCTCGCAAAATATACGCATTTCAATTATTGAATTGCCGCATTTCAATTATTCTATAGTGCAGTCACTGAGGGTAAAAATCAACTATGACCTTCGATTTCGGTAAATCTCCATTCATTTTCACGAATTGACAATAACAACTTGCGGTTTTAGCCTGGGGTATATGTCACCCCTTCTCGGGGGTGAATATTACTTTATTAAAAATAACCCCACAAATCGAGAGACAGACAAATTGTAAGCAAAATTTGTTATATAATGTTATTAATAAATCATTACTTTTTGAGTTATTAAAGATCAAATATTTTAATTTTTGTGAAAGAAAATGCATGCTTTAAAGCGATTTTTCATAAATAACTCAAAAACTGTAAGTTTATACAAAAAAGTTTTCATCACTAAAATTGAAGCTAATAAAAAATATAATAAATTGCTTACTTGAAAAACCCTTTAATGTTAATTTAAAGTAAGTTATTGGTAATTAAATGTATATTTTTTTCTGCGACTGTTGAAATCTAAGGATTCAAGCTTAAATAACGGGAAAGAGATGCATTTTATAACACTTAGGTACTAAATACTTGTCAAAGTACTTAGAAATACCTATCAAAAATGAGCTCCAAAAAAAGTTGATAGCATCAAAATCCGCTCACCAATTTTCGTGAAAATGAATGGAGATTTACCGAAATTGAAGGTCATAGTTGATTTTACCTTCAGTGACTGCACTATAGAAAGAAACTGGCAATTCAATAATTGAGATGCGTATATTTTGCGAGCTCATAAATTATTAAACGATATCTAGTCGCCAAATAATTAATTTAAATTATTTTAAGTACAACTCTCTCTTAAGCCGGGAATACGGGATGGTTTTCTTGCGAAGGGGTTGTAGCTCAATAATCGAAAGGCGCGTGATTTAAGAGTTTATTCTTAGAATATAAGCTATACGAATTAAACTACTATTATCTTTTTTGTAAAAACTTACAGTTTTTCAGTGATTTACGAAAAACCGCTACAAAACATGCATTTTTTCACGAATAATTAAAATTTTTGATCTTTAATAACTTAAAAAGTATTGACCTATTTTAATAACTTTATATAATAAATTTTGCTTATAATTTGTTCTTTTATAGATTTGTGCAGTTATTTTTTATAAAATAATTTTCACCCCCGAGAAGGGGCGGTAGCCACCCTCAGGGTAAAGGCGCAAGGTGGTACCATGTCACCTTTGTTTCTTGAGGTATCCTCTAACCACTGACAAATTTTCGTGAAAATCGATGAAGGTTCACCGAAATTGAAGGTAATCGTTGATTTTTACCTTCAGTGACTGCACTATACAAAATAAATTGCAATTTACTGATCTAAATGCGCGTAATTTGGAAGCTTATAAATTATTCAATGATAAGTAGTCGCCAAATAATTAATTTAATGCATTTTAAGTACAACTTTCTCTTAAGCCGGGAAGATAGGGTGGTTTTCTTGCGAAGGGGTTGTAGCTCAATAATCGAAATGCACGTGATTTAATAGTTTATTCTTAGAGTATATACGCTATATGAATTATATCCGCAATACGATATATTTTAAGTTTTCTCAGCATTTTTCTCTTGAGTTAAATCAATTAAAGGGTTGTTTGGGGGTGAAGGGGATGAGCTCAAAAATCGAAACTATATAATTACAAGAGCTCATAAATAGTTCGTAATTCTGTCGCAAAAACCGATTCAATATTCCTATTTTTAAGTAGTGGGGGGGGCTGAGTCAGCCCCCCCACTAAAGTATTAAATTCCTGCTCAGTGGAACGAGCTCAAAATTTTTAGTTTGCGGAATATGAGAGCTCATAAATAGCTCATAAATCAGGGCTATTTGTTTTTTGATTTTTGCAAGTGGGGGGGGGGGGGCAGCTCAACAAGTTTTTGACCGAAGAGGGCCGATACGATAACGAGAAAGAGGAAGACCGAGACTTAGGTACCATGACAACTTAGAGAACGATTTAAAATCTATTGGAATGAGAGCGTGGAGTAGAGTTGCCAGAGAGAGGGGCAAATGTATAATTTTACATGCAATTGTTTCCTGCGGTGTATGCATCTACAGTGAAAAATCAAACTTTCCACTTATGGACGGGATAAATAAATTTAAGGATACCCCCCGTTAAAACAGGCAAGATGCCCTCATTCGAGAATTCACTTTTTTACATTCTATGTGATTCGAAAATAAGGCTCAGCACAATGTTAATCTACGCCTTCCCCATCCGGCCAACAAAAATATAACTGCTCGTTTATATTTTCTTTTTAAGTAGATTTATACGCACAGTTTTGATGATCTTACAAAACCTGTCTATTTGTTATAGACACATAGGTTGAGTATTCATCACCTCAATTTTTTTTCGAAAAAAGCGTATCACTTTTTTTTAAGATGGCTGTAGGTCTAGTTTTTTTTTAAATTTTTGTGTACGATATTAAACATTATATTTTAAATTTTTTTCAGATTTTTCCGCAAGGTTCGCCACCTTTAAAAATCTGAGAAACTGTTTTTATTTTAGGATTTTGGGGATATGAACGTGTTTCTCCCATTTTTAAATGGTCTGCAGGACTTGTTTACTTCAATTTACTCGTAAATAATTATAACCTACAAAAAACTTTATTTGGTGTATTTTGTAGTCTGTAAAATTAGGAAAATCCCCAAAAACCTACTAAAAAACAGTTTCTTGGGGTTTTGAAAGTAACAAACTGTTCAGAAAAAAATGAAAAAATTACAAATATAGTTTTTGATAAAGTACACGAAATAAATAATAGGCCTGCAGCTCTAAAAAGGGTACACGCTCTTTTTCCAAAATAAAAAATAAAAACATTTTTATGAGGTTACTTGAGGATCAAAAATAGGCATATTTTGTAAAAGCCTTAATAATAATGTATGTGATTTTTTTTAATTTTAAAATTGATTATCCCACCTGCAAAATACAAAATAAATAAACACGAAAAATGGCGTTTTTGATGGGCGGAGGTAAATTCCTCACCAACCAGTAAAAACATATAATCCGACAGGTATTTTCCTCATCAAATTTAAAGGTTCTTATTAATGGTGGGTATTTTCCTCACCAACTCACTCAGGTAATAAAATAAAAATATAGGTTTAATTTAAGAATTTCTATTATGAAAGCATCCGAAATCCGAATACAAGACATTAATTTCCTTACATTATAATAATAGTTTATAATATAGGTAATATGCAAGACGTATAAATTATTATTTAATATTTACTATAATAATACAGACACTTTACAAAATCCATTCTAGTCATTTGATTAGACTGATATCTTATTAATAAATTTACTACATTTTTCAATTTCAGTTTAACTTGTTTATCTTTGATAGGTTTTGCAATATGCAAACTTTAAATTTTAACATACGTATCTACCTGAAATTCTTTAATTTTTTCAAAGAAAATATATATGACTGGATGCGTATTACAAAACGATAAATTAAAATGCGAATAAAAAGATTCGCAAGCATTCGTAATACGAATAACAGAAGAATTTGCCTCTGTCCCTCTTGGTTGTTTTTTTGAGCACACCCCGTCACAAATTCTTGAACCTCATCAATATTGGAAGGAAGTCGACCATCATTTTTCGTCGATAATTATACAGTGAGCACGTAAAGGTTGGAATAAATTCATTTTCTTGAGAATGAACAATTTTGGAAAAAAATCCCGAAACAGATCAATTTTTGTTTTTAAATTACGACTTTTTGGCATACATATCATATTACTGTCGTCATCCATCTGGGCGTGATGACGTCATCGATGATTTTTTTAAATGGGAATAGGGGTCGTGTGGTAGCTCATTTGAAAGGTAATTTAATTCTCTATTCAGTAATATAAACATTTACATAATTATTTATACAGGGTGTCCAAGAAAACATTTTTTTAATTTAATTTATTGACATAAAAAGAAGAATGCATGTAATTTATTTAATCCAAAATACATTTTACTGCTCTCAGAAAACAGAAAAAAATGTTTATTTGAAAAATATTCATTGCTTTTCGCTTAAAGTAAATGTTCAAACTGTCCAGAGGAAGGTGGGTGGTGGCTTTGATATAGAATTTAAGCAAAAAACAATATTTATTTGTCAAATAAACATTAGTTCCTGTTTTCTGATAGCAGTAAAATGTACTGTGAGTTAAATAAATTACACACATTCTTCCTTTTATGTCAATAAATTTAATTCAAAAAAAAATTTTTTTGGACACTCTGTAAAAATAAATATGTTATGTTTATATTACTGAATAGAGAATTAAATTACCTTTCAAATGAGCTATCACACGGCCCCTATTCTCATTTAAAAATTTTTAAGATGACGTCATCACGCCCAGATGGGTGACGTCACTAGTATGATACATGTGCCAAAAAGTCGCAATTTAAAAATAAAAATTGACCTGTTTTGGGATTTTTTTCTAAAATCGTCCATTCTCGAGAAAATGAATTTATTCCAACCTTTACGTGCTCACTGTATATTTTTTCTTATGTAACTGACAACAATCGTAGTAGGTCTGGAACCCGCGTATGAAAAAAAAGTTGATTATAAGCAAGCTGAAAATGTGTTAACAGCTTAAGGGTGTCTAGTCGGACAAACTTTGATATATGGGAACACTGGAACAGGGGAAGTTTTAATTGCGGAACAGGTTAAAAATTTGGAACGGTCAGACCACGAAAACGGCACATTTATTTTGTCCTACAGAACAGACTTAAACTCTCCGAACAGGGATTAAACTCTCATGCAAAAATCAGACTGCTATTTATAACCAAATGGGCGTTTTAATGAGTGGAACATATAGAATATGTCAAATGACAGGAATTATGACAAGTGATAAATAGCAGTCTGATTTTTGCATGAGTTTAATTTCTGTTCGGGGAGTTTAAGTCTATTCTGTCGGACAAAATAAATGTGCCGTTTTCGTGGTCTGACCGTTCCAAATTTTTAATCTGTTCCACAATTAAAACAGCCCCTGTTCCAGTGTTCCCATATATCAAAGTTTATCCGACTAGACACCCTTAAGCTATTAACAAATTTTCAGCTTGCTATTAATCAACTCTTTTTTCATACCCGGGATCCAGACCTATATTAATTGTTTCAGACAAATTAGCTGCAAGTGCTTGGCGTATAATTTTTGCTTGTTTTTCAATTCTCTTCGGCTTTAGGTTTACAATAGTTAGAAATAATTTTTCGATCTAACTTCTGACAATCTGGTTCATGATTATGTTGTCGGCTACTTCTAGATACTGTAAAAGTTGCACCAATAGTAATAAATTTCGCACTACAAGTTGTTTTATCCTCCAGAACACTTCTTCACTTCTTAAAATTTTCACTTTATAAAAAATAAAATTTTCAAATACCAATTACGCGTAAGGTTTACCGCGATCACTTTCTATTAAACATGCCATTTTTGTCAAAATTCCAATTGTGATGGTGACTAAAAATAAATTACTATTATTAATTAATTAATTATGATAACTATAGGTACCTACTGTAATGTAATAGTAGATAAATAATTCAATTGAATGCCTTTTAGTAAAATCTACCTGAAATAACTGAAATAACCATTTTGGTCTTGGTGAGGAAAATACCTCTGGGATTATGACATACCCTTATAAACGCAGGTAAAAGATTATTTTGGTGAGGAAATTACACCCGCCGTTTTTAATATTGTGGCGAGAAGGAAGCGAATAGCGGGTCAAAATTGTACTGAATCTTATTTTTTAATCATATAAAATGTAAAAAATTCTGGAATTGAGGGCATTTTGCCTATCTTAACGGGGGAATCCTTTCATTTATTTATCTCGTCCATAAGTGGAAAGTTTGATTTTTACTGTCGATGCATGTGTCACTAAAAATCGACAGCATAGTGCTCATACGTTTTATTTTTAGTCCGTTCTTTAACGGTAAAATATTGCAAAATCTCTAAATTTTAAAGAACCGCTTGGATTGACATGAAATTTGGCATACACATAGCTAATAAGTCAAAGACAAAAAGTGATGTTGTGCCGATATGTGCTTTTGCCCTGAGGGTGGTTTTCACCCCCTCTTGGGGGTGAAAAAATATTCGTCCAAATAAAGTCAGGAAATGGATAAACTGGCTAATTTTAAGTAACTTTTGTTCTATAGAGTTTTTTCACTAAGTCAATAGTTTTCGAGTTATTTGGCAGTGAATATGTTCATTTTTTCAACAAAATAACCACGCTTTTAGACGGTTTTTCGCAAATAACTCAAATAGTAAGTATTTTGTCGAAAAAACATTCCCAGCAAAAATATAGCCTGTAAAAAATTTTAAAAAATGATGTATATATCACGTCTCTACACCTAGTAGAAGCAGAGTTATAGCTAATGAAATATAGGTTCATATTGGTCAAATTGCAAATGGAATACTTTAACGTGAAATAACCAAAAATGAAGCACATTTCGGGGAAAACTCATTAAAACTTATTTAAAGTGTTTAAAAAAGCTTCATTTTTGTTTTATAAAAAAAATTTCTAGCATCAAAATTAAACAAGTTACGCTCAAAATAAAGTTAGTCCCTTTTGGTTTTGGTAAAAAAATCGAGAAAGTCACCCCCTAATTAGTATCTTAAATGAACTTAATCGTTACGACTTCACAACTTTCTTGACTCATGTATACATTGTTTATATGATGTTTAAGTTTCATCGGTTCAAAGTCCTTATTATTGAAAGGGCTGTAGTTAAAAGTGGTTGAACGAGTCACTGAAAACGAATATATGCAAATTTAGAAACACCAAATCTTCATCAATTTTTGTCTAACAGAAAAACAAAAAAATACATAATATTCAGAAAAGCAAATCTGACTTTCTTGTTTTTCTAGATTTTTGGTATCTCTAATAATTAAGTTATTTTGAAAAAAAAAGCATATTTTTCAAAATTTAAATTTTTAAAAATTTTACTTTGAAACCAATTTTTTTCAAAAATAAGCACTTTGAATCGGTGAAACTTACAGATCATATAAACATAACATAAGTAAAATAATTTGTGGAGCGGTAACGATTAATTTCATTTAAGTTGCTAATTAGGGGGTGGTCTTCCCGATTTTTTTTGCAAAAACAAAAGGGACCAAATTTATTTTGAGCGTAAGTTGCTTAATGCTAAAAACTTTTTGTAAAAACAGAAAAAAAGCTTTTTTTCAACACTTTAAAAAAGTTATAATGGGTTTTCCCCAAAAAGTGCTTAATTTTTTGGATATTTCACGTCGAAATATTCTATTTGAAATTTGGTGAATACGAATATATTTTTCATTGGCTATAACTCTGGTTCTACGAGATCCAGAGACCTAACGCGTACACCATTTTTTTTACTTTTTTATTAGCTACATTTTTGCTAAGAACGTTTTTTTCGACAAAATACTTACTTTTTGAGTTATTTGCGAAAAACCGTCTAAAAATGTGGTTATTTTGTTGAAAAATGAACATATTCACTCGCAAATAACTCGAAAAGTGTCGACTTGGCGAAAAAGCTCTATAGAACAAAAGTTACTTAAAATTAGTCAGTTTACCCATTTCTGGACTTATTTTGGACATATATTTTTTCACCCCCAAGAGAGGGTGAAAGTCACCCCTAGGGCAAAAGCACACATCGGCACAATATCACTTTTTTTCTTTGACATGTAAGCTATACGTATGCCAAATTACATGTCAATCCAAGCGGTTCTTTAAAATTTAGAGCAAAAACCGTGAAAGGATGGACTATTAAGAAAGACTCTTACGCCTAAAATGATCACATTTCACATGAGCACATTTCACCTATCGCTCTTAGTCTATGATATTTTCAAAATGAGTTGTAAATCGCTATTCATTGGTTGATGGTATTCGGCAAATCTTAGTAAAATATTAACTTTCTTATGTATATGCACTCTTAGTAGTATGACCTTTACCGTCCATTATTTATGTTATTGTCGTCCAATAATTCGTTTTTTACTGCTAACAAGTGTATTTTTTTATAATAGTAAATTTCGGCAGATTAAGAATAAGATATCTTGAGTTTATTTTCTTTCTTACCGATAAATATTTTTAACTACATTTATGTTTTAAATTCAAATAGGTATAGTTAACCAAAAATTGAACTGAAGAAATTACATAATCATAAGGGTGGAAACCACTTGTGGCATAAAATTGTTTGTAAATAGAAATATGTGCTGTCTAAATATCAATTTGTAGTATTAGTCTTACATCAGTCCATAATCTTTTTTTAATAGACTTTTTTTAAAAGATCCTTAACAACTTGATCTTAAAGACATTAAAAATGTGAAAAAAGCCATATTTTAAAATTATGTATAATTTTCATCAAGAAATTAAGTACAAAACCCAATGTATTGTCACCTATTTTAGAACATTGATGTCTTCTTCTTCTTTAATAGCCGTCTTCCAATAGGAGGTTGAATAATATTCATCAAGGAGTATAGGGAAAAGAGAGTATGATAGTTAAAAAATTTAAGAGACCGGTTTAAATAAGGTTTTTGATATGTCCTTAAGTACCTTAACCATTGTTTAATTAATAAGACCACTGTCGATGGAATAATTCATATTTATTACTAACATGTTATTCAATACATTTTACATTCAGTTTTCTACAACTACTACTTGCCCCGTGGTTGTCTGCTCTTTCTGTCAGTCCGCATGGAACATCATCGCAGAACAGTAAGTGCCAGATGGTCATCTCTCTCAGAGCTACCAACTCACTTTAAGCTGTGTTTACACTTAAAACATCCCAACTTATCACCCTCACCCTTAATTTATATCTACCCAAATATGATTATGTAAAACCTAACTGAACAATTTTTTTTTGACTTACTCTAGAATGAAATCATTGTATTTCTTTGGCATATTTCTAACACGTCTGCTTCTACCTGTTTGAGACATATTATCGGATGGATTATTAACAATAATGTTTTGTTCATTATCTGACCTGTAAACTGTATCAGTTGATGATCTGTTGCCAGTGTCTGAAGAAGTAGCCATGTCCAGCAAAACTGGCTCACCTTGGGTTTCCATCGTTAACTTCTCCAAATTTGATTCAGATTGTGTTATACTATCACCTACCGGATGTACTACGTTTGGTAGTTTTATATATTGAAAGTCATTGTTACTGTCAAGTTTATTTTCCCTGTTGTTTGTAAACTCAGTGCTACACCTGCCTACCTGATTCGTATGACGCTTCCATATCTGACCACTATCTAATCTGCAATAATAAGTTTTCTTACCTACTTTATTTATTATTTTAGCTGCCACCCACAACTTTCGGTTTGTTTCCCTATAGTCTCTTACCATAACCCTTTCTCCTATTTCAAAACATATTTTCTCCTTTATAGAAATATTTTGCTGTTCCTTACTGGGCTTTTCGGCCATCATTTACATTCTTGTTCGCAATGATCTATTATATACAAGTTCAACTGGTGACTTTTCTGTTACTGGGTGTTTTGTGTTGCGATATGTTAGTAAATATCTTGATATTAATGTAGACAGCGGAATACCAGAGTTTCTTGGATCATCTAGGGCTGTTTTCAGCTTCATTTTAAATGTCCTGACATACCGTTCTGCAGCTCCGTTGCTGGATGGATGGTAAGGTGCCCCTGTTAAATGCTTAACCCCATTTTTCTTAAAGAATATTTCCATGGTTTTGTCAACTAGTTGAGGTCCATTGTCACTCACACATACCCTTGGTAGTCCCATTCTGGCAAAAACTTCCCTTAGTTTTTCTTGCGTTTCTGCTGCTGTCGCCCTACTCATAGGAAATACCTCTACCCATTTGCTGTAAGCATCCACCAATATTAAGCACAACTTGCTTTTTAATTGCAAAAAATCTATATGCACTCTGTCAAATACTTTGTCCACTTCAGGCCACGGTGAAAACTCTGATGGAGGGTTGTCTCTATTCTTTAAACATGGACCACAGCTTTTTACCCTATGCTCTATGTCGGAATCTATTTTAGGCCAGTAAACATATGATCTCGCTAATGACTTGCACCTGACTATTCCAAAATGTCCTGCATGGAGCTCATCGAGGATTTGTGGTCTTAGACTCGATGGTACCACAATACGATGTCCCCACATTATTATGTGCTCATCTAAATACAACTCTTGTCGTTTATGGTAAAATGGCATTATTTCATCACTTAAATGTTTGGGCCATCTTTCCGTTTTAATATACATCTTTATTGCCCTTAAAATGCCATCTTTGTCTGTTTCTTCTCTAAGTACTTTGTTGTTAATTGGCCAGTATTCTATAGACTCCGTGAAATGAATATATGTCATTCCTTCCGCTGGTTCCTCTACTGTTCCCGTAACCTGCACTGGTGACCTTGATAAATAGTCAGCTACAGGATTGTTTATTCCCTTGATATGTTCAATACTGTAGTCAAACGATGCCAAAAATAAAGCCCACCTTTGTATCCTGTTTGCGGACATTTTATTGATGCTCCTGTGTTCTCCAAATAATGCAACTAGCGCTTTTTGATCTGTCCTTAATTTAAACTTATTACAGCAGAGGTACTGGTAAAATTTATTTATGGTAAAATGAACTGCTAAAGCCTCTTTTTCAACTGTAGAATATTTTTTTTCTGCTGGCATGAGAGTTCTTGACACACATGCTACTGTTCTCTCCTCTCCCTCTTTAACTTGGCTTAACATGCCTGAAATACCCTTGTCACTTGCATCTGTTGTTACTATTATTGGAAGGTCAGGGTCAAAATAAACTAAACACTTATCTGATGCTATTATATCTTTTATAATATTGAATGCCCTTTCACATTCTTTTGACCAGAAAAACTTTACATTACCTTTTAAAAGCTTGTATATTGGTTCTAAGATCTGGGCAGCCTGAGGTATAAATTTATGGTAATAATTTACTAGCCCTGTAAAAGCTCTAACTTCTGTTATATTTTCTGGTTTAGGTGCATTTATTATTGCAGCAATTTTACTATCTGTTTTCTTAAGGCCTTCTTTTGATATTTTGTACCCCAAGTATTCAACTTCCTCTTTAAAAAATACATATTTTTCTTTACAAACTGTCAGCCCAGCCTTTTCAAGTTTGCTAAGAACTTCCCTCAAGTTAGTCATATGTTCTTCTGCTGTTTCCCCCGTTACTATTATATCATCTAAAAAGTTTGTTACATTTTTCATGCCCTTAAAGAGATTTTCAATTTCTCGTTGAAATATACTACTTGCTGATTTTATTCCGAATGGTAATCTTTTAACTGCGTACAAACCCCTGTGAGTGTTCCACGCTAACAACTTACTTGATTCAATATTTAAGGAGAACTGCATATAAGCTAGTTGTAAATCAATTTTTGAAAAAGGTTGACCTTTTTTTAGTTTATTCCATAATTCATCAATTTTTGGAAGTGGATATTTCACATCTTCTAAATGTTTATTTATTGTTGTCACTTGACCTCCGTAATGGGTAGCTAATAACTTTGATAATTCTGCAAATGTTTTGGTTTTGAGAGCTTCTTCAAAACATAGATCTCTCAACAAGGTGTATGTGGGTGCACTCACCGAACTGATTAGGATCGCCACTTTAATAGCTTCCTCTTCAACCTCATTTGCCACAAAATGTTGTTCCAATCTTTCTTCGTAAATATTCCACGGTTGTAAATCTGGAATAAATTCTTCGAAATTTTGTTCGCCATCTTGATTCACTAACAAAGGTACCGGACATCGGTTTACATAAAACAATTAGTATTTACTTCGTTACCACTTTTATCCTCGTCGCCATTGATATGTCCTTAAGTACCTTAACCATTGTTTAATTAATAAGACCACTGTCGATGGAATAATTCATATTTATTACTAACATGTTATTCAATACATTTTACATTCAGTTTTCTACAACTACTTGCCCCGTTGTTGTCTGCTCTTTCTATCAGTCCGCATGGAACATCATCGCAGAACAGTAAGTGCCAGATGGTCATCTCTCTCAGAGCTATTAACTCACTTTAAGCTGTGTTTACACGTAAAACATCCCAACTTATCAGTTTTAAACCTCATTTAAACTAGAAAACCTCATTTAATCGGGTCTCTTACAATTATCAACCATGATACTCTTTCTTTTACTATACTCCTGCCACCTCTGTATTTCAATCTTAACATTTCAATATCTGTCTCCTGTTTACGTTCTCCAGATATTGTAACCTTCATATTTTTATTATGTAGATTATTTAGTGTTCTTTGCCCATTTCTCACGATACTCCAGTATTCGTTTTCTTCTGTATCCATGCTATTTTGAGCATACTTCTGTAACACTACATTTTAAAAATTTACTCAACCTTATTTATGTGTTCTTGATCAGGGTCCAGCTTTCCTTGAAAGTTCGTTAGAAGCAAGTTGTTAGACAGCTCTTAAACAGGGTGTAATATTAAAAATGGATACTATGGATTATGTTAGACTTGATTGAATCAACTTGTACATTAACATTTATTTTAAATGGAGCACATATATAGTTAAAATTTGACTGGTCTGATTTTTTTTTGTATGTTATATGTTATTTTTGTATGTTATATGTTATTTTTTGTATGTTATATGTTATTTATTTTGTATGTTATTATTTTATAGTAAATTTTTATGTAATGTTTAAATTTTAATAATTTTGTCTCTCTAATTTTAGCACTCTTTGACATATTTATAATTTTATTCTTGTATTAGTCTATATTGCAAATGTTTATAAATTATATATGTCTTTAAATAAACATGTCATTTGAACAAACAGTTATTTAGTTTTTTTTTGAAAAGCAGAAATATCTGATTTCAAAAATGTATATTACTTTAATCCTTTTTGAGACCGTAGGCGCAAAATTTCGGTCGAACACTTTTTAAACGTATTTATTTTTTTCGAATTCTGAGAAAACTAATAATCATTTTTGAAAAATTTAAACGCAGAATGAAAGATTAGATTATTACCGAGGGCCGACAGTCCTTTAGAATAAACAAAAAGTTTCTTTTAAATGATATATTTGACATTAAAAATCACACTAAATTTTCTCTTTTTTTCACCACTGTGACTTATTAAAATAAACATTATAGGAGTTCTCAGGGACTTTAGACGATCGAGAATACTGTAATATTTCATTATGCGTATAAATTTTTCAAAAATATTTATTAGATTTTTCAGGATTCGAAAAAAATGATTGCATTTAGAAAGAATTCGACCGAAATTTTGCGCCTACGCTCTCAAACAGGATTAAATTATTATACATTTTTAAAATCAGTATTTTAAGAGCTTTTAAATGAGGTGTCACATGATGTACTTTCCCATTAAAAAAATGAAAGTTATGGCTGTCACCTGAAGAGGGATCGCGTAAATTTCGAAACGTTGATGCTATAATATACTATGGTTAGTTTAAAAATCGACCTGTCCGAGCGTTTTGCTTATATTCTTAAAATAAACAAGTTAACAGGGGGGCAACACTTATTCCACCGCACTGTATATACAGAGAGAGCCTGTAATTTGGAATAAATTCAATATCTCAAATAGGTACTAATTGTTTTTTTGAAAAATGCTCAGACACTTCTATTAGTATTTCAAAATGTGCTCTTTGACATACAACAATAATGTGTACAGGGTGTCTCAATTTAGAGATTAGACGTCATCGTTAGTGTTCTTAAATGGCAACACTGTCATTTTGATAGCTATTTTGATAGGGTGTGTAAAGTTACACATAACTGCAAAATTTCAAATTTTTATTTTCTATCATTTACAAGATAATAAAAAATAACAAAGTTATGTCTGTAATTTGGAATAAATTCAATAATTCAAATATTAATTGTTTTTTTTAAATGCTCAAACCAGTTAAGTATTTCAAATTGTCATTTTTGACATACAATAATAATGTATACAGAGTGTCCCATTTTAGATCATCAGGGTGTTATCACTGATTTTCCTTACAGGCAACACTTTCATTTTGATAGCTATTTTGATAGCTATTTTGATAGGGTGTGTAAAGTTCTACATAACTGCAAATTTTCAAATATTTATTCCCTACCATTTACAAGATAATAAAAAATAACAAAGTTATGAAAAACAAGTAATCAAATAATAATTGAATTATTTAATTATTTAAATTAAGCAAAGGCTAATAATGTTGCCCTTAATTATTGTCAAATAGTCAATGGGCAACATTTTAAGCATTTGCTTAATTGAAATAATTGAATTCAATTATTATTCAATTACTTGTTTTTCATAACTTTGTTATTTTTTATTATCTTGTAAATGGTAGGGAATAAAAATTTGAAATTTTGCAGTTATTTATAATTTAACACATCCTATTAAAACAGCTATCAAAATGATAGTGTTGCCATTTAAGAAAATCAACGATGACGTCGTATCTCTAAATTGAGACACCCTGTATACATTATTATTGAATGTCAAAAATGACAATTTGAAATACTAATCGACGGGTCTGAGCATTTTTCAAAAATACAATTAGTATTTGAATTATTGAATTTATTCCAAATTACAGACATAACTTTGTTATTTCTTATTATCTTGTAAATGGTAGAGAATAAAAATTTGATATTTCGCAGTTATGTATAACTTTACACACCCTATCAACATAGCTATCAAAATGACAGTGTTGCCATTTAAGAAAATCAACGATGAAGTCATATCTCGAAATTGGGACATTGTTATTGTATGTCAAAAAGGACAATTTGAAATACTAATCTACGGGTCTGAGCATTTTTGAAAAAAACCATTAGTACTTGAGATATTGAATTTATTCCAAATTACAGACTCTCTGTATATATATATACAGGGTGAGGCAAATAAAGGGCCTATTAGAAATATCTCGAGAACTAAAGGCAACAGAATCATGAAAATTGGAATAAAGGGGTTTTGAAGGATGATCTATTAAATGAAAATATTTTCATCTCTTTGCAACTTCCGGTTATACCGGAAGTTGCTGCTAACTTCGTTTTTTTTTAATGGGACACCCTGTATATTTTTACATTTTTGGATTCTCTTCGATGTCTTCTTTCTTAAAACATGACGTTTTGTAATATTATACAGGGTATTTTTAAAGATAATTACGTTTTTTTATTAATTTCGTAGAAAAATTAACACCCTGTAGAATTGTAGTAGTTTGACATCTAAAACTCTACTTACGTTCAAATGATTTTTAATATACTCTACTATTGTTAAGAATCATTAGTATAGCTAAATTTTTAATTTTAGTATACAGGGTTGGTCGAAACTCGGAATGAGTATTTTCTTAGTTTTCTTAAATGGGACATCCTGTATTTTAGTACTGTAATGAAATGATATTTTATGGTACTTTTTTATTTCTTAAGCATACTTAAGCATTTCTTAAACAGGTACCATTGTCTTTAAAAAGGTAACAAATATGTACTATAAAAATTTCAGAAAAAAATAATAAAATGGAACAGAGTTGTAGCCAGTTAAAGGCAAAAAAACGTGATTTCATTTTTTTTTTAATTTTAGGGCGATTTTAACAATGTTCCCCCACGTAAAATTCAAAACAAACCTAATTTTCGTGTTGAGCACCATCAAAAACATAAATTAGGACCAAAATTAGCCATTAACCATACCGTGGTCAGTATCTTGAGAAATAAGCATTTTTTGGGGTGTGCCGTTCGTCTATAAAGTCACATAACTTTTTCCTATTGCATATTTTGACTTAAAATTTTCCAGAAAACTTCATGAACTATATTTTATTGATGTGTTTGTTAAAATTATAAACTAAAAAGTTTGTCACTCAACTTTTTTAAGTAAACATGAAACTAACGAAATCTGTCGAGAAATGTTTTAAAAATTAACAACTCCTCTTTTAATTTATCTAAACATTTTGGACAAATCTCATTTTTTTCTAAATACTTCAAATATGACACATTAAAATTTTCAAAAGGAAATATTTACATCAACCAAAGATACAGCGAGGTAAATTTGAAAAATTATCAAAATTGATTCTTCGCATTTTTGCATAAAATTTGATATTTCAACATGTTCCACAAATTCTAGATAAAAATAAACTTCATATTCGGATTCAGCGACCTCGAAAACATAAAGAATGACCAAAATTGGTCATTCGCCTTAAAGTTGATTTTCGTGGTCGGTATAACGTAATTTTTGGGGTTGCTGCCGCTCGCCTACAGACTCTTTTCTCAGACAATAAATAATATTCTACACAAAAATTCATTATTAGTACAAAATTGTCCAAAACACGCTAATATTGCGTTAAACGCACCAACTCTGTCATCAAATCTAAATAGCACTGCTCAAGCTGCAAATATCCCAACCAGCGATAAAACTTTCTCTACCGAGTATAGCGTGAAACCAAATAAAAACAAACGGTTTCGTATTGATTTAAATCGAGTCACTTGCAATTCCCTGACACGTGTTTCTAGGTTTACCCGTTATCAAAGAGGCTTTGCAAGAAGACTGGCTTTTATTTGGTTTTACGCTATACTCGGTGCAGAGTACAAAATGATGGCGATTAAGACGGGTAAACTGCTGATGTTTTAGCGGAATAAATTCCCAGCATTGCCCGATGACATGCATATGTCTCAGGTTCAGTTTACTTGGTCGTTATCGACACTCACTTGGTCTATACGTTGGTCTTCTTCTTCATGTACCATGTTATTTAAAAACGTTGGTTACCATCACAGCTATCTTAGTTTTATTTACCGCCACCCTAAATAGCATGCTTGTATCAACACCATACCAATCTCGCAAGTTCTTCAACCATGAGGTTCTTCTTTGTCCTGGACTGCGTTGGTAGAATATTTAAATATATTTACCAACGAGTAGGTGCGTTTTGGTTCCATTCAGTCTTCTTGCAAAGCCTCTTTGATAACGGGTAAACTTAGAAACACGTGTAAGAGAATGGTAAGAGACTCGAATTGAATCAAAATGAAACCGTCTATTTTTATTTGGTCTCAAGCTATATACGCCAGTCAATGGGAGCAAAAATAGGATATTACCTCCGAATTGTATCCTACTGCATGGATTTTAATGAAATTTTGGGAATAGCCTCTACTTATCTCCTAATTCAAAGTCCACCCTATGCCGATGTATGATTTTATCTTGGGAAAATTTCTTGGTTAAAATAACTACGGAAGTGGCTAGAGAACTTAATTGTAAGCAAAAATAGTTCTATATTTTTTTTTTGAAAATTCAATATTTTTTAAGTTATTCGTGGTTGAAAATTGACCATTTTCATTGAAACATAACACCTTTTCGAACGGTTTTTTGTAAATAACTTAAAAACTATGCATCCAACTAAAAAAACTACATAAAACATTTTTGTAGCTTATAAAAAACCAAAGAGACTAGTTTTTTCATAAATCTTCTAGTTATAATATAAAAAGAGATATGGTAGGTGAAAATAGTTTGTTATTTTGGTGCATGCTCAAATCGTTGTATTCAACTTGAAATAACAGACAAACGGTCGATTTTAGGTGTACATATAATGTTACCAACACATTTTGTAGTGCTTAAAAATATCTTTAAAATGAGCAATATTAAAGGTATATTGCATTCAAACTAAGCGAGATATGCTGTAAAAAATTGATGATTAATGTATTTTAAGACAAAATGAGAAGTATATTTTTAACCTCTCATCCACCAGAATTTTAATGCATCATTTTACTTCTACAATATTTTTTATTATCGTATTATGGGCGGGTTCAAATAGTTGGATTTGTTTAAAATGAATGGTTTAAAAAAAAATAAGATCAATTTATAGAGCACATTTTTAGATTTCCTCAAAAATCTTCTTTTTCCACATGTAACTTGAGAATGATAAGAGATACAATAATGAAACACAAAACAAAATTTTTATTCAACAAAATCCTACATTTTTGTGTGGTACCTTTTTTTTTTCGTATCTTTTATCATTTTCGAGTTACATGGAGAAAAAGGAAGATTCTTAAGAAAATTTAAAAATGCGCTCTATAATTTGATCTTATTTTTTTCAAAAACTATTCATTTTAAACCCGTCCAACTTTTTGAACATAGAAATAACACTATATTTAAAAGTATTGTAGAAGGAAAACGATGCATTTAAATGATGGATGAGGGGTTAAATGTACTTCACATTTTGTTTTTAAATTCCATTAGTCATCAATTTTTTTGCAGCATATCTCGCTTACTTTGAATGTAATCGACATTTAATGTTGCTCATTCTAAAGATCTTTTCAATCACTACAAAAGGTACTGGTAGCATTAAACAACTAAAATCGACCGTTTCTCTTTTATTTCAAGTTGAATACACCGATTCAGCATGCACCAAAAAAACAAACTCTTCTCACCTACCATATCTCTTTTTGTATTATAACTATAAGATATATGAAGGCACGAATCTATTTGTTTTTTTTATAAGCTACAAAAATGTATTGTATAGTTTTTTTCGTTAGATGCATAGATTTTAAGGTATTCGCAAAAAACCGCCCGAAAAGGTGTCATTTTTCAATGAAAACGGCCAATTTTCAACCACGAATAACTCAAAAATTATTGAGTTTTCAAAAAAAATATTAAACAGTTTTTGTTTAGAATTAGGTTCTCTAGCCACTTCCGTGGTTATTGTAACCAAAAAATTTTACAACCCCGAGAAGGGGTGGAACCACCCCCAAGATAAAAGCTGACATTGACATAGGGTAGACTTTGTTTCTTGGGCTATTCTCTACTTATTGTGAAAATATAAAGTAAATCGATGTAGTAGGATGGAATTCGGCGCCAAATAACTTCATTGACTGCTCTAATACTCGGTGCAGAGTACAAAATGATGGCGATTAAGACGGGTAAACTGCTGATGTTTTAGTGGAATAAATTCCCAGCATCGCCCGATGGCATGAATATGTCGCAGGTTTACAGTTTACTTTAATCGTTGCGTTGTCGACACTCACTTCGTTTTTAAAAACGTCTACACACCTCTAACCAAATCACCTGACTGTCACTGTCAGGGCTGACAACGTCGGGTCTGACTGTTGGAGCGCCTGTAGGCTTGTGGCACTACAAAAATGAGTCATCCTGCCAGTCAGGCTGACGGATTTGGTGGGGTGATATTGCTATTCCAACATCCTGATCGCAGGCCCGCCGAGAAGCATTTACCGTGGTCCGGCGATGTAAGGGGCCCGGCGCAGGCGCGGATCCAGGGGGGCAGAGGGGGCAATTGCCCCCCCCCCCCGAGAATCTGAAGACAAAAAAAATTGTGTATTTATTTCTAAATTGAGGATAACGAGTGCCACTGGCCACACAGAAAAGAGCTTTATATATTTAGCGATTGTCAGCCAAAAAGGCCGTGTTGTATATCAACTCAATAACAAGCACTGAATTCATTTTTTCTTGCGTTTGTCTGGTAGATTCTGAAAAGGACCCTTCCCCTAAGCAAGTTATTGCAAAAACTAAACTTAGACTTGAACAAGGCTTCCAATGCAGTGACAGACACACTGACATGTCTGAAGGATAGGAGGCGAAATTGTGATGATCATTTCACAGAGTTATACTTGGAAGCTTTAACTACCTCTAAAAAGCTGGGCGTGCAGCTCAAAATGCCCAGAGTAGTGAAAATCCCTCAGAAATGGTTGGTGTCCACCTTTGTAACAATACCAAAAACAATATACGCCAAAGATTGTTCGGACTATAGGACAATACCTATCACTAATAAGCCATACCCTCATAATATTTTTAAAGGTGATTCATGGAAGATTATACAGAAAGCTAGAATATGATATGGATGATACCCAATTTGGGTTCCGCAAAGGACTTGGAACAAGAGAGGCATTGTTTGCGTTTAATGTCCTCTCTCAAAGATGCTTAGATATGAACCTGGATATTTATTCCTGTTTCATCGACTTCGAAAAAGCGTTCGACAGGGTCCGACATGAAAAACTAATATAATTATTGAAAAACAGAGATATAGACAGACGAGATTTACGAATTATCATCAATCTGTGTTGGAATCAAAAGGCCAATATAAAGATAGAAGAACAGGAGTCCGAGAATATTGATATAAAGAGAGGAGTAAGACAGGGTTGTGTTCTGTCACCGCTACTGTTTAACCTGTACAGTGAAGCCATATTTCAGGAAGCGATAGCGGAGCTAAGTGATGGAATCTCTATAAACGGAAGAATAGTAAATAACATAAGATTCGCTGATGACACCGTTATAATGGCAGACACCCTGGAATCACTACAAGAATTGCTAAATAGAATTAACGATTATTGCATTCGATACGGACTAAAAATAAACAAGAAAAAAACTAAATTTATGATTGTCTCAAAAACAGAACATGGAAATGAAAGGTTAATGATAGAGCAAACCCAAATAGAAAAAGGTAAGACATACAAATATCTGGAAACCTGGGTTGATGACAAAAATGACCAAAGCAAAGAAATTAAAGTCCGAATTGAAACTGCAAGGCAAGCATTTATAAAAGTGAAGACACTGCTTACAAACAAAGACCTTCAGTTGCCTCTCAAATTGAGGGCTCTAAGATGCTACATATTTTCTATATTGCTATACGGAATGGAAGCTTGGACATTGAAGAGACAACACATAAGAAGAATAGAAGCGTTCGAAATGTGGTGTTACAGAAGAATATTGAAAATTCAGTGGGTTCAAAGGATTACCAATGTTGAAGTGCTACGACGTTTAAATAAGGAGTTAGAAATTACGAAAAGTATAAAAACTAGAAAACTGGAATATTTGGTTCACATTACCAGAGGACAAAAATATGAGTTGCTGAGAATTATTATGCAAGGAAGGATCCAAGGAAGAAGAGGCATAGGAAGAAGACGCATCTCCTGGCTGAGGAACCTTAGAGAATGGTTTAACTGTAGTTCATTACAACTATTCAGAGCAGCAGCCAACAAAGTGACCATAGCCATTATGATATCCAACCGCCGATAGGAGAGGGAACTTTAAGAAGAAGAAGTGAAAAGCCAAAGGCATAGAGAAAACTACGAAGCAGAGACAGTGATGGAATATTATAGGATGTCCATGTATATACCACTTCTCGACAATGTCATCACTGATCTACAAACCAGGTTCTCCGAAGAAAACCTATTGTGCTTTGACCTCAACCTTTTAATGCCTGCAAATATGTTGAACACCAATGTCAGCGAAAAATGCTTGGAGTTGAACGTGAGGCTGCAGAAAGTTTGCCAGAACTTTAAAACTCTTTTGCCCAGTGATTCTGAAGTTGTACTTGAAGGAGAGTTAAGCATTTGGAGAGCGAAGTAGTCAAGGAAGAAACAAGAAGGAATGAAAAGTCCAAACTGTGCCATAGAAGTACTCAAATGCTGCGATGGAGATAAATGTTTCCAACTGTACGAACACGTCTACAAATACTTATCACACTACCAGTAAGTGTTGCAAGTGCTGAAAGGTCATTCAGCAGCCTTAAGCTCGTTAAATCCTGGCTACGGACAAGAATGGTTGAAGAGAGGTGAATGGATTGTGCCTTTTATACATACATCGTGATATTGAGGTGAATGTTGAGAACGTAATTGAGCGTTATGCTAAAGGAGGAAAAAGAAGGCTGGACTTTATTGTTTAAGTTTTATGGAAAAAGTACGTAAATAATAAAGTAATGCTTTGAATCTTCAAAAAAGTGTTTTGTGTTTTTATTTCCCTAACCAAGTAGGCTTTAATGAATAAATCCAATTAAAAACTATAGATTTAAATGACAAAATATGATCATGTTTTAGTCTCTAGATTGTCTAAAAACACGAGTTTTCAGTTACATTTTTCCAGACCCAGACCCCCCGGAAGGTTCCCCACATAATCCTCCTTGCCCCCCCAAATCATGCCCTGGATCCGCCACTGGCCCGGCGTCGAAGAGACCAAAGACGTAATATTGCTCGTTTTTTTACTCTCCACTTTAAGTGCATAATTTTCACCAAATAAAGAAAAACGGCGCAAGAAGACTGCGAAATTTTTTGATGATTTGCTGTTGTAACGCGACTGATAATAATTTGGAGCCAGATGCAATATTTTGGTGTGAAATATGTAATACTGTCATATATTGTATAATAAGCAATTTCACCAGACTTAATGAGGCAAATGAAATTCATTCGCTATTTAACATTTTATGATCATTCCTAGATGAAGATGATGACAATATTAAGAATAAAATTGATATATTGCACGAGTTTTATAAAGAACACATTAGTGAAGAATTGGTAGATGAAATTTTTCATTTGGGGGCGATATATGTACCGGGTGTCCCAATAAAAATGGCTGTCGGCCATATTTCAAGAACCGTTTATAGTACAGCTTTGAGAAAAAAATATTTATAAAAAAAGTTGCCTCGAGAAAAGCCTGGAAATTATTTTCATAATTGTAGGTCCACCGCTAGAGGGCGTAATTGAATATCAACAATTAAAAAATCAAAATTTTATAAAATTTACCTTATGAAAGGGCACTGGAAATCTAATCATCGTATTCTTCATAAAATTCTGCGTATATTTGATTTCACAAGTTTAAATCTACCCAGTGCCAGATTTACCACTAGGCCGACTAGGCCGCGGCCTAGGGCCGAGAGCAAAAGGGGGCCGCAGCGTTTTGTAAAAAGAACATTTTTGGTAAAAAAAATGTGTAAAAAATCTAATGCATCTGGAGAAAGATCATTCAGCGTGTTGAAAAGAATCAAAAATTGACGAAGATCCTAGATTGTCTAGTTTGGTTAGTTTTGTTTCAAATGCTAAGAGCTTTTTCAAGCCTTAGACTTTAAGGCCATCGGTACATAATACGCAAATCTTTTACGGCTATCCCTATTTTTTCGGCTATTCTGTCTTTACACGGCAAATTACGTGTAGTAAAATTCTCACTGGCATGGATATGCAAATATTACTACTTGACAATATCATCATTAACTTTAAAGACATGGCTTTTGAATTTTCTTGGATAACAGTTACTTGTATAATTGCAAATTATTAATTTAGTTAATAAATATCATTATTTTTTCACTAATTATGTATTCAGTGATTGTAATAATTTATATACTGTACAACAAAAACTAATACTCAATCGAGAAAAGAAAAAAAGTGTTAAAGTGATTTTTTAATACATAATACACATAGTTTCAAAAGTTATGCATCACCCCTCGTATTCACAATGTTTACGCTTTTATAAATCCGTATCTTTATCACATATTTAATGGGCCTTGTTTATAAAAAATATACCATTTTTGGTTTTTTTATTTTATTTGATTACCCATCTAATTGACCTGGTTTTGCCAAGGTGTAAACATTTGAAAAATTTATTCTGGTGAAATTTTTGAAAACGTGATTAAAAATGAATCGTAGTTTAATTTCTGAGTTTGACCGTATAAGAATTATCGATTTAGTTGAAGAAGGCCATTCACAGCGGTTCGTGGCGGAAAGAGTGGGTGTTTCTCTGGATCTAAAAGTTTATTTGTGGTATTCTTAATATTTTTATTTTCAGTGCCGTAGCCTATTAGGTACTGTTATACAGTTCATATTATTTCCCTTGTTCTTTTACTTATAATGTCTTTTCAACTCCGCTTTTTTTAGTCTTTTGCTGTCACCTGTATCTACTTTTCCACCGGATGAACCAAATGCTATTTAATTGTAACAATTAAGGGCAGAGGCGCAAAATATCGCCTGTCAAAATGTTCAATGTGATTTACCAATTTTAAAAAGTAAAATTAAAATAAACGTTTGTATTAATATTATGTGCTTTATGCTTTAATTACATAATCGTGAAGTTATCGGGGGCCGCTCGGGGTAATTTGGCCTAGGGCCGCAAGTACCTTAAATACGGCACTGAATCTACCTTTGCAAATAACAGGTAGGGGTGCGTTTGAATCTTCTTATGAAAAAATAGCTGTAAGTCCGGTTCTGCTAAATAGAATTTTGCATTCTTGGTCTTGTTGAAAACAGCTCTTTTTCGTCAATGTATGTGTCTTATTTTCGAAATATCGTAATAAGTAATATGCAAGCTAGGAGGCGTTATTTAATTATTTTCAGAAATCTAGTTTTCTTTGGAAAATATTAAATACAAGTATGCATTTTTAATCGTGTATTACAAAATTTATCCAAATTACCAACATAATACTGAAAACCGCATGTCGATACCTTTTTTCTATCTCGAGATATCTTAAGAAATGTGTAAATTTTAAACATAACTGTTACTGTCACCGGTAAACGAGGTTAAGGAAAAGTAGTGGGCTATGGAAAAAACAAATAAACATTTTCCACATATAAACGTATATAATTAATTAAAACAACAATAAGACAAACAACAATATAAAATATAACAAAGAAATAAAAGCAACTACTTAGTTAGTCTTCTTCTTCTTCTTGTGCCACTCCTATCGGAGATTGGAAATCATCAAGGCTACCCTGACTTTGTTTACAGCTGACCTAAAAAGTTCATTAGTGGTGCAGCCAAACCACTCTCTCAAATTCCGCATCCACGACATTCTTCTACGGCCTGGATTCCGTTTTCCTTCTATTTTTCCTTGCATTATATTTTGAAGTAATGCGTATTTATGACCTCTCATCAGGTGACCCAAATACTCGAGTTTTCTTCGTTTTATCGTTAATAAAATTTCTGGGTCTCTTCCTATCCTTCGTATTACTTCAAGATTTGTGATTCTATCAGTTAGTCTAGTGACTTAGTCTTAGTTATCTAGTTAGTCTTAGTGACTGCTTAAATGTTCAAATTCTTGCCCATAATTTTCGATGTCAGCATTTACTCTTTCAAGAGTAGATTGAATAGCAACAGATTTAACTGTTTTAGACTTATTATGGGAACGGATTAAAGATCTTGTTTTTGCCGCTAGGCCCACTACTCGAGAAAATATGATCTAGAACTAGAATCTAGAGAATACGAAACGTCATTTAAAGCATTTCGAAAGCAGAAATTGAGACTGCTGTTCAATCTACTCTTGAAAGAGTAAATGCTTGCATCGAAAATGATGGGCAAGGATTTGAACATTTAGGTCGTCACTAAGTAAGTAGTTGCTTTTATTTATTTGTTATATCTTATATTGTTGTTTGTCTTATTGTTGTTTTAATTAATTATATACGTTTACATCTGGAAAATGTTTATTTGTTTTTTCCATAGCCCACTACTTTTCCTTAACCTCGTTTACCGGTGACAGATGTTTAAAATTTACACATTTCTTAAGATATCTCGAGATACAAAAAAGGTATCGACATGCGGTTTTCGGTATTATGTTGGTAATTTGGTTTAATTTTGTAATACACGATTAAAAATGCATACTTGTATTTAATATTTTCCAAAGAAAACTAGATTTCTGAAAATAATTAAATAACGCCTCCTAGCTTGCATATTACTTATTAGGCTATTTCGAAAATAAGACACATACATTGACGAAAAAGAGCGGTTTTCAACAAGACTAAGTATGCAAAATTCTATTTAGCAGAACCGGACTTACAGCTATTTTTTCATAAGAAGGTTCCTACTCACTCCCACCTCTTATTTGCAAAGGTAGACTTAAACTTGTTAAATTAAATATGCGCAGAATTTTATGAAGAATACGATGATTGGATTTCCAGTGCCCTTCCGTTAGGTAAATTTTGTAAAATTTTGATTTTTTAATTTTTGATATTCAATTACGCCCTCTAGCGGTGGACCTACAATTATGAAAATAATTTCCAGGGTTTTTCCGAGGCAACTTTTGTTATAAATATTTTTTTCTCAAAGCTGTATTATAAACGGTTCTTGAGATGTGGCCGAGAGCCATTCTTATTGGGACACCCGGTACAAGGATAATATTCGTAAATCTCACCTTTCTCCAATAATAGATTTAATTAATAAAATTAAACATCTCAAATTGGTATCATTATTTCATAATGCCGTTATCGTGTTAAGATTATTTTGCACATTACCGATGACAGTCGCAGAAGCGGAAGTATTCTTTAGTTGTATTTCTAGCATAAAAAATGCTACGTGGATGAGATCTACAATGAAATAGGATCGGCAGATCTGGCCTAGCAACATTGTGCATTGAGAATGCTTTGGTAAAATCCTCCAATTTTTGAAAATTATAGACATCTTTGCCGATCAGAAAAGTCGAAAATCAACTGTAATATATTTTCACTATTATGAATATATTTGAAATGTTTCTTATTACCTACTACTTATTAATAATTGTATTTCTTTAAAAATCAAACATTCTTTTCGCTCTTCACTTTCTGCTAGGGGCCCGCTCATCCCTCTCGGTGGCCCTCTGACCGCGTATGTCATTATTGATCTAATGACTGTTTTGTAAATTCTGCCGTTCACTTCTTTTCCGATATTTTTCTTTCTCCATATTGTTTCATTCAGGCAGCCTGCGGCTCTGCTTGCTTTATTCACTTGATCTTCCACTTCTGTTCCGAGCTTTCCATAACTAGATAGTGTGATATTTAATAGCCTAGATTCCTAGATATTTAAACTCCATGACTTGTATCTTTTTTTTGTTCATACTTTCTTTATTATTTCATCCTACTCCCAATTATGACGTTGGAAATTAAAAAATACGGCTTATACACTATGAGTCCGTTCTTTAACGGTAGAATATTGCAAAATCTCTAAATTTTAAAGAAGCGCTTCGATTGACATGAAATTTGGCATACACATAGCTAACAAGTCAAAGAAAAAAAGTGATATTGTGCCGATATGTGCTTTTGCCCTGGGTGTGGTTTTTACCCCCTCTTAGGGGTGAAAAAATACAAAGTAAGTCAGGAAATGGATAAACTGGCTAATTTTAAGTAACTTTTGTTCTATAGAGTTTTTTTACTAAGTCAATACTTTTCGAGTTATTTGGCAGTGAATATGTTCATTTTTTCAACAAAATAACCACGCTTTTAGACGGTTTTTCGCAAATAACTCAAATAGTAAGTATTTTGTCGAAGAAACATTCTAAACAAAAATATAGCCTGTAAAATTAAAAAAAAATGGTGTATATATCACGTCTCTATATCTAGTAGAAGCAGAGTTATAGCTAATGAAAAATAGATTCATATTCGTCAAATTCCAAATGGAATACTTTAACGTGAAATAACCAAAAATAAAATACATTTCGGGGAAAACTCATTTCAACAGGTGTTTTAAAAAAGCTTCATTTTTGTTTTATAAAAAAAATTTCTATCATCAAAAGTAAACAAGTTACGCTCAAAATAGAGTTAGTCCCTTTTTGTTTTGGTAAAAAAATCGAGAAAATCACCCCCTAATTAGTATCTTAAATGAACTTAATCGTTACGACTTCAAAAGTTTCTTGACTCGTGTATGTATTGTTTATATTATCTGTAAGTTTCATCGGTTCAAAGTCCTTATTATTGAAAAGGCTGTAGTTAAAATAGGTTGAACCAGTCACTGATCACGAATGTATGCAAATTTAGAAAAACCAAATCTTAATCAAGTTTTGTCTAACAAAAAAACAAAAAAATACATGACATTCAGAAAAGCACTACTGACTTTTTTTGTTTTTCGAGATTTTTGGTATCTCTAACAATTTTTAAGTTATTTTGAAAAAAGCATATTTTTCAAAATTAAAATTTTTAAAAATTTTACTTTGAAACCAAATTTTTTCAAAAATAAGCACTTTGAATCAATGAAACTTACAGATCATATAAACACAACACAAGTAAAATAATTTGTGGAGCGGTAACGATTAATTTCATTTAAGTTGCTAATTAGGGGGTGGTCTTCCCGATATTTTTTGTCCCCTAAGGGACAAAGTTGGTCCCTAAGGGACCAACTTTATTTTGAGCGTAACTTACTTAAATTTAATGATAGAAACCTTTTATAAAAACAGAAATAAAGCTTTTTTAAACACTTTAAAAAAGGGATAATGAGTTTTCCCCAAAAAATGCTTAATTTTTTGGATATTTCACGTCGAAATATTCTATTTGAAATTTGGTGAATATGAATCTATTTTTCATTGGCTATAACTCTGGTTCTACGAGATCCAGAGACCTAACACGTACACTATTTTTTTTTACTTTTTTATAGGCTATATTTTTGCTAAGAACGTTTTTTTCGACACTTTTTGAGTTATTTGCGAAGAACCGTCCAAAAATGTGGTTAGTTTGTTGAAAAATGAACATATTCACTCGCAAATAACTCGAAAAGTGTTGACTTGGCGAAAAAGCTCTGTAGAACAAAAGTTACTTAAAATTAGTCAGTTTACCCATTTCCGGACTAATTTTGGACATATATTTTTTCACCCAAAAAAGGGGTGAAAGTCGCTCCCAGGGCAAAAGCACACATCAGCACAATATCACTTTTTTCTTTGACATGTAAGCTATACATATGCCAAATTTCATGCCAATCCAAGCGGTTCTTTAAAATTTAGAGCAAAAACCGTGAAAGAATGAACTATATGTTTAGAAAAAAATGTAAGCAAAATAATAATTTTACGTTTTGTCAAATAGTTTGGTCGAGACGTGTGTAGAGCTCACCTCGACAAGAATGGTCGGGGAGTTCTGTCGTATCAGGAGGTTTGGTCAGAGCGTGTGTAGTGCAGACGTTAAATGTTAAATTATCGTTGATTTTTAATAACTGATCTAAATATGGGAATTCCAAGTAGTTGTTCTTTTGTTATTCTTCTCGAGTTCAGGGTCAACCACAAATGACTTATACGACAAATATTGGTTGGGTCTTCTGATAAAAATGAGATATATCATTTATATATCTTAAGAGGAGTTTATTACCACTATTTGTTGTCCGTGCGTTGTCCCTATATGTTTTAAAATGCAAAAAATTGCTTTTTTTATTTTTATGGGTAAAGTTATTGATTTTTTAACATTTTTGGAAACCACCGATATTTTAACGAAGATGTGGTTTTCCGCAAACCAATAATACGAGTAGGTACTAATGGAAAATTAATAGTAATGAAAATATTTTTTTAGGTTTTATGCATCATGCTTACATAATGGCGCCATGGTACTCTAAAGATACGGTTGAATGTATAACGCCAAAGATTAAGGTAAGATATCAAATTCATATTTATAAAAACTTCCACATAACAATACATTATTCTTCTTCTTAAAACACCATCTCCTCAATAGATGTTGGCTACTACAACTGCAAACTCTTGTCTGTATTCAGCTGTTCAAAATGTATCTCTGTCCATTGTCTCTCTCTTTCCCTCGATCTTTCCTTTTACTATTAGTTGAACAAATAGGTACTTATTGTTGGTCAGTATGTGGCCTAAGTATGTAGTCGAGAGTAATACGGATTTTCTCGGGACACTCAAAGATCAAAGATCCAGGTAGCTGACTACTTTTTTAGTTATTGTAGACCTATAGGAAAAAAATCTACCTGTTTCCTGCCTAGAGTTCGCGTACGTTTTTTAATTATTAATAATTTAGTGCAAAAATCGCGATTTTTTCGATTTTTTGCACCCTCAAAAGCTAAATATGTAGTTGACATAAAATTACAAAATTTAATTTTTTAGAACATTGAAAAACTTTCAAAATACCGATTTTTTAAAGTTAAAAAGTTAATTTGTTGCTACGCAAACTGCAAAATAAGTGAAAATCGTTATTTGTTAATAACTTTTACTAAAACTACCTTAGAACTTTAGTGTTTCACCCAAAGTTGGGTATTGGCGTACTTAACAAACCTTCAAAATTTGAGACCGATCCATTAATTAGCTTAGAGTTATTCTTTTTTTTTATTTCAGAGACCTTTATTTTGCAATAAGATAAGACAGAAAATAATGAAGATATGGCAATGCTGAGTATGTCAAATGAAAGTAGAAGAGTTATAGTAACAAAATGTATGAAAAAAGATAAAAAAATAATTAATATAGTCAAAAACCCTAATGCCAAATTTTTTAAATTTTGTAGTTTATAAACATTTAGAATTACTTTAAAAAGTTGTCCGTAGAAACAATCTTTTTATATATTCGAAAATATAGTATTTTAACACGAATTTTCAAATAAAAAATTTAGCCTTGGTTCATTTGGGACAAAATTAGCCATATGTTTTTTTTAATTCACAGCTAATTTGTTTATAATAATTAAGGAACCTTATTAATAATTAAGGAACCATTTTAAAGAATGAGATTTGTATTTTTTTCTTAAAAAATTTGTACAAACATTGTACCTTCACAGCCTCCTCTACGATTTTTCAAAAATGTAGTTCAAACGATTACTAGGTGGGACCTACAAATCCACCGAGTTAAAATACCGAAAAAGCAATTTCAAACGAATATAACTTTCTGTATCTCCGGATCAACTCAATGGATTTTGATCTTTCTTTTTTTAATGTATATGTAATTTCTACGTACATTACAAATATGCAATTTGTTTATAAATTTATTAATTAATAAACAGTTTAATTTGGTTAAACAATCCTTGAAAAAATATTTTTTTTACAAAAATCTGTTTTTTTTTTAAATCATAGTATCATTAATGATCACAGAAAAATTTAAAGTACACTTTAATAAATAAACGATTTTTATTAGATAATTATTTATTGAAGATAATTTATTTATTAAAGTATACCTTAACTTTTTCTATGATTAATAACGATAATATGATTAAAATCATGGATTTTTGTGAAAAATAATTTTTTCAAAAATTGTTTAAACGAATTAGACTTTTTTTAATTAATAAATGTCTAGACAAATTGCATATTGCAAAAAAAATACATACAAATTAAAAAAAGAACGATCAAAATATATTCAGTAGATCCCGAGATATAGAAAATGATAGTAGTTTTAAGTTGCCTTTTTTAGTTTTTGAACTCGTGCATTTGTCGGCTTCCAGCTCCCCCTTCACTTACCACGACTAGTCACCAATTGAACTACATTTTTAAAAATTCGTGTAAAATACCAGCTTTTCTAATATGTTTAATGATTTTTCTACGGACAATATTTTTAAAGTTATTCTAAATGTTTATAAACTACAAAATTTCACAAATTTGGCATTAGGATTTTTGATTATATTAATTAATATTTTTATCTTTTTTTAATATATTTTGATACTATCAGTCTTCTACTTTCATTTGGCATACTCAGAATTGCCCAATATTCATTATTTTCTGTCTTATGTTATTGCAAAATAAATGTCTGAGATAAACAATTAGAATAACTCTTAAACTAATTAATGGATCGGTCTCAAATTTTGAGGGTTTTTTAAGTACCCCAATACCCAACTTTGGGTGAAACACTACAGTTTTAAGGTAGCTTTAGTAAAAGTAATTAACAAATAACCATTTTCATTTATCTTGCAGTTTGCGTAGCAACAAATTAACTTTTTAACTTTCAAAAATCGGCATTTTGAAGGTTTTTCAATGTTCTAAAAAATTAAATTTTGTAATTTTATGTCAACTATTTTGCTTTTGAATGGTGTGCAAGAAATCGAAAAAATCGCGATATTTGCACTAAATTGTTAATAATTAAAAAACGGACTCGAACTCTAGGCAGGAAACAGGTAGGTTTTCTTCCTATAGGTCTACAATAACTAAAAAGGTAGTCAGCTACCTGGATCTTTGAGTGTCCCGAACATGGTTTATTTCGAGCTTATTACCCTGGAGTAATGATGTTTTTATAACTTTCACTGTGTTGAAAAGTTCTCTTGCCTTGCCTATTCTATGCAGCACTTCTTCGTTTGAGGTATGCGATGTTCATGAAATTTTGAGGATTCTCCGGTAGATCCACATTTCAAAAGCCTCTAATTTGTTTACGGTTGCTGTTTTAAGGGTAAAAGTTTTAACTCTATAGAGAAGAGTCGACCAGACGTAGCATTTTGATAAACTTAGTCGAATTTCGAAGTTTATTCGAGAATCACATAGCAGTTTTTCTCGAAAGATTTTCTGGCCTGTTCTACACTGGATCTTGTTTCTAGATCAGGATTTAGGCTGCTATCGACCCAACACCCCAAGTACTTAAATTTATTGACCTCTTTCAGAACGTGCTTGTTTATTTTGCAAGGTTGAGGTACATTCTGGCTTTTTCGGATTGACATCACTTTGGTTTTCTTAATGTTTATTTTCATGTCGAACTGTTGCTCACAGACCATTGGTCCTCTTCCCGAGTCGTTGTAGAGCTAAGTCGGAATCAGCAACCAACACTGTATCATAGGCGTTTATGATGCTGTCAATGTTTACGCCATTCACCTTGACTCCATCCTTGGAACCCTTTAACCCACATAACAATGATGTTCGTATCATGTTCTAAGCATATACTACCAACATTCGTCGGAGTATATTCTGTTTAATATATGCGTAGTACAAGCATAGCATGTACCTTAAAAAACATTCTAAATTTCATGTTCTTTGCATATACTTTAAAGTATATTCTCGTACCGAATATACTGAGTACATTCGTGTACGTAGTAACTCGGAATATTCGTAAAAGTTTATTCTTAGAATATACCTTTATCGAATATTCTTAGCACATACTTATAAGTACATTCTTAACACACACTTATACGTAGACTCTATTCTTAGAATATACCTTTATCGAATATTCTTAGCACATACTTATAAGTACATTCTTAACACATACTTATAAGTAGATACTTTTAAAATATCTTAAAAATAATATGTATGTATAGTATAGGAAGTTTATCAACTTTTGTATGGTCAAAAAATTTAAACATTAATTGTATTAACGTTTACATAGATACTATTAAAAATTCGTTTTCATAATTGAAATGACTTTACCATTTCGAGTTTATCATGAATCATGAGTATTTTTATATCCTTGGAATTTGAATTTAGGTACATTTCGCAGAACCAAAACGTGCCAAACTGCACCACCAAAGGCTTTGACGTTGCCAACCGTCGAGTAAGCTTTTTCCGTCAACTTACCTTAACAATTCCCACTTTTATAAAAAAGACTTCCCTCCTGTTTACAAAATCTGAGAAGATATGTTTAATTATTTTCAAATATTTTGATTTTTTCTTAATATTTTACAATTTGGAATGGATAAGTTACCTTTTGAGTTAACTTTTTCCTTTTATCACCTTTTATGTTGAAAATTCCCGCAAAAAGGGAAATTTATCTCCGTTTGGCAACACTGACCACCGATGTTATTCCACAATACATACATTCATATCCCCCATCTGACCATTTCTTACCTGAATGGATCAGGGATAGGAAAAAACCGTAAAATATGAAAAAGAAAACAGGCATTATTTCATTATTTGTATCATCTATGGATCTATGCAGTGTTGAGGATGAAGACGAATGATGTAGTACTAGGACTAAAGAACATACATACAATATCTTTATTGTAATATCTTTATTTTGTTTGCGGTGCTTCAAAATACATAAAATATAATCTATTTTGGTAACTCATTAAATAGGTAAGTACATATAAGTATTATATAAATTTTAGTTACTTATGCATAGTTTAGTTTACCTAAATATATAATGATTTATATAAATGACTAAAATTTATAAATATGTACTTACTTTTTAAGTAATATTGTAGAATGTAGGTACGAACTACATTCTCATTTGCAATTAAAATATGTAAATATAATAAGTATTTGGTAGAACCAGTAGAACCTAAGATGAGATTAGGTGATGCTGAAAACATACTTCTAAACAATATAGCACTTGATAGCACTTTCTTAGAATATTCTTAAAAATATATATTCTTCCCATACAGAGATGTGCGGTAGTAGGTACGTTCTAAGTATATAAATAGAAGGTTTATAGCACTTCCTTGGAATATTCTAAAAAGTACCTTCTTGGTATAAACTAAAAAGATGTGCGGTAGTATGTTCTAACTATACACATAGAAGGTTTATAGCACGTCCTTGGAATGTTCTAAAAAGAACATTCCTGGTATATACTGAAAAAAAGTGCGGTAGTACATTCTAAGTATATACATAGAACGTTTAAGTACTGTAATGTAGTATATACTCAGTATGTGCTCTGCACATTCGCAATGGTAATTACGCATATTCTCAGTATATACTTTTTCTGAAAAGTATGTTCTATGAATCTACTAAGAACATGAAATTGTTATGTGGGAATGCCCCTTTAAATAGAAATTCGAAATAAAGATGAAATAGCAGGGGTGACAAAACACATCCTTGTCTAAGTCCCCTCCTAATTTCTACTTCTGAGGACACCTGAGTCACCTTCGATCTTAATTCCAGTATGTATAAGTTCTTTAGCAATTTGATGTCTTAATGTTCCATTTAACCGACTTCTTGCAAACGATCTAATCGTATGTCGTATCTTACTCTATCAAATGGTTTTTCGAAGGCTATGAAGCGTATAATAAATATTATGTCTTTCTATTTGTCGTAGCATTTTTGACCGAGCACTAGTAAACTGAACAGGGGCTTCTCTCGTTCCAATGGCGGCTCTGAATCCAAACTGATCGTCTTTGATGATTCTTTCGCACTTTTCATAGATTCGGTTATGTAGGACTTTTATTACGTGACTCATAAGGCTTATCAGACGGAACTCGTGGCAGTATTGTGGTTTTGGCTTTTTCAGTAATGGGATGAATATTGATTCTAACCAGTCTTGGGGCATTATTTCATGTATCATAAATGCGATTGAATAAGAGGACAAATGTTTCGATATTTTCTTCACTGATCAATTTCTAAATTTCTGTGTATATTTCATCTGGACCTGGGCTCTTGTTTGTTTTAAGTTGATTAATGGCATTTATAATTTCAGTTTTTAGAATTTCCGTTCCTTTGTTGTAGTCGTTCGATCTTCTTGGTTCTTCACGTATGCCGTTTCAGGGCCTTAAACAACGATTAAACACAGGAGATCAAAACACGTATAGGAAAAGCACGATCAAAATTCAAGAACATATAGTCCGTCCGCTATAACTTTTCCCATGCGGTACGAATCACTTTCAATCAAATTAAGTCAAAACATAAATTGAAACGAACGTCGATGTGTATATACATTTTGTATACTGTATACTATATACTACACACATCGGCGTACGTTTCACTTTCTGTTTTGACTTAATTTGATTAAAAATGAATCGTACCGCATGGGAAAAGTTATAGCGGACGGACTATATATGAGAAAACTACTTTGAAAACAATGATCAAAGTACGAATACTGAAGTGTTATGTATTTTCTGTGTTATTATATGGAATATAGGCTTGGACGCTCATAAAAGGTGAACTACGTCTTCTTGATTTGTGTCCTCATCGTTTTCAATAAATATTCAATCTATTGACTTTCAGCTCTTTGGTGGTCTTGTGAATCTTTTATTAATTTGTTTAGGATAGTGTTATTTTGGTATTGGTTTTAATTTTCAATGTTTTCTAGTAAATTGTATAATCCCTGTTCTCTAGAGACATATTCATTTACATTGTTGTCTTCTCGAAGACCAAAGCATTTGATACTGTGTTTACTATTAAGAAACACTATCACTGTGAAAGAAGAATACGGACAATTTGTTAGAATTAAACAAAGACAGAAAAAACTGAATATTTTATTTTTACTGTGTCTCTGTGGTCCACAATTGACCCATTGTGCATCTGCCCAGGGGGTTGTCGTCCTTAGCTCAGTGTACATCATGCCATTTCCAGGAAGGTGGACAATCGTAGGTTTTTCCTGGTCATTCTCAAGTATTTTTCTGATGCTGACTTACCAAGTTTCCTTAGTGTTACTTTGGCAAGTCTACATCCTGGCCTTTTTACCCATCTTTTCACGGTTTGCGTGTGGGAGCGACATTTGCAATTTCCGCGATTGTTGCAGTTGACCAGCCAAAAAGATCACTAGGTTCTAAGATTCTTAGGACTGCTGCCTTCCTAGCTAGCTAGTCAGTAATCCGATTGCCTTTATTTCCGTTGTGTCCTTTAACCCAACTCAGGATGATGTTGTTACCATCCGAAGATTGGGCTAGTGACTCATGACACTCCAATACTAGCCCTGATATAACACGTATTTTGTTGTAATGATTGTATGTATTTTATTGTACGATTTATTGTATTTTAGACTGTAATAAAAGAGCAAATAGAATGTGGCCAAAACTACACTCCACCATTTGATACGATGAAGATTACACATAGAAAAAACCAAATAAGACCCTTCTATTTTGTTACCGATCGTTGTTCTTTTAGACCTGGAATAGATGTCTGCCTTGAAAGGTCAATGAATCTTGTTTCAGATTGTTTCAATTCCAGCAATTTGGAGGGATTGGCAACTTGGAAAAAGATAGATAACGAAGTAACCGAGTATGTCTGTAAAAATAATTCAGAAGTAGGATATGGTAAGTATATATGTATATAACACCAGTTTATAGCGTCCTGCGTCTTCCGGTTCATATTTTCCAGCCACATCGATCTATCCAATCTCCTGGTCGTAGATCTCTGATCTCTCTCAGACATTGCTTTCTGGATTCCACTTATCCCGGTAGTTTTCGGGCTGCCCCTTTTCCTTCTTTGAGGGGGTTGCCATTCCATTATCAGTTTTGGGAATCGATATTCTTCCATTCTTTGTACATGGCCATACACTGCCGGTTTAACCTAACTTCGGGCCCTGGACAGTAGAGGTTTAGGGGCCCCCTTCATTGCTATTCGTGGTCAATTTTTTTAACAAAAAAACACATGCATTAACCTGCATTAACTATAAACGTTTATTGTAAAACCCATACATTTTTAAATATTTTAAAACGAACGAGAAAAATAGTAAACGTATAAAATATTCCAAAAAATACATTTAAAAATATAAAAAAAAACAGAAAGTTCTACAGAACAACACATGACAAACAAAAAAACATCTAAAAAATATGTAAGACAAATATTAGCTCACTTTTTTTTCTTGACTAGGCATTAACAAACTGCCATATTAATACTATCAAAATTCTTGAGCCTCTTTGACCTTCAATATATGTAAATTTATGTATCTTTATTCTTTTTAAAGCCAAAAAAGACCGCTCGCTTGACGTATTAGAAATTTGTATCGTCAAATAAACTTGCAGTAAAGTTAAAAATTGGCAAAAGTTGCCTTTACATTCTGGATGACACCAAATTTTCAAATGTTTATTCAAATTTTGGCATAACGTTATAAAATAAATAATTCCATTATGCAAGTTCTCTTTGGTTTCATCAACATCTTTTTTATATTCCTCGCATAAAACATTAATTCACTTTTTGACTTCTTCAAAGCTTCTATTACTTTCTTTCCTTTCACAATTCTTTTAGTACGTTCTTTAACGGTAAAATATTGCAAAACCTCTAAATTTTAAAGAACCGCTTGGATTGACATGAAATTTGGCATACATCTAGCTAACAAGTCAAATAAAAAAGTGATATTGTGCCGATATGTGCTTTTGCCCCGGGGGTGCTTTTCACCCCCTCTTGGGGGTGAAAAAGTATTCGTCCAAAGTTAGTCCGGAATTTGATAAACTGACTAATTTTAAGTAACTTTTGTTCTATAGAGTTTTTTCACTAAGTCAATACTTTTCGAGTTATTTGCCAGTGAATATGTTCATTTTTTCAACAAAATAACCACGCTTTTAGACGGTTTTTTGCAAATAACTCAAATAGTACGTATTTTGTCGAAAAAACATGCAGAACAAAAATATAGCCTGTAAATAATTAAAAACAAATGGTGTATATATCACGTTTCTATACCTAGTAGAAGCAGAGTTATAGCTAATTCCAAATGGAATACTTTAACGTGAAATAATCAAAAATGAAGCTCATTTCGGGGAAAATTCATTACAACTTATTTAAAGTGTTTAAAAAAAGCTTATTTTTTGTTTTATAAAAAAAATTTCTAGCATCAAAAGTAAACAAGTTACGCTCAAAATAAAGTTAGTCCCATTTTTTTTGGTAAAAAATCGGGAAAATCACCATCGGGAAAAACAGAAAAACAAAAAAATATATGATATTCAGAAAAGCAATGCTGACTTTTTTTGTTTTTCGAGATTTTTGGTATCTCTAACAATTTTTAAGTTATTTTGAAAAAAATCATATTTTTCAAAATTAAAATTTTTAAAAATTTTACTTTAAAACCAAATTTTTTCCAAAATAAGTACTTTGAATCGATGAAACTTACAGATCATATAAACAAAACATAAGTAAAATAATTTGTGGAGCGGTAACGATTAATTTCATTTAAGTTGCTAATTAGGGGGTGATTAGGTTGGCCAACTTTATTTTAAGCGTAACTTGCTTAAATTTAATACTACAAACTTTTTATAAAAACAGATATAAAGTTTTTTTTAAACACTTTAAAAAAGTTATAATGGGTTTTCCCAAAAAGTGCTTAATTTTTTGGATATTTCACTTCGAAGTATTCTATTTGAAATTTGGTGAATATGAATATATTTTTCATTGGCTGTAACTCTGGTTTTACGAGGTCCAGAGACCTAACGCGTACACCATTTTTTTACTTTTTTACAGGCTATATTTTTGCTAAGAACATTTTTTTCGACAAAATACTTACTTTTGAGTTATTTGCGAAAAACCATCTAAAAATGTAATTATTTTTTGGAAAAATGAACATATTCACTCGCAAATAACTAGAAGTGTTGACTTGGCGAAAAAGCTCTATAGAACAAAAGTTACTTAAAATTAGTCAGTTTATCCATTTCCGGACTTATTTTAGACTTATATTTTTTCACCCCCAAAATGGGGTGAAAGTCGCCCCCAGGGCAAAAGCACACATCGGCACAATATCACTTTTTTTCTTTGACATGTAAGCTATGCGTATGCCAAATTTCATGTCAATCCAAGCGGTTCTTTAAAATTTAGAGCAAAACCGTGAAAGAATGGACTATTTCCTCTATTTCGAATTCTGTCCTTTCACTTTATTGGATTCTCGTTCTAAGGTTCACCATAATCAGAGCTTGGCTCGATAACCATATTATTCTCTAGTTGTAACTCATTTTTCTATCCTCCTGTACACATATATTTGGTTTTCTCTATATTAACGTAGAGGCCCCATTTTTTGTATTCTCGAAACAGCCGGTATGTCATAAATGTTACATCATCTGTATTCTGGGCAATCACCACCTGATCGTCAGCAAAATGTAGTGTGTATAGTGTATAGTGTAGAGTCGTCGTTTAGCTCTATCCCCATTCCAGAACATGATTTCCGCCACTTATTCAAGACCTCATTTATATAGATTTTAAACAGTGTTGGCGATAAGCTGCATCCCTGTCGTAGTCTCTTATTCACTATGAAGAGATGGGATAATCTGTTATTTATTTTTATGTTTGATTGGGTGTTGTTATAGAATTTTTACACTGCTTTTATTAAAGTTATATTAATAGGGGATTTTTCCAGGACTTGCCATAATTTACAAAGTGATACGGTATCATATGCCTTAGTTAGATCGACGAATAGTAGATGTATTTCTCTGTCTCTTGCTAATTTTTTTTCGTTGAGTTGGTTGAGCGTGAAGATGTGGTCGATCTTCCTGCTCGGAATCCTGCTTGTTATTCGATCTACAAAGGTGCATTTTCATCTTCTATTAGAGTTTCTAAAGTTTTTCCATATAATCTGCTAAAGGTGCTGGTTACGGTAATGCAGCGATAGTTCTTGTAGTCTTCCTTGTTACCCTTTTTGTGAATTGGGGTTATCCATCCTGTTTTCCAACTTTCTGGTATGTTTTCTCCATTTGTGTAGTTGTTGAAAATTAAGGTTATTAATTTGATCAATTTTGCAGCTCCATTTGTTATAACTTTCTTTGGGATTCCTTGGACCACATGCTTTTTTATTTTTTAGTGATTTAATCATTCACTCAACGAATTCGTCATTTAATTCTACGTGCTGCAAATCTAAATTGTAGTGCTTTGGTGATGTATTTATGTCTTCCTGTCTATTTTTTTGAAGTTCTTCTTTGTAGCGGTTTTCCATTTCTTTAAATCAATAATTTGAGGGTTTGTATTATTTCTGTTACTGTAAGTAATGTCCAATTTTTGTTCTGATTTGTTTCTTTGAAATGTTGTCGAATATGGCTTTAGAAAAGTCTGCCATTGCGCTGTGTGCACGGCGGGTGTACTATGTAAAACTATGTAAACAATGAGAAGTTTTAGATCCGAAAATCTAAAACTTCTATCGTAGGTGTCAATTTTCTGGTTACAATAAAGCAGACTAGGGGGAATCTAAAATTGCATTTTGAATCAAAACGAAACCGTCTATTTTTATTTGGTTTCACGCTATACCTACTCGGGCGCAGAGTACAAAATGATCGCGATTAAGACGGGTAAACTGCTGATGTTTTAGTGGAATAAATTCCCAGCTTCGTCCGATGGCGTAAATATGCCTCAGGTTCACAGTTTACTTTAATCGTTATCGATATTCACCTCATCTTACCTCGTTAGAGGTCGCTTTGGTAGAATATTTATAGTATATTGTGCAACAAGTGCAGAAAGGTACTAATTTCTCACGAGTTAGAAAAATTGCGGTACAAGCGCAACCGAGTGCTGCAATCAAACGAGTGAGAAATTACCTTTCTGCACGTGTTACACACTATACTTTTTCTACAACCACAATTTTTGCTAAAAATAAAAATCACAATTTCCAAACGAAGATTTATTACATATAATAATAAATTATACATTTTAAACTGTATTTAATTAATACTAATCAATTTAAATTAATGCACTGCCTTAATTTGTTTGAATTTAAAGTATTTTAAATAAATTATTACTCAATGATGTCACATTTGACGTTATATTTATGCAGTCACGGATTTCCACCAGACCTACTTCATTCGACGTATCTTGCTGAGGTTGCTAAATCCTTATTGGTTAATTGATAATTATAAAATGTTTATTAAGAATAAAATTATAAAATAAAACTGTTGTAACTTCAATAATTTAATTTCTATTCGATAATTAAGTATAATTATTGTCTTACAGGTTGTATATTTGTCTATTACACTTTAACCACAGATGTAAACAGAATATGTAACGTTACTCAGAATGAGGTAGTCATTTGTAAAATACCAAATGTAAAGTTCAAAAAGAATGTGTTAAAGTTAAAGTAGCGAATTTTCCAAATTTCTCAGACATGAGTTAAATCGGTTCTTTTTTGAAAAGCACTAGGTATCAAATCTAATATCTTAAATAAAACCATTTCATGTTATAATTATATTTATGATTTTATTGTAGAATGTAGCACAGAAAAGAATTTTCCGGCACAGAAACGTCACTTTCCGGCACAGAAACGTCACTTTTCTGCACACTAATGTCATAAATGTTATATTGTGAGAAAATATCAACTTTGTTAACATAAAACTGTACAGAAAAGTGCACTTTGAATAGTGGTTGTAGAAAAAATATATTTACCACCGAGTCGGTGAGTTTTGGCTCAATTTGGTCTTCTTGCAAAGCCTCTTTGATAACGGGTAAACCTAGAAACACGTGTCAGGGGATGGCAAGAGACTCGAATTTAATCAAAACGAAACCGACTATTTTTATTTTCTTTTTATAAATCTTTTAATAAGTATTTAATTTTATTTTCAGACCTCTTTGAAAATTCAACTGCTAAGTGCTATATAGAACAAATAACGTACGCATTGGATCGTTGTGTGCCTCTTCTAAAGCTAAATACTACTATATACGATATACAGGGCCTTACTCAAAGTTGCAAGTATGAATTTTATTACTATTTAATTATTATATTAGTATAAGAATAATAATGTCATTATAACGCCACCTATCAACAATCCGAAAATATGTCCCGATTAGAAGTTACTTATTTTTGCATGAATCCAAATTTACAATAAAAACATGGGGTTCCCATATAATATTTCAATGATTTCAAAGGAGGTCATGTTTGGTATCAACCGATAGAATTTTGAAAAATATTAAATAAGTGTTTTCAGTTTTTTTATCCGAAAGGTATAAAAGGTATAAAGGTATAGGTTTTTTGGTAAAGAATGGACCATAGCTTAACGTTAGATTCCTGAGCTTAAAATAGGTCGATTAAGGCTAACTTACCTTAGTAAGAAAGTTGATAATAACTGAAATACAAAGTTAAACTTTTATTTTATTTATTCGTGAATATTTCCTGACAGGCATGTGCTAATAACACAAAATTTGATAAGCGAGGGTTTTTTGGGACGAGAAATCTAAATTAGTCACCAGAAATGATGAATTACCCAGAGGGCGCCACATACGTCTTTCAGCGCTCATTTAATACGTTCAATTTTTTTATCCCCCTCTCTAGATACTTTTTGAATCAAAATTTTTATCCTCTTGATATTTTTACTTAAAAAAGATATACTGCATTCTTCTTCTTCTTGAGGTTCCTATCCGTTCCGGATGTTGGCGATCAGCATGGCTATCCTAACTTTGCTTGCTGCTATTCTGAATAGTCCGGTTGTCAATGTATTAAACCACTTTCTCAGGTTTTGAAGCCGAGATATTCTTCTCTCTGGTCCTCTCTTTCCAAATACCTTGCCTTAAAGAATGAGTTGCAATAAGCCATATCTCCGTTCATGCCTCATAACATGGCCAAGATATTCTAGTTTGCGCTCTTTGATTCTGTTAATAATCTCGCATTCCTTGCCTATTCTACGTAGAACCTCAACATTAGTCACTCGATCCACCCACGAAATTCTCAAAATGCGCCTGTAACACCACATCTCGAATGCCCCGAGTTTTCTCAAAGAAGAATCGAAAACTGTCCAGGCCTCTACACCGTATAATAACGTAGAAAATACATAGCATCTGATTATAGAGATTTTGGTAGCAAGAGGTAAATCGTGGCTTCTGAAAAGAGACTTCATCATTATGAACGCTGATCTCGCTTTTCCTATGCGTTGTTTTATTTCACTTGAGTGGTCCCACTGGCTGTTTATGTTGGTACCAAGCAAGGTATGTGTAGCTGTCGACCCTGCATTCAACTTGCTAAACTTAACCGTTTTCGAAATAAACGGATTTAAAATCTGCGATGCAACATAATTGTTTTGATAATATCATTGTTACACCCGAAAAATAAACTTAAGAGGAAACAGTAGCGATCAACAGGTAGCGAAAACGCGTTCCAAGATTGCGGCTGTAATTTTGAATATTTTTTCGAGATATTTGGCACACGTATTCGTAATATAATAAAGAATGGTGGTACAGAGCCCAATTTGAAAAATATATTAATATGTGGAAATTACTCTGTAATTAAATACAATATTAAAAAAACGAGCCTGTACCGCCATTAAGAAGAACAAAAAAATACACGTTCTTCAAATAAACTTTTCTATCCGATGCCTAGATTTTGTGTTATTTTCGAACTACTAATGAAATAAAAAATTTTAGTAGTTCCAAAATGACACAAAATCTAGGTATCGGATAAAAAAGTTTATTTGAAGAAAGTGCATTTTTTTGTTCTTCTTAATGGCGGTACAGGCTCGTTTTTTAATATTGTATTTAATTACAGAGTAATTTCCACATATTAATATATTTTTCAAATTGGGCTCTGTACCGCCATTCTTTATTATATTACGAATACGTGTGCCAAATATCTCGAAATAATATTCAAAGTTACAGCCGTAATCTTGGAACGCGTTTTGGCTACCTGTTGATTGCTACTGTATCACCTTAAAGACAATAATTTCCAAAAATATATCGCAAATTTCTTCTAATGGAATTGGTGATCTTCTTCTTAAGGTGCCGAGACCGCTTGTCGATCGTTGGCTCTCATGTTGTGCAGCATATTAACAATCATTGTCTTATTTACAGCCGCACGAAATAGTTCAGTGCTAGTTTTCCCAAACCATTGGCGTAGGTTTTTAAGCCAAGAAGTTGTACGGCGGCCCACACTTCTTTTTCCCATTATTTTACCTTGCATGACAAGGTGAAGTATGTCATATTTTTCTGGGTGACGCATTATATGACCAAAGTATTCCAATTTGCGCCTTTTAACCGTGTTCACTACTTCGCAACTTTTATTCAAACGTTGCAAAACCCTTTCGTTTGTGACTCTTTCTACCCAACTGATCTTCAGAATACGGCGGTAGACCCACATTTCAAATGCTTCTAGGTTTTTTAAAAGCGATTCTGTCAGTGTCCATGCTTCAACCCCGTAAAGTAGTACTGGGAATATATAACATCGGACCATTCTTATGCGAAGTTCCAAATTTAGATCATGACTGCACAGGATTTTCTTAAATTTCATAAAACTTGTTCTTGCTTTGGCAATTCTACTTTTTATTTCTGTACTAGGGTTCCAGCTTTCATTAATATGAGTACCCAGATATACAAGATTACTTACTCGTTCAATTGAGTCATTACCGATTGTTACGTTATACAATAGTTATTATTATTTACGGCTGCCTGTTTACTAATAACCATAAACTTTGTTTTTCTTGCGTTGAGTTTGAGTCCATATATCGCGCAGAATGCCACCATTCGATTCAATAACGCTTGAAGATGTTCAATTGATCCAGTCAGCAACAAGGTGTCATCTGCGTATCTGATATTGTTCATAAGCATACCATTAATGAGTATTCCCTCTTTTGCGTTTTCCAAGACTTCATTTAAGATTGTTTCAGCGTAAAGATTAAACAACATTGGTGACAATATACAGCCTTGTCGAACTCCGCGCTTGATTTTTACTTCTTCAGAGCACTGATTCGCAACCCTAATACATGCAGCCTGGCCCCAATACAAATTTGCGATTATTCTAATGTCCCTACCGTCCAGACCGGTAGTTTTGAGAATATGTAGCATTTTTTCATGGCGAACTTTATCAAAAGCCTTTTCAAAATCAATCGCGCACATGAAAACGTCATGATTTACATCTCTGCATCTCTGAATTAAAACTTGGGTTGCGAATAGTGCATCACGCGTTCCAAGGCCACAGCGAAAACCGAATTGAGTACTTGAGATTGTTTCCTCAATTTTTCTATATGTTCTTTGATGAATGATTCTAAGAAACGTTTTCAATACATGACTCATTAGGCTGATGGTGCGATAGTCGCTGCATTTTGTGGCTCTGTGTTTTTTTGGTAGTACAACAAATGAGGATTTAAGCCAATCTTTAGGAATTTTTCCGCTTTCATAGATTAAGTTGAACAATTTCGTAAGTATCTTAATGCCCTCGACACCTAAAAGCTTTAGTGTTTCTACGTAAATCCCATCTGGTCCGATCGCCTTCCCGTTTTTTGCGTTCTTTATAGCGTATTGCACTTCTTCCTTAGATATTGGAGGACCGCTTATGTCATTTAGCGTTTCTAGTTCGCTTCTTTCATCATCGAATAATTCCTTTATATATTCTGTCCATCGTATTAGTTGACCTTCGATATCGATTATAATTTTTCCGTTTTTATCTTCGATTAGTGGAGGATTACATTTTTTATTCAGTCCTGCAACTTCTTTCAGTTTTTTGTGCATATTGAATGCGTCATAGATACGCTCGTAGTTCTCAATTTCTTTACATTGTTGTTTATGCCACTCTGATTTAGCTGATCTTATTTTTCTTCGAATCATACTGTTTAGCTTTTTGTATTCTGTCAGATTAGCATTCTTATATTTTCTTCTTGCATCCATTAAATTGGTGATGTAATAACATAAATATGAGAACTTGCGCAATTATTATGGTTTTAAGTTAATTTTTTGGGTATAACTACAATGATATTATGGAAAAATTATGTTGCACCGCAGATTTAAATGTGTTTGAGGAAATAAAAGTTTTGATTCAAAAAGTATGTAGAGTGAGGGATAAAAAACTTGACCGTATTAAATGAGCGCTGAAAGACGTATGTGGCTCCCTCATGGTAATACATCATTTTTGGTGGTGAATTTAGATTTCTCATCCCAAAAAACCCTCGCTTATCAAATTTTGTATTATTAGCTCATGCCTGTCAGGAAATATTCAAGAATAAATAAAATAAAAGTTTAACTTTGACACCCTGTATTTCAGTTAATATCAACTTTACAACGGTACACTACACTCATTAAAAACATTTATGAACAGGCCACATTCCACATCAAAATCAATGAAGACCAAAAACCGCAAAAATACGCTTTGGTAAAGGTATTAGACAAGGTGATACTATTTCACCAAAACTTTTTACCTCAGCATTGGAAAATGTATTCAAACAGCTCGACTGGGAGGAAAAAGGTCTAAACATTGATGGTGTACGTTTGAGTCATTTGAGGTTTGCGGACGACATAGTATTATTCAGTACATATATCAAGGAACTGGAGCAAATGATGAAGGAACTAAACCAGCAGTCAAATAAAATAGGTCTCAAAATGAATCTTCAGAAAACAAAAATAATGAGTAATGTACAAATAGTCCTGTCGCCAGGGGGGGTACAACGGCCTCGTTAATTCAGATGGACTTACCCAAGTTTTTTTTATGTATTTTGACCCATAGAACACGAATTTTTTGGGTAACAGTTGATCCGGATGTCGATAAGATTGTTATAGACCAAGAACTTGAGGAATCAAATAACAGCGATTTTTGGCAAAACAAAACAATATTTTGTATTTTTTGGGTCATTTTAAGCAAAAAATATTTCTACAAGTTTTTTAGTAGGATGCACAGTTTTCGAGATAAACGCGGTTGAACTTTCAAAAAATCGAAAAACTGCAATTTTTAAACCCGAATAACTTTTGATTAAAAAATAAAATAGCAATTCTGCTTAGCGCCTTTGAAAGTTCAAGTCAAATTATGTCGGTTTTGATTATTTGCATTGCTAAAAATTTATTGTGTTATTGTTAAACAAAGCTACAAACAACTAGTGCGTGAGTGATGTTTCTATGATTTCTCATTTAAAATCGAACGAGTAGGTAGAATAGGTACTAGTGCAATCAAGACTATTTCTACGTTACATGCGTTAAAACGCATGTAAAAGCACGGGAAACCCTACGTGTTTATAGCTTTGTTAAACAATAAAAAAATAAATTTTTACCAATGCAAATAATCAAAACCGATATAATTTGACTTAAACTTTCAAATGCGGTAAGCAGACTTGCTATTTTATTTTTTAATCAAAAGTTATTCGGGTTCAAAAATTGCAATTTTTCGATTTTTTTAAAGTTTAACCGTGTTTATCTCGAAAACTGTGCATCCTACGAAAAAACTTGTAGAAATATTTTTTACTTAAAATTGCCCAAAAAATACAAAATATTGTTTTGTTTTGCCAAAAATCGCTGTTATTTGATTCCTCAAGTTCTTGGTCTATAACAATCTTATCGACATCCGGATCAACTGTTACCCAAAAAATTCGTGTTCTACGGGTCAAAATACATAAAAAAACTTGAGTAAGTCCATCTGAATTAACGAGGCCGTTGTACCCCCCCTGGCGACAGGACTAAAACTAATCTTGTTATTGACAACGTCAGTCTTGAAAATGTAGACCACTATATGGGTGTCCAGAAACTCTACCGACAAACGAAGACAGGAGATTCCTCAGATAATTTTAAGATAATTTAACCCAATTCACCTAGTCCGAAAATGCTTCCTAAGGGAGCTAGAGCTCTTTGAAGATGGCGTCATGTAATTAGTTTTTCTTAAATACCTCCAGAACGCTTCTATTTAGAAAAACGAAAATTGGTATACATATTTACTTTCCAGAAATGAATCGATTTCATCCATTGCGAATTTCAAGTACAGGCCATAGGCGTCCGTTTTGGGTAGGGCAACGGTTATTTTATCGCCTTTTTTGTCTTTAATTTTTAAGCATTTTTGACTCTGAATTATTTAATTCTGAGTTATTCTAGTACTAAAAGGTACTCTTAGTTTCAGTCGATAGGATACACCGTTTTCTAGAAAAATCGATTTGAAAATTTTTCGTTCCTTGAATTTAAAAAAAAAAGATTAAAAAAAAAACTGTTTAGAAAGATGAAAACTGGTACATTTATTTATATTCCAGAGATTAATCGATTTCATTAATGGCGAATTTACAGTACCGGTCATAGGCGTCCGTTTTGGGTAGGTCAACAGTTCTTTTATAGCATACCTTTATTGTCTTTAATTTTTAAGTATTTTTGACACTAGATAATTCAATTATAAGATATTCAAGTACTAAAAGTTACTCTTGCTTTAAGTTGGTAAAATACATCGGTTTTTTTTAAATTTTTTTAACTTTTTTTTTCAAATTCCCAAAACTAAAAACTTTCAAATCGATTTTTCTAGAAAACGGTGTATCCTATCGACTTAAAGTAAGAGTACCTTTTAGTACTAGAATACCTCACAATTTATTAATCCAGTATCAAAAATGCTTAAAAGTTGAAGACAAAAAAGTTATGCAATAAAATAACCGTTGCCCTACCCAAAACGTACGCCTATGACCGGTACTAGAAATTCGCAATGGATGGAATCGATTCATTTCAGGAAAGTAAATACGTATACCAATTTTAGTTTTTCTAAATAGAAGCGTTCTGGAGGTATTTAAGAAAAACTAATTACATGGCGCCATCTTCAAAGAGCTCTAGCTCCCTTAGAAAGCATTTTCGGACTAGGTGAATTGGGTTAAATTGTCATATAATTATCTGAGGAATCTTCTGTCTTCGTTTGTCGGTAGAGTTTCTGGACACCCTGTATATCTTGGACATACCATCAAAATCGGCAAAGAAAACCAAATAGCCGAAATAAAAAGACGCATACAATTGTCTTGGGTAGCTTTCGGCAAGTTAAGCTTTATCTTGAAAAATAGAGATATACCAATGTGTCTAAAACGTAGAGTTTATGACAAATGTATCTTGCCTGTAACTACATATGGACTGGAGACCATGGCCTTTACAAAGAAAACCTTAGAGCAGCTCAGTACAACTCAAAGAGCGATGGAGAGGGCCATGCCAGGGATTAGTTTGAGAGACAAAATTCGAAATATCGACATTCGTGAAATAACAAAGATTACTGATGTCGCAGAACGTATAGCAAGGCTCAAGTGGCAATGGGTCGGACATGTTGCCCGAGATAATCCCGAAAAATGGACACAGAGACTAACAAACTGGAGACCAAGAGAGAACAGGCGAGGAGTAGGCAGACCGCAGAAGAGGTGGGCAGATGATATCAAACAAGTCGCGGGCAAACAGTGGATGAGAATTGCCAAGAGTAGAAATCGATGGAAGCAAATGGAAGAGGCCTATGTCCAGCAGTGGACGAACACAGGCTGAAGAAGAAGAAGAAGAAGAAGATCAACTTTCGTACTAAGCTAAGTTAGCTTAAATCAACCTATTTTAAGCTCAGGAATATAGGGTTAAGCTATGGCCCACTCTTTACCAAACACTCTGTATATTTCGCGAAATATTCGAGCGCGCTTCTTTTATTAAGCCCGGTAGTTTTTTTTATTATTAAAATTAACAAAGAATGGTTTTACTTTTAAAGATATTTTAAAGATATTCAAAATTTATCTTCTCGCTTCATCTTCTTTCTTCTTTTGGCCCTTTAATTCGTCCAATTTTGAACATAGGCTTCCCCCTATTCCCCCAGTTTCCTCCATTCGCTTCGGCTTAGTAGCTTAGTACTTTCTGTTTCCAGTGCGTTCCTCCTATCTATTTAATGTCATATCTTCATCTCATCTGGAGTCGTCCTTTGACTCTCTTTCCTATCCTGGTCTCCGTTGTTGTATCTTGGTATTCCACCTATTGTCCGTTTACCTGGCGTTATGACCTGTTGTGAAGCTCCATTTTAGCATGGCTATATATTGTCCTGCGTCTTTGACTTTTGTTTTATTTCTTACCCAGTTGTCTTGCTTTTTGTCTGTTAATTTTACTCCTTACATTGCTCTCTCCGTGGATCTTTGTGTCTCCATTATTTTATTCATGCTTGCTTTGCTCAAGGTCCATGTTTCATCATGCGTATGCCAAAGCCTGCTTGCTTCATAGTAACAGTATATTATTAAAATTACTTTGTTACGTTTTTGTCGACTATTAGTTTTTATTGTATAGTAGATAAATTTTTGTAATCCTTTTAAATTAATAAATAATTTACGCGATTATACAAGTAACTGTTATCCAAAAATATTCAAAAAGTGAACGAAACAAGCATCTCTGAATTGCACATTGTAGAATTCCCTCGTGTCTTCCTTGCTTCAGCATCCATCTGGCATGCAATTTTTAGGAGCCGTGGAGATGTTACCAGGAAAATGGTCCAATAAGTTTACAATTTGAGATTATTTTAAATATTTTTAAATATCTTATTACTTAAATTAAAAGTTTTGACTTGTTAAAATTTTTATTTGATTGAGTCAAAATTTCAGTCATTTTGCGGTCATAGTAGGTGCTGCTGTCAGTAATACGTAAAAATACAAAATTATATACACCCATACCTCGCTATACGACCGCTCTTTATACGGCATTTCGCTATAACGGCCCTCTTCAATTAAGGCACGTTTTCGATATACGGCCTAAAATGTTTCGCTATAACGGCTAGCTGGAGAGAAAATTTTTGAAATTTGCAATTAAAAAGAAGATATTAAAAAATATTTGCATTTTGAAAAAAAAAAAGATTATGGCCAGAATGTGTAAAAGTACACATCCTACTGAAGCAGAAGTGAAAATCCTTCACGAAATTAGCCCAAACATTTTGTATCTAGCACATAATCTCGGCTTTGAAGGTTTGAACGAACGAGATGTGCTTGATCTACTTGGGGCTGATAGGGAACCCGCTTCATTTGAAGAACTTATTCAGTTGTAAACAGAACTGGCACTTGATGAAGAGACAGAGCCTGTTGTTTCCAACAGCTAACATCAAAACATTTGTCGAAAGCTTTTCCTATTTCGAACAAGGAATAAATATCCTTCTTGAAAACGATCCTGGTGCGGGAGCACGCCAAATAGAATTTTATTTTGCTGACGTCACAAAATAGAATTTCATAACGGGAGAATCGACGGTTGCTAGGGAACGTGACGTCACTAAAATAGAATTCTATTTTAGTGTCGTCACGTTTCTCCCATTATAAAATTCTATTTTGTGACATCATCAAAATAGAATTCTATTTGGCGTGCTCTGGGCCCTGACGTCGAATGTATCGCGAAAGTTTCTCTAGGAATTAGCTGTTATAAACCACTGAAGAACGAAATAGACAACATGTCAACACAAATAATGTTGGACAGTTTTTTTAAGCCAGGTCCATCCTTACCAGTGGAAAATGATGACGACAGTCATCTGCAGGATACCATTTCTTCATCGTTCTTCAGATTAAAGCCATTTAAAAAAAATGTGTGCATACATACACATATTTTATGTAACATGAAGTTGTTTCATTTTTGTTTATAGATTTTTGTTGGTTTTTGGAGTATGTTACATTTAAAGGCGCATTTAAATCAAAGCGAACACGAACGAATGAACGAACGAAGGAACGAATTCGTAGGTGTTCGCTTGGTCATTCGTTCGCTACAAAGTAGGGCCATTTACATTGAAGCGAACGTTCGCATTCGTTGATGATCGGGAGTGCATATTGCCTGCAGATGTTTTTAAGATGAGCCAGTGCCAGTCACACATTGTGTTTAAGTTTATTTTCGTGTTTCTTGCTGGGTAAATTTTAATACAATAATAGCTTACAAAAATAGCAGGTAGCAGGTATTATACGCTGTTTGAGGGAGCTTAGAAAATAACATCATAAAGAACCAGCTTTCTTAAAATTCTTCCTCGAAAAAGTTACTTGCTCTTGATATTATGACTATATTATGTTCAAAAAATAAATTGTAAAATTGGTGTATCAAAATAAATTTGCTTTTAATTAATTTTAGCAATTAATTTGATTTGGTTACCTCATTAGTGTTTCTGGGTTGAAATTTATCCAATAAAAACATTAGACTTTTAAAAGCAAACCACTTCGAACCCTCTTTTTGTCTTTCTCGTCTAAATGATGCCAGAAGCTAATTCATTTTTTTAGTTCAGAGACATCACAATCCATTCCTATAGAAATGTTAAAACAAACATCAGTTTTTCTGTTTATTATTTTATATAGCTTCGATTTTGGGTTTCATAGGCATATTATACAGAGTGTCCCGAAAAGATTGGTCATAAATTATACCACACATTCTGGGGTCAAAAATAGTTCGATTGAACCTAACTTACCTTAGTACAAATGTGCTCGTAAAAAAAGTAACAGCCCTTTGAAGTTACAAAATGAAAATCGATTTTTTTCAATATATCGAAAACTATTAGAGATTTTTTATTGAAAATGGACATGTATCATTCTTATAGCAGGAACATCTTAAAACAAAATTATAGTGAAATTTGTCCACCTCATAAAAAAATTATGGAGATTTTGTTCCCTTAAACCCCCCAAACTTTTGTGTACGTTCCAATTAATTTATTATTGTGGTACCATTAGTTAAACACAACGTTTCTAGAACTTTTTTGCCTCTTAGTATTTTTTTGCTAAGGCACTTGTTATCGAGATATGGCTTCTTTTTCAATATATTTACGTAAAAATTTTTTGGGGGTTTTGTTCCTTTAAACCCCCCAAATGTTTGTGTACGTTCCAGTTAAACTATTATTGTGGCACCATTAGTTAAACACATTGTTTTTAAAACTTTTGCCTCTTAGTTTTTTTTAATAAGTTACCTTTTATCGAGATGTAGCTTCTTTTTCAAAATATACCTAAAAATGTAAATTATAAATAAATTTTCAGATTATTAACAGGTCTCTATATTCGTACTTAACCATATACAAATATGTGGTGGATTCGACAAATATTCAAAATATCTCGATAAACACTGACTTATCGAAAAAGTACTAAGAGGCAAAAAAGTTTTAGAAACATTGTGTTTAACTAATGGTGCCACAATAATAATTTAATTGGAACGTACACAAAAATTTGGGGGGGGGTTTAAGGGAACAAAACCCCCATAAAATTTTTATGGGGCGCACAAATTTCACTCTATTTTTTTTTAAGATTCCGCTGCCATAAAAATGCCACATGTCCATTTTCAATAAAAAATCTCTGGAAGTTTTCGATATATGAAAAAAAATCGATTTTCATTTTTTAACTTCAAAGGGCTGTAACTTTTTTTGTGTACACTATTGTATATAGGTAAGTGAGGTTCAATCAACCTATTCTTGACTCCAGAAGGTGTGGTATAATTTATGACCAATCTTTTCGGGACACCCTGTATACTGCAAAATTATGTTTTTACAACTACACAATAAACAACCCTCTCAAACTAATGTTTGTAAATAAATTAAATCAGCACTTCTAAACGAATTCGTTCGCTACCGTCTATCCACTGTCCACATTGAACAACGATTTCCTTTGATGATTCGCTAACTTACCGACATCGGTTGGAACATGTGAGAATGCGAACGAATTCGTTCGGTCGTGCTCGATTCGCTGTACAAATACAATAAAGTTAACGAACGAATTCGTTCGTTCGTTCGTGTTCGCTTTGATTTAAATGCACCTTAACATATTTAACAAATTTGGAACCGATCCCATTGAATTTATATGAATTTGTATTAGAATAATTGATTCGTTATCGAATTTGGCCGCTTTTCGCTTTGCGGCCAAGCTTTGTGGAACGTATCTCGGCCGTAAAGGGAGGTATGGGTGTATTTGATAATTTATTTACAATCATTTATAATTTGTAGTCTGAAAATGATGATTTCAAATTAGATTTTTGTAGGAATTCTGAAGAGTTTTCCACCTGTTTCATAAAGGACTTGAGAAAATCATGTTCTGAAAAAGTAATTGAAATGGCATCCACCTTAATCAAGATCGTGGAGTCACATTTATGTCCTAAGAAAGATGACAAATTGGTTTAAAGGAGCGGGTTACGAATTTGGGTTTTATTAGATAATGTAGTAGAATTGTTGCGAAAACTTGAATAAAATATATCGATATTTAAGATATTTTGATTTCCTGATAACTACAGATCTATGTATGTACTTTTTGTATAGCGGAGAAGAAAAAGCTTCAACAGGTACAATCAAATTTATACTGGATACTAGTGTGTATAAAATGTACTTGTGCAGTACTGCATACTAGACTCTCCCATCCGTTCCCTCGACTAAGTACTCACTGCAATATTCACACTCTTAGGCCGTCCGCACATGGGTCGACTCTCGAAGTAGTCGACTTGATTATAGTCGCGTAGATCTCTCCCCGCCACTCAAGTTTCTTTGTTGTGCCATTGAGCTCCGTAGACGGGGCGTTTAGGATTGCAAATCTTCTAGTCTTATACGACTCTCGTCCCTTGCGATCGGTAGCGCACGAGAAATTTTGAGTGAGACGCACGTTTCCAGTCATGAAGGTAGTTTATTTTATTTGTTTCTTTCGTTTCTTGTTTTTTTTTTTTCGCAAAATTAAATTTTAGTTTTTTATTTAAAGATCGGTGCATGTTTTGTTCGTTGATTGTGGTACTAGTATCTTTGTGGAAATTTATTGTTTGTAATTAACTAGTTTTGATGGGAAATAAGCCACAATTTTACTAAAAAAATGATTTTATTAACGTTTCGTCGCCCAAATCGGGTGTCGTTGTCAAAATACAAAAAATATTATTGAATTAAACAAAAATGTTAATGCTTAGTAAAAAATTCTTCTAATAAGTTATTTAATCTGACTCATTTATATCAACAATTCATCGGTTGATTTCATGTAATCGAATGAACTATCTTTGAGTAAAGTCGTCCCAGGAACGCATCTCATAAATATTGGCAATATCATTTTAAAGTCTTCTACTTTAAAATTTATAATATATGTCTGAATTGCCGATATGAATGAGTCAGATTAAATTAAATTATTAGAAGAATTTTTTACTAAGCAACAACATTTTTGTTTAATTCATTAATATTTTTTGTATTTTGACAACGACACCCGATTTGGGCGTCGAAACGTTAATAAAATAATTTTTTTGAAGTTATACTTCTTTAGGCGCGAGGGTGAATTTTTACATTCCCTGGCGCATGCGCACACCGTTATGTTGTTAGTTGCTAAATCGTCCAATTTAGGTATGTATCAGCGCAACTAAGGTTTGAAAATAATATATTAGTGTTTTTAGTAAATATACTTATTATAATTTTTGTGTCTTTGGATTTGTCTTCCTTGGGAGTAAGATAATAAGTATTTTAAACATTTTTATATTTAATACTTCACTTGATCTATTTGTCACCGTCGTTTGTAATTACGCCCAAGAAGCCGTAAAAACAAAACCTTGATGGGGTATTGGTAGAACAATCGACTACATAACGCGAAGTTCCCGAGTTCAAATCCTGACAAGGACGACTGTTATCCTTTTTTTTTTTTAATTTTTGGTGTTTTAATGAAAAATTTTTGAAAGTGGTAATATCAAAATTACATCATATAATAGATGGACATCATATAATAGAAGTACAACTTCTTACGTGCGTACAAAGAACACACACATTCTTTTTTTTTAGTAAAATTGTGGCTTATTTCCCATCAAACCTAGTTAATTGCAAAAATGCCACAAGAAAATAGCTTCAGAACAACATATTATTTGTAATATAAAATTCTGAAAACATTGAACTTCTGTTTCTAGGTATTCGTTGGGGAAGTAGAAAAATGCTCTCAATTGTATAATGCTCATTGTATACAAATTATATTTTTGTATACAAATTATATAATTATATTAAAAATGTAACAATACCGGACTTTTCACAGATCGAAATAGCCGTTTTGATTGATATGTAAAAAATGCGTTCTTCCTGGTTGGAAGATGTGAGCAAACTGAATCGACTAGTGTGCGGAGAGCAATCGCTTGTGACGCAGGGTTCGTACAAGACGACAAGACGTGCGAACTTCGAGACGTGTCTTCGATCGACCCATGTGCGGACGGCCTTACTTATTACTAGGGCGCAGGCGGTCTGATAAGTACTTAGCCTCACCTAAGTGGCGTGGGCACTCACAGATACTCTGTCGAAAAGCGATCCACACTTCGCAGGATATTCGATCATCCATCGAAGCCGCTGTCAGGTTTCACGCGGGAATGGTATTCTCGTTAAACACGGAATACCGCACACCACACACACATTCCCACAAAATTTTCGTCCACCTGATGTGGACTTCCTGGCAATTGACGTGCATATCCCAGTGGCGGCCCGTGAGGTAGTGCCATAGAGCCATGGCACTACCTTGCTAACTATCCATAAACATATTTTTTATCTTCAAAACTTTTTAATTCCTATTAATTTTTTGTGTGTATTTCTTTTGATCTTCATAAATTATATAAAATATGGCAACTATGGGCGCAATACAATCCCTGCCGACAGCGGAGAGTATTCGACAGGAGAATCTCCTTCGCGCCGAAGTCAGTACTGGCACGAGTAAAGAGAGAAAGATTTTACGAGCATTATATGTAAGTGACAGAGAAAGAGCTATATTGGACTATTAGTATACCTTAACATTAGAATCTCTGTGCCAGGCACGAGGGTATGAAGCCAGGTCTATTTATTTTGAGTTTCTTTACGTGCTGGTTTGTCGCTTTTATTATGTATATTTTCTGTTAAAAAGTTTTTGTATTTATAATTAAACTTTTGGTGCATCATGATCGTGGGTATTTTGATAATATTTTGATTATTTCTTAAGTTTAATTTATTAATTGACAATAAAGATTAGTATTTTAAAATTTTTTTTGGTGGTTTTTCGCTAGAAAAAAAAACTACAAATGTTATAAGGTGTTGTGGAGCTTTCGAGTTAGCTTTAAGAGGTCACGACGAAAAAGAAAATTCAGAAAATAGAGGCATATTTAAGGAGCTGGTCAATTTTAGCGCCGAATTAGACAACGACTTAAAGGTTCATATTATTCAAAGTACCAGATCTTTCAAAGGTCTACCTTCTCCGGACATTTAGTTGCTTCTAATTTATTTATGTCGGAGAAGTTTTCTGCTTATAAGCATCAGTTCTCCGAATCATTTCTTAATGAACCATGGAGACTGGAGACAATTTTAATTTTTAAGCAAAACTCGGTTTAAAACTGAATTAGAAGTAGGTACTGTATTAGCGAGACGAATTAAGTACTACCTCTGGGGCTGTTTCGCTATCGGTTTTATTGTAGAGGGAAGGTTCAAAAAGCACATTTGAAGAAACTATTAAACTTTTAAGTATTTTAGTTACCATTCCTATATCAACATCTGAAGCAGAACGCTGTTTTTCGATGTTTACATCGAAACCTAGTGCTTTAGGTATGCTATCTGCAGAAAAGCATTTTGTAAATTGTATTGATAATTTTAAGTATAAAGTCATTGAAAACTTTGCAACCAAAAAATAGAAGAATGAACTTCATATATCGTAAACTTTAAAAGTGACATTACAAAAATTTGTGCATGTGTGTGAATAATGAAATAGTATTATTTTTATAAATTGGTAAATAGAGACTAAATCGTAATAACAATTTTCAAGCACTATCAGCAGTAAATGCTGGTGGTAGGTTAAGAGGTTTTTATTATTAATTAATTTACGGAACTGTTTTGATCAATGTTGGACAATTGCTTGGCACCTCAGATCAATAAACTTAAGATATGTACATAAGATAAAAGTATCCGCGCATATTTTTTTTAGTTTTTGTTGTCAGTATACCTTTTTTTGACAATATCGTGAATCCGTCACTAAAAATTTTGGCGGCTGCCCGAGTTGTGGCACTACCTTCTTAAAGTGGTACGAGCCGCCACTGGCATATCCCCAATAACGAAACCCTCACGATAGTCTCTTACTACAAACACCCGGATCAACCACTCAACAGGCATTTGCTAGAGTATTTTTCAAGGCTCGGCAAGGCCGTGTTGATGGGCGATCTGAATTGTGGACACACACAGTTTGGTGATCACCGTCAAAACCCAGAAGGCATCCGCCTCACGGATTTTCTACTAGACCTTCCTATCTCTCGAATCACCAACACTGAATACACGTTTCTGAACGCTGCTGGGGCCTCTATTGTGGACCACATCCTAGTTACTAGTAACATTCTGGATCGGTTCGAGGATAGATGCCACATCGGTGACTCAGTGACGTCAGACCACGTACCACTTCTTGTCAACACTGACATACTAACTCCAAAACAACCCAACCCTCCAAGAACTATAAGAGACTATCGTCACGCTAACTGGACTGAATTCCAAAATTTCATCACTCAAAATCTCCCTATGTTAGGCGAACTTGATACTAACGATAGTATCGACACCAGTGCAACCGAAATTGAGAACCTCATCACCGAGGCGATCACGCACGCTATTCCACTTAAACAAATAACCTATACATCACCGGCACTTCCACAATACATCATTGCCAAAATCCAACAAAAAAGACGTCTTCTACGTCAATACAAGGCCAACAGAAATCCACTAATCAAAACAGAGTCCAACCGGATCTGCGCCAGGATAAAGAGAGAGATATCTGACCTAACGGCTCGCCGGTGGGAAGATACTACCTCAAAACTGGACTGCAGAGACGGTGGTAAATTCTGGCACAAATTCAAAGTCCTGACAAAACAAAAACTATCTCGCAACCATCTCATCTGTTGGTCAACAATCACATAGTCAATTCCCCAGAAGGGAAAGCCGAAGCATTCAGAAATTCGCTTCAAAACAATTTTCAAACACCAGATAACCCGAACTTTGATCGCTTATTCAAACTCCACACAGAATACATAGTAAATGTTACTCTCAACTACCACGTTCCAGTCTATGATCCAATCATGGACCCCCTCACAAACAGGGAAACGGAGAGCTTTTGCCAAATTGGCAAAAACAGCGCTCCCGGACCCGATGGCATCAACCGAAGGTGCCTCAAAAAACTTCCTGAGAGTATCATCCCTCTTCTAACTAAAATATTCAATGCATGCCTCAAAAATAGCCACTTTCCTACTCCTTGGAAAGTGGCCAATACCATCATGCTTTTGAAAAAAGGCAAACCCCCAACCGACGTGGAATCCTACAGACCAATATCTTTAATCAACACTCTGGGCAAGGTTCTTGAGCTAATCCTAAAAGAGAGGCTCAATGACTTTCTCCAAAACCACAACATCATACCAAAATTCCAATACGGATTCCAGTCTGGTAAATCTACTAAACATGCATTAATAGATTTCACAACTAAAGTTACCCAAACCATCAACGATGGTTCATTCGCCATAGCCACATTTCTGGATGTGCAGAAGGCTTTCGATCAGGTCTGGCACGACGGACTTGTTCGGAAACTTCTGGACATCGGGCTACCATTACAATTTACCAAAATTGTACACTCATACCTCCACAACCGAACTGTCAGAGTGAAAATAAGCGATCAAAAGTCCACCCCTTTCACTCCACAAGCTGGAGTTCCCCAGGGTTCAGTCCTAGCACCGTTGTTGTACATCATCTACAACAGCGATATCACCAATCAAAATATCCCAGGCACTCGGCTGTTTCTGTACGCAGACGATACGGCTCTGCTCACAACAACCTCTCGATACAACCCAAGACTCATCCATAGAAGATCCCAGGCTCTGTTGGACGGGGTCGGAGAATGGTGTTGTAAGTGGAGAGTCACGCTGAACGCGAACAAAACAACAACAATTGTGTTTCGCGCCCCTTGTGTGTCACATAGAATCATAATTAATGAAGACGACCAATATCCATTGAGACTGTTGGGAGAAAGGCTTGTTGTTAGCCCGACTGCGACCTATTTGGGAGTACTGTTCACCAGGACTCTTAACTGGGACGCAGATCTAAAGGCAACTTTAGATAGGGTAAGGAACAGGGCCAGACTTCTCAACCCTCTCTCTGGACGAATTGGCAAGACACATAAGAAGACTCTCATTCACACTTACAAGACCTTTATTCGACCAGTAATCGAATACAAGTCATGTCTCTACACTCTTTGCTCAAGAGCAAAACAAGAGAGGTTGTTGCGAGCGGAACGTAGAATCTTGCGTGTATGCAACTACGAGCACTGGAGATATCCCTCAAACGAAATCCATAACATTTCAAACATCCCCAAAATCACCGAGAGAATAAACTCTCTGAACAGGAACTTCACAATCAAAGTAATCAACGATCCCCCCTCCGACACACAAGAAACTCTCAAATGTTCCTGTTCATCTTCCGGCCACGTACTCTACCGAAAGCCCAAACACAAAAAGATTCATTTACCGTCCGCTCTATTGCAAACATGCATTGACGAACTCCCGGTAGAGTACGAAAACATCCTCGAGGCTACCCCGTTAGCCTTCCGTACCCACCTTTAACATCTCCTCTTCCCTACCCCGAACAGGGAGAAGTTGGTTTTTTGCGGTTTCCCAACTTCATTGCACAATTATACCTGTTCGTCCCAAGAAAATAGCCGCAACTATTTTCTCCACTCGAACGCACACTGTCCACGCCGCGCTCCTCCTCAAAGCCACCTCCTGACCGCCGACGAGGGACGCAGGTTCGCCTGTCGTTGTACAATGGTTTCTAGGGAGATTGGTCTAGAGCAAAGCACGGACAGTACACGTAAATGTCTATGGAACCAACAACAATCCATCAAACTTTCTTCTCTGTTGACTTCTTAGCCTTCTGGACACCACCGTCCGGCATAACCCAGGATCCAAAAAACACCAGGATACGGCGCTTGCCCCAGTGTGTTTTTCGGACTGTTTGCTTTTGCTGCCAACATTATACATTCACTACAAACCCTGAAGAGGACAAAATCCTAAACGGGGACAATCATTGATCGCATTTCCACATAGCATTATATCTATACACGCAAATCAAACAATGATAGTAGTAAGTGGCGTGGCGATTTATTTTTCAATATTGTCTCCTTTCGGCCACAAAACAGCCATAGCTCCTGGAATATAAATTATCGGAAGATTTTTTTTTGTAATACAAAATAACAAAAGAAAATTTTTTAATTTGTATTTTGCGAATGATTTCCAAAGTCGAAATAGAAATGTTAAAATAAACTTATATTAACTTTAAATTTGTGATCAATTCCCAATAAATATTAATTATTGTTTATTTTTAATTATCGATCTAAATATGGGAATACTAAGTAGTTGTTAATGCAAAATTGTTCATTAAATATTCTTCTCAAGTTCAGGGTCAACCACGTATGTCTTGTAAGAAAAATAATGTTGGGCTTTCTCATAAAATTATTAAAAACTGTTTATATCTTGTATATTAACACTAGTTGCTGTCTGTGTGTTGTACCTGTATGTTTTGAAATGGAAAAAATTGCTTTTTTTATTTTTATGGGTAAATATTATTTCTTATTTATTATCAATATTTATTATTTTTATACATTTTTGGAAACATTTTAACGCAGATGTGGTTTTCCGCAAAGCGATCTTTAATATTAACGTTAATAATTATAAAATATAACCAGTAATACGAGCATTAATGCAAATTTAATAGTATGTAATGCAAATGTTTTTTTAGGTTTTATGCATCATGCTTACATATTGAGGCCATCGTACTCTAAAGATACGTTTGAATGTGTACTACCAAAACTTGAGGTAAGGTGTATCAAATTCATATTGGAAATCATATTGGCTTACAGCTCCCGGACCGAACCATGGCCGGTGGGTGAGAGAGACCCTGCCTGCGTAAAAATTAGGTGGGTGTACGACTGACGAGAGCGTCTGTCACCGGCCATGGTGTGCTCCACGAGGCGATTTTACAAAATATACCCGCTCTCAGCACAAACTCCGCCTTCTACGAATACGTCATCCAGAAAAGAAGTATACATACCTGCGAAAAGAAGTATCCGTACATCTTACAAAATATACCCGAAGATGTGTTAGAGATTGAATCATGTTCTGATAATGCTACTTTTAACGTGTGCGTACGAACAAATATAAACCGAAATAATACCGAGATAGATTATAGTGTGCAATGCGGTAAATGGATAGAAAACTTTAGTGAAAATACAAAAACACTGTGGATTTAAACGGCACCTCATGTGCTGGAATCGGGTATATTTTGTAAGATGTGTTGATAGCGGGTACGGGTACTTACACTTACAGTTCTGGATGACGAATTATGTGTAGAAGGCGGAGCTTGTGCTGACAGTGGGAATATTTTGTAAAATCGCCTCCGGCAGCTGGAGGTACATGCTCTTGTGCATTCGTTATTTGTCCCTACGGAGGTGACCTTATGCAGTGACGCATAATATGTCGCTTTATACTACCAGCAGTAATAGAGTTCACGTATTTGATACGTCAGATTAAAGTTAAATTAAAACTGCCATAACTTTGGTTCTTGACCACCTCAAGGCTTCCTTAAACGCTTAAAATTTAGGGTTTCTTATCTATTTCATTTATTCGTTGAGTTCTAATATTGCAGAATACTCTAACAAATGAGAGAAATCATTAACGACAATGTGTGTTGGCTTACTTATGAAGCAAAAAGCTCAATTTTTAGTTGGTCAAATAAATATTTAGAGGCTCAGGCTAAGAAATTCAATAAGTAGTGATTGTTGTATATATGTAGGTATATGTGTATATATACATGGGTTAAAACCCTTAAAGGGTTTTACCCCATGTATTTAGCATGTAGAGCCTGTGAGTATAACCTAATTTTTTATCTTGGTAAAAAAAAAATTTACTTTTGTCTTCACTAATTATGGTTATACTTATTTTAGGCTTAGAACACTGATGATGCTCTCTTTAGAGTGAAAACGTTCTGCTTTTTAATGTAGCCCTTTATTGGGGTTTTCAAATAAATATATCTACCTTTTACACAGAAAGTTGTTTTTACTTCAATTTTTGCTAATAGAATATTTTCGTTTTTGCTAAATCTGCTTTTAAATTGGATATAAGTTGATCCGTACACCGAATAAAAACATAAATAATCCTAGTTAAAGATAATAATAATTACGTTCATTTTATTCGAAAATGTTAATAATAACTTATGGATAAACTTGCTGCCTTGGTACAAAAGCCGAGGTAGTTTTGAGAGGGGTCCTGACCGCATCTAAACATTCCGTATATGTATTTGGAACCTAGGAGTTTTCTATTGGTTCGTTGCAGCACGCGGTCATATTTTAACCAATAGGCGGCGAGGTCCCAAACGCATATACGGAATATTATTCGGTTCCAAATTCATATAAGGAATGTTAAATATCCGCACACCGAAAAAGATAAGTTTTTATTAGAGTCTGTTAAAAGGAGATCAATTTTAAAATACTTGTTACCGTATTATTAAATAAAAATAAAACAATTATAGTATTTGGAATGTTATTTGGTGCGAAATTCATATACGGTATGTTAAATATTCGTAGAACAAAAAGACGATTTTTATTAAAGCCAATTAAAATGAGACTGGTTTTTAATAGTATATTATGCAACGAGCATTTAATGATGGTCATTATGAAGCGAGTATAAGGGATACAAAACGAGCCGCCTAGCGGCGAGTTTCGTATAGAGTACGAGCTTCATAATGATAATTAAATGCAAGTTGTTTACACGATTTTTTATATGATCATTCACAAAAAAATATATTCAAATTTATTAATTTTGTAACGCAAACAAATTAAGTAGTTTGTCAGTATGACAGTTTGTTTACATATTGAGTACTGTCAAAGAGTATGTATTTGATTCGCCATTGGTTACTGCGCGTGTGCCACCTTTATCGCGAATGTCATATCGCGATTCTATTGGTTAAAAATCTGTATCCTAATGAAAATATGTATCATAATGAAGTTCATTATGATACAGGTAGTGACATCATAATTGATATATTTATAGTATGAGAATAGAAAAATTATTGTTAATGTATTATTAAAGATCCACAAGGAAAAAGGTTTTCCTGTAGTTGGCTGTATACCATATAATACAAACAAACGAATAAAGTCCTTTATAAAAATCCCTAAAAAGGGCTAAATCACAGAACTAGTTTTAGATTGATTGACCAATCATCATCAGTGCTTTCCTAAAATGAATATAACCTGATAAAATGATGCAAAGGTTTTAAAATTTTGACTACGTTTAAAAAAAGTCGTAGTTTATACCTACTCACGTGTCCTTACCCTGCTAACCACCAAAATATAATATTACAAATTTTATTTACATATATTACATAATTACAAATATTTTGGTGGTTAGCATGTAAGATCACGTGAGTATAACGTACAACTTTTTTTAACCGTAGTCAAAATTTTAAAACCTTTGCACCATTTTATAAGGTTATATTCATTTTAGGAAAGCACTGATGATGATTGGTCAACCAATCGAAAACTAGTTCTGTGATGTAGCCCTTTTTAGGGATTTTAAATATAGACCTTTTATAAAGGACTTTATTCGTTTTTTGTATTATATGGTATACAGCCAACTACAGGAAAATCTTTTTCCTTATGAATATTTAATAATACATTAACAATAATTTTTCTATTCTCATACTATAACATATCAATTATGATGTCACTACCTTTTCAATATGATACAGATTTTTAACCAATAGAATCGCGATATGACATTCGCGATAAAGGTGGCACACGCGCAGTAACCAATGGCGAGTCAAATATATACGCTTTGACAGTTCTAAATATGTAAACAAACTGTCATACTGACAACTTGCATTTAATTATCATTATGAAGCTCGTACTCTATACGAAACTCGCCGCTCGTATCCCTTATACTCGCTTCATAATGACCATAATTAAATATACTATTAAAAATGTATAATAAAATGTATAATAAAATGTATCATAAAATGTATATAAAATGTATAATATACTATTAAAAACCAGTCTCATTTTAACTGGCTTTAATAAAAATCCTCTTTTTGTTCTACGAATTTTAACATACCGTATATGAATTTCGCACCAAATAACATTCCAAATACTATAATTGTTTTATTTTTATTTAATAATACGGCAACAAGTATTTTAAAATTAATCTCCTTTTAACAGACTCTAATAAAAACATCTTTTTCAGTGTACGAATAGTTAACATTCCGTATATGAATTTGGAACCGAATAACATTCCGTATATGCGTTTGGGACCTCGCCGCCTATTGGCTAAAATATGACCGCGTGCTGCAACGAACCAATAGAAAACTCCTAGGTTCCAAATACATATACGGAATGTTTAGATGCGTCCGGACCCCTACCTTGGCTACGTGCCTGGCTGGTTGCACTCTCTGAACTAAGTTAAAATTAAGACAGTTTTGGCTTTCCATTGCAACTGACTAAAAATGATATAAATTTTTATTTAAGATTAGAGTGATAACTCTCGAACTTACACTTTCTATTTTTAATATGTTTGGTACATGTTGTTTGTGTACGATGAATCCAACTCCTCCATTCGATGAATCGTCTTCTCCGTTGAAATGGAATAAGTGGCCAGATTTAAGAGTATATTCTTCTTCTCCTCTTCTTCTAACTTCACTGAGACCAATTGCTTTGGATCGACAAAAATTGAATGCAAACAGCACAAAACAGGAATACATGTAAAAGGCTGAGGGAGATCTATATCCAGCATTGGATAGATCCGGGTTGAATGATGATGATAAATATACTAAAATTTGGTAAAAATCCAGGGACGCCCCGCAGAGAAGTGGTCGAAAAGTAAAAATATTGCTCATATTTAGTTATTGTATTTTAGACTGAAAAGTTATTATATTTTAGACTGTATTACCAGCACAAACAAAATGTGGCCAAAACTACACTCCACCAGTTGATGTGTTGAAGATTACACATAGAAAAGACGTTAGACCTTTTGGATTTGTTAGCGACCGTTGTTTTTTACGACCTGGACTAGACGACTGCTTTGAAAGGTCAATGGATTTTGTTTCAGATTGTTTCAATTCCAGCAATTTGCAGGGATTGGAAACTTGGAAAAAAATAGATAACGAAGTAACCGAGTATGTTTGTAAAAATAATTCAGAGGTAGCATATGGTGAGTAATTTCTCTCTTATTTTTGTTCTGCTTTCGTATTGAATAAATTGTTTGTTTTCTTTGAACTGTTGCCGATATTATTATGTAGTGTAATCTATTCTACCAAACACAAGCTCGAAAATTACAGACCAATAAGCCTATCACCACATCAGTACAAACTGCTTACCAAAATAATTAATAACAGACTATCAAATAAATTCTATAGTTACCAGCCTGTACCATAGAACACCTACAGACGATAAAGACACTTATCGAAAAGTATAACGAATACAATGAACCTCTTATTAATTTGGCATTTGTGGATACAATAAGGCATTCGATTCCACAGAACTCTGGGCCGTATTAGAAGGAATTGATAACACAAGAATTGATTCCAGATATACATAGAATACCTACTCCTAAAATATACAGGGTGTAACAAAAATACAGGTTATAAAGTTAATCGCGTATTCTGGGACCAAAAATCGTTCGATTGAACCTAACTTACCTTAGTACAAATGTGCACGGAAAAAAGTTACAGCCCTTTGAAGTTACAAAATGAAAATCGATTTTTTCCAATATATCGAAAACTATTAGAGATTTTTTATTAAAAATGGACATGTGGTATTGTTATGGCCGTATTATTTTAAGAAAAAATTATAATGAAATTTGGACACCCCATAAAAATTTTATGGGGGTTTGTTTCTTTTAAACCCCCCTAAACTTTTGTGTACGTTTCAATTTAATTATTATTGTAGCTCCATTAGTTAAACACAAGTTTTTAAAAACTTTTTTGTCTCTTAGTACTTTTTCGAAAAGTCAGTTTTTATCGAGATATTTGAATATTTGTCAAATCCACCACATATTTGTATATGGTAAAGTACGATTATGGAGACTTGGTAATAATATGAAAATTTATTTTTTTATGATTTACATTTTTAGGTATATTTTGAACCATATTAAAAAAGAAGCCACATCTCGATAAAAGATGCTTCATCAAAAAAATACAAAGAGGCAAAAAAGTTTTAAAAACACTATGTTTGTGTTTAACTAATGGTACCGCAGTAATTGTTTAATTGGAACGTATACAAACATTTGGGGGGTTTAAAAGAACAAAACCCTCATAAAATTTTTATGTAAACATATTAAAAAAGAAGCCGCAACTCGATAAAAACTGCCTTATCGAAAAAATAATAAGAGGCAAAAAAGTTTTAAAAATATTTAGTTTAACTAATGGCACCAGAATAATAATTTATTTAAAACGGACACAAAAGTTTGGGGGGTTTAAGGGAACAAAACCCCCATAAAATTTTTATGGGGTGCACAAATTTCAGTATAATTTTTCTTTAAGATGTTCTTGCCATAAGAATGCCACATGTCCATTTTCAACAAAAAATCTCTAATAGTTTTCGACATATTCGAAAAAATCGATTTTCATTTTGTAACTTCAAAGGGCTGTAACTTTTTTTGTGTGCATATTTGTACTAAGGTGAGTTAGGTTCATTCGAACTATTTTTGGTAACAGAATATGTGGTTTAATTTATGACCTGTATTTTTGTTACACCCATACGACAATGCAACTATGCAAATAAAAATGTATCAGATCTAACAACAAGCAAAATAAGAACAGAGAGAGGAGTCAAGGGGAAGTCAGAGGAGGAACAGGGAGACATTATCTCTCAAAAATTATTTACTGTTGCATTAGAAGATGTGTTCAAAAAGTTAAATTGGGGACAACGCGGAACTAAAATTGAAGGCAGATCTTTAAATCATCTAAGATTTGCCGATGACATAGTACTCATAAGCAACAATACAGAGGAACTGAGAAAGAATCTGAGAAAATCGATTTAAAATATTTAATGACTAATAATCAAAATATCGCAATCGACTTAGTTGGAAGTGAGATCGAAAGTGTCGAAGAGTATATACCTAGATCACACGATCAAACTAGGCAAACAGAATCAAACGGCAGAGATAACTAGAATAATCCGAATGACTTGGGCAACAGTAGGAAGACTGAGTGATGTGTTGAAAAACAAAAAGATACCAATAAATCTAAAGAAAAGTGTATTTAACAGTTGTATTCTACCATGCATGATCTATGGAATGAAAACCATGACACTTACAGAGGCATCAGCCAATAGACTGAGAACGACACAGAAGGCGATAGAACGAGCCATGTTAGGAGTATCTCTGAGGCAACATATACGAAATAAGGACTTGCGAAAGCAGAATGAAGGTGAAAGATGTAATTTGAAGAAATGCGCAAATGAAATGGAACTGGTTTGGACACGTGGCACGGCAAATCATAGAAAGGTACACTTGAAACATTGTACATTGGAGACCACGTAGTAGAGGAAGACCACAAAAACGATGGCTAGAAGACATCAAAGCAAAAATTGGGAGAAACTGGTACCAAATAGTACAAAACAGAGAAGAATGGAGAACTTATGGGAGGCCTTTGCCCAGACGTGGATGCAAACAGACCGAAGAAGAAGAATTCGCAATAAAATTTTAAATTGTGAATTGATAAATAATTTTATAAATATTTTAATACTTAATTTTATTTTCAGAACTTTTTTTAATATCAGACGCTAGATGTTACATAGAACAAATATCGGATACACTGGATCATTGTGTACCGCTTCTAAAGCTAAATACCACCATATACGATATACAGGGCCTTAGCCAAAGTTGCAAGTAATGCTTTTATTACTATTTAATACTATACAGTGTGCCAAAGCCAAATGGAGTGAATTCATTATTTCGTGAATGAGCGATTTTGGAAATAAATCCCGAAACAGGTCGTTTTTTATTTTTAAATTATGATTTTTGAAGTGAAAACTTCTTTAGGGACGTTGTGCTATTTTTGGATAGGGGAAAAAGCATTGATTTCGCGACCGTCATCGCTTATGCTATATATTATTTATATGTACATATAAATTGTATAGAAATATTTAAATTTAAAATAAATGTAAAACCTATTTTAGGATGGGGAAAAATATTTATTTCGCGACCGTTATCGCGAACGTCATCTCTTCGGCGACATAAATTTTCTACGTATCTATATTATGTGTATCTATACATAAATTGTATAGAAGTATTTAAATTTAAAATAAATGTAAAACCTATTTATGGATGGGGAAAAAGGATTCATTTCGCGGCCGTATTCGCAACCGTCATCTCTCCGGCGAAATAAATTTTGTACGTACATATATGTATTGAAGTGAAAACTTCTTTAGGGGCGATGTGCACTTTTTGTATGGGAAAAAGTATTAAAATGGCGACCGTCATTGCGAAAGTCATCGCTTCGAAGAAATACATTTTGTAAGTGAAAACTTTTTAAGGGTCGTTGTGCACTTTTTGGATGATGAAAAAGTATTAAATTAGCGACCGTCATCGCTTCGACGAAATAAATTTTTGCAGTGAAAATTTCTTTAGGGACGTTGTGCACTTTTTAGATGGGGAAAAATATTGAATAAGCGAACGTCATCGCGACCGTCATCGCTTCGGCGAAATAAATTTTTGAAGTGAAAACTTCTTGAGGGACGTTTTGGATGGGGAAAAATATTAAATTAGCGACCTTCATCGCTTTGACGAAATAAACTTTTGAAGTGCAAATTTCTTTAGGGACGTTGTGCACTTTTTAGGTGGGGAAGAAGTATTGAATTAGCGACCGTCATTGCTTCCATAAAATAAATTTTTGAAGTGAAAACTTCTTGAGGGACGTTGTGCACTTTTTGGAAGAGGAAAAATTAATAAATTAGCGACCGTCATCGCTTCGACGAAATAAATTTTTGAAGTGAAAATTTCTTTAGGGACGTTGTGCACTTTTCGGATGGGGGAAAAGTATTGAATTAGGGACCGTCATCGCTTCGACGAAATAAATTTCTGAAGTTAAAATTTATTTAGGGACATTGTGCATTTTTTGAGTGGGAAAAAGTATTAAATTAGCGACCGTCATCGCGACCATCATCGCTACGACGAAATAAATATTTGAAGGGAAAACTTCTTGAAGGACGTTGTGCACTTTTTGGATGGGGAAAAAGTATTAAATTAGAGGCCGTCATCGCTTTGACGAAATAAATTTTTAAATTGAAAATTTCTTTAGGGACGTTGTGCACTTCTTGGATGGGGAAAAAGTATTGAATTTGAGACCGTCATCACTTCGCTGAAATAAATTTTGTGCGTATATAAATTATGTGTATGTATACATAAATAGCATAGTGCATACGCATCGCGTATACGATATTGCTCGAAAATTTCGTATACGAAATTTGGAGCTCAATGCTAAAAAGCATTGAGCTCGTAATTTATATACTATAAGAAGTTTTCACTTCTGTCGGCGGCACTCCCAGGAGTTCCTTCAGTTTTTTGTCATATATATCATACTAGTCACGTCATCCGTCTGAGCGTGATGACGTAATCGATGATCATTTTTTAACGAAAATAGGGGTCGTGCTTGAAAGGTAGGTAATTAATTATCGATCTTTTAATATTTAAAATAATTAAAAAACGCCGGTGTTTGTCCTAGTTGAGTCAGAGAGAGCAGCATACGTGCCTCCTGACGAGAAACTAATAAGTTTCGAAACCGGTAGAGGTGCTTGCTGCACTCTCTGATTAAACTGGAATAATGATGCGGCTGTAGTTTCGTGTTGCAACGAAATTGAAAATGATTATTCATTTTTGATTAAAATAATTATTTACACTAATATGATGTCGAAAATTTTTTTAAATTAAATTAATTGACAAAAAAGAAGAATGTGCGTAATTTATTTTTACACTTATTTATTTAAGTACATTTTACTACTGTCATAGAACAGAAATAAAATGTCTATTGACAAATAAACATTGCTTTTCGCTTAAATTAAATGTTCAAACTGCTTAGAGCTAGATAGGTGGCAGCTTGAACGTTTAATTTAAGCGAAAACCATTGTTTATTTGTCAAATAAATATTTTATTTCTGTTTTCTGACAGCAGTAAAATGTATTTTAAATTAAATAAATTACGAACATTTTTTTTGTGTTAATTAATTTAATTAAAAATTTTGTTTATACAGTAAAACCTCGATATAACGGACCTCTAATTCGGCCAAATATGAAAAAAAAGTCACTGTATTTCCCAAAACATCCCCAAAGAATTTCAATAAAATTATTATTGTAGCATAATGTAACATTTCTAATTATAAAAAAACGCAAACTTCAAAGGTGCGTACAAAACTTAAAATAAACGTTTTTTTAATTTATTTTAAACCTATTTTTATACAACGGACTTTCGGCTATACCGGACACCCCCCAATTAGTCCGTTTTATCGAGGTTTTACTGTACACCTTTTCAAATGAGCTAACACACGACCATTCAAAAACCGTTCTCACACGACCATTCTCATTCAAAAAAATCATCGATTACGTCATTACGCCCAGACAGATATGACGTCACTAATATGATATATATGCTAAAAAATCATAATTTAAAAATAAAAATCGACCTATTTCGGGATGTATTTCAAAAAACGCTTATTTACGAAATAATGAATTTATTCCATTTGGCTTTGACATACTGTATTATTACAAGAATATAATTATCCGTTAAATAACGTATTTTTAAAAACTTTAAGGTGTGCTATAGAGTCTACCAAGTCTGCTCCCACCCACATATTTTCTGAACAATAAAGCTAATTAACTATTTAGGTGACTGAACTAAGTATTATCCTCATAGTTTTTAACGCTTCAGTTCTGTTCTCATTAAAAATAGCAAAGGTGCGTCATTTTGTTAATTTAAAAGCGTATTTTAAGTTCTTGGCTGAAGTGTAGTTTAGCATGTTGTTATTATGTTGAAACTTTTTTCATCAGTCTAGTTTCATCAGTATTACAATAAATTTTTGTTTAAAAGTGTATTTGCTTAGCAATTTGATCGCATTTAATACAAACGGTCTAATATCTCAATAAATAGACTTTAATGAAAAACCGAAAAATAGGTTTTTAATATTTTTCAAAAATCTATCAAATAACACCAAATAAAAATCATAAGCGCCGTATACGAGCAACAAATCCATCTCCGTATTCAATAATTATGGAGCATATACTCGTACTAGGGCGTTCCGACAAGTACGTAGCCTTCAAAAGAAATTCAAAAATTTTGGCAAACTGGCAATTTACTTCTGAGCGTAGTCTCCTTTTAGCTCGATACACTTGTCCCAACGATTCTCCACCTTCCTTAATCAGTCTGAAAAATACCTTTTTTCGAGGTCTGCAAAGTAGGCTTCCGTGGCAGTGATGAACTCTTCACTCGACTTAAATTTCTTCTCGGCGAGTGACTTTTTCAAGTTTGGAAACAAAAAGAAGTCGTACAGGCCCAAATCTGGAGAATGCGTTGGATGGAACAGCAGTTTGTAGTCCAATTCGACCAATTTGGCCATGACAATAGCGGAGGTGTTAGCAGGACCGTTGTCATGGTAAAAGAGTTTTTTTTTTTCAATTGGGGCTGTTTTTTTCTGAAATTCGGCATCGAATCAGGCCTATAATGCGGCATAGTAAAGCCCCATGGTCATTTTGATGCATGCATTATTCCGATATTAACATATGGGGCACAAACATGGACAATTACAAAAAAGAATATGAACATACTAAGAGTCACTCAACATGCGATGGAAAGAGCAATGCTTGGCATATCACTTAAGGAGAGAAAAACAAACAAATGGATAAGACAGAAAACCAAAGTCACCGATGTGGTACAAAAATCATTAAAATTTAAATGGGAAAATCTGAAACGGACTGCCGGGAGAAATTGGCTACAAGTAGCGTACAACAAAAAACAATGGAAAGGAAGACTTGAAGAGGCTTATGTTCAGATGTGGACGTGAATGGCTAGACGAAGAAGAAGAAAGCCCCATGGTCATTTTGTCCGTTTCCAGTAAGTGGATATAGATCCCACCGTGTGAATCCCAGAAAATGGTGGCAATTAACTTTTTCGGCCGATAGAATAGTCTTCGCCTTCTTCGGAGAACGTTAGTGGGATGACGTCCACTTTATCAACTGTTCCTTTGTCTCTAGTGAGTACCGGTGGAAATATGTTTCGTCAACGGTTATGAAACAACGTAGAAACTCATTTGGATTACGCTTAAACAGCATCAGCCACTGCTCTGAAGTTGTCTCATGGTTCCATGGTTGCGTTTATTGTTCGGGTTATGGTTAGAAAACGCTGCAGCCATCGCGCAGACAGCTTTTACATGCCCAAAATTTCAAGCAGTATTTATGACCAACGAGATCTTTTAAGATGCCTACTGTCTTAGCTTTCTAACGCATCTTCAGTCGGCGGTCTACTAATACGAGATCATGAATTTATTTTTCGTTATTCTCATTGGTAGCCGTTTTAGGGACACCTGGGAGTGACTTATCAAAAATAGACGTACCACCACGTTGAAATTTGTTAAACCAATTTTTGACGGTTTTCACCAAAAAATATAGTTCAAAAACATACTCAAAATAAAAATGTTAAATAAAATAAAAATATGAGATGTTTTTGGGTGCCATGACAATTTATTTATTAAATAATTAATAGGTTATTCGTTAGGCCGGGCCGAAAAAGTGCAAAAAAAATTTTTTGGGAAATTTTAAACGGGCTAGTAAAAAAAAGGTGTGTATTGTAGTCCTAATACTGTGTACCAAACATAGGCCGAATTAAAATATTTTTGACCGGGCCCCCGGGGGCCTAAAAAAAATTTTTTTTTTGCTTTATTTTTGGGGCGGGCTAGTGTCCAAAATATTAATATCGATGCTACTATCTCATTAAGAAATTTTCATCATGATTTAAAAAAATTTAACCAGCCCCCAGGACTAAAAATATAAAAGAGGGGTAAACAATTCATATTTATTTACTATTTTTGCGCTGTGAACTGTGCTGCTCTTTGCTTGAATCAATATTCGGCACGAAAGGTTGTTACATTGAACTATTATGGACATATTTAACATTATTTTGTATATTATTATTTATTTAACCCAGAACTCATCACGATGAGGTAGCTGCATGGCGAGTTCCACCCGCCCACTATGAGATGTATGTAATGAAAACGCAATTTTTATACCAGCCGTCCTATATTTTAAAATTTTTCTGACAGCAACCTCTCTAATACGTTAACGTGAATCTGTTGAATTTGAATGACTTCCGGGTGTGCAAATTAAGCATTGTCTTGAATAACCTTATTGATAATTGATGAGACATTACTCGGAAAATCTCTCGAGGCCTGTATTAATTTCCATAGATGCCTGGTACCATATTTTAATCTTAGCTAAGTTTTTATCTCAAACCTCAAACGAGAATATACTTGTCTTGTAATACAAACTAAGCTAAAATCTTTAAGCTTTCACAAAGGATCAGTTGTAGCTACATAAACTCTAATGCGGTTCGCTGTCATGAACCAACGTGTTTGTGCCATCCTGGACTTCTTTCTGCCACACTTTGAGAACATATTCCATCTCAAATTATTATTATTATAATAATTGGAGAAAACTATATAATTATATAGTTTGAATAAATACTTTTGATCTGGACTTAGATCGTTTACAAGAGGCAGGATAGCTTCTATGGGTTTAAATTTAATAACAGGCATTTTTTCGCAATTGGGAAGAAGGGATCCAATCAGCTCAGAATATGAATAGGGACCTTTTGTGTGCGCATCTAGTTTTTGCAGAAAATATCGCAAGGCAAGTTCAGTAGCGTGCAACGGGCATACATTCCGCTGTAATGGTTTATGCACTCGCCTTTCTATAATTCCAATGATTCCACCTTACAGCCGTATTGACATTTGTATCATCACATCCCATAACACTTAAACTGATTAGATCTATATTATGGCTTTGTAAATAATAATAGATATTCCTTCGACAATATCTATGACACGAGAATGGCTAAGAGCTAAGTACCCAAAATATAAATTACCGGGTCCTTCAATTAAAGCTATATGGTCTTCAGTTTTCATAATTCGCCTCGCGTTTCCGAAAACCATGGTTTGATATTTTCTTTCATCACAGTATAGCCCTTTAATTGACTTATTTAAATTTTTATTCTCGTGCTGGAGTTGCCGTCTGTTTTCCTTAACTCCTCTCCGAATTTTATTTTTGTCGATGACCAGCGTTGTATTACCTTTGAAAATTTAGTTTAGATCTTCTAAAACGGCATTTAAAAGCTTAAGTATTTTTTCCTGTCGACTGTATTATCTTTCTTTCGCTTAACAATATAATATGACAACAGAAGCTTTTTTAATAGCCCCTAGCTTTTTTTTAACAAAATAAAAATTCTTTAAGGGCCGGGGCCCGGTTAATTACTTTTTAAACCGGCCCAAATTTGATATAGTATTATATAAATAGTAGTTCCAACTTTTAGCCACTAGCCTTGTACAAGAATTTGAAAAAAAAATTTTTTGACCCAAAAAAAATTTTAAGGGCCAGGGGGCCCGGTTAATTATTTTTTAAACCGGCCCAAATTTCGTATAGGATTATATAAATACTAGTCACAACTTTTGGCAACTAGTCGTATAGAAAAAGTGGAAAAAAAAATTTTCGGCCCGGCCTATTATTCATGTTACAGAATATGGAGGTGATAACAGAAAATATGAAATATGTTAAATAATATGGATATCTAATTAGATATACCTAATATGAATACTTAATGAATATATTATGAATATAATACGAATATTCGTATGACAAAGTTAATTTTTTAAATTGATTTAGTCAAAATTTTAAACTCATTTTACGGTCATAGTACAACTTTTCAGTAACACGTCAAAAATAAAAAATTAGCTACATAATATGATAATTTATTTAAAAGCATTTTTACTTTATATATAGTATTAGACCTGGATCCCGCGTACCAAAAAAAAGTTGATTAATAGCAAGCTGAAAATTTGTTAATAACTTAACGGTGTCTAGTCGGACAAACTTTGATGTATGGGAACACTGGAACAGGGGAAGTTTTAATTGTGGAACAGGTTAAAAATTTGGAACACCAGACTACGAAAACGTTCCATGTATTTTGTCGGACAGAACGTCCAATTGCTTTGTTACCATTTCATTAAACTCTCATGCAAAAATCAGACTGGTGTTTATCGCCAACTTTGCATTTTAATGAATGGAACACGAAGAACATGTCAAATGACAGGAATCATGTTGGTTAGTAATTGCAGTCTGAGTTTTGCTTTTTGAATGAGAGTTTAATGAAAGAGTAACAAATCAATTGCATGTTCTGTCCGACAGAATACATGGAACGTTTTCGTAATCTGACGTTCAAAATTTTTAAACTGTTCCACAATTAAAACTTCCCTGTTCCAGTGTTCCCGTACATAAAAGTTTGTTCGACTAGACACCGCTAAGCTATTAACAAATATGAAATTAGTAATTTCAAAGTTTGTTTTTTGTAGGAATTCTGAAGAGTTTTACACTTGCTTCATAAAGGACTTGAGAAAAGCATGCTCTGAAACAGTCATTGAAATAGCATCCACCTTAATCAAGATCTTAGAGTCGCATTTATGTCCTAAGCCAGATGTTAAATAGGTTTGAAGGGAAGGTTACAAATTCGCGTTTTATCAGATAATTTAGTAGAATGATTGTATAATTATTGCGACAACTTGAATAAAATATATCGATATTTAAGATATTTTGATTTCCTGATAACTACAGATCTACTTTTTTTATATAGCCGAGGAAAAAAAGCTTCAATAAACACAATCTTATTGGTACTGGATAAAAGAAAATAGAAAAACGAAAATTACTCAGGTATACATATAGAAATGAGAAGGATGGACGAAACAAAAATTCCGCTGAGAACTTGTAGTCTAAGAGCTAGAGCCGAAGGATCATCGTCATAAGTAATATGGAGTTTGGCATGTGAAATGTGTCTATTGTATATTGATAATTATGACCTCTTTCAGGCTGTCACCTCAGTGGATACAGGAAGTAGCAATAAGGGATGAAAGGGGAAAGTTAGTGTTGTCTTTCAAGGTTTTCACCTCCTATTTTGTTAAACCTCCATCGATTTGCATGAAAATTGGTGACTAGTTAGAGCATACCCCAAAAAATAAAAATGATTTGGTGCCACCTTGCACTTTTACCCTGGGGGTGGATACCATCCCTTCTCGGGGGTGAAAACATTTTTTTTAAATAACCCCACAAATCGATAGGGGGATAAATTATAAGTAAAATTTGTTATACAGTCAAACCCGCTTATTAGAATCCCTGTTATAGGAATATCCCGCTTTAACGAATAGAAATTTGAGGTCCCGAAATGTTTCCAGTAGCCATCGATGATCGGTTATTAGAATATCCCGGTTATAGGAATACTTTTGCTTGGCACGAAGACTATTCCAATAAGCGGGTTCGACTGTATCATGTTATTAAAATAAATCAATACTTTTTGAGTTAATAAAGATCAAAGATTTGTCTGTTTAAGAGCACATGCGTGAAGTTACGGATAATAAAACGAACATATTAATTAATTGTATGTTAGTAAAATATTATTTTTATGTTATTTCGATATGATAAATTTAGAATAAGTGTATTCGAATATGTCAAATGTACCCATTATTGGACATCCCCAGTTTCTGGACATATTCAGTTTATATTAATAGAAAAAACTCAATTAAATATCGAAATAATATAAAAATAATATTTTACTAACATACAATTAATTAATATGTTCGTTTTATTATCCGTAACTTCACGCATATGCTCTTAAATAGACAAATCTTTGATCTTTAATAACTCAAAAAGTATTGATTTATTTTAATAACATGATATAACAAATTTTACTTAAAATTTGTCCCTATATCGATTTGTGGGGTTATATAGGGTTATAATAAAATTGTTTTCAACCGCGGGAAGGGGTGGTATTCACCCACCAGGGTAAAAGTACAAGTGGGCACCAAATCAGTTTTATTTCTTGAGGTATGCTCTAACTAGTCACCAATTTTCATGCAAATCGATGGAGGTTTAACAAAATAGGAGGTGAGAACCTTTAATGACTGCACTAACTTTTCCCTTTCATCCCTTATTGCTACTTCCTGTATCCACTGAGGTGTCAGCGTGAAAGGGGTCATAATTGTCAATATACAATGGACACATTTCACAGGAAAAACTCCATTATACTTTTGACGATGATTTTTCGGCTCTAGCTCTTCGTCTATTGGAAATGGAAACAAATAGGAGTAAAAGAGGACGTGCTGAATTACTGTGGAACTCGCAAATAAAAGCAGAAATTGAAGACAGTGAGCTCACTGAAATATGTAGGTGGGTATATAATAATATAATAAGAAGAAACGTGAAATGATTTGATAATATAACATCAAAATAATTAAACCATGTTGTTCTAGGATTGCTTCATATGGTTTAAAATTCAGTTAATATATTTTCATAATGTTGAATAAATCGACTTTTAATATAAGTATCTAAAAATAATATGTTTTTGGTTCGTAATCACTGTTTTATTTCCTCTTATCGAGATACGGACTTGGAAGATTTTTTAGACTTTACATTTTGGTACGATGCGTTATCAATAACAACAATATCTATAACAATAACAACAACACTAACGGTGGTAAGTGGTGGAAAATTACGTATTAAGTAAGTTTGATATCAAGCTATTTATTGTAGTTGACAAAGTACATGTAATCATGAAAATTATCTGACTTTTTTAAACTTAAAAATAAATAAAACCTATGGTAGACTTGGGAGTACAACGACGCATCGACAAAACCAGCTTGGTCGTGTGAGCAATTTGGTATGAAAATAAACATTAAGAAAACCAAAGAGATGGCAATCCAAAAAAAAACAAAAATGGACCTCAATTTTGCGCAATAAACATGCACATTTTAGAACAGGTCAACAAGCTCAAGTACCAGGGATGTTGGATTGATAAACGCCTAAATACTGATTTAGAAATAAGATCGAGAATAGAACAGGATAGGAAATCTATCGAAAAAAATCAACTGCTATGTAAGTCTCGAATAAATCTCGAAATTCGACTACGTTTATCAAAATGCTACGTCTGGTCGACTTTTTTCTGTGAAGTTAAAACGTAGACTCTTAAAACATCAACAGAAAATAAATTGGAAGCCTTTGAAATGTGGATCTACTGAAGAATCCTTAAGATTGCATGCATATAGCATATCGCATACCTCAAACGAAGTTATGCAAAGAGTGGACAAGGAACGAGAACTTTATCAAGACAATGAAAGTTGGAAAAACATCATACCTAGTCTACCTACTGAGAAATAGAGAATAGGAAGACCAATGAAGAAGTGGATAGACGAAGTGAGAACCGATGCTAAAGATATATTGAGGGTGGACACCTGGAAGAGAGCAACCAGGGACAGAGATACTTGAAGGCGAACGCTGGGGAAGCTCATGTCCCAACTTGGTCTGGAGCTCCTAGGAGAGAATAGTAAAAGGAAAGATCGAGGGAGAGAGAACTAAGACGAAAAGACTATTGCGGCTAAGAAACATCCAACAATGACAAGGTTAAATTTTGAACAGCTGAAGATAGACTGCAGAGGCGACTTTACCTATTGTGCAGGGTGTGCGGTGCACACGGTCACCGGGATGTTGGGGGGCGCCGATCGCCAAAGAGCGGGTCCTTTACTTTGTTTCAACATAAAATATGCTTTAAAACGATTAATGAAAAATTACATTGGCACTTAAGCGCGATTTATAGATTGCCGCCCGCCCGGCTGTCCGTCCAACGGACGGACGGCGATCTTTTGATTAGTTTGAAGACATACCGACAATGGTTCCGAAATCTGTTGTGGAACCTATAAAGGTCAAATTGCTTGGGACTTGTCGGACATTTTCAAAGGCGTTTGTACAGGTGTCGCGGGATAATTTTGCGAAATAAGCTTTGGCAGAATGGATTAAGTATTTTATTTAAGTTAACATGTAAATATAAAGTAAAGCGGCTTTTCATTTGATTGAAATTATTTAAAAGGAAGATTTTCTTTTATTACTACCACAATTTACCGAAAATGCGAAAAACAAATTGCGACCAATCAGTTTGGATTTGTGAACGCTGTTGGTACGAGGGAGGCTTTATTTAGCGTGCAATTGTTGTTTCAGAAATGAAGAGATGTCAGATGTGATGTTTTTGCATGCCTGATTGACTACAAGAAGGCTTTCGATAGAGTCAGGCATGAACAAATGATGGAAGTGCTGAAGAGGACAGGGATTGACGGAAGAGACCTGAAAATAATAGCTAACCTGTATCAATCAACAGTGCTCTTAATAGATGGAGAATATACAGATCAGGTCAAAATCTTAAGGGGAGTTAGACAGGGATGCATAATTTCACCGCTGATGTTCAATCTGTACTCAAAGCACATTTTTAAGAGGCTCTAAACTCTAAAAGATATTGATGAAGGCATATCAATTAAAATGGAATCAAGTTCAGTAACCTGCGGTATGCAAATGATACAATAGTGTTTTCCAATACCATAGAAGAGCTGCAAAACTTAATGAACAAAATAACGGAAACAAGTAGAACATAAGTGGACTGGATATAAACACCAGCAAAACCAAGCTAATGATCATCAGCAAGGAAAACATAACTGGAGCAAATCTGTATGTGAACCAAATGAGAATTGAACGTGCCTCACAAGACACTCAATAATAATCAAGAGATTAGATGTCACATCGGAAAGGAAAAAAGTGCATTCTTGACTATGAGCTCTGTGTTCAAGAGCCATGACCTCACCCTAAAATCAAAAATAGGGCTCCTTCAATGTTACGTGTACTCAGTGCTTCTATACGGAGTAGAAACGTGGACATTGAAGGCAGAAACTCTATCGAAACTTTAGGCTTGCGAGATATGGTTGTACAGAAGGATCCTGAAGATACCATGGACAGACAAATTCACCAATGAAGAAGTACTATAGAGGATGAACACAACCGCAGATTTAGTCAACATCGTGAAGGCCCGTAAGCTGCAGTACTTAAGACATATAATGAGAAATCGAGGCAGATACGAGCTACTCCAATGCATTTTACAAGGTAAAATTAACGAAAAAAGGGCCTCAGGACGAAGAAGAATATCCTGGCTTGCTAACCTGAGAGCATGGTATAGAAAGACCTCAACACAACTATTCTGTATAGCAACCACCAAAGTCATCATAGCCGCAATGTTCGCCAACGTTCGGAATAGGTACCTATTCAACTATTCCATTTTGACTGCGCGTCTACCAAAGGGCGCCAGGGCATCGACTGCACATGGGCGCTACATTGGCTAGAGCCGCCTCTGAGATAGAGAATAGCAATAATTGTGGTATCAACCTGCATTGAAGAGAGGGTACTTTAAGAAGAAAGCACTAAAATAAACTACCAAGGACTAATAATCAAGAGAACACAAAAACATTTTGGATTAACCGTAGACCATGAATTAGACGATGAATTATAAAAAAGTTAATTTTCTGGTTTACTGCCTTCATCACAATTAATGAGATTTTTGTGTTCATTGTGTACTATAAAAAAGATTAGTAAGTTCAATTTGTTTAGTTAATTGTTGATGTAGGTAAATATTTTGTGTCTAATTAGTAAAAGTAGGTACCTATAGGTAATATGTACGTATGCAAATTAGTAAGTATACACGTGGTCCATTAATAAGAGTATCAAAGACAATTATTTATGTAGTATGTATAATGTATACCTACATTGTAGATAATATTGTTAATAAAGAGGAGTAAATTACTCACCTACAAACTTACTATCACTGAATATTGAATATAAGCGTGCTCTTTGACCTTGTGGAATAATGTTAATATAACCAAACAAATTTTTTTGTTTTGCGGTTACAGTTTTTATTAGCACTATCGGTATTGTCATTTATAATGAAACTATGACAGTACTAGACTTTTACTCCTGCTTCGCGTCGTTCGGCAAACTGCAGTCGCGTGCGGAAAAGAATGACTTTCTGCACTTGTTAGGAAAATAACTATATTGGTTTTTTCAGGATTCGAAAAAAATGAACACAATGCCGTGGTAATATTTTCCAAATCTATCTTTGTCTTACAACGCACTCAGCCGAATATAATATTGTCAGCATATATTGTCAGTCAGACACTGACAATCAGTGACAATTTTAAATATTTGACATTGCATCGGGAATATGTTGAGTTATTGATTAAATATTATTGATATATAGTGTATTTGATAAATAATTGATTTAAGACGTGAACTTAATAAAAAGTTATTTATTGTGTATTATTTGTGGAAGATCCAGGCAGAGAATACATCAGGATAATATATTCTGTGATCCAAGTATTTTGTTGTTAAAGATGTTCAAAATTGTAAGCGTTCCATAACAATATATTATTAAAAAATCACTTTAACACTTTTCCTCCTTTCTCGATTGAGTATTAGTCTTTGTTGTACAAATAATTTATTACAATCAATGAATACATAGTTAGTGAAAAAATTATCAGTAGTAATTGCACAAGAGCTCTGAAATTATTGAATTTTTCCCGAGTGACACTTTGACAGTTTTAATTTCACTAGCCGAAGGCGAGTGAAATTATGTCAAAGTGTCACGAGAGCAAAAATTCTATATTAATTTCAGAGGTCGAGTGCAATTTGTTGCGATTATTTCATGAATAAAACTGTTCAAAACCAAAATTTTATTGTAATTTATTTATGTAAGTACCATTAAACACACAGTTTTTATAAATATTTGACGATTGAAAGTCAGCACTTTTATAATTTTTAAAACATTAATTGTCATTAATGTCACTGAATGTATTTTTTCGTAGCAACGAAGGGCATCTGACGTAATATACTTAACGACGGGAGATTATCAAAAATTATCGATTTAATTCAGATTTCTGTAGCTTTCTATTGGTCAGAATCTCCTATGAATGAAATAATCACATTTATTAACTGAATTAATAATTTGCAATTATAAAAATAACAGTTATCCAAGAACATTCAAAACCGATCTCTTTAAATTAATGATGACATTTTCAAGTAGAATGACATTCTAGTAATGTTTACATATCCATACCAGTGTGAATTTTACTACACGTAATTCGCCGTGTAAAGACAGAAAAAGTAGGGATCCACGTAAAATATTTGCGAATTATGTACCCATAGCCTTTAGGGAAATTAATGGCACTGAAAAATTCGAATACTTAGGATTCATACTCTCAAAGAATGGAACCACCGAGCAAGAGATAACCAGCAGATTAACACAGACAAGAACATGCATTAAACAAATGAACGGGATAGTGTGGGATAGACAGATTACCAGAAATACAAAGAAGAAAATATATAACACCTTGGTACGTAGTATAAAGTATAATGACCTATGGAGCAGAGAATTGGGTAATAAACAAACAAAACAGGTCCAAAATTACAGCAACTGAAATGGAGTTCATGAGAAGAAGCTTCAGAGTAACAATGAATAGATTGCATTGGAAATGAGGAGATAAAACGAAGAATGTCACTAGAACAAGACATCCTCAGCTCAGAGCCGTAACTATCATTGGGGCAACCGGGGCAGTGCCCCTGGGCCTCCGAACAAAGGGGGCCCCGCAGTGGCCCTTCTTTGGTTGACCGTGCATATATTTTAACGAGGAAAATAAAAAGATGTATTGTTATGCTCTACTTTATCTATTTATTTAGATTGATTAGCAAATTCTTAATTTAATTGTTTATTCAATTATTTTATTTACTGCCTATGTAAAAACAAAACTAAATTCAAATTAACTTTTCCAATCAATTTTATTCTCAGGGCTAATTTTGTATTTGATACTATACCTGTGATCTGTGGCTTCTAGTATTTCTAGTTCCTTACTTCTTCCAGGGTGGAAACAGGGAAATTGGAAACACTCAAAATCATATAAAAGTAATCTATTGCTTTTATCAAATAAGCCGTGTACATATGATTCAAAAAATACTAAAATTTAACTTTGTTGCAACAATTTCTGTATGAACAAATTGGAAGAAGAAATCGGAATAGAACAGGGCCCCTGAGGCTTGAGCTAAGCTGGGTCCCCGAGACCTTAACATAAAAATTTAAATTATTCCTTAGGAAATTAGTTATTTTGACGTAATAAAACCTAAAAGCCATTGGAAGAGGGGGTCCGGGCTAAGCTGGGGACCCCGATACCATTCGTAAAGATATAAAGATCTCCAGGATACAAGTCCAGGAAGGAATGCCGCAGGGGAGTATTTAATCGCCCATTACATATAACATTTTTGTTTCAGATTTGCGAACATGTAAGAATATTTTCTAAAAAATTTGTAACATCAGTTTCTATGGGTATCTCTTTAGAAATTTCAGAACATTTTTCAAACATTTTTCCCGACACCCCTTCCGCTGGGGGTAAACCCCCCGGTAGGGGGCCCCAATGGAAGACCCACAGACACCCCGGTAGGGGGCCCCCAGATCACGTTTGCGCCGGGACTCCCAACTTCGTACTTACAGCCCTGCTCAGCTACATCGAAGAAAAACGTTTAATTTGCAATGGACATGTGAGAAGAGCAGATCGTACAAGTAGGATATCAAAAACTTCGGATTGGAGCCCAATAGGAAAGAGAAGACGAGGTAGACCCCGAAGATCATGGAGGGATGAAGTGGAAGAGGCCATGGAAAGACGAGACCTTAGAGGCGGAGAATCACAGAACAGAAACGACTGAAAACGTTGGTTGAAAGAAGGAAGGTAGCGCTATCTGTGAAAATCCGTATATAGATAGATAAATTGCAAATGGCAATGCAAAAACCACGTGGTTGCTTCTTGCTTTTAAATAGACTTAGTTGTTTGTTGTTGCGCTTTAAAGTAAGTTTAATCCTTTGACTCACAAATTATGTATTATAGATGATGAAAACTGATGTATTCGACTGTTACCTACTCAATGGAACTTCATTTTACCTAACAATAAAACACTAAAAACTTTTGTTTTTAACACATCCAAAAAATTTATTACAAATTATTGTCACTATAGCTGTTTTGGCAGAGTGCTTTTTTTAAGTTATCTATTTTTAGTATGCGTCTACACTTTAAAGTATCTAACTGAATAAGTTGGTTATTCAAAATTATACCCGTATGTTTTGATTTATTAATTTCCATAGATTATAATAAAGATAGCTTAGTGCCTTTATTGGTCTAAAAATTGGTCTAAAAGAATGATTATGATCTAGAAGGTGAAGTGCATATGTAGAATACCTATATTTTTCTATTGTTGAAAGCCCTTTTGTGTTCTACTACATGTTTGTTAAATGTTCTACCAGTTTGACCGATGTAAGCTTTTGCCGTTAAGTCGTTTTTTAAATATCAAATCTCCCAAAATTTTTTTTACTTTTTATATTGTCTTGTTCTTAAGAAACGCCATTTTCGTTATCGAATTTCCTTCACAAACGATAAATTATAAATTTTAATAAGCTAAAAACTAGGTAATTATTTGCCTTTCAAAACGTAAGAGTATTTATCAATTTCTTACAGTTAATTGGTAAATATTTAAAATTGATAAGAAATAATAATTTCGGATATATTCGGCTGTCGTTTTTTGTTGTTGGTTTCAAAATTCTTTCAGGTTTTTTTATTAATATGGTTCAAGTTATTTTTACTGTAATATATTAGTTTTTAATCGTGTACAAATGAATATCACATCATTATAAACAAAAACAAAATAATTGTTATTGACGGCTGCGGTTTTTCAGATTGTTGTGTAATTTATGTATCATTGGTATCAACATCTTGGTCAACAACGATAAAATAGAATGTTCTAAACTAACTTGGCTAATATTCTAGAAAACATTTATTAAAGTTTCATAAAACTACACAGAATATCCTGACCATGATCTTAAAATATCATTACGGGATATAAACGCAGAAAGAGATCTTACTCTATATTATAATAGGTATTTATGATATAAGTGTTAAAAGTACACGTTTAAGGCACGCATGTGAAAATTTGCAGAATGAGCGATAGCGAGTTCTGCAATTCACATGAGTGTCTTAAAAATGTACTTTTTAACACGCATATCATACAATATTTTTTCTACAAACGTAATTACAGGACAATATCTACAAAAACTTTTACTTGAACTTGACTGACATTCCATTTTTATATTTTTTTGACATTACATCAAAATTGCCTATACGGTCAATACGAACTGCAGTGCCTTAAAATTTTTTTAAAGCACTAGTGCCTTAAAGTAGCATTTTTAACGCTCGTATAGAGTGCTAAAAATTTCATTTTTAACACGGTTGTAGAAAAAAACAATTAAAAACCTCTATCAAAACATTAACAAAGGCAGCATTGCTGGGCAACACTAAGTCCTATGCTACTCAATCTAATCTCCGATGAGGTCATAATGGTAGGCGAGCAAAGTATGCTAAATGTGCAGTCACTCGAGCGCTGCGGGGACCTATTGGGTTGTGATTATTAGATTATAAAACCAAAACAAGCTAAATAAAATTTTCCATTTTAGTGGGAACTTTCCATTTTTAATTCAATTTTCCATTTCCAACAATCGTTTTGTAGGGGAGTGCATTTAGATTTTCACTTCGGAAAAAATCAAATAAGATAGAACTTTTTGTAATTTCATTAAGAAATGTTTAATACACAACTTATCACAAAGTTCTACTCGAGAAGTGGGTGCTTCATTTTTTATTAAACAAATGAACTACGAAATTAGAGGTTTTTTTTAAATAACTCAGAAAATATAAATTTTAGAAAAAAACTGACTCGACCATTGAAAAATTCAGAAAATTTTACAAAAAAAACCTTATATAAAGAATTTGGGAGGTGGCATTCGGATTTTTGCAGATAAAGTTAGGTGATACCTTCAGTAATAATAATTGACTTATGCTCCTTCTCAAATATGCCCAGAACAAATTTCGAAAAACATCGATTATTTTCTGCTTTCTTTGCTTATAACTTTATAACGATTCGTTTTGGAACAAAGTCGTAGAGAAATAAAATATAGATAATTGAATTTTGTATGATATACGACTTGTCAAAAATGTCTTAAGGCTTTAAGGTATTACCTTTTCTGCAATATAGCAATAAATACAAAATAAGGGGGCAAAATACGCCTGTTGTTATTCAATGTTTCTTAACCACTTTGGGGCACTTAGAACCTTAGTAATTCGTTTAGAAAATTCTTATAACTTACTTAAATGGTCTACCAAATTTTCTTTAAAATCGACCTAATAAATTTTGCATAATAAATTTGCAATCTAAATGTTTTTAAAAAAGTTCAAATTTTTTAAAATCTTTCTAAACAAAAAGTAGACCATTTAGAAGTTGGCTAATTTTTTTACATATAAAGAGGTGTTTTACCTATCTAATACACTTTACAGAATTAAAATCGGATTATTTAAGGGGCCTCAGCAATGTTTTAAAATTATAAACAATTTTTGGCTTATAAACAAATAAGCTTTGTTTAATAATAAAAAAATTAATTTCTAGCAATGCAAATAATTAAAACAAAACCGGTATAATTTGGTTTAAACTTTCAAATGCAGTCAGCAGAATTGCTATTTTATTTTTCTACGAGCGTGCAAAAATGTCTACTTTCGCGCACGCATTTTAGTTTAGAAAGCTTTACTTTTCCGCACGCGTGTTACTTTTCCGCACGCGTTTTACTTCTCCGCACGCGTTTTACTTTTCCGCACGCGTGTTAATTAAGATATGTTAATATGGCCTTAAAATAATTATAATACATGCAATAAACTAATATTTAGATATTATTTACTAATTTATTTCAAATATATCTTATTGTGTTCAAGTTTTAATGAAATTAACGCGATAATTCGATGAAATAAAATAATTTTGACATAATATTCGAAAGTCAAATCAGTAGACAATAACAGTGGTTTTGAATCGTCGTCATGGAAACCAAGATCGTCGTTATGCTAACCAATTATGCTGAAACTTTGGTTTTGACAACCTTGACAAAGAATTAATTTATGTATGTTTTTTCATATTAATTAAATTAATTGATTAAGATTTGGTCATTTTTTAAAGACTCGTAGAAAAAATATTGTTCCTAACGCTTGCAGAAAGTCTCTTTTCCGCACTCGACTGCTTGCCGAACTCCCGCTTCGCGTCGTTTGGCAAACTGCAGTCGCGTGCGGAAAAGTATGACTTTCTGCACTTGTTAGGAAATAGTATATTGTGCAACAAGTGCAGAAAGGTACTAATTTCTCACGAGTTTGAAAAGTTGCGGTACGAGCGCAAGCGAGTGCCGCAATTCAAACGAGTGAGAAATTACCTTTCTGCACGTGTTTCACACTATACTTTTTCTACAAGCACAGTTTTTCCTAAAAATAAAAATCACAATTTCCAAACGACGATTAATTATAATAGGTACCTATGTGATAAATTTTAAACTGTATTTAATTAATACCTACTAATCAATTTAAATTCCTTATACCTAAATAAATTGCACAGAAATCAGTTAAAAAATTAATGCACTGCCTTAATTTGTTTAAATTTAAACAATTATTACACATTATTGACATTATATGTATGCAGTCACGGATTTACACAAAACCTACTTCATTCGACGTCTCTTGCACAGGTTGCTAAATCCTTATTGGTTATTTGATAATTATAAAATGTTTAATAAGAATAAAATTGTAAAATAAAACAGTTGTAACATCCATAATTTAGTTTCTATGCTATAGTTAAATATAATAATTGTCTTATAGGTTATATATTTGTCTAAAGTTTAACCACGGATGTAAACAGAATATAACGTTACTCAGAATGCGGTAGTCCACGGATGTAAACAGAATATAACGTTACTCAGAATGAGGTAGTCAACTGTGCAGAAAAGAACTTTGCGGCACAGAAACGTCACTTTGCGGCACAGAAACGTCACTTTTCTGCACACTAATGTCAAATATCTTATACTGTGAGAAAATATCAAGTTTGCTAACATAAAACCGTGCAGAAAAGTGCACTTTGAATAGTGGTTGTAGAAAAATAACTATTTATAATCAAATTTATTCGCGTTCAAAAATTGCAATTTTTCGATTTTTTAAAGTTCCACCGCATTTATCTCGAAAACTATGCATCCTACGAAAAAACTTGTAAGAACATTTTTTGCTTACAATTACCCAGGAAATACAAAAAAATGTTTTATTTTGCGAAAAATCGATGTTATATAATTCTTCAAGTTCTTTGTTTATAACAATCTTATCGACATCCAGATCAACTGTTAACCAAAAAATTCGTGTTCTACGGGTCAAAATACATAAAAAAACTTGGGTAAGTCCATCTAAATTAAGGAGCCCGTAGCACCCCCTCCTGGCCACAGCACTAATTTGTTTATAAGCCAAAAAATTGTTTATAACTTTAAAACATTGCTGAGGCTGCTTAAATAATCCGATTTCAATTCTGTAAATTGCATTAGATAGGGCTTTTCATTCACAGTCATTTGTTTCGAGCTTCTGTCAAATGTCGTATAATCCTTGTATATTAATATTATACACAGATTATACAACATATGACAGAAGCTCGAAACACATGACAATCGATGAAAAGCCCTATAGGTGGAGTGCCTCTTTATATGTAAACAAATTGAAAAATCTTTATATGTTATAGTTTTTGTTGTGCAAAATTCTAAAAAATTTTAATTAAAAAAAAAGTTTAGATTGCAAAATTATTATGCAAAATCTAGTAAGTTAATTTTAATGAAATTTGATGGACGGTTTTAGCACATTATAAAAATTTTCTAAGCGAATTAGGAAGGTTCCAAGTGTAACCTAAGTGATGGAAAAACATTGAATAAAGACAGACTTGTTTTGCCCCCTTATAATTTATTGATATTTTGCAGCAAGGGTGATAGATTAAGACATTTTTAACCAATCGTATCTGAGACAAAATTTAATTATCTTTGTTTTATTCCTATACGACTTTGTTCCAAAATGAATCGTTGTAAAGTTATAAGCAAAGAAATTAGACAAAAAACGAAATTTTTTGAAATATTTTATTTTTTTTTTATTAATGTTCCGGGCATATCTGAGAAGGAGCATAAGTCAATTATTAATAACGAAGTTATCACCCAACTTTATCCGCAAAAATCCGAATACCACCTCTCATATCCACCTAAAAACAGATCCTTCCTGGTCTATATGGACTTGAAAGCTGGACACGTGGACACTGAAGCAAGTACACATAAATAAGCTAGTCATTTGAAATGTGGTGTCACAGAAAGATGCTTGGAATAGTGTGGAGACAGAAGAAAACAAACACGGAAATATTGCGAAAAATGGGCAAAGAATACGAAATAATAATAATAACCAAATAAAAATAAGAAAGTTATAACATCTGGGACATATAATGAGGGGACAGCGATAGACTGGTAGCACAGGGAAAGATAAGAGGAGGAAGGAGTATAGGAAAAAGGAGAGTGTCTTCGTTGAAGAATTTAAGGGACTGGTTTAAATAGAACTCTTTATAGCAGGGGCAGATAGAGTAAAGATAGTGATGATGATATCCAACCTCCGATTGGAATATGGCACTTAAAGAATAGATAGAACGTATAAATATATCGCTAAAGATATAATGTAGATAATAATTATTGTAACACGAATGCTACTCTTGCTCTAGTAATACATGGTCTGCAGAGGTGTATAAATAAAAAATAAGTATTGTTACTTAGCCGATTCCCTATCCTGACAATTTAAAAATACTTTTTTAACTCACCTGAACAGCGCACATTTTCTGCTAGTCTATAATTTAAACGTATATTTCATTTCATAGAATCTAAACTAGATTTAAAAAATAAAAGTTATTCATGAGCTTTCAGATAACGAACTTTATCCCACAATCACGACTTACTACTGATAATGACAGTTGATATTTTTATTTTAGCTACATAAAGGAGAGGTCAGTGACTCGAAACCTATTTCAGGAGAAAATGTTAGTAAACTGACATGACGACATGACATACCTAACATTAGCATGAAAAGGCCGATTTGTAAACATTTTGATTATACAAAATGTAGTTTTGTTAGTGTTTCCAGCGTCTGGATCTTCACTGATTTGTCTGATTTAGAAAGATATAACGGTAGTTCAGAGAGTAATAAACATGGATTATATAACTCATATTAAATCTAATGTGGATTGTGAAAAATAGACTACTTACAGTTGAGTCCATGGTTCTTTACCCGTGCGTCATTTGTCGCAGGAGACGAAAAAGTGACGGAGCGGTTCCGCAACTGTTGGGAAGTCGTTCTCTGAATGTAGTTCGTTCTACTTGCGGAACGCATTACGGAACGGTCACCATGACAGTGAGCCAGGGCCGGATTTAAGGTGGGCAGGCTGGGCAGCTGCCCAGCCTGCTAGTGACCCCCACATTCCGGGGGCCACCACAAAGCCCCAAACTAAAAATATCAGCACATTATTCACATAGAATAATTTTTGCCAATCAATTAACTGTAATATTTCGTTAAATGGAAGGTTTCTCTCCTATTAAAAATGAATTTTTGGCAAATTACGGTCATAAAGCAGAAGATATGTTAGATTTTTGGGTCTCGGTGAATTCGTAACTATTTTAATCCCCCATCCTAATTACAGGGCAACTCGTAACTCTGGCGCGCAGGTAATTCTTCGATAACCCACTAACTACCGGTGAATTAGTAACTTTCATTTTTAAGTAATGTTGATAATTTAATACCGGTATTCCAGGTATGTACCTGTAAAAATTACTCTCTCTGAAGGTGGTGTAAAATCCTTTATGTATTGTCTCTTGGAAGAGTTACTAGAGAAAATCCAAATAAATTTTGTGAAAATGACTGAAATTCTTGTAACAGATAACAGATTTCGTAATGAGTGCACGTGGGTGTAAGTTATTGGTGGTAAATAATTTTAAATTTCAATTAAAGAAAGTGCTAAAAAGTGGAAAAGATTTATGGTACTGTTCTGCATCTGGTTGGAAGGCAACCTGTTATACCGACGGAATCAGACGGCCTGCTATCATACGGCCCCTATTTTCATTTAAAAAAAATCATCGATTGCGTCATCACGCCCAGATGGATGACGTCACTGGTATGATATGTATACCAAAAAATTAGAATTTAAAAATAAAAATCGACTTATTTCGGGATTTATCTCCAGAGACGCCCATTCTCGAGAAAATGAATTTATTCCAACTCAAACGTCCTCACTGTATTTGTTTATAAGCCAAAAAAGTGTTTATAATTTTAAAATTTAATTCTGTAAAGTGTATTAGATAGGTAGAGAGCCTCTTTATATGTGAAAAAATTAGCAAACTTCTAAATGGTCTACTTTCTGTTCAGAAAGTTTTTAAAAAATTTGCACTATTTTAAAAAAATTTAGATTGCAAAATTATTATGCAAAATCTATCAGGTAGATTTTAATGAAATTTGGTGGACAATTTAAGTATGTTATAAGGATTTTTTATGCGAATTACGAAGGTTCTAAGTGCAACCAAAGTTGTTGAAAAACACTGAATAAAAAGAGGCTTATTTTGCCCCCTTATTTTGTATTTATTGCTATTTTTCAAAAGGGTAATAATTTAAGACATTTTTAGCTAGTCGTATATCATAAAAAATTCAATTATCTTTATTTTAATTCCCTACGACTTTGCTCCAAAATGAATCGTTTTAAAGTTATAAGAAAAAATGTAGAAAAAAATTAATGTTTTTCGAAATTTTTAAATATTTTAATTGTTTTATTAATGTTCCGGGCATATTTGAGAAGGAGCATAAGTCAATTATTATTAACGAAGTTGTCACCTAACTTTATCTGCTGTCAAGTCCTTTGTACTTAAAGGACGTAAGTATTTGTAATGAAATAATACTCGATGTAAAATACTTTATTTTAAAGAATTATGCACATGGTTTCCATTTTCTATCGCAGTATTAAGTATGTGACAGCTGTCGTTCAGATGACAGTAGTACCAACCTACATTCATGGTTAAGGGAGTTTTACACGAACATAACACCTCCTCCCTTGACCATGAATTACAAAAGTTAACTAGAAGTAAAAGTACTTACAAATTCAGTCTGGTAACAGGTTTCCTTACTCTAGTGGAACGCCTTAAAATGGGTTCCTCAGTTTCAGTTTGAGCCCCAGGTACACTATTCGAACTTTCCATATTGTTTGAAATTTCGGATTCATCAGTAATCACTTCGGTAGGTGGTGGTGAGACACTGTGCTCTGGAATTGATGCCTCCCTCGGAATCAAATTGTGAGTAATGGTATCCGGAATGTAACATGTTGGATTATTTTGAGATGGAGTATATTCCCCAATTTGCCGTATTTGGTCTACATGACGTTTCCATGTTCTACCATCATCTAACTGAATTAAATAATGCAATAACCCTAATCTGAGTACAATAATGCCAAATTGCCATTTAGAATGAAAATAATCCCTCACGGAAACCCTAGTTCCTATATCAAAGTTTCTTAGACTCATATCAGTATAGGTAACTCTATCACTACATGAAGGTTTAAGTAAATCTAATCTATTCCTTATTTGTCTTCCTAACATAAGTTCTGAGGGACTTTTACCTGTAACTGTATGTGGGCTTCTGCGGTATTGCATAAGTAGCTTACATAATTCAAACTCCCTGTCATTTCCCTCACTTCGCATAGCCCTTAAACATTTTTTCAGTATTTGGACATATCTCTCTCCCTGTCCATTAGTTGCAGGATGGTAGGGTGCAGTAAATTTTTGTGTAATTCCATTATCTTTCATAAAAGTTCTAAACTCATGAGAGTCAAATTGTCTACCATTGTCTGTAACAAAAACTTTAGGAATACCAAAAGTTGTAAAAATTTTTCGGCAAATTTCAATAGTAGTTTTTGTAGTAGTATTTTTTGTAAAATGAATTTCAGGCCATTTACTGAAGGAATCTACCAATATAAAATAATAACCTCCATTGAAAGGTCCAGCGTAATCAGCATGCACTCGTTCAAAACAAAATTTTGGTGGCTCCCATATATGAGAATTATCTTTAATTGGGTTGTTCTTGTGCTTATTGCACTCTAAACAATTTTTACAAAGTGACTCAATATCCTGGTCTATGTGAGGCCACCAGTAATAACTACGAGCTAAAGATTTCATTCTAACTATTCCAAAATGTGCAGTATGTAATTCTGTCAAAATTTTATTTCTCAATTTAGTAGGTATAACTACTCTTTGTCCTCTCATAATAACATCAGATTGTAATGAAAATTCAGCTTGATTTATATTGAAGCTAAATCGTTTATCAACAGGGTTTCCTGTTTTTAACCCAACAAGTAATTTTTTTAAGGTATGATCATTTTTTGTATGAAAAGCTAGATCTCTAATATTTGTAGGCAAAGTTTCAATTTGATTTATTTCAAAAATATCTGGCTCATCATGTGTGAAATTTTGTTCTGATTTTATAGGTAGACGTGAAAGTGCGTCAGCATTGAGATGAGAATCTGTATTTTTGTAACGAATGTCATAATTCAAACCTTGTAAGAAAATTGCATAATGTTGCATTCTTGTTGCACTTAAAACTGGTAGGCTTTTATCAGGTGCAAAAATTTGAACTAACGGTTTATGATCAGTGAGCAAAGTAAATTTCCTAGCACATAAATAATTGTAAAATTTTTTTACTCCAAAAATTATGCTGTAAGCTTCTTTGTCTATTTGTGAGTACCTTTGCTGTGTAGTAGTAAGAGTTTGAGAAGCAAACTGTAAGGGTCTCTCTGTACCATCTGAAAAGATATGTGAAAGTACTGCACCTACCCCATAGGGTGATGCATCAGTTGCTAGGACTAATGGTAAATTTGGGTCATAGTGACATAAAACATTTCTAGAACAAATGAGTTTTTTTGCTTTGTCAAACGCAGTTTGACAAGTATTCGACCATTTAAAATTGACATTCTTTTTAAGTAAATTATTTAATGGTTGTAAAATTGTAGAAGTATCTTTTAAAAAACGTCTGTAATAATTAATTAGGCCACAGAAACTCCGAACTTGAGTTCTGTTTGTAGGTATTGGAGCATTTGCAATTGCAGTTACCTTATCTGCACTAGTAGACACACCCGTTTTACTCATCTTATATCCACAGTAGTCAATCTCGTCTTTGAAAAATTCGCTTTTATCCAAATTTATATGTAAATTATGTTCAGATAATTTCTTTAAAACTTGTTCAAGTCTTTGTAAATGTAAGGTATTATTTGGAGCTGTAATTCTTATATCATCCTGAAATATTGAAATACCATCTATTCCTTGTAGCATTTGCTCCATTAAACGTTGCCATTTGGCAGGAGCACTAGCAATTCCAAACATTAATCGATTTGGTTGAAATAAACCTTTATGGGTGTTTAATGTAAGTAAATGTTTCATTTCATCTTTTATTGGCAAGTGTAAGTAAGCTTTCGTAATATCTATTTTTGTATATTTGTCCCCACCTGCTAATTGGGAAAGTAGGTCATCTGGTGTAGGTAAAGGGTATTCATCCACTTCAATGCAAGGGTTTAATGTGATTTTAAAATCACCACAAATGCGTATGTCCCCATTTTGTTTAACTACAGGAACAATAGGAGTTGCCCAGTCCGAAAATGCTACTTTCTTTAAGACTCCCTGATTTACTAAGGACTCTAATTCTGCCTCAACTTTAGGGCGTAATGCAAAAGCTACAGGACGGGCCTTACAAAATTTTGCTTTAGTACCAGGTTTTAGATAAATTTCAGCCTCTAACCCTTTTATTTCACCAACTGACTTTTCAAATAAATGTTTATATTTATCTAACAAAGTTGCAATTTCAAAATTTTCATGTAGAATTGTATTTACCTGATGTAAATTGATTTCCAGAGCATGTATCCACTCTCGACCAACCAGTGAGTAGCCATCACCATCCACCACATACAACTTTAGAGTGTGCTTTAATTCCTGGTGCTCAACCTCCACTGAAACTAAACCTAAAACATTCAAATTATTTTTGCAGTATGTAGTTAATTTAACATCCGATTTTTGTAATTGTAATGCAGGAAAATATTTTTCAAATATATTTTTATTTATGATTGTAACAGCAGCGCCAGAATCAATTTCAAAATTTAAAATATTACCATTCACTTTTAAATTTATAAAAAATTTATCTTTGCAATTTCCAGCATTTACTTCTAAGACCTCTTGAGCAGAGTTTACTGAATTTACTTGCCTGTGTGAATTTTGTTGTGCCTTTAAACAAACTTTTTGAATGTGTCCGACGTTTTTACAAAAGTTACAGATTAAATGCTTTTTATTACATTTATCGGCTAAATGCGAGGTGTCTCCGCATCTATAACAAGCCCTATTACGGTTATTTGACATTGTAAAAGTATTATTAGGAGAGCTACTATGATTATTTACTGTATTATTATCATTAAATTTACTAGTGTTTGTATTTTTATGAAAACTTTTTGCTTTCGCATTTAAAACATTTATACTAGCCTGATTGTAATTATTGTTGTGAGAAAATTGATTACTATCCTTTTCTGAAGTTTCCATGCTTGCTGCAATTTCTACGGCTCGGTCCAAGTCCAATCCCTTTGTTTCTAATAGTCTGGCTTGAATCCTCTTTGACTGTAAACCAAAAACAAACTGATTTCGTATAGCACTTTTTAAATATGTGGAAAAGTTGCAGTTTATGGCAAGTTTCTGTAGAGAATGTAGGTATTCTTGTATACTTTCGCCTTCTGCTTGTCTTTTTGATTGAAACCTAAATATTTCAGCAATTTCAAGTGGTGCAGGGTTGTAAAAATTATCCATTAACTTAACTGTATCCTCATATGACTTGTCTTCAGGGACCTCTGGAGCTAGTTTATCGCACAGTGTATCGTATGCTTCCGACCCCATGTAATGTAGTAAATAGGGCAATTTCATTTCCTCTGGAATTTTAAAAACTTTGTATGCTCCTTCCAGCCGTTTTACCCACCTGGACCATTTTGTAGCTGTCTGGTTAAAAGGTTCAACGGAAAACTGGAATGTAGAAACTTGTGTAGACATTACTGGAGCTGTAGCAGGTGCAACTATCGCAGTTGTAGTCGAGGAACTCGTGTTTGTACCGGCTGTAGTTGGAACGTTGTAGTTGATGTAGTGTCTGTAATATTTGTATCCATTATCCTCGTCGCCAAATGTCAAGTCCTTTGTACTTAAAGGACGTAAGTATTTGTAATGAAATAATACTCGATGTAAAATACTTTATTTTAAAGAATTATGCACATGGTTTCCATTTTCTATCGCAGTATTAAGTATGTGACAGCTGTCGTTCAGATGACAGTAGTACCAACCTACATTCATGGTTAAGGGAGTTTTACACGAACATAACATCTGCAAAAATCCGAATGCCACCTCGCACATCCACAAATAGACGTTTTTTTTTACAGATCTGCCCTGGTCTATACATATAATATTGTTTCAATCAAAAGAGATTTCAATTTTTGTTATTTTTTATAGGTACATATTATAATACACAACATGTTTTTAAGCAAACCAAGAACCATTCGCTTACATAATAATATGCTATATGCCCCGTGTTGGCTTAATCCGTTACTGTTCAAATTTATTTCTTACCTTTTAACCTATTAACAACTATTAAACAATGGTTTCGAATTCACCTGTATAAAGTTGCGAGTTGGTCAGGTAGAAAAGTTACGAATTGGCCGGTGTACATTTTGATTTAAAAAAGTTTGTCATTAAGAGTTACGAGTTGGCGCGTGTCCAAATTTTTTAATGACATTCTTGCAAGAAGATGATATCGATTTAAAATGCTGCAGGGGACAGTCCTACGACAATGCGTCAGTTATGAGTGGAAAATACAATGATGTTCAGCTAAAATTTAGATAACATAATATCTTGGCGTTGTAGATTCCATGTGTCGCCCACTCTCTAAATTTAGGTGCTAAAGCTGCAGCTAAGTGTTGTCCTGCTGCCATAGAATTCTTTGATTTCTTGGAAGGACTGTATGAACTCTATGTAGTTTTCACTTCCTCTACATATAGATACAACTTGTTAATCGAATGTTTAAAAACGTCTTTAAGCGAGAGCAACGCCGACCATGGCAGAAATATTATTGCTCCTAAAAAAGAGTAAATACTACTAGATGCTCGTCTAGAAGTGATGCCGCAAAAGAACTAGTTAAAGGTTATAATCAGATTAAAGGAGTATTATCCAAAATTTCAAAAGACGATGGGCAACAATTTAAAACTCGTAACGATACAAATGGTTTGTATAATCGAGTGTGTTTACTGAAAATAGGGATATTTTTGCAATATTTTGGAATGACGACAAACAGCACAAGTCGTATTCTCCAAGATCCAAATATTGACCTTAATTCAGGAGTGGTGGCACTTAAATCAATTAAAAAATTTATATTCTTTTAAGGAATACTTTAGAGACTGAAATGACAACATCAGAGAAATTTAAGACTCAAAATTTTATAGCTATTATAGATCACTTCATTTCCTCTTCAAGTCATAGGCTTTCGGCATATGAATCCATTCATTCCAATTTTGGATTTTTACATTATTTGGAAAATTTAACTCCCAATGAAATTGCAGCTCACTCACTGAAGCTTACCTACAATTATAGCAATTATTTAGATGAAAAACTAGGTGTCGAACTAGTACAATTTGTAGAATTTTTCAATTTATTTAAAGAGGAAATCGGCTCATCAAATATAAGTAAAGAACTTCAAATGTACCGACGACGGTTAAAAGAAAAAAATGTGAATGATGCGGTTCCAAACGTTGTAGTGACACTTCGTTTATATTTAGTTCTTATGGTAACTAACTGAAGTGGAGAGAGATCATTCTAAAAATTTAAGTTAATTAAAAATAGACTTCGGTCTATGATAGGCCAAGAGCGTTTGAACCATTTCTTTATAATGAGCATTGTACGCAATGCTTTAAAGCAACTAGACATGGCCTGCCCGACATAATCAAGGAATTTTCAGTTGAAACATCTCGAAAAGTACCCGGTCTTTAACCATACCATAGTCATAACAACAATTTGTTTAATGGTAGGAGGTAGGGCCCCACACCAATTCTGCCCAGGGGCCCCCACTGCCTTAAATCCGGCTCTGCAGTGAGCTCATTTTAATTCCGCTACCTCGGTCCAACGTATGCTACTTTTGTGAATGTGTCAATAGACTTACGGAAAGATGGCGTCAAGTACTAATTATAAATTGGAAAATAGTAAACAATCCAAGGTCTTTGACCATGGTTATGAAGTAAAAAACAATTTATTCCTCACATATAACAGAAAATAGAAAGTGATAGGCTGTCACGAATTTAAGGAGCGGAGCGTTCACAAGACGAAACACAACTGTTACCGCTCCATCGGGAAATGCTCCCTCACTTTTTCGTCTCCTGAATGTGACCATTGATACCTGGCGAGATAAAACACATACCTACCTACTTTTTTCATTGTCTTCCGAGCATGAAACTAAAGATAAACCAGCTACTATTCCTGTTATTCTTTGCGTCACGATATAAGAAATTTGGTCTGACGCTGATGGGTTGTCCCTACCGATTTAGTATCATAATAACAAACAACAAACCCTCCAGGAGCGGATTCGCTAAAATTAAGGGGAAAGGAACAAAATGCAAGATTTTGACGCCTGTTAAAATTTTCAATGTGTTTGAAATGTAATCATTTTTTTCGAATCCTGAGAAAATTAATATGTAAGTATTTTTGAAAAATTTAAACGCAGAATGAAAAATTACTTTATTACCGAGGGCCGAAAGTCCCTTGGAATGAATTAAAAGTTTCTTTTGAATGAGATATTTGAAATTAAAAATCACACTAAATTTTCTCTTAGTTTTTCACCCATGTAACTTATTAAAATAAACATTATAGAAGTTTTCAGGGACTTTCGGCCCTCGGTAATAACGTAACGGCTTAAAGCCGAAAGTTTGTACCCATCCCCTTAAAAAAAGTTCAAGTCTTCAAGTAGATATATTTTAATTGGGTTGGAATAATAAATATAAATTTAAATATCATATCATTATATTTATCACGTATTTATATCTATGTAGTTATAGGTATGCCGGTTCCTAAAAAAACTGATACGACTCTTAGTAAGATTTCATCATGTTGAGCAGTGTATTTAATTGATCTGACATTATATTTATTATGACAGACAAATAATAAAATAAACAAAAACAAACAACTGATTCATGAAAAAACTAATAAGTATTTTAGAAAAATTTAAACGCAGGATGAAAGATTACATTATTACCGAGGGCGGAAAGCCCCTTAGAATAAACAAGCAGTTTCTATTGAATGAAATATTTGAAATTAAATATCACACTTTTTTTTTATTTTCAGCCCTGTAACTTATCAAAATAAATATTATAGAAGTTTTCAGGGACTTTCAGCCCTCGGTAATAATGTAGTCTTTCATTCTGAGTTTAAATTTTTCAAAATTATTTATTAGCTTTCTCAGGATTCGAAAAAAAATGAATACAATTAAAATACATTGAGAATTTTGACATGCGTCACAATTTTGCATTAACTCAATGTAAAATTCTAAACTGTTGAATTCCAGCTTCCCTAATTATTTGACATCAAAAGACATTAGAAACTATTTGTAGATGATTCAAATCTGTATTGAAAACAACTGTTAAAATTGGTCTACGTAATTAAACATATTCCAAAATTTTGTAAAAATGTAATAGGTACATTTCAGTTTTCAGCCCAAACTTAGGCCACACACAATGCAATAATGTTCACATTTTTGAACTGTCAATATTTTTATTTTATCATCTATTGTTTAAAAACAATACAGTTGATAAGATACCCTCAGTTGCGGAGAAAGTATTAATAATAAAGATTAATAATAAAGTCTAATAACCGTGGAACAGAATAAGCTATCTGACAAATTTTAAGATTTGGCAGTGACATTGACAGTATGTAAATATTAAGTATTTATCCTTCAAAATACACTGCTCAATTTTCTACAAAATACGCGTCAAGAGTCGTATCAGTTTTTTTTGGAACCAGGTGTACAATGAAATAAGAGAAATGAACAAATTAAAGAAATTAAGGAAAATAATGATAATAACAGTAAAAGATTAAAAGAGTGGTAGCAAAAATCAGAATTAAAAAGATAACATTATAAAAAATAACCTAGAAAATAACATAGAAAATAACATAGAAAAATAAAATTTGAAGTTTAGACGGAAAAAAATAAATACAAATTACAATTCTATGTCACTATCGCTGTCATCTTCACTAGAATCGTCATCATCTAATGTTATAATTATTGGTTTAATATGTGAGGTTAATGTTCTGTAATGGTCTTCCGTTTTTATAACATTTGAAACATAGAGTTATATATTTAGCATAGAGAGAGTATCATTCAGAGCGAAGTGACGACACCATCTTTTTTATTGGGATTAGTGCTGTTTCACTCTTACGCATAGTAAAGCTGCTACAGTTGTCCTCCTCTTCCGTGCCTATATTCACACTGAATGTCATCATAGATTTTCGATACAATGTGTTAGAAAGAGATGCAGCAAACCAGTCCATGAGATCTTGTCGTCAGGAAGCGCAGAAGGTAAGCTCCCTCTATGTTAATATATACCTCTATGATTTGAAACACAATTTTGCCACAGTGTTGGGGAAATATTTTTTATTTCTTCTACAACATGTGACACCGATTGGCTACTAAATTTGGAACAGCAGTTGTTTCGCCGTAAACTTTCCTTAAGTTGGCTCCAGATTAATTCAATGGGGTTGAAGACACAGTAGTAAGGAGGTAATCGCAATACATTATGACCATCACGTTTGGCTAATTCGTCTATAACAAACTGTTTCTCAAACACTTTTGTGTGAAGAACTTCCAACATTTCTTTTTTTGTATATGTTTCTTCAAAGTACAAATCATTGTCATACAAAAAATCAGATATTTGTTTTTTTGTCGAACCTACACCGGGGATTTTTCTAATTTGTTCGCTGTGATACGTCGCGTTATCCATTACAAAGACACTTTTTGGAGGCAAATTTGGCAACACCTTCTTTTCAAACCATTCCTTAAACAAGTTACTCGTCATATTTTCATGGTAATCCAGCTTTGAATCTTTAATGTTTTTTGCCGATAGTAAAAAACTTTCCCCTCCAAGCCAGCCATTTTTGGATCCAATGTTCAGAATAATTATTGTGCGCATTGGACATAAAAATTGTTTGTGATCGTTTGTAATTAATTCCAAGTTAATTTCAGATGAGTAAACTAATTCGTCTACAGCAAACAACATTTTTAATACGAAGCATTGTCTAGAAATTTTAATTTTAATAATTTATTTGCATTGGCAGGTAACGAGTCAGTTCTGTAAATAATATAAAGTCCGGCCCTAGTAAGCTCTTCCAATACTATTGCCACCCGTCGCAAAGATAATTGAGGGATTAGTAACAGCAACTATTTATTATGATACTAATTCGGTAGGGACAACCCACCAGCGTCAGCCTAAATTTCTTATATCGTGACGCAAAGAATATTAAGTAAAGACCCATATTATTTTTATGAACGCTCTAGACCTAGTACATCGAAAGGAGATAGGTACAAAAAGACGCTTGTGGACGTTTTCAAATTTTAAATACAATTTTTGACGTTTCTGATTTGTTTACTATGACGTTTCTGGTTTGTTTACTAGTGGCTGTCAGTTTGTTGGGTTTTTTATTGTTTTTTGTCCTCTTTTTGAATTTAGAAGTTATTTTGTAAGTGTATTTTATTTTGCCATTAATTTACATACAAAGTTAAACTTATTCACATAGTTAAGGAATCATTTTATTTAAGTTTCCGTAAAAGTGAAAGAAATAACAAAAAGAAAATATTTTATTGAATCTTTTTAGATTGTATAAATTATATTAAAAGAATTTATTAAGCTACTTCAAATATAGCTGGAATTCTGTACCAAAATTTTAAAACAAAACAACCTTTTACATTTTATTTATTTGATAACGTCAAATTTTATAATATAATCCGGAATCGACATTAGCCACTTTTTGTCACTTGTTGTTGCTTCCGACTTAATTCGTATTCTAATCTAACTGATGACGCACGGGTAAAGAACCATGGACTCAACTGTATATGTAATCATTATATGTATTATACTCTAATTTTTTTATGGATTTATGGAAAGGTACGATTAGATTTACAAATAAATATTAGTTCAGTTAACACAGATTTGATATCTAAAAATAAGCTGAATTTTGTTGAGAATGTCCACTTTGGTACTTATTGGTTTGTAAATCTAATCGTACTATTTTTTTTGTTTTTTTAGGGAGGATGCAATCAATTTTAAAATTTATACGATATTTTCCAAAAAAATAAGTAAAAAAATTTTTGTTTGGGGTTATGTACAATGTACATTCAACCTACGAGGCTATAAAAAATGAACATGTCTTGTAAAAGCCTCAACTATGTGCGTTGAGGTTAAAATTACGCTGAGTTTTATTTTTTATTTACATACAATATAAAAAAAAATGAAAAATTGAATTCTGGTAATGAGGAAGGGTACCTTCTAATTTATTAGCAAATTTTATCTCTACCGGCGCTTAGTCTACTTCACTGATTTTGATTTTTGTCTGATTTAGAAAGATATAAAGGTAGTCCAGGGAGTAATAAACATTGATTATACAGGGTGTAACAAAAATACAGGTCATAAATTTAATCACATATTCTGGTACAGAAAATAGTTCGATTGAACCTAACTTACCTTACTACAAATGTGCACGTAAAAAAAGTTACAGCCCTTTGAAGTTACAAAATCAAAGTCGATTTTTTCCAATACATCGAAAACTATTACAGGCTTATTATTGAAAATGGACATGTGACATTTCAGGAAAAAATTATAATGAAATTTGACAGCCCATAAAAGTTTTATGGGGGTTTGGTTCCTTTTAATCCCCCAAACTTTTGTGTACGTTCCAACTTAATTATTATTGTAGTGCCATTAATTAAACACGATGTTTTAAAAACTTTTTTGTCTCTTAGTACTTTTTCTAAAAGTCAGTTTTTATCGAGATATTTTGAATATTTGTCAAATCCACCACATATCTTTCTATACGGTTAAGTACGACTATGGAGACTTGGTAATAATAAAATCATAAAATTTATTTGTGATTTACATTTATGTATATTTTGAACCATATTAAAAAAGAAGCCACATCTCAATAAAAGGTGCCTCATAAAATTTTTATGTAAACATATTAAAAAAGAAGCCGCAACTCCATAAATACTGCCTTATTCAAATAATAGTAAGAGGCAAAAAAGTTTTAAAAATATTGAATTTAACTAATAGTACCACAATAATAATTTATTTGAAACGTACACAAAAGTTTGGGGGGTTTAAGGGAAAAAAACCTCATAAAATTTTTATGGAGTGCACAAATGTCACTATAATTTTTCTTTAAGAGATGTTCCTGCTATAAGAATGTCACATGTCCATTTTCAATAAAAAGTCTCTAATAGTCTTCGATATATTCGAAAAAATCGATTTTCATTTTGTAACTTCAAAGGGCTGTAACTTTTTTTATGTGCATATTTGTACTAAGGTATAGTCCGTCCGCTATAACTTTTCACATGCGGTATGATTCATTCTCAATCAAATTAAGTCAAAACAGAAAGTGAAACGTACGCCGATGTGTGTAGTATATAGCATACAGTATACAAAATGTATATACACATCGACGTTCGTTTCAATTTATGTTTTGACTTAATTTGATTGAAAATGAATCGTACCGCATGGGAAAAGTTATAGCGGACGGACTATAAGTTAGGTTCATTCGAAGTATTTTTGGTCCCAGAATATAATATGGTTTAATTTATGACCTGTATTTTTGTTACACGCTGTATAACTCATTTTCAATTTACTGTGGATTATGAAAAATAGACTAGGTACTTATACGTAATCATTACGTACTCTAATTTTTTTATGGATTTATGGAAAGGTACGATTAGATTTACAAATATTAGTCCAATCGTTAGAGATTAAATCTCTAACGATTCTAACTGATATCTAAAAACGAGACAAATCAGCTGAATTTTAATAAAAATGTCAATTTTAGGACCCCAAAAAAGATGCTAAAGAGTTTGACACTCCTACCCCCGAGCTTCCCCCGAAAATCCCCTCGTTAAAGGGGAAGAAACAGAAAACACCGATTGACCAAGAATGTGTACGCCCAAAAAAATGTTTTAAATAAGAAATATAGCTGAGATAATCTTAAACAATAATGTTTATTAACATTTTTTGTATAGAATGGGCCATTGTCTCAGAAACAACGCTTGAATCGCACTAAGCGTGCGTTTTTTTTTGAAGTTATGTTCAGGTCTAGTGATCTAAAAATTTCTTGATCTTTTGTGAGATGTACTTGAAGGAAAATAAGACAGAGAATGATTTTAAAATTGAATCAGGAGTCATAACGGGTAAAGAAAAGACCGAATGATTTTCTTTATTTTGATCATGATAAAAATCTAAAAAAAAATCATGGAGATAATATGACACCCAATAAATAATATATTTTTATCAGCATTTTGTTCGGCATATTTTTTTAAACAAAGTTTAAAAATTTCAAAAGCACAAAAAAATGTAGTTTCGGTCCAAAAAAATTGGAAAAAGAATACTATTCTATTAGTCGAGGAAATGAAGCATTTTAGCTTGCAATTTTTTCGTTCAGCATGGATTTACTTGAAATTTTCACAGAAGGTAGGGAATGGTCCAAGGATCATTTTCTATAACATGCGGCTGTACGCTAAAACCTTGGGGGTGGCTGGGCATTCATCCCCGATATGGGCATCCCATATCGGGGATGGGAATTTTTTTATTACATTTTAACCATGTAAATCGATGTAAAATGTAATTCTAAGAAAAAAATGTTTTTACATTTTCTTCGTAAAACTAATATTTTTCGAGTTATTCGCGCTTGAAAGTAACAGTTTTTCGTCGAAAAAATCGACTTTTTTAGATGGTTTTTGAGAATACCTTAAAAAATACGCATTTAATCAAAACAACTCCAGATAACAAAATTGTATCTTTTAGTAACACAAACTAAATTCTTTTTCTATGATATCTTTAAGACCAATACAAACCGAGATACGGCATGTTAAAGGTTAGCTTTTCTCGTCAAATAATTTGAAATAAATGCTTTCTCGCATAATTTGAAATATTCAAAGCAAAATAACGGGAAAGCTTTGCATTTTTCGAGGAAAACTTAAATTATTTTTTTTTTCTAAGTATACAATTAAACCTTTCAAATAATAATAATAAAAAAATTCTAGCATAAACATAGAGCGACTTATGATCAAAGAAAGTCAGTACCTGCTTTTCTCTACGAAAAAATCAGTGAAAATAACCCCCTAACTACCCTCCCAATTAAAAATTGGTCTTCACCTTTTTGTAATTCCTTGCATATTTGTATTTTCTATACATCGAAGAAGTTTGACCTAATCAAAGGGCCTAATTTTAGAAAAATTGGAGTTTAAAGAAAAATTGATTTTTTGCAATTTCGAATTTTTCACCTTTGACTTAAAAATATCTCAAAAAATACTGAAGATACGAAAAAAATGATAGACTACTAAATTGTAGCTTTTTTAAAAATTAAAATTATATTGTTCACAGATTTTGATTACAGTGAACAGTTAGCGAGATATAGCTGTTTAAAACCTCTATTTACGAGCAAACACCCCCTTATTCGAGCCTTTTAAACCCACCCCAATTAAAAACTAAGGAACCTAACGGAATCTAATTTAAACAGTCTTATAGCTCTTCAAAAATCCTACAAAATCATTTTTGAAAAAACTTTTTATCGCCAAAAATGAAGGAACTATATTTATAAAACGATTTTTTTTTTCGAAATATTCGAATAGTCCGCTTATGGAACATTTTTAATTCATGTATAATAATACCACAGAACTGGTTCGTATTCTGGAAGATGACTTAAAACTATTTGTATTTGTACTTCTACATATTTGTAAATTAGTGTTTTTGTGTAAATAAATGTTTTTGTAATTCTTTAAATTATTATATTAAATAATCTACTAATAAAATTGTAATGTTCTTAAGGGTAGTTTTTAAGAGTTGAAATATTATGATATTATATCCTAAAGCATAAAACAATCATTATTTTTAGCCAATCAAAACCAAATTTTACCCATATTAAAGTTTACAATATTGTTATATAATTTTTGAAAATAAGGGGTAAGGACCCCTAAAAATAATCGACGCCCTTGAGCATGCTATAGAAATATAGAATATGAAGTACAGGGTGAGATGATCCTAATCCCAAATTTTATTTAAATCGATGCAAGCCGAAGTTATTCTTTTAGGATAAGTAATTTTTTATATATAGCTCCAACAAGGGCGGTTTTAAGGGATGAAATATTATGATAGTATATCTTAAAGCATAAAACAATCATTATGTAACTAATAAGAACCAAATGTTGACAATATTAAAGATTAAAATGTTATGTTATAATTTTTTACAAGTAGTTTTTTAGGGGTGGTTTTCACCCTTAAAAAACCGAAAGCGTACAACGGCTCAATATAGAAAATGAACTAGAGGGTGAAATGAACCTAATCCCAAATTTTTGTACAAATCTATGCTGGACGAAAAAATTGCGAGGTTTTGCCATTTTTTCAGTTTTATTTCCTCGACCATATAGGCTATAGGCAATAAAAAATCCTACAAAATGAAAGAAAAACAAAGTTTCTACGATGATCAGAACCGAAGATATCGCCAAAAAACGAAAAAATATATTTTAATTTTTTGGGGGGTTATGGGTGGGGCTAGGGGTTAAACTTTTTTTGGTCGAATACTTTTTGATGTAGAACAGCATGGTATTATTTTTGTAATATCTCTGTGTGCTTTTTCACTATCTTAATCGGCTAGGCCCTTTGGTACGTTTATTGCTTCATTATCTCGGCTATATAGCTGTACGTTTTATATTAGATACTATTTCACAGCTATAGATCACATGAAAATCATACAGTTTGTAAAATTCGAACTTCTACGATGACGACATGATGTCTGAAGAATAAAAGCACAAATATGTCTTCTGTTTATTGGTACTTGGTCCTGCTTATTGTTTTTTGATATATCGAAATTGTGAACCTGATTATCGTTTCCTCAACCATTTAAAAAGATATTTACAAGATGAACGAAACCTTGTATTGTAGTCATAAACCAGTCACAAGCAGGGCCGCGTTTAGGTCAATTGACGCCCTAGGCAATTCTCTAGTAGCCGCCCTTCAACCATGTACCATTTTTGCGAAAATAAATTGCAGAAATTTGCATAACCACTAAAAATGGATTTAAACTACGATGTGTATATACCTATAACAGAAAAAATTGTCATTCCAGATCGATCATATCAGAGACTTCTTTTCAAAAAAGACTTTTCAAAAAAAATGTTTTCTTGACAAAATCGACAAATTGCACGTTCTTGCGTCATACTTGATGAGAAATTATTTTTAATTCTTGACATTTTCGAAAATGACCTTTCAGCGGACACGCTGGCACCTGGGATGCACAAGTAAATGTGCAAAGCAATGTCAAAATTAGGGAAAATATCTTTCAATCCACTTAATGCAGTCATTGAAGGTTTTCACCTTCGCTATCGTTGAACTTCCATCAATTTTCATGAAAATTGGTGAATAGTTAGAGGCAGAGGATACCTCAAGCTCAATGCCACCCCTTCTCGAGGATAAAAATTATTATTTTTTAATAAATCCATAAATCAATAGGGAGACAAATTCTAAGCAAAATTTGTTATATAAAGTTATTAATATAAATCAATACTTTTTGAGTTATTAAAGATCAAAGATTTTATTTTTTCGTAAAAAAATGCATATTTTAAAGCTGTTTTTCACGTAAAACTCAATAAACTATAAGCTTTTACAAAAAAGTTATTATTATCAAAATTGAAGATTATAAAAAGCTGAATACACTCCTTGCTTAAAGAACTAAACTAATGTTAATTGCAAGTGAGTTATGGTTAATTGAATGTATATTTTTTTCGACGAGTACTCAAATCTAAGTATTCAAGCTTCAACAAGGGGAAAAAGATATATTTTATAAAATATACCTACTAAACACTTGTCAAAGTACTTCGAGTACCTATCAAATGAGCTCCAGTAGAAGTCAATATCATCACAATTAAGCAAGTTATGATGAAAATAAGAGAACCCTTTAGAACTTTTTAGGAAAAAGTGAAAAATAAAACATACGCCGTTTCCACAAAAATTAAAATTTATAGTAATCCTTAGAAGAATTTCTTTATATTAGCATAAATAATGATTTCAACAATGTTGACTGGTTTAGAATGCATATTAAAAAAAAGATATAGTTTAAAAAAAATCAGAATTTTTAAAATTATCGTAATTTTCATTTTTTTTTTTTTGATAATAACTCCAAAAATACTCAATATACGTAAAAAGTGATATACGTATAACCAAATTTTAGTTTTCTCTGTATCAAATATTTTAACTTTATATAACTATATGAAACTATAGGGCATATAACTATAGTGTAAAAAATATCCGAGATAGAAACGTTTTAAAGTTTAAATTTTGCTGCGAGAACCATGTAACGGGGGCCATTTAACCTTTATTTTTAGAAAAGTAACAGGTTTAAAATATTAAATTCAACGTGGTATAGTCAATAAAATTAACTTTTAAATGTTGTTAAGGAAAACGTGATATCGTAAAAATTAACGGAGTTATTTAAAAAAAAACAATAACTTTTTTGGAAAAATTCTTACAAGGATAAATTTTGAAAAATATTTGGTGCATAAATTTTAATGCTATCAACTCGTTCGGGGGCTCATATGATAGATATTTCTAAGTACTTTGACAAATTAATGTTCAATAAGGTTATGTTATAAAATGCATCATTTTCCCGTTATTTAAGCTTGAATACTTAGATTTAGGTACAGCCGAAAAAAATAATATACATTCAATTACCTATAACTCACTTTTAGTTAACATTAAAAGGTCTTTTCAGTAAGGAGTTTATTTAATTTTTTATTAAATTAAATTTTGGTAGTAATAACATAACCTTTTTGTAAAATCTTATAGTTTTTGAGTTATCTATGAAAAGTCGGTAAAAACATGCATTTTTCTCACAAAAAATTAAAATCTTTGATCTTTAATAACTCAAAAAGTTTTGATTTATTTTAATAACTTTATGTAACAAATTTTGCTTAGAATTGGCCCCTCTATCGAATTCTGGGGATATTTTTAATAAAATAATTTTCACTCCCGAGAAGGGGTGGCATCCACCTTAGGGTAAAAGCGCAAGTTGACACCATGTCACCTTTGTTCCTTGATATATCCTCTAACCACTCACCAATTTTCATGCAAATCGATGGAGGTTCAACGAAATCGGAGGTAATAGCTCATATCCACCTTCAGTGACTGTACTAACTCTCTTTAAATATTAAGATATGTCAATTGGTGATTTTATTGTGGTATCCAAATGCATTCCGAATGCATTCATGCATGAGTGATGTATCTTGGTCGTCTTTATTGTGTACCGGATTTTCAGCTTCTTTAATAATTTCTTCATTGCTTAATTTTGGCAAATCTGTTAATTACACGAAAACGTTGATAAATAAGTCGATAAGATTCCAGACGTCTATTCAGGTCTCTTATCAGAGTGTCGATTATAATATAGAATGTGTGGATTTTCATCTCATCACTAGCTGAAAAGTTTAGTTCATCATCGGTCCCCTCGTCAAATTGAATTTTTCTTTTTCTCTTTCTTATTTCTTTATAATATGTTTTATTTGGGCACAATTTTTTGGCTTCCTTGCGGTGAAGTCATTTGAAAGAGCTTCATACTCTTTAATGACAGAACCCAGATCCATAATTTTTATATACAAATATTTTTTGTACAGTATTTGTGCCGCCCTCTCATAATGTGCCGCCCTAGGCAACTGCCTATATTGCCTAATGGATAAAGCAGCCCTGATCACAAGAAAATAATACAGTCCTTACCCAAAGGACACTGATACATCTGATTAATTTTAATAAAAATCTCATTAATATACCTATGGCCTGGATCCCGTGTACCAAAAAAAAAAGTTTATTAATAGCAACCTGAAAATTTTTTAATAGCTTAACGGTATTTAGTCGGACAAACTTTGATATATGGGAACACTGGAACAGGAACAGGGGAAGTTTTAATTGTGGAACAGGTTACAGGTTTCGAACGTCAAACTACGAAAACGTTACATGTATTTTGTCGGACAGAATTTCCAATTGATTTGTTACCCTTTCACTAAACTCTCATACAAAAATCAGACTGCTATTTACCACCAATATAATTCCTGTCATTTGACATGTTCTACGTCTCGGACTTAATAAAATGCTTAACATATTTGCCGGACAAACATTTCTTAACATATTATATAAAGTTTGCTATTGAATAAACTTAAAAACAACCTTCTAGTTTTCACAATCATAAACTTGACAAGATGACGAGTTCGACAATTAAAATTTCCCCTGTTCCAATGTTCTCAAACATTGCAAAATTTAAAATCAAATTAAATTAGGTACATACCTTAATCAAACGAAGCAGTTTACTTTACATTTAATTCCACTACTACAAAAAAGGACACAAATGTTTTCAAAAGAGAATTTGAACTAAAAGTTGATTTCGAACAACCTTAATGTACAAACACTTTCCTAGTTTTGTATGTTCAACACATAAACAGTAACAATAAAAGAATTTCCACCAATTAACGAATACGTTAATTAACTGAAATAAAGTCTAACTACTACACAAACATTTAACAAACTATCGCACTCAATATTCATATAACTTATCTCTTCGTAGCATTGTTTATATAAATATCTGATACAGAATACTGAACTTGTAATACCAGCCGTACAGAGGCGTTTTATTTGTGTTGAACAACACTTTTATAATGACCAGATCATTTATAATTCTATAAATATATCAAAACTATGCCACTCATTGTCAAACGGAAATATTTTAGTTTATTTCACACGTATATCTATTTATAATCAAACAATAAAAACTTTTGTTTTCAGTTCTTCCACAAAATCTATATATAAAAGCTTGTAGCCGGCCTTTTCAGGCTCATAGCTTAGTAATTCTCTTTCATCTCATTCTGTTTCTAGCTTTTTCCTCCAATTGTCTATCTTGTTTTCTTGTATTGGCTCTTCTTTCCATTAATCTTAACTGCGCTTGTAGTGTTCTGAAGCGTCATATGTACCAGTCTGGTTCTCTTGAGATTTTGAACTCCTATAGTACCTTCATCAGTTTTGATCTACCTACATTGTCATAAGCACCCTTAAAATCCACAAAGAGAAGGTGGGTCGGTATGTCGTATTCATATGCACCAGAAAGAACTTGTTTTAGCATAAATATATGGTCACTCGTTGATCGATTTTTTCTAAAACCAGCTGGATAGTCGCCCAATATGTTTTATGTGTATACAGTCGAACCCGCTTATTAGAATACCGGTTAAAGGAATACCTCTGTAGTCCATTAAAATGTTACATTTTTAGGCCGTACCTTGCATTTCTTAGAGGAGTCAATTTTATTTCTTTAGTGTGTAGGGGGATCACTAGAAGCTTAAGTTCAAGTTTTTGGGGTCGCCATCCTTGTCCCCCGGTCGCCATCTTGGAAATGGGGTGCAAAGGGGTTTCGCACTATATCTCGTAAACTACCAACCCTAAGGAGAATCTAATTAAACATAAAATGTAGCAAATTAAATTTTCCACAATTTTGTTTCTATTACCTTTTATCGTCAAGTGACCAACAAAAAAGATATAACCAAAAATATGTAAATTTTTTTAACAAGTTTCCTTTTGGATGTTATAACTTTTTTTCAGTTCATTTTAAAATAAAATAACATTATAGCAATTTTGTAGAGGGTTTTTGAGCGAACAATTTCCAACTATAAAGTTGTTTAATTCTATTTATTTATATAGGTTTTACAGCGCTCCAAACTTGACCAGATTCTCGAATGCTCATAGGGATACAATAAAAACAAAAGTTAGTTTTACTTTTCTTTCTATATATACTTTTTATTTATACAATTTATTATGATTTTAACATTCCTATGCTATTATTAATCTGTTTTTGACCTTTCTTCCGACTATAAAACTTATAACTCTAAGCATATATAGAAAAGGCCCAAGAAGTTGTTTGAGGACAAATTCGCCGCTTCAGAAGAAGAATGACGCAACCGCAAAATGCAAAATTCTTAAGCAGAGCAAAAAAACGATTTTTGATATCAAAATCATAAAGTATGATAAAAATTAGCCATTCACCACACCGTGGTCAGGATCTCGAGATATAAGCGTTTTTTGGGGTGTGCCGCTTGTATATGAAGTAACATAACTTTTTTCCTATTATATATTTTGACTTAAAATTTTCCAAAAAACTTCTTCATGAACTATATTTTATTGTTCTGCTGGTTAAAATTATACACTAAAAAGTTTGTCACTCAACTTTTTTAAGTAAACGTGAAACTAACGAAATCTGACGACAAAATGTTAAATAATTAACAATTCCTTTTTAATGTGTTTAAACATTTTGGACAAATTTCATTGTTATCTACATACTTCAAAGCTGACACAGTAACATTTTTGAAAGGAAATATTTACAGCGACCAAAGATACAGCGAGGTAAATTTGAAAAATCATCAAAATTGATTTTTGGCATTTTTGTATAAAATTTATTTTTTTTTAACATGTTCCAACAACTCTAGATAAAAATAAACTTCATATTCGGATTCAGCGACCTCGAAAACATAAAATAGACCAAAATTGATAATTCACCTTAAATTTGATTTTCGTTGTTGGCATAACGGTTAATGCCGCTCGTCTAATATATAGATAGAAAAGCATTATTTTTCTACGAGTGTTCGAGAATCTGGTCAAGTTTGGAGCTGTGTAAAACCTAGATAATAAATAAAATTAAACAACTTTATAGTGAAAATTGTTTATTGAAAAATCCTCTACAAAATCGATATGATGTTATTTTATTGTGAAATGAACGTAAAAAAAGTTATAACCTCCAAAAGGAAATTTCTTACAAAATTTTCTTTTATTTTTGTTAAAACTTTTTTGTTGGTCACTTTACGATAAAAAGTAATAGATATAAAATTGTAGAAAATTTAATTTGCTTCATTTTATGTAAAATTAAATTTTCTGTAGGGTAGCTAGTTTACGAGATACAGCGCGAAAGCCCTTTGCACCACTTTTTCCAAGATGGCGGCCGGGGGACAAGGGCCTCAACCCCAAAAACTTGAACTGAAGTTTCTACTGAACCCCCCTACACATTAAAAAAATAAAATTGGCTCCTCTAAGAAATGCACACTAAATGTAACATTTCAATGGACTAACGGCAGGGAAACACCATCTCACTAAAGCTGTTCACAAACCTTTTAGAACACACTTTTAAGAAGGCAGATCTGAACGAATATTTGAAAATTCAGATGAGAAGCTCAGTCATTTGAGATTCGCAGATGACATCGTCCTTATAGCCGATCGTATGGATGATGCAATAATAATGTTGAACAAGTTATATCACGCTTCCTTAGAGGTCGGACTAAAGATTAATATCAACAAAACGCAAATAATGACCCAATCTGGTGCTAAATCGTAATATTGTTGTTGATGGAATGTATATTGAGCAGACTGCATCTTATAAGTACTTGGGACATGAAATTCGGTTGGGAAGAGATAACCAGATGTGCGAACTCCCACGTCGCATAGGATAAGCCTGGTCAGCGTTTGGTAAACTGAAGTATGTATTTAAATCGGACTTATGTGTGTACCCATGTGAAAAGAAAAATCTTTGACCAGTGTGTGTTCCCTGTACTCACTTATGGATCGAAAACATCAACACTCACAAAAAAGGTAGTGAACAAGATTCGCATAACTCAGAGTGTCATAATCTCACATCATCAACTTATAATCTCGCTTAGTGTGAATGTAATCGACAGCTAGTATTATTGCTTATTTTAAAGGTCTTTTAAAGCACTACAAAAGTTATTAGTATCATTATACATCTAAAATCGACAGTTTATCTGTTATTTCAAGTTGAATACACCTATTTGAGCATGCAACAAAAAAAACAAATTTTTCTTACCTACCATATCCCTCTTTGTATTTTAACTAGAAGATTTATGAAGGAACGAAACTCTTTGTTTTTTTATAACCTACAGAAATATTTTATATAGTTTTTTTGTTAGATGCATAGTTTTTTTATTGGCAAAAATCCGTCCGAAAAGGTTTAATTTTTCAATGAAAATGCCAATTTTCAACCACGAATAACTCAAAAAGTATTGAGTTTTCAAAAAATAATTATAGTACAGGTTTTCCTTAAAATTAGGTTCTCTAGCCTCTTCCGTGGCTATTTTAACCAAAACATTTTTCAAAGGGGTGGGAACAACCCCCAAGATAAAAGCGCCATAGTATATAGGGTAGATTTTGTTTCTTGAGCTATTCCCTACTTACTGTGAAAATATCAAGTAAATCGATGTAGTAGGATGGAATTCGGAGCCAAATACCCTCATTGACTGCCCTAATGGTAGGCTGCCAATTTATGTTATGTAGGATGAGATGACGAATCGTTTATAGCTGTGTCGGTAAGGGTAGGTTTAGGATATACGGTAATCCCTGTAAAGCATACTAGGATATCGTCACCGGGTCTCCACCAATATTAAAACTGTTTAATCCGACACCCTGATAGGGTAAAAGGAAGGGGAGAATGAAAGGAAGAATACGGAGTATTTTGAATTTTTTTTCTAAATGATCCATAAAAATATCTGATAGTAATGGAAAGGATTGCCCATGATAAGTCCTGCACTGCAGTTTGTATATTTGACCATTAAATTCAAAGTATTTATTCAAAGGATTTATGCAAAATTCTAGCAGAAATCTTAACATTTTTTACATATTTACATAATTTGTTAAATACTCGTGCGCCTTTTTAGTAATATTTAAAACAAATTTAAATTTTAACACTATCGTGTTAAAAACTTGAGAATGCAAGTACTTTGCACATAAACGAAGTAATTTTGTTTATAGGTACACTTCGCGTAAAAAAAAACTGGTACAACTCTTCATAACCGAAAATCGTGTTTTTCAGGTTGTGTAAGTTGATCTTGTCACAAGTGTCATTCTAATTTCTAGGGCAACGTTGTCAGTTCAACGAAAATATTATATCAAACTAGCTAAAAACGGAGCTGTGCGACAGACCGCATTTTTTAATACACTAAAAACTAAAACAATTGTAATTTTCCGTCATCTCAATTCATTCATACATTGATTCGTGTTTTATTATAATTTATGAAAATATTTCAATTCAAAAATAATGATAGATATAATAAATCTTGACATGACTTTAAGTTATTATGTTTAATGTCAAATCGAGACGTGTGATTGGTTTCTCGTAAATTGTAGGACAAAACTGCATTAAGTTTTGTAGAATAAATAAAACACACTGGAAAAATGAAAAATTTAATTTAAAATTAATACAAACTGAATAACTTTTACAGTGAACAAGTGTGGAATTTAAATATAATATGTATTACAATTCGAAATACATATACATTTTAAACGTTATTTTTTTGTATTTAGATTTAGTGCAATTCCGTTGTCTGTGATGACAACAACGAAGTGATTAACGAACAATAATTGTCAGTCTGAACACAGGTTTACATTGGGAAAAAAAAGTGTACCAGTTTTATATGATGCGAAGTGTACTATCTATTGTATACAATTAAATTTAGGATAGGTCATAGCCTAATAAAATAAAAAAAAAGTCAATATGTAAATTCGTACAGGTTAAAACAAATTTTATATCAAAGTTTAGGTGGGTACAAGAGATATTTTCGAGAAAGTATCCAAATCATACAAGGGGATCATTGTTTAAATAATTAAAAAGGGGTCATTTTTGCAAAAAATTACTTTTTTAACTGCTGAGGTCATTCAATTACTAATGAAGATCTATAGGATTTTTTTCTGCAAAGTTGAAGGGTAAATTTTTCACATAAGACTTACTAAATTAAATTTGACCCCCTATTTATTTAAATAATTATACATAAAACTTTAAAAACAAATTTGCAAAAAATTATTTTTAGCGGTTTAAATAAGCAATATAAAATATCTTATTTTACAGACTAAGTTGCGCTATGTTACCAGTATTAAGGAAAAAAAAATTGGTCGAAAAATATTTAATATTTTTTGAGATATTGAATTTGTTTATTAAATGTTACTATATTTTCAATTGCAAAAACGTGGTTGTTGCCAAAGAAATATTCACCTGCTTAAGATCTCATTATTTTTATGTATATTTTCGATAAAGGTATTGATAAATTAAAATTTCAGTTAAACTCCCCACTAAAATGGCATTTGAAAATTATTCAAATTTGTTTATAATTTGTTTTTTTAATAACGTCGCGGGGATAAAGTATTTTGAAATGCCGTTTCCATAATTGGGTTCCTGGGAATTTTTTACTAATTAACAAAATTTTTTGGTCATTTTTCTTCTTCTTTTTTTTTCTTTGAGTTATATTACTACGGGCCCTTTTAGGGTTAAATTTTATTAAGAATGTCGAATCTCTGAGTTGTAGATTCTAGACCTAAAAATATTAAGATTTAACTAAAATCTCTTAAATAAAATGTGGCTACTTACTGAGTTACAGGGTGTTTTATTTAAAAATTTAAAAATTATTGTTACCAAATACTTTAAAACTATTTGACGTATCCTTATCATACTTGGCAGAAAGTGTGGCTATTAAACACCCTATTAAATTGTGATTAATAAACGTTTCTAGCTAGTGCCAGAGGCGTACGACAGGGGATAGAGAATGATTGACCCTTCCCAAATTCTACGCCACTGAGTGAATTACTGTTGTAGCGAAATTTTTCGATTCTCCAATACTTTGTATGTAAATAACTTTATTGGTATCGATAAAGTCATCAGTTTGAGAGATATTGGAAATTTAAAATGAATGAATGAATGAATCAAAATAACTATGCCGTTTTATTTTTAACGACCAATATCTCGAAAACTAATGACTTAATCGTTACCAGTAAAGAGTATATTATTTACATAGAAAGTATTGGAGAATCGAACAATTTCGCTGAAATAGTAATTCCCTCAGTGGCGTAGAATTTGGGAAGGGTCAATCATTAACTGGCCCCTGTCGTACGCCTCTGGTGGTAGCTAGAAACTTTTATTTATCACAATTTAGTAGACTGTATAGTACCCACACTTTCTGCCAAGTATGATAAGGATATGTCAAATAGTTTGAAAGTACTTGGTAAAAATAATTTTTAAATTTGTAAATAAAACACCCTGTAACTCAGTAAGTAGCCACATTTTATTTAAGTGATTTTAGACCAATCTTAATATTTTTAGGTCTAGAATCTACAACTTAAAGATTCGACATTCTTAATGAAACTTAACCCAAAAAGGGCCCGTAGTAATATAATGCCAAGAAAAAAAAGACAAAAAAATTTGTTAATTAGTGAAAAATTCCCAGGAACCCAATTATCGAAACGGCATTTCAAAATATTTAATCCCCGCGACGTTATTAAAAAAATAATTTATAAACAAATTTGAATTATTTTCAAATGCCATTTTAGGGGGAAGATAAATTAAAATTTGAATTTATCACTACATTTGTCGAAAATATACATGAAAATAAAAATAATAAGATTTAAGACAGGTAATTATCTCTTTGGTAACAACCGCGTTTTTTCAATTGAAAATAGAGTAACATTTAATAAACAAATTCAATATCTCAAAAAATATTAAATATTTTTGGACCAATTTTTTTTAATAATACTGATAACATAGCGCAACTTATCCTGTAAAATAAGATATTTTATATTGCTTATTTAAAAAGCTAAAAATAATTTTTTGCAAATTTGTTTTTAAAGTTTTATGTATAATTATTTAAATAAATAGGGGGTCAAATTTAATTTAGTAAATCTTATGTGAAAAATTTACCCTTCATCTTTACAGAAAACAATCCTATAGACCTTCATTAATAATTGAATGACCTCAGCAGTTAAAAAAGTAATTTTTTTGCAAAAATGACCCCTTTTTAATTATTTAAACAATGATCCCCTTGTATGATTTGGATACTTTTTTGAAAATATCTTTTGTACCCACCTAAACTTTGATATAAAATTTGTTTCAACCTGTACGAATTTACATTTTGATTTACATGTAGTGTAATTTTATTTTACTATAGTTGATTTTTTAACCAAGAGGAGTAAACTAAAAAGACAGAGTCACACACAAGAAAGTTACTAGAATAGTCACCAAATTCATCTTCTTTTTTCGTTGATCATATCAGCTTTCGATGATAATCCATACATATTATATTATACTAACACATCGCTAAATAGTTCTAAAAACAACTGTTTTTATATAAAAGTAGACTAAAAATCTAAAAATTAAAGGAATAATATAGAAAGCACAAAAAAATCGCCGATATACTTAATTAACCTATAAAATGACAGAGGTGCCAAAATTTGATAAATGTCATTAGTTTCAAAATTTAATAATAATGGAGTAAACTTGCCTGCGGTTGGACCAATTAAAAACAAGCATTACGGCGCGGTAAATTTGAATCACTCCTCTTGGTTAAAAAACAAACAATAGACTATCAAGGATTTTCATTATTACGAACGGTGTTTAATATACAGGATGTAACAAAAGACCAAAATAGTTAGATTAACCTAATTTACCTTAGCACAAATGTGCACATAAAAAAAAATTAATACAGCCGTTTGAAATTACAAAATAAAATCGATTTTTTCCAATATATCGAAGACTGTTAGAGATTTTCATTTTTATCGAAATTGAACATGTGTATTTCTTATGACAGGAACATCTTAAACAAGCTGAAAATGCGAGCATTATCATAGCGAAAACTTTATTTATTTACGTATTTTAATTTATAATATGGAAAATTGCTATTATGAAAAGTTGTTTAGAATTAAAAATTATGTTTAAATGTGCGAGTCTTACAAGTTTATAATAAACATGACAATAATGAAAGTCACATTCTAATGTTTTGACAGTTCTCTTACGTCAAAAATTTTGACCTACGTAATAACGTTTTTGTAGTAAAAATACTATATATTGTTTACTGTAAATATTTTAGGATTGCATTTTTGTAATAAAATTATATGTTATAAAATAAATTATTGTTTTCTCATTCCTAGAAAACATTACGTACACCGACTAAGCCCCAGGTAGGCACGGGACTCAATTTACCCATCTTCGGGACTCAACTCGGCTATTGGAAAGACGGATTATAAATTCTGGGACTCAATTAGGTTACTCCGCTTTTTCCTACTTTTTCCGAAGCTCGAAATAGTTGCGTCAGTATGGTCTGTAATTCTTCGAATCTTGTAGCGAATATTACAATGTCGTCAACATATCTCAAATGAGTCAGTTTTCTTCCATTAATATTTATTCCTTTATCTGCCCAGTTAATATCATTGAACACGTCCTCCAGTCCCAGCGTGAAGAGTTTTATTGAGATAGTGAGATTTTTGGTAAACACGCTAATTTAAAGGAAAAAAAAATAAAACAAGAGTAACCATAACACATAACAAACTATAATTTTATTAGAGCTAATAGACATACAATAGTAAAAGTATATACAATTCAAAACACATAATACTATTTAAATTTAGTAAAATAAAAACGATATCACCTCTTGTATAAATACTCAAGTAATACTTACAAATAATCTTCTGGTTTGCGATCACTGTTGAACAATCAAATTTCTAGTAACTAACTATAAGTACAAAGTTCATATAAAAATGTTAAATATCTACAAAGATTGTTTTTTAACTTTACTTGATCATATTTTATAAATAAAATATATAAAAATATGTATCTACATCACTGCCCCCCAAAATTAACCAGACACATAAAAGTTTGCTCCTTTTAGTTTTATTTTTATTTATTGAATTATTCTATATAATAATTTAAAAAATGTTTAACAGTTTTTTATCTTGTATGGCTTGTTTATGGTGAATTGTTCCATTTTTTTTGGAAATAAAAAGTATATTAATAACAAAGAATAATTAAACTCAAAAAAGAACGATCCATGGGAAAAGAACTGCCAAAAAAATCAACCTTTACGTAGAGGGCAGAAAAAGCACAGAGAGTTGGAGATTAATCAAAAATATGAGAAATAAGAAAAAATACGTTATATCACCAATAATAGCGGAAAAATGGGAAGAATATTTCAAAAATTACTAACAGAACAAAGACTAGAATTTGCTAACGTAGAAGACAGCACAGTAGGTATACATATAAATTTATCACCATTACAAATAAGTAAATCAGAGATGGAAGAAATAACCAAATCCCTGAAAAATGGAAAATCCCCTGGGTCTGGTGACATTCCTGCAGAATTAGTGAGGCGGTACAGACACAAAAAGGGAGCATGGATCAGTGTGAAAAGTACAGAGAAATTGCGGTAAACAGCACAATAAGTAGGATGTGTGGGAAACTTATTAAGATCAAAATAGAAAAGGATTATAGAGATTACGAATCAGAGGAGCAAGCTGGCTTTAGAGCTGGGCGATCCACAGTAAACCTTTTGTACTCTATTACGCAGGTTATTGAGAAAAAAAAGCAGCCGTCAATAAAGAAGTTCACCTGGTGTACGTAGACTTACAAAAAGCATATGACAGTGTGCCTCTCAGCAAACTATGATCAACCCTACATCAAACCAACATTAAACATGGTCTTATAAAAGTAGTCCAAAATCTGTACAATGGAACTACTGCAACAATTAAAACTGGATCAAGGATATCTGAGGGATTTAAGGTCACGAAAGGATTGAAGCAGAGTTGTTGTATTTCGCCCACCCTTTTTAAAATTTATCTGGAACGAGTACTCAAGCCGTGGAAAAGAAAATGTAATGGCATGGGAATCCCTCTCGGTGACGAGACAACACTATACACTTTATGTTTCGCTTATGACCAAATTCTGACTGCTCAGGATCCTGACGACTTGAGTTACATGACGCGGAAGCTAATAGAAGAGTATAACAAATGAGGTCCTGAAGTCAATATTAAGAAAACTGAAGCCATGGTGTATGGGAGGGACAAAGCAGTCCATTATATTAGACGATGGCGTAGAACTTAAATACTGTGATGAATACAAGTACCTGGGCATGAGTATAACTCAAGATGGAACACTAGATGCTGCTATAAAAGAAACATACATGGTAGAAAAGCCATATCCATGATGAACGGCATTCTGTGGGACCAAACAATATCTAAAGCGAACAAGCAGCTTATATACAATACCATACTTAAAAGTGTAATCACATATGGCAGTGAAGTTTGGCCACTGAAACAAAGTACAGAGGAAATATTACTAGAAACAGAAACTTCTGGAGAAGAGCTGCAGCAAATCAAGAAAAGATCGGATACCCAATAAGAGATTACGAGAAATAAGAGAAATGATGACAGTCACACATACAATAGGAAATTGATGATAGGAAAAATAAAACAATTGGTATGGTACGGCCATGTACAAAGAACGCCAGATGACAAGACCCCTAAACAAACTTTGGAACTAAACACCACAAGGAAGAAGAAAAAAAGGAATTCCGAGAAGAAGCTGGAGGAAGGGAATTAAAAAAGTACTAGAGGAAAGAGAAATCCCTCCAAGTCTATGGCTAAACAGAGAAGAATGGCGGTTAGTGAAGTCGGAAGCCGTCGGAGAACGCTGTAAACCGATAGTATTAGTAGTAGAATAATTTACAATAAGACCAGATCAAGTAGTGGAAGCTGTAGCACTGCATAATGATGGACATTCCATTCGTAATATATGAGAAACGATTGGCGTACCACGTAGTACAATATTCGATGTTTTACAAAAATTTCAAGGAACTAGTTCTTATTTAAGAAGACCTGGACAGACAGACGAAGAACAACAAACATCGTGGAAGATCGGTTTCTTAGATTGCGAAAGCTTAGAGAGCAGAGAGTTACTGCTACAGCATTGACGGAGACTGGCAGATTTTTATGGGAAAATTCATCATCTTATGTAGCTGCTACAAGTCCTTTAGTCGACATAGCTCATTGAAGACAACTGACAATTGAATTTATGATAGCGTTAAAACAGGCGCTGTTTACTAGTACTAGCAGGTAAACGAGTGGGATGCAACACGAGATTGCTGCTTTCATCCAGTTTATATCAGACCAGAACTGAAAGGGACACGGAAAGTATGTATGGAAGACAGTCCACTGGAATGCTGTCATGCTCAGACAAATTGGCATATGAAAAATTGGACAAACGACGTTTTTACAGAAAAGTCTTGATTTAGGCCTGGAGAATGAATGTTGCTTCTCTCATAGAATATAGTTTGGTTATGGAGGTATAATGGCATGAGGTAACAGTTCTTTGGAAGCACATAGGTACAGATCTTCTAATAGTAGGGGAAGATGTCTTGAATGATAATAGGTAAATTAAGGAATATAGGATATAGGATTATTTTATGATTTATATTTTACTACGGAATAAAAAAATTGTAAATGAAGTTTTTCTAATACTTTTTAGTTTTACTTAAAACAAACTTAGTGTCCGGTTAATTATGCGTGGCAGTGTAGATCAGCGTTTCTCAATTTGTGGTACATGTACCACTAGTGGTACGTCTTATTATTTGTGGTGGTACGCAAAAATATAGCCAAAATCAGCTCCACCATTATAGTTAATTAAATTACCTAGCTAGATTACGTCAGTTAGGTGGTACCAAAAAAATTAGTACATGACTCAAAAAGTTTGAGAGTCGCTGGTGTAGGTAGTATCTGCTTAAGTAGTTTTGTCAGTCGTTAATTAAGTAATTTTTAAAGTTTGGTGTGGAGGAGAGATTGGGGTGAGTATTGACGAATGAGTTGGTTGGCGTACTAAGTTACGCTTTTCTACTTCTTCTACTTCTTTTTTGCATAGTCCAAATAACCTAGGTTTGGTTAGGTTAGAAGCATAGACATATAAAACCTAGACTGCGCGTTACAATCTAAAACTGTTTCCCCAGTGAGACAGACAAAAGTGTTTGTAAACACTTGCACATGCATCTCATGTGGTCGATAAACACCGCTGATTAAAAAGAGATTCACACCCTGTTTACACTTTTCTCTGTCGCACATGGGAACAGTTTTAGATTGTATCGCGCAGTCTACTTATTATATGTCTATGGTTAGAAGTAGAAAAGACAAAAGGGAGACACAAGTGTTAAGGTGAATATTAATCATCTTCAATAGACCAAGACTTGGGTAAAATAAAGTTGCTTATCCTGTTTTAGGTGATTTCTTTCGCCGATTTGTTAACAAACAAATTCGTATCAAGTTTTTTACACTATAAATAATTGTTTGCTTAAAATTTTGCAAATATAAATACTTCAAAACATTGGCCAACTAGCTCCGATCTCCCCTAATAAGTATATTTTTCTAATTTTACAGATTTTACAACAATGTTAATAAGTGTGACAGCTTACAAGCATATTGGTAGAGTCAATCATTGGTATCATATTATATTAAAACAGTTATCATTTATTTATTAGTTAGAAATCACAATTTTTTAAATCATAAAATATCAAGGTTGTTGCACAACCAATCTCAATCATTTAACAATAGGTAATTTCACATTATTTCGCATAAAAAGTAACAAAGTAAATGGTAGAAAGTAAGTTTAGGAACTTTTTAGAATATAATTTCTAGTCTACTTGGAATCTGTACCATAAACATAATAAGAATAGACTAGGTAAGAATAGGCGTCAAACACTAATATTCACTTTAACCCTTAACCAGTGACATGCGGTATGTTATATCGCGCCTAAATTTTATTGTAAAACGTGTTTTATAAAAGATTCCTAGAACACCACCTGCGTACCTTTAAGTGGTGTGTAATTGTACAATGTGCTCTCAACTGCTGCAGTTTTAATATGGTTTATTTTTTGAGTCACGTTGATGTATAGTTTTCATGCGGTATCTCGTACCGCATGTCAGTATTTACGTTTCTATAGTTAAAAGCAATCCAGTGTATTCTTTCGCTATTAGTATAGCAGCAAGTTCATCCAATTGTTCTACTTTCCAGTAGTGCTTTCAACAATATTTTACTATTTTTTAGTTACCAAATCCCAAGGTGTTTTATAATTCAGTTTATAAGGGATTTTGTCCCAACGGGGTCATTGATAGTCCCCGTTCTCACATATAGATCAGAGGCATGGACGTTAACTAAAACAGATGAATCCGCTCTATCGATTTTTGACAGAAAGGTTCTGCACAAGATATTCGGAGGAATATGGAGGCGTAGATATAGAACTTTGAACTGCAGAATATCTACAAGCATAAGTACGTTTGGTGGAAAATATATACCACTATAATTAAGCGAAACCGCCTGCAGTGGGCAGGACATGCAGCCCGGGCCCCTGAATCGAACATGATAAAAAAGATTTTAACAGCGCAACCCGTGGGAATGAGAAGACGGGGTAGACCAAAGCTGAGGTGGATGGACGGGGTAACACAAGATGTCGAGAAGATCGGAGTCGGCAACTGGAAAATGCAAGCAAGGGACAGAACAGAAAGCGTAGAAAGCTTGAGAAAGTCGAGGCCCTCTAAGGGCTGTAGCACCAAGATGATGATGATGATAAGGGATTTTGTACGAACCTCCACAATTTTTTTAATATCCATGCATGCTTTCATAATTTTCTTGAAAAAATAAAGTTTATTTTATTTGGAGTAGTATTTTATTTTATAACAGTTGAAGAATCATTCCGTAGTTGTAGTCTGGGCAGATTTATCGGAGAATAGGCCATTTTTGGGAAAAGTTATTTACCAGCAATTTTATTGCTGGAATCGAATCTTATGATTATATGTATTAATAATATAGGTATGCAAGTCCGCAGATAGTGTGCTACTTTTTTTATAAACAAAATGGCGCCCGAAAATCGTGTTTTTTTTTTAATTTTTGCTCTATAACTCTAAAGATTTTAACTTTACGCCAAAAAGACCCAAATAAAAATTCACCGTAATTAAATTCTGCATAGAGACGTGTTTTTCCCGATTTACTTCGACGAAAATTTTCCCCGAAAAATTCGAGTTTTTCCAACAAAATCTTTAATTTTCAACTAAAATTTTAGATAAGTAATTCTTTATCAATACTTAAATAACTTGGTAATAAAAAAGCTCGATTTGTATAGATTATAATTCCAGAATCCGATGGAAATTAAGTGAAAAGTTTAGCAACAATTGAATTGTTAATTAAAATTTACGGTCGCTATAGTAACCACAATAATTATGATACATAAGAATCATTATGATTTTTGTATAAAAAGACACTGTACATAATATGTAATGTACTTTACAGAATTAAAATTGGACTATTTATGCGGCCTCAGGAATATTTTAAAATTATAAACAATGTTTGGCTTATAAACAAATAGTATATCTCGGAAAATATTACATTAAATTAAATCATGAAAACGGTATTGGAAAAAAGCGGCAGGACGCTTATTTTAAAAGAAAAAACTTTTAATTGTGATAAGTGGATCCTGAGATACAACCGATCAAAGTTGACCGGCATTTACGGCAAAGATATAAACAAAGGATCAAAATTTTTGAAACATCTATTTTTGTCCTCTTTCTCCACAACAATTTTCATATCTTTACAATAGTCATAACATACATTATTATAATAAAAACTATCGATATTACGAGTGAAAATTGCCAAAAATAGCAAAATTCCGATCAAAAATTAGGTTGGAGAAAATGTAATCTTAAAGTTCAAAATCGGTATACGTTAAAAAAATTCATTTTCCTGGCTTCCCATGGAGCAATTTTCTTCATTCTTTTTTTGTTCCCAAGTAACTCGAGTAGAGCCATCTAACTAACGCATTATTAAATGTCAAATTTGCTTTTGTTTTGTCATAATAAATTAATTTATTTATTATAACAAAATTTTTAATTTGTTTAAATAAAGATTGTTTAAATAATTATACAGCTTTCAAAAGAGGATACATATTTGTGTTTTTAACGTTAAAAGGTACACTTGTAGTAAGTTTATCTAAAAAAAGTCTACAACTGGAAAAATATGTAGTTTTCTTTTTCTTATAAATAAAATAATCTATTATAACAAAACAAAAGCAAGTTTGACATTTAATAATGCATTAGTTAGATGGCTCTACTCGAGTTACTTAGGAACAAAAAAAGAATGAAGAAAATTGCTCCATGGGAAGCCGAGAAAATGCAATTTTTTAACGTACCTATACCGATTTTGAACTTTAAGATTACATTTTCTCCAACCTAATTTTTGATCGGAATTTTGCTATTTTTGGCAATTTTCACTCGTAATATCGATAGTTTTTATTATAATAATATATGTTATGACTATTGTAAAGATATGAAAATTGTTGTGGAGAAAGAGGACAAAAATAGAAAGGTGATGGTGTGAAAATTATGATCCTATTGTTTATATATTTGCCGTAAATGCCGGTCAACTTTGACCGGTTGTATCTCAGGAACCACTCATCACAATTAAAAGTTTTTTTCTTTTAAAAGAAGCGTCCTACCACTTTTCTTCCAATACCGTTATCATGATTTAATTTAATTTAATATTTCCCGAGATATTCTATTTGTTTATAAGCCAAAAAATTGTTTATAATTTTAAAATATTCCTGAGGCCGCATAAATAGTCCAATTTTAATTCTGTAAAGTACATTACATAGGTACAGTGTCTTTTTATACAAAAATCATAATGATTCTTATGTATCATAATTATTGTGGTTATTATAGCGACCGTAAATTTTTAATTAACAATTCCATTGTTGCTAAACTTTTCACTTAATTTCCATCGGATTCTGGAATGATCTATACGGAAACAGCTTTTATATTACCAAGTCATTTAATTATTGATATACTTATGTAAAATTTTAGTTGAAAATTAAAGATTTTTTTGGAAAAACCGGCATTTTCCGGGGAAAATTTTCGTTGAAGTAAATCGGGAAAATTTTCGTCGAAGTAAATTGGGAAAATCACGTTTCTATGCAGAATTTAATTACCGTGAATTTTTATTTGGGTGTTTTTGGTGTAAAGTTATACTCTTTGGAGTTATAGAGCAAAAATTGAAAAAAACACAGTTTTCGGGCGCCATTTTGTCTATAAAAAAAGTAGCACACTATCTGCGGACTTTGCATACCTATATTGTTAATATATACAGTCATAAGATTCGATTCCAGAAATAAAATTGCTGGTAAATAATTTTTCCTTGTATTTTGCTAATTAGCCCAGAGTATTGATGTACAAAACAAATACAGAGATACAAGGTAAAATCAAACTGAAAACAAAGGAGAATAGGCAACGGTATGGCATACCGCATGTCAGAGTCTACGTCCTGAACCATCCACGTCACTAGTTAAGGTGTAAATCTGGTTAAACTGGTCTAGCCATCTTTGTTTGTCATACGCGCCTGATTGCGTGGTAAAATGATCTAGATAAACCACTGATCCAGTGCTCTGCGTTTCATTCTTTAGCTCACAATGCCTTGTCTATTCTTACTTTGTGTGATCTGTATACCAACAGTTTAAAAGTTGATCATAGGGAGTCGGAACTTATGATTTTTAGAGCAATGTCTCTAGAAAGTTTTAAGGAAAACCCAGGAAAACTATTAAAATGAAAAATCGACGTCATAAACTCTTGTTTTTAAATCTTTGTTCTAAAAAGTATCTATGACAAACAATAACGGAGGTAAAATTATCCAGAATGTAATTTACGATGAAAATATGCTTCAGACCAGGCGATATCTGTTTTGGATTTTGTAAATCGTATGAGTCTCTTTTTTAGCTTCAATATCTTAGAAATATTATTAAAAATGCCAATTTGTGAAAAAAATTTGAAAAATTCATTGGTTTTCTCCTTTTTGTTACTATCGCTTGTTGCGGAATGCTAACTTTCTTGGACTATGAGCAATCATAGCTGTTTTACTTGTTGCCCTTCTGGTGGTTTTCTTCTGAAAGGTTTCGACAACAGATTATATATTACTTTGGTCAAATTTGGAATGCGTATATATTTATCTGTATATTTCTAATTTACATTGCTCCCTGAAGTACTAAGAAGAATCAGATTGGCGTAGGCAGCGTTTGGAAAGTTAAGATGGATACTAAAAAGCACAAAGATACAATAGTACCTAAAAACCCGTGTGTTTGACCAGTGCATCCTTCCTGTTCTGACGTACGGCTCAGAAACATGGACATTAACAAAGGCCAACATAAACAAAATAGAAATAACTCCGAGAAAAATGGAAAGATCCATGTTGGGAATAAAACTGCAAAACAGAAAATGAATCAAATGGATAAGAGAGAAAACAAAAGTAAAAAATTAACTGAACATATAACAGGGTTAAAGTGGAGATTTCCGGGCCACAATGCGAGACAGGAAGATAGAAGGTGGAATGCTGAAATACGAAACTGGAGACAGTGGACAGGAAGAAGAGGAAGAGGAAGACCTCAGATGCGATAGAAGGACTGACGATCCTGCAGAAGCTGCAGGAACTCACTGGAAAAGCGCAGCCAAGGACAGACAGGTATGGAAAGATTGGGGGAAGGCCTATATCCAAAGTTGGGTGGAAATGGGCTAAAGAAGAAGAAGATCTGCTAGAAAATTGCTCACTCAATTCACCCTGGATAGGTGATTTATGTTAAACTCTTGTAAATATTGAAACGTCAAACAGTCGTTAAAAATGTAATTTTCATTACAATCAATTGTGACTGAATCCCATATAAAGCTCAATATTTAACATGCCACAAGAAAATAGTTTCAGAACCTTACTAACATATATTTATTCATATTGTAAATATGTAAATATCCGATTTAACCCCTTTACCTAGCAGCCTATTCTGAAAACAAAGAACTTAAAACATTTTTAATTTAACTACAACAAAGAAATATCAACAAAGACCAAGATGACAATATACAAAACAAAAAGACCTACGGTGACATATATAGCAGAAAATTGGATATTAAACAAAATACATCAGAGCAGAATTCAGGCAGCAGAGATGAAATACCTCAGAAGAACGATCGGAGTAAAAAGAACTGATAGAATCAGAAATGATCAAATAAGAGAAAGACTCAACATCAAACCGATACTCGACTCAATCAAGGAGAAAAAATTGGCATGGTTCGGACATCTAACCCGGATGGACAATAATAGACAAGTAAAAAGAGTGTGGGACGCCAAACCAATAGGGAAGAATAGAAGAGGAAGACCCATTAAAGAATGGAACAGTGACATTTCGCAGATACTGCAGAGTAAGGGTAAGACTTGGCAGGAAGCAACACAGATAATATCCAATAGGAAGGAATGGAGAAAGTTCGTTAAGAGCTAGGACAATTCAGAAGATTGTAAAATATTGTAATTTAATGAATTGTATTATAAACGGCCCAACACCGAAAGGTACAAATGGGTCTACTGATTAAGTAAGTAAGTTAATTTAACTTTGATTCCGTAGAAAAGCTTTTTTCATGGCACATTACTTTGATAGTAAATGAGGTTTCTGTCTTATTGAAGGGACTTTAACTTTCTAAATTAAAAAAAATCGATTTTTGTTTTTTTTTACGTAAAAACATTGCTTCGTATCGTAGAAATATTGTTCTATTCTATTAATAAATTCGAAATAGAAACGAAACTACAACTGTATTTATAACGGTAGTAGTACCCGAGCTAAAACTCGTTTGAGTACAACACGGCTTGCGACGCCTGACCTGAGCACCTGCAACTCGAGTTGCTTTCTAAAACTTATAAAGGGAGCGCGCATAATTAAAATAATATATCGAAAATTTGAAAATCGCAAAAAATTTCTGGATCAATGCAGTCGAAGTATTTAATTTAACAAATAATCCACAAAAATAAATTTTGTGGCTAAGATATGGTAGAGATAGTTTCCTGCATAGTAACTTGTGTCTTCACAGGTGGTGCAACACATCATCAATGGTGCTACAGCCCTATAGAAGAGCCTCGACCTTCCCAAGTCTATTATGCCAATCAGTTCTATCCATTGCAAACTGTTGCCAGTTTGTTGCGCCTATTTTTCTACCATCCTCATCTGTACCACCCTTCCATCTGAGTTTTGGCTTACCCCTATTTCTACTTCCCACGGGTTGTGACACAATGATTCTTCTAGGAGGGTTGTTCTGCTGTGATCTTGCTAGATGTCCTGCCCATCTTAGTCTTCCTATTCTTATAAGAGATACTACGTCTTTACCACCAAATATATGTTTATATCTGTGGTATATATCGTAGTTGTACCTCCTCCTCCAAACAGCATTCTCACAGATAAACGTTTTTTCGAAACTATTATACAGTCTTGAACATAGGCCGTAAAATTATAAAAAAATTAACTTTTTAAAGGTTTATTAGTTTTAAGTCTCAAGAATTAAAATCCCGTTGGAACTTGAAAAAAAAAATGTTACAGGAAGGCAGAAAATTGTCTTCCAAATTTAAATGCATTTTTTGGAAGAGGTCCTCTGCGGTGATGAAATACAACGAAAAATGCCCCAAAAAGTGATTTGTAGACCTCTTTCTTAACAATGTATACAAAAAAATTATAACCATAATATAATAGTTCAATATTTGAAATATTTAAAAAATTTCTTTTTTTTTTTTAATTTAGAAAGTAAAAGCTCCCTTGTAGTCTGGGCAGGTTACCGGAGAATAGGCCATTTTTGGGAAAAGTTATTTACCAGCAATTTTATTGCTGGAATCGAATCTTATGATTGTATATATTAATAATATAAGTATGCAAAGTCCGCAGATAGTGTGCTATTTTTTTTTATAAACAAAATGACGCCCGAAAATCGAGTTTTTTTCAATTTTTGCTCTATAACTCCAAAAATTTTAACTTTACACCAAAAATACTCAAATAAAAATTCACCGTAATTAAATTATTCATAGAGACGTGTTCTTCCCGATTATCTTCGACGAAAATGCTACCCGGAAAATGCGAGTTTTTCCAACAAAATCTTTAATTTTCAACTAAAATTTTAGATCAGTAATTGTTTATCAATAATTAAATAACTTAGTAGTATAAAAGCTCTTTTCATATAGATTATAATTCCAGAAGCCAATTGAAATTGAATGAACAGTTTAGCAACAATTGAATTGTTAATTAAAAATTTACGGTCGCTGTAATAACCACAATAGTTATGAAACATAATAAAAGCTATGATTTTTGTATAAAAAGACACTGTGTCTATCTAATGTACTTTACAGAATTAAAATTGGACTATTTAAGAGGCCTCAGCAATATTTTAAAATTATAAACAATTTTTTGGCTTATAAACAAATAGAATATCTCGGGAAATATTAAACTAAATTAAATCATGAAAACGTTATTGGAAAAAAGCGGCAGGAGGCTTCTTTTAAAATAAAAACGTTTAGTTGTGATGAGTGGTTCCTGAGATACAACCGGTCAAATTTGACCCGCATTTACGCCAAAGATATAAACAATAGGATCATAATTTTCGAACCATCACCTTTTTATTTCGGTGCTCTTTCTCCAAACCAATTTTTATATCTTTAAAATAATCATAACGTATATTATTATAATAAAAACTATGAATATTATGAGTGAAAATTGCCAAAAATAGCAAAATTCCAATCAAAAATTAGGTTGGAGAAAATGTAATCTCAGAGTTCAAAATCGGTATACGTTAAAAAAATGCATTTTCTCAGCTTCCCATGGAGCAATTTTCTTAATTCTTTTTTTGTTCCCAAGTAACTAGAGTAGAGCCATCTAACTAACGCATTATTAAATGTCAAAGTTGCTTTTGTTTTGTTACAATAAATTTATTTATTTATTATAACAAATTTTTTTAATTTGTTTAAATAAAGTTTGTTTAAATAATTATACAGCTTTCAAATGAGAATATTTGTATCTTTAACGTTAAAAGGTACACTTCTAGTAAATTTATCTAAAAAAAGTCTACAACTGGAAAAAATATGTAATACTTTATACCTTTTCTGTATACCTGTAATACTTTTCTTATAAATAAATTAATATATTATAACAAAACAAAAGCAAGTTTGACATTGAATAATGCGTTAGTTAGATGGCTTGTTGGGAACAAAAAAATAATGAAGAAAATTGCTCCATGGAAGCCGAGAAAATGCATTTTTTTTACGTATACCGATTTTGAACTTTGAGATTACATTTTCTCCAACCTAATTTTTGATTGGAATTTTTCTATTTTTGGCAATTTTCACTCGTAATATCGACAGTTTTTATTATAATATATGTTTATGAGATATGTTTAAAGACATAAAAATTGGCGTGGAGAAAGAGGACAAAAATAAAAAGGTGATGGTCCGAAAACTATGAGCTTATTGTTTATATCTTTGCCGTAAATGCTGGTCAACTTTGACCGGTGGTATCTCAGGAAACACTCATCACAATTAAACGTTTTTCTTTTAAAAGAATCGTCCTGCCGCTTTTTTCCAATACCGTTTTCATGATTTAATTTAATTTAATATTTCCCGAGATATTCTATTTGTTTATAAGCCAAAAAATGTTTATAATTTTAAAATATTCCTGAGGCCGCTTAAATAGTCCAATTTTAATTCTGTAAAGTAAATTAAATAGGCACAGTGTCTTTTATACAAAAATCATAGTTATTCGTATGTATCATAATTATTGTGGTTATTATAGCGACCGAAAATTTTTATTGAACAATTCAATTGTTGCTAAACTGTTCATTCAATTTTCATTGGCTTCTGTAATTATAATCTATACGAAAACAGCTTTGATATTACCAAGTTATTTAATTATTGATAAACCATTACTTATCTAAAATTTTAGTTGAAAATTAAAGATTTTATTGGAAAAACCCGCATTTTCCGGGGAAAATTTTCGTCGAAGTAAATCGGGAAAAACACGTCTCTATGCAGAATTAAATTACGGTGAATTTTTATTTGGGTGTTTTTGATGTAAAGTTAAAATCTTTGGAGTTATAAGCAAAAATTGAAAAAAAACACGATTTTCGGGCGCCATTTTGTTTATAAAAAAAGTAGCATACTATCTGCGGACTTTGCATACCTATATTATTGATATATATATAGGATCTTATAATTCGATTCCAGCAATAAAATTGCTGGTAAATAACTTTTCCTTGTATTTTGCTAATTAGCCCAGAGTATTGATACACTTAACTTTTGCTGCTTGCTCGACGCATTTTTTAATATAACATAACGGCAGCTACAACTTCACAAATAGCAATTACAGATTTTTCTTGTCTCTGCGGTAAACGATAAATCTAATTACAACGATAGCAACCGATACCAAACTCTCGATCAGTGGCGGATCCAGAATTTTTTTGGGGGGGAGTCATGGATCTTGAAGGTGATTTAATTACTTTTCTCTGATGCAAGGTCACGTAGTCTTACCACCCCTAGGATACTTATTTTCGTTTGGAAGGGGGGGGTCATGATCCCGTGGCACCCCCTGGAAACGCCACTGCTCTCGATCTGAGTAAAACTAGCGACTACAGCACGGAAGACGTATTTTCCTGTTGTTCGTAAATGCTACAGTTCCTACCAATAATCCAGCGACAATGATCCACAGCCCTGATTGGTAGAATGACTGCGCCCAAGACTTCGAAACGTCCGAAATGTATCCTAAAAAATTAAAAAATTATTAAATGTCGATATAAAAATTAAAAGCTTTAAATAACTGGCAAAAGATGATCAACAAAAATGTATAAAGGAATAAAAAAAAAAGAGGAAGATGAACAATAAATTAAGTGACTGATCTTACTACTATTTTGAGCTTAACAAGCAATGGAATAAATTACAATTCGAAGGTATTCTCTATCCAATTCACACTAGTAAACGAAACAAAAACACAATGGCACTTTTACAGGGACTACCCTAGTGTAAAAGTATGAAATTCATATACTTTTTTGGAAACTTCTAAAATAAGAAGTACTGTACCCATTGTTTTGATAATTTGCATGAACATTTACTATAAAAAGAGATACATGTAAAATAATTTTCATAAAATTTGAAAAACTGACGAAGTGTTGATTTTTTTTTTAATTAGCTATAGTTATTTTCCTAACAAATGCAGAAAGTCATTCTTTTCCGCACGCTACTGCAGTTAACCGAACGACGCGAAGCGGGAGTCCACTTACCGTCGGACTTATTAATATGTCCAACATATTTTTCGGACAAACATTTTTTCATATATTATATAAAGTTTGCTAATGAATAAACTTAAAAACAACCTGCTAGTTTTCACAATCATAAACTTGTCAGGGTGACAAGGTCTACAATTACAATCACGTTCCGCAATTAGAACTCCTCCTTTTCCAGTGTTCCCATACATCAAAGTTTGTCCGACTAGACACCATTAAGCTATTAAGAAATTTTCAGCTTGCTATTTAATAAACTTTTTTTTGGTACGCGGGATCCAGGCCTATAACTGCTTCAAATGATAACTGCCTCGCCGATCAGGGTTCTGAGGAAATTTCTTCGAAATTCGTAATAGGTAGGTAAAACCTTTTGAATTTATTTTACCCGGGATTTCTTGGGAACGAGTTACTCAGTAGATTTTATGAACGTAAGAAATAATTATTATGTTACCCGTGACGTAGCAACAATAGGCGTAGCAATAACATAAACTGGACGGGTTAAGGCTATCGGTACATAATTCGCAAATATTTTACGGGTATCCCTACTTTTTCTGTCTTTACACGGCAAATTACGTGTAGTAAAATTCACACTGGTATGGATATGTAAACATTACTAGAATGTCATTCTACTTGAAAATGTCATAATTAATTTAAAGAGATGGCTTTTGAGTGTTCTTGGATAACTGTTATTGTTATAATTGCAAATTATTAATTCAGTTATTGGCGAGGAACCGCAAAGTGGGCGACGCCTGGTGGCGAATTTGAAAAGCATCAACTCTAGGAAAACATAGACTTTGCCATTAATTTGTGTACATATTTGCGGTCAGTTTATGTTGTAATTAACAATAATTTCGACTTAAAAAAACTATTGCAGTGTTCCTCAGTATTCATTCCTATTATACTCTACGTAATGACCTAAATTAACCATTGCTAAATCACACATTTTGTTAATTTAACGTCTGTATTAAACGTAGTGTTTTTAATGTTTAAGCGACTGCAAAATTAAATAAATAAAATGTAGTATGTATATATTCTGTATTATGTACATTTTTATGTCAAATATTCCGACCACCTCGTAATTTCCAGAACACAATTATTATACCTAAAATAAATTCACCTACTTAGTTTCCAGTTTTTATTTAAGGAGGGGGTATGGTTTGAAATATTAAAATTTTTTTATTCTTTCTAATAAAAGTGCATACTTTCAAGAATACTCTCTGAAAATTTCAAAATAATCGGAGTAAAATTACCAGAGATACAGGGTGTTGAATATCCCTACCTTCGACTCGCTTTGCCGCGGCTTCGCGCCAGTACGCCGGAGCGTAGTGAGAAACGTTAAACAACTGTTCGCCTTCTCTTTTGTAGATTACTCCCCAATTTAACAAACATATTCCAATGTTCATCACTTTACGATTTGGCAGACAAATAAGAAGATGAAGATGCAGTTGTCAAAACTTTAAACGCATTTTTCTCAAAACTGCTTTTTCAAATGCGGTGGACATTGTAACTGAAAAACTACTCGGCCGATCTATCTGATATTTTGCACAGATTTTCCTTAGACATTTCGTGAGGTAACAACGTCGAGATATTTTTCGTTTTGTGCTTATTTTTTGTTCAACAATATTAAATCTGTTGGTTTTCACAAAATTTTTATCAAAAATTTCGTATTTTTGAATTTTGAGTGATACCAAAAATTCAAAAATCATTAAAAATAAAAAAACTCGACGTTGTTACCTCATAAAACTCATAAGCTAATAAAATCTTTTTAATTTTTTGTTTCGTATAATCCAGTGATGAGTTCTGATGTCCACCGCAAAATCCATTTTTTTTGAGCTGCCTGCCAAAATTTGTCGCCAATGGCTTATTTTTCAATATTTTGGATTGAATTTTTTCTTAAATATTCTTTGAATTGTACTTAATGTGTTTATTTAATTTAAAAATAAAATAATTCTACCATAGTTTCGAAAAAAATTCACAAAAATGGGCTTGATATGTTGATTTCAAACCATACCCCCTCCTTAATTAAAAATTGTTATCTGTTGGTGTAAAATAAATTGTAGTGTACCTATTAAGGTGATACAGTAGCGATCAACAGGTAGCCAAAACGCGTTCCAAGATTGCGGCTGTAATTTTGAATATTTTTTCGAGATATTTGGCACACGTATTCGTAATATAATAAAGAATTGCGGTACAGAGCCCAATTTGAAAAATATATTAATATGTGGAAATTACTCTGTAATTAAATAGAATATTAAAAAAACGAGCCTGTACCGCCATTAAGAAGAACAAAAAAATACACTTTCTTCAAATAAACTTTTTTATCCGATGCCTAGATTTTGTGTCATTTTGGAACTACTAAAATTTTTTATTTCATTAGTAGTTCCAAAATGACACAAAATCTAGGCATCGGATAAAAAAGTTTATTTGAAGAAAGTGTATTTTTTTGTTCTTCTTAATGGCGGTACAGGCTCGTTTTTTTAATATTGTATTTAATTACTGAGTAATTTCCACATATTAATATATTTTTCAAATTGGGCTCTGTACCGCCATTCTTTATTATATTACGAATATGTTTGCCAAATATCTCGAAAAAATATTCAAAATTACAGCCGCAATCTTGGAACGCGTTTTCGCTGCCTGTTGATCGCAACTGTTTCCTCTTAATTAAATTAAAAACAAAATTAGAAATTCTAAGATATATTAATAATTTTTAAAACGCTGTGTGATTATCGGGAGACCAGATTTTTTTATGAAAAAAAGGTAAAAACACATCAGTAGTTAGCATCAAATTTTAATGAATGCATACAGATGAAACATAATTTTGAGTTCGTCTTTAACTTATAAGATATCTTAGTGGCAAAACTTAGTGGTTACTTTGGTAAAACACTCCTGTAAATGATTTTAATTTAACGTTTTAGAACTGTAAGGTCAAATGACAAAATGAATTGTTTTCCTAGAGTTATCGTCCATCTTTGAAATTTTGAGCGCCCTCTGTCGGAATTTAATTTTGCGAATTGAATGTGATAATTTTTTCACTAACTATGTATTCAGTGATTGTAATAATTTATATGTACAAGAAAAACTTATACTCAATCGAGAAAAGAGGAAAAGTGTTAAAGTGATTTTTTAATCATATATTGTTACTATGGAACGCTTACAATTTTGAACATCTTTAACAACAAAATACTTGGATCACAGAATATATTATCCTGATGTATTCTCTGCTTGGATCTTCCACAAAAAATACACAATAAATAACTTTTTATTAAGTTCTTAAGTCTTAAATCAATTCACTGGTAAACACACAGTTTGCTGCCGGTATTTTTTTTACTGTTTCTAGGTAATTTGGGTCTGCTGAATCCAAAAATGCCACCAGATTTGCTCCATCAGATCGCTTTCAGAAAATACGACAACAGATTACATTTCTAACATATAGGGTAATTTAACGCAGCATTGCCTACATATACAGTGCGGTGGAATAAATGTTGCCCCCCCCCCCCTGTTAACTTGTTTATTTTAAGAATATAAGCAAAACGCTCAGACAGGTCGATTTTTAAACTAACCATAGTATATTATAGCATCAACGTTTCGAACTTTACGCGATCCTTCTTCAGGTGACAGCCATAACTTTGATTTTTTTAAATGGGAAAGTACATCATGTGACACCTCATTTAAAAGCTCTTAAAATACTGAGTTCAAAAATGTATAATACTTTAATCCTGTTTGAGAGCGTAGGCGCAAAATTTCGGTCGAATTCTTTCTAAATGCAATAATTTTTTTCGAATCCTGAAAAAACTAATAAATATTTTTGAAAAATTTAAACGCAAAATTAAATATTACAGTATTCTCGATGGTCCAAAGTCCCTGAGAACTCCTATAATATTTATTTTAATAAGTCACAGTGGTGGAAAAAAGAGAAAATTTAGTGTGATTTTTAATTTCAAATATATCATTCAAAAGAAGCTTTTTGTTTATTCTAAGGGACTGTCAGCCCTCGGTAATAATCTAATCTTTCATTCTGCGTTTAAATTTTTCAAAAATACTTATTAGTTTTCTCAGAATTCGAAAAAAATAAATGCGTTTAAAAAGAGTTCGACCGAAATTTTGGGCCCGCGATCTCAAAAAGGATTAAAGTATTATACATTTTTGAAATCAGTTTTAAAAGCTGTTAAGTGAGGTGTCACATGATGTACTTTACCATTTAAAAAAATCAAAGTTATGCCTGTCACCTGAAGAGGGATCGCGTAAAGTTCGAAACGTTGATGCTATGATATACTATGATTAGTTTAAAAATCGACCTGTCCGAGCGTTTTGCTTATATTCTTAAAAAACAAGTTAACAGGGGGGGGGGGGGGCAACACTTATTCCACCGCACTGTATGTAGTGATGCTACCCATGAAATAAACTAAACACGAATAAAAAGTAAGATATTTATTGTACAACAATATACTTACAAAAATCACGACACATAGCTGCCAAAAAAACTTAACTTTTCATCTAAACTTACCAGCGTCGCAGCAAAAAATGCCGTTATTCGGCATCACCTACAAACTTCCTTTTATATGATTTTTTTGCAAAGGCTTTAAAAGGACGGTCCCTTTAAAGACTCCAGCAGTAATCTGCCATCATGTGATTGCCCCATCTCCCCTGATACCTCTCTTCCATCGTTTTGATATCTTGGTGGAGGCGTTCCCCTTGTTCCTCACTAAGGTCACCAAGATTTTCTGGGAAACGGTCTAAATGGCTGTAGAGGTATTTTAATTCTCATATGACAACCGTGTTTGTTAAAGTTGTTGAGCATTTCTTCCACTCTGATACCCAATTGGTATACTTCCATATTTGTTGCCATTATGTAGAAGGACACACCTTAAACTTCGTTTGGAATTGTCGATAAAAAGATGCCAGTGATCTGGTGTATACTCCAATACACCCATTTCTTCTAACAGTCCTTTAATATTGTTATAAAAAAACCATATCATCTTGCTGAGAAAAAAAGGCAAAAGATCTTTTTCTCTATTACGGTAGTATGTAATTTTGGTGTCTGGGTGAAGAACATTCCTTTGTTTTAGTCTGGAGGCAAGCTCTGATAAGATCGCTTAGCTCTTCCTGAATAAAGCGCTCAAGACGTGTTGAATCCCCTTCAAAATCACTGTCGTCTTCCCAAATCTATTAGTCTGTAGTTCGTCAGATAACATTTCGATATTATCCTCTGGTAACGTAAGTAGACTGCTAAATATTGGAATGGGTATCTGCTCAAGCTGATGTGGAATTGGTCTTATTGCTGAATCCAGGTGAGGACGGTCTTTGCTAAATCGTTAAAATGATTTTTTGGTTCTCTCCATACCATTTGAACACCAAACTTTAAACATTTTCGTTGTCCTTTCGTCCACCGTCGCAAGTTTTCAAGACAAGTTTTGCACACTACATGTGGAGCGCAGGATTTATCTTGATCTCCTAAATGAACACCAAAATAGGCTTGATATGCCCTTTTGTCCATTTGCCCATTTGTCTTAGAAATTGTTAAGTTTGTTTATAAACATATTGCAATTATAGTGGTGGAATATACAGAAATGTAAGCAAGAATATTTAAGTATTTTATGAGTATGATATATCTCGAAAACTAGAGCTGATACAAAGAAAAGGTTTGTATTTTTGGAATCAGCACAAATGAATTAACTAAAATCAGTTGATTTTTTTTCGGCAGCAAAACAAAAAAATTTTTTTGTTGGGCTGTGTTATTTATCAAATACACTATATATCAATATTATTATATCAACAACTCAAATTATTCCCAATGCCATGTCAAAAATATTTAAAATTGTCACTGATTATCACTGTCTGACTGACAGTATGTTGACAATATTCTATTCGACTGAGTGCGTTGTGTGACAAAGATAGATTTGGAAATATAACTACGGACATTGTGTTCATTTTTTTCGAATCCTGAAAGAAAACAATAAATATTTTTGAAAAATTTAAACGCAGAATGAAAGACTAAATTATTACCGAGGGCCGAAAGTCCCTTAGAATAAATAAAAAGTTTCTTTTGAATGAAATATTCGTGATTAAAAATCACACTACATTTTCTCTTAGTTTTTCACCCCTGTAACTTATTAAAATAAACATTATAAAAGTTTTCAGGCACTTTCGGCCCTCGCTAATAACGTAATCTTTCATTCTGCGTTTAAATTTTTCAAAAATACTTATTAGTTTTCTCAGGATTCGAAAAAAATTAGTCCCATTTAAATAGCATTGAAACCGAAAGTTCGTACCCATCCTCTTAAGGTAAAATAATTACTTGCTGAATTGCTCAGAATGTCAATTTTGAGAACCCAAAAAGATGCAAAAAAAGTTTGTCATTCCTATTCCCATGCTTACCCCAAAAACCTCCTCTCTAAAGAAGAAGAAAGGGTGAACATCGATTTACCAAGAATCTGTAGGCCTTTAGAAAAAACAAGAAATATGTCTGAGATAATTTTGAACGAAAATGTTAATTAGAAGCTTTTGTGTAGAATGAACTGTTCATTTAGACAACGCTTGAAGCGACCGGCGATTTTGAATGTCAGAAGCGCGCGAAATAAACTCAACGGTAAAAATTCGATATCTGTTGATCAGAGTGTCCATTTGACAAAAATCAAAATGCGTTTTATGTAAAGGGTGCAGCTTTCGTATGCCGTTTTTTTTATTTTTCTGCAAATAAAGTCTGTTTCGATAGACCTGATTTTTGCCATTTTCCACGATCATGAGGTCAATAAAATTTATCATTTTCATTGACCTGTCGCTGTGTACCTAATTTTCATTGTTGGAACCTAAACTTATTACAAAAACACGGGAGATCTGACAACAATGTAAATACCACCATAATATCGGCCGCATCACAAGACATTTACACACCAAAATCTATAAAAATGATCAAGCACTTTCCGAGAAAATTGAGGTGTTCCACACTTAAAACTCATTCTGTAGATTGAGTATGAAGAGAAAAACAAAAGCGTTATCTTAAAAGTATACAAAAAGGACTTTTTTTGAAAAGGTTTGTAGGTACTTTTGAACAGATTCTACAATGGTTTTAAGTAGCGACATTCTTACACCAAAATCACTATTATTTCACTCATTCAGTTTTTGAAATTTCGTAAAAAAGACATGATTACCTTATTTTTCCTTCAGATTTCAGTACTGAACAAAAAAATGGAACCTATAGTGGATATTTTTACCTTTAATTATACAAGAGCTCTAGAATTACAACTTTGTATTAGTGGAGTCACTGAAGATGGATATGAGCTATTACCTCCGATTTCGTTGAACCTCCATCGATTTGGATGAAAATTGGGGAGTGGTTAGAGGATATCTCAAGGAACAAAGGTGACATGGTGCCAACTTGCGCTTTTTCCATGGGGGTGGATGCCACCCCTTCTCAGGGGTGAAAATTATTTTATTAAAAATAACCCCATAATTCGGTAGAGGGACTAACTCTAAGCCAAATTTGTTATATAAAGTTATTGAAATTAATTATAACTTTTTGAGTTATTAAAGATTAGATATTTTAATTTTTCCTGAGAAAAATGCACGTTTTTAACCGATTTTTTATAAATAATTCAAAACCTATAAGTTTTTACAAAAAAGTTATTATTACCAAAATTGAAGATAATAAAAAATTAAATAAATTCCTTACTAGAAAAACCTTTTAGTGTTAACTAAAAGTGAGTTATAGGTAATTGAATGTATATTTCTCTCGGCGACTACCCATATCTAAGTATTAAAGCTTAAATAACGGGAAAATTATGCATTTTATAAAACAAACTTATTAAACATTTGTCAAAGTATTTAAAAATATCTATCAGATGAGCCCACGAACAAGTTGACAGCATTAAAATTTATGCTACAGAAATTTTTCAAAATTTATCTTTTAAAAATTTTTCCAAAAAATGTTATTGTTATTTTTTAATAACTCCGTTAATTTTGAGACATGAGATTCGCCTAAAAACTATTTGAAAGCTGAAACTAAAGGCCTTTAAATCACGTTAAATTTAATTTTCTAAACCGCTTACTTTTTTAAAAATAAAAGGTTAAATTGCCCGCTTACATGGTTCTCGCAGGCAAAATTTAAGCTTAAAACGTTTCTATCTCGGTTATTTTGTACCCTACAGAAATAGTAAGACAAATAAAATATTTGATACGGAAACAACTAAAATTTTGTTATATATCATGTTTTTCGTATATTGAGTATTTTTGGAGTTATTATTAAAAGAAAATGAAAATTACGATAATCTGAAAAATTCTGATTTTTTTAAATTACATCTTTTTTTTTTAAATATGCATTCTAAACCGGTTAAAATTGTTGAAATCATTACTTATGCTATTATAAAGAAACTGTTTTAAGAATTTCTATAAATTTTAATTTATGTGGAAATGACGATGTTTTATTTTTAACTTTTTCCAAAAAAAATCCAAAGGTTTCTCTTATTTTCATCATAACTTGCTTAATTTTGATGCTATTAACGTCTTATGGAGCTCATTTGATAGGCATTCCAAAGTACTTTGACAAGTGTTTAGTAGGTATATTTTATAAAATGCATCGTTTTCCCGTTATTTAAGGTTAAATACTTAGATTTGCGTACTCGTCGAAAAAAATATACTTTCAATTACCCATAACTTACTTTGAATTAACATTAGTGTAGTTCTTTAAATGAGAAGTGTATTCAAATTTTTATTATATTTAATTTTGGTAATAATAACTTTTTTGTAAAAGCTTATAGTTTTTAAGTTACACGTGAAAAACATCTTTAAAACATGCATTTTTTTTACGAAAAAATAAAATCTTTGATCTTTAATAACTCAAAAAGTATTGATTTATATTAATAACTTTATATAACAAATTTTGTTTAGAATTTGCCCCTTTATCGATTTATGGTATTATTTTTAATGAAATAATTTTCACCCCCGAGAAGGGGTGGCATCCACCCCCAGGGTAAAAGCGCAAGTTGGCATCATGTCACCTTTGTTCCTTCAGGTATCCTCTAACTACTCACCAATTTTCATAAAAATCGATGAAGGTTCAACGATATCGGAGGTGAAAACCTTCATTGACTCCACTATATCCCAAGTGATAATTTCACAGTTTTAATTTACCAAATTTTATCAAAAAAAAAAAAAAATTATTAACATTAATATAACAAGAGAGTGAGATAAATTGAAAATAATGCGACAATTTTTCGAAAATTTGTTTCCTGGCAATAGACACGAGAGCCCGGAGGGCTCGAGTGATTATTGCCGATTGGAAATAATATGTTTAAGAAAGAAAATTGGAACATTATTTTCTTATTTATTCTTTTATACTATTGGACAGAATCAAACACGTGATGAAAAATATTACTACATGATTGGAAGTTAAAATCATTAAAAAATAATCAGTAGTAATTGCACAAGAGCTCTAAAATTCTATATTAATTTTAGAGTTCGAGTGCAATTTGTTGCGATTATTTCATGAATAAAACTGTTCAAAACCAAAATTTTATTGTAATTTATTTATGTAAGTACAAATTAGTACAATTAAACACAAAGTTTTTATAAATATTTGACGATTGAAAGTCATCACTTTTATAATTTTTAAAACATTAATTGTCATTAATGTCACTGAATGTATTTTTTCGTAGCAACGAAGGGCATCTGACGTAATATACTTAACGACGGGCAATTATCAAAAATTATCGATTTAATTCAGATTTCTGTAGCTTTCTATTGGTCAGAATCTCCTATGAATGAAATAATCGCTGTAATTTTTATTTCTGTAGCTTTCTATTCTAAAAATCTCTATGAATGAAATAATCGCTAAAAATTTTATTTTGATAGGTGTCTATTGGTGAGAATATCTATGAATTAAATAATCTGTGGGATTCGACATATTGGTTTGATATGTAGAGTTTGTTTTAAATTTATATCAATCAAGGATATCCTTACGCTCCTTTCACACACTAAAAAGTTAAGCGTGCGATCGCTAGAACGCACGATGTCATTCCAATGGTGGCTCGAACAATCCCATGTTAACTTTCTCATTACACGGCGGTTGAAACGTTCGGTGTAATGTGAAAGTTACCATGGGATTGCTCGAGCCACCATTGGAATGTCATCGTGCGTTCTAGCGATCGCACGTTCAACTTCTTAGTGTGTGAAACAGGGCTTACGGAGAGTATTTTTTACTGTCTACTCATAATAATGAAATTTATTGGGGTTACTTACCAGCTAGAGGAGGTCCTATTAAATGTCCACTGCCCTCACACAGCAAGATCAATCCATAACCCATGGTGAAATCATCGAGTGATACCAGTTCACCCAGAAGGGACGGTGTCAATGAAAAACAGCTTGAAAAGAAGAATCCAAATGAGGCACTGCATCCGATCAAAAGTATATAATTACTTGTAAAGAACATAATCCCCCAAATGCTAACACCGCATAGTACCAAAGATATAGAAAAGGTTTTAGCTACATGCCAACGGTCACCTATCCAACCTAACAATACCTAAAACAAAACTAGTCAAACAAGGGGTGCTTTGCAGACCAGATAAGTTAACAAAAAAAACAGCCTTTTTCGTAACACACACGGCATACAACATACATATTCAACAATTAAAGTAATCTGTGAACCTGAGGCATATTCCTGCCATTATCGGGCGATGCTGGGAATTTATTCCACTAAAACATCAGCAGTTTGCCCATCATAATCGCCATTATTTTGTACTCTACAGCCGAGTATAGCGTGAAACCAAAAAAAACTACAGACCAGTCGGACATTAATGATATTTAATGATATTTAATATCCGACTGGTCTATTTGACAAATAATGTCATTATTTCGAAGTCTATTAAGTACGATATAACGCCCAAGGGCGTGTTATTGAAAAATAACGCCCTAGGGCCTATTAAATTTAAATAAAGAGTTAAATACTGTCAAGTTGACAAATAAAACTCTAAGTAAAACTATGGTTACCACAATTACGTTACGACTATTTCTGGTAAATGTACTTATTTGACAACTAATTAATTCAAAATTCATTCAAATTTTTTGCATATTATAAAGAATAATTTAGTCGGACATTAAACGTTGAAGGCACCACGGGTATTATAATAATAACGCTTTCGGTCAACGTATATACCTCGGGCCGAAGGCCCTCGGTCTATGCACCATTGACCTCAAGCGTTATTATCATTATAATACCCTTGGTACCTTAATAACTATAAAATGACTGAATACGATTCGATGCTTTCTCCTGAATGTTTAATGAAATAACAAAGTTGTCTCCTGAAATAACAAAGTTGTCTTAACGGACGCTAATGTATTGAGTGATTTAGTACATTTAAAAGTTATTTACATGTTTTAACATAATTGTTAAATATTTTTTTTTTCTATTTTAAAGCTCTTAAAATTATTGGGTAGGCCCGGCTTATCCTGCCTACCCCCAAAAGCCAGCACTGCATAATATCCTTATCATACTTGGCAGAAAGTGTAGATACTGTACACCCTACCAAAATGTGTTAACTAAACCTTTCTGGCTACTACCAGAGGCGTACAACAGGGAAAAGTGAATTTTTGACCCTTCCCACATTCTACGCCACTGGAGGAATTACTATTTTACTGCAATTTTTCTATTTTCCAGTATTTTCATTTGTAAGTAATATACTCTTCATACGTAGAGATAAAATCATTAGTTCTCGAGATATTTGAAGTTAAAAATGAAACGGCACAATACATTAATCAAAATAACTGTGCCGTTTCATTTTTAACTTCAAATATCTCGACAACTAATAATGACTTCAACGTTGCGAATTAAGAGTGTATTATTTACATAGAAAGGATTGAAGAATCGACATATTGAGCTAAAATAGCAATTTCGCCAGTGGCGCGGAATGTGGGAAGGGTAAACCATTCCCTGACCCCTGTCGTACGCCTCTGGTAGTAGCCAGAACCGTTTATCATAATTTAGTAGGACGTACAGTACCTACATATTTGCCAAGTATGACAAGGATAAGTCAAATGGTTTTAAAGCACTGGGTAAAAATAGTTAATAAATTTTTAAATAAAACACCCTGTAACTCAGTAAGGAGCCATATTGTATTTAAGTGATTTGGGTTCAATCTTAATATTTTGAGGTCTAGAATCTACAACTCAGGGATTGGACATTCTTAATGAATCACCCTGTATGGAAAAGTGACACAATTTTTCCTCTCAAACGATCATCTGTAAATGTTCTTCTAATGGTATATTTGAAAATAAACCTGTTTAAAAATATATCAAGTTTTTCGAAAGCCGCATCATGTTAAAAAATAAAACTGTCTAATTTCTTTGTTTCTAAAGATATCAGAGACATTCAAAAAACAAAATGTTCACAAAACGTAACACCACAATACAATTAATCAATACAATTAATTGCTGAAAGATGGGGTATACGAAAAATTTACAAGCTCATCCTCTCCAACACGCCAAATGTCTACGCAAAAAATGAATTTTTGCTTCATCCCCTAACGAGCAACAATGGCTACTGTGGTTTAATATTTAAACTACAGTACCTAACACTCGAACGAAAGTAGATAGAGGGTCGCTTCCGGCGGCATATTTTATTGCTAATTAATTGCTGACAGATGGGGTATATAAAGAATTTACAACTTCATCCCCTCCACCCCCTACCGATATTTTCATCCCCTGGATTTCACAAAAAGTGGAAATAACCAGTTTAAAGACCTAAGACCAAGTGGGTATATTTTGCTAATTAATTGCTGCAGCTCTACGCCAAAAACGAATTTTTTGCTTCATCCCCTAACTAGCAATAATGGCTACTGTAGTTTAATATTAAGCTGCAGTAACCATTGTTGCTCGTTAGGGGATGAAGCAAAAAATTCATTTTTAGCGTAGACCAGAAGCAATTAATTAGCAAAAAATATCCGCTTGCTTTTAGGTCTTTACTGGTTATTTTCACTTTTTGTGAAATCTAGGGGATGAAAATAACGGCAGGGGTTGGGGGAGGTGAATTTGTAAATTCTGTGTATACACATCTTTCAGCAATTAGTTAACAATAAAATATGCGGAAGCGACCCTCTCTCTACTTTCGTTCCTGAGCTTTCGGGTACTGTAGCTTAAGTATTAAACGGCAGTAGCCATTTTTTCTCGTTAGGGGATGAAGCAAATTAATTTTTGGCGTAGGACAGCAGCAATTAATGAGCAAGAAATACCCACTTGGTCTTAGGTCTTTAAACTGGTTATTTCCACTTTTTGTGAAATCCAGGGGATGAAAATAACGGTAAGGGGTGGAGGGGATGAAGTTGTAAATTCTTTGTATACCCCATCTGTCAGCAATTAATAAATAATAATATATGCCGCCTGAAGCGACCCTATGTCTATTTTCGTTTCTGAAATATGGGTGTTGGGTACTGTAGACTGTAGTTTAATCAGTCAGTAACCATTGTTTCTTTGAAGGGGTTGAAGCAATAAATTTTTATTTTGCTTAATAAATTAGCAATAAAATTGCAAAAAAATAAGGAGTAAGTCTCATACTTCCCTTATGAAATGGTTACTGCAGCTTAATAGACATAAAAAAGAAGTTTGAGTAAACCTTTGCACAACTATGCAAATACCAAAGCAAAATCTAAAATAATAAAAAAAATAAGAGAATCCGTTAATCTGTCCATGAAAAAAATCAACTATGAAAACGAGCATAATTTTAGGCGATGCATAACTTTTGAAACTATGTGTATTAGGTCTGGATCCCGCGTATGAAAAAAAAGTTGATTAATAGCAAGCTGAAAATTTGTTAATAGTTTAAGGGTTTCTAGTCGGACAAACTTCGATATATGGGAACACTGGAACAGGGGAAGTTTTAATTGTAGAACAGGTTAAAAATTTGGAACGGTCAGACCACGAAAACCGCACATGTATTTTGTCCGACAGAACAGACTTAAATTCTCCGAACAGAGATTAAACTCTCATGCAAAAATCAGACTGCTATTTATCACCAAATGGGCGTTTTAATGAGTGGAACATGTAGAATATGTCAAATGACAGGAATTATGACAGGTGATAAATAGCAGTCTGATTTTTGCATGAGGGTTTAATCTCTGTTCGGAGAGTTTAAGTCTGTTCTGTAGGACAAAATAAATGTGCTGTTTTCGTGGTCTGGCCGTTCCAAATTTTTAACCTGTTCCACAATTAAAGCTGTCCCTGTTAGAGTGTTCCTATATATCAAAGTTTATCCAACTAGACACCCTTAAGCTATTAACAAATTTTCAGCTTGCTATTAATCAACTTTTTTTTCATACGCGGGATTCAGACCTATATAGTCCAGAGAAATAAGGATTTTGTCAGGACAAGGCCAGGTTGCAATTAGGATTTTTGGGTTACTATACACCTACCTAACACATTATAAATACAAAAATGCCCGTCACAGTTCGGACGAGAATTTTAGTTATTAACAAATAAGAGTCAAAATGGCAGTTTTTTCGTTTAAATCGGTACAAGTAAAAATAGCATAATTAAATATCTTATTTGGGGTAGGTATTTATCTCTTAGTATATGAGCAAAGGTTTAAAATGACAGGTTTTGAATTTTGATCCGATCATTTGTAGCTTCGGAAATTGCAAAATAAGACTCGAAAATCAAAAATTTGCTATAATTTTTTAGTCCAGGGCTCATCTGTTTTGAGATGGACGTTGAGAGAGGTAACTCATATTTTTTGCAGAAATTACTTGGAATTAACTCATAAAATAATAATTGAGTTATCCTCCCACTCAAAAAGGTCCAGAACATTGTTTAAATAATCAAAAAGTCAAAAAATGAAGGAACAATTCGATTTTTTCCTTCGTTTTTTGATTATAACTTTCAAAGTATTCACTTCCGAGAAAAGTTGTACTAACGTAAAAGTTGCGTAATTAAATTTTCTACAATATAGAATTGGTTACAAATTTTAAAAATTGTCACCCTTGTTGCAAAACAGCAATAATTGCGAAAAAAACATAAAAAAAAACAAGTATTTACATTTTACGTTTTTCAACCATTTATGCTACACTTAGAACCTTAATATTTTACTCAGAAAAACTTTATGATGCAATAAAACAACACTGTAAATTTCATTAAGACCGCTTTAATAGATTTTGCAAAATAAATTTTGCAATCCAGCTTTCGCAAAAAAAAAATTTATTTTTTCAAAATATTTCAGGACTGAAAATAAAGCAGATAGCAAGTTGAAACTTTTTTTACGTATAGAAGAATACTGTACCTTTCATTTGAAATTTGCAAAATTAATATCGGTTAACTACCACGGAGTCAGGATTTTTTTTAAATAAACATTAATTTTTCGTGATACGCGCAGGACAACGGTGTTCGATTCGCACAAATTGATTTCCACAAAAATGTCTTCCAATCTTTATCTAATATATTACATTCTCACTCTATATTTTGTTGTATTTCAATATTTTAATTCCACAAAAATCAAACTAATTTGATTATTGTTTGTGAAATATTGTTTAAACAATTGCATATGTTTAAAAATAATAAACTTTTATTCTGTAAGTTAAAATATATGAGCAAAGAAAGTTTTTGCTAAAAAAAGTGTTATTTTAAAGGACGGAGTATGTGTTTTTATTTTGCAATAAACAAATTTATTTATTTTTATCGAAATGTACTTAAAATTTAAATTTATCAATAATTATCATAGGTCATTGGAATGTCCAATCAGAGCAAAATATCCGCTGTCCTGCGCGTAGCACCAAAAATTAATGTTTATTTAAAAAAATTCGTGACGCCGTTGTAGTAAACCAATTTTAATTTTGCAAATTGCAAATGAAAGGTACAGTATTCTTCTATACGTAAAAAAAGTTCCACTTGTTATCTGCTTTATTTTATGTTCAGTCCTGAAACATTTTGAAAAAAAAAATATTTTTTTTGCGAAAGCTAGATTGCAAAATTTATTTTGCAAAATATATTAAATTGATCTTAATAAAATTCGCAGTATTCTTTTATTATATCATAATGTTTGTCTGGGTGAAATATGAATGTCCTAAGTGTAGCATAAATGGTTGAAAAACGTAAAATGCAAATACTTGTTTTTTTATGATTTTTTCGCAATTATTGCTATTTTGCAACAAGGGTGACAATTTTTAAAATCTTTAACCAATTCTATATTGTAAGAAATTTAATTACGGAACTTTTATGTCAGTGCAACTTTTCTCGGAAATAAATACTTTTAAAGTTATAATCAAAAACGATGAAAAAATCTAATTTTTCCTTCATTTTTTGACATTTTGATTATTTAAACAATGTTCCGGACCTTTTTGAGCGGTAGGATAACTCAAATTAGGTATATGAGTTATTTTCAAGCAATTTCTGCAAAAAAATATGAGTCACCTCTCAATGTCCAAATGTACTAATAATTTTTCCACCTACCTCTACCAAAAGTATACTTTTCCAGACCTGATTGTAGGGAGCAAAGTTGTACTTTTCCTCCCTAGGGAGGAAAAGTAAAAGTGACGTCATGGTATTTCATTCATGAAATGTAACTTATTGACGCCCTGTACAATATCTATTTTCTATTACGTAAGTTTCTATACATTTTAACGTTTATTTATAAAACACTCTGTATTTTGCAGAATGGTAAAAAACAGTAAATTGTTAAATTGTTATTTTGATTTAACAATGTTTACATTATTAATTTGACTTATATTTGACAGTTGACAGTTATATTGTACGTACTTGTTAGTTTTAGTTCTAATAAATTTTGTTGGTTAGTTACATAAATAATTTAAGTAAAAATGAAAACATGACTTGTTATTTGAGGAAGGTGGAAAAACCATATGTATAACATGGGAGTAAAGTGCCTTTTCCTCCCTTGAATGATTACTGCCCTCCGCTACGCGTCGGGCAGTAAACTTCATTCTCGGGAGGAAAAGTAGCCCTTTCCTCCCTTGTTATACAAATAGCTATTACAGATGCGCCCTGGTCTATTTGCGAAAATCTTGAGACTTTGATATTGCATAAAAAGTAGGGTCAAACAGTAGTATGTAGTACAATAAATTCGAGTAATATGAAATCATTTATAAAGCTTACCAGTTTTACGAGTTTTGCTGCAATATCCAAAAAAATTCATTTCCAGTTTTTCCTCATAACGTGGACACGACACTAGAACTAAAAAACCTGTTAAATAAATCAAATAAGACAACACTCACAAGCACTCATATCATGTAAAATAAATGTATCTATATATACTACAAATTCAGTTTTATTTTAGTCAGTATTAAACACTTACTACTGGCTATTTTATTAAGAAGAGTACATAATTTTTACGTATCGCTTGCATAAGAACATGATAATCAATTCATCTATCTAGGAATCTATGATTAATTATGTCGATAGTTTTTAAGCCTTTTGACGCGGTCGAAATATACCCAGCCGATGTGACTGCAAATAATCGAGAACGGCGGTGTTGCTCAAAAAATTCTGGTTTTTTGAGCGACTGCACGTATATTCGCATTACATCGGATATATTTCGGCAACGCCAAAAAGGTTAAAAATCGATGATAACAGATCGATTATAGATCGATAATAGATCATAGATAAATCATTTCTTTATCATTGTTCGTTGTAAGTGCAAGGGGTAGGTAAGTAAAAAGCAGTTTTTTAACAAAATTCGTGTTAATGTAAGTGTTTTTATACTGAGATAAACCTAAAATAAAACTGAATATGTATTATACACAATTATTTTACATATTGGAAATAATTTTTGTGTATAATTGTCTTATTTTATCATTATTTAATAGGTTTCTCTTTGTTCTAGTGATTGATCTAGTGTGACGTCCATCTTGTGAGAAAAGTGGAAATGGATTTATAGATCTATGGCAGAAAAATTGGTATCTAGAAATGGTAAGTTTCATAAATAAATTCATAGGTACTGCTCGTATTTATTGTATTATTCATGTGTATTATGTAAATGTTATATCTATTTCTGAAGCCCGCTAGATAGAGTAACTTCAGATAAAAAAGGCGAAAAGCTTCATTCCAAAAACTAGGTACGCCAGATGACGCGAGTCAATGAGACCAAAAACGGGAAATTTTCGAAATTGTCTCTGCTTATCTCCTAATTCAAAGTCTTCTTCTCTTTCTACGGCACTACAGGCCCATATTGAGCCTTGGCCTCCTTTATTTTTTGCCTCCACCCTTGCTTGTCTGTGGATGCTCTTCTCCATACACGGACTCCTAAAAGGGCTTGTGCGTCGCTCTTTACTGTGTCTTCCCAGCGTTTTCTTGGCTTTCCAACCGGTCTCTTTCCCTGCGTTCTAGCATTCAGTGCTCTTTTTGGTAGCCTATCCTCTCCCATTCTTATCACATGTCCGGCCCATTGCAATCGTTGTATTCTGATGAAGTCTGACAGGGGTGTTTCCTTATAAAGTTGATAAAGCTCGTTGCATCGACTTCAGAACAGGGCCGTAACTACCATTGGGGCAACCGGGGCAGTGCCCCGTTGCCCCCGGTCAAGGGGGCCCCACAGGTGCCCCTTTTTTGACCGTGCATAGAGTTTAACGAGGAAAATAAAAATATGTATTTTAAAAGCCGATCCCAAGGAAATATTTTCAAATGACATAATTTTAAAATGACCTTACAGGGGCACCCTAGAACTGAACATAAAGTTTTAATTTTTCACTGGAGAAATTAGTGTTTTCGACTAAAATTTAATTGGAACAGAACCCTTAGAAGGGGCCCCTGAGGCCTGAGCTGAGCTGGGGCTCCCGAGACCTTAACATAAAAATTTAAATTAATACTTAGGAAATTGGTTATTTCGGCGTAATAAAACCTAAAATGCCATTGGAAGAGGGGCCCGAGCTAAGCTGGGGCTAAGCTTGGAAACACCAATTTACCCCAGACCACATCGTACGTGAACGGAACCACATGGTACCACATATTGAAAAGAAAGGTAAGGGTAAGATGGAATGAGCACATTGGAATCAGCCCTATCAGTACCACAGCATAATAAATCTAACAGCAGTGACGGTATTCGCCTTCGAGAATGTCACTGCTGAAGGTACCGGTTATCGTTTTCTAATATCCTCGTCAAATAGCATTCTGCTCTCATTAGAGCTGTATACAATTACTTTCCGACGGTCTCCTCCTTTTTGACATTTTCCTATCTCCGTCAATTTTTCTTCCACTTTTTCCATATCGAATTTTACCACATTCTTGAATTTTTCTTCCACCTTTTCAATTTTCTGTATCTACTCAGCAATCTATTTTACCTCTTCCTGCATTTTCTCTAAATAAACCTTCATATCTTCATATTTTTCCATTCGGTTTTGAAGTTTCAAGAAATTTTCTTTTTATTGTTTCATTATATTATCTCATTTTGTTTTACTATCTGTTCATTTTGTTGTTTTTCTTTTAAATTTTTTAAAGCGATTATTTTTTTCACCTGTCAAATTCTGACGTTTTTGCTTTTTCAGCCAATCACCACGCGTCGTTCTAGCCAATCATTGAGTGTAATACTGATAAAACAGCCTCTTCCTTGATAAAACAGTCTCTTCCCTGATAAAACTTAAGGTACCCTAAATTGCACATAATACGTACAGCTGGTTCCAATAAAAACTGATACGACTCTTAAAACGTATTTTGTAGAAAATTGAGCAGTGTACTTTCTTCTTCCTCTTCTTTTTGTTTTTGGTCTCGCTGCAAGGCAATTACCAGCACGATTTATAGGCGATCTTGATGTAGTCTGTCTCTAAGCCATATCAAAATCGCTGACTATGTTCTTGTAAAAAGCTTTTGATGAGGTGTGATATAATGAATATGAGTTTAATTATATTTAATTTATTATATTTTGAAGGATAAATACTTATTATTTACATACTGTCACTGTTACTGCCAAATCTTAAAATTGGTCAGATAACTTCAACCTCAAAAAATGGCTGTTTGTTTGTTTATTTTATTATTTGTCTGTCATAATAAATATAATATAATGTCAGACCAATCATACACTGCTCAAAATGATCAAATCTTACTAAGAGTCGTATCAGTTTTTTTAGGAACCAGCTGTACATACCTGTGTTTACTAACTTAATTTATGAACAGCCCTGGTACATAGATATTTTAAAAACACTAACCACGATATACTCAGATTTTCTACAGTTTTTATTTTCAAAATAAATATTTCTAAACTTTTCATAAACGTCAAACAGAACCGACGTAAACCGTACACAGAACACAGAACTAATTCTTCTATTTTGTTGCCGATTTCAACAAACCAGTGTTATCAATCACATAAAAGGATTCGATATTGGTTCACAAAATAATCTTTTCAAATACCACTCGTCCTCTAAATTTTGCTTGATAAATTTTTTCGTTTTCATACTTAAACTTCTTTATTTAGGGTAAAATCACTCAAACAAACCGAAATGGATAAAATCACTCGTCCTTCGGACTCGTAATTTTATCATTCGGTTTGTTTTCGTAATTTTACTAAAGAAGTTTTCGTGAAAACAAAAAAATTTATCGATAAAATTTAGAGGACTCGTGGTATTACCTTTGATAAAAAAGCGTTCTAGCAAAAAACAGTTTGTTAACAGTTTGTGGATGGAACATGCGCAATAAAGCAGTACAATAATTTGGTGTCAAACCATACAAAACTACATGCTAGAACAAACCTAGTAATTACGGCCCTGCTTCAGAAGATTCTGTTTTCCGTCACAGGTCCTAGTATTCTCCTCGGTACTTTCCATTCGAATGTGTCGAGTTTGCTTTTAGATGTTTCTTTTAGGACCCATGCTTCACTGCCGTAGCATGCTTGTTTCTATTTGTTGCTCGTATTTATTGTACTTCTTCTTCTTAAAGTTCCCTCTCCTATCGGAGGTTGGATATCATAATGGCTATGGTCACTTTGCTGGCTGCTGCTCTAAACAATTGTAATGAACTACAGTTAAACCATTCTCTAAGTTTCCTCAGCCATGAGATGAGTCTTCTTCCTATGCTTCTTCTTCCTTGGATCCTTCCTTGCATAATAATTCTCAGTCACTCGTATTTTTCTCATCTAGTAATGTGACCCAAATATTCCAGTTTTCTGTACTGTATTTATTGTACTATTAATGCGTATTATGTAAATGTTAGGTATATCTTCTTCTTCTTCCTCCTCTTCTTCTTCTTCTTTACGTGCCATCTCCGCGACGAAGGTTGGCAATCATCATTGCTATTCTCACTTTTGACACTACAGCCCGAAACAGTTCAGTTGAGCTGCATCCAAACCATTCTCTGAGATTTCTCAGCCAGGACATTTTTCTCCTACCAATGCTGCGCCTTCCTTGAATCTTTCCCTGCATAATTAATTTTAGGAGTTTATATCTGTCACCACGTGTTATATGACCCAAGTATTGAAGTTTTCTTATTTTGATGGAATCCAGTATCTCCCTGCTGTTCTGTATTCTCTTTAGTACCTACTTCCTCATTGGTTATTCTGTATGTCCAGGAGATTCTCAGCATTCTTCGATACGTCCACATCTCAAATGCTTCCAATCTATTGAGGCATTATTTATTGAGAGTCCATGTCTCCACGCCATACAAAAGAACAGAAAATACATAACATTTTAGTACTCGCTTTCTAACATTTAGGCTGAAGTCTCTACTACATAAAATTTGTTTCATATTAGTGAATGCACTTCTAGCCTTTTCTATTCTAATTCGGATTTCTTTGGTATAATCGTTTGTTTCACTAATGTTTGTCCCTAAATAGTTATAATTCTGAACTCGTTCTATCGTCTTATTATTTACGTGTAGATTTATGTTTCTAATATTTTTCTTTGATATAACCATGAATTTCGTTTTCTTTATGTTTAGTGACAGACCAAATTCTTCACTCGTTGCAACAACCTTATCTAAAATTCTTTGTAGATCTGAAATAGTTTCTATTAGTATTGTGTCATCGGCGTATCTAATTTCACATATGGGTAGGCCATTTATTTTTATGCCTGCTACTTCATCTTCTAATGCTTTTTTGAATATTTCTTCTGAGTATGCATTAAACAGTGATGGCGACAAGACACAGCCCTGTCTAACGCCTCTTTTGATTTTTATTTTATTGGTGTTTAAATTATTTATTCTTATGACAGCTTCTTGTTCATAATACAGATTATTTATTATTCTTATATCCCGTGTGTCGATGTTATTTGTTCTCAGTAGTTTTATTAACGGATTATGTTTCACCGTATCGAATGCCTTGTTATAATCTAGGAAGCAGACATAGATGTCCTGGTTCACATCTAAACATCTCTGTATTAGCACATTTGCTGCAAATAATGCTTCTCTGGTTCCTTGAGCATTTCTAAATCCGAACTGAGTTTGTCCAATGTCCTGTTCTAACTTTTTGTATATTCTACGATGAATAATCTTTAGAAATACTTTGAGTATGTGGCACATTAGACTGATGGTACGATGGTATTTATTTCTGAAGCCCGCTAAATAGAGTAACAAATACCCTCACTGGTTGCAGATGAGATTTTTTTACATAATCACTTTCACAACCCCATAATAAGGTTCAAGAGGTAGCCCATCTGGAAAGTAGTAATAATTTATTTAAACAATTTTTTTAAAACTTCTTTTTTTTCTTCTTGTATGTAGGCTTTAAAACCTGTTGCTTCTTCAATATTAGCCTCCTAAATTGTTTAAGTTATCGCACCATCTTTTTCTTGGTCTGCCAATACTTCTTCGTCCATTTGGTGACTTATCTCGTGCTATTCGTACTATCCTATCCTCTGCTATTCTACTAATGCGTTCCACTCCTGTTTCCGTTTTGTCACCCATCCATTTATGTCTTCTACATTGCATATCTTCTTATGTTTTCGCTTCTCTCCCTATTCCCTGATATTCGTCGAAGTATTGTCATCTCTGTTGTTTCTAGTAGTCGTCTCGTTTTAGATGTGTCAGGGTCTTGTCTCCGCCGTGTATGTCAATATAGGTCTAATTCCTGCTTTATAGATTCTTGCTTTTGTGTCTTGTCTTAGGTGTTTGGTGTTTGTTCTTCCAGATTGTGTCATTAAGAGATCCCGCCGCTTTACTTGTTTTTAAGCTTTGTTGTCGTACTTCTTCTTTAACATCTCCGTAACTAGTTATATCTATTCCCCGATATCTAAACCTTGCTTATTATTTTCCCATCAATTTCGATTTTACATCGTAGTGGGTATTTAGATGTTTTCATACATTTGATTTTTTCTGCTGATATTATCATATTGTATTTTCTTGGCTGTTGTATTGAAGATGTTTGTTAATCTTTGGAGATCGTCTTCTGTCTCGGCGTCATAATATTTGGATTTATTTGTTCCCCATTCGGTAACCATGACCTTTACGTACTGCTTCTATTATTTCGTCCATTATTATATTAAAGAGCAGTGGGCTTAACGAGTCACCCTGTCTGACTCCGCTTTGTACTGGTATAAACTGTGTTAGTTTTCCATTTATCTTTACCTGTAGTTTTTAAAACAAATTGTAAAAATCAATGTTTTTGGCTCGGATAAAATTTTTTAAGGTTTTTTTGGATTCTTCTCAATATTTCATTCATTTTTCTTGACCACGGAATTTATGAATAGTTTTTTAGGATCCATTTTTAGGAGAATCCATTTTTGATGATACTAATTTTTAATTCTTGTATACAGGGTGTTTGGTAAAGAATGGGCCATAGCTTAACCTTAGATTCCTGAGCTTAAAATAGGTCGATTTAAGCTAACTTACCTTAGTACAAAAGTTGATAATAACCGAAATACAAAGTCAAAGTTAAATTTTTATTTTATTTATTTTTGAATATTTCCTGACAGGCATGGTACAACAACACGAAATTTGGTAAGAGGTGCTAGTATTGTACAATCTACTAAATTATGTTAAACAAACGTTTCTGGTTACTACCAGAGGCGTACGACGAGGGAACGTGAATGGTTGACCCTTCCCAAATTCTACGCCACTGGCGGAATTGATATTTTAGTGCAAGTTTTTGATTCTACAATACTTTATATGTAAAAAACATACTCTTCATTCGTAACGATAAAGCCATTAGTTTTCGAGATATTTGAAGCTAAAAACGAAGGAGCATAATACATTAACCAAAATAAGTGTGCCTTTCCATTTTTAACTTCAAATATCTCGAAAACTCATGACTTTATCGTTACGAATGAAGAGTATATTATTTGCATAGAAAGTATTGGAGAATCTAAAAATTATGCTAAAATAGCCGTTTCATCAGTGGCGTAGAATTTGGAAAGGGTCAACCATTCACTTTCCCCTGTCGTACGCCTCTGGTAGTAGCCAGAAACGATTATTCAACATAATTTAGTAGGGTGTACAGTGCCTACACTTTGTGCCAAGTATCATACGGATATGTCAAATTATTTTAAAGTATTCTTTTTTTTTAAATAATTTATTCTTTATTTAAAACTTTAAGAACTATGTGTGCCCGATAGTATAAAACTATTTGACATATCCTTATGGTACTTGGCACAAAGTGTAGGTACTGTACATCCTACTAAATTATGTTAAATAATCGTTTGTGGTCAATACCAGAGGCGTACGACAGGGGAAAGTGAATGGTTGACCCTTCCCACATTCTAAGCCACTGATGAAACTGCTATTTTAGCATAATTTTTAGATTCTCTAATACTTTCTATGCAAATAATATACTCTTCATTCGTAACGATAAAGTCATGAGTTTTCGAGATATTTCAAGTTAAAAATGAAAAGGCACACTTATTTTGATTAATGTACATATTATGCTCCTTCGTTTTAGCTTCAAATATCTCGAAAACTAATGGCTTTATCGTTACGAATGAAGAGTATGTTTTTTACATAAAAAATATTGGAGATTTAAAAAATTGCACTAAAATAGCAATTCCGCCAGTGGCGTAGAATTTGGGAAGGGTCAATCATTCACGTTCCCCCATCGTACGCCTCTGGTAGTAGCCAGAAACGTTTGTTTAACATAATTTAGTAGATTGTATAATACCAGCACCACTTACCAAATTTCGTGTTGTTGTCCCATGCCTGTCAGGAAATTATTCAAAAATAAATAAAATAAAAGTTTAACTTTGACACCCTGTATTTCGGTTATTATCAACTTTCGTATTAAGGTAAGTTAGCTTAAATCGACCTATTTTAAGCTAAGGAATCTAAGGTTAAGCTATGGCCCATTATTTACCAAACACCCTGTATATGACGCAAAATAAATCTATGTTCTAACAATAGTATATTGTACAACAAGAGAGAAAAAAGACATATTTCTCACAAGCGCAGAAGTTTGTTGACACGAGTGCCAACAAATCGAGCGAGAGAGAAATATGTCATTTTCTCTCGTGTTGTACACTGTACTTTTTCTATGGATGCGTTTTGTCAAGAGTTAAAACTTCAAAATTAAATAATTTAGGTGCTTTTAGGTATATGTATTATATGCCTTAATATTTATATACTTTATTTATTTAAAATTATAATCCACAGTTAAACAGTCTTAAAAGGTAAGTTTTGACAAGTTGTTTGACATTTTGTTTGACAAAAATAATAATTGTATTTGTATTGTGCATGTTACCATGGAAATGGCGATCATATGTATGTAAACCAACGGTGAACCCGTGAGAAAAAATATTTCTCACTGCAATGGCCGACTTTTTTCACTGCCTGAGAAATTGTTCATTTTGAATGTATGTAAGTAGTGAGACAAGTTGCACATTTTATAGTATCCATAGAAAAATATTTTTTTATTACAGCATTCAGTGCCGTGCCGTTAATATCGGGTCGTTATTATCGGTAAAGGTAACAGTATAGTTATTTCTGGTGGATGTGTGAGATAGATAATAGTTTAAATAATAATATAAAATAAAATTAATAATAGTTCAATTATTAAAAATATACATAAATAAACTGAAATACAAAATTACTACTATAATAATTTAAGATCAAATATTGAAATATTTATTAAAGGTAGGGACTCCACAGAGAAAGAGTGAGAGCGAGATTTTGATAACAGTGAGATATAAGAGTGGATCATTGACACAATTGACAGTTTCTAAGTGGTCAATAAACGTAACTAATCTGTGAGTCTTTCGAGTTTCGAGACCGGAGTAAGTTGTTCAAGGCTGATCCGGGTGCTGCCAAAAAGTTGTCTGAAAGAGGGATTTTGATAGGAAGAAAGAACAAAAGAAGGGACAAAACAAGATCAACGAAGAGGAGCAAGATGGAATTGCTAAAGTGTAAGAAAGCTACATTAGCAGCAGCGCAAGTGCTGTAAATTGAAGAGGAATCATCAAAATCTCTTCTTTAGACTTCTTGATGGCCAACTAATAGGAACTGTTTGGTGATGGTGTGTATATGTGTCAGAATGAGTTGGTCGCCGCTGGGATCAGAAGATGTCCGGAGTGATTCACGCGAACTATCGTTGAAAGGATACAGAGAAGCACCGGCTTACGAGTAATGGATGCTGATGCAGACCAGGAGAATAGGAGATTTTGTTCTACGTAGATTTTGTTTTAACGGTAAGTTTTAGCAATCTATTTTTTATTGCGTTATCACATTTTTTCAATGTTTTCGATATATTTTTGTTATTACATTTAAAAATATTTACATATATGTAGCCTCCACTTTGTTTAGTTTACTCTGTTTACTAATAGTAAACATAGGTACATAATATTCACCTAAACTTTTATGTAATTTGAGATTGTCAGGAAAAACTACTATATTTGTATTAGTTTAAAACTGATAAAAAAATATTTTTTTGAAAATCTGGCTATTTTTAAACAGCTGTATCATCGTATATACTAGATAGATGGATTTAATTTGCAAATTTCCGTTTGAGAGTTATTTAAAAACCCTTTCATTTGCCGGTTTCTACATTTTTTTCTGGTTTAGTTAAATTTTGGCAATTAGTTTAAGCTGTTTTGTTCTTCTTAACCTATGAAATCCAATGTATATTTTACGGTTCCGAAAATTATGTCACAAAAAGTTGAAATTATATCAAGAAAAATGAGACCTTGCGCTAAAATCTAAAATATATAACTCAGCCCTGAGATATACAGGGTGTTTCATTGGGAAAGTAACGTACGTTAATTGTAGAAAGAGGACACTTAGGCGATCTCAAAAATACCTACTTAATGGATCTTACTCCATTAATAACAAAGATACTGGGTGTTTTATCTATTTTGCCATTTTCTTAATTGGTTCATAACTTTTTAACCACACTGTATATTTATTTTATATTTGGCACGCAAATATCATTTAAGGTGTACAATAAATTAATTTATTTACAATTGTAAAAAATCCAGATCCGGATTAAAAAATATTGTAAAAATATTCCGACCCCAAAACAACACCCTGTACATTAAATTTTTTTAAAATGGATTTTTCAGTTGAAAAGAGGATAAAAAACTAAATTCAGTGGTATAATTTGAATTTTCGGCAAAATGATTTTTCTGGTGAAATTTTGAATTTGAATTCGGAAATTAAGTGAATTGCGAGAGCTCTAAGTAGAAAAAAAATTGAAATACAGCTTACAACTTGTAAACCTCACTGTATATTGATTTTATATTTAACACGCGAATATTCTTTTAGGTGTCCAATCAATTAATTTATTTACAATTATAAAAAATCCAGGTCCGGTTTAAAAAATATTGTATAAATATTCCGACCCCAAAAAACACCTTGTATATTAATTTTCTTTAAAATGGATTTCGCATTTGAAAAGAGGATGAAAAACAAAATTAATGGTATACTTTGAATTTTCGACAAAATGATTTTTCTGGTAAAATTTTGAATTTGAATTCTAAAATTATGTCAATTGCGAGAGCTCTTGTAGAAGAAATTAAAATGCGACTTAATTTTAATTAATACATACCATTATTTAATGTAAGTTGGTAAAATGTTAATAATTTAGTGTTTTTTTATTATGTGTGAAAAATAGTTTTTGGTGAATATTCATCTTTAAATAATGAATAAGTAATAAAGTGTCAATAAAGAATGCATCACTTTAATCAACAAAATAGCTAAAAATTATAACAAAACAGCGAAAATTTGCAGCATAATCACTATTCAAAACTTAAGTACTTATTCAAAATTACCACCATCAAAAATTATTTTTTTTTATACGTAGGTACGGTAAATTTTTGTAGTTAGGTACCTAGCGTCATGTGTACTGTGTGTGTGTTGAGTAAGTGTCTTGTTACATTGCAACGTCGACGTCATTGTCTTTGCAAAGAGACGCTAATTGTATCCGAACATCTGCGCTCTCTCCGGTGAGTACCGATCCCACAAGGACAGAAACTATTTTCATTTATTAATTTATAATAAACGAAAAATTTCTGACCCTGGTGAGATTCGAACTCACGACCATTCGGACCTTTCGATCCAAAGGTAGGCGCTCTCACCACTGAGCCACAGAGGGGGTCATCAAAAATTATTGTTATGTGTGCAAATGTTAATATTTTACCAATTTAGATTAAATAATGGTATTAATTAAAATTAAGTCATATTTTAATTTATTTTACTTTGAGCTTCGCAATTCACATAATTTCAGAATTCAAATACAAATTTTTACCAGAAAAATCATTTTGCCGAAAATTAAAAGTATACCACTAATTTTGTTTTTCATCCCCTTTTCAAATGCAAAATCCATTTTAAAAAAATTTAACATACAAGGTGTTTTTTTTGAGTTGAAACATTTATAAAATATTTTTTAATCCGGACCTGGATTTTTTATAATTTTAATTAAATTAATTTACTGGACACCTAAAATAATATTCGCATGTTAAATATAAAATCAATATACAGTGTGGTTGACAAGTTGTAAGCTGTATTTCAATTTTTTTCTACTTAGAGCTCTCGCAATTCACTTAATTTCAGAATTCAAATTCCAAATTTCACCAGAAAAATCATTTTGCCGAAAATTCAAAGTATACCACTAAATTTAGTTTTTTATCCTCTTTTCAACTGAAAAATCCATTTTAAAAAAATTTATTGTACAGGGTGTTGTTTTGGGGTCGGAATATTTTTCCAATATTTTTTAAGCCGGACATGGATTTTTACAATTGTAAATAAATTAATTTATTGTACGCCTTAAATGATATTTGCGTGGCAAATATAAACTAAATATACAGTGTGGTCAAAAAGTTATGAACCAATTAAGAAAATGGCAAAATAGATAAAACACCCAGTATCTTTGTTATTAATGGAGTAAGACCCATTAAGTATGGTATTTTTGAGACCGCCTAAGTGTCCTCTTTCTACAGTTAACGTATGTTACTTTACCAATGAAACACCCTGTATAGATATGGTACAAAGAGTGGTCGAAAAGTAAAAATATTGCTCATACTCATATGTATATGTACAGGGTGGTAAAGAATGGGCCATAGCTTAACCTTAGATCGCAAAGCTTAAAATAGGTCGATTTAAGCTAACTTACCTTAGTATGAAACTTGATAACCGAAATACATACATGATGTCCAAGTTAAACTTTCATTTTATTTATTCTTAAAAATTTCCTGACAAGCATGGGATTCTTCTTCTTTTAGTGCCTATTCGTTTCGAATATTGGCGATCATTCTGGCTATAATTATTTTATTAACTGATACTTTAAATAGATTAGTTGTTGTTGTGGAGAACCATTTTCTCAGGTTCTTTAACAATGATATTCTTCTCCCAATTCCTCGCTTTCTGAATACTTTACCTTGAAGGATTACCTTCAGTAATCTGTATTTAGTGCCGTTTCTCATTATGTGTCCGAGATATTCTAACTTTCTCCTTTTAATGGTATACATCACCTCTCTTTCTTTGCCCACTCTTCGTAATACGATCTCGTTGGTTATCTTGTCCATCCATGATATCCTTAGGATTCGCCTGTATAGCCACATCTCGAAGGTTTCAAGTTTTTTCTCCATTGCTTCAGTGAGTGTCCAGGATTCAATTCCGTAATACAATATTGAGAAGATACAACATCGTAGGAGCCTTATTTTTATCTCCAGATTAAGGTTGTGGCTTTTAAAGAGTTTGGTCATGTTATTGAATGCAATCCTAGCCTTCTCTATTCTACATTTTATTTCTTGTAAGTGATCCCATTGTTCGTTTACTATTGTTCCAAGATAGTTATACTGTTTTAATCGGTCCACTGGTGTATTATATTGATAAGTGGTTGGACGTCTCTAATTTTATTTTTGCTGATGATCATAAATTTAGTAAAAGACTAAGTTTTCACTCTAATGGCATATAACATATCCCACCAGAATGAAAACAATGGGAACCTTCTCTGGTTACACCTCCGAGGCTTCTACAATTTGCAAGCCATACGGATGCTGAGACTAAGGAAGATGAGGGAATTCTACAATTTACAATTCACGTCACATCTGCTCAGCGCGGTAAAGTTCCAACGAGACTGGTTCCCTTCATACTCCACACAGAGTAAATGTAAATCAAAAATGAATAACCATTTTCAATTTCGTTGCAAAACGAAAATACAGCCGAACCATATTCCAGTCCAATCAGAGAGTGCTGCAAGCACCTCTACCGGTTTCGAAACTTATTAGTCTCTCATCAGGAGGCACATATGCTGCTCTCCCTGATCCAACCAAAACAAACCCCAGCGTGCAGTCCCGAATTGCAACGAACGAAATGGCATAGATGCCCTAGCGGCAACTGCTAGCAAAAGACTAAGTTTTCACTCTAATGGCATATAACATATCCCACCAGAATGAAAACAATGGGAACCTTCTCTGGTTACACCTCCGAGGCTTCTACAATTTGCAAGCCATACGGATGCTGAGACTAAGGAAGATGAGGGAATTCTACAATTTACAATTCACGTTGGAACTTTACCGCGCTGAGCAGATGTGACGTGAATTGTAAATTGTAGAATTCCCTCATCTTCCTTAGTCTCAGCATCCGTATGGCTTGCAAATTGTAGAAGCCTCGGAGGTGTAACCAGAGAAGGTTCCCATTGTTTTCATTCTGGTGGGATATGTTATATGCCATTAGAGTGAAAACTTAGTCTTTTGCTAGCAGTTGCCGCTAGGGCATCTATGCCATTTCGTTCGTTGCAATTCGGGACTGCACGCTGGGGTTTGTTTTGGTTGGATCAGGGAGAGCAGCATATGTGCCTCCTGATGAGAGACTAATAAGTTTCGAAACCGGTAGAGGTGCTTGCAGCACTCTCTGATTGGACTGGAATATGGTTCGGCTGTATTTTCGTTTTGCAACGAAATTGAAAATGGTTATTCATTTTTGATTTACATTTACTCTGTGTGGAGTATGAAGGGAACCAGTCTCGTTGGAACTTTACCGCGCTGAGCAGATGTGACGTGAATTGTAAATTGTAGAATTCCCTCATCTTCCTTAGTCTCAGCATCCGTATGGCTTGCAAATTGTAGAAGCCTCGGAGGTGTAACCAGAGAAGGTTCCCATTGTTTTCATTCTGGTGGGATATGTTATATGCCATTAGAGTGAAAACTTAGTCTTTTGCTAGCAGTTGCCGCTAGGGCATCTATGCCATTTCGTTCGTTGCAATTCGGGACTGCACGCTGGGGTTTGTTTTGGTTGGATCAGGGAGAGCAGCATATGTGCCTCCTGATGAGAGACTAATAAGTTTCGAAACCGGTAGAGGTGCTTGCAGCACTCTCTGATTGGACTGGAATATGGTTCGGCTGTATTTTCGTTTTGCAACGAAATTGAAAATGGTTATTCATTTTTGATTTACATTTACTCTGTGTGGAGTATGAAGGGAACCAGTCTCGTTGGAACTTTACCGCGCTGAGCAGATGTGACGTGAATTGTAAATTGTAGAATTCCCTCATCTTCCTTAGTCTCAGCATCCGTATGGCTTGCAAATTGTAGAAGCCTCGGAGGTGTAACCAGAGAAGGTTCCCATTGTTTTCATTCTGGTGGGATATGTTATATGCCATTAGAGTGAAAACTTAGTCTTTTGCTAGCAGTTGCCGCTAGGGCATCTATGCCATTTCGTTCGTTGCAATTCGGGACTGCACGCTGGGGTTTGTTTTGGTTGGATCAGGGAGAGCAGCATATGTGCCTCCTGATGAGAGACTAATAAGTTTCGAAACCGGTAGAGGTGCTTGCAGCACTCTCTGATTGGACTGGAATATGGTTCGGCTGTATTTTCGTTTTGCAACGAAATTGAAAATGGTTATTCATTTTTGATTTACATTTACTCTGTGTGGAGTATGAAGGGAACCAGTCTCGTTGGAACTTTACCGCGCTGAGCAGATGTGACGTGAATTGTAAATTGTAGAATTCCCTCATCTTCCTTAGTCTCAGCATCCGTATGGCTTGCAAATTGTAGAAGCCTCGGAGGTGTAACCAGAGAAGGTTCCCATTGTTTTCATTCTGGTGGGATATGTTATATGCCATTAGAGTGAAAACTTAGTCTTTTGCTAGCAGTTGCCGCTAGGGCATCTATGCCATTTCGTTCGTTGCAATTCGGGACTGCACGCTGGGGTTTGTTTTGGTTGGATCAGGGAGAGCAGCATATGTGCCTCCTGATGAGAGACTAATAAGTTTCGAAACCGGTAGAGGTGCTTGCAGCACTCTCTGATTGGACTGGAATATGGTTCGGCTGTATTTTCGTTTTGCAACGAAATTGAAAATGGTTATTCATTTTTGATTTACATTTACTCTGTGTGGAGTATGAAGGGAACCAGTCTCGTTGGAACTTTACCGCGCTGAGCAGATGTGACGTGAATTGTAAATTGTAGAATTCCCTCATCTTCCTTAGTCTCAGCATCCGTATGGCTTGCAAATTGTAGAAGCCTCGGAGGTGTAACCAGAGAAGGTTCCCATTGTTTTCATTCTGGTGGGATATGTTATATGCCATTAGAGTGAAAACTTAGTCTTTTGCTAGCAGTTGCCGCTAGGGCATCTATGCCATTTCGTTCGTTGCAATTCGGGACTGCACGCTGGGGTTTGTTTTGGTTGGATCAGGGAGAGCAGCATATGTGCCTCCTGATGAGAGACTAATAAGTTTCGAAACCGGTAGAGGTGCTTGCAGCACTCTCTGATTGGACTGGAATATGGTTCGGCTGTATTTTCGTTTTGCAACGAAATTGAAAATGGTTATTCATTTTTGATTTACATTTACTCTGTGTGGAGTATGAAGGGAACCAGTCTCGTTGGAACTTTACCGCGCTGAGCAGATGTGACGTGAATTGTAAATTGTAGAATTCCCTCATCTTCCTTAGTCTCAGCATCCGTATGGCTTGCAAATTGTAGAAGCCTCGGAGGTGTAACCAGAGAAGGTTCCCATTGTTTTCATTCTGGTGGGATATGTTATATGCCATTAGAGTGAAAACTTAGTCTTTTGCTAGCAGTTGCCGCTAGGGCATCTATGCCATTTCGTTCGTTGCAATTCGGGACTGCACGCTGGGGTTTGTTTTGGTTGGATCAGGGAGAGCAGCATATGTGCCTCCTGATGAGAGACTAATAAGTTTCGAAACCGGTAGAGGTGCTTGCAGCACTCTCTGATTGGACTGGAATATGGTTCGGCTGTATTTTCGTTTTGCAACGAAATTGAAAATGGTTATTCATTTTTGATTTACATTTACTCTGTGTGGAGTATGAAGGGAACCAGTCTCGTTGGAACTTTACCGCGCTGAGCAGATGTGACGTGAATTGTAAATTGTAGAATTCCCTCATCTTCCTTAGTCTCAGCATCCGTATGGCTTGCAAATTCTAGAAGCCTCGGAGGTGTAACCAGAGAAGGTTCCCATTGTTTTCATTCTGGTGGGATATGTTATATGCCATTAGAGTGAAAACTTAGTCTTTTGCTAGCAGTTGCCGCTAGGGCATCTATGCCATTTCGTTCGTTGCAATTCGGGACTGCACGCTGGGGTTTGTTTTGGTTGGATCAGGGAGAGCAGCATATGTGCCTCCTGATGAGAGACTAATAAGTTTCGAAACCGGTAGAGGTGCTTGCAGCACTCTCTGATTGGACTGGAATATGGTTCGGCTGTATTTTCGTTTTGCAACGAAATTGAAAATGGTTATTCATTTTTGATTTACATTTACTCTGTGTGGAGTATGAAGGGAACCAGTCTCGTTGGAACTTTACCGCGCTGAGCAGATGTGACGTGAATTGTAAATTGTAGAATTCCCTCATCTTCCTTAGTCTCAGCATCCGTATGGCTTGCAAATTGTAGAAGCCTCGGAGGTGTAACCAGAGAAGGTTCCCATTGTTTTCATTCTGGTGGGATATGTTATATGCCATTAGAGTGAAAACTTAGTCTTTTGCTAGCAGTTGCCGCTAGGGCATCTATGCCATTTCGTTCGTTGCAATTCGGGACTGCACGCTGGGGTTTGTTTTGGTTGGATCAGGGAGAGCAGCATATGTGCCTCCTGATGAGAGACTAATAAGTTTCGAAACCGGTAGAGGTGCTTGCAGCACTCTCTGATTGGACTGGAATATGGTTCGGCTGTATTTTCGTTTTGCAACGAAATTGAAAATGGTTATTCATTTTTAATTTTTCATAAATTTAGTTTTTGATATATTTACTTGAAGTCCAAATCTTTCACTTAACATGGGATAACAACACGAAATTTGGTAGGCGGGAGTTTTTTGGGACCAGAAATCTAAATTCGCCACCAAAAATGATGTATTACCCAGAGGGCGCCACATACGTTTTTCAGCACTGATTAAATGTCTTCATTTTTTTTATCCCCCACTCTACATACTTTTTGAGTCAAAACTTTTGTGCTCTTAATATTTTTATTAAAAAAAGGTATACTACATACATCTTGCTTAACTCAACTGTTTTCGAGATAAACGCCACTTTGGCTACTGTGTGTACCATTTCTGGTACACAGTTGATGTTTACCAGAAACTGCGTGTACCAAATTTGGTCACATGAAATGGTAATGTTTCAAGCTGTGTGTACATTTGGTGAACACAGTTCTGATGGTTTTAAATGCGTATCTAGGTTCCTACAGTTTACTGCTAAATTCTGGCGAAGCAGATTGGGACTTAATCAACAGATGGCTGTACTATGACCGATTTTTTAAAATTATGGCGGAGCAGTTTGAGATTCCTTCAGCAGATGGCATATTATGGCCATTTTCTGACTTGCAGAAACTTGTTGTTTGTGCAATATTAGTCTTGTGTGTTTACGGTTCTAAAATTAGTACTTAAAATGTCAAATAAAAAATTAAGTGATGCTGAACTACGTGAAATAGCCGAGAATATGAGTGAAATGGAGTATGAGTTTATTAGTGAAGATGATGATGATGATGCTATGGATATAGATGATCCAAATGATCAAGATTCGTGTTCTTCTTCCTCTAATTTAGAAACTAACAGTGATGGGCAAAAGTTAGAATTCGAATCTGATCTAGAATCTCTCAACAACGATTCTGAACCTGATAATTTTTTAAATAATCCTAATCCTAATATCATTTGGAATAATTGTGCAGGTAGTATATAAATTAGTATTCACTTTTATAGTTTTGAGTTTATAATTTTGTAGGTAATTTGAACACATTTACTTTCACGGAAGATTCAGGATTCTCCCAAAGTTTTTTTGCACAAAGGGAAGGAGATCATCCAATTCATTTTTATAAATTATTTATTGACAACGATATCTTATCACTTATTGCCGAGGAAACCAACAGATATGCTGAACAGAAAATAGTATCAGGAATTACAAATGAAACATTAACAAAAACAGCATTATTGGGACAATGGAGAAACACAAATCAATCCGAAATTTTTGTTTTCTTAGGTCTTCTAATATGGATGGGTTTGGATCGTAAACCCACTTTGAAAGATTATTTTAGCACCAATATGCTGTACAAAAATGAAATTGGAAAATTTGTTCACATGTCCAGGATAAGGTTTGAGCTTCTTTTGTCCAATTTGCACTTCTCAAACAACGAAATTGCCTCAGATGATAGGCTCAAAAAATTCCTTCCCTTGCAAAATTTGTTAATCAAGAAGTTCCAATCAGCATATACTCCTGACAAGAATGTGTGTATAGATGAGACGATGATTCCTTTTCGAGGACGACTGAGCTTTCGCCAATATATACCGGGGAAGCGTCACAAATACGGTGTGAAATTATTTAAACTATGTGGAGTGAAAGGTTACACATACAATTTTAAAATTTATACAGGAAAAGAGCAAACACCTAATGAAAAGCCAATTGGTACAAAAGTGGTGCTACAGCTTATGGAACCACTTTTACATTCAGGTCGCGTTTTGTGCACAGATAATTATTACACTAGCGTGAATTTAGCACACGAACTTCTGTACAAAGATACACATTTAATAGGCACACTGAGAAAACACAGGAAGCATAATCCAAAAGTAGTAAGTGAGGCTAAATTAAAAAGGGGTGAATTAGTCATGAGACAGAGTAACAGTAAAATCATAATTGGAAAATGGAAAGACAAAAGAGATGTCATGTTTCTCACTACGGAGTCTGTGCCTGAAATAGTGGACGTGCCAACAAAAAGGGGTGTCGTGAGAAAGCCTTCCACAATCGTGCAGTATAATAATGTGAAATCATTTATAGACGTCTCTGATCAAAAAGCATCATATTCATCAGCAGTGAGTAGTGGTATTAAGTGGTATAGGAAAGTTTCAATTGAACTTTTGGTTAACACATCTATTATAAATGCACATACTGCATACGAGGCTATAACAAACAAAAAGATAAGTATCACTAAATTTAGAGAAGAAATCGCCTCAGAAATTTTTCGTAATCAAAATATTCAGATGAAAAATTTGGATGATCGTCGTGTTAACCAAGAAAGAAATCACAAACTTTCCGAAGTGGAACAGAGAGGTCGTTGTACAAGATATTATAAAAATAATAGTGCTAGAAATGGACGTAACTTTGCTACAAAAGAAACAAAACGTGTTAAAACATCTTGTCTAGCATGCAGTGATAAGTTTTTGTGTACCAACTGCTTTTTTGACACTCATTACTGTCAAGCAAAAAAATGAACATTGTGTCCAAAAATGGTACACACAGTTTCTAAGAAGATAATTACGCATTTATTTCTGCCACAAACTGTGTGTACCATTTTTTGACACGGCCCTTACACATGATTTTTTTTCAAAAAAATACCTAAATGTTGATATTTACATGTTTTTAGTATTAAATATTGTGAATTTTACCAAAATATCGTTTCAGTTTCTGACAAAAAACTTCAAATTTATAGCCAGTAGCCAAAGTGTTAAATCTGCGATGCAACATAATTTTTTGCATAATATCATTGTAGTTTCACCCGAAAAATAAACTTAAAACCATAATAATATCCAAAAATGTAACGCAAATTCCTTCAAATGGAATTTGCGATGCAATGACATAAATATGAGAACTTGCACAATTATTATGGTTTCACGTTTATTTTTCGGGTGTAACTACTGCAATGATATGCAAAAAATTATGTTGCATCGCAGATTTAAAATGCATTTATCTCGAAAACAGTTGAGGTTAGCGAGATGATTGTAGTATTCCTTTTTTAAATAAAAATATTAAGAGACCAAAATTTTTTATTCAAAAATATGTAGAGTGGGGAATAAAAAAAATTGAACGTATTAAATCAGCGCTGAAAGACGTATGTGGGGCCCTATAGGTAATACATCATTTTTGGTGGCGAATTTAGATTTCTCGTTCCAAAAAACCCCCGTCTACCAAATTTCATGTAGTTATCCGGTGCCTATCAGGAAATATTCAAGAATAAAATAAAAGTTTAACTTTGACATCCTGTATTTCGTTATTATCAACTTTCGTACTAAGGTAGGTTAGCTTAATTCGACCAGAACCTATTTTACTTCAAATCAGGCCCGATGCACTACATAATTTTCGGGCCCCTAAATATTTAATAATAATAATGAAGTTAATGAGTTAATATTGATATCAAATTTTTTAATTGTTCTAAGACCTTCTTCTTAACATGCCCTCTCAAGTCCTCTTGAAGTTGGCGATTAACATGGCGAAACTGTTTCTGTCTCGAGCTATTCTAAATAGTTGTTCTGCTTTCTTTATTCCTGTCCACTCCCGGATATTCTTCAACCAAGAGGCCTGCTTTCTACCAATTCCTCTGCGTCCTTCGATTTTACCCATCATAATAAGTTGAAGAATATTAAACAGGTCTCCCCTTACTACGAGTCCAAAATAGGCCATCTTTCTATATTTGATGTTATCAAGCAGCTCGCGGGCAGCATTTGCTCTCTTAAGGACTGCCACACTTGTCAGAGTAGCCGTCCATGGTATTTTCAGTGTATGTCTGTGCAGTCACATTTCAAAGGCCTCCAAACGATTAATGGTCGATATTTTTAATGTCCATGCTTCGACACCATACAAGAGGACTGACCAAATGTAACATTTAATCATGCGCTTTCGAGGTTTAAGTTGCAAGTTATCATTACAGAAGAATGACCTCATTTTTAAAAATGTCGTGCGGGCTATCTCTATTCTACATTTTATCGCTTTATCTGGATCTAGTTGTTCAGTAATATGGCAACCAAGATATTTAAAACTGGGTACTCTTTGAATTATATGACCATCAACATATAACTCTGAATCTTGATGGGCCAAATGGCTAAATACCATGTATTTTGTTTTTGAACAGTTTATGTTTAGGCCAAACTCTCTTCCCACTGTGTCAATAGCATTTAAAAGGTGTTGTAATCTATTCATATCATCACTTAAAATAACTGTATCGTCTGCATATCTGATTGTATTTATCAGAATTCCATTAACTTTCACACCACATTCCAAAATATGGAGCGCTTCCTTAAATATTCTATCTGAATATAAATTGAATAACAGTGGGGACAGTATACAACCCTGTCTGACACCTCTTTGTATTTTGCATATTTCTGTTGATTTTCTTTTTATGCAAGCTGTGGCTGTTTGACGCCAGTATAATTTTTCTATGATTCGTACATCTTGACTATCAACTCCTTAATCCTTTAATATTTTAAATAATTTGTGATGTTGTACTCGATCAAAGGCCTTCTCATAGTCAATAAATACAGAAAATACGTCTTTCCTTTGATCTCGGCATTTCTGCAATAATACATTTAGTGCAAAGAGTGCGACCCGGGTTCCCAGTCCATTTCTGAAGCCAAATTGTGTTTCATCCTGGTCTTCTTCACATTTATCTCTGATTCTACTGTGGATGATACGTAGAAAGATTTTCAAAGTGGGCTCATGTGGTTCACCACAGTTGACAAATTTGAAAATTTATCTTATTTTATTACAATAAAAATTTTTTGATGATCTTTCCGGGCCCCATTAAAATGCGGGCCCGAGGCAGGTGCCTCACTGGCCTAGTGGTAAAATAGGCCCTGAATTCGACCTATTTTAAGCTCAGGAATCCAAGATTTAAGCTATGGCCTATTCTTTAACAAACACCCTATTACTAAAATTTTTACACACCTTGTATACAACCCTTACAGTTTACCTGTCCCGAGAAAACATTTAACAAATGGATCTGTTAGCGCAGAAACAGACGAACCACCCTGCAGCGCTACTCTGTGGACCCACAAAGTGGCTTAAACAGGCGATTTTGTAGCGCCAATGATTTTGTAATGGACGCCTCTATCGCTGATCCTCGCCACTGTGGCGTCCATTACGAAATCATTTTTTCTTCTTCAAGTGCCATCTCCGCTACGGAGGTTGGCAATCATCATAGCTATTTTAATTTTTGAAGCAGTAGCTCTAAATAGGGGTTTTGGGCTGCATCCAAACCATTCTCTTAGGTTCTTCAGCCATGAAATTCGTCTTCTTCCGATATTTCTTCTGCCATCTATATTTCCTTACATTATGAGTCTCAGGCTGCCATATTTCTCGCCTCGCATCACATGTCCGAGATACTGTAGCTTTCTTTCTTTAATTGTTAGTTCAACTTTCTTCTCTTTACCTATTCTTCTCAGTACTTCATTGTTCGTAACTCTTATCTACCCAGGAAACCCTCATAATTCTTATGTAGGTCCACATTTCAAAGGCGTTAAGTTGTCTCATTGTCTCTAGATTTAACGTCCATCATTCCACTCCATATTATATTACACTGTACACGTAACATTTTGTTAGGCGTACTTTAAGAGCTAATGTTAAATCTTTGTCACATAGGATCTTTTTCATTTTTATAAAATTAATAGAACGTGTTTTTTCGATTCTGACTTTGGTTTCTGCAGTGTAGTCATTATTTTCTGTTATAAGTGTTCCTAGGTAAGTCTACTTTTTTACTCTTTCGATCTGCTTGCCCTTTACTATCAAGATTTCGTTAGTTTTATGGCTGTTTTTACTAATTTTCATAAACTTCGTCTTTTTGATGTTGAGAGAGAGTCCGTACTCCCTACTACACCTTACTATTTTATTCATGAGTCTTTCCAGGTCTTGTAAACTATCGGCTATTATTATTGTATCATCTGCATATCTGATGTTGTTAACTAAGACTCCATTTACTCTTATGCCGACCGTTTCATCCTCCAGAGATTCTCGAATTACCTCTTCGGAATAGGCGTTAAATAATAGAGGTGATAGCAGCCTTGCCTGACTCCTCGCTTTATTTAAATTTATTCAGGTGTTTCTTTGGGGCTACAAAATCGCCTGCTTAAGCCACTTTGTGGATCCACTCAGTAGTGCTGCAGAGTGGCTTGTCTGTTTTGTCTGTTAATGAAAAATATCGATACTCACCATCCCTACAATATTCATAAATCCAATTACTGAAACAGCCACTGATGCTTGATTGTCGTCGTAGCCACTTTCCAACATATGATCCACCAAATAAAAATATGGAATCAAGAACCATGTACCAGCGAGGAGCGTTGTTAAAGCCAATAACAGGAAATGTAAATCCAAAAATAATGAGAAGCTGGAAAAAGCCTTCACCATAACCATAAGACCATCGTACCATTTCTGAAATATATATACAACTGAAATATATACATATATAAAAAAAATTGAGGGCGCGTTAGAAGTAAAAGGGTTTACGTGCACTTTTTTCAAATTTTACTCTAAGTACAAATTCGCATACTTAAATGGTATTAGAACTTTTTAGTAAAACAATTTAAGTATATTTCGCCCTACAGTCGTCATCTATTGCCATTACATTTAGTTCACTGAAAACAATTGCAGTTTGCTTTGGTAGTAAACAGGTTTAACCGTGCGCTTGAACCGTTTTATCACAAGACTATTTTTAGTATTCTGTAAAAACAAATATCTAGTAATAAACGGGTTTAAGTGCGCTTGAACCATTTTACCACAAAGGTATTTTTAGTATTTTGTAATGTGTAAACACATGTTAATACAGGATTAATTTCAAGTAAATAAATATTAGATTTGCGACCAATTTTGAAGACTAATTAAGTATTACGCAACGTGCCAGTTGTAGTTACACTGCACTGTGAATAACAGCTGGGACAAAAATGATTAGTAATATATGTAGTTAATATCTGCACTTGAACCGTTTTACCAGTAACATTTATTAACACCATGTACCGATTCAAGTACCATTTTTTTAATAAATAATTGAAAAAAAAAGGAATGATATATAGTTAGAGTAATTATATACCCTTATATTTTTATCATTTTAGAGTACATTGTACACTAGACATATTTTAGTTTATTACCTCCTAGAATTTATAAAACTCAAACAACTTTAAAGCTGATTCTCTCAGAACTATCAAAACTGCACTGAACCCTTTTTCGTCTGGCCCCCTCAGTTGTTTTCGACTTAGAAATCTTTTTTCAGGATCTAATTCAGTATCGAAGGCGAATGTTTGCGAAAAAACAGGAGTCAGAATGGGCGTCATTGTGTGTAATTTACTTTCGAATTTTTCAATTAAAACCCTGTGCACTCCTTTCCAATATGGCGACCGAGAGACAAGGGTGGCGACCCCAAAAACTTCTTCAGATGAAAATCCACTAATGGATGTTAGCGATCACATTTTCTATTAACTCTCTGTTTCTTGCGTGTATCAGAGATTGTATGTCGTTGATCCCTGTCCATTGCCTTATGTTTCGGAGCCAGGACATTTTCTTGCGACCTATTCCTCTCTTGCTTTCAATTTTATTACCCTCGATTATAAGCTTGAAGGAACTGGTATTTTTCGTTTCGCATGATGTGAACTAGATACAGTGGCGCACCCAGGGGGGGTTTGGCTGTTAAAACCCCTCCCAGGGCATATAAAGGATAGTAGGAAAATGTAACTTGTCTTTAAAAAACTATACAAAAAAATTTCTGTACCCAAGCCAATCCCCACCCCCAGAGAAAAACTCAAGGTGCGCCACTCTAGACACGCCGTTTTCCTGTTCTTGATGGTTTCGAGAAGTTGGCGTTCTTGGTTGATTCTCTTAAGGACATCTACATTTGTGACTTTCGTCGTTCATGGTATCTTTAGGATACGGCGATAAAGCCACATTTCGAAGGCTTCTAATGGTAGGGGAGCCCAAGCGGGGATTTTTGCAGTTACTCGAGCGCGTCAGATTATCATATGGGGAGAAACCTGGTACCCTGCAGATGTACCTATACCACATATTGGCTCTTAACACAGGGGAGTTCGTTAAGGGGGGCCCGAAAAAAAAAATGTATCCTTAAAAAAACTCGAAATTGTCAGATTAAGATAAGGTGAGTTAATTACATGCAAAAGAGTATATACTTCAAAAATCTGACGATTTGAGCCGGGCGTAAGGAAATGGGTGAAAAGCGAATATTTCGCGAAATGAATGACAGATCGAAAAACTAAAAAATATGTGCTCAATATTTTTTAAAAATCTATCGAATTATACCAAACACGACTTCCTACGGATAGGGGTGGGGGGTAAATTTAATATTTTAAATACGAATCCCGCGATATTTCGCAAAATGAACATCAGATCGAAAAACTGTAAAATACACTTATTTAATATTTTTGAGAAATCTATCGAATGGCACTAAACACTACCCCCCACAGAGATGGGGTGGGGGGTTACTTTAAAATCTTAAATAGGAGCCCCCATTTTTTATTGCAGATTTGGATTCCTTTCGAAAAAATAAGTAACTTTTATTCGAAACATTTTTTCGAATTATGCATAGATGGCGTTATAATCGGAAAAACCGATTTTTGGAAATGAAAAACTAAATTAAAAAAAAGCAAGCGCCCACTAAAATGGAAAACTTTACTTAACTTTTTTTGGTTTTAGGACCTACTCTCCACAACCCAATAGGTCCCCATAACGCTCGAGTGACTGCACATTTAGCATACTTTGCTCCCCTACCATAATCTGTTTATATCCCTGGTTTTGAGTGTCTAGCCGTCTACTCATATAGCAGCACCGACCATACGTAGCACTTAGTTTAGTCTCAGTTGAAAATCGAACTCTGAACAGGTCAATACCTTCCTGAATTTTACTAAAGCTTGTCGACCTTACTCAATGCGACGTTTTACTTCCCTGTCCGATGCCCAGTCTTCAAAGAGCCACGTTGCCAGGTATTTAAAGTACCCCGCACAGACCTTATGGATATTAGGTCCCAGTGGATTTCGTTCATACTTTGGGAAAATACTCTTTGAAGCATCCTGATAAAAAGTTCTCATGGGCACAACTCAATCGTATGAAGGATTTTCAAGATATAGAGGCCAAACTCGGAAAATTATAAGATTTACTGGGTATTCCAATTCCCAGAGTTACTGGTTATCTGTCAACATGTAGAAGTTTGGATCAAGGAAAAGTACTAGTAGTCTAGGATTTTTTCCTGGCTATCCAATGGCGACTTTTACTTTGACCTTGACCTTCAAAGGACGTCATCTTCTAGAGTTTCGAGGGTTTTCGGCATTAAATTGATATAAACAGATTACTCATGGATATTTGGGATCGCTAAACATCAGTATTGACCTCCGGAGGACGTGGTGGCCAGGGCCACTGCAAGGGACGTCATCTTTTAGAGTTTCGATGGTTTTCGGCATTTAATTGATGCAAACGAATTACTGGAGGGTTTTTTGAGGTCGCTAAACACGAATGTGCCACCAGAACCGACTCCCGGAGTACCTGTTTCGAATGTAAATGAAAGGAGCTCCTGGAGTTTCGAGGGTCTTTGGTACTACATTACTGCAAACGGATTAGCTATAGGTTTTTGGGGTTGCTGAACACGAATACGCGATCAGCACAGACACAGGAGCAACTGGTACCTAAGATAGGACATCTTCTGGATTTAAAAACCTAAGAGTAATCCATTTATTGATTACTCCATTTGATTCCTCCGAAACTCCAGAAGATAGCCTGTCTTAGGCACCAGGTGCTCCTGTGTCTGTGCTGATCACGTATTCGTGTTCAGCAACCCCAAAAACTTATAACTAAGCCGTTTGCATTAATGTAGTACCGAAGACCCTCGAAACTCCAGGAGCCTCTTTCATTTACCTTGAAAACCAGGTGCTCCGGGAGTCGGTTCTGGTGGCATATTCGTGTTTAGAGACCTCAAAAAACCCTTCAGTAATTCATTTGCATCAATTAAATGCCGAAAACCATCGAAACTCTAGAAGATGACGCCCCTTGCAGTGGTCCTGGCCGCCACGTCCTTCGGAGGTCAATTCTGATGGCATATTCGTGTTTAGCGATCCCAAAAACCCATGAGTAATCTGTTTATATCAATTTAATGCCGAAAACCCTCGAAACTCTACAAGATGAAGTCTATTGAAGGTCAAGGTCAAAGTAAAGGTCGCCATTGGATAGCCAGGAAAAATCCTAGACTACTAATACTTTTCCTTGATCCAAACTTCTACATGTTGCCAGATAACCAGTAACTCAGGGAATTGGAATACCCAGTAAATCTTATAATTTTACGAGTTTGTGCCTCTATATCTTGAAAATCCTTCATACGATTTAGTTGTGCCCATGAGAACTTTTTATCAGGATGCTTCAAAGGGTATTTTCCCAAAGTATGAACGAAATCCACTGGGACCTAATTTCCGTAAGGTTTGTGCGGAGTACTTTGCTCACACTTTCAAAGGACTTGGTATTCTGTTTTATGGTGAATTGTGCACCCACAAACTTGAATTTAAGCTCACACGAACCCCCCTACACATCAAAAAACTAAAATTGCGGCCTCTAAAAATGTAACATAAATGTAACTGCACCGAAATATTGAACTACAAAATCACACACTAAAATCTTTAATAGCCTACAGAGAACTGCTACAAAAAACAATCTAAAATAAAAATACTAAAGGACAGCCTGATATTTTGACTACTTACAGGCAATATCGGCTGTCCAGGGAATTAGGAAAAGTTCTTGACAGCTTCCAGCGGACTCACCCAGTATCTGCGTGACGTAGCATTACAACTGAGTTAACGTGAGCCAAAACTTCCAAACCGGACAAATCTTTGGAAGTTTTTTGCGTTCTTTAACCTAGAAATATCAAACAGAAGTAAAATACAGTTACGGTATACTTTTTGTAAAACAATGTGTTTTGTTACTTGTTACTTGTGTCTTTACAAACTCATAAAAATAGCATTAGAAGCAAAACCAGAAAATGTACATGTCTATCAGGTATGTAAGCCCAAAACAGATGTCCTACGATGAGTGCGCTAATAACCGACAAAATAAAGCAACAGATGGAAAACATAATACATTGTGAAGTAAAAAGGAATGAAACTAGTAGATGTGGAAATTATAGATATAAACGTATCAACTAACATTACGTTACATAGTTTCCCACCTTTAGACGTATCGGAGGAAGTATGACAACTGTCACTGTGACAGTTATAAACGTTTATATCGATAATTTCCACCTCAACCAGTTTCATCTCTTTTTATTTCACAATGTATTACGTTTTCCATATTTTGCGTTGTTTTGCAGAAACCTATTAGGGAACTATCAATAGAAACCTATAAATTTATACAGTAGATTCCCTCTATAACGAAAACTGAAATGGCGGACTAATTACCTCGTCATAAGCGGATCTCGTTATATCAGACAACAATAATATTGAAATGTTTTGATGCCTCTTACGTAGTTTATTAGGTGTCGATTGTCGACCTGAACAATGAGACGCCGTCATCGCAAATTGTAAATTTCCTACAATATTCAATATCGGTCGATAGCTAAACAGAAAGAAGTTTTTTACAGGCGGTGACGTTTATTACAGCACTGGCCTCGATAATAACTCAGATGTTGGGCATTTCTATATACTATATAGGCACTTGGGGTATTTATTTATAGCCATTACTGCGCTAAAAACAGGTAAAAAACATATTCTTCGATTTCATTTTTCCTCGTTATAACCAAATATGCCTCGTTATAGAGGTGTTATAGTTCAATAGGAATTTCACGGGACATCTAGTGTATCTCGATATAAGCGAAACCTCGTAATATCCGTGTTCGTTATAGAGAGAGTTCACTGTATTATATTGATAGTTTTTCTCCTTTAGACGTATTGGAGGAGTTTGGAAACTGCCACTGTGACAGGAGAAATTTATGAAATTCCCCTGTGACAGTTTGACTCCGATACGTCTAAAGGTGGGTAGCTATATCAGTGAAATGTAAATTTATATGTTTCTATTGAAAATGTCCCACCTCTACCAGTTTCATCTCTTTTTATTTCACAACGTATGCTGTTTTCCGTCTTTTCCGATATTTTACCCGTTATTAGAGCACTCATAATTTGCGCCAAGATGGGAAAAACTGAAAATGAACCATATATATTTGAGAGATATTGTCGGATCTTTTGGCTTGGGTATTCTAAACAACAGAGGACACAGTCTTCCAGTGAAAACAACCCAGTTGTAACAAATACAGAATCAGATGAAACGAGTATATTAAATAAAATAAAGAAAGGAAAGACAGTAACCCAACAATTACACTCGATTATATGGAGCGATGATATTACAAACAAAACTAAACACACAACATTTAAGACAATAGTGTAAAACTGCTCACTGTATGACTCACAGACGTGGGTGACAAATAAAAGAATAAGAAACAAAATAAATGCAATGGAAATCATGTTTTGGAGAAGAAGCTGTAGATTAATAGTAATGGACATAATGAGAAATGTACGAATTAGAAAACTAATTAATGTGAGAGAGACACTAAATGATGAAATAGAGAAACGAAAATTACTCTGGTATGGGTATATGCAAAGGATGGACGAGCGCAAAGTACCTACCTCTGAGAACTTGAAAATGGAAACCAAATAGAAGGAGGAAAAGGGAACATCCTATATTACAGTGGAGTGGACAAATAAAAACAATGGAAAAAAGAGACCTAACTGAAGATGATAATATAGGATGACAACTGGTGATTGGGATGTGGAAAACGGCAAGCAGAACATGCTGTGTATAAAGTATAGTATAAGTAAAATATAAAGTAAATTGAATTATTTCTATATTAATTAGAGATGGGAATTTCCAGATTCGAATCACCGGTTCCTACTCACTAAAGATAACTTTGTAAAGTCACGTGTCAGTCGGATTCACAGAGATCATATGCAATAAGAAAACCAAATTTATAATTTTGGCGGTATAATTATCAGTGCAGTCAATTCACATTTCCTTCAAAAGAACAAGACCACAAAATACCTGAAAAACTTGGGATTTGGTTCATACCTCGTCTTCACAGAGTAACTACGAAGTCGTTCTGCTGTTACTGACCCGTGATCCGTTAAATTTTATATTTGAAGATTCGGATTAGTTGGATTCTACTAAAGATTCTGCTCTTTGCCTCGGATCAGTTCCGATTTATCCATCTCTATCATTAATAGTTTGGTTCCATTAAAGATTAATCGTTTTAAATTGGGTTAATTAAATTAAATAATGGCTTATGTCAATAAAATAATTATCAGCCAATTGACGTGAAATCGGATTAAATAAATTGTATATGGTATAACAACAAAGTTAAAAGACATCTGTTTCGATGTTTTCTTAATAATTTGATGATTAATAAAAGACCAAATTAATAAACGATTTTAAATAAAATAACAAAAATTTCCCGCGATGTGAACTATGTACGAAAATATTTTAGAAAATCGCATAGCTTTCATATTTACTAAACGTCCTCCAGCCATCGTGTTCTTGGTCTAGCCCTTTTTCAAGTTTCCTCAGGAACGTTCATAAACTACGTGTATCATATAGAAACGAAAAAAAGGTGGTATAATATGATACATTCGTAAACGAGAGTTTTATAGTTACTTTTAAAAAATCCAACAAATATCACTAACTTAAAAAAAATCTCTGTTAAGGGGGGTCATGAGTTGGAACTGCGACGTCCACATAAGGGAGGACTTCGACTGTAAACGTAGCTTTACGATAAAGGGGTGGAAACGACGTAGTTTATGGATTGAAAAAATTGCTGCTGCCTTCCACTGTATTGAAGAAAATTTCGCTTACGAAGTACCAAAACAAAACCTACAACATCATCATTCGACCAACAGTAACGTACAAAAACGAAACAGGGAGACGTAAAAAAGAAACAATTGCACTTCGTTAGTCCCAGTTTTTCATTAAACGTGACCGGAAGTAGAATCGGAAGTCGATATTTCAACTGTTCGTGTAACTTTGCATCTATTGATATTATTATACCATTTCACTTTTAAGTTTTAGTCATTTTTGCCAAACTTTCGATCATAACTTTTTAACCGGAAATGACGTCAAAACCGGAACTAATAATTCAAGCTCGACTTTTATTGCGTCCATTGATATGTCACATGTATTAATTCTCCTACTATAATATGGCACTTCCGGTTAGAACTTTTTAACCGGAAATGATTTAAAAACCTAAAGAATACATTTGTTCTCATCTTGCTAAGGCGCGTCGAATGATATACCGTTTGTAACTATTTCGACGACTTTAAAACACTACTTCCGATTGCAACTCTGGAATCTGGAACCAGAAGTCCGAGGTCAAATTTCTCATCTTTAATACTATCCTTTTGTTAGCACGCGGACGAGGGCTACTGGCTTGAAAAATAGACCAACTTTCTATTCAAGACAGCGCTGGACTGGGCGCCGTCCAAAACATATAACGACTCTACCTTATCGACAAGAAGTCTACGAGAAGTGCAGGGTAAATTGAAGATGGAATTACAAAAAGAAAATATGTACCTATGTCTTTATATTTACTTTATAATGCTCAAAAAATTACGGGATCTGCATATCAATGATTATTTTTTTTATATAATTCTCGTATCAAAGTTGCGCGTGAAGTTAGGCGTTATAGATTTTGGGGATGACCCATCTAGTAACTGGCGCCAGTCGCAGTGACACGACAGCGCTGGCATGGTAGTGGCATCATGTAAACGCTTTTTTACTGGATACATGTAAACCTGCCTTAACGTTGGTAATCCATTTTTCTAAATATTCACAAGATTAATATATATTAAAATTAACTTACTTTTTCTTTTTCTGGTTGCACTACTTCTACTCTACTGCTTTCTCCGTTTGATAAAACCTGAATATTATCTACATGATTTTCCGCATCATTTGGTAATAGACTGTGCATTTCCTTCATTTCGACACTTCTTAATTTTCGTTTAGCTTCCTTTTTCTTTTCTATTCTGTAAAAATATAAAACTTATTAGAATTGTTTTGCCGGTAAAAAAATCTATTCGCACAGAATAAGCTTATAAAAACAAAAAATCTTACAAGAAGTTCAAAGATCAAAATGTATAAAACCATCTTCAGACCTGTACTAACATATGGATGAGAAACGTGGACCAGGAACCATGACCAAAGCAAACGAAGAAAAGCTCAGACATTGTGAACGAAAAATACTTGAAAATTTTTCTGACCTCTCCACGATATCACCACAAACTAGTGTAGGATCAGAACCAATATCGAATTAAAAGCACTTTACAATGACACCGATATTGTCCAAGAAATTAAATCACAGCGACTAGGATGGGAAGGCCACGTGCACACACTTCATAACCAGAGACTTGTAAGACTGGTATGGGAGGAGATATATATATATATATATATATATATATATATATATATATATATATATATATATATATATATATATATATATATATATATATATATATATATATATATATATCGGTTTTAAAACGTTCTCCTACGTCTTCCGATGCCTAGTCGCCATTCACTTCGGTCCATCCAAAGGTCTTCATCCAATTCTCTTTCTCTCATTTCTCGATTTATGCCTTCTCTCCAACTCAGGCGGGGTCTTCCTCTTTTTCGTCTACCATGAGGGGTCCACGTTAGGATTTGTTTCGGGAGTCGTTCTTCGGACATTCTTTGTACGTGTCCATACCATCTAAGCTGTTTGGTACTAATGTCATCTACTATTGTGTATTTCACATTCATTATTTCCCTAATTCTGTTGTTGGTTACCCTTTCTAATCTTGATTTTCCTGCTGAGCGCCTCCAGAAATCCATTTCTGTTGCTTCAAGTTTTCTCTTGTATCTTTCTTTTATTTGACATACTTCACTGCTGTAAGTGATTATACTCTTAACAATTGTATTGTATATTCTATGTTTGTTGTTGTTTGATATTGACTGGTCCCAGAGGATGCTATTGAGAAGGGTAATTGCTTTTCTTCCCTGGTTGTTTCTTTCTTCTATCGTCCGGTCTACGCTTCCTTCTTGTGTGAAGGGAGGAGATTCCTACAGGAAAAGACCACTCGGACGCCCCAGAATGCGATGGAGAGATAACATCCAATCAGATCTCCGGAAAATGAACATTCCATTTAACCCTAGGTTGATGGAAGACTGAACAAATTGGAAAAAAGTTGTATAGTCAGCCAGGCAGAACCTATTTTACTTCAAATCAGGCCCGAGGCACTATATAATTTTCGAGTCCCTAAATATAATTTAATAATAATATTAATTAAGTTAATTAGTTAATATTGACATAAAATTTTTTAATTGTTCTAAGACCTTCTTCTTCTTCTTAACGTGCCCTATCAAGTCCTCTTGACGTTGGCGATTAACATGGCGAAACTGTCTCTGTCTCGAGCTATTTTAAATAGTTGTTCTGCTTTCTTTATTCCTGTCCACGCCCGGATATTCTTTAACCAAGAGGCCTGCTTTCTACCAATTCCTCTGCATCCTTCGATTTTACCCATCATAATAAGTTGAAGAATATTATACCGGTCTCCCCTTACTCCATCCAATGGCACTACAGCCCAAATCGAGCCTTGGCCTCCTTCAATAAGCTTCCCCAATCTCCCCTTAACCTCCCCCGTAAGTCTCCCCTTACTACGTGTCCAAAATAGGCCATCTTTCTATATTTGATGTTATCAAGCAGCTCGCGGGCAACATTTGCTCTCTTAAGGACTGCCACACTTGTCAGAGTAGCCGTCCATGGTATTTTCAGTGTACGTCTGTGCAGCCACATTTCAAAGGCCTCCAAACGATTAATGGTCGATATTTTTAATGTCCATGCTTCGACAACATACAAGAGGACTGACCAAATGTAACATTTAATCATGCGCTTTCGAAGTTTAAGTTGCAAGTTATCATTACAGAAGAATGACCTCATTTTTAAAAATGTCGTGCGGGCTATCTCGCTTCTACATTTTATCTCTTTATCTGGATCTAGTTGTTCAGTAATATGGCAACCAAGATATTTAAAACTGGGTACTCTTTGAATTATATAACCATCAACATATAACTGTGAATCTTGATGGGCCAAACGGCTAAATACCACGTATTTTGTTTTTGAACAGTTTATGTTTAGGCCAAACTCTCTTCCCACTGTGTCAATGGCATTTAAAAGGTGTTGTAATCTATTCATATCATCATTTAAAATAACTGTATCGTCTGCATATCTGATTGTATTTATCAGAATTCCATTAACTTTCACACCCCATTCCAAAATATGGAGCGCTTCCTTAAATATTCTATCTGAATATATATTGAACAACAGTGGGGACAGTATACAACCCTGTCTCGACACCTCTTTGTATTTTGCATATTTCTGTTGATTTTCTTTTTATGCAGTCTGTCGCTGTTTGACGTCAGTATAATTTTTCTATGATTCGTACATCTTGACTATCCTTAATCCTTTAATATCTTAATTAATTTGTGATGTTGTACTCGATCAAAGGCTTTCTTAAAGTCAATAAATACAGCAAATACGTCTTTCCTTTGATCTCGGCATTTCTGCAATAATACATTTAGTGCAAAGAGTGCGACTCGGGTTCCCAGTCCATTTTTGAAGCCAAATTGTGTTTCATCCTGGTCTTCTTCACATCTATCTCTGATTCTACTGTGGATGATACGTAGAAAGATTTTCAAAGTGTGTCTCATGTGGTTCTAAAACCACAGTTGACAAATTTGAAAATTTATCTTGTTTTATTGCAATAAAATTTTTTGATGATCTTTCCGGGCCCCATTAAAATGCGGGCCCGAGGCAGGTGCCTCACTGGCCTAGTGGTAAAATAGGCCCTGCAGCCAGGACGCATCCAGGGTTATAGTGCTACGTTATGACGATGATAGATAGTATTGGTAGATCAAAGACCGGATGGCGGGCGGAGAAGAGGCAGGCCCAGAGCACGAGTTAAGGATCAGGTTGAAGACGACTTGCAAGTGTTAGGAGTGTGAAATTGGAAAACCAAAGCGAAGGATACGAAGTAATGGAAGTTGCTTCTAGAACAGGCCAAGACCCACCAGGGGTTGTAGAAGCAATGATTGATAACGGTTGTTAATTTTCATGCAGCCATTGGGCACCAGTTTTCTTTATGTAGATAACGCTCAAAGACGTAAATCTGCCGTTGTCGAATAAATTTCTCATTTGATATTATCTCCGCGCTCTCCAGACCTCAATCGCATCGAATATGTGTGGGACATGCTACAAAGAAGAATCTTTTGATAATTCAATAGATATTGTGCAACGTAGAGTTCAAACAATAATTGATGCCAATGATGGATAAAGTCTTGTATAGGACACAATGTCTATAAATTCAAAATCTTCTTCTTTCTAACATGATCGATCATGCTGGTAGTCTACAGCCTGTTCATTGCCATTAAATCTTCCCCGGAAGATGAGGTCCAGCATTCTCGCCATCGTTTTGGTGGTCTACCCTGTGGTCTTTTACCTAAGAGGTTATTCGTTTTGTTATTTCCGCTTCAAGATATTTGAACTCATTCACCTGTTCCACAAGTATGGAGTCAATTTCTAATTTGCATGTTATCGGTTCTTTGGAAACTACTAGGTACTTAGTCTTCTCGGTGTTGATGAGCATATTTAGTTCCTTAGCTTAAGTATTAAATGCATGCAGAAGCGTTTGGAGATTGTCTTCAGAATCAAAAGGTTTTCTATTATTTTGTCCATTATTAAATTAAATATGAAAGGGCTCAGTGAATCGTCTTGACGGATTCCTGTGTTTATAACTATGTCTTCTGTTGTCAAATGTCCTACTCTTATTTTTGTTTTACATTGTTTGTTAATATCGTGTACTAGGTTAATTAGTCTGTAGTTTAGCCCTTTTTCTCCCATTGTTTCTAATACGTCCTTTAACCGCACTCTGTCAAAAGCCTTGGTCATATCGATGAAACACATAATATGCATATGCAGATTTATTAAATTCTATGGAATTCCTGCTACTCTTCTCAAAAGCGTAGCGGGAAACTGGCTACAAGCGGTGCAGTATAGATAACACTGGAAAGAACTGAGGGAGGCCTATGTCCAGCAGTGGACGCGATTGGCTCATTAATGATGGATTTTTATAAAATTCTATTAATTCTATGGAATTCAAAATTTAATGTTTAATTTTTACATCTACCTATTCTTTTTATATTATATTTTTTTGCAGGGAATAATATTGTTTTGTAAATAACGGTATAATTTAATTTATTACGGTATAATTTAATTATAATTAAAGAATAATTATAATTAAATTTCTAAGCTGTTTACAGTTTACTAATATGATAATAAAATAAAATAGAACTTACTCTTCATCAATCACCCATTGGGGATCAATCATCAGAGCACCGCATACACACATATTAGCCAAGCATCCTCCTAGTATCAACAGCGTACCCCTCCATCCAAATTCAAATAACAAGAAATTGGTAAACGGGGAGAAGATGATGGTTCCAAAGCCAGTACCACTGGCCGAAATTCCCAAAGCGACTGATCTTCTCTTCTCGAACCAAAAGGCTACCGCCACAACCACTGTTACGTAGCAAACCCCTCTGGCCAGACCTCCTATAACACCATACGTTAAGTACAGCAAGCCCAGACTGTTGACGTATGAGCTCAAAATAAATCCTAAAGCTGTTATGGCGGAACCGATGATGGTCATTTTTTGGCAGCCATATCTGTCGACTAAGGCACTGCATATTGGTCCTAAAATAAATAAAATTTATTTACTATTTTAATTTTTAATATTGAGATGAGGTGTTGGAAACATAATAGACAAAAATAACAAAATAGGAATAATTGAAAGTGCAGAGAAAATAAATAGATGGGAAGAATATAATATAAAACAGCTCTTTGAAGACGACGAAAGAATAGGGACAATAGAATCAATAGGTAGAAATGGACCTACAATTACCAAAGAGGAAACTAAAGCAGCTCTAAAACGTATAAAAAATGATAAAGCTATGGGACTGGATGATATATGTACAGAAATTTAAGATTACTAACAGAGAACCACATGGATATACTTGTAGAATTATTTAACGAATTATTCTATACCGGGGAAATTCCCAAAGAATATCTAATATTGTCCTTTTCATGATCATTTTTCAGTGCGTAACAAATGATAGGAAAAAGGGTAAGTCCGTGATAATACATATTTATGACATTTATTCTAACATGACATTTTAGTTAAATCTGACAGTTGTCACATTTTATTTTCAATTTGGAATAAAAACAAATCAAATGTGTTTCTTGCATTTATAAAATGGTATTTTCTTTGATTTGTATAGTCTTATAAATTATACAGATTATATTTTTAATATTATTATCTAATTAAAAAAAAATTATTTTTTTATTATGACGCCATCTATCGACAACTAGAATAACTAGAAAAAATGTTATAAAAATGTCACCGACGAAATGTAATCACCGACGTGCCTTTTTTTCTGTCACATACAATTTAATGCGTTAGAAAGAAATCGAAAAACTGTGACGCACTGAAAGATGATCATGAGAAATACTGTATCTGAGTTCATCCCAATACCCAAAAACCCAACGCAATGAAATGTGAGGAATATAGGAAGCTAAGTTTCATGAACCATGTTTTAAAAGTATTCTTGCGAGTGATCCATGAACGTGTCCAGTGGTGGTTCTAGCCCGGGGCAGGGGGGGCAGTTGCCCCCCTAGTTTTTACAGGACTTTTGTACTATAATCTTCGTTAAAAAGGCCCGTTATCTTGTTTATTCACCGGTTGTGTTCCCTTGCCCCCCCCCCAGTTTTTTTGGTCTAGAACCGCAACTGAACGTGTCTACAAAAAACTAGTCGATAGCATAACAGGAAACCAACAGGGATTTAGAAAAGGCTTCAGCACTAGAGAGGCATTATTTACTATACAATAGTGTTGCCCAAAATCGGTCTTGGTCTTGTTCTTGCGTTTTCGCAAGACCAAGTCTAAGACCGCCTAATTTTAGCTAGACCAAGACCAAGACTTACCGTGCAAGACTTAAGCAAGAACAAGACTAAACCTGCGAGACTCTTGCGTCTTGCAGTTAGAACTGAGGGTCGTTTTAGGAAGTATATAAGTTCGGCTATATTCTTAGATATTCTATGAGAAACAAAAAAACTTGTAAAAAAAAATTAGAAAATTGGATTTATGCGCATTACGAACAATACCATAAACATACATAGCGAATCAAAATATCCATTAAAAAAACACTTTACACATTTGACATGTACTCAGCGGTCATTATTATAATGTAAAAATAAAATATTTTGTACATTCCTTCTCAGCAGCCGATTTCTTCGCTCTGAAATTAATTGTCCAGGTTTTGAGAATAGTCGTCTTCTAATCATAACAAAACAGTCCTGCGTTGCGACGCCTACAGTAATATCGAATATCGTATACAAACTTTTTAGAAATGTGTCACTTAATAAGTATGAAAATATACTTAATAAGTATATAAGTAATTAATTTTTTTCATTATTAGTTTTCTAGGAATCCAAACACCAGAAATCTTATCGGTATACATAGTTATTATAGTAAGACTATTATGTATTGTTTATGGTGACTGTACTATGAGGTCACTCGGCTAAACAAAATTTGGTGAAACAGCGCGGCTATTATTTAAAAGTATCATAAGATAATCATATAAGACAAAAGTACAGATAATGCCAGATATCGTGTAATACCGAAAATACTATATACAAAATACAAATACAAAAATACAAAATACCGAAATATTATTTTAACCATATAAACTTCTCCAAGAAATTAACGCACCACCTTAAAAACGGGTCATTTTTAATGTCTCAAATTTCCTAACCCTGTTGTCCGATTTAAGTGATTTTTTTAATATGTTGTCTTATTCATTATAAATATTGCTGTAATAATAATATTGCTAGACAGGTCAATTATTGCCATTGTATACCTGGTGTACCAATCAAACTGTGTTTTTTCTCACTCTGTGGAATATTCTATTGGCATTATGCTAACTTATTATTCAAGCATGCAATAGCATACTGAAATTAAAACCCAACTATAGCCTCATATTTTCTTAGCATTATGTTTGTTTATTCATTCACTTATATTGGATAATAAAAAAGTTAGGTACTTTTTTAACTAGCCGTGTTTTTCATCAATACAGGATGTTTTTAAATAAGTATGACAATCTTTAATGGGTAATTCTGCACGAAAAAGTAATGACAGTTTGCTTCATAAACGTTTACTTTATAAATGCTTCGTTTCCCAAATAGGGGGTGTTGAAATTTTTCTTACAAACTGAGGATTTATTTATTGCTTTAAAACCGGTTGAGATATGCAAATAAAATTTTGTGGGTTTTAAGAGGTAGTTTTAACTTTAGGTAGTTAGAACATAGGCAGGTATCACTTAGATCGTGGGTTCAAACCCCACCCGGTGTCAGTTGTTTAGATATTTATTAATTTGGCTAGTCTTTACTATGGCTATGATATTCAAGCTTAAAATGTATCTCTCTGTTAGGTTGTTCTAAGATATGCAATAGAGGCTATTGGGCAACTGCGAGACTTGCAAGTCTCTTGCTGCAAGACCAAGACCAAGACTGGGAGCGCAATACCATGACCAAGACCGAGACCAGGTGTACTGGCGCAAGACCAAGACCAAGACTGTCTAAGTCTCGTCTTGGTCTTGCATTTGGGCAACACTACTATACAATCACTCATAGAACGGTGTCGAAATGTCAACTGTAACATATTCATATGTCTGGTTGATTTTGAGAAAGCCTTCGACAAAATACAACACAGAATGCTTGCAGACATATTACGGAACACATAAATATATTATCAGTAACAAGGATGTGTACTATCCCCTCTACTTTTTAATAAGTCTACTGTAAAAATCTAAGCGATTACTGGAAGGTTAAAAATAAAAAGTAAATTCAATTAGATTACTAGTTCTAATACATTTATCATAATATTAAATATTGCAATGGAGTTTCCAAGGTAATAAATTTTTTAAGTCTGCATAATTACAAGGTTCGTGTTAAATGTTATTATCAACTCTGTCATGGATTGAATTAAAAAACAATAAAGTTCTTACGAATGTGCTAGCAAATAATTGTGAGATTATAGCGTTCACTGAAACTGATTGCAAATTATTTGCTCAATACTGAATTCTTTTCACACAAGATATCAAATTTTACGGTGTGTTAAACGTCTTCTTCTTCCTTTATATAAGCAATTTTGGTTGTTCACTGACGAGATGTTGCCCCTGTGATTGTTCCGTTTTTTTCTACTTAATATCCACTCGTTTATACCCTGTACATTGTACATTACATTTTGTTCTGAACTTGTCATTCTTTATTCGGTCTCTCAGCCTATGTTCTGTAATTCTTCTGAGTATTCTTATTTCTGCACAATTTAAACTGCACTTAAATCAAAGATCGATAGAGAAAGATAGGTCTTATCCCTAATACAGCCACACCAGAAGTGTTTGTCAATACTTCAGAAAATTACCAATTCTCCTCAGAAACTACTAGTGACATATGGTCAAATTTTCTATTCCCATCGAAATCTATTAATTTAGAAAGGGGTATTAAAATTGATTAGAGAAAGTATTGGTATCTCTAATTGGAGATGCTTTCGCTCCGTAAAAGGGTGAACTTTTCTATAAGATTTCTTGGAAGAACGTTGCATAATAATTAAAGTTGCAGCAAAAATCCAGATATATATATATATATATATATATATATATATATATATATATATATATATATATATATATATATCAAGTAAAAAGTGTTTTCTTTTCACATAAAATTTGCTGAATTCCCCAATAATACAACCTTGTTTTCTAACATTGTCAGCAAAGACTTCCCTTCTGGTCTCTTTTATATATATATATATATATATATATATATATATATATATATATATATATATATAATCTGGATATATCACTAACGGCCACTTACTGGTAAAAAAACCTGATAGAGAAGTCTGCGGAATACAACACACCATTGGCACTGATACTCGTAGACTACGAGAAATCATTCGATGTCACAAGCCAGCAGAAAATGTTAAAAGTATTGACAGAATGCCTAATAGACCATCGCTACACTAACATGATCAAATATATCTACCAAAAGGCAACGACTAGCGTAAGACTATCTGAACAACAAACAAATAAATTCTGTATACAGCGAGGAGTACGACAAGGAGACACCATCTCACCAAAGCTATTCACAACCGATTAAGAACACACTTTTAAGAAAGGAGATCTGAACGAATGTGGTATCAACATAAATGGAGAAAAGTTCAGTCATTTGAGATTCGCAGATAACATCGTCCTTATAGCCGATCGTATGGATGATGCAATAATAATGTTGAACAAATTATATCACGCTTCCTTAGAGGTCGGACTAAAGATTAACATCAACGAGACGTAAATAATGACTAATCTGGTGCTAAATCGTAATATTGTTGTTGATGGAATGGATATTGAGCAGATATTATAAGTACTGGGACAAGAAATTCGGTTGGGACGAGATAACCAGACATGTGAGCTCCCACGTCGCATAGGATAAGCCTGGACAGCGTTTGGTAAACTGAACTATGTATTTAAATCGGACTTACCCATATGCCTCAAAAGGAAAATCTTTAATCAGTGTGTGTTGCCTGTACTTACTTATGGAGCCGAAACATTAACACTCACAAAAAAGGTAGTGAACAAGATTCACCTTGTTCAACCAACAAGAGCGCCAGATGTTGGCTATCTCTCCCTGAGAGACCGACTCCCAAACGAAGAAATACGTCGTAGAACAAAAACAACAGACACTGTCGAAAAAATCGCATCGCTAAAGTGGAATTGGACAGGACATGTCGCCAGATTGTAAGACAATCGATGGACAAAACGTATTGTCCAGTAGAGGCCACGAGAAGAAGAAACCAGGTGTACCTACAATCTGAAGCATGTTATCGGTAACTGGATGCAAGCCCCACAAAACAGAGACAGATGGAAAAAGCTGAGGGAGACCTATGTCCAGCAGTGGACGCGTACGGGTTGTTGTTGATGATGATGATGACAGCAAAAATAAAACGAAGGTTTCTCTAGGTTTCTTCTTCAAACACTCTGATAGACCGTCATCCCTATTTTCATAGTAAAGGCATATCAAAAAAACTCTATTGAGTATCTACCGCACTATTCTCTCAGATTTTGAATGATATTTTGTACTCAGATGACGTTTGTGTATACATTTTGAGTGAACAAGTTTGTTTTGCTTCGGTGGTAAACTAATTAGATCATCAATCGTAATCATTTTAATTTTTACAACTATGTAATACAATAATTGTAGCTGATAACCATAAAATAATATAGTACTAACTCTCTTAATTAAGCAATTACATGGTTTATCAAAGTTATAGTATAAAATTAGTAGTTGGATAATGACAAAATGTTAATGAGTAATCATCTATTTATATACAGGGTGTCCCAAAAGTAGCGGAACGGTCGAATATTTCGCGAAATGAACATCGGATCGAAAAACCGAAAAAGGCGTGTTCAAAATTTTCAAAAATCTATCGAATGACACCAAACACGACGAAGATCTTAAATGGAAACACCCCAGTTTTTATTGGAGATTTGGATTTCTTACGTAAAAGTAAGCAAGTTTTATTCGAGACATTTTTTAGAATTGAGGATAGATGGCACTATAATCGGAGAAAACCATTTATCGTGATACCATAGGTAAATTATAGAAACGGTCTAATATCTCGAGAAATACACTTCCAAATGAAAAACCAAAAAACACGTTTCAATATTTTGTAAAAACCAATCGAATAACACCAAACGTGACCCTCCACCCCACCTCCTCGAAGTGGGGTGGGGGTAACTTTAAAATCTTAAATAGGAATCCCCATTTTTTATTGCAGATTTGGATTTCTCATGAAAGAATAAGTAACATTTATTCGAAACATTCTTTAGAATTGTTGATAGATGGCACTATAATCGGAAAAGTCCGATTTTTTATTTTTCCTTTTTTTTTCACTCCTGTAACTTATTAAAATAAACATTATAGAAGTTTTTAGGAACTTTCGGCCCTCGGTAATAATGTAATATTCATTCTGTTTAAATTTTTAAAAAATACTATTAGGTATCTCAGAATTCGATAAAAGAAATAATACATTTAAAAACCATTAGCACGAGACTTTGCGCCTTATGCTACATAATAATTTAATCTTATTCACCAACGAGCCTTTTAATTTCCTCTTTCTACCATTTTGCAGCACTTTCTCCGTCCGACGGTCATTAACCTTGTTAATAAAGATTGTGACGAATAATTGTTTAGTTCATTTAATAAAATTAAAAGCGAAAATTGGATAATATCCTCAAATTACCCTCCCGAAATTACCGATCCCAACTGTTTTTATCTACCGTTTAACGTAATTTTATATAAAGGGACTGACTGAATAATGCTTTGTTCGGGAATATTGGATTCAGTCGCTTAAGCTTAAATTTTTAAAAGTAAATGCTCGCAGTGTCCTTTTTTACATGTCTACCAAAAGAGTAGTTCAAAAGGCGCTCTTAAAATAAACATAGATATAAAATACGATTATTGAATGGCATATAGTGGACCGGATATTTGAGAGATGTGGTCTGGAATAACCCATATATCAGAATGGACAGCAAAGTTAGAATTTATAAAACTTGCATCAGACCTGTTATGACTTATGGGATTGAATCAAGAGAAGACACCAATAAAACCAAAAGCATGCTACGAACAGCCGAAATGAAGACACTAAGAGCAATAGCAGGGAAGAAAAGAAGAGTAGAATACGAAACAACATCATCGGGGAACAATGTAGCGTACAAGATGTAGTCAGATGGGGCAGGCAAAGACGAAGAGAATGGTTCATCATGTAAAAAGAATGGAGGAGCTGGACAGACTACTAAGAATTGCGCTTGAAGGAAAATCAGCTGGCAAGCGTCCGGGGGACCACCGGGGAGACCACCAAAGAGATGGAGAGATAGCTGGCAGTCTGCCTCTCAAGAAATACTTCAACGTCGGAATTAATAGATCGACAGATCTACAAGTATACAAAGAAGGAGAAGAAGAATGGCATAAAATTGTGTATTGCTTAGTTCTCATTTTGCAATTAAAATATGTGTTTGAAAATATTTGAAATCCCTTTCGTCCGAGACACTGATTTTAAAAAAAAAAGATTAAAATCGGCTGACAGGAAGCCGAGAAAATGCAATTTTTGAATGTGTGTTTGCTCGGCGCGCCGCGCACTGGAACACTGGATTGCAAAATTATTATGCAAAAACTATTAAACCGATCCTAACGAAACTTAGCACACGTTTAAGATGTGTTAAGTATAATATAAGCTTTTTTAGGCCAAATATGAAGGCTGTATGTTATGTTCAAGGGGTCGAAAAAATTTAAAGAAAATACTCGATTTTTGCAGGTTTTCCCCAATTATCCCTATTTTTTAAACAATAAACATTAAATTTTCAATTTTTAGCTAGTCAGTACTATGTAAAATTGAAAAACTAAACTTTTTCCTTGTATATTTTTTTGTAGGAGCAATATTTCCCGAGTTACAGGCGAAAATATGGACGCAAAAAGCAAAAATTTTCGAATTTTTGCAGATTTTGTTAAATAAAAAATTAAGTACAAGGTTTGCGACTGGCCCAAATCGTTATTGGTACATCCTGAAATGATTTTAGCAAAAAATAAACTCCTGTGGAAAATGTCCATTTAGGTACGATTCCGACAACGACTGCAAACGGCAACTGCAGACACTACTTTGCACTATTAATTTGTATGAGACTGATTTCTACATCTGACTGCAACTGCTGTCCGGCAGAACGTCATTTGCTAATAATTATACAAATTAAAGTGCAAAGTAATGGCGTCTGTCATGATAACAACTGTAAATGCCGTCTGTAGTTGTTGTCGGAATCGTACCTTTATGGTCTGCCTTTCGACATATATCGTCTGGACTATGATATCATTTACAATTTACAAAATGCTTCATAGTCCAGGGCGCATCTGTTTTGAGATTGACGTTGAGAGATGACTCAAATTTTTTTGCAGAAATTGCTTGAAAATAACTCAAATAATAATATTTCAGTTATCCTCCCACTCAAAATGGTCCGGAACATTGTTTAAATAATCGAAATGTCAAAATATGAAGGAAAAATTAGATTTTTTTATAGGCTTTTTGATTATAACTTTAAAACTATTCATTTCTGAGAAAAGTTGTACTGACATAAAAGTTGCGTAATTGAATTTCCAAAAATATAGAATTGGTTAAAATTTAAAAAATAGTGACCCTTGTTGCAAAATAGCAATAATTGCGAAAAAAACATACAAAAACAAGTATTCGCATTTTACGTTTTTCAACCATTTATGCTACACTTACGACCTTCATATTTTACTCAGAAAACTTTATGATGTAGTAAAATTACACCGTAAATTTCATTAAGATCGGTTTAATAGATTTTGCAAAATAAATTTTGAAATCCAACTTTCGCAAAAAAATTCATTTTTTTTTTAAATGTTGCAGGACTTAAAATAAAGCAGATAGCAAGTTGAATTTTTTTTTGCTTATAGAAGTGTACTGTACCTCTCATTTGAAATTTGCAAAATTAAAATCGATTAATTACCACGGCGTCAGGAAATTTTTTAAATAAACATTAATTTGTGGTGCTACGCGCAGGACAGCGGTGTTCGATTCATACAAGTTGATTTCCATCAAAATTTCTTCCAATCTTTATCTAATATATTATTTTCTTACTCTATATTTTGTTGTATTTTAATATTTTAATTCCACAAAAATCAAACTAATTTTTGTTTGTGAAATATTGTTTAAACAAGTGCATAGATATGTTTAAAAATAATAAACTTTTATTCTCTAAGTTAAAATATATGATCAAAGAAAGTTTTTGCTAAAAAAAGTGTTATTTCAAAGGATAGAAGTATGTGTTTTTATTTTGCAATAGACAAATTTATTTATTTATATCGAAATGTAACAAAAATTAAAATGTATCAATCATTATCAAAGGTCATTGGAATGCCCAATCAGAGCAAACTATCCGCTGTCCTGCGCGTAGCACCAATAATTAATGTTTATTTTAAAAAAATCCTGACGCTGTGGTAGTTAATCGATTTTAATTTTGCAAATTGCAAATGAAAGGTACAGTACACTTCTATACGCAAAAAAATTTCAACTTGCTATCTGCTTTATTTTCAGTCATGTAACATTTTGAAAAAATGAATTTTTTTTGCGAAAGCTGGATTGCAATATTTATTTTGCAAAATCTATTTACCGATCTTAATGAAATTTATAGTATTGTTTTACTGTATCATAAAGTTTTTCTGGGTGAAATATGAAGGTCCTAAGTGTAGCATAAATGGTTGAAAAACGTAAAATGCTAATACTTGTTTTTGTATGGTTTTTTTCTCAATTATTGCTATTTTGCAATAAGGGTGACTATTTTTTAAACTTTTAACCAATTCTATATTGTAGGAAATTTAATTACGCAACTTTTATGTCAGTACAACTTTTCTCGAAAATGAATACTTTTAAGGTTATAATCAAAAAACGAAGAAAAAAATCGAATTTTTCTTTCATTTTTTGACATTTTGATTATTTAAACAATGTTCCGGACCTTTTTGAGAGGGAGGATAACTCAAATATTATTACATATTTGAATTATTTTCAAGCAATTTCTGCAAAAAATTTGAGTCACCTCTCAACGTCCAAATGTACTAATATTTTTACAGATGCGCCCTGGTCTATCAGCACGTCGCACAGCATACCGGAACAAATATTAGAGCCGGACGCCGAGGCGCCACTGGCAAGTGACACATTGGCGCCATACACTCAGCCTTCTCTGTATACATTTTCGTTCATTTAAAAATACTTGTTTTATTCATATCTTAGCAAAAATAAAAATTAAACCTTTATAAATTAAGAAAAAGTTAACCGCTCAAGGCAAAAACCTATCTCAACTAGATCGGCATAGAATGTGCGAACATCCTGGCCAACTTAGTTTACATTTATTATACATATTAAGCTGGGATCCAATGGAGTGTGACGTGGCACTCTTCACGAGTTTATGTCGCCAAAAAGAAACAGAAAATATACACTTCTCCAAGAAATTAACGCACCTCCTTAAAAATTGGTTATTTTTAATTTCTTGTTATAACGTTATTTTTTAACATGTTATATTTATTATTCTTTAACAATATTGCTGTAATAATATTGTTGCTAAACTGTTAAATAGGCATTGTACACCGGGTGTACCATACCAATCAAACTGTGATTTTTTTCAAAGTTTGCGTCACCCTATGGAATGAATATTCTAGCATTTATAAAATACTGAAATTAAAACCCAACTATAACCTTAGTTTTCCTAACATTCTGTTTTTTGATTCATTCGCTTATGTTGGATAAGAAAAAAGTTAGGTACTTTAAGAACAAGCCTTATTTTGCATCAATACAGGGTGTTTTTGTACAGGGTGTTTAAGTATGACAAAATTTAAGGGTAATTCTGCATAAAAAATAATGACAGTTTGCTTTATACACGTATGTCCGCAAATGCTTCGTTTCCGAGATAGGGGGTGTTGAAATTTTGCTTACAAACTCATGATTTATTTATTGCTCTAAAACCGGTTGAGATATGCAAATGAAATTTGGTGGGTTTTAAGAGGTAGTTATTGCGCATTTTTGACATACAATTAAGAATTTTATGTTCACCATTGGCGCACATAAGGGTGATATTACCCGTATGCGTGCCAATGGGGTATATTAAATTCCTAATTTAAATTGCACAAACAAAAAATGCGCAATAACTACCTCTTAAAATCTACCAAATTTGATTTGGGTATCTTAATCGGTTTTAGAGCAACAAACAAATCGTTAGTTTGTATACGAAAAATTTCAACACGCTCTATCTCGGAAACGAAGCAATTGCGGATATACGTTTATCAAGCAAACTGTCCTTATTTTTTCATGCAGAATTACTCCTTAAAGTTTGCCATACTTATTTAAAAACAGCCAGTATTAATGAAAGCATAAGGCTTGTTGTTAAAGTATTCTTTTTCTTAGGAGAATCTTTCAGTGCGTCACAGTTTTGCGATTTCTTTATAACGCATTAAATTGTATGTGACAGAAAAAAAGGCACGTCGGTGATTACAGACTTTTTAACATTTATTCTAGTTGTCGATAAATGGCGCTACAATCGAAAAAAAATTAATTACGAATTATATATCTACGAATATAATCTGTACTACAATTTATAAGACTATACAAATCAAAGAAAATACCATTTTATAAATGTAATAAACACAATTGATTTCTTTTTATGCCAAATTGCAAATAAAATGTGAGAACTGTCAGATTTAACTAAAATGTCATATTAGAATATATGTTATAAATGTGTATTATCACGGACTTACCTTTTTTTCTATCATTTGTGACGCACTGAAAAATGCTCATGAAAAGGACCATACCTAACTTTTTTCTTATCCAACATAAGCGAATGAATTAAAAAACAGAATATTAGGAAAACATAGGGCTATAGTTGGCTTTTAATTGCAGTATTTTATAAATGCTAGAATATTCCACAGTGTGATGCGAACTTTGACAAAATCACAGTTTGATTGATACACCCGGTATACAATGATAATTTACCTGTCTAGCAACAATATTATTACAGCGATATTGTTAAAGAATAAGGCTATAATATATTAAAACAATCACTTAAATCGGACAATAGGTTTAGGAAATTCGAGACATCACAAATGACCAATTTTTAAGGTGGTGCGTTAATTTCTTGGAGAAGTGTATACATAGGCGCCCATACCTATGAGCAGGGGGGGGCGTGGCCCCCCTAGCTTTGGGTGCTTTAAACTATACATATGGTTATCCAAAATACCTATACAAAATATAATGTGCAACATCTTCACGTCTGCCGCCCCCCCCCCTAAAATTTTTTATATGGGCGCCAGGGAGTGTATAATAGTGAAAAGAAAAGAGAGCACATTTGACATCCCACGTTACTGTGAAATTATTAAGTATTTATTTTTGATAAAGTCAGTCGGACAATGTGAGTATCGAGTATATAAATAAACTCTAACGGTCTGAATTTCAATGCGAAATTAAACAATTATTCCTACACAATGGTCCTGTTTGTAATAAATATATCCTAATTTACTATACCTACAAATTATGATGTCATTATTTGAGTATATTTTAAGAATCTATGAAAAAAATAATAAAAAAAATTAACTACCTAAACGTGTTTGTTTTTTTCTCGGTACTGACACTCATAATAGTAGGTATGTATATATCTAAATATGTGGTTACATAACAGTATAAATAAATGTTATAAATGAAATGTGACCTCGAAAATTGCCATTGAAAATATCGACGTTTTTCATTAAGCATTTCCGAAAACACCAGACGCAATATAGCAATATAGGGCAACATTTATCAATAAAATATTTCAATATTGCACAATGAGTAGTAGGTAAGTGCCAATGAACTTGTTATTTCTTTGCATAAAATTATTTAATATGAGTGGAGTGTACGTAATACGTAATACATATTAAGGTATTACTGTTATTTTACTACAGCTATTGCATAAAATTAAATATTAATTTATTTTTTGGCGTTTCCTATATTTATTTAGATATTGCTGGATGTCTCTTTAAGTAAAGGTGTAAAATAATTCAAAGCAAGCAAGCAAGCAATTTGATTCAACCCGACCTGTGGGATATGTCCACCCTATCGAAAAAGTACATTCGGGTGTAACAATTCATTGGGGCGAGGTGGTGTTTTGACCCGAGTAAAAACAGGGATCACCCCACCTCGCTCCAATGCCCCAGGCCATCCGTCCCTCCCCCACATAGCACGCTGATGTGCGATGGGGGCACAACTATCGTAGCCAAATGCTCTTCACAATGGAATCCTGGGTAATAAGATTCCATGTGGTGCCCTAATCGAATGCAAAAACTAGGCCAGCGTGAAGCGCTCTATGCCTTTATCTTCTAATTACTTATCCGCGGTACTAAAATTGCTTGCTTGGGCCCCAAGTCATTGTACTAAGCCACACTGAGCTCGGTCCAATGGCTTGGAACAAATAATTCAAATAGGTATCATCTATATTTTTATCTTGAGCTTGAGTGCTTTATCTGCCTTTTATTATTATCTTTTACAATATTGCATCCATATGTAGTCAAAATTTTTGGTACTCTTACTCTTAGTAATCTACATAAGGCACACTTTTATGAAGTATTGTTCAATTATTTATACGAATCCGTAATTACTGTCTAACTCGAGTACAATCACTGTCTTGTTAAATTTTATCAACTGCAAAATTCTGAGAAAGTGAACGACAGCTTATGTTTCATTTCGGTTCAGAGATGATCAATCATCCCCTTACGTACGTTTATGATCACCTCAAAGGTGATCATGTAGCCCCTCTGATGAGGTCTGGGGATACTGAAACGTACGTAAGGGGGTGATTGATTATCTCTGAATCATGAAACATATAAGTTGTTTACTCAGATTGTGAGCACACGGAACCAACTTTCGTTGGAATTTTTCCTAGACGAGTAGACGGAATGTGACTGCACATTGTGGAATCCCTTTCATCTCCTGTATTCGTGGTCTCTTATAAATTGTAAAAGGCAGAGATAAAGGATGTAACCAGAAATTGGTTCCACGAGGGATTTCAGATTTACGGATCTGAGACTTCTTCTGTAAAATTCTCATTGATTAAAGGGATACTGTTGGTTCTCTATCCCCTCGGGATGACATTTCTTGACTCCAGTTTGGTTCCCTTCACAAATTCATCTTTTTTTCCCCTGAAAGCCGTCTGTTGTGAACCGGTTGTACTGCAGCCACTTGGCTTATTGTACATACAAATTCATCTTAGTGTGTAGAGTCTGACTCCGTGAATGTTAGGTCTTCTTATAGTTTCTTTGAAAATTTCCGGGAAATGTCTTTCTTAGAATTGAAACGTCTCCTGAATTGGGATTGTTTTTAGTTGAACAGCTACTTTAATATGAATCATGATGAGACTGTGTTGAAAATTTGGGATTGGGTTAAGAATCCTTTTGACGCACAAGTTACTCATAAATATCATTATTAACAAAGATTAGATTGGTATTTAGATTGTAGACTGGATAAAATTTGGATTGGACTCTTTTTCATATTCCCCTATTAAAGGTTGGTGATTGCTTCGGATCTTGAATGAAGGTATGTCCGTTATTTTCAGTCCAGATTTCCACTCTTTCTCCATCTCTACTGGTTTTTCTCAATCTTTGTTTATTATCTAGACTAGAATCTAGTGCGTTGTTAAAGGAAAAATATTGCTTTGATGGTTTGTACACGGACAGTGTATATCTATGTTGCCTAATCTGGTAGAAGATATTAATTTGTCCTGTTTATTGAATTTTGAACTTCTAGTGATCCCCAAATTTGGTCTAACAAATATGGCACTAGGTACCCAGCAAACCGACCGACGTGTTAATAACGTGAATTTTGGGTACATTTGTCACCAATATACGTAAATTGCTTACGTGAATTTCACGTGAAAAATTGATTGGAATGTCACATTGTAAATACGTCTTTAAATTACGTGAATAACTCGTCTTCAATAGACGTGTTATTTACCTTAAATAGCAATAAAACGTTTCGGGAAATTCACGTTGCAAATACGTGTTGATTAACGTATCTTTTAGGGAACGTATATATTAGTTTTCACGTGAAAGATACGTCCTCGGTTCACGTAAATAATTCGACCTTAATTAACTTATGAATCACGTAATTATTATCCTCATATAATATAAATAAAACAAGCATATAAAGTATTAACAATGTATTTATTTAGTAGAATTTAGAGACTTTAAAACATTTGTCTTGTATAATTATTATTATACAAGATAATGCACCAAAAATGGTACCGACCTAAAGACACATTAAAAAATATGCCAACACAACACCCCAGCAAACAGACCGACGTGTTAAAGACGTGAATTTTGGGTACATTTGTCACCAACATACGTAAATTGCTTACGTGAATTTCACGTGAAAATTTCGTTGGAATGTCACATTGAAAATACGTCTTTAAATTACGTGAGTAACTCGTCTTCAATAGACGTGTTATTTACCTTAAATAGCAATAAAATGTTTCGGGAAATTCACGATGCAAACACGTGTTGATTAACTTATCTTTTAGGGAACGTATATATTAGTTTTCACGTGAAAGATACGTCCTCGGTTCACGTAAATAATTCGACGTTAATTAACTTATGATTCACGTAATTATTATCATAATATAATATGATATAAATAAAACAAGCATAATATAAAGTATTAACAATGTATTTATTTAGTAGAATTTAGAGACTTTAAAAACAGTTATCTTGTATAATTATTATACAAAATAATGCACCAAACATGGTACCGACCTAAAGACATTAAAAAATATGCAAACACAACACAGGTCAATTTTTATTTCGAGGAGGACACTTCTTGTTTTTTCTAATTGCACTACCATCGGCACTTCAACCCTCGACCAGTGAGGTAAACATGAATACGAAAGACTTTTATTATAAATAAACCCGCCTAAAAGAAAACGAGGGAAAGAAAGCACTTCACGTTTCACTTTTTGTTGTGAGAACTGAGAACTGTGAGAAGCTGATATTTAGTTGATTTTAGAGGTTATGATCATCGATTATAAAAATCGATTATTTTTAAATTAAAGTTCTACTTACTAAAGTTAACTATTCTACTTTCTTTAAATTAGTATTACATATTTTCTTTTTGTTTTTAAATTTCTTCTACTATTAACTAATTGGTCATACTAAAAATCTAGTTCAATACCAGAATAATATAAAAAAAATTATCCTATCAAAACGTGTTATTCGATAAATCGATTAATTTAGTTTTCAAACCAACTATGTTAGTCACGTGATGGTTTTTAAAGTGGAGAAAGGCTTGGCAGTACGTGATCACCGCGCGCGATTTGAAAATTAGACTCAACATCATTTTAGCTCCTATGATATTTTTAAGAAAAAAATAGCAAAAATACACTACAGTGCAAAAAAATCGATCCACTAAAAATTTGGTCATTTTTGATGTTTCGAATTTCCTAAACCTGTTGTCCAATTTAAGTGATTTTTTACCACGTTATAGCCTTATTCATTGACAATATCGCTGTAATAATATTGTTACTAGACAGTCAAACTGGCATTGTATACCGGGTTTATGAATCAAACTGTGTTTTTTTTTCTCAAAGTTCGCCTCAACCTGTGGATTATTCTAGCATTTATACAATACAGAAATTAAAACCCAACTATAGCCTCAGGTTTTCTTCACATTTTGTCTTTCGATTCATTCGCTTATGTTGGATAATAAAAAAGTTAGCTACTTTAACAACTTGCCATCTTCGTCATCAGTACAGGGTGTTTCTAAATGAGTGTGACAAACTTTAAGGGGTAATTTTATATGATAAAATAATGACAATTTGCTTTATAATCATATGTCCGCAAACGCTTCGTTTCAGAGATACGGGATGTTCAATTTTTTTTACAAACTGACGATTTATTTATTGCTTTAAAACCAGTTGAGATATGCAAATCAAATTTGGTGAGTTTTAAGACGTAGTTATTGCACATTTTTTGACATACAATTAAGAATTATTACCCGTACGCACGCCAATGGCGAATAAACAATTTTTAATTGTATGTTAAAAAATGTGCAATAACTACGTCTTAAAACTCACCAAATTTAACCAGTTTGTAAAAAAACATCGAACATCCCATATCTCGGAAACGAAGCGTTTGCGGACATAATATGATTATAAAGCAAACAGTCATTATTTTCTCATGTAAAATTACCCCTTAAAGTTTGTCGCACTTATTTAGAAAACACCCTGTACTGATGACGAACATGGCCAGATGTTAAAATACCTAACTTTTTTATTATCCAACATAAGCGAATGACTCGAAAGATAAAATTTTAAGAAAACCTGAGGCTATAGTTGGGTTTTAATTTCAGTATTTTATAAATGATAGAATAATCCACAGGGTGATGCGAACTTTGAGAAAAAAGCACAATTTGATTCGTACACCCGGTATACAATGACAGTTTGACTGTCTAGCAACAATATTATTACAGCGATATTGTCAATGAATAAGGCTATAACGTGGTAAAAAATCGCTTCAATCGGACAACAGTTTTAGAAAATTCGAAACATCAAAAATGACCAAATTTTTACATAGTGGATTGAAATAGTGGATTACATAGTGGATTTTTTTGCACCGCAGTGTAGCTTCAAATCAAGGTTGGATTGAAATAGTTATGCTAAATGATCTTAAAAGCGAAATCATAAACTTTTTATTTAAATATTGGTATTATTTTCATTACTTTTACGTGAAATACATCTAATTTTTCGACGTCCATAAAATACAGTGAGTAAAATTCAAACGATACGTATTTAACCAACACCGTTGTAAAATTTTGTTTTCCAAAATATTTCTCAAAATTTAACCAAAGGAAGTTATTTCTGTTTCGTGATTATTACGTGAAATAAACTTACCTTTGCGATGTAACCGACATTCACACCTATTATAAAAAACATGTATATTCGTCATTATGATTTTATATTATTCTAATGTCAAACTTTTATAAAGGAAGTACTAATATATAGGTGAATGATTTGGCACTTAAATACGTTTTTTTCCCGTCATAAATCACCGAGTTACGTATTCGTTGAAATTTGCCGTAAATTTAACGTAATCATCAATCATCACGTAACTGTGCTCAAGTCTGTTTGCTGGGTACCACAGTGGTTGTATCGTATTAATTTTTGTATTTTTGTAAATGCGCAATGTATTGAGCATTTTGCAATATTTAGTGGAAGCATGTACGGACATTTAGTCAAGAAGAACTCCTTCTAAGATTGGATTTGAAACATGCGAAGTCTGTCTATATTTTGATTATTATGCTACGTGTTTCATATAAGGATAGTAGAAAACGACGGGTACCGCAAGAAGAGGATCCTTGCTATGTATAAAAAATAATTTTCTCGATACATTACTTGACATATTTGTCTCGTGACATCTTAAGAGTTGTTCCTATAATATAAAACCCATTCGTGTTTCTACTATTTGAAGGTCCTGTCACATACACCTAATTCTTATCTTATTATTAATATTCAATCGCTAGAGTTCTACTAGTCATCTATCAATTTATCATGGGTGACTGCACCACATGAGGACGTGATGTTATAATTTGCTCACATGATGGTTTTTAAATCTGACCACACTTGGAAATTTGCATAGAAATGTGGTTCTATTTACAAGAAATCTTGAAATGATGAAATATCTAATATTTAGGTAATGCGTCAGTTGAAGTAATTATTTTTATTGGTTCACTAAATACTTAATACAAAGCTCTGCCACTGAGGTTTAAAGAAAAGATTCCTGGAAAGTTGTATAATTATAATATTAAAGCATAGTTTTGTTGGTTAAAATTAATTTTCCGGGTTGAATAATTTTGGTTTTTAGAAAAAACATTATTCTGACGACGTTTCGGCAATCACAGTTGCCATTTTCAAGTCACGTAGTTCCGTTTCTCGCTGCTGCTTGAAGTAAATTGGACTTTTATTTTATTCGCTATACGGTCACTTATGTAGTAAATCGTGACGCGCTTCCCCCGAACACGCGGTTCCTGGCTCTTGTTATTAGCCCAGTATAGCCCTTTTGTGTTCTGCTCCGTGGTGTCATGGCAAAATTAGCAGTGCAGGAACGCACTTTCCTTAACTTTTTTACAAGTAAAATATTATTGTCCGAGTAAAAAATATTGTGGAATAGCTTTAAGCCAGTGAAATATGATATTCTTCAAATAAAGATATTAGGTCAAACGTTTAAGAAGCGGCCCTTTGAACGCATCTGTGTTTTTATGGCCAGACCTCCCATATCTATTCACAAGTTTCGTGCAAAACCTTAGTTTTAGTTCGGTAGCAGTGTAGTACTGGAGTGTATGTGTTAAGTGATACGACTGTTTTGTTTGCTGTAATTATTTTGAATATTGGTTTAGTATTTCGTTTGGAGAGTGTAAAGTGTTGATTATTGTAATTTAATTAATGTGAATAGTGATGTGGCGCCCGTGGGATATTGTAAATATCGCGTACGATAACGCTGATATTGTAGAACTTGCCAGTGCTAGTGTGAATGTAATTACTAAAAAAAAGTGCTCGTAAAGAAGATTCGAATGCATTTAAATGCAGAAACACATCAAGTATGTTTGAATGTATACAAAAATCTACGTACGAAATTCGGCTTCGATGAAACACTATTGGCACAAGCCACCTCCGATTTAACAGAAATTCCACTTTTTATTGTATATAAAATAGTTAAAATGAAGCCTATCATCGCAAGAAACGATGTGACTACAAATGTTCAAGACCTTTAAATCCTTCACTTGTAAAACTATTCAAAACCACAATATACGACTGCTACAAAAGCAATGAAATTCCTACAATAGAAATAATAAGAAAGAAATTGGAAACAACCGGTCGAAGTATGAACTGCTGTGAGAAAACTCTTCAAAATTGGATAAAAAAATGGGCTTTAAATTCAAAAAAATAAATAAACGTCAAGAAATTGTGGAAAGCCAAAGAATAGTTAACAGACGTAATATGTACCTAGAAGAAATTACGAAATATAGGCAAGAAAATAGGAGAATTTATTATTTAGATGAAACTTGGTATGATACCCACGATACAGTAAAGAAAGGATGGACAGATGGTTCAAGCATGTGCATACCAGAAATGCCTGCAAATAAAGGCTCGCGGCTAATTATTGTACATTGCGGAGGAAGTGAGGGATGGGTTCCGAATGCTTTAAAATCATGTGGGAAGAAAATGGAAGATTGTAACGTTGACTACCACAAGAATATGGAAGCTGACATTTTTGAAGATTGGTTTGAAAACTCGCTGATCCCAAACTTGGAGAAAAACAGCGTAATAGTGCTTGACAACGCTTCCTATCATTCCCGACAGCTCACTAAAATACCAAATATATCTTCAAAGAAAGCTGACCTGCAAAATTTTCTAATGGAAAATGATTTGTATTTCGAAGATTTTTACACAAAAAAACAACTTATTGAAGTTCTACACACGAAGCAATTTAGAAAATTATACGCTCTAGAGAGTATTGCCGAAAAGCATGGTCACACTATATTGAGACTTCCCCCCTACTTTTGTGTTTTCAATCCTATTGAGTTAATTTGGGGACAATTAAAACCAAGTATAAGGCGTTCAAATACATTTCCTAAATTTGACAAAAAGGTAATTGAGATAATTAAAAAAGAAGTAGCCAATATTACCAAAGTAGACTGGCAGAAAAGAATCGCCAAAGTGATCAAAGTAGAAGAATATTATAAGAAGATTGGGCACTTCCACATTAATGGTGGAAATAAATTTATTATTGAATTGGGCGATGATAGTGACGAAGAAAATACGGAAGAAGGAGAAAATGAGTTAAGTGTATCAGTATTTTAATTGTTGTTTTGTGCAATTCATTTTCCAAGCATAAGTGTAGTAGGTAATGAAAAGACTGGGTTAAAAAAATATTTTTAGATTTTGTATTTTTAATAAATAAAAAAAGAGCGGGGACATGCTTGCATTTTGTGCTGAATTTTAAAAGTTTTGAACTGTATACCTAAAGTAATTTTAGATCTAACTGTGTTTTTATAAAGTTGTTTTAGTATCAGTAATTCTAACAATAACAAGATTAATTATAAAAGCTATCCTACATCAGTTATTAATGCAAGCATGCGGTAAGAGGGAGGCCCCTGTGAGGTTAAATGTAATTAAAACATTGATCAAATTAATTTTAAGACATACGATATTATGTCCTGCTTTAACGGTACTTACCTAAGTATAAATACATATTTTTAACTACATATTTAATTGCCAGAAAAAACCAGCTGCCGGCCTAATAGCTTAAAGAAGAACAACCCAAAGCTACAAATCTTACCAATTACACTATATAGATTGCTTGAACAATACTCATGTTTTTTTAATACAAATTACGTCTGCATATTTTAAAATGTATATGCAGAGAGCGTTATCTATAATCCATGTTTTATTCACAAAACCTAAATTCTCTATTTATTTTTTTTCCGACACCATGAACCACTGGTTCTGCTATACTGTGGCTATACGTTTATCAAAGGTTCTGCCAGTTTGACCGACGTAGTCACCACATGTAAGTTTGTATACACCATTGGGTAAATGCTTTTTTTTCTTTTGGCTCTTATTCTTCTTTGTGTATTTACTTAAGTTGTAGTTTGTTCTGTATAAGTGTTTGAATAGTTCTGTCATTGAGTTTTTTAATATTGCGTGATATATTAAGTGATTAGAAAGAAGTGTAACAATATTTAACTGATTCATTGGGTTTCAGGATTCTTCTTCTTCTTCAGGTGCCCTCTCCGCTACGGAGGTTGGCAATCATCATAGCTATTTTAATTTTTGAGGCAGTAGCTCTAAATAGTTGTTTTGAGCTGCATCCAAACCATTCTCTCAGGTTCTTCAGCCATGAAATTCGTCTTCTTCCGATGCTTCTTCTGCCATCTATCTTTCCTTGCATTATGAGTCGCAAGATGCCATACTTCTCGCCCCGCATCACATGTCCGAGATACTGTAGTTTTCTTTCTTTAATTGTAAGTTCAACTTCCTTCTCTTTACCTATTCTTCTCAGTACTTCGTTATTCGTAACTCTATCTACCCAGGAAACGCTCATAATGCTTCTATAGGTCCACATTCAGGATTCTAATGATCTTTAATTTATTAATGATTTTTTTATGAAACTTTATGGAATGCGCTTACGTATTTTATTAAGTAGTCAATTTAAATTAGGAAAAATATTTATATAATTTAATTTGTAATTCTTAATAGCGAACAAAAAATTAAAGTCTTATCATTATTTTTATTACTCGTTAGGCAGTTGTAACAAATTAAGCAATTGTATTTTGGCAAGTCTTTAATTTGAGTAATTTTTAATACGCGTATTTAACAATTAGCTGCTGCTCAGTGAGATCATCATAACGTTCTCGCACTCAATTAACACAATTAACATTATATGTCCAAGAGTCGGCATGTGTTAATCCAATTCACATTTAATTTGCAATAATTGAGATGCATAATCAAACATTGCGTTTTTCAATTATTGTATTAAGGCTGAGTTATAACTTTGTAAACGTGACTATGTTAGCTATTTTTATTTAAATAATTATTTTATTCCAATTTCTTTTAATTATTTTATTCATTTGTTCATCGGTGGCAAAATCTTCGGAGGGAAAAAAACTTAAATGGTCAATGGATAAGAAGAACAAATAAGGAACTATGGGAACTACAGATAGGAACTACAGAACTACAAATAGGAACTATTAGGAACTATTTCTAACTGAGCTCTATTAATATCCTAACATATTAGCAGTACCTAATTAAGGTGCAAATACTTAGATGGTTGGGCCATGTGCAGAGAATGATTCCATCTAGAATGGTACTATCTAGTGCAGAGGTCCCCAAACTATTTTTTCTCGTAGACTACTTTAAAAAATTTACTGGTTTCGGTGGACCCCTGGTAAAACCCGCTGGTTACCCCCCTCCCCTCCCCGGGAGGGGTAAAAATAAGATATTGAAGGTCGGACGGTCTTTTTCTTTTTTTTTTTTTTCTCAAAATATATATTTTAAGCGATTTTACAGTGATTTGGAATTTATTTAAACAAATTTGCATTTTTTATAAAAAATAATGTTTTAATAGAAGGAACAAAATAGAATAGAAGGAATAAAAATGTGATTATTGGGCATTATAAAAAGCTTTTTAATTTAAAACAATTTTTTGTTCAAATTTTAGTGTAGAAAACGTTAAAATACTGTTTTTACATTTTCCTCCATTCCCAAAATACATGTTCTTCTATTTGGCTGAAAATTTGCCAACATATAGCCAAAACACAGGACTTTAAGTGGTTAAAATAATTTGTATAGTTTTACAAGAAAAGTTACATGCAATAATATCAGAGTCAAAATTATTAAGTCCAGTCGGGTTAGCATTTGATCTTGCATGCCGAGCTACCCAAGCAAGATTCTATTTTTCCAATCTTTAGGAGGTCAACAGTAGTGTAAATTTAAAATCGCGAATGAATTCCGCCGTTGCGTTAGCCTCCATCTTAATTTTAAACGAGTACCGTTTTTGCTATATTTTCCGAGTTAATTGTACTTACAGTAGATGCCTATATTTTTGACTTTGATTATTCCACGAATTTTTTGAAGATATTCTTCTTTAGCGGCGAATCGATTGAGGGTAAAATTTGATTGATCCGCGCGCATGCGCACACCGACAGTATGGTATTAGTGATTATACGGGCTCTGATTGGGTGTTGAAATTTTGAAATGATCTGTCAATAATTGTTCAATATGGAGGTTATCGGTAAACAAAAATATTGTATAATATTAGTTTTTATTGATGTGTGGGCAGAAACTTAGGGAATCACTGATCTACCTATAGTGCATTGGCAGGGAAAAGGCGAAGAGGAAGACCGAGACCACGATGGAGTAATGGAGTTAAAGAAGATATGAAAAGACTCAACGTAAGGAACTGGGAAAGAAAAGCGACTGACAAAAGGGAATGGAAAACAATAGTACATCAAGCCATGGACCTACTAGACTCGTAGTGCTTGCATATTATTATTATTATTCATTTGTTATCTTTCTGTTTGGTTTTATTATTTCTATCCTAAAAATACTAGGCGCTCAACTCTTCTATCAATTAAACATTCTAATTAACCTTTCTTCTCCACAATAAAACACTGAAAAACGTTTGTTTTCTATACTTCCACAAAATTTATTACAACTATGTTATTACTACAGCTGTTTCGGCAAAGTGCCTTTCTCAAGTGATATATTTTACAATGTGTTTGCCTTTTTAAGTCTTTAACTGAAGAGGTTGAGGAGTGGGGAGCTGTTTGTCTCAAGTTGGTCATTCAGAATTATATCTGTATTTTTCAATTTATTAATTTCCAATGATTCTAAAAGTGATAGCTTAAGGCCTTTATTTTGAATATGTAGAATTTGAAACTCTTTATTGAAAGAATGATTATGATCTAGAAGGTGAAGTGCGTATGTAGAAGTGTCTGTTTTTCTATTGTTGAAAGCCCTTTTGTGTTCTGCTATCCGTTTGTCAAAAGTTCTGCCAGTTTGACCGATGTAAGTTTTCGGACAGTCACCACAAGTTAGTTTGTACACACCACTCTGTAGTTGCTTTCTCTTTCGGCTTTTATTGTTTTTAATATGTTTGTTTAAGTTGTTGTTAGTTCTGAAAGCTGGTGTTATTCCTTTCTTTTTTATGTATCTGGCTATTTTTGTTGTTATTTTGCCAGTATATGTGAGAGAGCAGAAGGTACTGGGTTCTTTCTGTGGTGGTGGATACACTAATTTCAAGGCTTTCTTATGGAATTTTTGGTTCAAAATGTTGTTAACTGTTTGTTCGTTATAGCCATTGTTTGTTTGTGTGTATCATAAACCTACCCATACTGACACAACTATACACAATTCATCATCCCATCCTACACAACACAAATTAGCAGCCTACCATAGCATGATACACAGACTGACAGAAATTCCTATGACAAAAAATAACTTCGAGACAGAACTAAATATCATTAGACAAATAGCAGTAAACAATGGCTATAACGAACAAACAGTTAATAACATTTTAAACCATAAGAGCATAAGAAAGCCTTGAAATTAGTGTATCCACCACCACAGAAAGAACCCAGTACCTTCTGCTCTCTCACATATACTGGCAAAATAACAACAAAAATAGCCAGATACATAAAAAAGAAAGGAATAATACCAGCTTTCAGAACTAACAACAACTTAAGCTAACATATTAAAAACAATAAAAGCCGAAAGAGAAAGCAACTACAGAGTGGTGTGTACAAACTAACTTGTGGTGACTGTCCGAAAACTTACATCGGTCAAACTGGCAGAACTTTTGACAAACGGATAGCAGAACACAAAAGGGCTTTCAACAATTGAAAAGCAGACACTTCTACATACGCACTTCACCTTCTAGATCATAATCATTCTTTCAATGAAGAGTTTCAAATTCTACATATTCAAAATAAAGGCCTTAAGCTATCACTTTTAGAATCAATGGAAATTAATAAATTGAAAAATACAGATATAATTCTGAATGACCAACTTGAGACAAACAGCTCCCCACTCCTCAACCTCTTCAGTTAAAGACTTAAAAAGGCAAACACATTGTAAAATATATCACTTGAGAAAGGCACTTTGCCGAAACAGCTGTAGTAATAACATAGTTGTAATAAATTTTGTGGAAGTATAGAAAACAAACGTTTTTCAGTGTTTTATTGTGAGATAAAATGAACTTCCATCAAGTAACGGTCGAATCCATCAATTACTTTCTTCTCCAATTTCAATATTCATGTATTTCAATTCTTTTCGCATTTATTCTTTGTACATGTTCATCCCCGTATTCAAATCTAATAATTAGCATAAATGTCTTATGGTAGGGGAGCAAAGTATGCTAAATGTGCAGTCACTCGAGCACTTTGGGGACCTATTGGGTTGTAAAGAGTAGGTCCTAAAACCAAAAAAAGTAAGTAAAATTTTCCATTTTAGTGGGGACTTTCCATTTTTAATTTAATTTTCCATTTCCAACAATCGTTTTCTTAAATTATAACGCCAAGTTACTTATTTTTACGTAAGGAATCCAAATCTGCAATAAAAAAATGGGGTCTCCCATTTAAGATTTTAAGGTAACCCCCCACCCCACCTCCATGAAGGGTCGTGTTTGGTGCCATTCGATAGATTTTCCAAAAATAATGAATAAGTGTATTTTACAGTTTTTCGATCTGATGTTCATTTCGCGAAATATCGCGGGGTTCGTATTTAAAATATTAAATTTACCCCCCACCCCTCTACGTGGGAAGTCGTGTTTGGTATCATTCGATAGATTTTTGAAAAATACAGAGTCCGTATTTTTTAGTTTTTCGATCTGTCATTCATTTCGCGAAATATTCGCTTTTTTCTTGTAAAATTTTGGGACTCACCCATTTCCTTACGCCCCGCTCAAATCGTCAGATTTTTTAAATATACTCTGTTTTGCATGTATTTAACTTACCTTATCTTAATCTGACGATTTCGAGTTTTTCTAAGTATAGATTTTTTTCGGCCCCCCCTTAACGAACTCCCCTGCATTAAGAGCCAATACCTATATGGTAGAGGTACATTTTCAGGGTACAAAGTGTTTCCCCATGTAATAATCTGACGCGCTCGAGTAACTGCAAGAATCCCCACTTGGGCTTCCCTACCATTATGAGCTTAGCCAGTGATACAAAATATGTATTATTTTGTCAGTTGGCAACTTTGATCTGCCATATCCAACTTTATCAATGCAGAATTGGGAGTTTTTGAAATAGATTTTTAATAGATCATTTATTTAAAGTAAAATTTCTGCACATAAACTGATTTATATTATTTAAATCTCTTCTGGATATTTTGGTCCTATTTAAAATTTTCCTTGTGCTCTGGAACTCTACAACTAACCGAAACTACTTCAGCTTACATATCCACACATTCAGCCTTCGTCCAAACAACTATCTAAAGACAGAACCACACTAACCCTATTCAACTGCGTTGAAGGCAAAAAACGTATCCAAAGCAACCAAGATTCGAACTTATGGAACAATAGTGAGACCAACGGTGTTGTATTCATGTGAAACTTGGACAATGAATCAGAACAAAAAAGTTTGGGAAATTTGCGAGAGGAAAATCTTGAGAAAAGTTTTTGGTGGCATAAAGGAGGCTAACCAGTAATGGAGCAGAAAAACAAACGAGGAGCATAAGCACAAACCAAATAATAAGAGAAGAGGTAGATCACGAAGGGAGTGGTGTGATGCTTTCCGGACTAACTTAGAAGAATTTGGAACAATAGACTGGAGAGAACAAGTAAATCACCGGAAAATGTGAAAGATACTAGTCAAAACAATCGAAGCCAATAGTCTTTAAGGCCTGTAGGGCTGTTCTCGAATTGAGATGCATAATCAAACATTGCGTTTTTCAATTATATAAATATATTTTCGTTGTATAGTTGACATTGAGACTGGAATGTTGATTGGCATTTGTCTAAGGGCTTGATTCATAGAGATATAATCTAAATCCTGTATCTATTGCATTTATTAGACTTATCTCTGGCGCTAAAGTACATTTCATTATTGTAATTTGTTGAATGTGATTAAATAGATTATTAAAACAAACAATAATTGATAATAAAGTGTGATAATAATCAATTATGACTATCAAAAGGCATTTTAGGTATGTTCCAATTAACAGAGTTCACATATTTGAATACATTTTCTTTCATTCACATCATTCAATCTTCGCTTGTCCACTGCTGGACATACATCTCCCTCATAATGCTCCATCTATTTCGATCTTGTGCTTCTTGCATCTAATTCATAATGACAACGATTTACATCATCAGTCCCACGTGTTGGTGGACTACCCCTCCAGTGGCGTGCTGGCCATATAAACGAAACGTTGCAATCACCGAGAGTCTGCGGCCTCTTGAGGCCGGTCAAATAATGTATGTAGATGTAACAAAAATTTTTATTAATTTATAATCGAATGATATTAACAAAACATTTCAAGGAAATTTAATTCTTTTTTAAAGCTAATCAGCTTAAAAACCTGGTTGGAATCATTCTCACCTGTGCAAATTTTTGTTTGGTGTTAAGCTCACAAACTTAACTTAGTCATTTGTGATGCTGCAAGTGAAATAATTCTATGGTTCATTTTTTAAATAGGAGGAGTGAACTCAAAAGACAGATTCACGCCCAATAATGTCACTATAAAAATAACCAAATTCATCTTCTTTTTGGTTGATCATGTCGATCTTCGAAGGTAACCCATAAATATTATATTATTCTAATATGTCGCTAAAGAGTTGTAAAAGCAACTGTTTTTTTTTTATATAAAAGCAGACTAAAAATATAAAAATTAAAGGAATATGGCAGAAAACACAAAAAATCGCCTATATATCTTAATTAACCTATGAATTGTAGATGCCATTAGTGTCAAAATTTCATAAATGTCAATAGTGTTAAAATTTTATAATTTATTGGAGTAGACTTGCCTATGGTTGAACCAAATTACAAACAAGCATTACGGCGCTGTAAATTTGAAATTTGAATCACTGCTCCTATTTAAAAATCGAGGTTTAGTATCAACAATGTTTGGACTAATAAACGTCATTGCTTCTTTATTTTGAGATAGTTATCTGCGAACGGACGTTTGGAAAAAATATTGCAAAATTAAAAGACTAAATTTAGTAGGAGATACTAAATGGTGGGCTAAAGACCACTCTTCGTAAAATATTTGGAACCTTCCAAGATAATTTAGAAAGTTTATTTGTTGAATTAATTTTAAGTTTAGAAGAGATTATTAATACCAGTGGTAAAGTCCTTTTCATGAGCATTTTTCAGTGCGTCACAAATGATAGAAAAAAGGTAAGTCCGTGATTTATAACATTTATTCTAACATGACATTTTAGCTAAATCGGACAGTTGTCACATTTTATTTGCAATTTGGCATAAAAACAAATCAATTATATCTATTGCATGTATAAAATGGTATTTTCTTTGATTTGTATAGTCTTATAAATTGTACGGATTATATTCGTAGATATATTATATAATTCGTAAATAATTTTTCTTTTCGATTATAGCGCCATCTATCGGCAACTAGAATAAATGTTATAAATGTCTCTAATCACAGACGTGCGTTTTTCGGTCACATACAATTTAATGCGTTAGAAAGAAATCGAAAAACTGTGACGCACTGAAAGATGCTCATGAGAAAAAGAATAATGACAACGTTTGCTATTTATCTAAAGCTCACTTGAAAAATAACATAACGTTCGAAAAAATCCTGATTGCTAAAACCTTTTTGAGGATATATTTACTATCACAATTCCAACTGAAATAAACGACGAATTTGCTCAAAAATCTTACTGCGGAAATTATTGATTGACAGTTAATTGACAGGTTATTGCGTTGTATTAACATTTAATTAATATTATTAAATCAAAGTACTTGTACTGTAGGTACTTGCATTTGTACTCTCTTGTATAATTGATTTACTAAAATTCAATTTAAAGCATAGTTGAAAAATTCACAAAATTTTATTTTCCTTTTATCTTAATTACATTAAATTCATATATATTTATTCAGGAAATTATGGTTTCTGCCTTACTGAAAATAATATTGTCATTGTCATACATGTGATAATATTTATTATTTGTAAGATTGCTTATTCTTAAAAAAAAACAGTGCATATTCAAAAAAATTTCGGACATCTTGGTTATTAAAGCACCCTATGTAACGCACAGCTGAATGTGGCTGAATTTTTATGTTTGTGCGTCACAGTGTTGCCATGCTGTTTTCTATATATTTCTTTCATAATTTCAATCAATGTTAAATGTACCTACAAGAATAATAGAAACGTCACAATGATTTAAAATAATCAAGTAAAAACCTATATATACATAACATATTAGAACATACCTAAAATACACAAAAATGATTCATTTCACACACAAATATAATATCACAAAAAATTGTAACGTGATAGTATGAAAAATAGAGGATACGGCAACGGTGTTACTTGTGACGGTCGGATCCAATGCCAATATCTACACAGACATATTAGGGTGCGCTAATATCCAAGATGTCCAAAATTTCATTGAATTCAAAGTTTTATGTTTGATTTAATAATAATTTACATTTTTGTTTTATAAATAATGAATAAAAAATCCTGATAATAGAAGGTAAAATGTGGATGGGAGGCCGCTTTCTATAAAATCACCGGGCCGCTTGAAAAGTTCCAGCACGCCACTGACTACCTCTGCTTCGGTAGGCATCATCTCTTGGTCTCCATTCCAGTATCCGCTTTGTCCATCTATTATCTGTCGTTCAAACCACGTGACCTGCCTAGTTCCCTTTCAGTCTTGCTACTCTCTCTCTACTGCATCAGCCACTTCTGATCTTTGTCGTAGCTGGCGGTTTGGGATCTTGTCTCGTAGTGAAACGCCCAACACATCACGCTCCATCGCCCTTTGAGACACACGGATCTTTTGCACTGTTTTCCTTGTCATGGTCAACGTTTCCGCACAGTAAGTCAACACTGGCAACACTGATTAAAGATTTTTCTTTTAAGGGATATTGGTATGTCAGAGGATTTGAAAATACGGTTCAGCTTGTCGAAGGCTGCCCAAGTCAGTCTTATACGACGAGAGAAGCTTAATGATTGGGTTTTTTTTTCCTTTGCGAATCTCATGACATGATCTAGGTATTTATAGGCCATTACCTGGTCTATGGATCTTCCCTGATCTTCCCTTCATTCTCACATAAATAATAATGTCACGATTTAGATGCCAAGAATACAGAACGGTAGAGTTGGTACAAAACCTCATGAACCTTAAAAATACGCATAGCCAAATAAAAATGAATCCTATAAATATTCGACCATTTTAACACACTCTTGGATATGCTTGCCTCGCTTCTGATTAGGTGATTAATATCCTCCTGGGGTATCTCGTTCCACACGTGATCAATTGGGGATAAATCCGGAGATCCTGGGGGCCAAGGCAAAAGATTGACTCCAGCCTATTTAAATAAGTCCATGATGACTTTCACAATGTTAGGTCTTGCGTTATCTTGCTGAACAATTTGACATTGGAGCATCTGAAGGTAAAGTATAAGACGAGGTTCAGCTGCCTTACTTTTAACAATCTACGGCCTCCACTCTTTCCTGTGATGGTCGATTATTAGATAAAATTGATTTAATGTGCAGTCAAAAAGTAATATGTCAATATTAAAATATAAGTAATGTTTATTTAACCAAATGAAACAACTTTTAGTAAAGCTAGCCACTCCAACTATAGATCATTACGAGTATTTAGAATGAGATGCTAGCCTTTAAATATGTTTGCTATGCACTTTTTCAATCAAAGTTCGCTCACTTAACAGAACACGTTGAAGTTACAAAAGAATTTTTATTAAACCTCACAGCACGTGTATTCAATCATAGGTTTGACACTGATTTATTTCTCTACCTATGATATGATATACTTAAATTATTGTCAATATAAGTGAGATAGATTGCATGGAATCAAAAGAATCTTAAGAAGTTTATCCCAGATAACAAAGCAAATAATTTATGGATTCGACCGTTACTTGATGGAAATTCATTTGATGGAAGTATAGAAAACAAACGTTTTCAGTGTTTTAATGTTAGATAAAACCAAATAATTTGTTTCGTTTAGCAAAACTAGTATTTTGAAAACCACTTCCGACATGGGGGCAGAAACGATAAATAAAAGAGGTCTAAATTTATCAAAAATTATGGTTATTATTGTTAATAATTAACAAATTAATTATTGCGGTGCATTAATTGAGGTCTGTAGTGAGATACGATTGTCAAATTTAGACCTTCCCTTTGAAGAGAGGTAAGGAGATTATTTGTTTCTAAATTCTACTTTCAGAGTTTTTTGCAGTATTTTTGCACATGTTGTATGTTGATAGAAATGGGAAGGTATGATGAGGGTATACATCTTTGGGCTTATTGGTGACGATAAGCCGAAGTATCTCCCAAAAATTTTCGCGCGCATCTGGACGTCGAGAGTAGCACAGCTTTCTGCATAGTGTTGTAAACATGTTCATTTAGACCCAGCTTTTTGACATTTTCTATGAGGTTTTTCGGAATGACTCCAGTAATAGAAAGAACAATAGGTATTGTCTGTGTACTTTCCATTTTCCATTGTCTTCTTATTTGTATTTCGAGATCTCTATACATACTTGGCGATGTCTTCCTTAACACGCAGATTATTGTTATTAGGTATCGCCACATCTATTAGTCCAAAGTTTGCTAGCTAAATATTGGTGAAGAATCTTTGCTTTCATGGCGTTCTTTATAATCAGTTTCGACAAACGCCTGCTAGCCCCCTGTAAGATGGAAGGATTCTTGGACTTGACATCCATATCGGCACTTGTCGTTTTGGACCTGAGGATCTTTGATAATATACTTCAGGTAATTTCTAGTTGGAATAATCTGATCCTGTATGGTAAGTAGGAAACCCTCTGTCTCGGGAAACATCTTTCCTTATATCAACCAATAGTTCGACGCTCTATTGTCGACATTTTCTTGTTGACATACTAATATTTATATGTAATTACGTGGCTAAAGGTTCCAGACCAAGGTCAAAAGCACAAACCAAGAAAAAAACTAAGTTTTATTAATATCGTATCAATATTACATAATAATTACGCTATTGTTTAAATATGATTTTAGTTGTACAGATTAATTTCATCTTTTAATCAGTTAAAAGGTTTTATAAAGTGTCACTTTATTTTCACACTATCGCCGAAAGATAAAGAGATACTATGCCACTTATCTCACTTCAATTAATGCAGTTATTTTAATTATGCAACTATTTTAGTAATGTCGTCAAAGTAGTAGTCATTTACACTGAAATATTTTATTAATTAATACATATTAGGTCAAATAGAATAAAGACTGTCACAAATTGCAATAATTCGATATTATGGATTCAGCGAAAACAATGTTTACTTTTAAACCATGACACTCATTTTTCTTCTTTAAGTGCCGTCTCTCAATCGGAGGTTGGATATCATCATCACTATCTTTACTCTATTTACCGCTGCTCTGAAGAGTTCTATAGAACTGCATTTAAACCAGTTTCTTAAATTCTTCAACCACGACAGTTCCTTCTTCCTCTGCTCCTAACTTCTCTTATACTATCAGTCGGAGCATTTCATATCGCTGTCCCCTCCTTATATGTCCCAGTTATTGTGACTTTATTATGTTTATTGTGTTTATTATTTCGTATCCTTTGTCCATTTCTCGCAATAGTGTTCGTTTTCTTTTGTGTCCATGCTATTCTAAGCATCCTCCTGTAGCACCACATTTCAAATGATTGTAGCTTATTTATGTGTTCTTGCTTCAATGTCCAGCTTTCAAGTCCATATTGCAGTATCGAAAACACATAGCATCTCAGAGCTCTAACTTTCTTATATATTGATGTCATTTACTATACATATTATAAAAATAAAAAAGGAATGAATCCCTCTCATTGGCTGTAGACCATAATAAAAATTACTAAAGAAGTAAAAATCTTCTCTTGTAGATGGTATATAATTTATTTAAAATTTTCTAAAAAAGATCCAAGTTGGACTCAAAGTGGGTACATCACTAGTACAATACAAACAAACGTTTTCGGACTAATAAGTCCATCATCAGGTTAAAGCTCCAGATCCAAAGTAGTTGAAAATAGCTACTGAGATAGGTCGAATGACCTTACCAATATCAAAAATTAGCCACTTCGGCTACATCGAGGGCGACAATAAGTCGATGGTACAAGAATAAAGTGTATTTAAACCATAATGGAGTCTTCATCTTGGCTTCAAACCATATATATACCATCTACAAGGGAAGATTTTTACTTCTTTATTAATATATAACGAACATTCGTATTCGTATTCGCGAATATTAACATATTTTTGCATATTTGCAATCGCATTCGTATTCGTGAGATTTGTGCGAATGTTTTGCGAATATGTACATCAGAAAAAAATATTTTGAGGATAATATTAGGTTAATAAAATCAAAATCTATTCACATCTCATCTTTTTTTATTAAGAAAAGGTAACTTAACCTCGTATAATCACATTATCAGCCTTCGCGTTATTTTATTATGTGTTATTATGTAATAAAGCCTAAAATTCAGATTGATTTAAACTAAATATCAATTAACTTCTCATTAGAACTTTAGAAAACATTACAAAAATACAAACGAAATTTTAAAAAACTGAATATTCGCATTCGCAACCGCATTCGCGAATGTCGGTAGCAGATATTTGCATTCGTATTCGCGAATGTCAAAAAATGACATTCGTTACATCACTAATACATATTACATGCTTAAGTGCATTCTGCCGGTAAGTCTTCTCCATTCAGTCACATTCAGTGCTCTCTCAAACACTCTGACAACTATTTTTATAAGTTAAATATTATGTTTATATATGGGTTTTGGGAAGAAAGATGAGGGGAAAATATAAAAGTTTTTAACCGAGATCTATTTTATCGCTCATCTCATTTTATGACATGAATTATTTTACCATTTTTCTGACCGCATTACCACAAACTACTTACGCCTTTCCATGCAATAATAACGTTCAGGAATTTCCAAAGACTATTTATGTAAACTGCCTTTTTAATCATAAACTGGTTTTAAACAAAACTTTTTTTTAATTTGTGTAAATAAAATTCTTATCGTTACTCCACCGTAAAGAAATCCACAGAATAGCTGAATTAAAAAGTAAATCTTTAAGGCTTAATTATTTCATCAATCAATTGAGACAAGCATGATCAATCATGCAGGAATCCCTTTGGCGCCTGAGATAATCATTGCGTGGTAAATCTGATTCGCGTGATTAAAATAAGTGCTTAACATTCCCTTAATCAGGACAGACTTGCAAGACGAACAGTATAAGATCCAAGCTGTCTACAACTGAGCACTACGAGAAGCAGTGAACGTTCCTCGATATGTAGCGCAAAGATTCCTTTTCACAGATACCCAACAGATCAAAGTATTAGACCAGATGGACGATAAAGCAAGAACAAAATTCGACGAACTAATGGACTATCTTAACCACATCCTAAGAGAGATCGTACGGTATGATGTCTTCCACCCATGGAAACGTATCAACATCATGGCTTACTCATTCCTGGCCGAGTGGGTACCGCCCTTCTGGGCTTTCTCATTCATTTGTTACGGTGAATCAGTCCGCTGTTGTCTTTTTATTATTATAGCAGCGTTTTGTGTGACTTGGTCCTGTCTACAATTTTCCTCTATTCTTTCCGGTCCTTACACCGCTCCTTCCAATTTTAGATTCTTAGCTTCTTTATGTCTCCTAAGACTTGATCTCTCCATCTTTTTTTGGGTCTTTCCTGCTGTTGATCTCCATCCGGTTATTCGCTTTAGTGTAGAATCTGGGTTAGATCTCTCTGTGTCCCATCCACCTGAGTCTTTGCGCCTTCACGAACTTGACTATGTCTTCAGTCTTCACACTCGATGGCTTCTTTAATTTCTTCATTCCTTAATTTTCTAAATTCGCCTATACCTATCCTCACCGGTCCCATTATTCGTCAACTTATCTTTCTCTCTAAGATTTCTAACTTCATTTCATCTTTTTGCACATCGTCTCTGCACCATAGGTGTTAACTGGCCCGATTGCGGTCTTGTAAATTTTTAATTTGGTTGTCTTACTAATGTGTTTTTCTTTAAGAATTTTTGGTAGTTCAGTAGGTTTTATTACCCTGAAGGATGCTGTAGGATTTCAGATGGAAACACAGAAGACCCAAAACAGCAACTGCTTGGCAATAACTAAGTAGAGATAGTATGAGCTCTACAACGCTCGGCTAATTCTGACCCTCAGCCTATACTCATCCTAAATTCCCTAAAAAAATCATAAAACACAAACAAGACCTAGACCAAAAAAATAACAAAACACTAACACAAAAAATGGCACATGCCGACCCCAAAAAAAATACCGACAAAACAATTAAAAACCGGGCCAGAGGAACCTATTTTCACTAATGTTCAGACTATGGAGTCTGCTCAGTTGAAAGACTCTTGCAGACGTATGGAAGTTCTCTGCTCGGACACACAAAACGAAGTCAACGTCAAAGACGACAAAAAAAAGAACATGGGATTAAAGCGCCTCACGCTGTCCTGTCCACTAACTTGTTTTATTTCATCTTGTCCGATCCTCATTGTCATTTGTATTTGTTAATTGTTGTTCTAATCTAACATATTTATTTGATCGTTTTGAGCCTGTTTTTTCGTTCTTTGCAGATCTAATTGCTTGTTCCAATTCTGCTATTATAATATGGGTGTGTTCCTGCAGCTCTTGTTTCAATAATATATCATCGTGAAACAATCAATATCGTTATGTATTCTTTCCACAATTTAAGTTTATCTTTGCTATCTGTGATGAGTTTGCCGCCATCTTCTTAGAGTATTCTAATGATATGATGCATCTTTGGTTTTGGTATTTGTTAATTCCTTTATTTTTTTATGCATTTGGTGTGACGTAGCTGATTTGATGTTTGTATTAGTGATGTAACGAATGTCATTTTTTGAACATTCGCGAATACGAATGCGAATGCGAATATCTGCTACCGACATTCGCGAATGCGGATGCGAATGTGAATATTCAGTTTTTTTAATTTGTATCTATTTTTGTAATGTTTTCTAAATTTATAATGAGAAGTTAATTGACATCTAATAGTGTAAATAAATCTGATTCTTAAGGAATCTTAAGGCTTAATAAAAAGACCAAATAGGTAATAAACTAAAAGCTGATAATGTGATTATCCGAAGTTAAGTTACCTTTCCTTAATAAAAAAAGATGAGAAGTGAATATATTTTGATTTTATTAACCTAATATTATCTTGAAATTATTTTTTTCTGATATTAATATTCGCAAAATTTTCGCACAAATTTTGCGAATACGAATGCGAATGCGAATATTCAAAAATATGCGAATATTCGCGAATGCGAATACCAATATTCGTTACATCACTAGTTTGTATGTATAATTATTAACATTTATTAACAATTATTTCATTTCAAATTACTTCCAAACAGAATAAATTCCTTTTTGGTTTCATTTTGTTATTTGTATAAATGTGCTAATTGATAAGGTGTTTATTTATTGTATTAGGTTATACAGCGTTTCCCAACCGGTGGGTCGCGACCCAGTAGTGGGTCGCGAGAGTATTTCAGGTGGGTCGCGGCGTGGCTCTTACAGTAGCTAAATAACGTACATATATATCATCATGGGTGGGGGATGGGTCGCGAATATGAAAAAACATCAGAAGGTGGGTCGCCAGATATAAAAGGTTGGGAACCACTGGGTTATAATATTTATACTTAGTTATCTATAATTTATATAGTTAAGTTTACTCTTATAAATTTAGTAAATATAGGTATGCTTACTACACAAATTATTCAAAATTTAAGTGGTAGTGTAATTTTGTTTATTCCGGTTTATGTTTAAATGCTTTCAATTCTTTGGATTTGACTGTACCTAGTGTCCTACCTTTCAAGTGTACAATATATCGATAATTTCACAAGAAGTCTGTTCTATCATCATTACTTATTGGCTCTATAACCCATGGTGGGTCTTGGCCTCTTCCAGAATCAACTTCCATTCCTTCGTATCCTTCGCCTTGGTTTTCCAATTTCGCACTCCTAACACTCGCAAGTCGTCTTCCACCAGGTCCTTAACTCGTGCTCTGGGCCTGCCTCTTCTCCTCACTCCACCCGGTTTCTGCCTATAAATATGTTTCAACGGTTCCACCTCATTCATTCTCTCTAAGTGGCCTAGCCACCGCAGCCTGTTTATTTTGAAATATCTACCAATACTACGCTCACTATAAAGGTAAAAAAGTTCAGAATTATAGCATATACGCCATAATTCGGTTTCCTGAACACCTTTATAGATATGTCAGGATTTTACGTACAAAACAGCCTAACGGTTCTTCATCACTTTTTGTTATCGTCCACGTTTCTGATGCGTAAGTGAGGACGGGCTTGATTAGAGTTCTGTATATCGATATTTTTGTTCTTTTTGTGACTATGTTTGATGTTAAAAGTTTCTTTAATCCATAGTACGCTCTATTATAGTATATACGCTCTATACGCTCTAGTATAGATGAAAGGAGATACAAGTTCCAGCAAAGAAGCGCTAAATCAAATAAATAAGACTATCACAAAGTCAATAAGAAAAGACATAAGAAACTACAATGTAGAAAAAACAAAACAAGCAATAGAGCAAAATAAGAACATGAAAGTTTTGAAGAACGTAAGCGTACAAAAAGGAAAAATAGAAATCAACAAACTAAGAAACAGAACTGGAAAAGAAACTACAAACAGAGATGAAATATTAACAATAGTCGAAGAGTTCTACACAGAGTTATACAAATCAAGAAAAAAAGATGACAATGCGCAACCTCCAATTACAGTAAAAACTGTAATTAACTGAGTATTAAATCAAGGATCGGATTTAATGCCCGATATAACAAAATCAGAAATCAAAGAGGCTCTGAAGAAAATGAAAAATAATCGAACCCCAGGTGAAGATGGAATAGTATCAGAAGCACTAAAAATTGGAGGAAATATACTACTTGAAAAAATTAAACAACTTTTCAATATCTGCCTTCACAACGCCAATATTCCAACAGACTGGAACAACGCTACTACGATTCTATTACACAAAGCAGGAGACAAAGCCAATTTAGAGAATTACAGACCGATTAGCCTCCTCAGTCATTTATATAAATTATTTACGCGAATAATAGTTAAGAGAATGGAAAGAAAGTTAGAGACTCATCAGCCAAGAGAACAGGCAGGATTCCGAAAAAATTACGGAACAAATGACCATCTACAAAGTATAAAAACCCTGATAGAGAAAGTAGTGGAATACAATAAACCCCTAGTTCTAGTTTTTATCGATTTTCATAAAGCCTTTGATACAGTTGAACTTAGCAAAATATTACAGGCGCTTAAAGAATGCAGGCTAGATTATAGGTATACAAAATTATTACACAAAATATACTTACAGGCAACAACCACTGTCAAATTAAATACTAACAGTAATCGCATAAAAATAGAACGGGGGGTTAGACAAGGAGACCCAATGTCACCTAAACTTTTTAATACGGTCTTAGAACATGCTTTCAAGAGTTTGGATTGGATGACAAAGGGAATAAAAATAGATGGAGAATACCTAAACAACTTACGTTTCGCCGATGATATAGTCATAGTAGCTGAGGATCTAGGTATGACAAGAGAGATGGTACAAGAACTCGTTGTAGCTACAGAAAATGTTGGTTTAAATATAAACATCTCAAAAACAAAAATAATGACAAATTTGGTACCCAACCAGAACATCAGTATTGGTGGGAAGGAAATAGAACTCGTAGATAGATATAAATACCTGGGACATGAAATTACGATTGGCAGGGATAACCAGACTCATGAGCTGAAGAGAAGAATCGGTCTTGGGTGGGCAGCATTTGAAAAACTGAGAGAAACTTTTAAAAGTGAGTTACCCACATGTCTAAAGAGAAAGGTATTTATATATATATATATATATATATATATATATATATATATATATATATATATATATATATATATATATATATATATATATATATATATTTGTACAAATATTTTCGACCGTACTGTGTTATAGTGGTTTGAAGTTTCAGCAATTCGGTCATGTGAAATAAAATTCTATTTGTTATTTCTCAATATTTCGTCACACTTTTGTGACTTCTTCAGGAGAAAACTGTAAATTTATTAAGATTAGAAATTAACAAAAGCTAAATATTTAGTTACTTACAACTATAAGAGTATTAATTTAGATTTTTTTGAACATATCGTAAGGGACATTGACTTAATTTTGATTTTGACATTTATTATTTCGGAGTTATGGTAACTGTAATAAATTTTATTTTCATAGAATATTGTCTGATATTTAAAATTCTTTTTTTTTAATAATGAATAGGTCAAAGTAAATAATATACTATATTAATATAATAAAAATAATATACTTTGACCTATTCATTATTAAAAAAAGAATTTTAAATATCAGACAATATTCTATGAAAATAAAATTTATTACAGTTACCATAACTCCGAAATAATAAATGTCAAAATCAAAATTAAGTCAATGTCCCTTACGATATGTTCAAAAAAATCTAAATTAATACTCTTATAGTTGTAAGTAACTAAATATTTAGCTTTTGTTAATTTCTAATCTTAATAAATTTACAGTTTTCTCCTGAAGAAGTCACAAAAGTGTGACGAAATATTGAGAAATAACAAATAGAATTTTATTTCACATGACCGAATTGCTGAAACTTCAAACCACTATATATATATATATATATATATATATATATATATATATATATATATATATATATATTTATATATAAGTATTTATATTTATCTTATAAAGAAATAGCTTCAGAACAACATAAAGAGAAAGGTATTCGATCAGTGCGTCCTCCCAGTCTTGACGTACGGATCAGAAACACTTACCTTAACTGAAGCCTCGGCTACCAAACTAAGAGTCACGCAGAGAAGAAAGGAGCGGTCAATGTTAGGAATAACTCTGCGAGACAAAATCAGAAACGAAGAAATCAGGAGAAGAACAAAGGTGACTGACGTCATCGAGAGGATAGCCAGGTTGAAGTGGAGATGGGCAGGACACGTAGCCAGAATGACAGATGGGCGATGGACGAAGAGGTTATTGGAATGGAGGCCAAGAGAAGACAAGAGAAGCGTCGGTCGACCGCCTACAAGATGGACTGACGACTTAAGAAAGGTAAATAAAAACTGGATGAGGGCGGCGCAGGATAGATGGGGTTGGAAACGAGGGGAGGAGGCCTATGTTCAGCAGTGGACTTTTGAGGCTGGATGATGATGACGCTCTATTTGCAAGATATACAGGGTGAGGCAGATAACTGGCCTATTAGAAATATCTCGAGAACTAAAAGCAACAGAATCATGAAAATTGGAATACAGGGCTTTTGAAGGATGATCTATTAAATGAAAATATTTTCATCTCTTTGCAACTTCCGGTTATACCGGAAGTTGCTTATAACTTCGTTTTTTTAAATGGAACACCCTGTATATTTTTACATTTTTGGATTCTGTTCGATGTCTTCTTTCTTAAAATATGAGGATTTGTAATGTTATACAGGGTATTTTAAAAGATAATTACGTTTGTTTATTAATTTCGTAGCAATATTCACACCCTGTAGAATTGTAGTAGTTTGACAACTAGAACTTTACTTACGTTCAAATGATTTTTAATATAGTCTACTATTGTTAAGAATCATTAGTATAGCTAAATTTTTAATTTTAGTATACAGGGTTGGTCGAAACTCGGAATGAGTATTTTCTGAGTTTTCTTAAATGGAACACCCTGTATTTTAGTATTGTAATGAAATGATATTTTATGGTACATTTTATTTCTTAAGCATTCCCTATACCTAACTGCTTTAATTTGTGCTAAATTGTTAGTCGCACCAACAATCTTAACTACGTAGCTATTTTGATAGCTAAACCATTATTGGTAATTTTAAGGATCGGTCTGGATTAATATGTATTTATTTCTGAAAAATTGTTTGTGATTGAATATTTTCATGGCCAACCTAATAAAATTTTACGTATTTTTTGTTAATGTTTAGCTTGAATCACCAATAACTCACAAATTAAAGCAGTTAGGTATAGGGAATACTTATAAAATAAAAAAGTACTATGAAATATCATTTCATTACAATACTAAAATACAGGGTGTTCTATTTAAGAAAACTCAGAAAATATTCATTTCGAGTTTCGACCAACCCTGTATACTAATATTTCAAAATTAGCTATACTAATGATTCTTAACAATAATAGACTCTATTAAAAATCACTTGAACGTAAGCAGAGTTTTTAATGTCAAACTATTACAATTCTACAGGGTGTGAATTTTGCTACGAAATTAATAAAAAAACGTAAATATCTTTTAAAATACCCTGTATAATATTACAAAATCTCATATTTTAAGAAAGAAGATATTGAGTAGAATCCAAAAATGGAAAAATATACAGGGTGTCCCATTTAAAAAAACCAAGTTATAAGCAACTTCCGGTATAACCGGAAGTTGCAAAGAGATGAAAATATTTTCCTTTAATAGATCATCCCTAAAAACCCCTTTATTCCAATTTTCATGATTCTGTTGCCTTTAGTTCTCGAGATATTTCTAATAGGCCAGTTATCTGCCTCACCCTATATAGGTTTGTTAATTTCTGCAGTTACTGTATTACTTTGGTTGATTTGTGAGCCTAGGTATACGAACTCTCTTACTCCTTCGAAAGTATATATTATGTTGTAACCGTTAGATCTTCAGGTTCTGCTACTTGATTATTATTTGTGACCTTCATATACTTATAGGCCTGGATCAACAGCAATGTAATTTGCAATTTATTTTCGTTCTTCATATTTTGCACAATAAAATATTCATTGTCGAAATAATCCAACACAGTCGTATATTCGTGGAAGAGGGTATAGCTTAACGGTGTGTCACCGTTTTGTCGGACAGAACTTCCAATTAATTTGTTACCCTTTCATTAAACTGTCCTGCAAAAATCAGACTGCTATTTATCACCAACTGGGCATTTTAATGAGTGGAACACGTAGAACATGTCAAATGACAGGAATTATGACAGGTATGACAAATAGCAGTCAGATTTTTGTATCAGAGTTTAATGAAAGTTTAACAAATCAATTGGAAGTTCTGTCCGACAAAATACATGGGACGTTTTCATAGTCTGACGTTCCAAATTTTTAACCTGTTCCACAATTAAAACATCCCTTGTTCCAGTGTTCCCGTACATCAAAGTTTTTCCGACTAGACACCGTTACGCTACTAACAAATTTTTAGCTTGCTATTAATCAACTTTTTTTTGGTACGCGGGATCCAGGTCTATTAGTTTTATTAGTGTTAACTTGTAGTCCCATTCTTTTTGATGCTGTTTCCAATGCCGTGAACGATTGAACCATGTCCGCGTTTCTTCTTGTTATGATATCAATGTCATCTGCATACGCTAGTATTTGTACACCTCTATTAATAATGGTCCCTCTTGTTGTTATTCCAGATAAGTCTATTCTATACCTATACCTAACCAATTTCCAACAATCCACAATAAATATATTATGATTAAATCAAAACTGAAATACTTACTTAATAAACTGCGCGTCATAGAAAACGGGCACCCTAAGAAATGGGTCATTTTTGATGTCGCGTATCTCCTAAACCTGTTGTCCGATTTAAATGATTTTTTGAATATGTTATAGCCCTATTCCTTGTCAATATCCCTCTAATAATATTTTTGCTAAACAGGTAAATTTTCATTGTATACAGGGTGTACGAATCAAACTGTGTTTTTTTCTCAAAGTTCGCAACACCCTGTGGAATATTCTAGCATTTATAAAATACTGAAATTAAAACCCAACTATAGCCTCAGGTTTTCTTAACATTCTGTTTTTTGATTCATTCGCTTATGTTGGATAATACAAAAGTTATGTACTTTAACAACTAGCCATGTTCTTCATCAGTACAGGGTGTTATAAGTCTACAGGGTTTTAGGGACTAAATAAGTTCGAAAAACTTTAAGGGCTAATTCTGCATTAAAAATAATGACAGTTTGCTTTATAATCATATATCCGCAAAAGCTTCGTTTCCGAGATACGGGATGTTAAATTTTTTCTTACAAACTGATGATTTATTTATTGCTTTAAAACCGGTTGACATATGCAAATGAAATTTGGTAGGTTTTAAGAGATAGTTATTGCGCATTTTTTGACATTCAACTAAGAATTTTATATTCACTATTGGAGCGCATACGGGTAATATGACCGATCATATTATTCGTATGCACGCCAATGGTGAATAAAAAATTCTTAATTGTATGTCAAAAAATGTTCAAAAATTACGTATTAAAACCCACCAAATTTCATTTGCATATCTGAACCGGTTTTAGGGCAATAAATAAATCGTCAGTTTGTAAGAAAAAATTCAACATCCTGTATGTCGGGAACGAAGAATTTGCGGACATATGTTTATAAAGCAACCGGTCATTATGTTTTTATGCAGAATTACCCCTTAAAGTTTGTCGTACTTCTTTAGAAACACCCTGTACTGATAAAGAGCATGCCTAGTTGTTAAAGAACATAACTTTTGTATTATCCAACATAAGCAAATGAATCAAAAAACAATGTTAAGAAAACCTGAGGCTATAGTTGGGTTTTAATTTCAGTATTTTATAAATGCTAGAATATTCCACAGGGTGTTGCGAACTTTGAGAAAAAAACACAGTTTGATTCGTACACCCGATATACAATGAAAATTTACCTGTTTTGCAAAAATATTATTACAGGGATATTGACAAAGAATAGGGCTATAACATATTCAAAAAATCACTTAAATCGGACAACAGGTTTAGGAGATACGCGACATCAAAAATGACACATTTTTTAGGGTGCCCGTTTTCTATGACGCGCAGTGTATATTTAGAATGAAAATCTACTATTTAAATCCCCTTTAACTTAATACTGGCTACGCCATTGCACAATACAATGATCCAAACAAATAATTATATCTATTTATAGCCTAACTAGTTTAAAAAACACGAAATGAAAAATTCTTAAAAGCTACACCATAGTTATAAGTAAATAAGTACATATACGTATTTAATATTGTTTCACATTATGTTCAGAATAAAAATCTCGTATTTGAATCTGTAACTTGGTGATATAAATAAAATAATGTAGTAAGTAATAAGTCTAATGAATGACCTATTATTCCAAGAACTAGATTTGTTTGAAGAGTTCGATTATTTGATTCGCGTGCGCGATATTCTCCAAAACTAAATGACTCATGCTGCCACTAATAGCAAGATTGTGTAACTACGTGAAATAAAATAAATATTGATGAAAGTATGAGAGTGATTTTATTTTATTCCCAACAGATACGTCTAGGATGGAGCTGGAGCACAACCTTAAATATTGGTCATTAATGTCTTTAACCTGTTATCAGATTTAAGTGATTTTTTAACATGTTATAGCCTTTATTCTTTAACAATATCGCTGTAATAATATTGTTGCTAAACAGGTAAATTTTCATTATCGGGTGTACCTAGCATTTATAAAATACTGAAATTAAAACCCAACTATAGCCTAATGTTTTCTTAACATTCTGTTTGTTGATTCACAACAAAAAGTACGTTAACAACTAGCCTTGTTTTTTGAAGTTATACTTCTTTAGGGGCGATTGAGAGTAAAATTTCATAATACTGCGCGCATGCGCACACAGACAGTATGGCGTTTAGTTGCTGAATCTTTCAAGTTATGTATAAATATATCAGTGCAAGAAAAGGTGTGAAAAGAATATATTAGTGTTTTTAGTAAATATATTTATTATAATTTTTGTGTCTTTGGATTTGTCTTCCTCAGGAGTAAGATGAGTATTATTAAAACATTTTATTGTATATTTATTATACTTGTCTGTTTGTTACCGTGAATTGTCATTAGGTACGTCCGAACCGATACAGACACAGTCCTCGTAGCGTATTTGGTATAGCATTCGGCCAGAGATCGAGAGGTCTTGAGTTCGAGTCCGGAGCAATCCTATACTTTTTTTTATTTTTTTGAAAGCGGTAAGCACAAAATTAGTTTGGTGTTTAAAAAAATAATTAAAACAAACTGTTTAAAGTATATTTATTTTTAAGAAATGATACAATAGAAGTATAACTTCTTACGTGCGTACAAAGTACACACACATTCCTTTTTATCAATACATGGTGTTGGTTTTAAGGGGTAATTCTGCAAGAAAAAATAATGACAGTTTGCTTTATAAACGTATGTCTGCAAATGCTTCGTTTCCGATATAGAGGGTGTTAAAATTTTTCTTACAAACTGACGATTTAAGGAAGTTATTGTGCATTGTTTGACATACAATTAAGAATTTTATGTTCATCACTGGCGCACATAAAAGTCATATTACCCGTATGCGCGCCAATGGTGAATATTAAATTCCTAATTGTGTATCAAAAAATGCGCAATAACTACCTCTTAAAACCCACCAAATTTCACTTGCACATATCAACCAGTTTTAGAGCATTAAATAAATTGTCAGTTTATATGAAAAATTTCAACACCCCCTATCTCGGAAACGAATCATTTTCGGACATACGTTTATAAAGCAAACTGTCATTATTTTTTTATGTACCCCTTAAAGTTTGCCATACTTATTTAAAAATAAAAACACCCTGTATTGACGAAAAACAAGGCTAGTTGTTCAAGTACCTAACTTTTTTATTATCCAACATAATCGAATGAATCAAAAAACAGAATGTTAAGAAAACATGAGGCTATAGTTAGGTTTTAATTTCAGTGTTTTATAAATGCTACAATATTCCACAGGGTCACGCGAACTTGGAGAAGAAATCATAGTTTGATTGGTACACCCAGTATACAATGACAATTTACCTGTCTAGCAACAATATTATTACAGCGATATTGTTAAAGAATAAAGCTATAACATATTAAAAAAAATCACTTAAATCGGACAACAGGTTTAGGAAATTCGAGACATAAAAAATGACTCATTTTTGGTGGTGCGTTAATTTCTTGGACAAGTGTATTTCAATTTTATTTAATTTTACCCAATAAAAGCCTTTATTATACATAATAACAAAAACTAAACTGTCTGTTTCTAATTATAAATACCTGCAAATGGTGAAATTGAATTGGATAGGTTAGTGATCGTCGGTCTTGAAAGTGTAATGAACTTGAATACTCATAGTCTAAGAGCTAGTGAACCCTCCGACTAACGGTCGTCCTGTAAGGCTATAAATTTGTCTAGTGATAATTCATAGCACACCAAGGCTAAAAACCATGACCTGGCAGGCCTCAGCGGTGCACGTGTATCTACCAGGTGAATCGAAAAGTGCAAATTTAAGGGGTAAAATAAACTTTCTCCTGTAAGGTTTAAATTTAAGTATGTGTTTGAGTAAGCCATTTAGAAGAAATGTGTACAATGACAGGCGATTCTGAAGACCTTGCCAGGCGAGGGGAAAGATTAGGGGTTTTTCCTAAAATTATTCTTTTTGCATCGAACAAATTTTTTTTAGGTTTTTTGAATCATTCCAAACAGAAAAGGTTTTTAGTGATTTTTCTCTTAAGTTAATAGTTTTTGTTATATAAGCGATTGAAAATTTTGAAAATTGCGAAATCGGCCATTTTTAACCCTAAATCGGACATTTATCCAAAAATTTCAATGTTGCCAAGATACGTAGATATTCTTTAAACATTAATTGATGAAATCCCGAAGAGTTTTTTGCAATCAAATATCGAAAACCCCTTTGTTTTTTTAATTGCTAATCAAGCGGGCGCGACACTGTATTATAAGTGAGGACGTTTGAGTTTGCATAAATTCATTATCTCGAGAATAGGCAAATTTCAAGAGAAATCCTCAGACAGGTCGATTTTTATTTTTGAATTAGGACTTTTTGGTATATATATATATAATACTAGTGACGTCATCCATCTGGGCGTGATGACGTAATCGATGATTTTTTAAATAAGAGTAGGGGTTGTGTGATAGCCCATTTGAAAGGTTATTTAATTCTCTATTCAGTAATATAAACAATAACATAATTATTTATACAGGGTGTACAAAAAAAAATTTTCCTTCTATTTGTCAAATTTAATCAAAGTTAATTTAATAAAAAAAATTTTTTTGTACACCCTGTATAAATAATTATGTTAATGTTTATATTAGCGAATAGAGAATTAAATAACCTTTCAAATGAGCTATCACACAACCCCTACTCTTATTTAAAAAAAATCATCGATTACGTCATCACGCTCAGGTGGATGACGTCACTAGTATTATATATATGCCAAAAAGTCCTAATTTAAAAATAAAAATCGACCTGTCTGAGGATTTCTCTTGAAATTTGGAGATAATGAATTTATGCCAACTCAAACGTCCTCACTTATACTACAGTGTCGCGGCCGCTTGATTAACAATTAAAAAACAAAGGGGTTTTCGATATTGTTCTGCAAAAATCTCTTTGGGATTTCATAAATCAATGTTTAAAGAATATCTACCTACCTTGGCAACTTTGAAGTTTTTAGATAAATGTCCGATTTAGGGCTAAAAATGGTTGATTTCGCAATTTTCAAAATTTTCAATCGCTTATATAACAAAAACTATTAACTTAAGAGAAAAATCACTAAAGACCTTTTCTGTTGAGAATGATTCAAAAAACTTAAAAAAAATTTGTTCGATGCAAAAAAAATAAATTTAGGAAAAACCCCCAATTTTTCCCCTCGCCTGGCAAGGTCTTATGCTCTTCAGAATCGCCTGTCATTGTACACATTTCTTCTAAATTACTTACTCAAACACATACTTAAATTTAAACCTTACAGGAGAAAGTTTATTTTACCCCCTAAATTTGCACTTTTCGATTCACCTGGTAGATACACGTGCACCGCTGAGGCCTGCCAGGTCATAGTTTTTAGCCTTGGTGTGCTATGAATTCTATGAATTATCACTAGAAAAATTTCTAGCCTTACAGGACGACCGTTAGTCGGAGGGTTCACTAGCTCTTAGACTATCAACTTTCTACAATTCACGATTAGTTATTTACCAGCAATTTTATAGTCAATGAATACCTTGAATACCTTTCTACATCTACATAACTATGTAAGTTGTTTTACACTCACCTGAGACTAATGGTAGAGCGACGAATAAACTTCCTATCCACGAAGTGGCCGATTTAGAACCCTGAAATTCGTGCAAAAACTGTACATACAACAACCCATACACAAGACCAATTCCTTCAGCTATCGCATAAATTAAAAAAGTCGCTATCACTACGACCCACCCATAACCACCGTCTGGTATAAAGGGTTGATTCTTCTTCAACTGTTCACTTAACCTAGACGTAATACTTGTTGATCTCTGAGGACGGTCTTTCTTACTAGTAGCACGAGCACCATTATCCACTAACACCGTTTCCATTTTATTTGAGATAATTCAGTCTATTTATGTTTACTTATTTTCACTCTCACTGTATTATCAATAGAGTAATGTTTATGAACCGTGTAATATACTTCAAATAACCGGTATTTTTAGACGCACCAAAGATAACGGTTGACTATAACCCACTGAGACTGAGCGAATGAACTTGTTTTTCGCTAAAAGATTGAATTGATCGATATAAATATCAAACTATTTAGATTTTGTGTTTATGTGATAATAATTACGTAACCACGTAACTATGCTCTCATGATTTTCCCGAATACAGACAGATTCCTATTCAGCAGCAAAATCACATACGAATACGGTATAGACGCGCCAACACACCGAAATCATGTGAACGTGAACGCGCTAACTCTAACTCTACAGTCTACACTCGCTTCACAAAAACCAAGTCAGAGTCTGAATAAATACCTACTTTGAATAATTATGCTGAAACACTGTTTGTAAAAATATATTTTCCAAGGTCGAATGTAAAACGATAGGAGGCATTTCCTCCATTTTATTATCATTTTTATCAGTCTATCACGCATAATATGATTAATTATTTTAAGATTTCGTTATTTATTTTAGCATAGGTAATTTTCCATTCCCTTGACACATTTTTTTGTTGTGTGTTCCAGAGGCGTAACAGAGGGTCAGAGACAATACATCAGGGGCCCCATCTTGTCGTCTAATATGTAAAAATGTGTTATTGTTACATTATTTTATGCATGCATCTTCTTTTAAAAGATCTATCTTCTGGATATGTTGGCGACCACATTGACCCATCTTATTCCATTTACAGCAGCTCAAAATATATATCAGTTGACGTTAAACCAGCCGACTTCCTAAGATTGGCCAGTCAGGATATACGTCTACCTAAAGGGCCCAGGGCCTATCTTGCCCTCAATCTTGCCTTGTACAATAAACTGTAGTAGTCGGTATTTTTAGATGGAACCACAACCAATCAAATTGACCATGTGCTGATAGACAAAAGGGCAGCCAGTAGTATCTCCGATGTGAGAACACGACGAGGAGCGTGCTGTGGATTAGACCATCTTTTACTACAAACCAAATTTAGATGCAGAGATAACAGGGAAAGAAACGAAAGACAACAAAGAACAAACAAACTGGACCTGGAAAACTGAAGATTCAGGAATGTAAAGAGAAGTTCGAACAAAAAGTCGCAAATGAGTTAAGGACTGCACTCCATAGAGGGCAAATCTTTTACCGCAAATGGAGTAGTATTAAAACAGCAGTACTGACAGCAGCAGCGTTCACCTTGGGAGACAAGAAAAAGGAGAGAAGAGGAGCATGGTTTGATGACGAGTGCAGACAAGCAATAGAGGAAAGAAATGAAGCACACAAAATGTACATAACAAGAAGAACATGGGAAAGACGAACAGTATTTGAAGTCGCAAGACGGAAAGCAGACAAGATATGTAGAAATAAAAAGAGAGCCTATGAAAATGAACAAATAAAAAAATGGAAGGAAATTTCAAAAACAACGAAATTCGAGGGTCTTACGAATACCTTAAAAAGATAAAAGTGGGTAAAAACCTCAAACAAGTCTATGTAAAGATGAAAGTGGGCAAATAATCAGTGACCAACAAAAAGTCACAGAAACCTGGAAGCATTATTTTCAGTCCCTACTTGGAACACAAGTAGACGTGGAAGATGAAATGGCTATGAATTACGTAGGAGAATGGAGTAGAAGCTTTAACTATAGAGGAAGTTCTCGAAGCTATTAAGGCCCAGAAAAACAATAAAGCTCCGGGAGTTGACGAAATACCAGCAGAACTGTATAAGGTAGGTGGCGACCACCTACCACCTAGCAAGTCACATCCACGCGCTCATCAAAGACATAATATGGCAAGAAGAGAAAATACCCGACGACTGAAAGAAAAGTATAGTATGCCCGATCTATAAAAAAGAAGACAAACTCAATGCAAAAACTACCGTGGAATCTCTCTACTAAATATATAGAGCATATAAAGTCCTCACGTATATTATAAACCAGCTGCTCCAACCACTAGCAGAAAATATCACTGGAGAGTATCAGACTGGCTTCCGACGGGGAAGATCGACACTGGATCAAATATTTACAGTCAAACAGATCTTGAGCAAATCATGGGAACACGATATTGATGTTCACAACGTGTTTGTAGACTTCAAACAGGCATACGACTCAGTCAAAAGGAACAAACTAAACTATATGTATTGTTATGATCTGCTTTCTATTACTTTGATATTAATTATTTTTTTTTATTAATATTATTTAATTATTTAATCAATTATCCAATTGACGCAAATCATACAAAAAAAATTAAGAAAAAATCTCAGGGTGCCTTTTTATAATATAAAAAAAAATGTCTAAATTATCTTATGTTATACTTATCTTCTCTCGTGGTTTCAGTATCTCTTAGTTGATCCTTATCGGGATAAAAATAGGAAAAGGAAATAAATAGAAGTATCATAAATAAACACATACAAATACCTTTATTATCAAAAGCAATGCTCTATAAATTGATCAATTAAATCCTGTGGGCATAACTGTCCAAAAGAAACCTTTACCATATAAATTAATCTAATTCAAACAAATATTTATCGCTTTGTTCTTGATACCCTTAATAAAAAACAAGCTAAACAAACAAATTTGGTATTCGCAAATTACTTATACTTCCTATTAAATTTTTGAAATGTTGGAATCTTAAATGCATATGCTTTTACGTAAAAAATTTAACTTCTGATTATAAAGAAAATCTATCACATAGGTTATTGACTGACCTTTTTGATTCACACACAATGATGTCTCCTCTTGACCCAAACAGCTCCTCCTTGTTGATTATGTTAGGCTACCAATCAAAGCCCTCTCCGTTCTCAGCAAATAATCCAGCAGGATACCAGCAACTATTTCTCCAAAAACACAAGCCAGGCTTCCTTTGACCAGGACTCGTTTAATGTTTAATAAACTCCAAATCTCTCTCCTCTCTTTCTCTCAACAATAATCTCCTGAGACCCAAGTATCTTTTTTTCTTGGTGTCACAAATAATTTTAATAACGATAATTCTTGTAACTTACTCTCTTGGACTTTACAGAATCAAAGAGGTATTTCTTCTCGATTTGATTTGTCTCTCGTTCCACTTTTCAGCTACTCTCACTATCAATACAACCACTATTACTTGCTTCTGAACTACTCACGAAAACTTTTGACTGCTCCTCTCGGCTGCCGGTAACACAATCCTCTTTTCTTTTCCAAACTGTCTCAACATTCAAACAAAACTTTCCCCATTCCAAATTGCCAAGCCAATCAGAAACATTTCTCTCTCCCCATTCTTTTTTTCATTCGAAAACCCACTCATACTTTCAAAATTATTCCTACCATCATAATAATTACTTTCAGGAAATTCTACAAAATTTACTCGGGGTTAAATAAAAAGAGATTAAAATTCCAAACTTTCTTTACCTTAATTTTCCAAGAACTAATTACCTATGGCTTCTACCTTTCCCGTAATAAGCAATCGGTTTAAAATAATAATCCTAAATAACTTTCACTTCACTTTTATTTACAAAAATGTTTTTAATATTCTTCATGGAAAAATTCATTAAGGAGAAATCACCTTGCGTGAAAGCTAACTTCTAATAAATATTTACAAATCAATATACAGGGTGTATCAAATTTATGTACCCGCGTTATATTAAAAAAAATAAAATTTTTATTCTATCTTTGATTGATGAATTGAAACACAATAGTATATTGGCTGAAATGGCAATACCACACAAGTTAATAAGTCTCATTAAAACCACAATGGATGAAACTCAGGCATGTGTACGAATAAAAAACCACCGGACAGACTTTTACAAAATTTCGCAGGACTAAAGCAGGGAGATGAGTTGGCCCTAACATTGTTTAACCTGGCACTGGAGTATGCGGTTAGGCAAATGCAAACTGGACGAGGAAACCAACTACTGACCAACCGAATGGTTCAACTGGCCGCTTATACCGATGATATTAATATTATGAGTAGAACATCAACAGGAACACAGAAAACATACGCAGAGTTAAAAACACAAAGAAAAATGCTAGGTGTTGAAATTAACACAGAAAAAACAAAAATAATGACTCAGACGAGAAGAAATATAGTCCCACAAAACATTATACATGAAGATGATATTGAAACGGTTGGAAAGTTTACATACCTGGGAGTAGAAATATATGCCGACGGATCAGAAGATGGAGAAATATGGAAGAGAATAACGTAGGCAAACAGTCCCTATTTTGCCCTCTCCCATACATTTCGATCTAAAAGTGTCCACCGAAATACAAAGATGAGAATCTATAAAACCTTAATTCTACCAATACCATGCTATGGCAGTGAAGCATGGTTCCTGAAAGAAACGCAGAAAAACAAACTCGACACATTCGAAAGGAAAGTACTAAGGAGAATACTAGGACCTGTGAGGGAAAACGGAATCTTCAGTAGTCGATACAACAACGAGCTTTATCAACTTTATAAGGAAACACCCCTGTCAGACTTCATTAGAATACAAAGATTGCAATGGGCCGGACATGTGATAAGAATGGGAGAAAATAGGCTACCAAAAACAGCACTGAATGCTAGAATGCAGGGAAAGAGACCGGTTGGAAAGCCAAGAAAGCGCTGGGAAGACACAGTAAACAGCGAAGCATAAGCCCTTTTAGGAGTCCGTGTATGGAGAAGAGAAGCAAGGGAGAAGGCAAAAAATAAGGCCAAGGCTCAATTTGGGCTGTAGTGCCGTAGAAGAAGAAGTCGGTATTTATCATTACGTATATTGTGGCCGAAGAAAGCCACTTTGCTTATGCATGCATGCGCAAAGTTATTTAAGCAGTGCCTGGAAATCTTCAAAACCTTTCCTCGATTTAGCAAAAACGCGCCTCGTAACCCTGCTGTGCTTGGTGTAAGGGCACATCCAACGTACACGCTGGTTTTCGGAGGCAGCGCCGAGTCCGTGTAAGAATAATCCTTTGTATTCAGTTGTCAGCACCATGTCAACACCAAGATGATGCACATGCACTTTGGACAGGCCCGTTTAAATACTATTATTCGCACACTCCGAACGTCCAATCCTTTAGTAACCTTATGGTCTCACAGAAAGCCACAAGTCTCTTCAGGGGTAACTCCCTCACTTGACTCGGCTGCATAAAGGCCGAACCCAGGATCTGCCATCTCCGATAAGCCTATTGCCGGGCACTTCTAGAGGACATGTGAGAAGGTTTCCTCCTCCTCATCCCATAGACTGAACCGTAGCCTATCCGTCAATCCAAGCAGATGAAGGTGCTGCCGGAGTCTATAATGGCCGGTAAGCATGCTGACCACCACAAGCATCTTCTACGGTCTAGACGTTGAAGTTGGGCTGTAAGAATTTTGGATGGCCCCACTATTTGGAGCCTAGCCTATCTCATACAACTGGCTCAGGAGTCCTAGAACCTCCTCAAAAAAAGACTACCAAAACCAGTACTGAAGGGCACCCCAATCACAGGTTCAGGTCCCACAGACAGAGTGGATGAGTCGCGTCTTGCCATGGCGTCAGTTCTTTCGTTCTTTTTCACGCATACCTGTGTGTTTCGGTGCCCACACTAAGTTAACCCTGTTGGTCAGCGCAAATCCTTTGACTTAGCACCTTGAGCACATAAAATAAGAAAAAGTAAAAGAGATGCAGCGTGTTATCACAGTTTAGCGATATATTGTGGTGTTATCACTCAAACTCCTCCGATGTTATATTACACCAGGGAAATAAGGCAAAAATATACTATGTTCGGCACACTTGAGCAGCCAGGTTGCAAATGGGTTTTTTGGGTACTATATACCTAATACATTATAAATACAAAAATGCCCGTCACAGTTTGGACGAGAAATTTAGTTATTAACAAATAAGGGTCAAAAATAAGAGTTTTTTCGTTTAAATCGCTACAGGTAAAAATAGGATAATTAAATATCTTATTTATAATATTTTTCTTTTAGTAGATGAGCCAAGGTTTAAAATAGCGTTTTTTGAATTTTGGTCCGATTATTTGTTGCTTCGGATATTGTAAAACAAAACTAAAATTTCGAAAATAAAAAATTTGCTATAACTTGCGAAAAAAATTTGCGAAAATGAATATAAGACTTTCATATTGCATGAAAAATTGAGACAAACAGTCCATACAACACACAAAAAATTTTAAGACGATACCTCAATTAGTTTAAATTTTATTCAATTTGTTTATCCCAAACTCATTTTTCGCAATGTTATTGTTCAGAAAATAATAATGATACAGCAATTCTGTGAAAACAACATGAAAGAAGAATAGTCATATTTTCAAAGCATTTGAAAAAATCATTAAAAAGTCATTTTTATCACTCAGAAAACATTTTAATAAAATACAGTTATTTTTGGCTTATAAACAATTTGAATAACTTTGTTAATATTGACTGTAGGCTAAAACGACAATGGAATTTGAAAAACTGGTATTTTTATACGAATTTACGAAGAAAAACTTTTCGTCTAGGTTAATTACGGTCAAAGTTAGCTACTTTTTTTATTTAATTGACGGCTACTTTGTTTATAACAATTAAGCAACATAACTACTAGAGCCATTTTAAAGTTGAAGATATGTATATAGGTTATGTGTAAAAGTTTGAGTAAACTTTGAACCTCAACAGAGTGGTTAATAAAGCTTTAAAAATGGCATCCGAACGGAATTAATTCGGTCGGCGGAGGGGAATTACTAAAATACGTGCACTCAAAAAATGAAACAGCTTCTTCAAACATATGCTGCGAATAACATCGCTGGAATTTGTTGATGGATTTTGATCATATTTTTTTTAATTTGTATGCACTCGTAGTCTTACAGAGTACGTTATGTACACACAAACCCACCTAACAATACAGAATGTTAGGGGGAACTTCCCTTATCACTCAGGGATATGAAAAATAGATTACGACCGATTCTAAGACCTACCGAATATACATATATAATTTCATAAAAATCGGTCAAGCGGTCTCGTAGGAGTATGGAAACTCACACTGTGACAGGAGAATTTTATAGATGTAAATATGTAGACGGCTATTAACAAATAGGGTTTGGTGATAGAAGAGTGAAAATTAAGGGTTATATGTATTTTTTTCTACATCGTATAAAATTAAGGTAGATAATTTTGCCCAAAAAAATAAAAAAAAAATGTCAGGGGGCAACCCCCCTTATAACTTATGGGTATAAAAAATAGATTAAAACCTCTTCAACGTCTTACAGGGTAAACGTGTAAAATTTTATAAAAATCGGCCAAGCCGTTTCGGAGTAGTATGGTAACTAACACTGCTACAGGCAAATTTGATGTATATAGAAGTAAATGCGAATTAAATATTAAAAGTGGCTAACTTTGAACCTAATTAACCTAGGCAAAAAGGTTTTTTTCTGAAAATTCGTATAAAAATACCAACTTTTGAAATCCTAAAGTAGATTTACTCTATAGTCAATATTAACAAAGTTATTCAAATTGTTTAGAAGTCAAAAATGACTCTATTTTACTAAACTTTTTTTGAAGTGATAAGAACGACTTTAACATTTTTAATCTTTGAAATTTTAGTCTTATTTTCCACTTTCCGAAACAAAAAAGGATCAGACCAAAATTCAAAAAGTGCCATTTTAAACCTTGGCTCATCTACAAAAAGAAGAATATTATAAATAAGATATTTAATTACCCTATTTTTACCTGTAGCGATTTAAACGAAAAAACTGCCATTTTTGACCCTTATTTGTTAATAACTAAGTTTCTCGTCCGAACTGTGACAGGCATTTTTTTATTTATAATTTATTAAGTCGACTTTACACTACATGATTTATCATGTGATTTGTCATATGATTTTTCCCATGACGAGCCGCATGACAATGCTTATGACAAAACGAGCCGTATAAACAATGCAAAATCATATGACAAATCACACAGTGTAAACATGTAAATTTCACTCCATGACCAAATCATATGACAATCACATGATAAATCATGTAATGTAAAGTCGACTTTAGGTATATAGTACCCGAAAAATCCATTTGCAACCTGGCTGCTCAAGTCTTCCGATAAAAACCTTATTTCTCTGGACTATATATTCTCCATCTTATTATATTGAAGTCTTGGACTCTATACCAAAATAGTTGAAAACTTAACAAAGAAAAGGAAATAATGTGTACGGTGAAAAGAAGAAAATTAGAATATTTCGGCCACATCACAAGAAATGAAACAAAATATAGCTGTTAAAATGCATTTTGTAGGGAAAGGTGAATGGTAAAAGAGGCGTAGGAAGAAGTAGAATATCTTGGCTCAGGAACTTGAAGACCTGGTTTGGATATCCACTACAGGGCTTATCAAGGCAGCAGCTAATAAGAGTATCATTGCCAGAAATATTGCCAACATTCGTAAGGGATCGGCACCAGAAGAAGAAGAATCTTCAATACTCTTTGCTTTAACTATATAGTCACTATACACTGTTGCAAACAAGTCTGGCAACAGAATGATTTCTTTGAACCAAATTCATTTATTATCATCTTTCGTTTTTATAACTCTTACTAAAAGTTTATTTCTTTCTTTCTTTTTCAATGTCCATGTTTCACTTCATATCACGTAGTGTTTTTTTTTGTAGCAAAATACTGAAATATGGAGAGATTATAGGCCTGGATCCCGCGTACCAAAAAAAGTTGATTAACAAGCTGAAAATTTGTTAATAGTTTAACGGTGTCTAGTCGGACAAACTTTGATGTACGGGAAGTTTTAATTGTGGAATAGTTTAAAAATTTGGAAAGTCAGTTTACGAAAACGTCCTATGTATTTTGTCGGACAGAACATCCAATTGATTTGTTACCCTTTCATTAAACCCTCATGCAAAAATCAGACTGCTATTACTAACCAACATGATTCCTGTCATTTTACATGTTCTTCGTGTTCCACTCATTAAAATGCCCAGTTGGTGATAAACACCAGTCTGATTGTTGCATGAGAGTTTAATGAAATAGTAACAAATCAATTGGAAGTTTTGTCCGACAAAATACATAGAACGGTTTCGTAATCTGACGTTCCAAATTTTTAACCTGTTCCACGATTAAAACTTCCCCTGTTCCAATATATCAAAGATTGTCTGACTAGACACCCTTAAGCTATTAACAAATTTTCAGCTTGCTGTTAATCAACTTTTTTTGGTACGCGGGATCCAGGTCTATTAATGGTCCAGGGAAAACCGAACAAGGTAAAAACAACTTTGTAGTGCTTTGTTTTTATCATGAAATCGTAACATCGCAATTTCCAATTTGCGGTCATATCGTAGTTTAATTGTGGTAAATCATCATTGTGTGCATACAGGAAATAGTTAAAATTGGTTTCAACGTTCTTCCTTAGTTATAAGTTGTGACGTTAGGTACGATTTAAATCGCTATACAATAATCTGACTCATCTTGATTCATTTCTTATCAGGCATCATCCACATACGCCGAACTTATCGGTGGACATTTTAAGGGTTAATGTTTAACCAATTAAATAAGAGCTTAACCACGGCTGTTCTATAAGTTTCTCACTCTAAAACTTTTACTCTTGTTTTTTGTCTTAGCTATAATTATCATCGTATTAATCTCAACCCATCTATAATTGATTCGTATAGTACCGTATTAAATTTTAGCTTTTTATTGACATTAATAAATTTGTCATAACATTATATTATACAGGGTGGGCTAAAGAAAACAGTCCACTTCGATATTTGGCAGTATTTATTGGATTCTAAGGAAATGAAGAAACAGGTCGATTTTTGATCTAAGAGGGACAATTTTACGGTACATACATCTGTCATTTCTCAACTCCCTCCCTTCCCCCAAACCCTATTTTTAAATAGGGAATGAGAGTCGTGTGCTAGCTCATTTGAAAAGATATTCAATTCTCTATTCAGTAATATTAACATTGAAATAATTATTTTACAGGGTGTCCAAGAAAAATTATTTTGAATTAAATCAATTGAGACAAAAAGTAGAATGTATGTAATTTATTTAATTCGAAATACATTCTACTGCTGTCAAAAAACAGAAAAAAATGATTTTTGATAAATAAACATTGCTGTTCGCTTAATTTCAATGTTCAAGCTGCCACCCGCACCTGCCACTTGGTAGGTTGAATATTGAATTTAAGCAACAAACAATGTTTATTTAACAAATAAACATTTTTTTCTGTTTTCTGTCAGCAGTAGAATGTATTTTGACTTTAAATAAATTACATACATTCTTCTTTTTGTGTCAATTAATTTAATTTAAGTAATTTTTCTTGTACACCCTGTATAAATAATTATGTCAATGTTAATACTGCTGAATAGAGAATTGAATAACCTTCCAAATGAGATAGCACACGACCCCTAATCCCTATTTAGAAATAAGGGGTGAGAAAGTGGAAGGGGGTTGACAAATGACAGATACATGTACCGTAAAAATGGGTCCCCCTTAGATCAAAAATCGACCTGTTTCTTCATTTCCTTAAAATCTTACTGCCAAATATCGAGGTGGACTGTTTTCTTTGGCTCACACTGTATAGATCAATATAAAATAAAATAAAGCTACATATAAACTTTTATTAATTTCATGAGTTTACAAAAGTTTTAGTACAAAATCTCATCTAACTTCTCTTGCCTATTCTTCTATTTTTTGTATATGGGATAATTCCCACCAGAAGACCGGATACTATGATCCAAATGCAAGCCTGATAGAAGGATTGATCCCAGGAACCAGTGAAATCAAAGAGCCATCCTAAAACAAAAAGAAAAATTGTTTAAAGTTTAAAACGTTATGAGTATAGCAGTCTATATATCTATCTATTGCCCTTCATTTGTCCAAAGTTGAACGTAGGCCTCCCCCTTATTTTTCCACTCTTCTCGGTTCAGTGCTAATCCTGCCCCTCTGGTCCTTGCGTATCTTACCCGTGTTGAGCTGTCCCCCATCCCACTTGCAAAAATTAAAAAACAAATTGCCCTGATTTATGAGCTTTCATATTCCGCAAATTAAAAATTTTGAGCGCGTTCCACTGAGCAGGAATTTAATATTTTAGTGAAGGGGCTGAGCTGCCCCCCCCCCACCACTACTTAAAAATAGGAATATTGAATCGGTTTTTGCGGCAGAATTACGAGCTATTTATGAGCTCTTGAAATTATATAGCTTCGATTTTTGAGCTCATCCCCTTCACCCCCAAACTACCCTTTTTGATTTAACTTAAGAGAAAATGCTGAGAAAACTTAAAATATATCGCATTGCGGATATAATTCCTATAGCTTATATATTCTAAGAATAAATTATTAAATCACGTGCATTTCGATTATTGAGCTACAACCCCTTCGCAAGAAAACCACCCCATCTTCCCGGCTTAAGAAAAAGTTGTACTTAAAATGCATTAAATTAATTATTTGATGACTACATATCACTTAATAATTTATGAGCTCCCAAATTACGCGCATTTAGATCAGTAAATTGCAATTTATTTTGTATAGTGCAGTCACTGAAGGTAAAAATCAACGATTACCTTCAATTTGGGTGAACCTTCATCGATTTTCACGAAAATTGGTCAGTGAAACAAAGGTGACATGGTACCATCTTGCGCCTTTACCCTGAGGGTGGATACCGCCCCTTCTCGGGGCTGAAAATTATTTTATAAAAAATAACTGCACAAATCAATAAAAGGACAAATAATAAGCAAAATTTATTATGTATTTAAAGTTATTAAAATAAGTCAATACTTTTAAGTTATTAAAGATCAAAGATTTTCATTATTCGTAAAAAAATGCATGTTTTGAAGCGGTTTTTCGTCAATCACTGAAAAACTGCAAGTTTTTACAAAAAAGTTAATACATAGTAGTTTAATTCGTATAGATAGCTTATATTCTAAGAATAAACTCTTAAATCACGCGCATTTCGATTATTGAGCTACAACCCCTTCGCAAGAAAACCATCTCATATTCCCGGCTTAAGAGAGAGTTGTACTTAAAATAGCTTAAATTAATTATTTGGCGACTACATATCGTTTAATACTTTATGAGCTCGCAAAATATACGCATCTCAATTATTGAATTGCAATTTTCTTTCTATAGTGCAGTCACTGAAGGTAAAAATCAACTATGACCTTCGATTTCGGTAAATCTCCATTCACTGATAGGTATTTCTAAGTACTTTGACAAGTATTTAGTAAGTGTTATAAAATACATCTTTCCCGTTAATTAAGCTTGAATCCTTAGATTTGAACAGTCGCAGAAAAAACTATACATTTAATTACCTATAACTTACTTTAAATTAACATTAAAGGGTTTTTCAAGTAAGCAATTTATTATATTTTTTATTAGCTTCAATTTTAGTGATGGAAACTTTTTTGTAAAAAATTACAGTTTTTGAGTTATTTATGCAAAATTATTTCACAAAAATTAAAATATTTGATCTGTAATAACTCAAAAAATATTGATTTATTTTAATAACATTATATAAAAAATTTTGCTTAGAATTTTTCCCTCTCTTGATTTGTGGGATTATTTTATATATACCCCCGGCTAATTTGTTATAGTTAATTTTGTTTCTTGAGGTATCCTCTATCCACTCACCAATTTTCGTGAAAATGAATGAAGATTTACCGAAATCGAAGGTCATAGTCGATTTTTACCTTCAGTGACTGCACTATAGAAAGAAAATGGCAATTCAATAATTGAAATGCGTATATTTTGCGAGCTCATAAATTATTAAACGATATGTAGTCGCCAAATAATTAATTTAAATTATTTTAAGTACAACTCTCTCTTAAGCCGGGAATATGGGATGGTTTTCTTGCGAATGGATTGTAGCTCAATAATCGAAAGGCACGTGATTTAAGAGTTTATTCTTAGAATATAAGCTATACGACTTAAACTACTATTAACTTTTTTGTAAAAACTTACAGTTTTTCAGTGATTTACGAAAAACCGCTTCAAAACATGCATTCTTTTCACGAATAATTAAAATCTTTGATCTTTAATAACTTAAAAAGTATTGACTTATTTTAATAACTTTATATAATAAATTTTGGTTAGAATTTGTTCTTTTATTGATTTGTGCAGTTATTTTTTAGAAAAAATAATTTTCACCCCCGAGAAGGGGCGGTATCCACCCTCAGGGTAAAGGCGCGAGGTGGTACCATGTCACCTTTGTTTCACTAACCAATTTTCGTGAAAATCGATGAAGGTTCACCGAAACTGAAGGTAATCGTTGATTTTTACCTTCAGTGACTGTACTATACAAAATAAATTGCAATTTACTGATCTAAATGCGCGTAATTTGGGAGCTCATAAATTATTAAGTGATATGTAGTCGTCAAATAATTAATTTAATGCATTTTAAGTACAACTTTTTCTTAAGCCGGGAAGATGGGGTGGTTTTCTTGCGAAGGGGTTGTAGCTCAATAATCGAAATGCACGTGATTTAATAATTTATTCTTAGAATATATAAGCTATAGGAATTATATCCGCAATGCGATATATTTTAAGTTTTCTCAGCATTTTCTCTTAAGTTAAATCAAAAAGGGTAGTTTGGGGGTGAAGGGGATGAGCTCAAAAATCGAAGCTATATAATTTCAAGAGCTCATAAATAGCTTGCAATTCTGCCGTAAAAATCGATTCAATATTCCTATTTTTAAGTATTGGGGGGGTCTGACCTAGCCCCCCCCACTAAAATATGAAATTCCTGCTCAGTGGAACGAGCTCAAAATTTTTAATTTGTGGAATATGAAAGCTCATAAATCAGGGCTATTTGTTTTTTTAATTTTTGCAAGTGGGGGGGGGGGCAGCTCAACACGGGTGCGTTTCTGTTTAGGCCGTCCGACCATCTCATCTGTGGTCTGCCCTTTCCTCTTTTATGGTCCCAAGGTCTTCAGTGAGTTATTTTTCTTTTTATCACTTAGCTTGATACCCAGCACCTACCTTTTCATTGTCCTTTGAGTCTTGGCCATCTTTTCCTTATTTTCCTTTGTGAAGGTCCATGTCTGTGCTCCATATGTAAGTACTGGTAGGACACATTGATCATATACTTTTGTGTGAAGGTGTTGGACATATTTCTGGTTTTTCAGGATATAGCTCATTTTTACGAATGTCACCCATGTGAGTCATATTCTCCTTTTTATTTCTGCTATTTGATTTTCTTTACTCAGTTTCATTATTTGCCCTAGGTATATGTACTCCTTGACTTTCTGTATTGTACTTGTTCCTCTTTGCATGGCTTCGTTGTCCTCTTCTTAGGTCTGGATCCCGCGTATGAAAAAAAAGTTGATTAATAGCAAGCTGAAAATTTGTTAATAGCTTAAGGGTGTCTAGTCGGACAAACTTTAATATATGGGAACACTGGAACAGGGGAAGTTTTAATTGTGGAACAGGTTAAAAATTTGGAACGGTCAGGTCACGAAAACGGCACATTTATTTTCTCCGACAGAACAGACTTAAACTCTCCGAACAGAGATTAAACTCTCATGCAAAAATCAGACTGCTATTTATCACCTGTCATAATTCCTGTCATTTGACATATTCTACATGTTCCACTCATTAAAACGCCCATTTGGTGATAAATAGCAGTCTGATTTTTGCATGAGAATTTAATCTCTGTTCGGAGAGTCTAAGTCTGTTCTGTCGGACAAAATACATGTGCCGTTTTCGTGCTCTGACCGTTCCAAATTTTTAACCTGTTCCACAATTAAAACTTCCCCTGTTCCAGTGTTCCCATACATCAAAGTTTGTCCGACTAGACACCTTTAAGCTACTAAAAAATTTTCAGCTTGCTATTGATCAACTTTTTTTTCATACGCGGGATCCAGAACTATCTGCATTTGTCATATATTTAATTTTTGTATAGTTCATTTTTAGACCTATCTCGTTTGCTTCCTTGTCCAATTGTGTCATCATTTCGTTAAAATCTTTCATATTGTCTGATATCACCACTATGTCATCTGCATATCTCAAGTTATCTCTGTATCGGCCTATCAATGGACAACTGCTGACTAGGCCGATGCCACATTATGCGTTTTGACCGGATGCGGTGAAAACGCATCCGTTTCTAACGCAACCGGACCGATCTGTCACACTATGCGTTTAGTCTGCTGCAGTTTGTAAGCGCGTACCGATGACTCAAAACCGAATGGGCCTGCCGATGTCAGATTATGCGTTTTGACCGGATGCGTTTCCGCCGCATCCGGTGAAAACGCATAGTGTGACAGATCGGTCCGGTTGCGTTGGAAACGGATGCGTTTTGAATCATCGGTACGCGCTTACAAACTGCACCAGACTAAACGCATAGTGTGACAGGTCGTTCCGGATGCGTTGGAAACGGATGCGTTTTCACCGCATCCGGTCAAAACGCATAATGTGGCATCGGCAGGCCGATTCGGTTTTGAGTCATCGCTACGCGCTTACAAACTGCACCAGACTAAACGCATAGTGGCCCTAGTCAGAAGTTGTCCATTGATGTTGATTCCTTTGTTGTGCCATTCAAGTTCTTTGAATATATCTTCTAGTGCTTGTGTAAATAATTTTGGGGATATTGTGTCCCCATGCCTAACTCCTCTATTTATTTTTATTGGTTTGGTGTTTTGATGTGGATGTTTTATTGTGATTGTTGCTTTTTCGTAGATGTTTTTCAACATGATTTTTTATGTGTATCGATAGTCGATCCTTCCATTTATTAGCGAGGATTGTATGGCCCAGTGTTCAATATTGAATACAGAACTAAAGAGATATTTGTCTCTGTTTTAAATTCAAATAAATATCTACATATGTACATAGCATTTATAAAGGGCCTATAAGGGACGCAAAACGGGCGCCAAAATGAGTTTTTTCTGCTCATGTTATAATACAAAACACTAACTTAAAACCGAAGGGCGCCTATGCTATTATTGCAGGCGGGCCCCTTATACCCCAACGGCGGGACTGCACTTACCCATTATTTATAAATTACAAGTAACTATATGAATATTCGAGCTATAACCAACACTAAATCAGCTACAAATTTACAAAAAAACAAAATAATACAGTACTTAACAGTTTATGAAGTTTATGAAGAAAAACAAATTTTGGGAAAATCAATTCTAAGGCAATTCATACTATAAGTACATCTATATTTGCATATTTATATCGATCATATTCAGATGATTTTTTATAAAATTAAATTTGATCTGTAGATATGAATTTTGTAAACAGGAAGAAACAACAACAGGCTTCAATTAAAATTTTTTCCAATTAGGAATCACACATTTTTCACAAAGTTAATAACCAGAACAAATGAAGAATTAGTGACACATATTGATCATAATATGAGCAGCAGATTGATGTTGAACTAATTATTATACTTAAAAAACTGATTGAATTAATTGAGTGAGGAGGACATAGGTCTCATTTAATTAGCCCACGATGAATAACAACATCTATTATAACAAATTTGTTATTCATTTAATACATTATTAGACCAGTAAAGAAAAAAAGCTAAAAAAATCTTATAAAGGTTTTTGAAAGTTGAAAAAGGTATATGAGAGATCAGGCCTGCTTTTAGGTCAATTGACGCCCTAGGCAATTCTCTAGTAGCCGCCTTTTTTGAATGAATAGAATTGTTTTCTAGAAATGAAAGCCCACTTCTATTCCATTGATGGAGGTAGTTAAATATTATTCGATTTTAATTTTTATATACAAATATTTTTTTTGTACAGTATTTTTGCCGCCCTCTCATAATTTGCCGCCCAAGGCAACTGTCTATATTACCTAAGAGATAAAGCGGCCCTGTGAAAGATAACTGATGAAAAATACTTGAATACATATAGCTGATATTGCATTCAATTATAAAGAGACCACCTACCTGCCTCTTGACAATTTGAACATTTAATTAAAGCGAAAAGCAATATTTATTTGCTAAATAAACACTTTTTTCTGTTTTTGACAACAGTAAAATGTATTTTGAATTAAATTAATTACATACATTTTTCTTTTTGAAGATTTGTGTCAAATAATTTAATTTAAAAAAATTTGGACACCCAAATAAATAATTATGTTAATGTTTACATTACTGAAAAGAGAATCGAATGACCTTTCAACTGAGGTAGTACACGATCACGATATAATCACGATATCACGATTTAAAAAAATCTTCAATTACGTCATCACGCACAGATGGATGACGTCACTAGTATGATATACACTGCGGTGCAAAAAAATCGATTCACTAAAAATTTGGTCATTTTTGATGTTTTGAATTTCCTAAACCTGTTGTCCGATTTAAGTGATTTTTTACCACGTATAGCTTTATCCATTGACAATATCGATGTAATAATATTGTTGCTAGACAGTTAAACTGTCATTGTATACCGGGTGTACGAATCAAACTGTGTTTTTTTCTCAAAGTTCGCATCACCCTGTGGACTATTCTAGCATTTATAAAATACTGAAATTAAAACCCAACTATAGCCTCAGGTTTTCATAACATTTTGTCTTCCGATTCATTCGCTTATGTTGGATAATAAAAAAGTTAGGTACTTTAACAACTGGCCATGTTCGTCATCAGTACAGGGTGTTTCTAAGTAAATGCGACAAACTTTAAGGGGTAATTTTACATGAGAAAATAATGACAATTTGCTTTACAATCATATGTCCGCAATGGTGAATATAAAAATATAAAATTCTTAATTTTATGTCAAAAAATGTGCAATAACTACGTTCTAAAACCCACCGAATTTGATCTGCATATTAGGGTGGTGCGAAAAAAGTGAAGTTGATAATTCCGTGTCGCTATAGTGCGGAAAAGTTGCGATTGGTAATTACAAGAAAAACAAAAAAAGAATTATTAAAATCGGACTTTATCTTCCGATCCCGCAACAGGCCTAAAGATTATGGAAAAAATAAAATTTTACCTTTTTTTAAAAAAATTTTATTTATCCTTCATGTACGTTTTATTTATTGTTATAATAAAATCTGTTTACAGTTTGCATGGTAGAGTAATAAAAAAAAATAGATTTACGCATTTAACGAATATCTTAAGATCCCGCAAGGTCAATCAAGTTCTATAAAAATTTGAAATTTTTGATGATTTTGATGAATTACAAACATTTAGTTATCTCATTTTTCTGTTACATTGTGAAGCTCTTCGCTTGTTTAGATATTGTATGACAATATTTAAACAACCCAAAACCCAAAACGAGGGGGTGGTTGCACTTCTAGCTCCACACGCACCCTTTTCTCCAACCAACCAATGAGTGTGTGTTTTTTAAATTATTTACGTAAGTTCATTTCTTTTTTATCTATTTGTGTCCAGTTCTTTAACATCAACTTTGTATTGTGATTTCTTGGTAAAATCTGGCAGCATGGACCTTGATTTAAATGTTTTCCTGATGAATCCATCTGTTGATTGGGGCCCACATACATTAGCATTATACGATGCTTCCGTGGGCAACTTTAGGCAGCGCTCGCCAGCTTGCATGTGGCAGGGATAGTTTTGTATATTCCAGTCTGACATGTCTCCCGATGTAATGCAAGAAGTTATATCTTCATTTGAAACTCTTCAAAGAACTGGTGGAGAAGACAGTTTTGTAACATTACAGTCTATTATTTCAGTGTAGTCCTGTGCTTGAAAATTTAAAGTAGGTGGGATGAAATTTCTAATACTTTTGCCCTTGGCTTTAGTATGTCCGGCTTTTAACACTCTTCTTGGCCCTAGCTCTCTATAATGTGTTTCCTTTCTCCCTACTACTTGAAATTTTGAAGCACAGGACTAAACTAAAATAATAGACTGGAATGATGCAAAACTATCTTCACCACCACTTCCTCGAAGAGTTTTAAATGAAGATATAACTCCCTGTATTACATCGGGCGACATGTAAGACTGGAATGTATGTACAAAATTATCCCTGCCACACGTCAGCTGATGAGCGGTGCCTAAAGTTGGCCACGGAAGCATCGTCTCATGCTAATGTATGTGGGCCTCAATCAAGAGATGGATGCATCAGGACAATTAAATCAAGGTCCATGCTGCCAGATTTTATCAAGAAATCACAATGCAAAGTTGGTGTTTGAGAGCTGGACACAAACAGATGAAAAAGAAATACATACAAAGTACATAATGTAAATAATGCAAAAAACACACACTCATTGGTTGGTTGGAGACAAGGGTGCGTGTGGAGCTAGAAGTGCAACCAACCCCTCGTTTTGAGATCTGGGTTGTTTAAATATTGTCATACAATATCTAAACAAACGAAGAACTTCACAATGTAACAAAAAAATGAGATACCTAAATGTTTTTTAATTTTTCAAAATCATCAAAAATTTCAATTTTTTATAGATTTTGATTGACCTTGCGGGATCGGAAAATATCCGTTAAATGCGTAAAACAATTTTTTTTAGTACTCAACCATGCAAAGTGTAAATAAATTTTACTATAGCGATAAATAAAACGTACTCGAAGGATAAATAAAAATTTTTGAAAAAAGGTAAAATTTCATTTTTTTCATAATTTTTAGGTCCATTGCGGGATCGGAAGATAACGTCCGATTTGAATAATTATTTTTTTGTTTTTCTTGTAATTACCAATAGCAACTTGTCCGCACTATAGCGATACGGAATTATTAACTTGACTTTTTTCGCACCACCCTACTGCATATCTCAACTGGTTTTAAAGCAATAAATAAATCGTCAGTTTGTTAACACATTCTTTAAAAAGAGAGAAACTCAACTTATTACCTACAAAAGTGGACAACATCAATCCCAAATAGACTACTTTATGATAAGGAAAGAAGACATACGTGAATGCAAGGACTGCAAGGCAATAATTAGTGAGACAGTAAGCCAACAACATAAGCTGCTTGTTCTGGAAATCGAAGTAAAAATTGAAACTAAACAAAAATATCGGAGAGGACCACAAAAAATCAAGTGGTGGATGCTAAAAGATGGAAGGTCTATTCAGGGAAAAAATAGTAGAAAAAATATGTTGGAACATGAAAGGAAGCCCTAACACAGTTTGGAGAAAAATGGCCAATATTATTAGAGAGAATATTGTTAGAGAGAATAGAAAATATTGAAATACTTGGGAAAACGTCAGGAAAGAAGTTTGAGGATAAAGAGACTTGGTGGTGGTCAAATGAAGTACAAGGAAAAATAAAAGAGAAGGGAAAATTATATAAAAAGTGGCAAGAGCCAAAACCAGATCTGACATAGATCTTCAAAACTATATGGTCGCCAAAAAGGAAGCGAAAGTAGCAGTAGCAAAAGCTAAAGCAGAAGCGTATTCAAACCTATACGAGCAACTTGATACTAGGGAAGGCGAAGCAAAGATATATAAAATAGCCAAACAGAGAGCAAAGAAAGCAAGAGATTTTAATCAGATTAGATGTATCCGAGATGAAAATAATAAAATACTAATTCACGAAAAGGATATCAAAAAGAGATGGAGAAATTATTTTGACAGTCTATTAAATGAAGAATTTGACAGACAGCCTGTGAAGTTAACGGAGACAGTAACAGCAATGGTTACCAGAATAACAAACGAGGAAGTGGCACAAGCGCTTCAAAAAATAAAGAAAGGAAAAGCATTCGGACCAGATGATATTCCTGGGGAAGTATGGAGAGCATTGGGAGAGACAGGAACAAGTTGGCATGGAAGTTGGACAAGTGCCAGACGAATGGAGAAGCAGTATATTAGTACCTGTCTACAAAAACAAGGGAGACATACAGCAATGCACAAACAACAGGACTATAAAACTACTTAGCCACTCCATGAAAATATGGGAGAGAGTAATTGATAGACGGATACGTGAAGAAACCGAAATATCCGATAATAAATTTGGCTTTATGCAGGGCAGATCAACAACAGATGCAATTTTCATTGTAAGGTAACTGGTGGAAAAATACAGGAATAAAGAGACCAACGCTCATATGGTATTCATTGATCTTGTGAAGGCATATAATAGAGTTCCTCGAGAGGTTCTGTGGTGGGCACTCAATAAGAAAGGAGTCCCTGGCGAATATGTAAAGATTGTGAGAGATATGTATGAGGGAGTAACAACTAGTGTTAGGACAGGTATGGGAGAGACTGATAAATTTCAGGTGAAAGTAGGATTGCACCAAGGCTCGGTGCTTAGTTCTCATTCTTAATTAGTTTTGGACCAGATAACTGCGAAACTACAGGGTAGTATTCTTTGGTGCCTAATGTATGCTGATGATGTAGTGTTAATAGGAAATAGTGAAAGAAATTTAGAACAAAAACTGGAACAGTGGAGACAAGCTCTGGAGGAAAAAGGTTTAAAACTTAGGACAAAAACAGAGTATTTGGAATGTTCATTTAAAGATGGAGTTACTACAAATAAAATGGTATCTTTGGATGGTGAAATGATTGTGAAAAGTAATAGTTTTAAGTACCTAGGATCGGTATTACAGAGTAATGGAGAAATAGATCGAGATGCATGCAATAGAATTAGGGATGGATGGATGAAGTGGAAAGAAGCGAGTGGTGTATTGTGTGACAAAAGAATTCCAATGAAGCTGAAGGGAAAATTCTATAAAACACCCATAAGACCGGTTATGATGCACGGAACTGAATGTTGGGCAGTGAAAAAGAAAGAGGAACAACGAATGCATGTGGCGGAAATCAGAATGCTTAGATGGATGAGTGGAGTGACAAAGAAGGATAAAATTAGAAATGAGTATATTAGGAGAAGTCTAGGTGTAGCACCAATTGATGATAAAATGAGTAAGCGTAGGTTAAGATGGTTTGGTCATGTTCAACCCAGGTCGAGAAGTTAATCACCCAATAAGAAGAATTGCTGAAGTGCAGATTCCTGGAAGGAGTACGGGAGGAAGACTAAAGAAGACGTGGGGGGAGACGATTAGGCAGGACATGTTGGTAAAGGGGATTAATATCGATATGACTCAAGATAGAATTGTATGGAGAAATGCAATTAGGGAAGCCGACCCCGCATAGGGATAAGGCAAAGAGAATGATGATGATGAAATAAATCGTCAGTTTGTAAAAAAAATTGAACATCCCGTATCTCGGAAACGAAGCGTGTGCGGACATATGATTGTAAAGCAAATTGTCATTATTTTCTCATGTAAAATTACCCCTTTAAGTTTGTCGCACTTATTTAGAAACACCCTGTACTGATGACGAACATGGCCAGTTGTTAAAGTACCTAACTTTTTTATTATCCAACATAAGCGAATGAATCGAAAGACAAAATGTTATGAAAACCTGAGGCTATATTTGGGTTTTCATTTCAGTATTTTATAAATGCCAGAATAGTCCACAGGGTGATGCGAACTTTGAGAAAAAAACACAGTTTGATTCGTACACCCGGTATACAATGATAGTTTGACTGTCTAGCAACAATATTATTACAGAGATATTGTCAATGAATAAGGCTATAACGTGGTAAAAAATCACTTAAATCGGACAGCAACTTTAGGAAATTCGAAACATCAAAAATGACCAAATTTTTAGTGGATCGATTTTTTTGCACTGCAGCGTATATGCCAAAAATTCATAATACCTATAAAAATAAAAATAGACTTGTTTTGGAATTTATTTCTAAAACCGCTCATTCACGAAATAATGAATTTATTCCATTTAGCTTTTACACACTGTATATAAAGTACTAACTAAATAAAAAAAATGATATTACCTGCCAAGGGTGGTCCTATAAGAGTTCCAACTCCTTGTGACAACAAAAGGAGCCCGTATGCCATCGTAAAATCATCTAATGATACCAATTCTGCTAATAACGAAGGAGTAAGGCACATAGAACTGGCGAAAAATAGACCAAAGCATCCTCCGGATACTAATAACAAAATATAGCTGGGTGTAACTAAAATCATACAGCCAATGCTTACTCCACAAAGAACTAAGCAAATTGCATATGATTTTGCAATATTTAGTCTATTTCCAACAGCCCCAAGTAGTACCTGAAATATAAGAAACTGTTTTAAAAATAAAATAAAAATAGACGGTTTTGTATAAAAATAGACAATTTGTGTCTGTGCGTTAGTGCGTTGCCGCTCCTGCAATACTTAGAGCAGATTTATCGATGGCTTCTTATGTAGTTTTGTCTTCTGAATCCAAATCTGAAAACGGCATTTCGATATCTCTAACTGTCTTTGAGATAATCGACCTCAAAGTCTAAAGTGTGACGTCACAATCCTTTTATTTTTTGCCGACACACTAAACGTCAGCTGAAATCGTTGCTAGTAAGTAGGCTAGTTTTTTAATCTGAATTTTTGAGTTTGACTCTTCGTGAATGTCAAACTAAATTTTAAATTAAGTATTAATAAAATATCAATGACATTAATTTGATAGTGAATTTAATTATCATATAAAATAAATAAGATGTTCAAAAATACAATTTGAGTATATTTTGAAAGCAATAATTTATTAACAACTTTAAAATACGAGTATACGGCCTCCCCTTTAATGGGAGTACCTAATGATAAATGGACTGTTCCATTTGTTATGAAATGAAAATTGTTATTATAGTCGGTTCGCTAAACTCAGACACAACTGGCTAGTGATTTTAGTAGGTAATTTTTTGTTTTTTGCCAATTTTGCCAAAATTGTCAAAATTACTAATTATTTAGTAATTATTAACTATTTAGTAAATTTTTTTTTGCCAAATCGGCAAAATTACTAACTAAAATCACTAGCCAGTTGTGTCTAGTTTAGCGAACCGAATATATGAAATGTTGTATATGGTCTGATATGTGCAAATTACATCCTTCTAATGGAAAAAATATTTGAAGATTTTTCTCAAATTATGGATACCAACAACATTTTCATTTATAACTCTTTTATTTTAAATTTGACGAAGAAAAGTTATTCTTCATAAAAAGCTCTTCATGGTCTAAGATTTATGACGCAATCATCATATATCAAATTTTATTAATTTTATACGAAGTATATAAAAAATATGAATTTCGATCAAGAGTAAAGTACCTTTATAGTTCACAACATTTATATTAGAATGAAAATACGTAAATAAACAGTTTTCGTTATGATAATGCTCGCATTTTCAGCTTGTTTATATTTTGTAACTCGAGAAGGACTGAATTGAGTTGGCTACTTTTGATTTTGAAATATTTGTAGAAGTCTTAGGAAGATCTTTACAATATCCCATGAGATATCAAATTTTATTAGTTGTATAGGAAGTGTGTAAAATATCTGCTCATTGCTCAAGAATATCTCTATTTTTGACAATATCGAAAATTAATATACAGAAAATATGTTTATAATTAAAAATAATATTAAAACATTGTTTACTTACAATAATAATAGTTATTTATGTACCAAGTCAGTAAAAAACCGACTCTTTATCGAACGAGTCTGATATTATGAGCCGAGCGAGCGTAGCGAGCAAGGCGAATAACAGACGAGTTCGATCAAGAGTCTTTACTGACGTGGTGCATACAAAATTTTATCGCCAATCATAAAAAACATTAACACTTACTTAACACTTACTTAATTACATCCTTCTAATGAAAAAAGAGTGTGTGTACTTTGTACGCACAGAAGTTATATGTACTTCTATTATCATGATTTCAACGAAATAAATATGTTTTAAATAATTTTATCGTATTTATATTTAAATAATATACTAATTTTAATGCTTAAAGTAAAATACCAAAAATTAAAAATACCGTTAATAGTTACGTCATTGTTTATGAAGTGTAGTGTAGCCAATGAACTGTCAACACGGATGGAATGGCCCCATCCCATTCAAACAGTGAAGCGAGATTGCGGCCAAACATACAAGTGAGAGGTCCTAGAGAGAGACAGAGCTTGTCAGGGAAAATTTGCTACAACATACCACCAGAGTTGCCAGATGTGATTTTATAAATTCCCCACTTAGAAACTGAAATTCCCTCAAATTGAAGCTCAAACCCCTTAAATTTAAATTTTTGCCGCATTTTAATAAATTAGTAGTCAAATGTAGAGAACAGTAAACCAAAATTATACTACTTATCAACAGAAGGCCCTGGAAATAATTCATAGATCCTATCGTCTTCGATTATATGAGAGTATAATTATACAGTTCTATGTATATAAGCAAATTTAATTTACCATGACCCTTTAAAATATCTCATAATTGTCCCTCGCCAACCATTTCTGCTTAGAAAAATTCCTCTAGACGCTTTCAAATTACTCTAAAATTATGGAAAAATACCGCAAGCTGGCAACCAATTCAGTACAATAAAGTGTTACTTTACTGCCGCAAATGGCGGCAAATGAGTACAATAATGAATGGCTTTAGTGACGGTAGGAGATAAAAACTATTTTTCAACATTTTCTCTAGGATAAAGTTGAATTGTGCATTAATGCAATACATTTTAATAATAATTATAAATTTAATGAAACAATTCTAAATACCATATTTTTCTTATTTAGCTAATGCCTCGACTAACGGCCATTGGCATGGTGATGGTACTGTATGGATTGTTCCGATTAGGTACCTAGTATAATGTGTAGTGTGTGTGTCGAGTAAGTGTCTTGTTACTTTGCAAAGTCGACGTCATTGTCATTGCAAAGAGACGCTAATTGTATCCGAACGTCTGCGGCCCCTCCGGTGAGTACCGATCCCACAAGGATAAAAACTATTTGCATTCATTAATTTATAATAAACGAAAAATTTTCTACCCTGGTGAGATTCGAACTCACGACCATTCGGACCTTTCGATCCAAAGGTTGGCGCTCTTACCACTGAGTCACAGAGGGGGTAAATACCATATTTAGATCAAACAAAATACCAAAATCATGGATTTCACGAAAAACGTAAAAAAGTAAATAGACGCGAAGTTAGCCGCAGTTTTAGTGACGTAAATCTAAAGGAGTATAATATAACTATGTGTATATGACAATAACATTGCTGTTTTGAGTATTTTCTTTACAATTTCATCACATTTTCTCACCTTTTAAACCTTCCTTGGACTTCTAAAAATGTTTTAAAATAGAAGTAAGCTAATTCGATTCACTCATTCTGGAGCTGTTATAAAAAGGATATGATAAAATAAAATGACATTTATTAAACGTCATTTAATGTTTACACATCGAAACCGTACCGGACACACTGCGTGACTTGTCGCATTAGGTGTTTATAAGATTAGATACTTACCATTCCAATGGTATTCGTAATACCAATAACAGAAATTACAAACGCAGCCTCATTGTCACTGTATCCATGGCGCGTCATATGTTCTGCCAAATAATAATACGGTACCACGTACCACATATCCACTATTACTGTAGACAATGACAGTATGAAGAAGTGCAAATCCAAGAAGAGGGAAAAATTGGTCAAATCTTTCAGAATATCCAAAAACTCGTCGTACCAATTCTGAAATACTATTTAAATAGTCTCAGATCAGATATAGGGTCCAGTAACTAATGGATGAATAAGTGAATAAGTTATTTCATACATTTAAGATGAACAATTCGAAAAGTGATTACAATACAGTATAAATATATGTCGATGTCGTAGGAACAGGATTTATAAGTCTCTGCCTTTGAATTGGTAAACAACCCCACGTTCTGGCATCATTTCGGCCTCACATGACTCATCAGACGCAGGGACTGAATACAAAATCAAACACGAAAGAACAATAATAGTTTCCCACTCAAGTGGTAAGCGTACACAGGTACCATCTACTCTGATGCCCATGAACTAAAACAATTTATTAATATTGTTTTCTGTCCTTTACGCTAGATGAACTGTGTAAAAGTATACATCGAGCAAAAGGTTGCTGCCGGTTTGATGTATGTAAACGTATTTTTCTTCTTCTTGGTGTGACTAGGATTAGTCCTGTTTGTCTGCCTTTTATTCTGTTTCAGTTATTTTTGACTGCACATTGTCTTTCAACCTTTTCGGCGGCCTTCCAACGGATCTTCTGTTATACGGATTGTTGTTTATACAGATGTTCGCTAATCTATCTGGTCCCATTCGGTTTACATGTTCGTTCCAGTTTTTTCTTCGTGTTTTTATCCACCTGTTAATATTTTGAATTTTGCATTGTTCGCGCCTGTTGCTTTCTCTGTCTCTTAATGATATGCCCACTATTGATCTTAATACAATCATTTCGATATTGTTTATTTGTTGTTTGGTCTTTCTTATATCGGTCCTTGTCTCCGCTGCATATGTGAGGATTGGTCTAACTGTTGTCTTGTATACCGTCATTTTGCTTTTCGTGGTCAGATATTTGTTTCTCCATATGGTTTCTCGGAGGCAGCCACTTACTCTTGCCGCTTGTCTTGTGGTCTCTGTTCTTATATTCCTGTTACTAGTGATCTCTACTCCTAGGTTATTGAATTTCATTACTTGTTCTACAATTTTGTCGTCTATTTCTAGTTTGCATCTACGCGGCTCTTTACTGATCACTATACATTTAGTTTTTTCTACTGATATTCTCATATTAAGTTTGTTTGCTATGATATTGAAGGTGTGAAGCTGCCTTTGTAGGTCATCCTCGTTATAGCAATTAGTACTGCATCATCGGCATAGCATATTATCATGATTTTATGCGCTCCCATGTGGTATTCATGTTGTTTTCTTACTTCGTGAATTATTTAATTCATCATCATATTGAATAACAATGGGCTGAGCGAGTCTCCTTGGCGGAAAAAAACCAAAATGTACCTTAACCTTGCACAATAAACAGATCAACAAATTTAGGTACTTCGGAAGTTGAATAGCAGTCTAAATCCTGACCTAGAAATAATATCTAGAATAGAATAAAAAAAATCTTTCGAAGAAATCAAAAGACTGCTATGTGTTTCTCGAACAAAACTCGAAATTCTACGACGTTTATCAAAACGCTACGTCCGGTCGACTCTTCTCTATGAAGTTGAAACGTGGACCCTTTAAACATCAACCGTAAATAAATTCTAAGCCGTTTGAATGTGGATCTACCGGAATATTCTTAAAATTTCATGGGCATCGCATACCTCAAACGAAGAAGTGCTGCATAAAATAGGCAAAGAAAGAATACTTTTAAGTAATAGCAACACCATAACACAGTAAACGTTAGAAAAATATCATACTTAGGCAACTTACTGAGAAATAATAGTACCAATATATACTATATAAGTACCAATATACTAAACTATAATAGTGAAAGGAAAGATCGAGAGAAAGAGGGACTAGGATACTAGCAAGGAAAAGACTATGGCTAAGGAACATCCGACAATGATGTACAGGGCTAAATTTGCTGAACACAGCAAATTTTGTAATTGTAATACACTTTAAGAAGTGGAGGGCACACTAAAAAGAAATCAAATCGAGAACAACGAACCATGGCTCGTCCAAGAAAGAGGACGAGATACGAAGTATGAAGATATAAGTGGCAATTTGCCTACAATTAAGAAGGAAGAACCAAAAGAAAATAAGATTTTTTCACTCCGTATATAATTTAACGGGGATCTAAAGTTTCAAATGTTTTAGTTTTATTTTAACACGTTTGCTGCGTACAGTTTTTTACGTACTTCTCCTAGAACCTGAAATAATTTTTATAATGAAAGTGAGCACATGCCGCTCATCGGCGACATCAGCACTGGAGAGGGAAACCGAATCTCGCCGATGAGCGACATACGCATCGAACGTGTTAAAAACAATATTAATAAATGTAGAATTGTAAATATTTTATCTTAGTTTTCAAGACTCCTGTATATAATTTTTCTTAATTATTATTATTACGAAAACGAAATAAGACGCAAGATAAACAAGTAGCCGCCTTGACTAATTTTAATAGGTTGAAGCAATTTTAATAGGTAGGGGTGCGAGAGTCAGTCGATTTTGAGATTCGAATGAAAGAGGCTGTATTTGGTGATAATCGAAAGGACGGGAAGTTTAAGACGTACTTATATATTGACAAGCCGGTCATATATTATTATTAAGTAGATAAACGCGATTATTTCAAAGACATTTTCTTTTGTGAGAACTCGTAAAATTTTAGTCGCAATTACACAAACACTTTTACATTTCGTCAATTTAATAGTATCTATAATTTAGTTGGCTATTTTATTAATTAAAACATCACACGGACTTTTATTACTATTGCCTTTAACGAATCCTACATAAATATTGTTGTATTTTTAATCACTTTTCGAAGTTGTATCAAACTAAACCATTATTTACTAGTGCCCATCAAGTAATACCAGAAGAACAAAATTAGTATACTGTACCTCGTCTTCTCTAAATAAAGTTGCCATGGAATTTTTATATATATCTGGACAGCTCGTAGCTTTAGCTTTGTATTTATGGATATTCAACATCGCACCTCTGTAACCGATAGAGTTCTTCCTAAATCTAACATTTTTCAAATAAGACTGGGGTTGGATTTGAGTCTTAGCTTTAACAGATAAACTTCTAAGGAGTTGAGTGGCCTTGTTAGCAGTAGGTGATACAGCGTCAGTTTTAGTATCCATAGATTTGGGTGCCTCACTTGCAGGCTTTGAATATTCAGATAAATTTTTTGACGGTCTCTCAGTCACCATTTTAGTATCTGTAGACTTGGATACTTCAGATAAATTTTTTGAAGGTCTTCCAACCTCCGTTTTACTATCAGTAGATTTGACAGCTTCACTTGCAGGGTTTGAGTATTCGGAAAAATTTTTTGAGGGTCGCTGTAAAAGAGGCGTATTCGATTCAGGTTTATTGGGGTCATGTTCTTCAGGAATTTTTACTTTCATGGAAAGTCTTACGGGAACTCTAGACGTATGTCGATTTGCCATGTAAGAAATGTTTAATTCTCTGTCTGACGAACTGCGACCTGATAATAAATTTGGGTAATTGTCTACAATAATACTGTATAATTGTTTATTTTCGCTTAAATGTTTTAATACTTCTAACGGAACCTAAAAATAGAAAATAAAAATATTAGAATTCATAAAATAACATTGGCATGAATAAATACATTATGTACTAGGCTTGTTCAATTGAAACGTATATTTGATCAAAAAAAAAATAATCGGTAAACGCATATCCAAAAATAGTTACTACTATATTTAAGGCACATATTTCATTGTTTCACCAACCGAAGGATGAATAGAGGAAAACAGTAAGTCAATTTAGTAGACAAAGAGCATAATTGGATAAGAAGTTACCCCACTTGAAATACGTTTTGTCATATATACAGGGTGGGCCAAAGAAAAGAGTCCACCTCAATATTTGGCAATAAACAGGTCGATTTTTGTTCTAATGGGGACATATTTTTACGATACATACATCCACTTTCTACGTCCTCAACACCTTATTTTTAAATAGGGAATAGGCGTTGTGTGGCAGCTCATTTAAAAATGTATTCAATTCTCTATTCAGTAATATAAACATTATCATAATTATTTATATAGGGTGCCAAAAAAATTTATTTAATTAAATTAATTGACAAAAAAAAAGAAGAATGTATGTAATTTATTTTATTTTAAATACATTTTAAATTTGTCAGAAAACAGAAATAAATGTTTATTTCACAAATAAACATTGCTTTTCGCTTAAATTAAATGTACAATCTGCCAAGAAGCAGGTGGATGGCGGGAGCTGGCTTGAACATTGAATTTAAGCGAAAAGCAATGTTTATTTGTGAAATTAACATTTATTTCTGTTTTCTGACAACAGCAAAATGTATTCTAAAATTCTTAATAAAATAAATGACATACATTCTTCTTTTTTTTTGTCAATTAATTTAATTAAAAAAAATTTTTTGGACACCCTGTATAAATAATTATATGTTTACATTACTGCATAGATAATTGAGTACCCCTTCAAATGAGCTACCATACGACCCCTATTCCCTATTTAAAAATAAGGTGTTGAGGACGTGGAAAGGAGGGGGTTGCCAAATAACGGATGTATGTATCGTAAAAATGTGTCCCCCTTAGAACAAAAATAAACCTGATTCGGTATTTCCTTAAAATCTAATAACTACTGCCAAATATCGAGGTGGACTCTTTTCTTTGGCCCACCCTGTATAAATAAGAAAATGTAACGGCATGGGAATCAGTCTCAATGACGAGACAACACTGTACACTTTATGTTTCGCTGATGACCAAATTCTGATTGCTGAGGATCATGACGACTTGAGTTACATGACGCGGAAGCTAATAGAAGAATATGACAAATGGAGTTTTGAAGTGAACATTAAGAAAACTGAAGCCATGTGTACTGGACGGGCAAAGCCGTCCGTTACATTAGACGAAGGGGTAGGAATTAAACACTGTAATGAATACAAGGACCTGGGCGTGAAGATAACTCAAGATAGAACACTCGATGCTGCTATAAAATACAGAAGCATACAGGGTAGAAAACCCATACCATGATGAACGGCATTCTGTGGGACCGAACAATATCTAAAGCGAACAAACAGCTCATGTACAATACCATACTTAAAAGTGTAATCGCATATGGCAGTGAAGTTTGGCCACTGAAACAAAGAACAGAGAAAATGTTACTAATAGTAACAGAAATTAATTTCTGGAGAAGAGCAGCAGGCAAATCAAGAGGAGATCGGATAGTAAATAAGAGAATACTAATGTTGATTTTTTAACCAAGAGGAGTAATCTAAAAAGACAGCTTCACACCCAAGAAAGTTACTAGAAAAGTCACCAAATTCATCTTCTTTTTTCGTTGATCATATCAGCTTTCGATGATAATGCATACATATTATATTATACTAACATATCGCTAAAGAGTACTCAAAACAACTGTTTTTATATAAAAGTAGACTAAAAATCTAAAAATTAAAGGAATAATGCAGAAAATATAAAAAATCGCCGATATACTTAATTAACCTATAAAATGACATAAGTGCCAAAATTTCATAAATGTCATTAGTGTCAAAATTTAATAACAGTGGAGTAAACTTTCCTGCGGTTGGACCAATTAGAAACAAGCATTATGGCGCGGTAAATTTGAATCACTCCTCTTGGTTAAAAAACAAACAATAGAAATGATGGGAGTCACGCAGTCACACACACACACACAATAATTGATGACATAAAAACAAAACAACTAATATGGTACGGCCATATACAGAGAATGCCAGATGACAGGATCCCTAAACAGATTTTGGCGTGGACACCACAAGGGAGAAGGAAAAGAAGAAGGGCGAGAAGCTGGAGGGAGGGAATTGAAAAAGAAGTAGAGGAATGAGAAATCGCTCCGGGTCTATTGTTAACCCATTCGCTGCCGACCGAAGAGAATGAAACTTGGCTAGCAGCCAGTTTGTTGAACGGCACCTAACTGAAGTAACCGTATCACTCGCTGGCGCGTGAACAGCACCTGACTGAAGTAACCACATTACGCGCTGACGAGGAAGAATGGCGGTTCGGAGTCGGAGAACGCTGTAAACCTATAGTAGTAGTAGCAGTAGTAGTAATACTCACTTTTTCGTTTTCTCTAACGAACGTAGGTAAATCAACAACTGAATTAAATCTATCCTTATCGCTTAAATCTAAAGTGGCGTCGACGTCTTGAAGCAAATATTGCGTGTCGCCTCCCTCTTCAAGGACATGTTTGATTTCTTCGAGACATTCTGTATCAATTGAAGAAGCACTCGACTTTTTCCTTCTCTCTTTTTTTAGCTTCTTCTCTTCCCTTCTACAAAAAAATATTTTATCATGCTATTAGTTTTTAATATAGTAAATACAAATAGTAACACTGCAGCAAATAATTATTCAGTTTTCCTATTATTACACAAAATGCAGTCTGTTCCAACGAAAATTTGACCCTCCCCCTCTTCAAAATTTAAAAAAACACATCAATTTATATTGGAAAGGGGAACAAAATTTATACCCTCAAATGCAACGCCCTACTGCCCCGCATCAACCCTCAGTTTTTTTTAAATAGCAAGTGTGGTTGAGTGGCACATCATTTGAAAGGTAATTTTTTTCTCAACACGACACTCTATTTTTTTTTTAATTTACGTGATAAGTTTGAAAAGATAATTTTGGACTTAACAAATTTATTATAAATTAGTTAAATCCAAAGTTATCTTTTAAGTTATTTCGCAAATTAAAAACAAAAATAAAGGATCGTGTAGAGAAAAAAAAATACCTTTTAAATGATGTGTCACTCGACTACACTTGTTATTAAAAAAAATTGGGATTGATGCGGGGCAGTATGGGGTTACATTTGAGGGCATGAATTTTGCATGAAAATTCGTCCCTATTTCAATACAAATTTATGTTTTTTTTTTAATTGTGAAGGAACTCTTGGTTTCTAAGCTTCTGGGGAGGGGGTCAAATTTTCGTTGGAACACACTGTATACAAATATAACAAATATATATGATTCCCAACCCGTACTCTTTCTTTCAATTTTTTTTCAAATTAAAAAAACGAAACATTTTCAAACCGATTTTTCTAGAAAACGATGCATCCTACCAACTTAAAGCAAGGGTACCTTTCAGTACTGTCCTGGAATACCTCACAATTTATTAAACCAGTGTCAAAAATGCTTAAAAGTTAAGGACAAAAAAGTGATGCGATAAAATAACTGTTGCCCTACCCAAAACGGATGCCTATGACCAGCATTAGAAATTCGTAATTGATGGAATCGATTTATCTCTGGTAGATAAAAATATGTTCCGTGTAGCAACCAACAAAATCATCAATATTCAGAATGATCGTCAAAGTTCGGAAAGAACAGGCACCTTAAGAAAAAGAAGATAGGTAAGTGCGTACCTACATTGGATCCGTTTTTCTCCGATCCGATCAGATCACAGATCAGATCCGATCAGACCGGTTTTCCGGCGAGGGTGCCTACATTGGTTCAGTAATCTTACGACCACCGACCACCTACCACCGACAATGATGAAGATGTGTTATTAATTTGTTGGCTGTTGTTGGAAAACAACGTTCTTAAAAGACACAGAAAAAAACGTAGATGGATGCATACATTTAATAAACACGGATCTTTAGGAGAATTTAATATAAACAAAAATCTACGTAACTATCCTGATAAATTTAAAATCCTATTTTCCATTTTTTCGTCAAAAGAATGTAAAATAAATCATGAGAAAAGAAAAAATATATTGATTTATTACAAACTAGTATCCATCCCAATAAAACTATTTACCTAGAAGCACAGAATAGGGTGTTTCCTATTCTGTGCGAGAGGTATAAATGTAAATAAAGAGATTTTGTAACCATTATACAAGACAACATTATAAAATATCTATCTTGTAGAGATACATTATTACAAAATTAAATATTTGTATTTGGAAACTATTTATTGTTGATTTATTTCATGAAATAGTTAAAACAAAAAATTCAATTAATTATATGCAAAAATCGGAATGAAACCAAACACTTCTCATGAGAATAGGAGAAGCTACTCCCGACGTCGGCCGATATCGGATCTGATCTGATCTGATCGGAGAAAAACGGATCCAATGTACGCACTCCCATTTAATACTATGGGTTTATTTTTTATTCCGACGTCGGATCTGATCGGATCTGATCTGATCGGAGAATAACGGATCCAATGTAGGCACCCTCATTTAATACTATGGGTTTATTTTTTATTCCGACGTCGGATCTGATCTGATCTGATCGGAGAAAAACGGATCCAATGTAGGTGCAGCCTAAATAGGTGTACCAGTTTTCGTTTTTCTAAATATGTATAAGCGTTCTTTTTTTCTAAAAAAAACTAATTACAAGGCGCCATCTTCAAAAAGCTTTAGCTCCCTTAGGAAGCACTTTTGGAATAGATAAATTATCTTAAAATTATCTGAGGAATCTCAGTTCTTCGTTTGTCAGGAGAACTTCTGGACATCATCATCATCATCACGTAGCGCTAAAACCCTGGGTGGGTCCTGGCTGACTGTACAACTTTTTTTCAATTTGTTCTGTCTTCCATCAACCTAGGATCAAATTGAATGGTCATTTTCGGGAGATCTGCTTGGTTGGATGTTATCTCTCCATCGTATTCTGGACATCCGAGTTGTCTTTTGCCTGTAGGAATCTCCTTCCATACCGGTCTTACAAATCTCGCGTTATGAAGTATGTGCACGTGGCCTGCCAATCTTAGTCACTGTGATTTAATTTCTTGGACAATATCGGTGTCATTGTAGAGTGCTTTTAATTCGATATTGGTTCTGATCCTATACTGGTTTGTGTTAGTACAGGTCAGACGATGGATTTATACATTTTGAGCTTGGAACTTCTTGTAAGATTTTTTGATATTATTAAGCTTATCCAGTGCGAATAGATAGCAATTATCCGATTGGATTCTATCTTTTATTTCTTCAGTAACATCGTTGCCAGCTGTGATTACGGCCCCAGATATTTATAAGGTTGTACTCTTTCGAAATTGAAGGTGTTGACCGTCACATTGTGTCCTATCCGATCTCTTCGTATCGTTCTATTTATACACATATATTTCGTCTTCTCTTTATTAATCTTCAGCCCTACTTCACTTGTTGCTCTTTCCACCTTGTTGAAAATGTCTTTTATGGTTAGGATGGAGTCTCCAACGAGATCAATGTCATCTGCGTATGTTAGTAATAGCTTGGGACCTTGAACCGATAGCAGTTCTGTTTTTATTTCGGCCGACCTCATGGCTTTCTCTAATACAAGATTAAAAGTAGTGGAGATAACGCATCACCCTGTTTGAGTCCACTGTTGATTTCAAAGCTGCCAGACAGTTTATTATTTACACGTATTTTAGATATTCCACCCACCACTTTGGTTATCCGAATGAGTTTCTTTGGTATGCATTGAGAACTCCGCACATGGTATTCCATACTTGGCTTCTTTCTACGTTATCATATGCCTGTTGAAAGTCTATGAAGAGATTGCGTATGGGTCTGTTTTACTCCCATCCCTTTTCTAGAAGCTGCTTCAGCGTAAATAGTTGATCTATTGTTGATCTGTTTACCTTAAAACCGATTTGATATTCTCCTATACTTTGTTTCACGTTAAGAATAGAGCGTTACGCTTATGGAGATCAGTGTTGTCAAACCTCTCGGGCACGGGTGGCTACTCGACTGCCGATATACGATTCATTCTAATCAGTACGGCGTGGCATCGTCACGCTTCCTTCGTCCGTAAGAAATACATGGGGCTATCTCCGCAATGTTCTATTCTTAACGTGAAACTCTCTATAGCGGTGGTTCTCAATCTTTTTTAGTCATGTACCACAAAATACTTTTTAATATTTTTGGTACCACCTAACTGAAATACTAATCTAGTTAGGTAATCTAATTAACTATAATAGTGGTACTAATTTTGGCTGTTTTTGCGTTTTGTGTATAACACAATAATGATATGTACCATTAGTGGTACGTGTACCACAGTTTGAGAACCGCTGCTCTATAGGACATTTTCAGCATAAGCGGTTAGTCTACCTCTTAGGGGTTAGTTTCTGGACACCCTGTATATTACGTCTAGTGTAGATTCCGTCTTTTATTCCGACCCTACTCTTGAGATGCGCTGCAAAATAGTAATTTTAACTCTAATTCTATTTATAATCATTATGTTCTATTTATATTTCCCACAAGGCCTTTCCCAAAATAGTTTCTTTGATTCTTCCTTAAATTACGATGTTGACCTATTTCAATTAAATAATATTTAAAATCGTGATGATACAGGTACCTTTAGATATAATTCATTTATAAAAAGAAAAACAAGCAGGCATCTAACAATAACAGAGCTACAATAACAAGAGCGTTTACATCTGCTGCAGGTGTGTTTAGAAAAGAGATCAAAAAGAATATTGAATCTTTAAAAAAATTTAAAGTGGGTTGCTTATGTCTGGTGTGATATAAATACTAGAAAAAAGATGTGAGAGAAACAGATATAGTTCTACATTAACGAAAAAAAAAAATGAATATTGAAAAATAGATGGCATAAAAAATATCACTGAATAAAGGACCAACCTGATCACCAACCATTTGTAGCAAATATTAAACTATGATTCCCACAGATTGGCTCAAATCCATCTTTGTCAAAATACTTAAAAGATTAACTCAGAATATCCATTAATTATTAGACTAATGAGCCACACTATTTAAGATCTTCTTAAGAATACTTCATAACAGAATTAAACGCAAATGCGAAGAAGATCTCGATGATACCCGATTTGGTTTTAGAAATGCTATGGGAACTAGGGAGGCACTTTTTGCTCTAAATATCCTATATATTACAACAATGCCGTGATCAAAGAAATATGCTTCGTGTACTTCGAAAAGACATTTGATAAAGTACAGCATGTAAAATTAAAGCGGATGCTAAAAAAGATAAGAATAGATGACGAAAATATTCGGGTCATTAAAAATTTGTACTGGAATCAAACTGCATCCATAATTATACCGACGAAATTTCTATACAACGAGAAGTCAGATAAGGTTGGATCTTGTCTTCAACATTGTTCAATGTTTACTCGGACCAGTTATTAAAAAGACATTTGAGAGACAGATATATATGTAATTAGTCGAGGCAATGAAACTGAAATAATAGCAAAACCTCGCAATTTTTTCGTCCGGCATCGATTTGTACAAAAATTTGGTATTGGGCTCATTTCACCCTCTAGTCCATTTTCTATATTGAGCCGTTGTACGCTTTTGGTTTTTTAAGGGTGAAAACTACCCCTTAAAAAGTACTTGTAAAAAATTATAAAATAACATTTTAAACTTAAATATTGTCAACATTTGGTTGTTATTAGTTACATATAGAATCTTTTACGCCTTAAGATTTACTATCATAATATTTCAACCCTTAAAACCACCCTTGTTGGAGCTATATATAAAAAATTACTTATCCTAAAAGAATAATTTCAGCTTGCATCGATTTACATAAAAATTTGGGATAAGGATCATCTCACCCTGTACTTCATATTCTGTAACATGCTTAAGGGCGTCGATTATTTTTAGGGGTGTAAACTACCCCTGATGGTCAAAAATTATGTAAAAACATTGTAAACTTTAATATGGGTAACATTTGGTTTTGATTGGCTAAAAATAATGATTGTTTTATGCTTTAGGATATAATATAATATTTCAAACTTTAAAAATCACCCTTAAGAACATGCCAATTTTTATAAGTAGATAATTTAATAGATCTATACAGAAAATAAAGTAGAATTAAAGAATTACAAAAACATTTATTTACACAAAAATACAAATTTACAAATACGTAGAAGTACAAATACAAATGGTTTTTAAGTCATCTTCCAGTATATGAACCAGTTCTGTGGTATTATACATGCATTGAAAATGTTCCATGAGCGTACTATTCGAATATTTCGAAAAAAAATGTGTTTTATAAACATAGCTCCTTTATTTTTGGCGATAAAAAGTTTTTTATAAATCAAATTCGGCTAGATCCCTTAGTTTTTAATTGGGGTGGGTTTAAAGGACTCGAATATTGGGGTGTTTGCTCGTAAATAGAGGTTATAAACAGCTATATCTCGCTAAATGTTCACTCTAATGAAAATCTATGGACAATATAATTGTAGTTGTTAAAAAAGGTACAATTTAGTAATTAATCATTTTTTTCGTATATCCAGTATTTTCGGAGATATTTTGAAGTAAAAGGTAAAAAATACGAAATTGCAAAAAATCAGTTTTTCTTTAAACTCAAATTTTTCTAAAATTACGCCTTTTAAATAGATCAAACTTCTTGGGTGTATTGACAATACTAATATACAAGGAATTAAAGAAAGGTGAAGACCAATTTTTAATTAGAAGAGTAGTTAGGGGGTTATTTTCACTGATTTTTTCGTAGAGAAAAGTAGGTACCGACCTTTTTTTGATCATAAGTCGCTCTATTTTCATTCTAGAAATTTTTTTATTTTTATTTTTTGAAAGTTTTAATTACATACTTAAAAAATGATCATTTAAGTTTTCCTCTAAAAATGCAAAGTTTTCCCGTTATTTGGCTTTGAATATTTCAAATTATGTATTTGACGAGAAAAGCTAACTTTTAACATGCCGTATCTCGGGTTGTGTTAGTCTTAGAGATATTATAGAAAAAGAATTTAGTTTGTGTTACTAAAAGACACAATTTTGCTATCTACAGTTTTTTTGATTAAATGCATATTTTTCGAGGTATTCTCAAAAAACCCTCTAAAAAAGTCGATTTTTTCGACGAAAAACTGTTACTTTCAAGCGCGAATAACTCGAAAAATATTAGTTTTACGAAGAAAATGTAAAAAACATTTTTTTCTTAGAATTACCTTTTACATCGATTTACATGGTTAAAATGTAATAAAAAATTTCCACCCCCGAGATGGGGTGGCAACCACCCCCAAGGTTTTAGCGTACATCAGCATGATATAGAAAATGATCCTTAGACTATTTCCTACCTTCTGTGAAAATTTCAAGAAAATCCATGCTGGACGAAAAAATTGCGAGCCAAAATGCTTCATTTCCTCGACTAAATAAAAATCAGCGGGAACTACAGTTGAGTCCGCGAGTCTTTACCCGTGCGTCATCATTTAAAGAATACGAAATAAGTCGATAATAAATCGGAAATTGAAATTTACTAAATGCAACAGCAAGTGACAGTAAGTGACTTGCTGTTGCGTTTAGTAAATTTCAATTTCCGACTTATCATCGACTTATTTCGTATGCTTTAAATGATGACGCACGGGTAAAGACTCGCGGACTCAACTGTACTTAATGTAATCAGATACGAGGACGATACAGTAATTTTGAAGATCTTTAATTTTTGCATGATCGTATTCACGAAGTATGAGAGGAAATGGGCATTAAAATAAACTCAAAAAAAACCAAATTTTTAGTTTTTAGTCGTATTATATAGAGTCCAAGTTGAAAGTTCACAAAATTAAATATCTGGGAACTGTCACAATAGACCAAATAGATCCAGACATAGAAATAAAACGCGGAATGGAAATGTACATATAAAACTACTTTTGTGAAGATGAAAACATTTCTTTGTAATAATCATCTCCATTTAGAACTAAGACAAATAGGTTAAGTGCTATGTTTGGCCTGTACTTTTGTATGGTGCCGAAGTGTGAACACTAAAAGTATTAAGCATGAACAGAATTGAAGCATTGAAAATGGGGATTCATACAGAGATTCTAAAGATACCTTGGACAGCAAGAAGAACTAATGTGGAAGATAGAGAACTGCTAAGGACTGTTAAACATTGGAAAATGTCTCTTTTGGGACACATAGTGAGAGGAAATCGATACAGAATACTAAAACTGATCCTTAAGTTATGAAGAAAGCAAGTTTCTTGATTAAAAAGCATTCGTGAATGGACTCAGACATCCAGTACAGGGCAATTCTTCTATGTTGCAGAAGATCGAGAAGCCTTCGTAACGATAATTGCCAACGTCCGATAATTCTGATGTGGTACGTGAAGAAGAATAAAGGGCTCAAACAAGGATTCAGTATATCCCAGATGATGTTTAATACATGTTCTGGAAGGATAGTTCAAAGGGAGACATCTAGGAATAAACGAAAATGGTGATATAAAAAAATAAACAGCATACTCACTCTTTATACAGGATATACTTACTCTTCTTCAATTATCCAGTCTGGATCTCTCATTAACGCACCGCAAACACACATATTGGCAAAAAATCCAGCAGTAATCAACAGCGTTCCTCTCCAGCCGTACTCAAAGAGAAGCCAGGTAGCCAGAGGGGAATAAACTGCCGTACCGAATCCAGTTCCGCTGGCAGCCAGTCCCAGAGCTATAGTTCTCTTCTTCTCGAACCAAAAGGCTATCGAGACTACCGCTGTTACAAAACATAAAGTAAGTCCTAGGCCGCCGATGACTCCAAAGGTTAAATACATTACCCCTATGGTGCGGGCATACGAGCTGAGAGCAAGACCAATAGTGCAAATGATCCCTCCGATGATTGTCATTGACATGCATCCGTATTTGTCGACGAGAGCGCTGCCAATTGGACCTAATCAAACACAAAACAAAAAAATTATTCTTTGTGTCATAAAACTTATTGCAACAAAAGATTACTTTTGACCGACCCTCGTATAACAGGTCCCATCTCCACACACGCTTTCCACGTCGATCTTTCTGGATAAGACGTGATGTAGCGGACCGGAAGACGAGCAATTCTATGAATATCGGGACAATAACTAGAGATGGGCAGAATCTTCGACAAATAACGGCTGGGCCGTTATTGGGCCATTGGCGCGCATACGGGTAATATGACCTTTCATAGTACCCGTATGCACGCCAATGGTGAATATAAAATTCTTATTTGTATGTCAAAAAATGCTTAATAACTGTTTCTTAAAACCTACCAAATTTCATTTGCATATCTCAACCGGTTTTAAACCAATAAATAAATCGTCAGTTTGTAAGAAAAAATTCGACATCCCGTATCTCGGAAACGAAGCATTTGCGAACATACGATTATAAAGCAAACTGTCATTATTTCTTAATGCAGAAATGTCCCCTAAATTTTATCTCACTTATTTAGAAACACCCTGTACTGATGAAGAACATGGCTAGTTGTTAAAGTACCTAACTTTTGTATTGTAGAACATAAGCGAATGAATAAAAAACAGAATATTAAGAAAACCTGAGGCTATAGTTGGATTTTAATTTCAGTATTTTATAAATGCTAGAATATTCCACAGGGTGTTGGGAACTTTGAGAAAAAAACACAGTTTAATTCGTACACCCGGTATACAATGACAATTTACCTGTTTAGCAACAATATTATTACAGCGATATTGCTAGAGAATAAGGCTATAACATATTAAAAAATCACTTAAATCGGATGGCAGGTTTAGGAGATATGAGACATCAAAAATGACCCATTTTTTGGGGTGCCCGTTTTCTATGACGCGCAGTATTATATACAGTATGTCCCTGTAAGTTGTATCCATATGGAAAACTTTTTTATTATTAATTTTACGAAAAAAAGTTATTCTTTATAAAAAGCTCTGCATGGTCCAAAATCTAAGATTTAACCATCAAATATCAAATTTTTTAAATAGTATACGAGGTATGTCAAAAATTTTGAATTTCACTCAAGAGTAAGGTAGCTTTATTTTTCACAATATTGAAAGTTGCTATTATGAAAAGTTGTTCGGAATTAAAAACTGTATTCTAGTATGCAATTACATGCTTCTAATTTAAACATTTTTTTTTGCAAAATTATGGGTAACTTAACATTATTTTTAGTTATTTTTATTCAGATAACTCTTTTATTATTAATTTTACGAAAAAAAGTGATTCTTAATAAAAAGTTCTGCATGGTCTAAAATCTAACCATCTTTTGTCAAATTTTATTAATTTTATACGAGGTATGTCAACAAATATGAATTTCGCTCAACAGTAAAATACGTTTATTTTTCACAATATCGAAAATTGTTATTATGAAAAGTTATTTAGAATTAAAAACTATGTTTCAGTATGTAATTACATCCTTCTAATTGAAATATTCTAAACTATAAAGGTACTTTACTTTTGATCTAAATGTATGTTTTTTGACATACCTCGTATAAAACTGATAAAATTTGATATAAGATGGTTGTATTTTAAGTTTTAGACCATCCAGAACTTTTTATTAAGAATCACTTTTTTTCGTAAAATTAATAATAAAAGAGTTATCTTTTATAAAAAATAATGATAGTTATCCATAATTTTTCAAAAAAAATTTTCAATTAGAAGGATGTAATTGCATATTAGAATATAGTTTTTAATTCCAAACAACTTTTTATAATAGTAATTTCCAATATTACGAAAAATAAAGCTACTTTACTCTTGAGTGAAATTCAAACTTTTTGACATACCTCGTATAATATTCAAAAAATTTGATATTTGATGGTTAAATCTTAGGTTTTGGACCATGCAGAGCTTTTTATAAAGAATAACTTTTTTTCGTTAAATGAATAATAAAAAAGTTTTCCATATGGATACAACTTACAGGGACATACTGTATAATCATGAACAGATTATAATATAATCGTTTTTACACAATTTCATAATCTAGTTAAGTATAAGAAGATTATCCTATTCAAAAATTAGGGACATTACCTAACGTAAGAAGCCATAAAATGAATTATGTTGAAAGTTCATCCAGTCCATTATTCATTATTCCCAGTAGTACAAATCTTTATATTTACATCGCTCATATTTCACGAAACAACCCCTATATTGTTAATACTTTCGTTTCATTCAGTCATGTTTGTTGGCTTCCTAACGCGTGTTCAGACTATTGCGTGTAGTTAAGTCTTTTTGAGTATTTTTATTGCTATAAATGAGATAAAAGAAACGCGATCAAAATACAATTTTATGGGGAAAGTAAAAGCAGGATTTGATTCACGTTAATTTATGGCGGAATGGAATTAATATTGAAATTTTATGTACCGAGGAATGGTATAATTATATGGGTCATGCAATTATAGATTGCGGTTAATGTGGATAATATAACAGATGCCAATAATTAACTCTTTGACAAACTGCTACCAACCCCTCCAAGCCCCATGATAGGGTGTCGTTCTATGGTCTATAGGGCTTTTCATGTTTATTCGTGATCAGATCACTACTTATGTGAATTTACATTAAATATTTCTATATTTCTATACTTTTGAAAGAAAGATATTATAGTTCAGAGAAATAAGGAAAAAATATCCACAACCCCCTCCAGGCCGAAATGAAAATTTTTGAGTAGTATGGACATCTATAATAATAACCTATATGTTTCCTGCAGCCGATTTTGATGATATACATAGTTATAAACAAATGAAGATCAAAAAACGGTAAATTTTCGCTTTTTTCGTCTATTACCAAAAAGTTAAACATTTTAAACAAATTTGAGAATAAGAAACTCATAAATCGTATAAAAAACTTCAATATGGCGTTCGCTGAATATGTCTATCTTTATTGGTTACTTAGAAAATTGCAAAATAATTCATAAATTTTGAGTTTTTATAAATATTCATAACTTATGTAAAAATTAACTTAGAACCTTCTTATTACACGAAATGCTGAGACTTCTGGTGCTTAAATCATACCCTAAATTTCAAAGCAATCGGTCAATAGTTTAAAAGTGATTTAATTTGTTTATCCCAAATTAATTTTTTTTGCAACACTATAAGTCAGAAAATGATGAGGTTATAGAAATACTAGTTTATGAAAGAAGAAGATTTACACTATCAATTTAATTAAAAAAAATGACAAAAAAATTCTAAACATTACAAAATTATTTTGCAAGAACATGTGAATTAAAAAGGGGGGCTAACTTCGTCCCTAATTGTCCTAGGACAATTGTTTTTCTTTCTAAATGTGTATAAAAATTCGGTCTTTCTAAATATGAAAAAATAATTTTTCTACGGGTGACGGTTAAAAAGTTATTCTAATTGTTTATAAGTAATAAAAAAATCGACATGTTTTTGTAAAATAATTTTACACTGTTTAAAATTACTTTTTGTCATTTTTTTTTTTTAATTAAGTTAACCGTATAAATGTTCTTCTTTCATAAACTGTCCGAAGTATTACTGTAACCTCATAATTTTCTGACTTATAGTGTTGCAAAAAAAATGAATTTGGGATAAATAAATTAAATAACTTTTAAATACCTTTTTAAAATATAATTTAAGCACAAGAAGTCTCAGCATTCCGTGTAATAAGAAGGTTCTAACTTAATTTTTAGATAAGTTATGAACATTTATGAAAACTTAAAATTTATGATTTACTTTGCAATTTTCTAAGCAACCAATAAGGATAGACATATTCAGCGAACGCCATTATTTCATTTATTTAGCGTATGGCTCTATCACAGTTTTTGTATAAAAATAAAGATCACAATACATTAAAAAATAATAATAATTAATTTTTATACACGAAAATTTAGTTGATAAATATATTGAATCGATTCATTGGTCGCCATTAAAAAATCGGACCAATTGCCACTGTACGATCTGATGGGGCATTCCTCCACCAAATGCTTAACCGTTTGTCTTTCAGCACCGCAATCGCAATTTGGAGAAGGTATTTTTCCCCATCTAAAAAGTGAGTCAGAGCACCTACCACAGTTGGTTCTAATTCTATTTAGTGTAGCCCAGATCCGTCTTGGTTGATTGATGAAGCCCTCTGGCTTGCTTGTAATACATGGCATATTTCGAATGTCAGGTGGAGCATTCTTCTCCCAATCTTCTTGCCAACGGTCGGTTATTTCGAAATTTCTTTCGATTAGTATCCTTGCAGAATCCAGAGGGTTTTTTCTTGAACGTTTTTTTTCATATTGAAGTTTTTATATGATTTATGGGTTTCTTATTCTCAAATTTGTTTAGAATGCTTCAATTTTTAGTAATAGACGAAAAAAGGGAAAATTTACCGTTTTTTGATCTTCATTTGTTTATAACTATGTATATCATCAAAACCGGTTGCAGGCAACATATGGGTTATTAATATAGATGTCCATACTACTCAAAAAATTTGGTTTCGGCCTGGGGGGATGTATCACGAGAAAAATCTTATTTCTCTGGACTATTAAGGAGGATACTGGGACCCATTTCTGGACAATGATATATGGAGAATAAGGTTCAACCACTAGCTATACCAATATTACAGAGAACCTTTTTATGCATGTCTTTCATCTATTTGAAGTGATGTTTTGGTCCCGAAATATTTTATTTCAATTATTTTAATTAATTTATTTTAATAATAATTATAATTATTTAATAATCCTTGCCTTTAATAATCTGCTAGGTTCTTTTAAAATTTATGGTGTCGCTAGGCTAACACAAGGTGTCTCGTTTTAGTTTTTGGCCTTACACTCCACCTTTTGGCCCACTATGTGTTGGTTGTTATACTGTTACAATGGATTTTTCTTCTCAATTTTTAAGCATCTCATTGTTAAGCAGAAGCAGGCTACGTGCCTATATGGAGCTCATCAGAATATCAGGGACGGGGCAAATATAGCAGCTAGGATGTGGACTGCAGAAAACTTACACAAAATCAGAGTGACGGAACTGATGGTAAAATCGGAGGGTAAAAGGAGGCTTCGAGAGCCTTTGATTGGAGACTCGACAGCTCCAAACAGAGTACTACACGAAGGGAACCTTAAGCACAGTAATGCTGTTTCGGCAGAACTTACTACTATAGCTTTGATGGTTGCCAAAATTGTGCGGCTGAAATATTTACGTATATTCTTAAAACACTCTGTATAAATCTCTAAATCAATGGTTAATAATTTTGTTTTAATTTGGGAAAACGTAGTAGGTACCCGATCTAATGTAGTCCAGGGCGCATCTGTTTTGAGATGGACGTTGAGAGGTGACTCAATTTTTTTTGCAGAAATTGCTTGAAAATAACTCAAATAACAATATTTGAGTTATCCTCCCACTCAAAATGGTCCGGAACATTGTTTAAATAATCAAAATATCAACATATGAAGGAAAAATTCGATGTTTTTATTGGTTTTTTGATTATAACTTTAAAACTATTCATTTCTGAGAAAATTTGTACTGACATAAAAGTTGCATAATATAGAATTAGTTCAAAATTTAAAAAATAGTCACACTTGTTGCAAAATAGCAATAATTGCGAAAAAAACCATACAAACACAGATATTCGCATTTTACGTTTTTCAACCATTTATGCTATACTTAGGACCTTCATATTCTACCAAGAAAAGCTTTATGATATAGTAAAACAACACTGTAAATTTCATTAAGATCGGTTTAATAGATTTTGCAAAATAAATTCTGCAATCTAGCTTTCGCAAAAAAAATTCATTTTTTTTTTTAATGTTGCAGGATTGAAAATAAAGCAGATAGCAAGTTGAATATTTTTTTTGCTTATAGAAGTGTACTGTACCTTTTATTTGCAATTTGCAAAATTAAAATCCATTAATTACCACGGCGCGCCGCGGCGTCAGGAAATTTTTTAAATAAACATTAATTTTTGGTGCTACGCGCAGGACAGCGGTGTTCGATTCACACAAGTTGATTTCCACCAAAATTTCTTCCAATCTTTATCTAATATATTATTTTCTTACTTTATATTTTGTTGTATTTTAATATTTTAATTCCACAAAAATCAAACTAATTTTATTGTTGTTTGTGAAATATTGTTTAAGCAATTGCATATGTTTAAAAATAATAAACTTTTATTCTCTAAGTTAAAATATATGAACAAAGAAAGTTTTTGCTAAAAAAAAGTGTTATTTTAAAGGATAGAGTATGTGTTTTTATTTTGCAATAAACAAATTTATTTATTTATATCAAAATGTAATAAAAATTAAAATGTATCAATCATTATCAAAGGTCATTGGAATGCCCAATCAGAGCAAACTATCCGCTGTCCTGCGCGTAGCACCAATAATTATTGTTTATTTAAAAAGTTCCTGACGCCGTGGTAGTTAATCGATTTTAATTTTACAAATTAAAAATGAAAGGTACAGTACACTTCTATAAGCAAATAAAAAATAAATTGGCTATCTGCTTTATTTTTAGTCCTGTAACATTTTGAAAAAATGAATTTTTTTTGCGAAAGCTTGATTGCAAAATTTATTTTGCAAAATCTATTAGGCCGATCTTAATGAAATTTACAGCTTTGTTTTACTGTATCATAAAGTTTTTCTGGGTGAAATATAAAGATCCTAAGTGTAGCATAAATGGTTGAAAAACGTAAAATGCGAATACTTGTTTTTGTATGTTTTTTTTTCGCAATTATTGCTATTTTGCAACATGGTGACTATTTTTTAAAAATTTTTAACCAATTTTATATTATAGTAAATTTAATTATGCAACTTTTACGTTAGTACAACTTTTCTCGAAAATGAATACTTTTAAAGTTATAATTAAAAACGAAGAAAAATATCTAATTTTTCCTTCATTTTTTGACATTTTGATTATTTAAACAATGTGGTGGACCTTTTTGAGAGGGAGGATAACTCAAATATTATTATTTGAGTTATTTTCAAGTAATTTTTGTAAAAAAATTTGAGTCACCTCTCAACGTCCAAATGTACTAATATTTTTACAGATGCGCCCTGGTCTAATGGGTTTTTATCAAATATCCATGAATTCATCAATAAATCGGTTCAATGAGTTGATGAGATTTTAAAATCAAAAAAATTAATTCAAATTGACTTTCATTTTCATGATAACCTTAAGAACTTTCGTGTTTTATTAAGATACACGTGATATATAAACAACGTGTTTCTTTCTAATAATAACGCTTAATCTTGAGTTCAAGATAGATACAAAGGGATAACCATAAGTATCGTATACGATTGCATAATGCATCATTTGGCGGGAGTTGAAACAGTTAAATTAAAAAACGTTTCTATTTTTCGTTATCTTCAAGTATCTATAATAAATAATTGATTTAAAAATAATACTGAGAATATGTAATTACATTTATAGATATGATTGAAATCAAACACGCTTAGCTTTTCTTGGCTTATTAAGTTAATTTATACCAAAAAAAAAAAAAGAAATAAAAATGCAGGAAAAATCCAGAGGAGTGTCCTCTGGTGACGTAACACCTAACTAATTACACGTTCAGGAAAAATTAAATCTAAATAGTTTATGACGATTTGTGCATCATCAGCCCAATCAGGCGTCTTATTGAAGCCAAATTTCGTTTAAGTTGATTTGAAAATGTCGAGATGCAGGAATAATTGGATTCCACGGTAATTCAAAATATTTTATTGCGTTTAGATTTCCCTAGATGAAAAAAAGGAGCAATAATACTATCTCCCATAATTTCCATCATTCCTCCTAAAATTCGGGATTTAGTGTGTTCAGAAATAATCAGATATGCATTCTCTGATGATTACCTAACAATAGTAGGGGAGCGAAGTATGCTAAATGTGCAGTCACTCGAGCGCTTTGAGGACCTATTGGGTTGTGAAGAGTAGGTCCTAAAACCAAAAAAAGTTAAGTAAAGTTTTCCATTTTAGTGGGAAACTTTCCATTTTTAATTGTAAGTTTCCATTTCCAACAATCGTTTTTTCCGATTATAGCGCCATCTATCCATAATTTGAAAAAATGTTTCGAATAAAAGTTGCTTATTTTTTAGGTAAAGAATCCAAATCTTTAATAAAAATTTGGGGCTCCTATTTAAGATTTTAAAGTAACCCCCCACCCCACCTCCGTGGGGGGTCGTTTTTGGTACCATTAGATATATTTTTCAAAAATATTGATCAAGTGTATTTTGCAGATTTTCGATCTAATGTTTATTTTGCGAAATATCGCGGGATTTGTTTTAAAATTTTAAATTTACCCCCACCCCTCTCCGTGGGGAGTTATGTTTGGTATCATTCGATAGATTTTTTAAAAATATTGAACACGTATTTTTTAGTTTTTCGATCTAACATTCATTTTGCGAATTATTCGCTTTTTTGTGAAACTTTTTAACTCGCCCATTTCTCCCCATATGATAATCTAACGCGCTCGAGTAACTGCAAAAATCCCCGCTTGGGCTCACCTACCATAAGGTTTGAAACCGGTTATTGTGCTTTTGATGCTCTCTGAACAAACTAAAATATAAGACGGCTATTGTTTCGTTTTACAATGAAATGATTATTTATTTATTAATTGTAACAAGTGTTGTATTGTGTGTTAGTTTTAGTTTTAAAATTTCATACTTGTTAAAAAAAAATAAGAGGACACCATAGGGTTAAGATCTTAGATTATGTATCATTTAGTAATATAAGTTAAAGAAGAACTGATAATTGGTCAACTGATGACCAGATTTCAGTAGTCTAAACACAGCGTGTGTTTAATAATAAAAAAAAAAATTGTAACAAAGTTGTATAATATAAATAAATTGCTGACGAAGTGAGTCTAGAACGCTATTACATTTTTTATTGAACTTATACTTCTTAGCCGCGATTGGGAGTGAATTTTTATTATTCTGGGCGCATGCGTACACAAACAATATGACGTTAGTTGTCAAATCTTTCAAGTTATGTATATATCAGTGCAAAAAAGGTGTGAAAAGAATATATTAGTGTTTTTAGTAAATATATTTATTATAATTTTTGTGTATTTGGATATGTCTTTCCCGGGAGTAAGATAAGTATTAAACACATTTTTTTATATACAGGGTGTTTCATTGGTAAAGTAACATACGTTAACTGTAGAAAGAGGATACTTAGGCGGTCTCAAAAACACCATACTTAATGGGTCTTACTCCATTAATAACAAAGATACTGGGTGTTTTATCTATTTTGCCATTTTCTTAATTGGTTCATAACTTTTTGACCACACTGTATATTTATTTTATATTTGGCACGCAAATATCATTTAAGGCGTACAATAAATTAATTTATTTACAATTGTAAAAATCCAGGTCCGGCTTAAAAAATATTGGAAAAATGTTCCGACCCCAAAACAACACACTACATTAATTTTTTTTTAAATGGATTTTACAGTTGAAAAGAGGATAAAAAACTAAATTCAGTGGTATACTTTGAATTTTCGGCAAAATGATTTTTCTATTGAAATTTGGAATTTGAATTCTGAAATTAAGTGAATTGCGAGAGCTCTAAGTAGAAAAAAATTGAAATACAGCTTACAACTTGTCAACCACACTGTATATTGATCTTATATTTAACACGCGAATATTCTTTTAGGTGTCCAGTCAATTAATTTATTTTCAATTATAAAAAATCCAGGTCCGGATTAAAAAATATTGTATAAATGTTCCAACCCAAAAAACACCTTGTATATTATATTTTTTAAAATGGATTTTGCATTTGAAAAGAGGATGAAAAACAAAATTAGTGGTATACTTTGAATTTTCGGCAAAATGATTTTTCTGGTAAAAATTTGAATTTGTATTCTGAAATTATGTGAATTGCGAAGCTCAAAGTAAAATAAATTAAAATATGACTTAATTTTAATTAATACCATTATTTAATCTAAATTGGTAAAATATTAACATTTGCACACATAACATTAATTTTTTATGACCCCCTCTGTGGCTCAGTGGTAAGAGCGCCTACCTTTGGATCGAAAGGTCCGAATGGTCGTGAGTTCGAATCTCACCAGGGTCAGAAATTTTTCGTTTATTATAAATTAATAAATGAAAATAGTTTCTGTCCTTGTGGGATCGGTACTCACCGGAGGGACCGCAGACGTTCGGATACAATTAGTGTCTCTTTGCAAAGACAATGACGTCGACTTTGCAATGTAACAAGACACTTACTCAACACGCACAGTACACAGTACACATGTCGCTAGGTACCTAACTACAAAAATTTACCGTACCTACGTATAAAAAAAATAATTTTTGATGGTGGTAATTTTGAATAAGTACTTTAGTTTTGAATAGTGATTATGCTGCAAATTTTCGCTGTTTTGTTATAATTTTTAGCTATTTTGTTAATTAAAGTGATGTATTCTTTATTGACCCTTTATTATTTATTTATTATTTAAAGATGAATATTCGCCAAAAACTATTTTTCACACATAATAAAAAAACACTAAAATATTAACATTTTACCAATTAAATTAAATAATGGTATTAATTAAAATTAAGTCGCATTTTAATTTTTTCTACAAGAGCTCTCGCAATTGACATAATTTCAGAATTCAAATTCAAAATTTTACCAGAAAAATCATTTTGTCGAAAATTCAAAGTATACCACTAATTTTATTTTTCATCCTGTTTTCAAATGCGAAATCCAATTTAAAGAAAATTAATATACAAGGTGTTTTTTGGGTCGGAATATTTACACAATATTTTTTAAACCGGACCTGGATTTTTTATAATTGTAAATAAATTAAATGATTAGACACCTAAAAGAATATTCTCGTGTTAAATATAAAAATCAATATACAGTGAGGTTGACAAGTTGTAAGCTGTATTTCAATTTTTTTCTACTTAGAGCTCTCGCAATTCACTTAATTTCCGAATTCAAATTTAAAATTTCACCAGAAAAATCATTTTGCCGAAAATTCAAATTATACCACTGAATTTAGTTTATCATCCTCTTTTCAACTGAAAAATCCGTTTTAAAAAAATTTAATGTACAGGGTGTTGTTTTGGGGTCGGAACATTTTTCCAATATTTTTTAATCCGGATCTGGATTTTTACAATTGTAAATAAATTAATTTATTGTACACCTTAATTGATATTTGCGTGCCAAATATAAAATAAATATACAGTGTGGTTAAAAAGTTATGAACCAATAAAGAAAATGGCAAAATAGATAAAACACCCAGTATCTTTGTTATTAATGGAGTAAGATCCATTAAGTATGGTATTTTTGAGTTCGCCTAAGTGTCCTCTTTCTACAGTTAACGTATGTTACTTTCCCAATGAAACACCCTGTATATATTATACTTCACTTCGTCTGTTTGTTACCGTGAATTGTCATTATGTCTGAGAAACTATACAGGATGATTGATTAGTAGGGTAAAGCTCAATAGCTCCGTTATAGTAATCGATAGCAATAAAAGGTAATAACAAAATTTTTAGCCACCTTTGAGCTTCACATTACAAAATTAGTTAGAATGTTACAGGGTGTTCGATAACACAGTGGCAGACCTAACTTATGTTTTTTAAATGGAACACCCTATATTTTATTTTATATTCGAAATCCTGTTAACTTCTCCATCACAAAAATATAAAGGTTTGTAATGTTATACAGGGTATTTACAATGTTATAACCAATTTTGTATGAAAATCGTAACAAGTTCAACTCCCTGTATAAATAAAAATAAGCACAACAGCAATGGTTTATTAATGCCATATTTTTTTATTAATTGTCAAAATTTTTAAGAATTATTGATATTGCTAATTTTCTTTATATCAAATACAGGGTGAGTCAAAACGCAAGTACATTATTTTCTCAGTAATGTTAAATGGAACACCCTGTATTTTATATCATTATTGATACAAAAATTAACGTACATTAACGTACTTTAATTTTTATATAACATTCCCTATGCCCAAATTTATTAGTTTTCGAGATATTTTCATTTTTCAGAGCAAATTATTTTAGGTGTTTAAATTTATCTAAATTTTAAGTAAGCCATGACGGAATTGACAATTGAAGATTACCGATTATCAATCCGGTAATCAATGTAACACTGTATCAAATAAAGAAATAAAAATAATTTATTAGTAATACATTTTACAAACCAAAACACAACCACTACATGCAACATTTTTGAAACAATTAAAAACTATATTTTTATGTAAATACAACAAATAAACAAAGAAAATTAGTAATAAATTTTATAAAAAAACACACAAACACAAAATACAATATTTTGTGAAGACAATTAAACACTACTTTTGTATGTAAATGTAACAATGTAACAAATAAAGAACGAAACATAATTTATCAGTAATACATTTTGCAAAAAATATGTTTGAAAAAATTAGAAGCTACTTTTAATAAAATATTATAGCCTACTAATCAATCACCCTGTATAAACAAAGAGGTCGTGGCGTTATTGGTAGAGCATTCGGCTACAGATCGAGAGGCCTTGAGTTCAAATCCGGACCATTCCTATTCGTTTTTTTTTTATTTTTGGAAAGTGGTAAGCATTAAAATTAGTTTAATATTTAAATAAAATAAAAATAAACTGTTGAAAGTATATTTATTTCGTTGAAGTCATATAATAGAAGTATAACTTCTTACGTGCGTACAAAGTACACACACATTCTTTTTTTTATATAGGTATCAGCTTCGAGCTCTTATCGAAGTTTTCCACCTTTTTTCTATCTCTTCAATGACGTTTTTTTGTTATTTCACATGCCCCTGATCTTCACCCTCTGAGAGCGAAAGTATACTTGGGCAAGATTTAATAAACACCTGTTCACGATATCTGCCTTTTACAAAAAAAGAATGTGTGTGTACTGTGTACGCACGTAAGAAGTTATACTTCTATTATATGATTTCAACGAAATAAATATACTTTCGAAATGTTTATTTATATTTTATTTAAAGATTAAACTAATTTTTACTTACTACTTTCCAAAAATTTTTATTAAAACAATACCGAAAATTAAAAAAAAAATTAGAAAACACCCGGACTCGAACCGGCGACCTCTTGATCTCCAGTCAAACGCTCTACCGCTGAGCTATACTCCATTTGTTTGTGCGGGTGCGGACTACAAGATTTCTCAGACAGTGTGTCAAATAGACCAAGTGAAGTATAAAAAATACTGCAAAAAGTACCACAAAATGTATATATTAATAAAATGCTCTTCACGAGCCATCATCAGCTGAAAAATATAGACTGTTCGCAAGATGGTTCATCCCAACGTGGAAGTCTTAAATTTTTTTTTTTAAATTTATACATTCAAATTAACTAAATGTTAATACAACATATAAAAAATTAAAAAACTAATAATGAAGTCTATAGAACCATAAAAATGTAAACTAGTAGATTCTTCCTCCTTCCTGGTCTGGTCAGTTTTGTCTTTGCTCCTATATTTTTAGCTGATGATGGCTCGTGAAGAGCCGAAACGCGTCCTTATATGACCATTTTATTAATACATACATTTTGTGGTACTTCTTTGAGTTTTGTACTTCCTTACCTCGAGACCACATTTGAGAATGGATACTTCTCTTCATGTTTTTAAAAACACTAATATATTCTTTCCACATCTTTTTCGGAGTAATACAAGACATAAATAACATTTAGCAACAAACTCCATACTGTCTGTGTGCGCATGCGCGCAGAATAATAAAAATTCTCTTCCAATCGCGCCTAAAGAAGTATAACTTCAAAATAAATAAATATTTTACCTGCAATCAATGGCAGCGACATAAAGAGACTTCCTATCCACGAGGTAGCTGACTTGGAAGCACCAAATTCGATCAAAAACTCTTTATACAACAATCCAAACGTGAATCCAACGCCATCTGATAACATGTTAATTACAAAAGAAGCCAGCACCACAAGCCACCCCCACCCTCCATCAGGAATCTTCTGACCAGTCTTCTCAATGAACAAACTAATCTCAGAAGAAAGAATGGACTCTCTTCGTTGATATAGATGATCTATTCGAAGAGTAGAATTGTTAAAATTATCCGTTTCTGGAAGAGAGTCTTTGAGACTTTCCACACTAGGTGCCACTTCCGAAATTTTGACCAAAGGTGCGTGTGGTTGTCCATCTTCAACTGGATCTTCAATCATCTTTATATCGAGTATATCTTATTCACCCACGACTGCTTCAAATCGGTTGTTCTCATCGAGGCCACACTCTGAAAGATTAAAAATTAGCATGGTTAGACATAAATTAGAACAACTATTTTTAATATTATTTTTATCTTTTCTGAGATAAGAAAATATCTCACAAGTAAATAATAAAACGTACTATGTTATCACTTATTTTGTATCTGAAATATTTTGTTATTTCCTATTCAAAGAATTATGTTTTGACGAAGTAGTTTTCAATCCTAATAGTAAATTATTAATATTGAAAATATTAAAAATATTACTAAAAGATTTTTAAATTGAAAACTTATTGGTACACTTTCCTGGTGACACCTCCAAGACTTCTACAATTTGCAAGTCAAATGGATGCTGCAGTGAAGACGAGAGGGAAGGAATTCTACACTATGCAATTCACATCCCCCAATTATGTTTTGGTTTACAAATATTGCTAATCACACTATTACTTCAAAATATTAGGTTTGACGTAAGTTGTAGTACAATGACCGTTAGGATCTAACATATTCTTCTTCAAGTGCCATCTCCGCGACGGAGGTCGGCAATCATCATAGCTATTCGGACTTTAGAGACGGTTGCTCTGAAAAGTTCATTTAATATACATTCTCTCAGATTGTGCAGCTATAATATTCTACGTCTCCTTATATACTCCGGTCAACTTACACATCCGAGGTTACAACGATTACCATCAAGCTGAAAATTGGCAGGATTGTTCAACATACCATCATAAATGAAATCTAAAAAGTCCTCATAAATCTGACCCGAGCTAAAAAATTTACGCGGGGTCAAAGGTCACCAAATATGGTTTTTAGCGATTTTCAGCGAAACTGTAAGTTTAATCATAAAATTAGTTCTAACAAAAAATGTAGATTAAATTATTATCTATAAAAAATGTCTCTTTACTTTTTTTCCTAAGAGCCACCGTTTTTGAGATAGAACGATTCAAAAAGTTATAATCGTCATAATATGCGCACACGTTTGGGGACATCCACAAACTACGTCGTTGAAAAGGGGGAGGGGGACTTTGCTTATTACGACGGTATACGACAGGGGGGAGGGGGCCATGAGTGCACATCCGTCGTCCTTTGAAATTCACCTATTTTAGAATTAAAAAAAATTAGTATATTATTTTTATCGCATACTTTTCATTTTGTTTTTATCACTCACAGTCTTAATAATATTGCTAGCAGTTTTATACAGACTAACAAACAATAAAACATTGTTCTATGTCTTTAAACAAACGCTTCTTTTCAGAACAACGTCTGGAAGCAATAAATATTAAACTGTTCACTTATTTACTGAATACTCTGTGTGAAACAATTCTACAAGAATGAATAGAAATAAAATATTCTATTCTGTTTAGTTAGTACATTGTATCTATTTATACTTCATAAAAGAAATGGCATTGGAATCAAAACAAACATAGGAACTCCGATAAAAGTGTTGTCCTTTGTCCCAATAAAGCTAATTATTAGTTGTACAGTGAATTGAGAGAAAAAAGTACGCGGATATTAATGAGCTACATAGTAATACTGATTTGGATACATTCGTAAATAAACTTGGAAGAGCTAACTTTAAAAAATCCAGAAATACCATTGAATTTAAAAAAAATCTCTAAAAAGGGAGGTCATGAGTTGCAATTGCGACGTCGGTATGAGGGGGGGTCAACTGTAAACGACGCTTTACGATGGAAGGGGGGAGGATTAAAAACTCCAAAATTTTTACGACGTAGTTTATGGATGTTCCCTTTCCACATCACCTTTGAAGTAGTGTACTTGGCGCGTTTTTTTAACGTGGTTTCCCCAGTAGGCCTATTTCACGGATCTGTTATGATTCTGTTTAATTTGAAGCTATTGAATACTTGATATTGGCAAGGGTTAAAAATGATAAAAAATATAAAAAGCGGTATAAATTAAAAAAAAAGGAAAATTTATCCAACTGGTTCATAATTTTCTAATATTTCTGCTTTCTCTTCTCCTTTTTCTTCTTCTTCTTCACCTTCTAGTTCTTCTTCTTCTTCTTGTTCTTCTTCTTCTTGTTCATCCTGGGTGCAAGTAAATTGCCCCAATAATCGCATGGCTCCTCGATAGAATCAAATGAATCCTCAATTGTTGGTGATTCAACATTGGAGAACGACCAGTGTTGACAATTAGTGCATGCTACCGAACAAAACAGTCCAACTTTTTTGCTACCACATTTAGCGCTACATCCCTTTTTACAGTTGCGAAAAATTGTGTTCAGGAGTTTTTCCGGCGCAGGTGGGAGTAAAGTTTGAATTGGTTCTAATGAACTGTCGACTAATTTCCATCCCCAGTCTTTTGGATCTAGCTGATAACCAAGCCACACTTGAACTTGGTGATATACCCGAAAAAGGTTATGTTGATGAGTAGCCGCTGAGGTTGGAGGAAGACAAGATAACTGCACTTGTTTTTTGTTTCGAGTACTTTTAAAGAAACATGCATATCGAAACTTATCTAAGCACGTAGTTTTCTTAGGCGCTCCATACAAGAGAGAAGAAAGCTAATTCCGTTGGAAATAACTTTTTGTGGAGTTGAATTAGTGTTTTTAAAAACTTTAGCACATTAAAGTAAATCTTGTTTTTCAAACATTTTAAAAACAGTGGTTTTACCCCTCCTGAAAAATGCAGATGTCGTATCACAGCCAGTTATTGCGTGTAAAAATAGTAGGTATATGATTTTGACACTTTGCAAAAGTAGATAAACTTTTCGATGAATATATTTCCGATTGGTGTTGCGCTTTTCCAGGTTTAAAAAAAAAAAGATAGTTTTTTCGATTGGAGTTCTACCAGTGAGTAATACGAGCAAGTCTACATCTTCACCTACAACAATAGTTGTATTTGTTAAATTGAATTGCTCTATGGCTATTTCAACTATCATTACGTCAGTATCATTATTGGCTTGTTTTACCGATATATTTTCAGCAATAAACTTATCTTTCAGCATTGAAATGAACCGAGAATATAACACAGCTAATACATTGCATTCCTCGGTAGACCGCAAGCTGTATAGTAGAAAAATTATCATATTTATAATCTTATATTATTATGTGTAATATAAGTTAAGTTGACCGATAGAATATTATGTTTACTTGTATTACATCTTCAGTGATGTATACAGGGTGTAACGAAAATACAGGTCATAAATTAAATCACATATTCTGAGACCAAAAATAGTTCGAATGAACCTAATTTACCTTAGTACAAATATGCACATAAAAAAAGTTACAGCCTTTTGAAGTTACAAAATGAAAATCGATTTTTTCGAATATATCGAAAACTATTAGAGATTTTTTATTGAAAATGGACATGTGGCACTCTTATGGCAGGAACATCTTAAAAAAGAGTTATAGTGAAATTTGTGAACCCCATAAAAATTTTATGGGGGTTTTGTTCCTTTTAACCCCCCCAAACTTTTCTGTACGTTCCAATTAAATAATTATTGTGGTACCATTAGTTAAATTCAATATTTCTAAAACTTTTTTGCCTCTTAGTATTTTTTCGATAAGGCAGTTTTTTCGAGTTGCGGCTTCGTTTTTAATATGTTTACATAAAAATTTTATGAGGGTTTTGTTCCTTTAAACCCCCCAAATGTTTGTGTATGTTCCTATTAAACTTTTACTGCGGTACCATTAGTTAAACACATTGTTTTTAAAACTTTTTTGCCTCTTTGTATTTTTTCGAGAAGGCACTTTTTATCGAGATATTACTTCTTTTTTAATATGGTTCAAAATATACCTAAAAATGTAAATCATAAATAAATTTTCATATTATTACCAAGTCTCCATAATCGTACTTAGCAGTATACAAATATGTGGTGGATTTGACAAATATTCAAAATATCTCGATAAAAACTGACTTTTCGAAAAAGAACTGAGAGGCAAAAAAGTTTTTAAAATATTGTGTTTAACTAATGGTACTACAAAAATAATTAAATTGGAACGTACACAAAAGTTTGGGGGGGTTTAAAGGAACAAAACCCCCATAAAATTTTATGGGGTGTCCAAATTTCACTATAATATTTTCTTAAGATAATACTACCATAAGAATGCCACATTATGTCTATTTTCAATAAAAGATCGCTAATAGTTTTCGATATATTGGAAAAAATCGATTTTCATTTTGTAACTTCAAAGGACTTTTTTATGTGCACATTTGTCTAAGGTAAGTTAGGTTCAATCGAACTATTTTTGGTCCCAGAATATGTGATTAAATTTATGACCTGTATTTTTGTTACACCCTGTATACCCGGTATTATATTTTGACGATTAGGAGTCTTTCAACTCTTTGAATCGTTGTATCTCAAAAACGGTGACTCTTACAAAAAAAGTATTAAGATATCTTTTATAGATAATTATCTAGTCTACATTTTTTGTTAAAGCTAATTTTACGATAAAGCTTACCGTTTCGCTGAAAATCGCTAAAAACCATATTTGGTGACCTTTGACCCCGCGTAAATTATTTAGCTCGGGTCGGATTTATGAGGACATTTTAGATTTCATTTATTTTGAACAATCCTGTCAATTTTCAGCTTGATGGTAATTATTGTAGCCTTACTCCTATTTTTGAGTCTAACTAGACCGGTCTATATAATTTCTTTTTACTTTTATTTAGGTACTTTATTTTTTTCCTAATTGTATTCTTGGAATTAAATGGAATTCGAAAAATACATCATCCAATTAGTGTAACAAATTTCAATGTAAGTCCCTGGCATGATGTCATAGCTATAAAACGTGGTTGTCCTCAATTGTTCCTAAATTGCAAGCAGTTATGGAGTTCAATTGATAGTACATACACACTTCCATTAACATATTTATGTTAAATAGTTTTGCAGCCCAACATGAATTGTTTGTGACACTAAATTTAATGATTTGTTTGCATTGTTTTTTTTTTATTTTAAAACTAAACTGGTTTACAATCGACTGTAAACTAGTAATTTTTATGTGCCTATCGAAGACGGGATGAAAGGTGGAAAAAATACCTAAAAATGTAGAGTATCGAAATGGAAGTGAAAATTTAAATTGAGAAAAATAATATAAAAAGACGACTTCAATCTTCAAGAAATGCTAAGAATCCCCTGAATGGAGTGAAATAAACTTGGAATGAGCCAGATAAGATAGAAAGAGTATTATATGCAGTGTTTCCTACCTCAGGAATGCAAAAAGAAGCAAATGGAACTTAAAATAGCAGAAAACAGTAAAATAGTACATAATTTCAAAACATTAAATTTTCTGTCCGACACACAGTGGTTCCAAATGCTGAAAACGTAGTCATGAACCTTTAAAAGCGTATATTGTTTATACATTTCGGAATTACTTTCGTTCTTAGGGGTTTTTTGCATCGCTGATTACGAATCTGACATTATTTTTTTCTGAAAAACAAAATGGCAGATCCAACATGGCGGAAAGAAATTGAAAGTATCAATCAAAACGCAATTGTTTTTGTCAAATTTGGTAATTTAAGGTCGTTGATTACAAATCTAACATTACTTTTTATTAAAATAAAATGGCGGATCCAATATAGCCGAAAGAATTTCGAAAATTTTATTTTAAATGCATATGTGTTTAAAAATTTATATTATAAGGGGTTTTTAAAATTGCTGATCACCAATACATTTTGATTATGAAGTACAATATTCAGAACCTATTACTTTTGTACAACCACCCATAAATACTCCACAATCGCCAGAATAGTGTAATATGCGTCATTTTCCACTTTTGCATTCAAACAACTGCCAGCAATGCATAGGCAGTTATAGGCAGCTAGACCAAAGTGATTATGTATCTTCTTACAATATATTTTAAGACTAATAAACATCCGTCGCAGAATTATGCAGAATTTTGTACTTTTTGAATGTATCTTTACAAAATTTTGATTATTTCAAGTATATTTTCACTATTTATGTAGTAACAAATTTAAGGCATTTATTGTTACTAAAACTTAAGTTAACTTACATCTTACATTACTACATACTTAAAAAAGAAGAATCTGCTTTATAGCGATAAAATTGATAAACCACAAAACGTTTTACAGCGTTTTCAATATACGCGTTCTTTTACACTTTCTCTGCCGGCCAAAATAACCTCGGACATGGCTCACTTGTTCCTGAGCTGTGAACCACAATACATCCAGTCTGATCCTCATACCTGCGTATTAGGCCTTTACGATAGTATGAGAAAACAACTGTAAACATGAAAATCCCTAGATAGGGACTTTTTCCTTCGCCTCATGACCACGTTTTCAGCATTTGGAACCACTGTGCGACATAACATTCATATAATTCATAAATAGTTATGCAACTACTGTTGGATTTGCCGCGAATTGCATTATTTACGGAATTTCTGGAATTTGTAAAGTACGTAAACAAAATTGGGAAAATTTACTCATTAATATATTCAATTTCGAGGTGAATCATTTATTAAAATCGTACATACTTATGCACTTTCATTAAATGCAAAATATTCCTTTACTTTTGCTTTTCTGTGCAAGGTGCCTTTAATAATCGCCATGCACATTATATTTTTTAACCTTGTTTTCATTATACAGTGCGCTGGAATAAGCAAAATTTTTAGGATTTTTAGCACATAAGCAAAATGCTCGGACTTGATGCTATATTATAGCATCAATGTTTCGAACTTTACGCAATCTCTCTTCAGGTGACAGTCATATCATAACTTTGATTTTTTTAATAGAAAACTAAGTACGTCATGTGACACCGCATTTAAAAGATTTTGAAATACTGATTACAAAAATGTATACCTAATACTTAAATACTTTTTAAGAGCGTAGGCACAATATTTCGGTCAAATTCTTTTTAAATGCATTAATTTTTTTCGAATCCTAAGAAAACTAATAAGTGTTTTTGAAGAATTGAAACGCAGAATGAAAGGTTACAGCGGACACTCGCCAACTCGTAACTCTTAATGACAAACTTTTTTAAATCAAAATGTATACCGGCCAATTCGTAACTTTTCCACTACCTGAACAACTCGCAACTTTATACAGGTTAATTCGAAACCATTGTTTAATTCTAATACCCAACGTAGTTGTTAGGTTAAAAGGTAAGAAATAAATTTGAACAGTAACGGATTAAGCCAACACGGGGCACATAGCATATTATTATGTAAGCGAATGGTTCTTGGTTTGCTTAAAAACATGTTGTGTATTATATGTACTTATAAAAACAACATTGATATAACAAAAATTGAAATCTCTTTTGATTGAAACAATATTATATGTATAGACCAGGGCGGATCTGTATAAAACGTCTATTTGTGGATGTGCGAGGTGGCATTCGGATTTTTGCAGATAAAGTTAAGTGACAACTTCAATAATAATAATTGACTTATGCTCCTTCTCAAATATGCCCGGAATATTAATAAAAAAATTAAAATATTTAAAAATTTCGAAAAACATTAATTTTTTCCTACATTCTTTGCTTATAACTTTAAAACGATTCATTTTGGAGCAAGGTCGTAGGGAATTAAAGTAAAGATAATTGAATTTTTTATGATATACGACTAGTTAAAAATGTCTTAAATTATTACCCTTTCTGCAAAATACCAATAAATACAAAATAAGGGGGCAAAATAAGCCTCTTTTTATTCAGTGTTTTTCAACAACTTTGGATGCACTTAGAACCTTCGTAATTCGCACAGAAAATCCTTATAACATACTTAAATCTTCCACCAAATTTCATTAAAATCGACCTGATAGATTTTGCATAATAATTTTGCAATCTAAATTTTTTTAAAAAAGTTCAAATTTTTTAAAAACTTTCTGAACAGAAAGTAGACCATTTAGAAGTTTGCTAATTTTTTGACATATAAAGAGGCTCCCTACCGATCTAATACACTTTACAGAATTAAAATCGGATTATCTAAGCGGCCTCAGCACTGTTTTTAAAGTTATAAGAGTTATTTTCCTAACAAGTGCAGAAAGTCATTCTTTTCCGCACGCGACTGCAGTTTGCCGAACGACGCGAAGCGGGAGTTCGGCAAGCGTCGAGTTGCGGAAAAGAGACTTTCTGCAAGAGTTAAGAACAATATTTTTTCTAAGAGTCTTTAAAAAATTACCAAATCTTAATTAATTAATTTATTTAATATGAAAATACATACACAAATTAATTCTTTGACAAGGTTGTCAAAACCAAACTTTCAATATAATTAGTTAGCATGACGATGATCGTGATTTCCATGACGATGATTCAAAACTCTTATTGTGACTGTTAGTGTCTACCGATTTGACTTTCGAATATTATGTCAAAATAATTTTATTTCATCGAATTGTCGCGGTGATACAGTAGCGATCAACAGGTAGCCAAAACGCGTTCCAAGATTGTGGCTGTAATTTTGAATATTTTTTCGAGATATCTGGCACACGTATTCGTAATATAATAAAGAATGGCGGTACAGAGCCCAATTTGAAAAATATATTAATATGTGGAAATTAATTTGTAATTTAATATAATATTAAAAAAACGAGCCTGTACCGCCATTAAGAAGAACAAAAAAATACACTTTCTTCAAATAAACTTTTTTATCCGATGCCTAGATTTTGTGTCATTTTGGAACTACTAATGAAATAAAAAATTTTAGTAGTTCCAAAATGACACAAAATCTAGGCATCGAATAAAAAAGTTTATTTGAAGAAAGTGTATTTTTTTGTTCTTCTTAATTTCGGTACAGGCTCGTTTTTTTAATATTGTATTTAATTAAAGAGTAATTTCCACACATTAATATATTTTTCAGGATTTGTAATGTTATACAGTAGGGTGGAGTGAAAATAAAACAAAATTTTTTTTTTTCTCAAATTTTTTCGCCTGTATGCGGAAAAGTGGTCTCACGTGTAGTGTAAGTAGCTTGCAAAAAATGAATTTGATGGGATAATTTTTTCCGGTGCCCCAAGCCACCTAAAAATTAAGATAACGTGAAAATAAAACAAAAATTTTTTTTTCTCAAATTTTTTCGCCTGTATGTGGAAAAGTGGTCTCACGTGTAGTGTAAGTAGCTTGCAAAAAATGAATTTGATGCGATAATTTTTTCCGGTGCCCCGAGCCACCTAAAAATTAAAATAAAGTGATTTTTTTTGCAGCTCTTCGCTTGTTTTCCGTGAAAACAACCCAGAACTCACCACGAGGAGGTGGCTGCAATTCGAGTTCCACCCACCCACCCACCTTTAAAACGTTTATGATTTAATGCTTGAGATTAGCTAAAAACTCAACTTTTGTGTTAAATTTAGGTAATGCTTGTCGGGAAACTATTTGGGACCTTATGAAGCCATCTCTTGCTTCAGGCCCACATACTTTTAAGGATGCCTCTGTTACCAACTTAACGCAGCGTTCTATAGCTTGGGAGTGACAGGGAAAACGTAGTATCTCCATTTCTTCAGGAACATCTTTAATCATCTGTTTTAGATCTTCTGTTGAAATTTTTTTTGTCATTGGAGGTTCGCTTATCACTAATTGTTGCCAGTCAATCATTTCAATGTAGTCATTTGCGTTAAAGTTAATTTCTGGGACTTTAAATTTTCTTATTTCATGGGAGTTTCTGGATTTTAAGATTCGCCGCAAACCTAACTCTCTGATATGCTGCCGTTCATCACAAAGCATTGCTATCAACACATTTTCAGGATGTGCAAAATAACCATTAATTTGTATTATCCTGTCCACTATTTTTTGCAGTTCAGGTGACAAATACCTCGTCCTTTTTACTAAATTAAATAAATGTACTGGTCCATCAAAACAAAATGGTCTTGCTTTAATCTCGAACCACAGTGGGGCATATACGTTTTGTATATAGCATACCAAAGATTTTAGGTTTTCCGAAGGAGGATCTGTTGCTACGTAAAGACGAAGAATTCTGCTTGCAGTTGTTAGCCATCTAGCATGTGAAATTTTTCCCGGTTGTCTTCTTGCTAAGTCACTCGAGATTTTACCGTTAGATACTGAATTACTAATTTCAAATAAATATTTCTGATCCGTGCTAAGCTTCTCGATTTCCTTTGCATCATATTTGGGTAAAACTGATCGAATTTGCTCAAATTTAACTACAGGAAGATGCTCGCAGTTTTGTAGTCCTTTTCCAATTTGTCCTGAAAACTCACGTGGTCCGGTAGTTTCTCCATCCAAGTGCTTTATTAGATGGCGCAGAGGTAGTTCATTGGTATGTAATATGCAAATAAACCATTGCATTGATCGACCAATTGCAAGTTCTACTTTACGGATAACACCATTGTGAATACCTGTATTGACAGCAGTTCCGTCGCATCCAACAGCTACCAAATTATCAAGGTCTACATTTTTATTTAGAAAGTCCAACATTGTCTTGCTGATTTCTTCTGCACTACCCGACGATACACTAATATGTCCTATATATTTTGACTTGGGCTCAGAGACTAAGACAATATGTTCTTCAGATATGGTAGTTTTGTAGTATTTATTATCCTTCATTTCATTTTGTAGAGTTCTATCTTTTCTACCATCAAAATAGATTCCATGAAGAAATTTAAAAATTTTTGTATCATCAATTTTAATCTGGTTGCGCCTTTTTTTTCTCTCCCGCCTAATTTTACTCCGATCTATGATTTTGTCATGACTTTCTACCGAGATGAAACTTAGATCTTGCAACACCGAGTTTGTTATTATGGATGCTACTCTATCAGATACTCCTGTACGATCGCATGCTTGAGCTAAGTTTGGCAAACTAATTCGCATTTGTTTTGTTTTTTTTGTATTCGGTAAATCGTCTTTTGTTCCGGTTTTTGTATTTTTCTCGTAGACACTTGTGGCACTTTCATCTGAAGACTCACTTATAATTTGTTCTACTGGAAGATGTGTTTCGGATCTTGATGAAGAAGATGTAGCTATTGGAGATTGTGTTTCCACAATTTTCCGGTAAATAGAGCGTTCTAGTTTTTTGGTAATTACTTTATCCACCGAACCAATTACCATTTTTCTATCATGCCTCTGATCTTTAATGAAGTCATGCTCTCGAGCCGGTATTTTATTTTTGCATTTGCATAATAAATAGTCAGAACATTTGCATGATGCAATATCAAACAATTTCTTTTCCAATAAATCTCTAAAATCTTTAACCTTTCTTTGCATATTGGCTGAGTTTCTACTTTTCATAGGTTTTTTAATATTTCTGTATTTTTGATGTAATTCCTTTAATTTAGATTTAATTTGTTGATCGGATATTATCGGAATGGATGCTTTAACCCACAGCAATTTTAATTCAACAAGAAGAATTTCATTAATGTCACTAACAGTTGGTTCAGCATTATTTGCTGCAGCTTCTTTCATAAACTGGCGAATACACAAAAAGTTTCTGATAACATCAGCACAGGTCGGTAACATATTGTCTTTAAACTTCCTTGGTGCTCCAAAAACACAACAAGCGACGTCTGTTCGTGTTTTAGGCATGTTTTCTTTTTTTACGGATCTCACGGACACAGTTTAACAACACAGAATAAAACAACGGTTCACTGTATTGCATCTAAATTGATACTAATACAAGAAACGCAGTTTGCTCTCGAATCGAACTACTACCAAAATTAACCAAGTAAGTATTAACGAAGGCGGGCGCATCGGCGCATTACTTTAGTGGGAGGCCAATAGCCTCAAATTTCGAAGTAGTGGGGGCACCGCTAAACGAAGTCCGATCGATTTGAAATTTTGCAGGGTATTACAACAAATATGCAGACCACTTTTCCGCATACAGGCATTTTAAATTTTAAAAGTTGATTTTTTCGCTCCACCCTATTATACAGGGTATTTTAAAAGATACTTACGTTTGTTTATTAATTTCGTAGCAATATTCACACCCTGTAGAATTGTAGTAGTTTGACAACTAAAACTCTACTTACGTTCAAATGATTTTTAATATAGTCTACTATTGTTAAGAATCATTAGTATAGCTAAATTTTTAATTTTAGTATACAGGGTTAGTCGAAACTCGGAATGAGTATTTTCTGAGTTTTCTTAAATGGAACACCCTGTATTTTAGTATTGTAATGAAATGATATTTTATGGTACTTTTTTATTTCTTAAGCATTCCCTATACCTAACTGCTTTAATTTGTGCTTAATTGTTAGTCGCACCAACAATCTTAATTACGTAGCTATTTTGATAGCTAAACCATTATTGGCAATTTTAAGGATCGGTCTGGATTAATATGCATTTATTTCTGAAAAATTGTTTGTTATTGAATATTTTCATGGCCAACCTAATAAAATTTTACGTATTTTTTGTTGCAATTAATGTTTAGCTTGAATCGCCAATAACTCACAAATTAAAGCAGTTAGGTATAGGGAATACTTATAAAATAAAAAAGTACTATGAAATATCATTTCATTACAATACTAAAATACGGGGTGTTCTATTTAAGAAAACTCAGAAAATATTCATTCCGAGTTTCGACCAACCCTGTATACTAATATTTCAAAATTAGCTATACTAATGATTCTTAACGATAATAGACTATATTAAAAATCACTTGAATGTAAGCAGAGTTTTTAATGTCAAACTATTACAATTCTACAGGGTGTGAATGTTGCTACGAAATTAATAAAAAAACGAAAATATCTTTTAAAATACCCTGTATAATATTACAAAATCTCATATTTTAAGAGAGAAGATATTGAGGAGAATCGAAAAGTGTAAAAATATACAGGGTGTCCCATTAAAAAAAAACCAAGTTATAAGCAACTTCCGGTATAACCGGAAGTTGCAAAGAGATGAAAATATTTTCATTTAATAGATCATCCCTCAAAACCCCTACATTCCAATTTTCATGATTCTGTTGCCTTTAGTTCTCGAGATATTCCTAATAGGCCAGTTATCTGCCTCACCCTATATAGGGTGTCCCATTTAAAAAAAACGAAGTTACAATCAACTTCCGGTATAACCGGAAGTAGTAAAGAGACCAAAATATTTTCATTAAATAGTTCACACCTCAAAACCCCTATATTCCAATTTTCATAATTTTCTTTACTTTAGTTCTCGAGCTATTTCTAATAGGCCCTTTATCTGCCTCACCCTATATAGGACGGTGACAGATATTAGGTAATGATAATGTGTTAGCAAATATATTTATTTAGATTTTCTACTATTCATCAAGGGAAAAGCAACTGCGCTGCGAAGGTTACACTTCATAAACAATAACGTAACTATTAACGGTAGGTATTTTATAATTTTTGGTATTTTATTTTAACTTATAAAATTGGTTTAATATATAAATAAAAATACGATTAAACTGTTTAAAATATATTTATTTCGTTGAAATTATAATAATAGAAGTATAAGGTCTTATGTGCGTACCAAGTACACAAACTCTTTTAATTAGGATGTAATTAAGTAAGTGTTAATGTTTTTTAAGATTGGCGATAAAATTTTGTATGCACCACGTCAGTAAAGTTACTCTTTATCGAACGAGTCTGATATTATGAGCAGAGCGAGCGTTTTACTGATTTGGTACATAAATAACTATTTTGCTAGACAGGTAAATTATCATTGTATACCGGGTGTACCAATCAAACTGTGATTTTCTCTCAAAGTTTAAATTTCTCAAATAGCGATTGCGCATTTTTTTATTTACAATTAGGAGTTTAATATTCACCATTGGCGCGCATACGGGTAATATGACCCTTATGTGCGCCAATGGTGAACACAAAATTCTTAATTATATGTCAAAAAATGCACAATAACTACCTCTTAAAATTCACCAAATTTAATTTGCATATTATGTGAACCGGTTTTAGAGCAATAAATAAATCGTCAGTTTGTAAGATAAAATTCAACACCCCCTATCTTGGAAACGAAGCATTTGCGGACGGACATACGTTTATAAAGCAAACTGTCATTATTTTTTCATGCAGAATTACCCCTTAAAGTTTGGCATACTTATTTAAAAACATCCTGTATTGACGAAAAACAAGGCTATATAGTTGTTAAAATACCTCTTTTTTAAAGAGGTGGGCACACTATCGAAAGCTACTGATGACGCCTGAAAGGGTAGAAATAGTGCCTGTCTAGCTGGTGTGCAACCCTCTGAATCGAAAACAAGCAAAACCATTATTTATTATTTTTACCTCTTTTTTATTATCTAACTTAAGTGATAGAATCAAAAAACAGAATTTTAAGAAAACATGAGGCTATAGATGGGTTTTAATTTCAGTATTTTACAAATACTATAATATTCCACAGGGATAATTGTTGTGGACCAATTTTTAAGGTGGTGCGTTAATTTCTTGGAGGTGTGTATAAGAACAATTTTTCAAGTCACTCGTTGGGGTAGATTCTACCCCCAAGGTAAAATTACACTTCGGCATAGAGTAGATTTTGAAGTTAAGGGTAAATAGAGTTAATTCCAAAATTTCACCAAAATCGATGCGTGTTGATGGAAATCAAAGGTTTTTACCATGGTACACTGGACTATTCAACACATACATACAGTTTTTTAGCAGGTGCGCCAATGTGTTATCATATCTTTTCATGAATGTGTATTTATGCATGTTTTGTTTGTATTGTATTACATAAAAATACAAAAATAAACTGTGTTGTAGACAATTGATTGCATAAATATTTAATAAACAAACATTATGAAATTACTGTACAAGGTACAAAAAATACAAAAACTTACTTCTTATTGTGGATTCTTGTTTAATTTATTTATCCGGCACAATAATTCAGCACATGTGTAGACGCGAGTAACAAAAAACAGCTATTTTTTAGTAATAACTCAACAACGTTCCACGCTTGAGTCTACTCGCTCGTTTACTGTGTTTTTTACTATTTTCGGTTTTCGCCTTTCGGCTTTCGGCGAACCAAAACAGAGGAATCATTTGTACGCAAGGCAAGTTCGCGGTTCAGCGCCGGCGCTTAAGATATCGTAAAGCGTCGGAGCAAATCGGTTATCCTAGTCAAATAATTCAATAAGATGTCGATGGCGTAATAAGGATAGAAAATAATCAGTTTTATATCAAATATTGCCAGTGGTGGCAGGAGATATTTTATTTTGGGAGCGCAAAATAACCAAAAAAAATATTATCGGACAAAACTCGCATGTTTCCTGCAATTAAGTTTATTTAGAAATTGACATTTATTATTAAATTCCAGAAGATAGCGTTCCACTCAAATAGCGTTCTTTAAGAAAAGTGATAGGGCAGACCCCAGTAACTATAGAGGGATACATTTACTGAGCACTATACTGAAACTCGCAACAAAAATTCTTATGGAGAAAATAATGGCGTGCATAAATATATCGGATGAACAACAAGGATTTAGAAGTGGAAGATCATGTAACGATGCAGTTTTTGTGATAAGGCAAATAGCGGAGAAATTATTAGAATACAATAAACCAGCCTTTTTCTGTTTAATAGACCTAGAGAAAGCGTTTGATAGAATCCAATTAAAAGATGTGATACACCTATTATATGACAAAAATTTACCACTGGACTGGATATCATAAAACTGATAGAAAACATATACCTATGTAGGAAATAAAATAGAAATGAAAGTCAATGGAATAATAACAGAACCCATAGAAACAAACACAGGAATCAGGCAAGGAGATTCACTAAGCCCTCTACTGTTTAACATAATGTTGGATGCAATAGTAAAACAAGTGAAGAAAAAAAGAGGGTACAAAATGGGCGATAGAGAGATAAAAATACTCTGTTACGCTGATGACACCGTGTTAGTAGCAGAGTGCGAAGACGACCTACAATTACTGCACGAGTTCAACAAAAAGAAAAAGAAAGAGTTCGCAAAAGAAATGAATATGAAAATATCAGCCCATAAAACAAAAAGCTTAGTAATTGCCAAAGAATTAATAAGATGCAAATTGGAGTTAGACAATCAAATTATACAACAAGTAATGACTCTCAAATATTTGGGAATTAATCTATCAGCCGACAACAATATCGAACAATAGGTAAAAGACCAATAAATAACTAAAGCCAGTGGAACGGCCGGATGCCTAAACGACACAATTTGGAAAAACAAACACCTAAGATTGGAAACAAAGGCCCGAATATATAAGTCAGTTATTAGGCCAATTAATGACTTACACGGCCGAAACAAGACCAGATAGAAGCAAAACACGAAGACAGGGAGACCCACGAAATGAAGATCTTAAGAAGGATTGCTGGAAAAGAACTACAGGATAGGGTAAGAAGTGAGGAAATCAGACGCATATGTGGGGTAGACAATATAAACACCTGGGTTACCCTCATCCGACTTGAAAATCTACTTCTAGATGCTCTTCATGGAAAAGACATTCCGAGCTTGGATGATATCCAAGAGTTATTGAAACCTTTCTCAGACGACTTCGATGCAGATCTTCTCAGAACAGAGCTGAAGATGTTGTCAAGTCTTCAATTGGACCAACGCCCAGAATGTTGTCAAGATTTAGCTGAATTCCTTTCCAAAGAATCTAAAACTGTCAAATCGATGCTTCAGCAAGTCCTTCAACTGCTAATTATCGTGTTGACTGTTCCGGCATCAGCTGCTTCAGCGGAACGTTCGTTCAGCGCTTTGCGACGTTTGAAGACGTACCTTCGCAGTACTATGACCCAAAAACGTCTTAATCATGTGATGCTTTTACATGTACATGAAAACTTGGCAGGCCAACTCAAACTACAGGACATAATGCGTGAATTCGTTTCCAGAAATGACGAAAGAAAACGTGTTTTTGGTCGAGTGTAGACTTATATGTAAAAATTTTATATGCAAATAAAGCATTTTTGTTCGTTTCATACTATTTTAACATGTTTTATCTGAGCCCACCCATCAAAATTTACCTTCCGACGCCACTGCCTGGATAAAGAACAGAAAAGAAGAGTGGAATGATCACATATAAGCAGGATGTCTAAATCAAGGATAGTAATGAATAGCCAGGGGCAAGTCACCGTTAGGCAGGAGAAGTATAGGACGCCCAAGGAAAAGATGGAATGACCACTTGGAGCAGAATGAAAGGCACCGTTGAAGAAAAACAGGCAGTACTGCCTATATAAAAGAAGAAGAATAAGAAGAAGTTTATTTAATACGGTAAATACCTTCGAAAGCATCTGGGTTTGATTTAATTACTGGGAAAATCTTAAAACAACTCCCTATAAAACCCACAGTAAAACTGATATTTTATAAATGCCTCGTTCAGATTAAGACATATACCCAAGATATGGAAAGTAGCAGAGGTCATATTGATCCTTAAGCCCGGATACTTAAAGCCAAATACAGTACCATCGTACCTACAGACCGATTTTCTTACTACCTGTAATTTCAAAGCTATACAAAAGCTATTGCTGAAATTTCTCATAGCAGTTACGGCTTTAATTCCAAGCCATTATATCCATATTCCGTTCCATGTTTTCCTCGAAATAATTTCCTGAGGACTTTTTTCCCACACATGAATTGCTCTGATTTCTTCATCGTCTATGTTTCACTGGCATATAATGCTGTAGGTCTTATCACTGTCATATATATTCTTATTTTAATCCTTCTAGATATGCTTTACTTCTTAATAACTTGTTTAGGGCAAGGGTACTACCATACTACGATTACCAGTCAGAATTTTTTATTTGATATCTGCTTTCATAAACGGTCTCCTGGTGAATATCACTCCTATAATAGCTTCTTTAGAGTCTTTCTACTTCTTTGACTTTATATATTTTCCTCCTAGGTATTGTCCCTGTATGTAATCACGTGTCCATTCATTATACATATTTAGTCTTTTATTATTTAATTTATATACAGTAGGAAAAATAAAAGAATACTCATGAACGAACATATAAAATACGCTGTATTTTTCTGTCACCGTGTCACACAAAAAATTGACCAGCGCAAGTACATGTAATAATTATTATTACATGTAATTGCGCTGGGCAATTTTCTTTGTGACACGGTGACAGGAAAATACAGCGTGTTTTATATGTTCGTTCATGGGTATTCTTTCATTTTTCCTACTGTATGTATCTTTGTTTCTTGCTTTCGCTTCTAGTCTTTTTAATATTTCTTTCAATTCGTGTTTACTGCTGGCTATCAGTACTATGACATTGGCGAATGTTAGGCATTGTGTATTTTCCTTATTATACAAGTCCTGTTCTGTTGATTCGGGCTTCTTTGATGACAATTTCAAAAATGATACTGAACGAAAGTGATGACAGTGGGCCCCTTATCGCACCCCTTCACTGACTTCAAACTTATCTGTTTCTTTTGCATTTATTTTAATCCTATTCTCTGTTTTTCTGAGTTTCGCTTTTATCATTCTTACTATTTTTTCACTAATTCCCATTTTATGTAGGGCCTTGCATATTTCTTTCCTTGTACACTTGTACTCTGTCAGAAGCTTATTTAAAGTCGATGAATAGAACCACTTTAGATTTCCCATATTCGTAGATTTCTGCTTGTATTTCGTGCAGCAGCAAAATTTGATCTACTTTGCTGCGTCCTCTTCTGACTCCACATTGATACTCTCCTATGTCATTATCAATTTTTTTGTGATATCTTATCTTTTATAGATACTGCAAGTATTTTATATGCATCATCTCCGAATGTGTTTTTGTTCCCATATTTCTTTCAGCAACTTTTCCAATTGCTTAAATATTTTGAACTGCATATTTGAACATTTCAGCTGTTGCTTCATCCTTTCCTAGGTTCTTATTTTTCTTTAGTTTCTCTATTATTTCTTTTCATTAGGTAGTCTCTCCTCTGTCTGTTCTTGGTGGCATTTTCCTTCAACCCTTCTTCTTCTGTTGTGGGTAGGTATTTCATTTAGAAGCTCTTCCAACTATTCTTTCCACCTGTTCAACATTTCCTCGTCACTTGCTAAATTATTTCTATTTTTGCTTTTGTATTGCACAGATTTTCTTTGGTAACCCTTTTTCTCATTGTTTACCCCTTGATGAGGATGGAATAGTGATCTATGCTGTTAAGAATGGCGGTGAACCTCTAATGAGAAAAATAAAAGATCTCTTTAATCTATGTTTGACACAGAAATCCATAGCATCTGAAAAAAGGAGAAAAAACTGATCTGGAAAATTACCGACCAATCAATCTGTTAAACCATCTTTATAAACTTTTCACGAGAGTAATCACCACAAGATTATACAAGAAATTAGACCTATATCAAAGTAGAGAACAAGCTGGATTCAGAGCAAACTTTGGAACCAACGATCACCTCCAAACAATAAAACAACTCATCGAAAAATCCATAGAATATAACAAGCCCTTAGTTTTAGCATTCGTAGCTTTCCACAAAGCATTCGACTTAGTCGAACTCGACAGTGTTATAGAAGCACTAAATGAGAGCCGCATTGATAGCCGATATTCGAGGCTAATATGTAATATAATATAAAAATGCGACAAGCTCGATACAACTACACGCTAACAGCAAGCAAATAAAAATCCAAGGAGATATCCGTCAAAGGGATACGTTGTCACCTAAACTTTTCATATCGGCTCTAGAAAAAGCGATCAAAACCCTCAAATGGGGGGACAAAGGAATACATGTGGACTGAGAGATGCTACACCACCTAAGCTACGCAGACGATATAGTCCTGATTGCAGACGATTTGGGACAAATAAAGAAAATGTTGGAAGAACTTACTACACCATGTCATAAAATAGGCTTAAAAATGAATATAACAAAAACCAAATATATGACGAACTTAGTACCAAGTAAACACCTTGAAATACAAAATGAACAAATAGACCTGGTAGACAAACATGTATATCTGGGTCACGAAATTAAGATAGGAAAGGACAATCAAACAACCGAAGTATCCAGAAGAATAATACAAGGATGGGCAGCACACAGAGCTCTGAGGAACATTTTTAAGAGTGACATTCCAACTAATATGAAGAAAAAAGTTTTCGACCAATGCGTGCTACCGGTGATGACCTATGGTGCAGAAACATTATCGCTCACAAAGAAAATCGCAGAAAAACTAAGAGTAGCGCAGAGAAGAATGGAGCGATCAATGATAGGGGCCACTCTGCGAGACAGGATTAGAAACGAAGATTTACGAGCTCAGACCAAAGTCATAGACGTCATTGAAAGAAGCTGTAATTTAAAGTGGAAATGAATTGGAAATGAGACCAAGAGCCGATAAACGTAGCAGAGGAAGACCACCAACACGATGGCAAGACGACTTACGAAAGACCACAAAAAACTGGATACAGAAAGCACAAGATAGAACACTTTGGAGACAAACAGGGGAGGTCTATGTCCAGCAGTGGATTGAGAGAGGCTGATGATGATTACCCCTTGATATAAGTTCCTAATTTTTTTCTTTTTAAGGGAAACTTCAATTTACCTTCATTATATTTTCCCTCTATCTCTGCTGTTTTCTCTGGCATCATTTTGAATTATCACTTATTTCGTTCATCTAGGTACATGAACTATATTGTTATATTTTACATTCTATATTTTCTTATGCATTCCTAGCACTATTTTCACATCATGTTTGGCGGGATAGTTTCGAATCTTTCAGCTTATTATTTATCTCAAAGCCTATACCTATTCTGCCGCTCTTTCGCTGTTGAAAAATAAATAGGATTACCTAGTCACTTATTTCAATTAAGTTTTGCCCTAGTTGTTTTTTTTTCTTATAGTGCTACTGTTTTGAATTTATATTTTTTGTATTAGTCGACGCTGCCATGATGCTGCCAAATTAAAATGGAGCTTCGCAGGACACAATGCCCGACTGAAGGATAAAAGATGGAATCAAGAAATACAACAATGGAGACCATGGTTAGGAAGAAGTAGAGGAAGGCCATAAATGAGGTGGGCCGATGACATAAAGAAGTTTTTAGGACACAACTAGAAACAGGTGGCGCAAAATAGACAACACTGGATTGAATTGGGGGAGGCCTGTGTCCAAAGTTGGATTACTGAAGACTGAAGAAGTATTAGTCGACTAGGTGTTTTATTGTTCCTTCCTCGTAAGTGCCTTCATGTCCCTTCTTCTTCATGTGCCTTGTCCGTTCTGAACGTTGACAATTAACATGGCTATTCTAATTTTGTTTACGAAAGATCTGAATAGTTCGGCACATGACAATCCGAACCATTGCGCAAGTTTTGTAGCCACGAGTGTCTCCTCCCTAGTACTCCATATCCTTACTAATATAATATACCTATTCGTTTATTTGAATATGTAATAATCTGTACATTTTGTCCATCCGTGTAGCATTACTTTGCCAAGTCGTCTCCGTTATTTTAGCCTGTTTTTCAGTTGTGCCATTAGGTTTTTGGTTTTACATTTTTTGTCTTTTATTAATTGTTGTTGACTGCTATTCCATATCCATCTTTCTCCGTCTATGCAAATCCATCTTACTTTATGGAAAATCGTTAGTGCAATGCTCCATTTCCTCGACTATTATAAACTTCGTTTATATTAATCAAGTTAACATCTTGAGCGGTTCTTAGTATCGAATGTGTGTCCATGCCTTACCAGTCCCTTATGTTCTTCAGCCAGGAGCATTTTCTTCTCCCTGGACCTCTTCTTCCTTCCATTATGAGTCGTAAAAAGTTGTATCTTTCTCCTCTGTAAATATGTCCTAGATCAGAGGTCACCAATTGGCGGACCGCGGTCCGCATCCGGACCGTGGGCTAGTTTTGTGCGGACCGCCATTAAAATAAGAATATTATTAGATTTTAGGTTGCCAAGTATCTAAATTGAAATTTGTACATTAAATTTCAATATTCTTATACGTAGTCGCGGTTTATTTCAATACAGGGTGTTTCATTGGGAAAGTAACATACGTTAACTATAGAAAGAGGACACTTAGGCGGTCTCAAAAATACCATACTTAATGGGTCTCACTCCATTAATAACATAGATACTGGGTGTTTTATCTATTTTGCCATTTTCTTATTTGGTTCATAACTTTTTAACCACACCGTATATTTATTTTATATTTGGTACGCAAATATCCTTTCAGATGTACAATAAATTAATTTATTTACAAATGTAAAAAATCCAGGCCCGGATTAAAAAATATTATAAAAATGTTTCGACCCAAAAACAACACCCTGTACATTAAATTTTTTTAAAACGAATTTTTTAGTTGAAAAGAGGATGAAAAACTAAATTTAGTGGTATACTTTGAATTTTCGGCAAAATGATTTTTCTGGTCAAATTTTGAATTTAAATTCTGAAATTATGTGAATTGCGAGAGCTCTAAGTAGAAAAAAAATTAAATATAACTTACAACTTGTTAACCGCACTGTATATTTATTTTATATTTAACACGCGAATATTCTTTTAGGTGTGCAATCAAATATTCTATTTACAATTATAAAAAATCCAGGTCTGGATTAAAAAATATTGTAAAAATGTTTCGACCCCAAAAACACCCTGTATATTAATTTTTTTTAAAATGGATATTTTAGTTGAAAAGAGGATAAAAAACTAAATTTAGTGGTGTACGTTGAATTTTCGGCAAAATGATTTTTCTGGTCAAATTTTGAATTTGAATTCTGAAATTATGTATGTGAATTGCGAGAGCTCTAAGTAGAAAAAAAAATTAAATACAACTTACAACTTGTTAACCGCACTGTATATTTATTTTATATTTAACACGCGAATATTCTTTTAGGTGTCCAATCAATTTTTTTATTTACAATTATAAAAAATCCAGGTCTGGATTAAAAAATATTGTAAAATGTTCCGGCCCAAAAACACACCCTGTATATTAAATTTTTTTAAAATGGATTTTTCATTTGAAAAGATGATGAAAAACTAAATTTAGTGGTATACTTTGAATTTTCGGCAAAATGATTTTTCTGATAAAATTTTGAATTTGAATTCTGAAATTATGTCAATTGCGAGAGCTCTAAGTAGAAAAAATTAAAATGAGACTTAATTTTAATTAATACTATTATTTAATCTAAATTGGTAAAATGTTAAAACATTTCAGTGTTTTTTTATTATCTGTGACAAATAGTTTATGGCGAATATTCATCTTTAAATAATGAATAAATAATAAAGAGTCAATAAAGAATACATCACTTTAATCAACAAAGTATCTAAAAATTATAACAAAACAGAGAAAATGTGCAGTAAACTATTCAAAACTAAAGTACTTATTCACAATTACCACCATCAAAAATCATTGTTATGTGTCAAAATGTTAATATTTTACCAATTTAGATTAAATAATGGTATTAATTTAAAATTAAATCATATTTTAATTTTTTTTACTTTAAGCTTCGTAATTCACATAATTTCAGAATTCAAATTCAAAATTTTTCCAGAAAAATTATTTTGCCGAAAATTCAAAGTGTACCAATAAATTCAGTTTTTCAGCCACTTTTCAAATGCAAAATCCATTTTAAAAAAATTTAATATACAGGATGTTTTTTTTGGTCGGAACATTTATACAATATTTTTTAATCCGGACCTGGATTTTTTTATTTGTAAATAAATTAATTGATTGGACACCTAAAAGAATATTCGTGTGTTAAATATAAAATGAATATACAGTGCGGTTGACAAGTTGTAACCTGTATTTCAATTTTTTTCTACTTAGAGCTCTCGAAATTCACATAATTTCAGAATTTAAATTCAAAATTTGACCAGAAAAATCATTTTGCCAAAAATTCAAAGTATACCACTAAATTTAGTTTTTCATCCTCTTTTCAACTGAAAAATCCATTTTAAAAAAAATTATTGTACATGGTGTTGTTTTTGGGTTGGAATAATTTTCCAAATTTTTTTAATCCTGACCTGGATTTTTACAATTATAAATAATTTAATTTATTGTACACCTTAAACGATATTTGCGTGCCAAATATAAAATAAATATACAGTGTGGTTAAAAAGTTATGAACCAATTAAGAAAATGGCAAAATAGATAAAACACTCAGTATCTTTGTTATTAATGGAGTAAGACCCATTAAGTATGGTATTTTTGAGACCGCCTAAGTATCCTCTTTCTGCAGTTAACGTATGTTACTTTCCCAATGAAACACCCTGTATAGACCGTTGTTTTTTAATTGTTAATTAGACGCCTCTACTCGACTTTAAAGCAGCCGCCCTTTATGGTGCGTCTCTGTATGTGCGATACGTATTATACGTACTTATGTGAAAAATTCCCAATAAATACTTGACATTTATTAAAAATTTATTATTAACATATAACATACATATTATTGTCAATGTGCTAATTACATAAGCTAATAAAAACAACGATCCAAACTGAAATAAGCCCCGAATACTCATCAGAATATTGAGATTTAATGTTTGAACTTCAATTTAGGCACTTAACAACCGCAAAAATAATAATTTACACATAAATTTTCAAGCTTCGAAAATGCTTATTTTCGCATTTTTCATATTTTAAATCATATAAAACTCAAAATCTATCAAGTTTTGAGAAAAATGACAAGATCTTTTTTGTTAGGATGACTCCAAAATGCTAAAAACATATTTTCGTGGACAAAAAAGGTGATGTTTTGGATATGTGAAACAAAATTGTTAAATAATTTATGCCCAAAAATTTTGCACGCCACATGAACCAGACACATGTAGCATGAAATCCGGACCCCGGAAGTGTCATAGGTTGTCTGAACGGACCCTCAGGGAATCTAATTGGTGACCCCTGTCCTAGATAACTAGTTTTCTCTTTTTTACAATATTTAGGAGTTCTCTTTCAGTCCCCATTCTTCTCATCACGTGCTCTGTCCAAGAAGTCTTCAGCATACTTCGAAAAACCCATATCTTAAAGCATACTTGTAATTCCGACGTTTCCACTATGTATAGCAATATGGAATAAATGAATGTTTTTACAAATTGGTATCGGATATCCAATGATAAGGTAGTTTATTAGGAATTTTTTCATTCTTTGAAAAGCAGACCTAGCATATTCTATACGAGCACGTATTTCAACCTCGTGGTCAAGATCATTTGTTATCCAGCAACCAAGATACTGGAATCTTTGTACTGGTTCTATCTGTTTGTTATAGATACGAATATTAATGTCGGCATTTGGTACACGTGTAACAGCCATTACTTTTGTTTTATTTGTGTTTATGTTCAGCCCCCAGCCATCTCCCTCTCTGATTATGACATTTAAAAGTTGTTGCAAACCCTCAGCACTGCCCGCAAGAATAACGGCGTCGTCTGCGTATCTTAAAGGTACGATTCCAAACAAGACCGCAACCGCAGACCGCAGCGACAGACCTACTAGTTCATATGGTTTCTTATGAGCTGTATGTCGAGTAGAGCGGCACTGTCGCCACCGCACGCAGAACGTCGCCACCGCAGACCGCAGTACTGCACCAGAACCAGAACCAGTAGTGTCGCCGACCGCAGAGCGACAACACGTATTTTTGCTGTTTCCAAATTGACTGAAAAGTGAAAAGAATTTAATTTCTTTTGAAAATGAGTAAGTATTTCAAGTGAAGAAGAAGAGCAATTAATTAATTGTATAGCAAAATATTTAGTTATTTACGACGCAAGCTTCCTTCAAATTGTCTATTTTTAAATAAAGGCCTAGTTTTTCTTTTATAATACAAAAGTAAAAGATCGTCATCTTCCATCAAAAGATATAACATTAATTCATCGCTGTTCATTGCGTCTGACATCCTACTTATACTTTTAATATTATACTTTTATAAATTCTCATAGTGCAATGTTGTTGTCTAGACTTCAAACAGGCATACGACTCAGTCAAAAGGAACAAACTGTACTATATATTGGCTGAATTGGCAATACCACACAAGCTAATAAGACTCAATAAAGCCACAATGGATGAAACTCAGGCATGTGTACAAATACAAAACCACCGGAAAGACTTTTTCAAAATTTCGCAGGGACTAAAGCAGGGAGATGGGCTGGCCCCAACATTGTGTAACCTGGTACTGGAGTATGCGGTTAGGCAAATGCAAAATGGACGAGAAAACTTACTGACCAACCGAACGGTTCAATTGGCCGCTTATTCCGATGATGTTAATATTATGAGTAGAACATCAAAAGGAGCACAGGAAACATAGGCAGAGTTAAAAACACAAACAAAAATGCTAGGTCTTGAAATTAACACAGAAAAAACAAAAATAATGACTCAGACGAGAAGAAATATAGTCCCACAAAACATTATACATGAAGATGACATTGAAACGGTTGGAAAGTTTACATACCTGGGAGTAGAAATATATGCCGACGGATCAGAAGATGGAGAAATACGGAAGAGAATAACGTAGGCAAACAGAGCTTGTTTTGCCCTTTCCCATATATTTCGGTCTAAAAGTGTCCACCGAGATACAAAGATGAGAATCTATAAAACTTTAATTCGACCAATAATATGCTATTGTGAAAATTGCAAAATATTGCCTGGGTCCTGAAAGAAACTTCCAAAAACAAACTCGACACATTCGAAAGGAAAGTATTGAGGAGAATTTAATACTAGGACCTCTGAGGGAAAACGGAATATTCAGAAGTCGATACAACAACGAACTTTATCAACTTTATAGAGAAGCACCCCTGTCAGACTTCATTAGAATACAAAGATTGCAATGGGCCGGACATGTAATAAGAATGGGAGAGGATAGGCAACCAAAAAGAGCACTGAATACTAGAATGCAGGGAAAGGGTTTACTGTAAAGAGACCGAAATCATTAGACCGAAAGCAGTAGACCGAACTCATTAGACCGAAAAGCACTTTACCGAAACCTCACTAGACCGAACAGCAGAAGACCGAAAAGCAGTTCTTTTTACTTGTCGCAGTAAAAGAGATAAGACTAATGTAATTACAACTAAATGTTATTTGGATATTTGGATGGTTATTATAAACAGTTAAAATGGTGTTAACGTCATCTAACCTTAATTTATTTTTACCTTCACTAATTTGTTTAACGGATGAAAATTATTTCATATCAGACTGTACAGAGTAACAATTTACACAGTCTATATATAAAATAATACAAAAAAAAATACAATAAACAAAAAGAAAGATATACAAAATCTTAGCATAATTTACTGCAAACTGTTTAAATTTATTTACCATTTCGGTCTAATGAGGTTTCGGTAAAGTGCTTTTCGGTCTAATGTGTTCGGTCTACTGCTTTCGGTCTAATTGTCGTGTACCAGGGAAAGAGACCGGTTGGAAAGCCAAGAAAGCGCTGGGAAGACACAGTAAACAGCGACGCACAAGCCCTTTTAGGAGTCCGTGTATGGAGAAGAGCAGCCACAGACAAGCAAGGGTGGAGGCAAAGGCTAAATTTGGGCTGTAGTGCCGTAGAAGAAGAAGAATGTTGTTGTCGCTATTTTGTAGATGTAGTGCAGTTCTGCTCGGAATTGGTCTGACCGCAGACGGCACTGTCGCTGCAGTCTGCAGTCACTTTCGGAATCGTATCTTAAAGGGACGTCGCCACCGCAGTGCTGCACCAGACAGAACCAGTAGTGTCGCCGACCGCAGAGCGACAACACGTATTTTTGCTGTTTCCAAATTGACTGAAAAGTAAAAAGAATTAAATTTCTTTTGAAAATGAGTATTTCAAATGAAGAAGAAGAGCAGTTAATTAATTTTGTAGCAAAATATTCAGTTATTTACGACGCAAGTTTCCTTCAAACTGTCTATTTTTAAATAGAGACCTAGTTGACTTCCTTTTTCTTTTATAAAGCAAAAGTAAAAGATCGTCGTCATCTTCTTCCATCAAAAGATATAACATAAACTCATCGTTGTTCATTGTGTGTGACATCCTACTTATGACTTTATGACTTTTAATATTATACTATTATAAAGGGCCTAGCGGTAAGATGGTGAAAAGTGCCCCCAGCTCGATTTAAATTCCATATAGGCCACTTTTTAGCACATATAGAGGAACTCACTTTCTGAAATTTTTAGCCCCCTAGGTGGTCACGTGACCCCCCTAGAGCCTAATTAGCCTTTTTATGTTTTTATTTTTTATCTCAGTCGCATCAAGAGCTAGCCAAAAACTTTATTTAAAAAAGTTGTAAGTTTCAAAAAGAGCTATATGAAAAGAATTTTTTTAATTTTTTTGGCGGGAAATTCGAATTTTTAGAACAATTTTAAACTTTTAAATAACTCTGAAAAAAAAAACTAAGACACAAGTTTTTACCGAAAATCAATTATAATGTGTATTTTTGCACAATCTTTCACCCTGAATTTTTTCAGATTTTTAAAATTGGTGAAACGTACCTTTAAAAATAAAAAACCGCATTTTTTCGGTTTTTTTTTTCGTCTTTTGATACCTACAATTTTATACATATTTTTCAAAAAAGGTAACACTGTCACTAGAATAGGTAAAAAACTGAAAACTAATTGGGGTTTGCTTAAAAAAAATTTTGTAACGCCATCCATTTTCAAGATACAGGGCGTTGAAAAAAACCAAATTTTACACATTTTTTACGATTTTGCTAAAACTACTGGCAACATTGTAATAAAACTTGGCGGGATTTAAGAGGTAGTTATTGTGCATGTTTTGACATACAATTAAGGATTTGATATTCATCATTGGCGCGCATAGGGGTAATGGTCTGAACTTTTTAAAGAATAAAGATAGTACGCCACTGACATATTTCAAATTAGCAATCGTTTTTGAATTCCTCGTTCAATTTGTGACAAAAAATGTATCTTCTTATTTTTTCATACGACGCGCCATTTTTATTCAAAAAATAAAAAATCTTAACCTTTACAAAGTATTCGAACTTCTAATTTAGTAGTTTCTACATACATCTACATAATAAACTCGTATTATATCCATTATCAAAATTAATTCAAATACTTTGGAAGCGTTAAGATATTTTATTTTTTGCAGCAAAACGGCGCGTCGCATGGAAAATGAGAAGATCGATTTTTTATTGCAAATTGAACGAGGAATTCAAAAATGATTGTTAATTTGAAATATGTCAGTGGCGTACTATCTTTTTTTCTTTGAAAAGTTCAGACCATTACCCCTATGCGCGCCAATGATGAATATCAAATCCTTAATTGTATGTCAAAACATGCACAATAACTACCTCTTAAAACCTGCCAAGTTTTATTACAATGTTGCCAGTAGTTTCGGCAAAATCGTAAAAAATATGTAAAATTTTGTTTTTTTCAACGCCCTGTATCTTGAAAATGGATGGTGTTACAAAAAATTTTTATTAAGCAAACCCCAATTATTTTTCAGTTTTTTACCTATTCTAGTGACAGTGTTAAATTTTTTGAAAAATATGTATAAAATTGTATCAAAAAACGAAAAAAAAAACAAAAAAATGTGGTTTTTTATTTTTAAAGGTACGTTTCACCAACTTTAAAAATCTGAAAAAATTCAGGGTGAAAGATTGTGCAAAAATACACATTATAATTGATTTTCGTAAAAACGAGTGTCTTAGTTTTTTTTTCAGAGTTATTTAAAAGTTTAACATTGTTCTAAAAATTCGAATTTCCCGCCAAAAAAATTTAAAAAAATTTTTTCATATAGATCTTTTTGAAACTTACAACTTCTTTCAATAAAGTTTTTGGCTAGCTCTTGATGCGGCTGAGATAAAAAATAAAAACCTAAAAAGCCTATATAGGCTCTAGGGGGGTCACGTGACCACCTAGGGGGCTAAAAATTTCAGAAAGTGAGTTCCTCTATAGGTGCTAAAAAGTGGCCTATATGGAATTTAAATCGAGCTGGGGGCACTTTTCACCATCTTACCCGGCTAGGCCCTTTCCACCGTGCAATGCTGTTGCCGCTAGCATGTAGATGCAGTGCAGTTGATGCAGTTCTGCTCGGAATTGGTCTGACCGCAGACGACACTGTCGTTGTAGTCTGTGGTTTGCAGTCTGCAGCCACTTTCGGAATTGTAACTTAAGTTACGTACGTATTCTCCGTTGATTTTAATTCCTTCTTCAATATTTTCGAGGGCATTTTGAAAGATATTTTCGGAATATATATTAAATATTAGTGGAAAAAGTACACAGCCCTGGCGAACTCCTCTTTTTATTGACATTTATTACTTATAGTTTGGAAATAAAACTAATAACGGTTGAAACAGTATATATTAATCTCAGTATTCGAATCAAATATAATAACATGAAATTTTATAATGCATATTTAAGTTGAATATACGAGAGAAACTTGTATTATCTTCAAAAATACATAAGTAATACTTCTTAATACTTATAAAAGACACATAATCGTAAAATACATAACAATTACAGTTAATATGAGAAAAACTGCAATAATAGAGGTAGTAATCCAAAGTCTATCTTCAGAATCTTCAACTACTTTTTCCACTGGTCCTTTGCCGAAAATCTTTCTATTTTTTGTGTAGGGAATGATGCCTATCATTAACCCTGAGATTACCATCCAAATTGCCGCCTGGTAAAAGGCTTGTTGCCAACTGTTGGTGACATCATATAGATGACCTAAAAATAAAATGTTTATTATAAAAATAATAAGAATAATAATTTAGTATACACTTCGGACTTAACAAGTCCGTGTTTTAAATACAGAGTGAGTTTTATGTATGGAAACCCTCAATTATCTCGGAAACGGCTTGCACAATTTTTATAAACTTTGGTGAATAGGGGTTTCCTAATCCGGTCGATATTATAGTGATTATTTCATTCATAGGAAAATCTGACCAATAGAAAGCTACATAAATCTAAATTAAATCGATAATTTTTGATAATTTCCCGTCGTCAAGTATATTACGTCAGATGCCCTTCGTTGCTACGAAAAAATACATTCAGTGACATTAATGACAATTAATGTTTTAAAAATTATAAAAGTCATGACTTTCAACCGTCAAATTAATATTTATAACAACTGTGTGTTTAATTGTACTAATTTGTACTTACATAAATAAATTACAATAAAAGTTTGGTGTTGAATAGTTTTATTCATGAAATAATCGCAACAAATTGCACTCGATCTCTAAAATTAATGTACAATTTTAGAGCTCTTGTGCAATTACTACTGATAACTACATTGTTTTCAGATCATCCGTTTTTCTGAAAATCTAATTAACTTTCTTATTTCAAATGGAACACCCTGTATATTTTTGCGTTTTGAAGTCCTTAAGAAATACTGATTATTTTTCATGTTATATTTCCTATACCTAAATGCCATAGTTTCGGAGCTACATTTATTAAAAAAACAATTTTTAAACAAATTGTAAAAATCCATTTTTCGGCCCGTGTACGACATTATTTTACGTTCTTTGGATCATTGGGAACAAAAAAGGTCTGTGTAATGTTTCTCTAAAGCTAATCGTTTTCGAGTTATAAACAATTTAAAACTGAAAAAATTGAATAATGACGATTTTCAAGGTTCAAAAACACAAATAAAAAATATTATCTTTGAAACTGCTGTACACAAATTCAAGTTCAAGCCTTATTTTATCAGTTACCAAACACAAATAAAAAATATTATCTTTGAAACTGCTGTACACAAATTCAAGTTCAAGCCTTATTTTATCAGTTACCAATAAGTAATTTGAGCTTGTTTCATTCATGCACTTCATTAACAATTATTAAAAAGCCATGTTTTAGAATAAAGTGTGCCAAAAAATGTTATAGCGAGCCCCTAGATGAAGAGTTTAGTTTGAATTTGCGTACTCTGCAGTTACAAAAATAATATTTTTTATTTGTGCTTTTGAACCTTGAAAATCGTCATTATTCGATTTTTTTCAGTTTTAAATTGTTTATAACTCGAAAACGATTAATTTTAGAGAAAAATTACAAGACCTTTTTTGTTCCCAATGATCCAAAGAACCTAAAATAATGTCTACACGGACCGAAAAAAATTATTTTTATAATTTGTCTGATTTTTTTTTAATAAATGTAGCAATAACTCCGAAACTGTGGCATTTAGGTGTAGGGAATATAACATGAAAAATAATCAGAATTTCTTAAGCACTTCAAAACGCAAAAATTATACAGGGTGTTTCATTTGAAATAAGAAAGTTCATTAGATTTCCAGAAAAACGGAAGATCTGACAACAATGTACTTATCACTATAATATCGGCTGCATTAGAAAATACCTACCCACCAAAATATATAAAAATCGTTAAGCCGTTTCTGAGATAATTAAGGGTATCCATACATAAAACTCACTCTGTATAGTCAGAGGAAAAGTACAGCCCGGAGGATTCGATATGCAAAATGACCAGAAAAATCGAGGCCTTTGGTGAAAACGATACTATGTACAAATATCTTGGAGTAAAGCAAGCGCGAAGAATTGACCATAAACAAATGAAAACAGCGATAACTACTGAGTTTATACGAAGGGTAAAACAGCTGCTTCGTTCACACCTTAACAGTAGAAATTTGTTTAAGGCACTAAACGCTTACGCATGTTCCGCGCTTAGTTATTCATTTGGCATTGTTAAGTGGACAAAAACGGACATAGAGAATCTTCAGCGAAAAGTAAGAACACACCTCACAAAGGCACAAAAACACCATCCTCGAAGTGCAGTAGAAAGAACAACATTACCACGGAATTTAGGAGGAAGAGGACTTATGGATGTAGGTGAGCAATTAGATAAACAAATTGCTAATTTAAGAACTTATTTTCAGATGCAGGCTGAGACATCTACTCTACATCGAGCCATTTGCACAGTAGATGACACCACACCGATCAAACTGAGGGAACCATAAATGCGCATAAACCACCTTACAAAAGACGAAAAAAATGCGCACCTGAATGGGTAAACCTCTGCACGGCGGCATCCCAATAAGGTCAGCCAATACTATGTCGACAATACAGCGCCGAACTATTGGTTGGCATCAGGAAAGATGTTCCCTGAAACAGAAGGTTCATTACTGGCCATTCAGGAATCAGGTTATACCAAGCAAAAACTACCGAAATATACCGTCAAAGACCCTCAGGTCCAAAACTACAAATGCCGATGTGGATGTCAAGCCCAAAAAACCATCCAATATCTTACAGGGGGCTTCCAGGCATTTACTGCAACTGAATACAAGGAACGGCATGACTTCATCAAGAGATAGCTATCAAACTGGGGCTTCTCCATACGGACCATCTCCCATATTATCAATATGTTCCTGAGAGTATGCTTGAGAATGACTACAAGCTATACTGGGACCGCACTGTACTCACAGACCAAACAGTGGCACATAATAGACCAGATCTCGTACTAGTTAATAAATTAACAAGACACACAACATTAATTGATTGGCGATACCTAATAACACTAATCTACTAAATTTACTGAAAAGATCACCAAATACAGAGATCTGGAAATTCAAATACGAAGACAATGGAGAATACAAAATACCCAGACGATACCTATTATTATGTCTACTACTGGAGTCATTCCAAAGAACCTCCTCGAAAGCATGAAAAGGCTGGGGCTAAATGAACATCTTTACAAGACCATGCAGAAAGCTGTACTACTCTCGACGGCCGGATGTGTACTAAAATTTTTGGGAGATACTTCAGCATATAAAGTCACCTAGGGCTCGATAACACGGAAAGAGTCCCACCAGAGCTCAATCCTTTTGATACCGTAGGTATCTGGGATGAGTCAATTTTCGCCTTAGAGGGAGTGAGACGCGTATTGTTAAGACATCAGATTGCTCTTTTTGCTTGTATAATTCTGGAAGTAATTTCTTTGTCTTCAGTTCCAGTTTTATCAAATGTTATTCCTAGATATTTATAATCTTGACAGAGATTATTGATTATTTTCCGTAAGATGAATATCGTTCTCTTCTGTACCAACACATAAATACTTGGTTTTATGGATAGTAACGTCCAATTCCCATCTTGAATATTCCTCGACCAACTTACGCATCATATATTCTATGCCCTCCCTGTCGTTTGCTATTACGACCTGGTCGTCCGCGAACTGGAACCTGTAGAGGATGTATTGTTTAGCTCGATACCCATTCGATTTACTTTCCTCTTCCAACCTTTAAGTGCTGCTGCAACGTAGACTTTAAACAGGGTCGGAGATACGGAACATCCTTCTCTAAGCCCCTTAGTTACTGGAAAGCTGTTGGTGAGTTTCTTATCTTTACCCGTGAACGTGATCCTGCATATAGATTTTTTAATGCTTTGGTGAGAATGTAGCTTACTGGTGAAGAATGTAAAACTTCCCACCTCTTATCTAAGGGTATGTTATCATAAGCTTTTTGTAAGTCATCGAATGTCAGGTGCACTTATCCGTTTCTATTTGTTTTCTTTTTCTCTGTAATTTGTTTTAAACTAAATACGTTGTCTGTACAGGAGCCGCCAGCTCTAAAGCCCCCTTGTTCTTCTTCTTCATACTGGCTGTATTCGAGCAGGTAGCGGGTAGGAACTCCTTTTTGGAAAGTGAATCAATTCTGCCTTTTGCAGATTCCAGGTGTTTCCTGATCCGGGAAACTAGTACTTGCTAAGGGTCCCTTGTCCAGGATCACGGATGAAGTCCACAACGGCATCCAGGGCGGAGAAGAAGGTCTTCACAACGATCTGGAGGGCGGAGGTGGCAGCCCCACGGTTTTAGGGAACATATAAAATCGAGGGGAAGAACCCTCTACAGAAAATCCTGGTCCTCCAAGTTAGGGGTTCAGTCGTTGGAATAGTTCTCCTGCACTAGGAAAAACACAACATATCAAAAAACCCAAACCATGCCTCAGAAATGTTAACATAAAATACCATTCAGAAAGACGTTTGTGTGTAGTGGTTGTAGAAAAAAAATAACTTACCGGCGTATGGAGGACCCAACAAAAGACCAATGCCCATACACATTAACTGCAAACCATATGCAGTTGTAAACCGATCTAAGGGAACCAGCTCCACAATAATTCCCGGGGTGAAGGAGTATGTGCTGGCCACAAAAACTCCAAATAACGCTGCACATAATTCGATCATTATAAAACTGTTCGTGAAAAACATCAAACCAGCACAAGAGACTCCGGTGAGTACTAAGCACATTGCGTATGTTTTTGTAATACTCATCCACGGTTGATCACCTGCCCAACCCAGAAAAATCTGAAACAGAAGAAGCATTTGATGGAAATATATATTATACATAATAAAGAAATTATTACCAATTATAGCTACTATTTCTAATATATTGTCACAAATGAAGATGTGTACACAAAAAGTTCGAAAAACACTTGAAAAGCTGAAGCACAGAAAAGCTTCAGGTAAGGACGGCATGAAATATTGTGGAGCAGCAATGACAGAACAATTAACAACAATAATTAACAAAATCATAAAACAATAAAATAACGGAAGAATAAAGAATTAAGCGAACTAATTTTACTATTCAAAAAAAGAGATAAAAGGCAGCCAGAAAACTACAGACGTATCAACTTGTTAAATACTACCCTAAAACAACTAAAATTCTACAAGAACTTGAAGTTCAGCAGATGGACAACACGGTTTTCGTACTGGAAGATCATGTACAGATACAATATTCGTCATAAAACAAATTACTGAGAAATTACTAGAGTATAATAGACCAGCATTTCTATGTCTGATTGTTTTGAAGAAAGCATTTGACAGAGTAAGACTCAAAGGATGTAATCCATCTTCTGTATAATAGTGAAGTCCCCCTATATATCATAAAAACTATTGGAAACATCTACCAAAACAACAAAATGGAAGTCAGAATAGATGGACAACTTACAGAACCTATAGACATAGGCAGTGGAATAAGGCAGGGAGACTCATAGAGTCCTATGCTCTTCAATCAATTTAATCATGGATGAAATCTAAAACGTCAACAAAGGAACAGGATACAGAATGGGAAACAAAGAGGTAAAAATACTCTGTTGCAAAAGTAAGAGCAAAAGAATTCAATATAACAATTTCATCCCAGAAAACTAAAACAATAGTAATCAGTAAAGAACCAATCAGATGTAAAATAGAAATTGATAATTGATGGTGTCAGTATTGAACAAGTAATGGAAACAAAATACCTTGGACTTACATTGTTAAGCCGCGGAGACCTGGACAAAGAACTGAGAAATCAAGTACAAAAGCAAATAGATTAACAGGATGTCTCAATAACACTATATGGCGAAACCGACATATTAACACTGAGATGAAGTCAAGAATTTATAAAGCCAGTGTAAGACCAATAATGACATATGCATCAGAAACAAGATCAGATACAGCCACAACACAAAAACTAGTGGAAACGGTAGAGATGAAAGTACTGAGAAGAATTACAGGAAATACGCTGAGAGATCGAAAGAGCAGTGAAGACATTAGAAGGCAATGTAACGTACAGTGTATAAAGGAATGGATACTAAATAGAAAAAAGATTGGAATAACCATATAAACAGAATGGGGGAGACATGTGTGGTCAAAATGGCAAGAAATAAATCACCAATCAGTAGAAAAAGTAAAAACCGAAGTAAAACAGGCATGAGCCTATTTATAAAGTAATAATAAGAAGTAGAAGAATCTTTTATCGAAGGTACGAAGGGAGGGTTTATATAATCAAAGTATTTATCTTGCACTGATTAATTCGACATACATATACATAATACATATTTTACATAAATCGACATAAGAATAATTAAAAAAAACGAACTTAAATATACAGACTGTTTATATTTAAATTATATACAGTGCTAGTCAAAAGTCCGTACCCCCCCTCGTATCTTTTGAACGGTTATACCTATAATAGTGAAATTTGGAGGGAGGAAATAAACGGACGTAAGCTTCTTAACTAGTCATGACAGGTGACATAATTATGACAGATGACTTTACAGCGCCACTGTGACAGATAATTTTAAATGGGACCTTATGGCAAGTGATACCTCGTTTGAAAGGAATTGAAAATACCTATTCATTTATACTAATTTTGTTTGAGTTTAAGCTAATTTTAATGAAAAAATGAAATAAATATAAAATTGTAGTTTCGCATTTAATTAATAAAAATTCAAAATTCCGCCTATGATTACTTGTCAAAAGGGTTGAAGTTGACGTAAAAACTACTAGAAATTTGAAAAACGTCAAATTTTTTGACAAAGAAACCATAGGCGGACATTTGAATTTTTGTTAATTAAATGAGAAACTACAATATTATATTTATTTAATTTATTCACCAAAATAAAAATCCACCTACACCCAAAAAAATTAGTATGGCTGAATAGGTATTTTAAATACCTTTCAAACGAGGTATCACTTGCCATAAGGTCCCATTTAAAATTATCGGTCACAGTGGCTCTGTAACGTCATCTGTCACTATTACGTCACCTGTCATGACTAGTTAAGAAGCTTATGTCCGTTTATTTCCTCCCTCCAAATCTCACTTTTTTAGGTATAACCGTTCAAAAGATAAGAGGGGGGGTACGGACTTTTGACTAGCACTGTATACACTCTTTAAATGGTAACACTGCGCGCTAGACGTAAACGTTTAGCTAGTATTATTTTTGTATTATTGACAACGGCAGAGCATCAATTTCACCAGCAAAATAGAGAGGTCTATTTCATTTAGTTTTTTAATCTTCTTGGACAATTGTTCCTTGCATAATCGCTTAAATTATTCACTAATTTAAATAATAGAATTATTTTTTCACTTACTATGTATTCAGTGATTATAATTATTTAAATACTATGCAATAAAACTAATAATCGAGAAAAGAGAAAAATTGATAGTGATTTTAATACTGTTACTATCGGAACTTCTTCTTGTTCTTCTTATAAGGGGCCTCTTGACCAGTTCTTTGCCGATTTTGAGCTTGTATTCGTAGCTGTGATGTTGAATGCCAGCTATATAGTCTCCTTTTAAAGGGCCTTCCTATTGATCTCTTGCCTGTTGGCTTTGAATCTCTGGCTATACGGGCTATTCTCTCGCTGTCCACTCTCGTCACGTGCTGATTCCACTCTCGTCTTCTTTGTCTTCCCCTCCGTACTATGACTTGTATTTTACAGAGGTCTCTTATTCTGTTGTTAGGTGTTCTGTCTCTGAATGTTTTCCCAGTTATTGACGTCAACGTTCTCATTTCTGATGTTTTCAGTATTCTCTTGCTTTCTGCTGTGTCACATCTTGTTTCTATCGCGTACGTTATGATCGGTCTTACACATGCTTTGTACATGCGTACTTTCCTTTCCAGCCTCATATCTTTATTTCTCCAGTTAACATCGCTCAGACATCCTGACACGTAATTGGCTTTATTTGCTTGCTTTGGGATGTCTCTTTAACATCTCCATAACTACATATTTCGACTCCCAGATATTCGAATCTCGAGACTTGTTCAATTAGTTCGTTGTTAATTACTATTTTGCATCTATCTTGACACTACCGGGAATTTGGTCTTAGCTGTTGATATTTTCATGCTGTAGTTCTTCGCCACTGTATTGACAGTCTGTGCCATTCGCTGTAGGTTATCCTCGTTATCGGAGATTAAAATTGCGTCGTCAGCATAACACAGCATTTTTATTTGTTTTTCTGCCATTCCATAGGGTGTCTGCGTAACTTTGCACCATATGGGAAACTTTTTTAATATCAATTTTACGAAAAAAAGTCATTCTTTATAAAGTGCTCTGCATAGTCTAAAACCTAAGGTGCAATCATCAGATATCAAATTTTGTCAACAGTATACGAGGTATGTCAAAAAATATTAATTTCGCTCAAGAGCAAACTACCTTTATATTTCAAAATATCAAAAAAATTTATTATGAAAAGTTATTTGTAATTAAAAACCATATTCAAATATGCAATAACAGAACAAGATGCAACCATCAGTTATCCAAGTTTGTTAATTTTATACGAGGTGTATCAAATAATATGAATTTAGAAAGAATTCTTTCTCTCTCTCTAAATTCGTATTATTTGACACACCTCGTATAAAATTAACAAACTTGGAAAACTGATGTTTTATCTTGAGGTTTAGACCATGCACAGATTTTTATGAAGAATAAGTTTTTTTCCTAAAATTATTAATAAAAGAGTTACTACATGTCTAATAAATAAAAATGATGTTCGGAATCGGTAATTTAGAAGGCTGTTATTGCATATTTGAATATGGTTTTTAATTACAAATAACTTTTCATAATAAAATTTTTTGATATTTTGAAGTATAAAGGTAGTTTGCTCTTGAGCGAAATTAATATTTTTTGACATACCTCGTATACTGTTGACAAAATTTGATATCTGATGATTGCATCTTAGGTTTTAGACTATGCAGAGCACTTTATAAAGCACTTTTTTTTCGTAAAATTGATATTAAAAAAGTTTCCCATATGGTGCAAAGTTACGCAGACACCCTGTATATCCTTTTCCTCTACTTTTAATGTCTTCTATGATTTTGTCCATTACTGAATTAAAAACCAATGGACTCAAGCTATCCCCTTGTCGGATTCCCGAGTTGATTTCTATTTCCGATGTTAGTTCATTCTCGACTTTTATTCTGGTTTTGTTCTTAGTATTAATGTCTTTAATTATCCTTATCATCTTGTTGGGCTGATTTTTCTCCTTCAGCAATCTTAGCACATTTAATCTTACACGATCGAAGGCTTTAGTCAGATCTATAAAGCACATAAATGCAGGTTTATTATATTCCAGTGCTTTCTCAGAACGAGTAGATCAATTTTGAACATATTTATCAAATTAAAATACTTATAGTATACAGCAATGTTGCCGATTTTAGCACTTCTATGTCTAATCATTTATATCTAATCACTTATAATATCAAATGTAGAAAGATGGCTTATTTTGGACACGTAGTAAGGGGAGACCGACAATATATTCTTCAACTTATTATGATGGGTAAAATCGAAGAACGCAGAGGAATTGGTAGAAAAAAGTCCTCTTGGTTGAAGAATATCAGGGAGTGGACAGGTATAAAGAAAGCATCGCAACTATTTAGAATAGCTCGAGACAGAGATAGTTTCGCCATGTTAATCGCCAACGCAACTTCAAGGGGACTTGATAGGGCATGTTAAGAAGAAGATGTTGTGAAAATAACAGTTAAATTAATTCGCATTTACGTAAATTTATCGGTCTTAAATTTTTGGGACAATCTGTATGTGGGTTGAAAATATATTTTAGTTTTCTTAAAAGTTTGTGTTATGTAGGCACAAAAGTTAACGCACATGTGGTTGCTATTAGAAGAGGCATCTATCCTTGTTAACTAAGAAAAAAATGTGTGTCGCCCTTTTTCAGGCAGAAAAGTGTAAATTAAGATATTAATGCAGTGATTTTGAAAAGAATAGCAGCAGTCCCTTTTAGTTCTCAGCGGTGGACACTACTGTCCGCGTGTGTTCCTCTTTTCGCAGTGAATATACGTTACGCTTTCCGCAATAATTAGGTTAAATACTCTTTCTCTTTCGCTATTAAGACAATTTATCGTTAATTCCGCATATTTGTTGTTGTACTCCGTTGTTGTTAATAAATGTTTTGTTCGCTTAACACTTTTATTTCTCGTTTGCACAATGCTTCATATCGTGTTTATTAGTAACTATAAAACCAGACCAAATAAATTCTCAGAACCAGTCGCCCTAGAAGTTCACTAGTTTGTTAATATCGAAGGACTCTATGCTTTGGGACATATGCTTGTGGTCCTAAAATATTCACCTATGTCCAATTAGGCAAAAGGTAATAATTAAACCCTTTCGCCATTGTTCGGGTGAGATTCAATAAAAACTCACACCATAAGATATCTAATCAAAAACTAGACAGTCTGTATGTATGATATACAATACATATATAATAATTATGATTATCAATTATACATAGACATAGAGATCTGTTATAAGGAGTACTTACCATCCCTATGGTATTTGTGATACCTATGTTTGATATTGTGAGTGAAGCATCTTCGTTGGAATAATCGTGTTTTGTCATGTGTTCCACCAAATAAAAATACGGCACTATAAACCAAACAAAAAGGGTTATAGTTGAGAGGGACAGCAAGAAAAAATGTAGTTCTAAGAACAAGGAAAAATCGCACATTCCCTTCACCAATTCTAGAAGTTCATCGTACCATTTCTATAAAACGGGTTAGGTTATACCAATAGCGTCATCTACCGTACAGAAAAATAATCAAAAGTGCTCAAAATTATTAATCAATACAATATACGGCATCGTTCGTATTAGGCCTTTGTCAAGGTCTGTTAAAATTAAAAAAGTTGTATGCCCGTACCTCAAGTTTCTAAGAGACGCATTAATTAAGGGCATAGCCGCAAAATGTCGCCTGTCAAAATTTTCAATGTGTTTTAAATGTATTCATTTTTTTCGAATCCTGAGAAAACTAATAAGTATTTTTTTAAGATTTAAACGCAGAATGAAAAATTACGTTATTATCGAGGGCCGAAAGTCCTTGAAAACTTATATAATGTTTATTTTAATAAGTTACAGGGGTGAAAAAAAAACAATCCGCAGAGCAGATTATTTGATTGTATTTTTAGTTTCTCGTGAGTGTCTTTATCACCCCCAATATTTCAGGTGATTAAAGTTTATGACTTAGTTTGTTGCGTGTTTGTTGGCTATTAGTTTATACTTTAAGCATTACCATATTATTTTTGTGCTGTTATGCACGATAACGACTACAATATTTCAATTTTTGACGAGTGTTTTTTAACTCTAATAAGAAATTTAGATCAGTTTTAAGATTTATTTCATTCCATTTTCGTTAATATAATTACCAGAAAATTTAACATGTTAATTTCCCCAAAAAAAGAAAAAATGAGTGGTTTGAACAGTAAATCCAATAAGACGTAAATTGGATCTGGAGGGTCAAATAATAAAACAAGTGATGAGTTTAAATATCTAGGCATCGCACTATCTAGAAACAGAAGTGGAACATCAAGTAAATAGAGATGACACAATACCTGAATGACACAATATGGAGAAATAAAAATATCGGAAAAGAAATGAAAGGCAGAATTCACAAAACAGTCATCAGACCAGTAATAACATACGCAGCAGAAACACGACCCGACACAGAGAGAACAAAAAGAATGCTAGAAACATCAGAGATGAAAACCCTTCGAAAAATCGATGGTAAGACACTATGGGACAGAGTTAGAAGTAAAGATATATGACGGAGATGCAACGTGGAGAACATCAAGAAGTGGGTAAGAAATAGAAAAGTAGAATGGAGCGATCATATAAACCGAACGACAACAAATAGAGTAGGTAAACGGCGAGAGACGGTTCCACAATAGGAAGACCATGAAATAAACGATGGAACGAGTACTGGAGGCACACTGAAAAACAGACAGTCATGTCTATAAAAAAGAAGAAGAAGATGAAGAATAGATATAAATAATATAATTAATAGGTTTGTTCTAGCAGACAGTCAAACTAGTCGGAAACCGTCAGCAAACAGTTGGTCAGTGAGAGAACATAATACAGTTAGTTCAGAGAAATAAGGAAAAAAATATCCTGTTCGTGACACAACCCCCTCCAGGCCGAAACCAAATTTTTTGAGTAGTATGGACATCTATTATAATAACCTATATGTTTCCTGCAGCCGATTTTGATGATATACATAGTTATAATAAACTATTTTTAATGGGAAATAAGCCAGAATTTTACCAAAAAAATGATTTTATTAACGTTTCGAAGCGTTTTTATTTTGTTAGAATAAGTGAACATCAGTCTTATATTGAAAATAGAGAATTTGATAGATCTCAAATATGTCAACATGCATGGGATAATGAACATAGAGTTCAGTGGAGAGATTCAAGTATAGTCCTGAAAGAATCAGATAGTAAAAAGAGAAAAATCAAAGAAGCGGCTCTAATTATGCTAAATGAAACCAATTGTGTGGCAAATTCCTCGGTAGAATGCAGTAGGATGTGGTTACCCATACTGAAAGAGGAAGTCAATAGAAAGAAAATACCACGATTATTAAGTCAATAACATATCGAGTTAGTACAAATTTTATATTTTAGTATTACTTATTGTATATCTATATATTATTAATATTGTTTATAATTTAAACATATTAAAGTCAGAATTTGGTATTAGTTTTTTGAAATTAAATTAAATGTAAGACCAAATACTTACGATGTCGGGATAGTATCACGAGGTTTTTTCCTGGTTTTCCCTCGTGATTTACTATGGAATCTCTAACGCGAGAATTTTACTGTCACCGTTGCATTTGGTTGTCTTTTTAAAGACAGATCACATGTTATGATTTTTTTGTGACGGATATTGTTGAGTTGGGATTGATTTCATGTAATCGAATGAACTATCTTTTAGTAAAGTCGTCCCAGGAACGCAACTCATAAATATTGGCGATATCATTTTAAAGTCTTCTACTTTAAAATGTATAATATACGTCTGAATTGCCAATATAAATGAGTCAGATTAAATAAATTATTAGAAGAATTTTTTTACTTAGCAACAACATTTTTGTTTATTTTAGTAGTATTTTGACAACGAAACCCGATTTGGGCTTCGAAACGTTAATAAAATCATTTTTTTGGTAAAATTGTGGCTTATTTCCCATTAAAAATAGTTTATTATAAAAATGCCACAAGGAAATAGCTTCAGAACAACATACATAGTTATAAACAAATGAAGATCAAAAAACAGTAAATTTTCGCTTTTTTCGTCTATAACCAAAAAGTTAAGTATTTTAAACAAATTTGAGAGCGAGAAACTCATAAACCGTATAAAAAACTTCAATACGGCGTTCGCTGAATATGTCTATCCTTATTGGTTGCTTAGAAAATTGCAAAATAAATCAAAAATTTTGAGTTTTTACAAATATTCATAACTTATGTAAAAATTAACTTAGAACGTTCTTATTACACGGAATGCTGAGATTTCTGGTGCTTAAATCATACCCTAAATTTCAAAGCAATTGGTCAAATAGTTTAAAAGGTATTTAATTTGTTTATCCCAAATTAATTTTTTTGCAACGCTAGAAGTCAGAAAATGATGAAGTTACAGTAATACTTTGAATAGTTTATGAAAGAAGAAGATTTATACTATTAATTTAATAAAAAAAAATGACAAAAAATAATTCTAAATACTGCAAAATTATTTTGCAAAAACATGTGAATTAAAAAAAGGGGGGCTAACTTCCTCTTTAAGTGTCCTAGGACAATTGTTTTTCTTTCTAAATGTGTATAAAAATTCATTATTTCCAAATATGAAAAAATAATTTTTCTACGGGTAACGGTTAAAAAGTTATTCTAATTGTTTATAAGTAAACAAAGAATCGACGTGTTTTTGCAAAATAATTTTACACTGTTTAAAATTACTTTTTGTCATTTTTTTTAATTAAGTCAATAGTATAAGTGTTCTTCTTTCATAAACTGTCAGAAGTCTTACTGTAACCTCATAATTTTCTGACTTGTAGTGTTGCAAAAAAAATGAATTTGGGATAAACAAATTAAATAACTTTTAAACTACTTGACCAATTGCTTTGAAATTTAAAATATAATTTAAGCACCAGAAGTCTCAGCAATTCGTGTAATAAGAAGGTTCTAAGTTAATTTTTACATAAGTTATGAATATTTATAAAAACTCAAAATTTATTATTTATTTTGCAATTTTCTAAGCAACCAATAAGGATAGACATATTCAGCGAACGTCATATTGAAATTTTTTAGACGAATTATAAGGTTCTTACTCACTAATTTGTTTAAAATGCTTAACTTTTTGGTTATAGACGAAAAAAGCGAAAATTTACTGTTTTTTGATCTTCATTTGTTTATAACTATGTATATCATCAAAATCGGCTGCAGGAAACATATAGGTTATTAATATAGATGTCCAAACTACTCAAAAAATTTGGTTTCGGCCTGGAGGGGGATGTGTCACGAGAAAAATCTTATTTTTCTGGACTAAATCACCAGTGCTATCCCATCTACTCACACTGGTCGACTATTCGCTGATGGTTTCAAACCGTTTGAAACTGATGCTAGAACAAACCTAATATGTACCTATGTTAATTAATTCTACTTTACTTTGCTTTAGTATTTTGATAACAATATACAAATTTTAATAAACATATAATTATTGGTAGAATTCTGTTTTACACCAAATATTCTCATATAAATTAGATAATATGAAAAACTAAACGATTCATTGTAAATTATAAATAAAAAATAAGCATCACTATGTATATAACATGAATACTTTTATAATTCATTAGTGACACTTGTTGGTTAGCACTTTTGATATTTTCTTACTTATGATGACAAAGTCTATTTCTACACGCATTCATGTACCTACCTCGTTCTCATCTTTCTTTAAGGTTAGAGTAGACACTCTGTATATATTCGGACAACTGGAAGCTTTAAATCTATATTTGTGAGTATTAAATATGGCTCCACGGTGTATCAGTGACTGTCTGTGCACTTTAAGATTTTTAAAATAGTTTTGCCTTTGTGCTTGGGCTATTTGTGCCTTGATTTTTGGAACAGTTGGAACTTTTAGGATTCCAGGTTTTTTACTACGTTTTTCGGCCAATAATGGTTCCTGTGCTTCCACATCCTTATCTTTATGTTGTACTAATTCCTAAAATTATGAAATACATTTTGACTTTTACAATAATATGAAAATACACTTCTCCATCCAGGTAATTAACACACCACCTTAAAAATAGGTCATTTTTGATCTCTCAAATTTCCTAAACCTGTTGTCCGATTTAAGAGGAAACAGTAGCGATCAACAGGTAGCGAAAACGCGTTCCAAGATTGCGGCTGTAATTTTGAATATTTTTCGAGATATTTGGCACACGTATTCGTAGTATAATAAAGAATGGCGGTACAGAGCCCAATTTGAAAAATACATTAATATGTGGAAATTACTCTGTAATTAAATACAATATTAAAAAAACAAGCCTGTACCGCCATTAAGAAGAACAAAAAAATACACTTTCTTCAAATAAACTTTTTTATCCGATGCCTAGATTTTGTGTTATTTTGGAACTACTAAAATTTTTTATTTCATTAGTAGTTCCAAAATTACACAAAATCTAGGCATCGGATAAAAAAGTTTATTTGAAGAAAGTGTATTTTTTTGTTCTTCTTAATGGCGGTACAGGCTCGTTTTTTTAATATTGTATTTAATTACAGAGTAATTTCCACATATTAATATATTTTTCAAATTGGGCTCTGTACCGCCATTCTTTATTATATTACGAATACGTGTGCCAAATATCTCGAAAAAATATTCAAAATTACAGCCGCAATCTTGGAACGCGTTTTGGCTACCTGTTGATCGCTACTGTATCACCTTAAGTGATTTTTTTTAATATGTTATAGCCTTATTCTTTAACAATATCGCTGTAATAATATTGTTGCTAGACAGGTAAGTTGTCATTGTATACCGGGTGTACCAATCAAACTGTGATTTTTTTCTCAAAGTTCGCGTCAGCCTGTGGAATATTCTAGCATTTATATAGTACTAAAATTAAAACCCAACTATAGCCTCATGTTTTCTTAGAATTCTCTTTTTTGATTCATTCGCTTGTGTTGGAAAATAAAAAAGTTAGGTACTTTAACAACTAGCCTTGCTTTTCGTCAATACATGGTGTTATTTAAATAAGTATGGCAAACTTTAAGGGGTAATTCTGCATGAAAAAATAATGACCGTTTGCTTTATAAACGTATGTCCGCAAATGCTTCATTTCCAAGATAGGGGGTGTTGAAATTTGTCTTACAAACTAACGATTTATTTATTGCTCTTAAACCGGTTGAGATACGCAAATGAAATTTCGTGGGTTTTAAGAGGTAGTTGTTGCGCATTTTTTGATATACAATAATTAGGAATTTAATATTCACCATTAGCGCGCATACGGGTAATATAATCCTTATGTGCGCCAATAGTGAACATAAAATTCTTAATTGCATGTCAAAAAATGCACAATAACTACCTCTTAAAACTCACCAAATTCCATTTGCATATCTCAACTGGTTTAAGAGCAATAAAAAATCGTCAGCATGTAAGCAAAATTTCAACACCCCCTATCTTGGAAATGGGCATTTGCGGACTTGCGTTTATAAAGCAAACTGTCATTATTTTTTTTATGCAGAATAATTACCCTTTAAAGTTTACCATACTTATTTAAAAGCACCCTGTATATATTGATCAAAAACAAGGCTAGTTGTTAAAATACCTCTTTTATTATACAACATAAGTGAATGAACCAAAAACAGAATATGTACTAAGAAAACATGAGGCTATAGTTGGTTTTAATTTCAGTATTTTATAAATGCTAGAATATTCCACAAGGTGTGGTGAACTTAAAAAAAAACACAGTTTAATTGGAACACCCGGTATACAATGACAATTTACCTGTCTAGGAACAATAATATTACAGCGATATTGTTAAAGAATAAGGCTATAACATATTAAAAAAATCACTTAAATCGTAACAGGTTTAGGAAATTCGAGAAATTAAAAATGACGAATTTTTAAGGTGGTGCGTTAATTTCTTGGAGAAGTCTACAAAAACTAAAACATATTCTATAGATATCTTACCTTGCCGTTTAATCCATGATCTTCTTTTTCCTCCTTTTTTAGTGTCATACAAACTGTTACGGGCACTCGTTCCACAAGAGAAGCGTCTCCAGCTAATATATTTAGACCTTTATCGGATGTACTCCTACTTAAAAGTAAACTAGGAAAGTTTTCTAAAATTATGTTATATAATTTTCTATTTGAACTAAGTTGTTCTAATACTTCAACAGGCACCTAAAATATTAGACAATTAGTTTACGTTAATATACAGGGTGTAACAAAAATACAGGTCATAAATTAAAGTACACATTTTGGAACCAAAAATAGTTCGAATGAACATAACTTACCTTAGTACAAATATGCACATACAAAAAGTTACAGCCCTTTGAAGTTACAAAATGAAAATCGATTTTCTCTAATATATCGAAAACTATTAGAGACTTTTTACTGAAAATAGGCATGTGGCATTCTTATGGTAGGAGCATCTTAAAGAAAAATTACAGTGAAATTTGTGCATCCCTAAAAATTTTATGGGGTTTTGTTCCCTTAAACCCCCCCAAACTTTTGTGTACGTGCCAATTAATTTATTATTGTGGTACCATTAGTTAAATTCAATATTTTCAAAACTTTTTTGCCTCTTAGTATTTTTTCGATAAGGCAGTTTTTATCGAGATGCGGCTTCTTTTTTAATACGTTTACATACAAAATTTATGGGGGTTTTGTGCCTTTAAACACCCCAAATGTTTGTGTACATTTCAGTTAAACTATTACTGCGGTACCATTAGTTAAACACAGTCTTTTTAAAACTTTTTTGCCTGTTTCTATTTTTTAGATAAGGCACCTTTTATCGAGATGTGGCTTCTTTTTTAATATGGTTCAAAATATACCTAAAAATGTAAATCATAAATAAATTTTCATATTATGTATTACCAAGTGTCCATAATCGTACTTAACCATATACAAATATGTGGTGGATTTGACAATAAATATTCAAAATATCGATAAAAGCTGATTTTTCGAAAAAGTACTAAGAGGCAAAAAAGTTTTTAAAACATAGTCTTTAACTAATGGTACTATAATAATAATTAAATTGGAACGTATCCAAAAGTTTGGGGGGGTTTAAAGGAACAAAACCTCCATAAAATTTTTGAGGGGTTTCCAAATTCCACTATAATTTTTTCCTAAAATAATATTGCCATAATAATGCCACATGTTCATTTTTAATAAAAAAGCTCTAATAGTTTTCGATATATGTATTGGGAAAAATCGATTTTCGTTTTGTAACTTCAAAGGGCTGTAACTTTTTTTATGTGCACATTACTAAGGTAAATTAGGTTAAATCGAACTATTTTTGGTCCCAGAATATGTGAATATATTTATGACCTGTATTTTTGTTACACCCTGTATATTTGCTAATTTTATAAGGAAGTAAACGAGCCAAGAGACACAAAAAAACTTATAGATTAAAATATAGATGCAATACTAATCTCTCAAAGTGAAGATGATTTCTAACGTATGCTGCACCAATTTAATATAACTGCCAGAAGATTTAACATGTTAATTTACCCACAAAAGACAAAAAGCATCGTTATATCAGCAAATCTACTAAGATGTAAATTAGAGCTGGAGGGTCAGATGTCAGATAATAGAATAAGTGATGGAGTTTAAATATCTAGGCATATCTAAGCATCTAGGCTATCTAACTATGGATGGAAAGCTCGAAACAAAAGTGGAAGATCAACTGAATAGAGCAAACAGAGCCGCAGGTTGCCTAAATAAAACAATACGGAGAAATAAAGATATCGAAAAAGAAATTAAAGGCAGAATGTATAAAACAGTCATCAGATCAATATATGCGGCAGAAACACGACCTGACACAGAGAGGACAAAAAGAATGCTAGAAACAGCAGAGGTGAAAACCCTTAGAAAAATCGATGGTAAGACACTATTGCACAGAGCTAGAAGTACAGATATACGATAGTATATACGATATATTATTATATAATCAATTAAACTAACGCGAAATATACATATGAGCCGCAATAACCAAAGCATAGACAGAATCGGTGAGGTGAGAACACCACCATCGATGAATTTAACTTTCAAGCGTGTGAGAGAATTTAAGGATCTTGGAACAACAATAACTACTGAAGACAATAACGGATCACAAGAAATAAACAATAGGATACAAGCCGGCAACAGATATATATGTATGTCCTTCAAACAATTATAAAATCGAAACAAGCCCATTCACACTTGTCGTGTGTCGGATCCGTATTTTAATGGGAGGTTCCAATGACAACGCATTTTATATGGAGCTATTCACATAATTTTTTGTTGGCAACGACAATAAATGTCGGCTGTTTTGCGAGCCCTCGTTGCCCGGAAAAAATGTGTCGGATCTCGCTCGCCCATGAATAATAGAGATGTTGAAAAAGTATCTATTCGTTACAAAGTACTTGTTACTTACGAATACCGAAAGTAACGATTACTATACAGAGAGGCAAATCGTTACTTTGATTACTCTGATTACTTCGTACCAATCGTATCAGAGCGAGTAACGACTATTGTATCTACAACCCGTACACTTGATTACTTTCTACCAATCGTATCCCAGCGAGTAACGGACGGGACCGGTATTTTACGAGTTTTATCGAATATCGTTATGGGTATGAAGCGTTTTAAGAGTGTGAGCCTCAGAGCCTCACACTGTGAGGGTGAGAAGATAGAAGATGAAACAGAGGGAGGTATAATGGAGGTAAAATATGTAATGTACGTCATTAACAAAGATCGAATGCGAGAACCCTATATTTTTATCTAGATTTATATCTATACCTATTAGCCCAATAAATGACCGTTTTGGAGTGTAATTTCCAGGGGCAACTCCGAATTGCATGAAAATTTGGATTTAGGTTCTACTTACCCTCCACTTCAAAGTTGAATTTGTGCCGTTGGTTGCTTTTACTTGGGGGGTGACATTTACTTATTTTAAGCACCTTTTGTTCTATAAAGTTTTTTACTTTAGTCAATACTTTTCGAGTTATTCGCGATTTAAAATGAGGATTTTTCGACAAAAAAACTACGTTTTCAGACCGTTTTCCCAAATAACTCAAAAAGTAAATATTTTATCGAAAAAAATATGTTTAGCAAAAGTGTAGCCTATAAAAAAAACGAAAAAAATGGTGTACCAGTAAAGTCTACAAATTGAGTAGAAGCAAAGTTGTAGCTCATGAAAAATACGTTCTTATTCGTCTAATCCAAATCGAATAATTCACCGCGAAATCACCGAAGAAAGAAGAGTTTTTCGGGAAAACCTTATTAACATTTTTAAAGTATCGGAAAAAAGCTTATTATTTGTTTTTTACAAAAGTTTACAACATTAAAAATAAACGAGTTACACTGAAAAAAAAAAGTTGGCCCCTTTTTTTGTAAAAAATCTCCCCCTATTTAGCACCCTAAATTAAATTAAGCGTTTGGCTTTACCATCTATTTTAACTGTATGTGTATTGTTTATATGATCTGTAAGTTTAATTGGTTTGAAGTGCTTATTTTTTAAAACATTTGGTTTTATATTAAAAAAAAAAATTTTAAAAATTTTTGAAAAATTTCATTTTTTCAAAATAACTTAAAAAGTATTAGTGATAAGAAAAATCTTACAAGAGTAAAAAAATGTAGGTTTTGCTATTATAAATATGCTAGTTTCATTTTGTTTCTCCGTAAGACAAAAATCGGTTAAGATATGGCTGTTCAAAATTTGCATACACTCGTGATTAGTGACCCATTCAAGCTTTCTCAATTATAAAAATAAACACTTTAAACCGGTGAGACTGACAGATCATACAAAAAATAGATAGGTAAGTAAATTGTTTGTAAAGCAGTAGCGATTAATTTCATTTGGGGAGCTAAACACAGCGAGATTTTCATGATTTTTTACAAAAAAAAGAGGGCTAACTTTATTTTGAGCGCAACTCGCTTATTTTTAATGCTAAAACTTTTGTTAACAATTAAAACAAATTTTTATAAACACTTTAAAAAGTTTAAATTGGGTTTTCCCGAAAAGTGCTTAATTTTTCGTTGAGTTCACCTTGAAATATTCGATTTGGAATTAGACGAATAAGAACGTATTTTTCATGAGCTACAACTATGTTTTTCTTTGATTGATAGACTTTAATAATACACCATTTTTTTGGGTTTTTTATAAGCTACACTTTTGCTAAGGATATTTTTTTCGATAAAATATTTACTTTTTGAGTTATTTGCGAAAAACCGTCTGAAAACGTAGTTCTTTTGTCGAAAAATCAATATTTTCAATGGCAAATAACTCAAAAAGTATTGACTTGGGTAAAAATCTTTATAGAACAAAAGTTGCTTAAAATCAGTCAATTTATCAATTTCCGGTCTTATCTTGAACGTATGTTTTTTCACCCCCGAGAAGGGGTGACTGTCACCCCCCAAATAAAAGCAACCAACGGCACAATTTCAACTTTAAGTGGAGGGTAAGTAGAACCTAAATCCAAATTTTCATGCAATTCGGAGTTGCCCCTGAAAATTATACGGTATCGCCAAATTTCCCGTTCATTTACTGGGCTATATACAAAATACCTACCTACTGAGAAATACGATTCTCGATATGATTACCGCTACTCAAAAACAAAAGTAATCATAGTAATCAAATCTTTTTATCCCTTAAACAGATCGGTGAAGGTCGTTGTTATATCGGAATACCTATACAAAATACCTACCTACTGAGAAATAAGAAATACGATTCTCGATATGATTACCGGTACTCAAATACAAAAGTAGTCATAGTAATCAAAGCAACGAATACAAATGATTACTTTATACAAAAGTAACGATTTGTAACGAATACTCGAAAGTAACTATAATCAACATCACTAATCTTTGTACGTCCTGTTACAGCTCGTTCACACTTGTCGTGTGTCGGATTCGTACCTATATTAAATCGGATGTCGGCGTTTCTATTCACACTTCGAATAATATTCGGTTGTCGCTTGTCGCCAAGGTCGAAGATGGTGTAAATTTTTTTACAGTCTACGCGAGGGAAGTGTTAGAATGTGTATAATAAACTAAAATGTATGTACATATTATGTATGTATCATCATTTTTAAAAGTGCCAATAAGATCATGAATCCTCACAAAACAAAACTGGTTCACCTATTATTTTTATGGTTCTCAGATATAGTAGTTCATACCATATTTATGTCTTCGAACGGATGTTGATAACTTTAGGTGCATTCATTGAAATTTATAGTATAAACGATATTTAAAAACTATAAACATACATAATAGCATGCATATAAAAGTGTGTAGGTAAATAAGTAATATCCTAAAATTGTATATCTGATGCTGGTGCTGACACTAAAATAATTCTCTTCTCTAATAAAAATCTGGCAATCTGATTTATGGGAACAAATTAGGTGAATACCTAATTACGAAGATTCAGTTCAATAACATCTTTCCTCTTTTTCAATTCTCTGTTGACTTTATGTGGCATCACTAGCTCCAACACCCGACAAATGTGAACAGTAAAATCCTATTAAGGAAGATCTTTGGGTCTGTGCTTGATGAAGCACAGGACAATATAGGATAAGAACTAACAAAGAGCTCGATGAACTATACCCGGACGCCAACATCATTAAAGAAATAAAGTCCAGACAGGACACCTCAGAAGACATTCTGACCAAAGAACAAAGGCTGGTGTGGGAAGAAGTCCCAACTGGAAGAAGACCACGCGGACGCCCTCGACTCCGGTGGTGAGATCTTATAGCAGGAAACCTGAAAGCTATGGGCGTGGAAAACTGGATAGAGATTGCTCAAGATAGAGAAGAGTAGAGGCATGTTGTCGAGTCGGCTAAAATCTATGAAGGGTTCTAACGCCACGGAGTAAGTAATGTAAGTAAATATGTCAAAACAATAAAATTCATACAATATATAGTTAAGATCCATGAGACATAAATGGGAAAAATCGTTGAAATTGTAACACAGAATCAATTCAAAGATATTTACAGGCGTTAAGTGGTATATTACAAATTATAAAGCTGATTTCAGCTCGTCTAGTTGTATTTTTTCATATTTTGATAAAATATAATTGCCTCCTGTATACCTAAAATGTAGTTGCCTAAACAAAAACTCATTTTGTCATCATAAACGAGTACATCGAGCATTTCCACGAGCGATGGTTGTTTGGAAATTGTAATTATTTACACTGTTGCTCCAGTTAATTTATTTTGAGCCAAACTGCGTGACAGTTTCCATTTACGTGTAGAACAGTATAATTTTCAACGACCGACGTACAGAGTTATAAAATAATTAAGTTGATTGTAGTGATATGGTGCAATAAAAATAATTATGGTAAACAGGTATTTACGCTATCTGTAAAATTATTGTTGAGAATACAAAGGTAAAAAAAATGAATACATTAATACAATAAAAATGGGTATAGAATATACTATTTCTTTGAATGACTTTTTTGGAGAACTTTAAAAAGTTTTAGGGAACGAAAAGAATGTTTTAATAAAATTCACATTTTGAAAACGTAATTATCTTTGGCCACTTTACAGTATTCCAGAATTTATTGCAGATTCTAAACATTACTTCAATCCCTACCCCTCACATTTCTTTGAGTGTCTCAGCTATTCCATCTTCATCTTTTCCTTTTCTGAATTTTAGCTTTTTTATCGCCGCCCCAATTTCTTTGTGTTTTTTTTCATACCTTCTTTTCTTTGTATTCTTGTCTCCATCGTTGTTAGAGAATAGTACTTCGTCATATTGTTTCCACGATGCTGCAATACTTTCTGGGTTTGTTGTGCTGTTTTCACTATTATCTTTGATGATATGTGTCTTCTTCTTCTCCTTCTTATACTTGTAGATCTGTCGATCTGTTAATTCCGAGAAGTATTTCTTGAGAGGTAGACTGCCAGGTATCTCTCCATCTTTTTGGTGGTCTTCCCGATGAACGCTTGCCAGCTGGTTTTACTTCTAGCAGTGTTGGTAGTCTGTGCTCCTCCATTCTTTTTACATGACTGAACAATTCTCTTCGTCTTTGCCTACCACATTTTGCTACATCTTGCACGCCACATTGTTCCCTGATGCTGTTGTTTCGTATTCTATCCCTTCTTGTGTGTCCTGCAATTGCTCTTAGTGTCTTCACTTTGGCTGTTCGTAGCATGCTTTTGGTTTTATTGGTGTCTTCTCTTGATTCAATACCATAAGTCATAACATGTCTGATGCAAGTTTTATAAATTCTAATTTTGCTGTCCATTCTCATATATGCGGCCTTGTCCTCTTAGGTCTCTGGCTGGGTCATGATAACTTGATAAATCTACATCTAGATCTGGTTTAGTTGTTCGATGGTTTTCCCCTCTACCACGAGCGTGCATCTAATTGAATATTTCGCAATGGTAATGCATTTTGTTTTCTGCGTGAATATGTTCATGTTCAGTCATCGACATGCTTAGTAGAATCGATAAAGTTGTCTTTGTAGGTCATCCTCATCCTCTGCAATAAGGGCTGCATCACCCGCATAGCACATTATACTAATTCTACTGTGCCCGAGTCTGTATCCTAGTTGTAGCGATTCCATATCTTCTATTATTTCATCCATCGTCCATCAGCATATTGAATAAAAATTGGCTAAGGCTGTCTCCCTGCCTGATTCCCCCTGGTGTGGGTATGTTGGCCATAGTGGTGTAATTTGTTTTAATTTTTGTCGTATTGTTATTGTTCATCTGTTTTATGACTTCCATCATGTTTGCTGGTATCCTTTTTTGCTTCATTTTCTGTAATATATGATCTGTGTGATATGATGTGTCTTCGGTTTGAATTCTCTCGTTTCCATTTTTAATTTTCATGCTTTTTCTACAAGGTTGAGGATCTCTTCAGTTATCCAGTGTTTTTTCTTATCTATTTTTGAAGTTATACTTCTTTACGGGCGTAATGACGGTGAAATTTTATATGGGAAAACCTAGCGACCGGGCGCATGCGCATTATAACTTTGTTCTGATTGGATGTTCAAATGACATGACAAAAATTATCCAATATGGCAGCTGTGGCACAGCTGTGGGACTGTGCATGGTTTGGTTATAATGTATGCTTGTTGCGTTTTAAAATTTGTAGGAAGAGAAACAACAAACAAAAAGTTAGTTAATGGTTATACTGCCTTTTTAAATAGTTTTCATATTATATTTTTGGACTTATTTACATAGAAGAGATGATTGTTGCATGCCAATGTGAAAGCTCATCAAACTGTGCCTAGTAGGTATGAGTGCCGCAGATCTCGCTTATTCAAAGCTAAAGAATCTTTCACTGGTAAGTGTTTTATAAATAGTTGATCAAATTTTGTTATGATATTTGAACATAGCCACTTTGCACGACGCAAGTGATTGCGAAATTTATTAGTCGTTATACGGGCTCCGATACCTACCTTGAACCTACCAAAATACATAAGTAGTATGTAATACTTTTATTTAATAATTTGATTACCATCAAAATTTCTATCAATATTCACCTAATATATTGTCTTCTTACTCTATGTTTTGTTGTATTTTTTCAATTCTAAATCATTTCAATTCAAAATCAAAATAATTTGATTTACATAAGTTAAAAATGTCAAAAGGTTAATCTGTTTAGGTAGACGATCTTCGCACATAATGACAAGCTGTCTCTGTGGCGAAGTTTTAATGCGGGTGAATCCCAATACAACGCAAATACCAGCCGCGTGGTAAGTTGGTTCGAATCCCAATAGAAACTTTTATTTTTTTATTTTTTTTATACATTTTATGATTGTAAGTATATTTATTATATAATTTTATTTTCAGAAAATACGTATTTAGTTAAAAATTTTTCCGACAATTAATGTTCAGAAATCATTTGTGGCATTTTTAATGTGTTTTTTGGCACTGTTTTAATAAAAATGTTTGAGAAGTAGTAAGTATAAATTAATTTAATATTTAAATAAAATATAAATAAAAAGTATATTAATTTCGTTTATAATCATATAATCATATAATAGAAGTATAACTTCTTACGTGCGTACAAAGTACACACACATTCTTTTTTTCTTTGGGGTTTGTGTTGATGATGGCTTCAATGATCCACTTCTTTGTAAATTCCCACGTTGTGTCAGGATCACAGGTAGTTACCGGTAGGTCAGCTTTTGCTAACACTTGAAGAATCAGGTATCCGAAAAAAAAGCAGTTGAAAAGGAGATGGTACAGCAGCGGAACATCACAAGAAAGCTAAAGTATCTTAAGGAATGAAATGTATACAGACTATTTAGTGTTGGATTAGATATAGCCCACTAAAGGAAACGCTAAGATCGGCAACATTGCGTAAGAGAATGAGTTGCATTATCACTGTATAATGACGAATGATTGAATGAATCGGCGCGAATAAGATGGGAAGCAGTATTGTCATGAATATGGTGTACCTACATCTAATTTAAAACAAACGAGTATGTATATTATTACGGCAATAAATGTTTTTATTTTTATTATTATATTATATACTTACTTTCTCATTTTGACGAATATACGTTGGAAGATTTAATACAGAATTATGGTTATTTTTTAAAGTCGACTTAGCGGCAGCATTTGAATCGATAGATGTTTCCAAACCTTGCAGAAGATATTCTACGTTCTTTCCGCTCTTCAAAACATCTTTCAATTCGTCAATATCCAAATCTTTCATAAAATTCGTTGATGATAATGAAACTAAACTTGTTTTGCTAGACTTACTCGATTTTGACAATTTCGGATTCAACCTGAAACACAAATAACATGAATTTAAGGAAATTAAGGGATTGTCGTTTGTAAAACTTTCAAAAAAACTATTAAGTGAAATATACTTCTTTATTCTTCTCTTGCCCTTTAATTCGTCCAATTTTAAACATAGGCTTGCACCAGTTTCCTCCATTCTCTTCTGTTTTGTGCTTTCTGTTTCCAGTGTGTTCCTTCTCTCTTTCTAATGTCATCTCTCCATCTCATCTGGGGTCGTCCTCTTGCTCTCTTTCCTGTCCATGGTCTCCATTGTTGTATCGGTATTCCACCTACTGTCCGTTTATCTGGCGTTATGACCTGCGAAACTCGATTTTAGCCTGGCTATATGTTGTCCTTGCGGCTTTGACTTTTCTTTTATCTCTTATCCAGTTGTTTTGCTTTTTGTCTTTTAATTTTATTCTTAACATTTTTCTCTTCATGGCTCTTTGTGTCTTTATTATTTTATCCATGTTTGCTTTGGTCAAGGTCCATGTTTAGCATGCGTATGTGAGAGTTGGGATTGTCTGAGGTGTGGAATTCCATAAACAAGAGATCTACTTGTTTTATGAAATGATCCCCTATTAATGTAATTCCACAACTCGAAAAATAATACCCCGCTGAGAGCTGGTACTACTATACAGATAACTCCGGACGGCAGCAAGAAGGAAATACGGAAAAAGATAATGGCTAACCAAACAGACTTCTATCTGTTACAGGTGTTTGGATCCAAAGATCATCATCATCATCATCATTCAACCCGGATCTATCCAGTGCTGCATATAGGTCTCCCTCAGTCTTTTCCATGCATTTCTGTTTTGTGCTGTTTGCATCCAGTTTTTGTCGATCCGTTTTATGTCATCAGACCATCTGGTTGGCGGATGACCTCTACTTCGATATGCTTCTTGTCTTGGTCTCCAGTGTATTATCCGCTGTGTCCATCTGTTATCCGACATTCTAGCTATGTGTCCAGCCCAGTTCCACTTTAGAGTCATAATTCTTTCTATGGCATCCGTCATTCCTGTTCTCCGTCTTATCTCCCTGTTCGTAATTCGATCCTGACGAGAAATGCCTAACATTGAGCGTTCCATGGATCTTTGAGTAACACAAATGTTATTTCTTACTTTCTTGGTTATTGTTAAAGTTTCTGCACCATAGGTAAGTACTGGCAACACACACTGATCAAAGACTTTTCTTTTGAGACACATAGGCAGTTCTTACTTAAGGACACAGCTCAGCTTGCCGAATAACACCCAAGTAAGTTCTATACAGCGGCTTAGTTCGCACGTTTTATCTCTTCTTATGCGTATCTCATGTCCTAAGTACTTATAAGAGGTGGTTTCTTCGATAGACATGCCATTTACTGAAATCGATTCGCTTAACATAAGATTTGTCATGATTTGTATTTTTGTGTGGTTGATTTTTAATCCAACTGTAGGGAGGCTAGGTATAGTTTCTCCAGTTGCGATACTGCATCCTCGATGCTGTCAGCAAAAAGAACAATATCGTCAGCGAATCTTAAATGACTAAGTATTTCTCCGTTGACATTAATTCCTTTTTCACTCAGATTTGCGTTCTTAAACATAAGCTCTAATAATGTTGTAAACAATTTTGGCGAAATTGTGTCTCCCTGTCGCACTCCCCGTTTTATTTTAAATGCCAGTAAATGTCTTTCGATCTACCAGTTTCACGCTTGCTGTCGCATTTTGATAAATGTATCTGATCATGTTTATATAGCGATGATCTATACGGCACTCTGTTAAGGCTTTTAACATTTTTTGATGACTTATTGTGTCGAAAGCTTTTTCATAGTCAACAAATATCAGTATATAGTGTATATAGTAATACTTACTTATTTTGTTCGGTTATCCAGTCGGGGTCCCTCATTAAGGCTCCACAGACACACATATTTAAGAAGAGTCCTCCTAGAATCAAGGTAGTTCCTCTCCATCCGAACTCGAAAATAAGAATATTGGTTAACGGAGAGAAAATAAACGTCCCAACTCCAGTCCCTGAGGCGCTAATTCCAACAGCCAACGTCCTCTTCTTATCGAACCAGAAAGCTATTGATACAACAGCTGTAACATAACACAGTCCAAGACCAAGTCCTGCTAATATGCCAAACGTAAGGTACATAATAGAAATGGTATTCGCTCTGCAACTAAGAATAAATCCAGCGGCAGCAATAGTGCCGCCTACACAGGTCATCATTCTGCATCCATACTTATCCACTAAGGCGCTCATAATAGGCCCTGAAATTAAAGGAACAGCCAAGAATAAACTACCGATCCAAGCAGTATCGGAACTAGAAGCTTTGAACTCTATGAGGAACTCTGAGAATAGTAGGCCGAACGATAAACTAACTCCATCTGCTATCATCGAGACTAAGAGTGATGAAAACACTACAACCCACCCCCACCCTCCGTCAGGAATTTTTGGTTTCGCAGCCTCATCTCCAGACTCTGAAGCGGAGGATGATGAAGACGAAGACGAGCAAAGACTGTCGGTTTTGAACGTGACTTCTGGTTTTTCGTATGGATTGATCAGGATCAGCTCTTCGCTTTTCTTCGGGCTAGATTCTAGTGATGGAGCTACACCTGAAAACAGTTATGTAAATTTTCGTTACTTTTGATTCTACTTTGGGTATTAGACAAATACCCGTTACTTTGTAACGGCTAGTAGTGCAGTCACTGAAGGTTTTCACCTCCGATTTCGTTAAACCTCCATCGATTTTCATGAAAATTAGTGAGTGGTTAGAGGATACCTCAAGGAACAAAAGTGACATGAATTCCAACTTGCGCTTTTGCCCTGGAGGTCATTGCCACCCCTTTTTGGGGGTGAAAATTACTTTATTAAAAATAAACCCATAAATCGATAGAGGAACAAATTTTAAGCAAAATCTTTATAAAAAGTTATTAAAATAAATCAATACTTTTTTGAGTTAATAAAGATCGAAGATTTTAATTTTTCGTAAAATTAATGCATCTTTTAAATGCGGTTATTCATAAATAACTCAAAAACTATAAGCTTTTACAAAAAAGATAACATTACCAAAATTGAAGCAAATAAAAAATATAATAAATGCCCCGCTCCAAATATTTTTAATATTAAAAAAACTTTTGAATATTAATTCAAAGTGAGTTATGGGTAATTGAATGTATGTATATTTTTTGTCGGTGAGTACTCAAATCTAAATATTCAAGCTTAAATAACAGGAAAAGTGTATTGGGATATTAAATTCTATCATGGCTTTGCATCATGCATTTCTGTCTACACTGTCATAGGCAAATCTAAAATCCACAAACAAATGGTATCAATTACATACTCATATGTTTTCCAAAGCTTGTCTCAGAAGGAGTATTTGATGGGTAGTAGACAAGAACAGGTAGCATCCATCCTCAGAATACAAGCACAAGTTAGCTAACTACTAATTAGCTAAAGTTACTAGTTAGCTAACTAATACCTAACTACTCACCAATTTTCATGCAAATCGATGGAGGTTCAACGAAATCTACTGTGAAAACCTTCAGTAACTGCACTAAATATTTATAGAATACTACATATAGGTGCATACTGTATACAGTGATGTGTGCCAGTGTGCCCTAAGAACCGGCAAAATAATGCCAAAGATGGAAAGCATCTTCTTCAATCTTCTTCTTCTTCACGTGCCATCTCCGCGACGGAGGTTGGCAATCATCATGGCTATTCTGATCTTAAATGCTGCTGCTCTGAATAGTTCGGTTGATGTGCATCCGTACCATTCCCTCAAGCTACGCAACCACGAGATTCGTCTCTTTCCTACACTTCTCTTGCCCTGGATTTACCCCTGTATAATCAACTGAAGTATGTTGTATCTCTCATTACGCATAACATGCCGCAGGTACTGCAGCTTTCGTGTCTTGCTGAAACTAATAGAGGTGTAAAATTATCGATAGGAACCCATTAATTTACACTACATTACATAGTTTCCCACCTTTAGACATATCGGAGGAGTATGACTGTCTGTGACTGTCACTGTCACTGTGACAGGGGAATTTTATGAAATTCTCCTAACACAGACGTCTAAAGGTGGGAAACTATGTAATGTAATTTAGATTTTATAGGTTCCTCCTATCAATAATTTAACACCTTCATTAGTTTCATCTCTTTTTATTCCACAACAGATTATGTTTCCAATCTTTTGCGTTATTTTGTCGGTTCTCATCACTGTGTTCTACTTTGGGTATTGGACAAATACCCGTTACTTTGTAACGGGTATTTATTATCCGTTACTTTGTAACGGGTATTTATTATCCGTAACTTTGTAACGGGCATTTGTCCAATACCCGTTACTTTGTAACGGGTATTTGTCCAATACCCGTTACTTTGTAACGGATAGTTTTTGTACATTACCTGATAGTGTTGCTAGTGGTGCTTCCTTGATCGGACTCTCCATATTAAAAAAATATACAGCTATTCAATTGATTGGTATCGTATACAATATAAAGTGTATCTGGTTTTTATTTTGCATCCACCGCTTGGACCAGCTCTGGAGTCGTTGCCTTGGATCTTTACCGATTTGTTGGTTTTTGTATTGACTACAGTAAATGATATTCCCGTGACCGATCATCAATAACAGTCCAGGTAATACTACTTAATGAAAAACACAGCCTTTTCGAAGTCTTTAAAGTTTCAGAAGTTGCAGGATACAACTGGTAGCATTGTCTGCTCTTAGGAAGACCTGAAACAAAAACATGCATGTTAGGATGTTGTTCAAAAAATAAAATAATAAATAAAAATCAATGAAATATCAAACTTTCGAAATAAATGTTGTTTAAAATCAAGCCGCAGACCGCATTCCCGATATTTTAACATATAAATGGTATAGATTAGAATAATTTAGCCAAAGAATACTAAACTGCAATTCACATGAGGCGTGTATCAAATGACCCACGAAATCGAGTACTTAGAGGTTGAGGAACACAATCAAGAACGAAAACTGTCAGATCTGTTCACAAATATACAAGGGGAAGTGTAATGTTCTGGAGAGGAATTGTGATGCGTAAAAAAACTCCTATAATGTTCATCCAATAAACTTTAACTGCTCACCGGTATGTTGATAACCTGTGGTTAGACCCTGGAGAGGTGCAACAAGAGAAAATTTAATTTTCATGCATGATAATGGACCTCCACATACTATTAGAATGACTAGAGACATGATTAAAGCAGAAGGTATCCCTTTTTTGGAGTGGCCTGCTTGCTCACCCGAGCTTAACCCTATAGATAGAGTATTTGTGGGATATGCTTAAAAGAAAAATTAGAGCTCGCCGAGAGAATCCACAAAACACCGCACGGCTAGTACAAGCTGCTCTTGAAGAATGAAGCAACCTACCACAAAAACATGTTGATAACTTGATTAGGAGCATGCCCACGCAAACAAGCTTGCATATAAGGACTAGAGGTGATAACACTGACTACCAAAAAAATAAATAAATAAATAAAAACAATTTAAACATTATTCGTTTTACATTGAAATTTTTTATGCTACTGACTTTAAAACAACTAGTTTCAATTTGTTTGTTAAATACTTTATTGTTTTATTTAATTGTTATGTATTTGTTATTAAATTGCTTTTTCCGTCGACCGTCCATTTATGATCAATTTTAACACCCTCAAAATCATTGATTAATGACCCCTATTAATGAATGATTTTCTATATAGGCAACACAACATACATTGCTTGCATAAATTAATTAAACGCTCTGCGATTGGCAGTGACCTGTGGTGTAGGCAACCAAACATATACCTATTTATATTCCCACTAAAAAATTTAAAATCAAGTAGCCGCTGTTAGTTTAGTACTATCTGTCATTGTATGTCATTATTTACTTTATTGTTTAAAATTCTGTGTATTTGAAAAATCAAAAGATGGATATATCTTTATTTCTGAAAAGTACGGTCGACGGAAAAGTTTTGTAATTAACTCGTGAATTAAAATGGCGATTAACAATCTCGAACATTAACGCGCTCGCGCCGGTCACGCGTTAAAATATCTCAATTATTGTTAATCGCCCTTATTAATACACTTGTTGGTTAAATATTATAACATAAAATAAATATTGTTTGACTTCGTGTGTTTGTTTTTTAAATTCGCGCGAAATAATAAGAAATATCAGATGATTCCATAGTTTGGGTGTGTGTATATATCAGCCTTAGATGTCGATTTTTTAAAATACCTTGGACAACCCTTACCACCAACGAAAATGTTCTGCGGGGAATAGGTACAGATAGAAAGTTGCTAAAGATTATCAAAGTTAGAAAAGTTAGCTACCTGGGACACATGATGAGAAACGAAAAGTTCCGCTTCGCGCAACTGATCATCCATGTTGAGATTGAAGGAAAACGGAGTCCCAGTAGGCGCCAGATTTCATGGCTTAGGGCTTAGACACATCAGAAGCTGGACCAGACTTGATTCAACATCATTGTTTAAAGGCGCATTGGACAGAGACAGATTTACCAGTGTAGTCGCTAACTAAAGGAGACAGAATCCTTATAAGTACAGCATAATTTATATTGAGAAGGACGAAGAAGAGGAGTTTGTAGCGTTATAATAGTGAATTACGCTTGTATGTAGTATGTACTACCTACAAAATGTGCACAATGATCACTACATAATTTCACTCCAAAATGTATTTGTAAAAGACGAATATCGTGTATAAATTTTATTATTGTTATTTTAATCAATTTTTAAGATATACAAAATAATAAGTATGTAAGGTATGTAGGTCTTCGTTGCGACATATATGTAGCGTCATTGAATTGTTCTGTATATATGCAGGATGAATCTCTAGGATGAATCTCTAGTGCGTCATTTGGTCGATAATTCCATTATGATATAGAATATCCAAAAATATCCACCAGATCTGTATAATTTTCTCTGTGAAAAGTTAACGCCTATCTATTTGAGCGAATGGAAGAGATATTTATGAATGAAATCAATATCACTAATTCTTTAAATAACTACCTAATTATGGCATTGGCAAGAAACACTGAAATCACCTCCTTGTTATTTAGATGTAATTATAGAGGAACGCTTCCTATACAACCAGAATCAATAATGTATTTAACAGAAGCGTTAAAAAATGATGTTAAATACCGAGGAGTGCAACAGTAAATATTTTTCCACTACACACATGAATATGATCGGACTCCGATGATGTAGGACATCTGCCGGAACGAACCATGGCCATGACAAACGAGAGGATTTCTTTCACCGGCCGTGGTTCTCTCCGGGAATCCTACCAAAAGATGTAACAGCAGTTCAGCAGTCACCAAATGAAGGATGGAAAGGCACCGGGACTTAATGAAATTCCTGCAGAACTGCTGAAGCTATTGGATGCAGGACAAATAAAAATAATAGCTGAACTATTTAATGACATATACAAGGCAGGAAAAATACCAACAGAGTGGCTCAATTCTGAGTTCGTACCGTTGTCCAAAAAACAGGAGCAAAAGTTTATGAAGACTATAGGACCATGAGCCTAACGAGCCATCTGTTGAAGTTGTTTTTAAAAATCATCCACAATAGAATTTACCGAATTTGCGAAGAACAAATTGCGCCCAATCAATTTGGATTTGTGAACGCCGATGGTACGAGGGAGGCTTTATTTAGCGTGCAGGTGTTGTTTCAGAAATGTAGAAGTGTCAGCTGTGATGTTTTTACATGCCTGATTAACTACAAGAAGGCTTTCGATAGACTCAGGCTTGAACAAATGATGGAAGTGTTGAAGAGAACAGGGATTGACGGAAGAGATCTGAAAATAATAGCTAACCTGTATTGGAATCAATCAGCAGTGGTCCGAATAGATGGAGAATATACAGATCAGGTCAAAATCTTAAGGAGAGTGAGACAGGGATGCATAATTTCACCGCTGATATTTAATCTGCACTCAGAGCACATTTTTGAACAGGCTCTAAAAGATATTGATGAAGGCATCTCAATAAATGGAGTCAAGCTCAGTAACCTGCGGTATGCAGATGATACAATAGTGTTTTCCAATACCATAGAAGGGGCTGCAAAACTTAATGAACAAAATAACGGAAACAAGTGGAACATATGGATTAGATACAAACACCAGCAGAACCAAGCTAATGATCATCAGCAAACAACACATAACTGGAGCAAATCTGTATACGAACCAAATGAGAATTGAACGTGTCTCACAATACAACTACTTAGGAACTATAATCAATGAGTCGTGGGAGAATACTCAAGAAATTAGAAGTCGCATCGGAAAGGCAAAAAGTGCATTCTTGACTATGAGCTCTGTGTTCAAGAGCCATGACCTCACCCTAAAAACAAAAATAAGGCTCCTTAAATGTTACCGGTACTCAGTGCTTCTATAAGGAGGAGAAAAGTGGACATTGAAGGCAGAAACTCTATCGAAACTTCAGACTTTTGAGCTATGGATGTACAGAAGGATCCTGAAGATACCATGGACAGACAAAGTCACCAATGAAGAAGTACTACGGAGGATGAACACACCGCAGATTTAATCAACATCGTGAAGGGCCGTAAGCTGCAGTACTTGGGACATATAATGAGAAATGAAGGCAGATACGAGCTACTCCAATGCATTTTACAAAGTAACATTGAAGGAAAAAGGGCCCCAGGGCGAAGAAGAATATCCTGGATTGCTAACCCGAGAGCATGGTATAGAAAGACCTCAACACAACTATTCCGTATAGCAATCAACAAAGTCATCATAGCTAGAATGATCGCCAACGTTCGGAACGGACAGGTACTGTAAGAAGACAAAAGTGAGTTGACGACGTTATAGGCAAATCCACAGATTAACCCAACAATGTTAATCTGTTAATGTTGGGTTAATCTGTGGCAAATCTAACAAAATCTACCGGTCTTTAGTTAAAAAAATTATAACAACCACAGCAAAGATGAGGAAAAAAATCTGCATATTCCTCCCAGAGTGTCCCGTGTCCCGAATCGATTATAGCGAATTTTGAAATGAGGTTACCTACCGATCTTACCGCAATTTGCGAATCAACCTGTGCCATAACGCAATTAAAATTATTTTCATCTGTTCTATTTTTGTAAGTTGGATGTCGTCGCTAGATTTTATCAAAAATAAATCCGATGTGTTGTTGTTTTTACATCTTCGACATGTAGCGTTACCGTCAAAATAAAGTACCGTCCAATTTTTTTCTCAATAAACATATTTTTACTGTTCAGACTATTTTTACGCGTCATTACAATACGATTTTTGTCTCAGCTGTTATTGTTTATTTTGGTTTTATTGAGTATTTTGGTTTTAAATATAATCTAAAAATGGATGAATATTACACATAGTCTAATAATAACGTAATAATACAGAAAACCGCTAACTCTGAAAACAGCGCCATATTTAATTTAATAATCTCTCTCTTGTCGTTTCCCCATTACTGAGGATTGTGATTTCTTCCAATATTCCTAACATTTTTTCCATTGTCTATGTTCAGCTGATCTAAGAGCTTCGCAGAATGAGTTTCCAGCCAAATCCTTAATTTGGTCGGACCATCTAGTTGGTGATCGTCCTCTTGATCTTCTCCCCGGAACGTTTCCAGAAACAATAATTAATCTCTCCAAACTACCGTCACCTCTGCGAACCGCGTGGCCGAAGAATTGCAGAATTCGTTGCAGACATAATGTGAACAGCCTTTTTTTAATCTCGAGTTGGTTTATAATGGAAACGTTTGTCCTATGAGCTGTCCAAAGTATGCGCAGCATTCTTCTCCAGCACCAAATCTCAAAAGCATCAATTTTTTGGCGCTCGCGTGCGCGAAGGGTCCAAGTCTCTGCCCCTATAGAAATATTGAGAATAGAAGGGCATTCACCAGTTTCATCTTTCTTGATATTTTGAGAGATAGATCTGTCTTTTCAAACTTTAGTTAGGCATTGCATTTTTTGCCATATCAATACGTCTACGAACTTCTGCTTCACACTTACCATCGTTACATCCTTACTCAAAGATCACAGGATTCTAACACTACCTTCTTTATATATTTTAGAAACTGTTTGCTTAGTTCGTAAACATCTACAAATCTACATGTCTTTCCAGCAAGACCTAGACATGACTATACCACCAGAAATTCTACCTTTGACATCTATTCACCGATCCCGTCCAGTGAGTTAGTAAAGAAATCTATATTATATTCTGCAAAAAAACTTTACAACCATCCCCCTCTACAACTTAAATCTGCAACATCTTTCCCCAAGTTCCGTAAAATGACAAAAGCCTATTTATTTGAAAGACCATATTATTCAATAGCAGAGTTCCTTAACCAATAACTAAGAAATTACAGTATTCTTATGTATAAGTAGAATCTTAATCTATATTTGAGTGTCGTATGCAGCAGCTTAACTTAACTTATTAAATTTCTTAAGGTAGTTATGCAATTTGCTAATTTTTGGCATTTTTTTTTAAATTTTGCAATAAGTTGTTACTGTTTTTTGTTTCACTTCATTATATTTTATTTATATTAACGATTTATATAATTTTAGTAAATTGTATTTGTTATTGTTTTTATTTTATTTATGATTCTTGTAAGCTTTGTCTATAAAACTGTTAAATTTTTCATGACAATAAAGCATATTTCTATTCTATATTAGTTATACTTCTATATTAGTTATATATTAGTTATATATTAGTTCTATATTAGTTAGACCCGAGATAGACAAAGCTGTTTACTATCTGGTATTCCTGTAATAGTCTAAGATACGATATAAGGTCGATTTGCACCGATCTGTATAATGGATAAAAATTATTGGATATGTAATTTAGCATCTTAATAATTATTAAAAAAAAAACAAGGGTTGCCCGATCTAATCTTGTTCTAACTATAATAATAAATCATAATTAAAAATTTACATTTTTTTAGATTAAAAAAAATTCGTCCCGGGCAGATATTATTTCAGATTTTTTAGGTCATTCTAAACAAAAAAGGTCTTTTGTAATTTTTATCTGAAGTTGATCGTTTTCTAGTTATAAACAATTTAAAACTGAAAAAAGATCGAAATATGACGATTTTCAAGGCTCAAAAACAAGTTTAAAATATCATTTTTGAAATTACGAAGTATCTAAATTCAAGTTCAAACCTTATTCTATAAGTTCCACTGGCGAAGCGTCCATGTAACCACTGTTACCACTGGTAACAGTTAAAAGTCGTGCAATAAATATTTTATGACTGTTATGAAATAATTCCACTTATATTTTTTACCAACAGAAATATTTGTTAAGAGTACCTAATTCAGTAAATAGCCAACTAGACGCACGAAAATATTGGCGAGATATGTGAATCCATTGCACTTGCACGTTATTATATGCTGTTACCAATACTGGGAGTCGGCAGTGGTAACGCAGGAGAAACCTCGCTATCGCTCGGGACTAGCTCGTTTCTGAAAATTTTTAAGGAGCGACGGCTCTGTTAGAGACGGCGCGCAGGCACGCTGTGTATATCAGTATTGTAACCATTTTGAGGATTGGTAACATTAGTTTAGTACCTATTACAGATTACAGTGTGCGTGCATTTCAACATGGAACAGTGTTGCTACGTAATTGATCAACTACTTGAAAAGTTATTCTCCTTGTATATTTTTTTTATATATAATTTTGAAGAACAAAAATGATATTATTGAAAATGGAAGAATTAAAATATAAATAATAGTTTTCAAAATCTATTCTTTTTCCTACTTGTTCATTTTTTATGTTAATTTTATGGTAGAATAATATGTTTAGTTTGTTTATTATTTATTGTTATACCTGTTATATATACATAATTACATACATATAATTTGAGAATAGTGATTTGTTTAATTTTATCCCACAGGATTGAAAACAAAAACATATATTTGGGAGGTTCAAAATATTTTTTTTAATAAGATTTTTTTACATCTGGTTTGGTAACACTTTAGAAAAGGTCACGCGTCGCCACTGATCAGTTCTTGATAAGTCTTTTGGACTTATTTCATTCTGAAACATTGGTTTTTAGTTGTTAATGCCCGTCTCCCCATAAGAAACCTTCCTCATAAACAATTAAAAAAATATGTTTTAGAATAAAATATGGCTAAAATTTTTATCGAGATCTGAGAAAAAGGTTTGAACGTGAATTTATATACTTGATGATTACAAAAATGATATTTTTTACTTGGAATTTTGAGCCTTGAAAATTGTCATCTTTCGTTCTTTTTTCAGTTTTAAATTGTTTATAACTCGAAAACAATCAACTTTAGAGAAAAATTACAAAAGATCTTTATTGTTTAGAATGATCCAAAAAATAATATCTGCCCGGGTCGAATTTTTTTTTCAAATTCATAAAAAAAATTTAATTTTTTAATTATTAATTAATTATAGTTAGAACAAGATGATTAGATCGGGCAATCCTTGTTTTTTGTAATTTTTAACATGCTAAATTACGGGTGGGTTGTGATTGCGCGCAGCGGTCAAATACCTCCTGGTGTACTGAAATTTACCTTTAAGAGGGTTGCTGTGATTGCGCGCAACGGAAGGATTAAGGCAGGTAAACAAAACGGTATATTGTGATTAAAATATGTAACAAATTTGATAGAGAAATTTAAAAATAAAGAAATATCCAGAATACAATAAATATTAATTATAAAAGAAACACTATTTAGTTTTTTTTTATCACAACTATTTCAATGTAGTATTCACTTGTTATTATCTTAATTTTTTAAAATTAGCAAAATTTCCGTTCAAAACGAATAAGAAGTAAATAAAACTTCCGTTTACTATAATTTACGACTTTGCGCGCAATCACAGCATACCTTTTTAAAGACGTGCGCGCAATTGCACCATTGGCTTAGACACCCTGTTGAGAACTCTGACCGCTGCGCGCAATTGCAATCTGCCCTAAATTACATATCCAATAATTTCTATCCATTAAACAGATCGGTGCAAATCGACCTTATATCGGATCCTCTACTATAACATGTTAGTCAGTTGAATATGTCGACCACCAATTTAATAATAACATAATATGTTATATTTAAGTACTCATGTTCATGATCACTTTTGACTTTTGGTCACCGTTAAAAGGAGAAAGACAGCATATTTGGAGCAAATACTTAGAAATGATAATTTGCTGCAGCAGATTATTAAGGATAAAATCGAAGTAAAGAGTAAAGTGAATGACAAATATCGTGGCTGAAAAACATTCGCGACTGGACCGGGTTAAATATACAGAATATATCGAAATACATAGGTACATCGAAAAATGCATAGAAATTACATACTTACAACAGTTTCAGAACCTTGCATAGAAATTACTCTAATAATAACGTAATGATACAGAAAACAGCTAATTCATGTGGATTGTTATCAAATTAATAATGCCGTACTTAATTTAATAATAACATATTAAAGTACTTTTTTATGCGGATGACATCGATATAATAGTAGGAAGGAAGGCGGACCTGGTCCAATCGTTCACGGCATTCGAAGCAGCAGCAAAAATAATGAGGCTACACGTTAATACTAGTAAAATTAAGTATATGAAGCTAGGACAAATAATCCTGGACAAAAAATCTCCACAAATTAACCCTGGACTAAAAACCGCCAGACAAAAATCCAGACAAATAATCCCTGGGCAAATAGTCCCCACAAATTTTTTTGGACAAAATATCCCCACAAAAAATTCCGAACAAAAAATCCCCAAAAAATATTTGCTGCCGAATAGTTATCTAAAAGTTTTCCCAAAATTTTAACAAATTTCGAATTCCAATTCCATGCCGAAAACTTCAAAGTTTACATGACAAAAGAGTGAGTTTTTTTTTAAATCGTGGAAAATGTGGGAAATGAGCTAAGGCTGTGTGAATCATGTTGTCATTATTCGCTTAAATCTTTTGCTCACTCTGCTTTGAATAACTCTGTTCAAAACATTGCCTATTCGTGATGATGATCCTGAAAACGATAATTTTGATTGTAGTGCAAGAAAACCTGTTCCGTTTTATACATTTGACCTCAAAAATTATTAGACATCAGTTTCAATTCAATGCAAGCAACATTTCAAAAACCTGCTTCAAAAGGTTTCAAAAGCTTTGACAAACCTGTGGTTTGAACTATAGAAGAAGTATAGAAAACTAATGAACGAAAAGTAGAAGACGTACTAATTAAGAAGATAAGTAACTGGAAACCAATCGTAAACCAAGACCAAGAGGAAGACCAAAAGTAAGATGGAAAGACTAACTACTAGAGGATATATCAAATATGGAAATTGTAAACTGAAGAGTAACGATTCAGTACTGGAGAGATTCTGACTAATCCACCGTGTTACATGGATTAAAAGAGCTCACGGAATATTGAGCAATCTATATTCTACCAAGAGTCATCGGCTCATATACAGGGTGTCCAGAAACTCTACCGACAAATGAAGATAGGAGATTCCTTAGATAATTTTAAGACAATCTAACCCAATTCACCTAGTCCGAAAATGCTTCTTAAGGGAGCTAGAGCTCTTTGAAGATGGCGTCATGAAATTAGTTTTTCTTAAATACCTCCAGAACGCTTCTATTTATAAAAACAAAAATTGGTATGCTTATTTATTTTTCAGAGATGAATCGATTTCATCCATTGAAAATTTTTAGTACCGGTCATAGGCGTCCGTTTTGGGTAGAGCAACGGGTATTTTATCGCATAACTTTTTTGTCCTTAACTTTTATGCATTTTTGACACCGGATTATTAAATTGTAAGGTATTCGAGTACTAAAAGGTACTCTTGCTTTAAGTCGGTAGGACACACCGTTTTCTAGAAAAATCGCTTTGAAAGTTTTTCGTTTTTGGAATTTGAAAAAAAAAATGAAAGAACTTTTCAACAAAAACGAAGTATTTTACCAACATAAAGTAAGAGTAACTTTTAGTACTCGAATACCTCATAATTTAATAATCTAGTGTCGAAAATGCTCAAAAATTCAAGACAAAAAAGTTATGCTATAAAATAACTTTTGACCTACCCAAAACGGACGCCTATGACCGGTACTGTAAATTCGCCATTAATGAAATCGATTTATCTCTGGAATATAAATAAATGTACCAGTCTTCGTCTTTCTAAACAGTTTTTTTTGAAATTTTTTTTTTCTAATTCAAAAAGCGAAAAATTTTCAAATCGATTTTTCTAGAAAACGGTGTGTCCTACCGATTTAAAACAAGAGTACCTTTTAGTAGTATAATACTTTACAATTTAATAATCCAATGTCAGAAATGCATAAAAGTTAAAGATAAAAAAGTTATGCGATAAAATAACCGTTGCCCTACCCAAAACGGACGCCTATGATCGGTACTAGAAATTTACAATAAATGGATTAGATTTATATCTTGAAGATAAATACGCGTACCAATTCTTGTTTTTCTAAATAGAAGCGTTCTGGAGGTATTTAAGAAAAACTAATTACAAGACACCATCTTCAAAGAGCTCTAGCTCCCTTAGGAATCATTTTCGGACTAAGTGAATTGGGTTAAATTATCTTAAAATTATCTGAAGAATCTTCTGTCTTCGTTTGTCGGTAGAGTTTCTGGACACCCTGTATATCTGGTTTATTAGAGCTAAAATTGAGTTCTTTCTGGCTTCTGACTTAGTGGCAAATAGAACTCTATGGCACGTTTTCACTAAAGCTCTATGCTCCACTTCGAGAGTTCAAAAACCTTATAATACTATAAAACAAAACACACTGGAGAGTCACTTAAGTTGAAAAAATCGAGCAAGTAAATGTGCAATTTAAAAAATATAAAATATACAACGTACACTGAGTTATTGTCCGACGTGAATCTTTGTTGACCCCAAACAAAATCACATATAGCATCTGTAATGCTGTTTGAAGAGTCAAAACTTTAAAGTTTTCCCAAATTCTGGATTCACAGTAGCAAAAATCGTAACGAATATACATCCACAACACTTTTCCCACACACTAACAAAAAAAAGTTATATTATAAGATTTCTACGATTGTACTTTCCCAGGCGCCATTTAACATCAAACTGTATTCGGTTATTTTAAATTTGAAAGTATTGGCAATTATTTCTAAATCCTTAGTTGAATCAAAACATTGCCAATTCATGAGTAAACCGAAATGTGCGATATTAATAAAGTTGTTCAAGAGCCAAGTGCTATAAAATGTAATAAAATGATCGCTTAGTCAATAGGTAATTCATTATCAGATGGAAACAATAGTATTGTTTTTTTACTAAATGTCTACGAAAGTATCCTAAGCCCATTATTTTTTGTTAGGTTAAGAGGCAACATTACAAAAAACCATGTGAAAAAATAGATAAAAATAAGTAATAATAGCAGTGTGACAGGAAACACCCTTGTCAGACTTCATTAGAATAATGTGACCAAACGTGTTATTCCAGTGAGGAAATATTTAACAATAAAATAAAAGTTTAACTTTGACACCCTGTGTTTCGGTTATTATCAACTTTCGTACTTAAGTCGCGTTTACACGATGGCAATTGGCGAGACAATTGTCATTGGACAATTGTCATCACGTGGTTGCGGATTGTCGGAGGCCAGTCCAGTTGAAAGAGAAGATGTTTACACGGGGCCAACTAAACATCATGGTTAGCTTAAATCGACCTATTTTATCCTCAGGAATATAAGGTTAAGCTATGGCCCATTCTTTACCAAACACCCTGTATATAAATATATTGGCTGTTAGGTGTCTGTATATCTGGTCAATTCTGCTGTTAATCAAAGAAATTTTTATGCCCAATGTTCGACAATGTCGAAAGACTTTTCGAAATCTATAAACGCTATATAGGAATGTGGTATTCTTTTGTTCGTTCTATAAGGATTTTCATACTTAATAAATGGTCACTTCTGCTAAATCCTTTCTAAAACCAGCTTGTTCTTTCCACTGGAATCTGTCGAATTTTGTTGTTAATCTAAGATTTTGTCGTTAAGCTGAGATTTAGCACATTTTAATGACCCAATTTCAAGTAGGTATATTACATGAATGTCATTCTTCAGAAAAGAACTTTAGAACTTTTTACAATTTTTATTTCAACCATTTTTCATCAACCTATATGAAACGTAAATAGCCAAACAATGATTTTTTCACTTTTTATGGTTGTTTAAAGCAAACAAAGCAAAATTAGCTGTACGTCTTCAAGGATTTGTCATCAGCTATTATTCCTCATACACCTTTTAGAACCTTCAAAAACTTATAAGAATTTTTTCAGCCCTTTTGTTTGCTTTACTGGCCTATAACATCGATAGGGAGTTATTTCAAATATCTAGTGAAAACAAATGGAAAATAATATTATTGTTCAGTGTTTTATAATTTTAGTTTTCATTAATACTCGGAAATCCTTCTCTACGTGTTCTTTCCAAGATTTTATGCTGTTTTTTGTCCTTCAACGTATCGATTTTTTTAATGGTCTTATTTATAGACTTAATGGCGGCTCTAAGATTGCTCAATAAGGAACAGTTTGGTAAACATAAAATCATTATTGGGAAGCTGACTGAAATAAATATCTGCAATGCAGGACCGGATAAAGGGGCGTGCAAGCCGGGCGACCGCCCGGGGCGCCAAATTTTGAGGGGCGCCGATATAGAAATAAAATATTTTTTTCCTTCATTATTTTTTTATATTTTGGTAAATTAAAATTGATCATTTTTAATGAGACATTGATTGAATAATTGTTATATTATTTATAAGAGATCTATTTGTACATTCAGAATTCATAATACCCCAAAAAATATTAACTGACAAAAACAAAAATTTACTATAAAAACAATGAAACCTACGATTTTTATGGCTTTTATCACACAACATTGTTGCAGACAAATGCTTTTTCATTTCTAAAAGTCTTTCGTTAAATAATTTGTAAGGAGTATCACGTATGATAACCATCTACTCAAAACATAAATAATGAAATAAAAAATTTTAGTAGTTCCAAAATGACACAAAATCTAGGCATCGGATAAAAAAGTTTATTTGAAGAAAGTGTATTTCTTTGTTCTTCTTAATGGCGGTACAGGCTCGTTTTTATAATATTGTATTTAATTACAGAGTAATTTCCACATATTAATATATTTTTCAAATTGAGCTCTGTACCGCCATTCTTATATTACATTATTATGTTACATTATTATATTACGAATACGTGTGCCAAATATCTCGAAAAAATATTCAAAATTACAGCCACAATCCTGGAACGCGTTTTTGCTACCTGTTGATCGCTACTGTTTCCTCTTAATAATATATAGGATCTTATAATTCGATTCCAGCAATAAAATTGCTGGTAAATAACCTTTCTTTGTACTTTACTAATTATACCAGCGTATTATAACTATTTTTTTTTTCAAAATTTAAAGATTATGCAAAAAAAAGAAAAATTTTTATTTTGTCGATAAAATATTAAATAAGAATCTCATCTTTATAATCTTTATAAGTTTGATCAATGTATCATGATTATTTTAGTTATTATTGCGATCGTAAATTGTTCATTAACAATTGAATTGTTGCTAAAATATTCGTTTAATTTTCACCGGCTTCTGGAATTATAATCTATACCAAGAAAGCTTTGATGTCACTAAGTTATTTAATTATTGATTAATGATTACTTACCTAAAACTTTATTTGAAAATTAGAGTTTTTGTTAGGAAAACCCGCATTTTCCGAGGAAAATTTTCGTCGGAGCAAATCGTGAAAAACATATCTCTATGCAGAATTTAATTGCGGTGAATTTTTATTTAAGTGTTTTTCTTGTAAAGTTAAAAGCTTCTGAGTTATAGAGCAATAATTGAAAAAAATACGATTTGTCGGCGCCATTTTGTTTATAAAAAAAGTAGCACACTATCTGCGGACTTTGCATACCTATATTATTAATATATAGGATCTTATAATTCGATTCCAGCAATAAAATTGCTGGTAAATAACCTTTCTTTGTACTTTACTAATTATACCAGCGTATTATAACTATTTTTTTTTTCAAAATTTAAAGATTATGCAAAAAAAAGAAAAATTTTTATTTTGTCGATAAAATATTAAATAAGAATCTCATCTTTATAATCTTTATAAGTTTGATCAATGTATCATGATTATTTTAGTTATTATTCCGATCGTAAATTGTTCATTAACAATTGAATTGTTGCTAAAATATTCGTTTAATTTTCACCGGCTTCTGGAATTATAATCTATACCAAGAAAGCTTTGATGTCACTAAGTTATTTAATTATTGATTAATGATTACTTACCTAAAACTTTATTTGAAAATTAGAGTTTTTGTTAGGAAAACCCGCATTTTCCGAGGAAAATTTTCGTCGGAGCAAATCGTGAAAAACATATCTCTATGCAGAATTTAATTGCGGTGAATTTTTATTTAAGTGTTTTTCTTGTAAAGTTAAAAGCTTCTGAGTTATAGAGCAATAATTGAAAAAAATACGATTTGTCGGCGCCATTTTGTTTATAAAAAAAGTAGCACACTATCTGCGGACTTTGCATACCTATATTATTAATATATAGGATCTTATAATTCGATTCCAGCAATAAAATTGCTGGTAAATAACCTTTCTTTGTACTTTACTAATTATACCAGCGTATTATAACTATTTTTTTTTCAAAATTTAAAGATTATGCAAAAAAAAGAAAAATTTTTATTTTGTCGATAAAATATTAAATAAGAATCTCATCTTTATAATCTTTATAAGTTTGATCAATGTATCATGATTATTTTAGTTATTATTGCGATCGTAAATTGTTCATTAACAATTGAATTGTTGCTAAAATATTCGTTTAATTTTCACCGGCTTCTGGAATTATAATCTATACCAAGAAAGCTTTGATGTCACTAAGTTATTTAATTATTGATTAATGATTACTTACCTAAAACTTTATTTGAAAATTAGAGTTTTTGTTAGGAAAACCCGCATTTTCCGAGGAAAATTTTCGTCGGAGCAAATCGTGAAAAACATATCTCTATGCAGAATTTAATTGCGGTGAATTTTTATTTAAGTGTTTTTCTTGTAAAGTTAAAAGCTTCTGAGTTATAGAGCAATAATTGAAAAAAATACGATTTGTCGGCGCCATTTTGTTTATAAAAAAAGTAGCACACTATCTGCGGACTTTGCATACCTATATTATTAATATATAGGATCTTATAATTCGATTCCAGCAATAAAATTGCTGGTAAATAACCTTTCTTTGTACTTTACTAATTATACCAGCGTATTATAACTATTTTTTTTTTCAAAATTTAAAGATTATGCAAAAAAAAGAAAAATTTTTATTTTGTCGATAAAATATTAAATAAGAATCTCATCTTTATAATCTTTATAAGTTTGATCAATGTATCATGATTATTTTAGTTATTATTGCGATCGTAAATTGTTCATTAACAATTGAATTGTTGCTAAAATATTCGTTTAATTTTCACCGGCTTCTGGAATTATAATCTATACCAAGAAAGCTTTGATGTCACTAAGTTATTTAATTATTGATTAATGATTACTTACCTAAAACTTTATTTGAAAATTAGAGTTTTTGTTAGGAAAACCCGCATTTTCCGAGGAAAATTTTCGTCGGAGCAAATCGTGAAAAACATATCTCTATGCAGAATTTAATTGCGGTGAATTTTTATTTAAGTGTTTTTCTTGTAAAGTTAAAAGCTTCTGAGTTATAGAGCAATAATTGAAAAAAATACGATTTGTCGGCGCCATTTTGTTTATAAAAAAAGTAGCACACTATCTGCGGACTTTGCATACCTATATTATTAATATATAGGATCTTATAATTCGATTCCAGCAATAAAATTGCTGGTAAATAACTTTTCCATGAATTTTGCTAATTAGCCCAGAGTAATAGTAGTTGTTTTTTGAAATATTTATTTTATTTTATATAAAATGCCAAATGAAACAAAGTTATTTGGCAAAAATTTGGTTTATGTATTCGTTCATTCAACCCAGGGATCCAATGGACCCGAACGGTAAGCTTATTTCTTCAGTGGACGGAAGGATAAAATAGCCAACCAAAAAAAATACTTCAAATACGGTTTTAGCTATCTGTATATCACTCATGTACACTCATGGCACTTTGTATATATCGCGTTACGCTGTCAGTTAAAAGAGATTAAATGCATCCGTATCTTATCAAATTGCAATTAGAATTCATGAGAAGATATTAAAACTAAAATGTGTACGCATAATAACGATAATGATACTTTTATTAACTCCTACAGCTTCCTAATCTTCCAGATAAATAAAAAAAATTAAAGTGGACTCGGCTTATGGTATATTTTTTCATAAAATATCTCTTTTCTAATATTAAAAATTGTAGCGGGTATTGTAGTTTTATTTAGACAGCATACAATTATTGTCCGTCCAACAAATAAAAAATATCTGTGCTAGGTGGTTTGCTACTATTAGGCTCATTTAAAATGCACTGATTGGAAATTAACTGAAAGATATAAATATTGAAAGACAATAGGATCAACATTAAGAAATGCCTATGAAAATGCTGCAATTTTGCAATTTACAATAGGTATAACTTACTGATTTTGTAGCTAAACCATATAGGACAAACCAGATCACTGAACCTTAGTATAAAATGGGGTATGGGCAAAATTGCCAGCGTAGTTCAAACTGAACTGGCTGGTAGCTCCATAGCCGCAAAAGAGATAACCCGGAAAGGTATAGACGGTAAAACCATAATAACCTGCACAGACAACAGACAAGCGCTACTAACCCTGAATAGACCACGTGTTATATCAGGGCTAGTAATGGAGTGTCATGAGTCACTATCCCAAGCTTTGGATGGTAACAACATCATCGTGAGATGGGTTAAAGGACATAATGGAAATAAAGGAAACCGCATTGCTGTACAGCTAGCTAGGAAGGCAGCAGGACTAAGACTCTTAAGGCCTGGTGATCTTTTTGACTAGTCAACTACAACAATGGCGGAAATTGTCACTCCCACACGCAAACCGTGAAAAGACGGGAAGAAGGACCAGGATGTAGACTTGCCAAGGTAACACTAAGAAGCCTTGGGAAGTCAGCATCAGAAAAGTACTTAATAATGGCCAGAGAAAACCTACGCTTGACAGTTGTTTTTTAACTGGCCATTGTCAACTAATAATCCGGTCAACTTAGACATCAAAATAGTTGACAAATAACAAAAATTGCCGGAGAGCCAAATTTTGGTAGAGAGCTAGAGTTTACCATAACAAATAAACTTTTAAAAGTCCCCATCGATCCCATGTGTGCAACAAAAGTTATTCGGGGTCAAAGGTCAAAATTTGAGATTTTTTGGATTTTTCTCGAAAACGGTAAGTTTTATCAAAAAAAAAACATCAAACCAAAGTTGTAGATCTTAACATTCTCTACAAAAATAGTCCTTACAATTTTTTTCCTCAGAGTTACCATTCCAGAGATATGGTGATTTTAAAAGTTACTTTATACATTATATGCACATATAAGCCACGTATATACATAATGTGGCACTTAAGACAAGTGCCTATTTATGTCTCTTTTATATACTATTCTGAAAATATTTAAACTGAATTTCCTCTATCCATGTGGCCTTGAAAAACATTTGGCTATACCACTGTTTAAAAAAGAACAGATTGTCTATTGTAAACAATGGCTACAGTATTGTCTGTAGGTCTTGTTCATATTATCTGTTTCTTTTAGTGCTAAAGGTTCAGTTCAAGTGAATATAAGTATGTACTTATTACAAGCGTCTACCATTTAGCAGACATTATGGGCTTACAGTGACAGTGGTATTTGACGGCTACAATGACTCGACAAAGAATATTAAAGCTGCAGAACAACGTCGTCGAACTACAAAAACATCATCGGGTTCCGAGATTATCTTTGATGAAAATATAACAGTTGCAGCGAAACAACAACAATTTTTCGCTAACATTAATAATAAATCTCGTTTCATTTCCATGTTAACTGACAAATTAACAGCTGCGAATATTGAAGTGAAACAAGCTAAAAATGACGCAGATGTCCTTATAATTCGCGATTGAAACGGAATATAGAGGGTAGGTCGAATGCAGGAAAATGGCCGATATAAATGGTATAAACAAACATTGAGGAACAGAACAATACCGATTTGATTTAAAATATTTTAATGTACTCATCATGCTGAAATTTACTAAAAATTTCTTGATAGTGACCAAATTCCATTCAAATCAACAATTTTCTGGTTTGTTTATACCACTTATAGTAGTTTAAATTTATTCCATCACAGGTCAGATACTTTGTTTTTCATCGCGAATTGAGACAGCAATTGAAAAATTTAAGGCAACAAACCCAACAATTGTAGTTGGTGAAGATGTTGATTTGTTAGTACTGCGTACTGCTTACTGCAAGGACTCCAGTAGATAAAGTTATTTATTTTCTGAAACCTGGAAGAGCTCAACAGCGAACAGAGATAAATAAAATAAAAAAAGAGCTTTTCTTCGTAAAGTTTATCGGCTTATCCCAAATGCCAAAAGTAAATTTTATTTTTACATGCGATAACCGGCTGCGACACTGCGTCAGCAATGTACAGAAGACGCAAAACGTCAGTACTTAAATTATTCTAAAAAAAAAGATTTGACTGACTGCTGTAAAGTTTTTACAGAACTTGATTCCACACCGCAAACAATAATAATTACGGAAGGAATTCGCTTTCTTCTTGCGGTTTATGGAGCTCCAAAAAAAATTAGTTGTCTTGATAAATACCGATACTTAACTTTTGTAAAAAATACGCGAAACAAGAAACAAGTACAACTATCATGTCTTCCTCCGACATCAGCATCTGCTTTTCGACATTTGTATCGAGTATATTATCAAGTTCAAACATGACTAGGCAATGAACTGAATCCAGAAGACTGGGGTTGAAAATTAATAGATAATACTCTGGAACCGATTAAAACCTTATTCCCACCTGCTCCAGAAAAACTAATTAACACTATTTTTTGCAATTGCAAAAAAGGTTGTAGTGCCAAATTTCAATGTAAAAAACTCGGGTTGCTGTGTTCTCTAGCGTGTACCAACTGCCAAGGTCAGTCTTGCTCAAATTTCCAGTTTAGTACAACAGAGGAAGACTCCTGTGATTTTAATGAAGAGACCAATGACTCAGTCACATTTGAACAATTTTTGAACATCCAGCAAGAGGAAGAGGAAGAAGATGGAATCGAAGAATACTTGACTGTTGCAGTAGACTTTCAAGAATATGAAATATCTCTTTAGATATAAAATATCTAAAGAAATCAAAATAATAGTTAACCTAATAATCAATAGCAATATCAATAATCAATATCAATAATAAGGTAATATCTAGAACTCGACCGGTATTGTTTCCTTAAATTATCCTAAAATTGTCAAAACAGTTAGTGGAGTAGGCCTACAGGGGAAAACACGGTAGTGGTGTGGAAACGTGTGCATAATATCATGTATAATGTGACTCTTAGAATCGCGATATCTCAGGAATGGCAACTCTTAGGAAAAAAATGGTAAGGACTATTTTTGTAGAGAATTTTTAGATCTACAACATTGGTGTAAGGTTATTTTTTGATAAAACTTACCGTTTTCGAAAAAAAATCCAAAAAATCTCAAATTTTGACCTTTGACCCCGAATAACTTTTGTTGCACACATGGGATCGATGGGGACTTTTAAAACTTTATTTGTTATGGTATACCCTAGCTCTCCACCAAAATTTGGCTCTCCGGCAATTTTTGTTATTTCAAATGTCTATATAGACCGGGTTATAAGCAAACACCTCCACACACTGGGGCTAGGAGACACACCTTTGTTCAGGAAGTATGAACGAGAAGACGAAACGGTCGAAAATGTCCTATGTGAATTTCCGGAGTTATCGTCAATACGAGAGTATGCGTTCGGCGAGACCTGGCATACACCTGCCGACATAGGGGAGTCCACCTTCCTGAAAATGGCAGGATGGACAATGCGATAAGGACGACAGCTCCCTGGGAGGATGCACAATGGGTCAATTGTGGTCTATATGCTGTGAGACTTGATTCTCCCTCCCTAGTCTACAGATACAGATAGGACAAATCAATCGACGACTCTTAGCCAGATTTGACGAACACGGACTAACTCTTAGTAACAAGCAAGTCTAAATAGCCTTATTCACACACGAATTTGGAATACCACAGTCCAATACCTCAGTATTTCCATTTTCGAAACCGAAAACGTATTCGCAAATGATATAAGTAGCAGTAGTTGAAAATATGTAATCATAAAAAAGCGATAGCGATTTTATAGTGCATAATTTCTACAAAATATACCAAATAATAATTGTATTGTGGCTTTTAATAAAAGTTTTACTGTTTTTCGTATTTAAAGGTCTTAATGGTATTTTTCGTCCTTCGAGGTATTGATTTTTGTAACCGCCTTATTTACAGACATAACGGCGGCTGTAAGCCTGTAAGTCTGTAAGATTCGCCAATTAGGAGGAGTTGGATGGAAATAAAACCTAGTTTAGACGAAAAAAATTTATGTAGGTTTTTTTCTATAAAAGCAATTACACCATTGTTAATGCCGGTGTTAGTTGAAATGTGCTCTTCTGCTATAGTCAGAATGTTAAATTGTATTAAGGAATGAAATAAATATTTCCTATGGTATTATCTTGAAAGATTAGTTTTAGAGTATGTATTTATCATTTAAAATAGGAAAAGACATTACAATAGCTATTTTTTACCAAACAAAATCATCAAAATTTGCAAAATTTAACTAAAAATTCTAACTTTCAACCCTTTTGCGACACCTCTAAAAATAGTTTGTTTGAAAAAATATTTTATTTGTGGCTTCACAATGGCTATAGGCAACTTTCTATCACTATTACACATTGAAATTATAAAATCATTTTTTTCGTTCCACCCTATTGTAGAATGAGCGACTGCATCTAGATCTAGATCATCAGCAAAGGCCAACAATAGTTTTGATCCTCGATTCGCAAATCTCCCTATTAGCTCAGACGATATTTTCTACTTATTGCATATTCAAAGGCAAAATTGAATAGCAACGGTGATAAGGGAGCTCCTTGTCTACACTCTACACTCCTTGATAGAAATAAATTAATTTCGAAATTTGTATTCATCATCATCATCCAACCAATTTACGTCCACTGCTGGACATAGGTCTCCCCCAATTGTTTCCACACTTCACAGTTTTGTGCTGATTTTTGCCAGTTTTTACTAATCCGCTTAATATCATCTGTCCATCGTGTAGGCGGCCTTCCTCTACTTCGTTTATCTTCTCTTGGTCTCCACTCCATCAGCCTTCGTGCCCATCTTGAATCTTTCAGTCTGGCGACGTGTCCTGCCCAGTTCCATTTGAGCCTGGTGATACGTTCTACAACATCTGCGATACCGGTTGTTTGTCTGAGATCTTCATTTCTTATTTTATCCCGTAGAGTTACGCCCAGCATGGATCTTTCCATGCGCCTTTGAGCAACCCGCATTTTCGACGCTGTTGCCTTGGTTAGAGTCAGTGTCTCTGCTCCATATGTCATTACCGGTAGCACACATTGGTCAAACACTTGTCTTTTTAAACCGATCGGTATACTGCTCCTAAATATGTCTCTCAGAGCTCCGTAGGCTGCCCAAGCAAGAGTTAATCTTCTTTTTATTTCGCATGTTTGGTTATCTCTGCCAATTCTAATTTCATGACCCAAGTAAATGTACTTTTTTGTATTAGTATTAAATTTGTATTAGTAAAGTAATATTATGGTACCTTTAGAATTAATACTCCATAAAAGAGTTTTCCCGATGGAAAAACGCTAATATTTTGATGGATTCGACCGTTACTGACCGTTAACAAAATTTTAAACCAAAAACTCTATAAGAAAGCCCTGAAATTAGTGTATCCACCACCACAGAAAGAACTCAGTACCTTCTGCTCTCTCACATATACTGGCAAGATAACAACAAAAATATCTAGATACATAAAAAAGAAAGGAATAACACCAGCTTTCAGAACTAACAACAACTTAAGTAAATATATTAAGAACAATAAAAGCCGAAAGAGAAAGTAACTACAGAGTGGTGTGTACAAACTAACTTGTGGTGACTGTCCGAAAACTTACATCGGTCAAACTGGCAGAACCTTTGACAAACGGATAGCAGAACACAAAAGGGCTTTCAACAATAGAAAAACAGACACCTCTACATACGCACTTCACCTTCTAGATCATAATCATTCTTTCAATGAAGAGTTTCAAATTCTGCATATCCAAAATAAAGGCCTTAAGCTATCTTTTTTAGAATCTATGGAAATTAATACATTGAAAAATACAGATATAATTCTGAATGACCAACTCGAGACAAACAGCTCCCCACTCCTCAACCTCTTCAGTTAAAGACTTAAAAAGGCAAACACATTGTAAACTATATCACTTGAGAAAGGCACTCTGCCGAAACAGCTGTAGTCACTTAGTTGTAATAAATTTTGTGGAAGTATAGAAAACAAACGTTTTCAGTGTTTTATTGTTAGCTAATATTTTGATTATTGGCTGACCGGATAATTGTTTACGGTTAGGTGAAAATTCGGATACGACGCAACTTACACAATTTTAGAAATTATGGAATTTTCTTAACTACTTAGTTATATTCGAAAGTAGAAATAATAATAAACGTCATTCTAGAGACTAGAACTATGCCAAAAGTTAATAATATCTCTCCTCGTTGACCTTCTGAATCCAGCTGACAACGAAAATAATTTTCGGTTTCCCAATCAATTAAAAAGTAATAACTAGACTGTATTCGAGATTCATATCTCAGAGTTTTAGGAATTTCGAAAATATTCGAAACATTCACATTACTTTACTATAAAAACAGAATGTTTGGGGCCGTCCATTAATCACGTGATGTTTTTTTGGGCATTTTTGAACAACCTCTTCCCCTTTGTGATACATGGTGAGGTTTAAGACTACCACTTCTCTACCCTATATCACTTGTATTTTTTTAATTAGCGACTAGGTACAATAACAACGTTCAGACATAAAAATGAGCAGGTTGTTTTTGGCTGACATAAAAATAATGAAAGAAATGCGAAAAACTTTTTCTACTAATACATGAATATTATATAATAGACCAAGACCAAGACAAGAAGAATATCGAAGTAAAGGTCGTCCGCCAACAAGATGGTCTGATGACATAAATCGCTTCGACAAAAATTGGATGCAAAGGGACTGGGGGAGACCTATATCCAGCAGTGGATAGATCCGGGTTGAATGATGACGATGAATATTATTATTAATGTACACTATCCTCGGACCACCGATTAGCAAGACTTTCATCAATACCAACAACTGGATAAGCATCTTGCACGTCAGTTGTTGGTACAGTGCTTTGTTGAAAATCTTTCGCAGAAAATCTTTCTCGATCTACCGTTCGATCGTCGCGTGAGGATGCAGAAAGGACGAACATTGTGTATCTCTAGACCAGCGGTTCTCAATCTGTGGTACATGTACCACTGGTGGTACATCTCATTATTTGGGGTGGTACACAAGACACAAAAAAAATTAAAATAGTAGTGCTTAGTAAGTCTTGATAATACAATCTAAAACTATAGGTGGTACCAAAAATAATAAAAAGAACTGTAGGTGGTACATGACTCAAAAAGTTTGAGAGCCCCTGCTCTAGACTATTATTGCTAGGATTCAGTGGCTTGTGACAATAATTCAAATGTGCTTTAGCTTTTTTCTTTGTACAGAAGTACAAGACACATCGCTGGCATGTCCTTTATATATTCCAATTATTTACCATTGGCGCGCGTACGGGTAATATGTCCCTTATGTGCGCCAATGGTTAACATAAAATTCTTAATTGTATGTCAAAAAATGCACAATAACTACCTCTTAAAACTGACCAAATTTCATTTGCACATTTCAACCGGTTTTAGAGCAATAAATAAATTGTCAGTTGGTAAGAAAAATTTCAACGCCCCCTTCTCGGAAACGAAGCATTTGCGGGCATACGTTTATGAAGCAAACTGCCATTATTTTTTCATGCAAAATTACCTGCAAAATTATACTAACGTTTGTCAAACATGTATTGATTAAAACAAGGCTAGTTGTTAAAGTACCTAACTATTTTATTATCCAACATAAGTGAATGAATCAAAAAACAAAATGTTAAGAAAACATGAGGCTATAGTTGGGTTTTAATTTCAGTGTTTTATAAATACTAGAATATTTCACAGGGTCACTGGGTCACGCGAACTTTGAGAAAAAATCACAGTTTGATTGGTACACTCGGTATATAATGACAATTTACTGTATTGGGACCGTGCAAGTTCGGCAAAGCGACCTCTATTTCTACGCTCTGTACTTTTATTCGTACTTTTAATTATATTGGCCAATTATATTAGTCCTGGTTGCTGGATAATTGTCAAGGCCATAGTCCAAAAAAATAATAAGAAGAAAAAATTATGCAGGTTATGTTATGCAAACGTAAACAATAATTGTATGTAGTAAATAAAATTAGTTATTAAAATGCAGTACTGCAAGCAAAATACAATTAATTAATCTAATAGTAAAACACTGAAAACGTTTGTTTTCTATACTTCCACAGAATTTATTATAACTAAGTGACTACAGCTGTTTCGGCAGAGTGCCTTTCTCAAGTGCCTTCTCAAGTAACGGTCGAATCCATCAACAATTAATTAAATTTACCTTTATATAATAATTGCATATCATATCAATATTGTGAAGCAATATATAATTTTTCTGCTTCAATGACAGAAGGTATGAAATATACGTCAATTTGACAATTTCAATTGACAATATGAATTATTTAAGATAGTTGCAATATTTCTCCGCGACTCGCGCACGATCGTTTCTCGTTTCCCTTCCAAGTACTTGCACACCGCGAATAGTAACGTTATTATGCGAGCGATATTATTAAAGAGTAAGGCTAAAACAAACACTTATTCGGAAATCAGGTTTAGGAAATTCAAGACGTCAAGTGGTGCGTTAATTTCTTGGAGAAGTGTATACAGGGTGTCTGCGTAACTTGGAACCATATGGGAAACTTTTTTAATATCAATTTTACGAAAAAAAGTCATTCCTTATAAAGTGCTCTGCATAGTCTAAAACCTAAGATGCAATCATCAAATATCAAATTTTGTCAACAGTATACGAGGTGTGTCAAAAAATATGAATTTCGCTCAAGAGCAAACTACCTTTATATTTCAAAATATCAAAAAATTTTATTATGAAAAGTTAAATTTTATTATGTAATTAAAAACCATATTCAAATATGCAATAACAGCCTTCTACTTGAAAAAAAAATTTTTTTTTCAAAATCATTTTTATTTATTAGACATGTAATAACTCTTTTATTAATAATTTTAGGAAAAAAAGTTATTCTTCATAAAAATCTGTGCATGGTCTAAACCTCAAGATGCAACCATCAGTTATCCAAGTTTGTTAATTTTATACGAGGTGTGTCGAATAATATGAATTTAGAAAGAATTCTAGAATTCATATGATTTGACACACCTCGTATAAAATTAACAAACTTGGATAACTGATGGTTGCATCTTGAGGTTTAGACCATGCACAGATTTTTATGAAGAATAACTTTTTTTCCTAAAGTTATTAATAAAAGAGTTATTACATGTCTAATAAATAAAAATGATGTTCGGAATCGGTAATTTAGGAAAATTTCAGAAATTTTTTTTCTAGTAGAAGGCTGTTGTTGCATATTTGAATATGGTTTTTAATTACAAATAACTTTTCATAATAACATTTTTTGATATTTTGAAATATAAAGGTAGTTTGCTCTTGAGCGAAATTCATATTTTTTGACATACCTCGTATACTGTTGACAAAATTTGATATCTGATGATTGCATCTTAGGTTTTAGACTATGCAGAGAACTTTATAAAGAATGAATTTTTTTTCATAAAATTGATATTAAAAAAGTTTCCCATATGGTTCCAAGTTACGCAGACACCCTGTATAACGAGAAAATCCTGTTTTTTTAAATATTGTTAAATTAAAACATTTACCTTATAAAATTGCATCTTTCGCGGACTTAAATGTTCACCAATTCGTTAGTAACTGATTTTGTCCATCAGTTGTTTAATTGAAGGACATGGAACTCAGAAGATAAAGATATTTATCAGTTCAAATAAGATTCTAAACAGGGAACAAAGATCTCAAATTTTGTAGAAAATTTAAAATTTTGTATCCACTAAATTGTTTACTGTTTGATAATGTATATTGTTTCTTTAAAGTACAAAAAAACTTGTTGACCTATGGATTTGTACGTATTCAAATTGAAAATCGTCAATAGAGCATTCAGTACTTTTAGATCAAGGACGCAATCACTGACGATATTAAACGTAATTTAATTAAAGATTTTTTAGGAAGATAAAAGTTCAAATGCACATTACAAAATAGGCGAGGCAATAAAGCAGTAAAAAGCCCAAAATCTACCAAATGTTTGCAGTTGAATGCATCTCAACGAAACGTGTTGCTGTGTTGCATTCAGTTTGTAAGAACCTTAGGAAACTTTGCGAACTAAAGTGATGATGATGAAATGAAAACTGCATTTTTGAACAGTCACTGAAGGTTGTCACCTCCGATTTCGTTGAACCTTCATCGATTTTCATGAAAATTGGTGAGTAGTTAGATTAGGATTAGAGGATACCTAGAAGAAACAAAAGTGACATGGTGCCTTTTTCTTGCGCTTTTGTCCTGGAAGTGGAGCACTTTAAAACATGCATTTTTTTTTCAAGAAAAATTAAAATCTTTGAACTTTAATTACCACTCAAGAAGTATTGATTTATTTTGATATTGTTGTAATTCTAGATGGGTTCAGGGATTAAGTGAATTATTACGGGGTTGTAACAACTTTATTAAATTCTTAATAAGTAAAGTACAAAATTAAATTTCAAAAACGTTTTTTTGACAAAACTTCTACTGGTCAAATATGTATATCTGTCAGATCCATTACTAGTCCGACTTCCCGAATTTATAGACTTTCGCCTACACTAAGGTGATTCATAACATATAAATAGTAAATTTATTTTTATAAAATAAAAATGTATACCATTTTTATTCAGTTGCAATGCGAAACCAAAACTGTCTTAATTTTTACTTAGGTTAGAGAGCGCGGCCAGCACTCTTATCGACGATTTCACCTCTTGTTAGAGGCTCTTCAGAGAATGCATAGGCTGCTATCTCTACTCCAGGTAAAAATTTTCGACATTTATTAGTCCCCCATTGCAACTGACGTGAGTAGTAGGTGCGTAGCGGCATCTGCTAAATGAAAGTCTAAGTTTTTCAACCTAATAAAAATATTTTTAAAATAAAAGATTTTTAATTGAAAAACTTATTGGACCATTTTCCTGGTGACACCTCCAAGGCTTCTACAATATGCAAGCCAAATGGATGCTGCAGTGAAGACAAAAGGGAAGGAATTCTACACTATGCAATTCACAACCCCCGTCTGCAGCTGGTAAAGTTCCAACGGAAAATGGACCTAGTTACTCTATAGGAGTAATACTAATATAAAATAAAAATGTATACCATTTTTATTCAGTTGCAATGCGAAACCAAAACTGTCTTAATTTTTACTTAGGTTACTTAGATTTTTAGACTTTCATTTAGCAGATGCCGCTACGCACCTACTACTTTCACGTCAGTTGCAATGGGGGACTAATAAATGTCGAAAATTTTTACCTGGAGTAGAGATAACAGCCTATGCATTCTCTGAAGAGCCTCTAACAAGAGGTGAAATCGTCGATAAGAGTGCTGGCCGCGCTCTCTAACCTAAGTAAAAATTAAGACAGTTTTGGTTTCGCCTTGCAGCTGAATAAAAATGGTATACATTTTTATTTTATATTAGTATTACTCCTATTATAGAGTAACTAGGTCCATTTTCCGTTGGAACTTTACCAGCTGCAGACAGGGGTTGTGAATTGCATAGGAAATTCCTTCCCTTTTGTCTTCACTTCAGCATCCATTTGGCTTCCATATTGTAGAAGCCTTGGAGGTGTCACCAGGAAAATGGTCCAATAAGTTTTTCAATTAAAAATCTTTTAAAAATATTTTATTTTAAAAATATTTTTATTTTAAAATATTTTTTTTTATTATTTTTATTTTAAAAATATTTTTATTAGGTTGAAAAACTTAAGACTTTTATTTTGATAACTTTATATAACAAACTTTGCTTAGAATTTGTCCCTTTATCGATTTATGGAGTTATTTTTAATAAAATAATTTTCACCCGCGAGAAGGGGGAAGGGGGAAATTATTACTTTTGTTTCTTGATGTATCCTCTAACTACTCACCAATTTTCATGGAAATCGATAGAGGTTCAACGAAATCGGAGGTAATAGTTCGTATCCCATCCACCTTCAGTGACTACACTAACAACGAAAATGCATTTTTAGTCTAGTAAAATAAAATTACACTACATGTAAATCAAAATGTAAATTCGTACAGGTTGAAACAAATTTTATATCACAGTTTAGGTGGTTACAAAAGATATTTTCAAGAAAGTATCCAAATCATATAAGGGGATCATTGTTTAAATAATTAAAAAGGGGTCATTTTTGCAAAAAAAAAATACTTTTTTAACTGCTGAGGTAATTCACTTATTAATGAAGGTCTATGGGATTTTTTTCTGCAAAGTTGAAGGGTAAATCTTTCACATAAGACTTACCAAATTAAATTTGACCCCCTATTTATTTAAATAATTGTATATAAAACTTTAAAAACAAATTTACAAAAAATTATTTTTAGCGTTTTAAATAAGCACTATAAAATATCTTGTTTCACAGAATAATTTGCGCTATGTTACCAGTATTAACCAAAAAAAAATTGGTCAAAAAATATTTAACATTTTTTGAGATATTGAATTTGTTTATTAAATATTACTATATTTTCAATTGCAAAAACGCGGTTGTTGCCAAAGAAATATTCACCTGCTTAAGATCTCATTATTTTTATTTTTATGTATATTTTCGATAAATGTATTGATAAATCCAAAATTTCAATTAAACTCCCCCCTAAAAGGGCATTTGAAAATTATTCAAATTTGTTTATAATTTGTTTTTTTAGTACCTTCGCGGGGATTAAGTATTTTGAAATGCCGTTTCGATAATTGGGTTTCTGGGAATTTTTCACTAATTAACAAATTTTTTTTGTCTTTTTTTGCTCCTCTTTTGTTTTTCTTGGAGTTATATTACTACGGGCCCTTTTTGGGTTAAGTTTGTTTAAGAATGTCAAATCTCTAAGTTGTAGATTCTAGACCTAAAAATATTAAGATTAGTCTAAAATCACTTAAATAAAATGAGGCTACTTACTGTGTTTTATTTAAAAATTTAAAAATTATTTTTACCAAGTACTTTCAAACTATTTGACGTATCCCTATCATACTTGGCAGAAAGTGTGGGTACTATACAGTCTGCTAAATTGTGATAAATAAAAGTTTCTCGATACTACCAGAGGCGTACGACAGGGGATAGTTAATGGTTGACCGTTCCCAAATTCTACGCCACTGAGGGAATTACTATTTTAGCGAAATTTTTCGATTCTCCAATACTTTCTATGTAAATAATGTACTCTTTACTGGTAACGATTAAGTCATTAGTTTTCGAGATATTGGACGTTAAAAATGAAACGGCATAGTTATTTTGATTCATTCATTCATTCATTTTAAACTTCCAATATATCTCAAACTGATGACTTTATCGATACCTATAAAGTTATTTACATACAAAGTATTGGAGAATCGAAAAATTTCGCTAAAATAGTAATTCACTCAGTGGCGTAGAATTTGGGAAGGGTCAATCATTCACTATCCCCTGTCGTACGCCTCTGGCACTAGCTAGAAACGTTTATTAATCATAATTTAATAGGGCGTATAATAGTTACACTTTCTGCCAAGTATGATAAGGAAACGTCAAATAGTTTTAAAGTACTTGGTAACAATAATTTTTAAATTTTTAAATAAAACACCCTCAGTAAGTAGCCAAATTTTATTAAAGAGATTTTAGTTAAATCTTAATATTTTCAGGTCTAGAATCTACAACTCAGAGATTCGACATTCTTAATAAAATTTAACCCTAAAAGGGCCCGTAGTAATATAACTCCAAGAAAAAAAAGAAGAAGAAAAAACGACAAAAAAATTTTGTAAATTAGTAAAAAATTCCCAGGAACCCAATTTCGAAACGGCATTTCAAAATACTTAATCCCCGCGACGGTATTAAAAAAACAAATTGTAAACAAATTTGAATAATTTTCAAATGCCCTTTTAGGGGGGAGTTTATTTGAAATTTGAATTTATCAATACATTTATCGAAAATATACATAAAAATAAAAATAATGAGATCTTAAGCAGGTGAATATTTCTTTGGCAACAACCGCGTTTTTGCAATTGAAAATGTAGTAACATTTAATAAACAAATTCAATATCTCAAAAAATATTAAATATTTTTTGACCAATTTTTTTTGGTTAATACTGGTAACATAGCTCAACTTATTCTGTAAAATAAGATATTTTATAGTGCTTATTTAAAACGCTAAAAATAATTGTTTGTAAATTTGTTTTTAAAGTTTTGTGTACAATTATTTAAATAAACAGGGGGTCAAATTTAATTTAGTAAGTCTTATGTGAAAGATTTACCCTATAACTTTGCAGAAAAAAATCCCATAGACCTTCGTTAATAAGTGAATTACCTCAGCAGTTAAAATATATTTTTTTTTGCAAAAATGACCCCTTTTTAATTATTTAAACAATGATCCCCTCATATGATTTGGATACTTTCTTGCAAATATCTTTTGTACCCTCCTAAACTGTGATATAAAATTTGTTTTAACCTGTACGAATTTACATTTTGACTTTTTTTTATTTTATTACGCTATTTACAAAATGATGCATTTCGAAGTGATGAAAAATGATAAATCTGTAATTAGGAAATAATTGGCAGACATGAGTTCAATATTACTACTCAGGGGTTTTTGGGCCCGCTGAACACGAATAGCATAACGGTGTTGGTCTCCGAAGAACCTAGTGCCCAAGATAGCCATCGTCTCCTGGAGTTTTATGGAAATTCGATACAAAATCACGCAAACTAATAACACGACGATTTTTGTGGTCGCTGATTACGAATATTATACACCGATGGTCTACGAGGCACCTGGGGCCCAAGAAGTTCCTCGTCTCCTTCATTTTTCTGGAAATTCGGTACAAACTCAGGGCAAAATCGTTATTCGGTGGTTTTTTAATATATGAAATTCATTTCAACTCATTACAAATTCAAGAACAATAGTTTTATTTTTAAATTATGATTTTTTGAAGTTAGTCATGAAGAAGTATAAAAACGTTAGTCGTAATATTAGCCACTTTCTAATTCTTATAAATAACCGACGTAAGATTGTCTTACAGGTTTTGGATTAATTCCTATAATACTATAATACGAATGATGACAATTTGCAAAGATCCAGCTGATGGACTATATTCATAGGCGTAACCAGGGGGGGTTTTGGGGGTTGTAACCCCCCCCATTGGAATGTACTTTGAGCTCTATACGCTTAACACCATAGCCCTCAGAGACCTTCCAGTAGTTGTAACCCCCCCTTTCAGGTAGTTGTAACCCCCCCCCCCTTAGGATCATCCTGGTTACGCCTATGACTATATTATATATTCCAAAAAATCAACCTTTTTAATCTTTCTTTCTCCCCTTCCTTGTACCCTATCAGGGTGTCGGATTTGGGATCGCTATTTTAATTTACATTCACCCATCTCTTCCATTCTTTTCTGTTTTCTGCCATTATTTTTAATTCCTCGAGTGATTTTCCTTTAACTTTTCCCGCCTCTACTATTTGCTGTATCCATTTTTTCTTGATCTGCCTCTTTTTCTTGTTACAACGTTCTTTGCTTCGTGGACTTTTCTCGTTATTCTGTTGGGTTGCATCCTCATCAAATGCCCATCCCAATTCATTCGTCTCTTTTTTAGTTTATTCATTATTGGTTCTTGGTTGGCCATTCTCCTAATAGTCTCGTTGCTTAATCTATCTCATTTTGTCTTTCCATCTATCCTTCTTAAATGTCTCATCTCCATCGCATTTATTCTGCTCTTATGTTTTTCCAGAATTGTCCAGTTTTCACTTGCATAGACCACAGTCGGTATCACTATTGTGTTATATATCGTGGGTATACTGCAAAAACTGACCAAGTCAATTTTTATCGATTTTTAGTTTATGTGACCAAGTCACTCCAAAGAACTAACCGAATACCTGAAAAAATTCCCATGGCAAAATTATAAGGTTTGATGCCGCAACACACATAACATACAAATATGTCTATGTCTGGGTATGCGAATCAACAGACTGGAAGAAATGAACATGTTGACTTGGTCACTTTTGCATGAAATATGATTCATATTTTATTCATGTCAACATTGAACTGATTCAAATATTTATATCCTACTAATTAAGAAAATTCTTTTTGAAATTCATAAAAATAAAAGAAGAGTGAACTTTTTATGGGTTAAGGCTCCTATAGGACTAACGCATAATGAATATGTTGATAGTTTGGCTAAAAAAGCTATTGAGTATGGTACTTCAAATATTCGTAAGTTTTGCATATCTGATTTAGTTAACACTATTAAGCATCGAGTTAAAAATCAGTGGAGTCAATCATGGCGAGATCTTTGTAAACTATCCAAATCTCAGTATTCACTGATTCAACCTTTTGTTCCAAATATATATTGGTTTAAAAATGATGTAGTACCTCGAAGATATATAACAACATTAATTAGAATGAAGTTTGGACATGCTTGTTTCCCTCTACATCTATCAAGAATTAAAGTTTTTGATTCAAATCTTTGTACTGAATGTCAGAAGGTGGGTGATTTGAATCACATTTTCTTTGATTGCACAAAATACATTCCATACACCTATAATTTAATCGAAGATTTAATAAAATGTAATGTTTTTCCACATTTCAATGTACCCCATCTATTGTCTTTGAATAGCAAAAATATATATGATTGTTTAATGAAATTTATCTGTGAAACTTAAATTAACCTCTAAACTTTTAATCCTGATATTTTGATATACAGTGGAACCTCGATAACTCGGATTAATCGGGACCGCGGCCGATCCGGGTTATCGAAAATCCGGGTTAGCCGGAGAATATAGTAAAAATTAATAAATAACCTCCATCACAATTACAAAAACATGAAACACATATGCACAGTACACATCTAAATTACGTATAGTTGTATAGAGTGTAGAGTTTTGTTCATTTCTTGGTAAAAAACTCAGTCATACTGTAGAGATGTACCGACACCATAATATGGTAGGTCTGGATCCTGCGTACAAAAAAAAATTGATAAATAGCAAGCTGAAAATTTGTTATTAGCTTAAGGGTGTCTAGTCGGACAAACATTAATATATGGGAACACTGGAACAGGGGAAGTTTTAACTGTGGAACAGGTTAAAAATTTGGAACGGTCAGACCACGAAAACGGCACATGTATTTTTTCCGACAGAACAGACTTAAACTCTCCGAACAGAGATTAAACTCTCATGCAAAAATCAGACTGCTATTTATCACCAAATTGGCGTTTTAATGAGTGGAACATGTAGAATATGTCAAATGACAGGAATTATGACAGGTGATAAATAGCAGTCTGATTTTTGCATGAGAGTTTAATCTCTGTTCGGAGAGTTTATGTCTGTTCTGTCGGACAAAACAAATGTGCCATTTTCGTGTTCTGACCGTTCCAAATTTTTGACCTGTTCCACAATTAAAACTGCCCCTGTTCCAGTGTTCTCATATATCAAAGTTTATCCGACTAGACACCCTTAAGCTATTAATAAATTTTTAGCTTGCTATTAATCAACTTTTTTTTAATACGCGGGATCCAGACCTATGGTAGCATAATATCATATTATGATGCTGCAATAAATTTATTTTAAAGATTCGTCTTTATCAATCCTACCTAATGTTTCTAGTTTCTTTTCCATTGTCACTGCAACATTTTTACGTTTTGTTACCATTACGTAGACAAAGCAAACACAATCTGAAGCACGATTACATTACAGAACGGAAGTGATTAATAGGCTGTACTACACACAATACAAGAATTTTTAAATAGTCACGTCTTTTTTAAACAATGCTAAGACAGTTTGACATAAATAAAGAAAAAGGAATACAGACAGGTGTCTGTTCTTTCCGATAAGCTGAGACGGTCGCTCTGGCTGCCGCCGTGTGCATGAATCATTTTTACTATTGTACTTATGTGTTCAAATTACACAAATACACATTATCTCTGAAATATTATTTGGCCTACATACATTTTTATTTGATAAAATTGTTAAATTGTTTATTTGTTAAATTTTTGTCTGATGAAAATCGGTCCGGGTTAGCCGGACTTCCGGGTTATCGGGGGCCGACTTATCGGGGTTCCACTGTATTATGTTCATATGAAAAAAGAAGAAGATGTATAATGGAAAAATGTGGTGAGCAACTTGGACAGTCCATAGCGGCCAGCTGCGGCTTTTGAACTGAGTAGAGAGCTGTGGAAGAGTTTGCTATGGAACTCTAAGGACCTCATTGCCTTCTTTATGTATGAATAGAAAACAAAAAGTTGTGACTGGCTAATTGACACCCAAGTCTATGCCATAAAAGAAAAAAAAACATTGAACTGCGACAATTGGATATTATGACTTGGTCACTTTTCTATGTTTTAGTTTTATCTATACGTTGTATGTTTATTTGTTGAACGATCACGTGTTGGAAAAATAAATAATAAGTTTATCTTTCATTTTATCCTATAAAACAGCAATTTAAATATTGTGCAGCATAATTTTTAGAATCTGGGCATTCTTACATGGAAGTAGATTACATGCACAGTGCCATAGAAAATGCTAAAAATAATGTTCCAGTATAACTATGCATGATTAGTTACACATTTTTAGACTGGCCGAAACAAAAAAAGTGATGCATATAACGTACAGGAATTAAGGTATACTGCTTTTCTTACGTAGGTACTCTTAAAAATAGAACCATTGACGAAAACTGAAATCGTGTTAATTGGCTAAAAATTATATGTATGTGATATGAAGAAGACAAACCGCAATATATTTTTTAAGTACAACTATAGTGATCCAGAGTTATAAATCTTATAAAAGAAATTCAACTACTATTTTACTCCAAAGAAATTCCTATTTCTAAACTCAAAATGCAGGATCTTCTAAAATTGTGTAGACAGAAACAACTCCCTCTGAATTCCATGCTTGGGTATCAGTCCATACCATCAGAGTGGAAAGATGTTGCTCCAGAGCCATCAGTATTGTCCTATTCGGATTCAGGTTAGCTCTACTTCTCCTATTTGGATTCAGATTAATTCTAGTAGAGAAACGTTTACATTTTTGTTATCATTTTCCAATTTAAAAAGTAAAGTAAATGTTTTTATTTGAAACTTCAGCCTTACACTGTAAATAAACAAAATTAGAAGTATTTTCTTTGTGATTTATTATTGATAAATAATCATCTTTTTGTGACCATGATTTAAATTTGAGCAAATTTCTACATCAAAAAGTGACCAAGTCAATTTTTTTTTCGAAAAACAAAAAGGTTAATGCGATTTTTAGAGCTACTTAGAATCACTAACTTCAACCATTTAATACCTGGAAAGAAAAAATACATATCCTTTTAAAATGATTTAAAAAAAAATTCAAATAAAATTACAGAATATTCAACATCAATTATCTCGAAAGCACAATATTTGACTTGGTCAGTTTTTGCAGTATGCCCACGATATGTTTATTTTTGTTTCTCTTGCAAGTTCTCTTTTTCCCAGTATTGGGGCTAAGGCATAGTATAACTTGTTTGTTGTTTGATGTCTTTGTTATTTCTATTTATATATATATATATATATATATATATATATATATATATATATATATATATATATATATATATCAAACAAATGAAATAGAGAATGTGGAAAAATCCCCTTACGAACAATTCACACATCCACCATTTCAGGTTGGGAAAAATTTCTTGAATAGAATCAAAGATCCAAACACCTGTTCTTCGAAATGTGTTTCGCCCTCTTCAATTTTTCCACATTCTCTATTTCATTTGTTTGATTTAGTTACGTTTGGTCGGTAAACCAATAACTTAGATCTTTTGATCACTGAGTGTGTTTCAAAGATTTACATCTTTTGTTTTTTTGTTTTTCATATATATATATATATATATATATATATATATATATATATATATATATATATATATATATTCTATTTGTTATTTCCCAGTCTATTTTTCCGTCGTTAGTAATGATACTTCCTAGGTATTCGTAAGTTGTAACTATTTCCAGTTCTGAGTTTTTGCATTTTATTTTTATTTCATTATCTTCTTTGCCGTTGATTATCATTATTTTACTTTTTTCCTCGTTTATTTCCATTTTTAGCTCTTCTATTTCCTCTACCCATATATCCATTAGTTTCTGCATTTTGTTCTCGGAATCTGCTATTAGTACTATGTCGTCCGCATACATTAAGGACTCTATTATCGGTTGTAATCTATGGTATCCTATTATTGTCTGTAGTTGGTTGGTTCTTGCTCTAGTTTTTCTTATTAATTCGTTCATTACGATTATGAATCAAAAATGAAAATAACCTGGTTCGGGATTTGCCTTCAAAGTCGCCTATTCTCGAAAGATTAATTTGTTCCATAATGTTGCCCCTCACTGTATAAATTTTGAGTTTCCACATCCACTTCATTGTTTCCACATTTTTTTGTATGGTCTATCAAACCAAGCGATACAATTACACTCGGGTTATTACTTTTTATTACATACTGTACACTAGAAATCATCTATAAAACTAAACCCACTACCAAAATATAAGCGATAAACAGTAAACAACACTCCTTCCTATAGTTTCAAAACAGTGTTTATTACCTCCTACGTTTAGATTTAATTCACTTTCTCTTGATAACGGAAATCTATTATTACTATCAATAATAATTATTATTATATTCAAGGTAAAATGTTTCTCTTCTAATATTTTCACATTAACTTACGACTTAACTTAAATTACGACACCAATCAAAATTTACTACTTCTGTTGGGAATTATACACTACTCCAAAAAATTAACGCACCACCTTAAAAATCGGTCATTTTTGATGTCTCGAATTTCCTAAACCTATTGTCCGATTTAAGTGATTTGTTCAACATGTTGTAGCCTTATTCTTTAACCATATCGCTGTAATAACCTGTCGCTAGACAGGTAAATTGTCATTGTATACCATTGGTGTACCATCAAACTTGGTTTTTTTTTCTCAAAGTTCACCACTTCCTGTGGAATATTCTAGCATTTATAAAATATTGAAATTAAAATCCAACTATACCCTCAGGTTTTCTTAACAATCTGTTTTTTGAGTCATTCATTAACAACTAGCCATGTTCTTCATCAATACAGGGTATCTCTAAATAAGTGTGACAAACTTTAAGGGGTAATTCTGCATGAAAAAATAATGACAGCTTGCTTTATAAACATATGTCCGCAAATGCTTCGTTTCCGAAATACCTGATGTTGAATTTTTTCTTACAAACTGATGATTTATTTATTGGTCTAAAACCGGTTGAGATATGCAAATGGAATTTGGTAGGTTGTAAGAGGTAGTTATTGCGCATTGTTTGACATATAATTAAAAAAAAATTATTCTCCAATGGAGCGCATACGGGGCATTACCCGTATGTACGCCAATGGTGAATATAAAATTCATAATACACATAGTACGAACAAAATCGTTCATTTTCTACCGTTAGGTGTCATAAGAGGTGGGTCTAGCTTTTGATAATTCTCTCCATTTGTTCTCAAATCGATTTATTGCTATACATAATAGGATTACGTCTTTATAGTTCTGACAGCCTATATGCCATCTGACAGCCATACTATATTTAGGATGCATAAAAATCTTTTCTTTGTCTTTTCTCCTATATATGTATAGTTCAACATTTCTGGAAAAACTTCAAATGAACATAAATTTTTTTACATATTAATATCTAACTCTTAGAGAGTACAAAAAATATATCTTTTTTCATTTATACACGTACATTAATATTGTAGAGGGCGCCAAAGTCGAGGCCTCGAAAAAAAGTAGTTCCGATGTCGGACAGTTAATCTCAGGATTAGGATCTCTGAAACAAAAAAATCATATGGCATTTGAAAAGGGAAAGTTTTTTACGTGACAATTTACCATCGTTAGTGAAAAATTCCGCAAAAAAGATTTTACGGAAATTTGAAAAAATTTTGTAAAAAAATCGCCCGTTTTTCGTCAGTTTTTCATGGTTAAATTTTTATTTTTTGGTCAAATTGTGGTAAATTGTCACGTAAGAAACCTTCCTTTTTCAAATGCAGTACGATTTTTTATTTCAGATATCCCAATCCTCAGATTAACTGTCCGCCATCATTTTTCGAGGTCTCTACTTTTACGCCCTCTACAATATTAGTGTAAGTGCATAAATAAAAAAAAGATATTGATGAACTAGCTGCTGGTATGAGCACATTGTGTAAATGTTAGGAAATAAGGAGTCTAATGCTCATAATCTTATGGAAGGTTTTATTTACTACAGTTTGTGGGCGACCGGTTTCTGCGTTTACAATTTGTACGACATCATCAGGTCCTTAGAAACTGGACAAAGCTAAAAAATAAATGAAGCTGTGTCAAAATACAGTTGCCCTAGGTTAAGTTTTAGGTGTTAGGTTTAACAATAGGTAATAAAACACAGAAGGTGTCACAATGGTGTTCAAATGGACCAGTACTAATCTGATGTTAACTGTTGTAGTCAGTATATGATATATAAAGTATTAATAAAACAATTATTGGTACTTACATATCAGTATAAGAAGTATACAGTATACAATCTGGTGTTAGAATAGTAACAATTTAGCCTCTGTGTCTTACTAGATTTCAAACTCATATGGTCTTCTAAATGTATTCCTTGGTTGCCTAGGTGTTCTAAATATGTATCTTAATTAATTGTAATGTATGTGTGTGAGATATTGCATACGTTAATTTTTGTGCAATGCCAGAAAAAAATTACAAAAAATATATGACAAAAGTACCAATAAGTACCAATTTTGGTTTTGTCATATACTGTTTGTAAGTTTTTTCTGGCATTGCACAAAAATTAACGTATTCAGTATCTCACACACATACACTACAATTAATTGAGATACATATTTAGAACACCTAGGCAACCAAGGAACACATTTAGAAGACCATATGAGTTTGAAATCTAGTAAGACATAGAGGCTAAATTGTTACTATTCTAACACCAGATTGTACACTGTATACTTTTTATACTGATATATAAGTACCAATAATTGTTTTATTAATACTTTACCTATATATCAAATACTGACTACAACAGTTAACATCAGATTAGTACTGGTCCATTCGAACACCATTGTGACACCTTCTGTGTTTTATTACCTATTGTTAAACCTAACACCTAAAACTTAACCTAGGGCAACTGTATTTTGACACAGCTTCATTTATTTTTTAGCTTTGTTCAGTTTCTAAGGGCCTGATTATGGCGTACAAATTGAAAATACAGAAACCGGTCGCCCACAAACTGTAGTAAATAAAACCTTCAATAAGATTATGAGCATTAGACTCTTTATTTCTTAACATCTTTTTTTTTTGAAAAAAGATATTGGATAAGAGTTAGATATTAATATGTAAAAAGTTTTATGTTCATTTTTAATAAAGGTTCTGAAAAAAAAAATTTGAAAAAAAAAAGATTATTTTTGGTCTTCTAAATTCTAAAGTGTATTAGTACCTTAATGGTGTAATGGTTAAATAACTTGCGAGAATGTTATGGTATTAGCAGTGAATAAAATTAAGATAGTTATTTGATGGTGATGGTAACCAACGTTTTGAAAGGATCTCGTAAATGGAAATGAAGAAAATTGAAACTATCAACAAAATTAAGCTTGTTGTTATGAGTTATGATTTTTAGAAGTTCAGTTGCTTTTTTGTGTCTGATGACTGGACTATTAGTAAAAATTAATTTTCTGAATACATCATGAACAATCTAAAAATTAAAAATCTTAAAAATTTACACGCCGAACAACCTATAAGTATACCGGAATTATAGTCATGTTCTGTTTATTTTTAACTTCACCTTTATGCATCCGCAGCATAATACGAAAATTCATTAGAAATCCACTCCGAACAATCACATTAAAGGGCACACCAGTATGACCTTATAAGCCGATGAAAATGAATGTCTATAAATAAAAGCAATTTCAATACAGATATCTGCATTGCATTTTCACTTAACTAAATTAATTTTCCGTTATTAGGTCTAGAAATATCGATTATATTTGTGTTATTTTCCTTTACTTAAAAACGTTTGATTAAAGTTGGAGAGCTTTTGGATAAATAAAACTCTGATTTTGCCAGAAAACTATCAATCACAATAAGACAGCCCTAATGCTTTAGCATGGCCGTAAACTAAGTCTTTTAGCTTGAGCTGGTTTTTAAATACAGTTAAATGAACCAAGAAAGATTGATGATCAAGAACCGCATAGAAATAAAACTACCAAGAAAATTTCACCAAAAATTTTTCTGTGCCTTATGAGTCATGTAGTAAAAGTCCTATATGGGTGTATTACCTAATCTATCAAAAGTGAGAAACAAGAAAGATATTGTTAAAGAATAGGGCTATAACGTATTTATTAAAAAAAAAGAATGTGTGTGTACTTTGTACGCACGTAAGAAGATATACTTCTATTATATGATTTCAACGAAATAAATATAAAAATACTAGATTTGTTGTAAATTTGTTGAAATAAATATACTTTCGAAAATTTTATTTATATTTTATTTAAAGATTAAACTAATTTTTACTTAGTACTTTCCAAAATTTTTTATTAAAACAATACCAAAAATTAAAAAAAAAATAGAAAACACCCGGATTCGAACCGGGGACCTCTTGATCTCCAGTCGAACGCTCTACCACTGAGCTATACTCCTTTTGTTTGTGCGGGTGCGGACTACAAGATTTCTCAGACATTTCTCAGTGTCAAATAGACCAAGTGAAGTAGAAAAATACTTTAAATATTACTTATTATCTTATTTCCGAGGTAGACAAATCCAAAGATACAAAAATTATAATAAATATATTTACTAAAAACACTAATATATTCTTTCCACAACTTTTTTGGACTAATACATAATTACATGACTTAAAACAATTAGGAACGGACTCCATACTGTCTGTGTGCGCATGCGCGCAGAATAATAAAAATTCACTCCCAATCGGGCCTAAAGAAGTATAACTTCAAAAATCACTTAAATCGGACAACAGGTTTAGTAAATTTGAGACATCAAAAGTGACCCATTTTTAAGATGGTGCGTTAATTTCTTTGAGAAGTGTATTTTCGGGGTATATCATTCTACATCAATAGGGCTTTTCATCGATTGTCATTTGTTTCGAGCCGCTGTCATATGTTGTATAATCTGTGTATACACGGATTATACGAGATATGACAGAAGCTCGAAACAAATGACTGTGAATGAAAAGCCCTATTTTTAGTGTTACTTATGTAGACGGTTTGCCCTTTCTCTCTCGCTTCTTTCGGGTATTGTTATAGATATCTTCTTTGATCTAATATGTCTTTTGAGAAGTCTTCATTTATAAATATGTTCGTGCTCTTTAACTTTTTTGTTTGTTTTATAATTTGTCTTTGCATTGCTACGTTTTTGAGCTAACCTTACATGTCTGAGTTTTGTTGTTTTTCAATTCTGTAGGTAGGTATGCTTCTTTTCATGAGCATTTTTCAGTGCGTCACAAATGATAGAAAAAAAGGTAAGTCCGCGATAATATACATTTTAGTGACATGACATTTTAGTTAAATCTGACAGTTGTCACATTTTATTTGCAATTTGGCATAAAATCAAATCAATTGTGTTTATTGCATTTATAAAATGGTATTTTCTTTGATTTGTATAGTCTTATAAATTGTACAGATTATACTCGTAGATATATTTATTATATAATTCGTAAATAATTTTTTTTTCGATTATAGCGCCATCTATTGACAACTTATACAATCTACCTATGTAATTCTGTAATTATATTTTCACATCTATTTATTTGCAGATTTATTCTACAGTGATGAGCGCGCTAATAACCGGCAAAATAACGCAAAAGATGAAAAACATAACACGTTGTGAAATAAAAAGAGATGAAACTTGTAGAGGTGTAAAGGTATCTATAGAAACCTATAAAATTTACATTACATTACATTCCCAACATTAGACGTCCGTGAGTGACAGTTGTCATTTTCCTCCGATACATCTAAAGGTGGGAAAGTATGTAATGTAATGTAAATTTATAGTTTTAACTATTTATAATGGCAAATAAGCCACAATATTATTAAAAAATTATTTTTATTAACGTTTCGACGCCCAAATCGGGTGCCGTTGTCAAAATACAAAATACTACTAACATAAACAAAAATGTTGTTGCTTAGTAAAAAAAAATTCTTCTAATAATTTATTTAATTTGACTCATTTATATCGGCAATTCAGATACATAATATGATACATTTTAAAGTAGAAGACTTTAAAATGATATTGCCAATATTTTTATGAGTTGCGTTCCTGGGACGACTTTACTGAAAGATAGTTCATTCGATTACATGAAATCAACCCCAACTCAAGAATATCCGTCACAAAAAAATCATAGCATGTGATCTGTCTTTAAAAAGACAACCACATGCAACGGTGACATTAAAATTCTCGCGTTAGAGATCCCATAGTAAATAACGAGGGAAAACCAGGAAAAACCTCGTGATACTATCCTAAATTATATAAATTATATAAATTTATAGGTTCCTAACGAAAATTGTACACCTCTACTAGTTTCATCTCTTTTTATTTCACGTTTTATATTTTCCATCTTTTGCGTTATTTTGTCGGTTATTAGCGCGTTCACCACTGATTAGTTATTTTCGTTATTTTGTTTTGTAGAAGTTTGGTATTTTTGCCCTTGTTTTCTTCTATTCAAATTTGCAATGCTACATAATATTTATATTTTGAAAGTTCTCTTATAGTGAAATAATTGGCTGTCACACCAGCTGTTGCACATATTGAAATTATATATTGTTAGACGCTATTTATTTTGGTTAAGTGGACCATATGTCATTTTTAATAATACAACGATGGCTTGTTATATGAATTATTGCCATTAATTCAATTAATGGACTATTCCAATGCATGTGGAAAAATAGTTCAATAGATTATTGAGTCCAGATGAAAATACCACTGAAGCTCTAAAAATGATACGAATAAGCATTTTTATCCTTCATACACTTTTTTCGCGATCTTATTTTTTGTTTTTCTTATATTCCTCCCTGTTATTTACTGTTGTCTTCTCTGCTTTATCAATACAATAATTTCGTTGGTTATCCATCGTTGTTTTTTGTTTTTGATTCTTTTTAGTATGTCTTTCTATTACAGTGGAGTCTCTCTATAACGAACACGGATATTACGAGGTTTCGCTTATAACGAGGTACATTAGGTGTCCTACGAAATTCCTATTGAACTATAACCCTCTATAACGAGGCATATTTGGTTATAACGAGGAAAAATGAAATCGAAGAATTTGTTTCTTTACCTGTTTTTAGCACAGAAATAGCTATAAATAAATACCCCAACTTCCTGTATATAGAAATGCTTAACATATTTGTTATTATCGAGGCCAGTGCTGTAATAAACTCCGCCGCCTGTAATAAACTTCTTCCTGTTTATCCGCCGATATTGAAAATTGTAGGAAATTTACAATTTACGATGGCATTCATTGTTCAGATCGACCATCGACACCTAATAAACTACGTAAGAGGCATCAAAATATTTCAATATTATTGTTGTCTGATATAACGAGATCCGCTTATAACGAGGTAATTAGTCCGCCATTTCAGTTCTCGTTATATAGGTAGTCTACTGTAGTAATATAAGCAATATGGTTATTACATTCCTGGACTCTTATATACTTTAGGTCGTCCCATAGAAAATAATCTTGTAGTATACGCTCAACAGCGTGTATGCATTTCAGTTACTGTCTTTCAACTATTCTATGGATTCCCAGTTTCGTATGTTTCTAATCAGGAACGTAATTTTCTTTCCGATCCACTTATAACCTAAATGTTGACCGTAAGATAAGTTTTAAGAAAATAATCAAGCAGTGTTAAATCGGGAAATTGGCTAGCAATACAAAGCTTATCAATCTGCTAAGAGTCCTTTCATCCAAATAGACTTTCAAATAGGTACTTCTAAAGTTAAAAAAAAACTTGTAATTGAGCTACCACGAAATTTGTTAACTACCCTCAATATATTGCACCTTAGAAGAGTCATCGAAGAAGTATGGCCTCCTTTGGAAGGAGGATTGTCACCTTAAGAGTCATCGAAGAATTATGGTCTGATGATTTTATTTTCAATAATGCCATCACACACACTCACAACTAAATACATTCATCATCATCATCATCATTTGGCTCTACAACTCTATGTGAGTCTTGGCTGCGTTTACTATTTCCCTCCATTGTTGTCGGTCCTGAGCAGCTATTTCCCATTGCTGTACTCCCATTTTGCGTAGATCACTGGGCACTGCGTCCTTCCATCTTTTTCTTGAGCGACCAACTGACCTTTTTCCATCGGGCCTTTCCCAGAATGTGGCGTTCAGAAGTCTTTCGTCACTCGACCTTAGCACGCGACCCGCCCATCGTATTCGGTTTGCTTTAATGTAGCGTACTATGTTTTCATCTCCATAATATATTCTCTGGAGTTCATCATTGTGTCTTCTTCTGCATTCTCCTGTTGTCTCTTCTCTGCAAGGCTCATAGATAGTCCGCAGCATCTTTCTTTCAAGTACCAGTAATTTTGTCGTTTTCCGCTGGTTCAGAGTCCATGTTCGCTTCCATACGCTATTGTGGGACGAATTATTGCCTTATATACTCTTATTTTTGCTGGTCTTGAGAGTATTTTTGATTTAAGTAGGGTCATTAATGAGTAATATGCCCTGTTTCCTGCAGTGTTCCTGGCTGCCACGTCCTTTTCGTATTTATTTTCACATGTTATGATCGCTCCCAGGTACTTAAATTCTTTGACGACTTCAAAGTTGTATTCATTAATTGTTACGTTTTGTCTAACCCTTGGTCTTAGGTTCTTCGTAACCACCATGTACTTGGTCTTGTCCTCGTTGGCCTTAAGACCAACTTCCTTGGCTCCGTTCTCGAATAGGGTGAAAACTTCCTTTGCATCTCTGGTGGATTGTGCAATTATGTCCACGTCATCCGCAAAGACCAATAGTATCTTTGATCCTTGGCGGCAAATCCGTTTGTTAGTTGTGGCTGAGCTTTCCTTACTGCATGTTCCAGTGCGAAGTTAAACAGCAGGGGGGTGAGAGGATCTCCTTGTCTACGCCTAGTGTCAATGAGGAATTCCTCCGACGTGGTGCTGCCAATTCTGATTCGTGCAGAAGCGTTCTACGTGCTTACCTGTGCTAATCGTACCAGCTTTCCAGGTACTCCCATTTCTACCATAGTCTCCACAATGCTTCTCTGAATAGAATCTTAAGCTTGTTTAAAGTCCACGAAGATTTGGTGTCGCGGTTGAATTCCCAGTTTTTTTCCCAGAACTAAATACATTGTATTAAAATAAATAAATGAGCAATAAAAAATCACTAAATATGCACATTATTGACAACATTACTGATAGGATTTAAAATATGGTAAAAAGCACGCAATTACCTCATTATTTATATACATAGTTGTGTTACATATTTTCGAGGTTGCATTGACCGGAAGTTCAGATACAAACATACCATTCTAGCTAGTGGCTAGTGATAGTGATACAGTTCTTTTGTCGCAGTGCAAAGATCCCACACCTATAATGAAACTGCGGAATAATAATTATTGTTTCACCATAATCAAGTGAGATTTACATAGAAGTTGTACAGATAAATACGATTCTAGAAAATTCTATCGTACTAAGTACATCAATAGAAAAACATGTTAAAAATCAAAGAAATTTTTATTATTAATGCTTACGAATTTGAAAATAATTGTAATCAATATATTCAACAAAAACGGTCAGCGTAGCTTCAACAACTGTCAAAGAAGATTAGACGCATTCACTCTATGAAAATAACTTAAGAAAACATACTGATAATATGACCCTTATGTGCGCCAATGGTGAACATAAATTTCTTAATTGTACCTATATCAAAAATGCAGAATAACTACCTCTTAAAACCCACCAAATTTCATTTGCATATCTCAACCGGTTTTAGAGCAATAAATAAATCGTCAGTTTCTAAGAAAATTTTCAACGCCCCCTATCTCGGAAACGAAGCATTTGCGGACATACATTTCTCAGGCACACTGTCATTATTTTTTCATGCAGAATTAGGTACCTCTTAAAGTTTGCATACTTATTTAAAAACGCTCTGTATTGACAAAAAATAAGGCTAGTTGTTAAAGTACCTATACCCAAGTCGGGTTTTAATTTCAGTATTTTATAAATACTAGAATATTCCACAGGGTGACGCGAACTTTGAGAAAAAGTCACAGTTTGATTGGAACACCCTGTATACAAGGACAATTTACCTGTCTAGCAACAATATTATTACATACAGCGATATTGTTAAAGAATAAGGCTATAACATGTTAAAAAAATCACTTAAATCGGACAACATTAGGAAATTCTAGATATTAAAAATGACTACTTTTTAAGGTGGTGTGTTAATTTCTTGGAGAAGTGTATAAACACAATAAAGTTCAATAAACATAAAAATCAGTAACAAGAAAAAGAAAAACACTTTTTAAATAAAGTAAAAAGTTTCTTTAAATTGAAAAATTTGCCTATATTCTTTTTCTCATGATCATCTTTCAGTGCGTCACAGTTTTTCGATTTCTTTCTAACGCATTAAATTGTATGTGACAGAAAAAAAGACACGTCCGTGATTACAGACATTTACAACATTTATTCTAGTTTAGTTATTATAGTTGTCGATAGATGGCGCCATAATAATTTTTTTTTAATTAGATAATAATATTACAAATATAATCTGTATAATTTATAAGACTATACAAATCAAAGAAAATACCATTTTATAAATAATGCAAGAAACACATTTGATTTGTTTTTATTCCAAATTGAAAATAAAATGTGACAATTGTCAGATTTAACTAAAATGTCATGTTAGAATAAATGTCATAAATGTGTATTATCACGGACTTACCCTTTTTCCTATCATTTATTACGCACTGAAAAATGCTCATGAAAAGGACAATACCATTTTGTAATTACCTACTGGATTGTTATTGTTAAAATAAAAAAAAATATAAAAAAATTAGTTATTGTTATTGTACTCATTTGCCCTCATTTGCGGCAGTAAAGTAACACTTTATTGTGCTGAAAGAAGAATTTTACTTTACCTGCCGCGATTAATCGAGATTGAATGTAAGTGGTCGATGGCAGTAATCGAAGGGCGAGAATTTGAGTGAACTTAAAATTTATTTACTTTAATTATTAAAAATATTGTACACAATTTGCGTTATTAACAATTAAATTTATGTCAAAAAGTGAAATTCTGTAGTATTTTGTAAATATATTCATATAAAATAAATTAAAACTTTACCGATTTAGTAATTATCAATATTGATAACTATCGATTAAAAATCGAAAGCGGCCATATTGCAAAAGTTAAAAACTAAATTTTAAAAGTGTTAACCAATGAATATCAAATTATAGGGCTTTTCATCGATTGTCATTTGTTTCGAGCTTCTGTCATATGTTACATGTTGTATAATCTGTGTATAATATTAATATACACGGATTATACAACATGTGAATGACTGTGAATGAAAAGCCCTATTGTAGAAAGTGAAATTGTAGATAAAATATATTTTGGCATTATCCAAGCTGTCAAGCTTTCAGTACTTAATTTTCCAGTTGTTCATTCAGCGATTATTAAAATTAAAGATGATTAATTTTATGAAATAATGAAGATAATCAAATTTAAAAAATTTGTAGTGTTATAATGAGATTTTAAAGAAGTTAAATTACCGACACGTTTTTATTCAATTTATTTTATAAATTTTATATTATTTTTAAAGTATTACAGAGCCCAAATTCTTACGTAGTCAACTTTAAGGTGCGAATTCAAATTCCAAGTTGATTTCCAATCAAATTATGTTGGCGATATGATATAATTTTGTATGCACCACGTCAGTAAAGGCTCTTTATCGAACTTGTCTGTTACTCGCCTCGCCCGCTCTTCTCGTAATATCAAGACGCGTTCGATAAAGAGTCATTTTACTGACTTGGTACATAAATAACTATTATTGAACGGATTTGCCGAAAATCGCCTATTTTTTTGACTAACCTGAAAACCCGAGAAAAGTTAAAGTAGGTGTGAAAAAAAAACAAAAAAATTAAAAGTCCAATAAAAAGTGTGGATTATTAAAACTTGACAATTATTAACAATAAAAACAACTATGATAATACAATATTAAATTATAATAATACCACATGTATAACATTTTTATGCTATTTAAAAATTAAATACATATAGTAGTTAACTTTAATGTAACTTATGAATTAAAACCAACAAATAAATTTATGCTTGATTAAACGCATTGTTGCACTTTTCAATGAACTAAAACTGCAACAAATGCATTCAACACATTCAAACAAAAAAGAAATAAAATAAACCTCTGTGTGCGCGGTGATTCACTTCTCGTTTATAGCAACAATATTGATCTCCCATTTTCAGGATGCAAGATCTTTCACTTTCACTATTATAATAAAAACAATGAATAAAAACACTTACCTTTTCCTCTTCTTTGAATGATTCCAGTTAAGCACCTGAGACTTTTTGCAGCCGAAATGCCAAATCGAGATTTTTATCAATGCCGGGATTTATTTTTAGTAAAAATGACAATAGCCGAGCAAACGCTCAAACGTTGTTGCCGTCTGCCGCGATTATATTCTCACTCTTCCCTGGTTCGCAAACAACTGAGAGCGCATCGTCGTATGGACGTCATTCGCGTCATCGCATGACCGCTAAATAGTCCAGTCATCAGATATCTAAAAGTCATACGAACAAACTGAATTTTTCGGAGAATGTCAGTTTTGGTACGTCAAAAAAGATGCAAAAAGGTTTGCCACTCGTACGCCAATTGCCAATTAAATTTTTGGAAATAGTGCGCGCCGCACCGGCAAAAAAATCGGAGGACACGCATAATTAACAATTAAAAATCGGTGGTCTAAATCAAGGTTAGACCCGATAACTCTTCATAATCTTGAAAATGAATATTTAAGCTACAATTTAAGTTCTGGGCAACCTCAAAAATAGTAATTTAAATATGAGTTTTTAAGCCTTGAAAATGCGTATTTTCACATTTTTCAGATTTTAAATCGCCTATAACTCGAAAATTATCAATTTTTGAGAAAAATCACAAGATATCTTTCGTGTTTAGAATGACCCAGAAAATCTAAAAAAAATATTTTTCGGGCCAAAAAGGTGATTTTTTGTATTTGTTTAAATAAATTGTTTAAACAATTTCTGCCCAAAAATTCCGCTAGGCCTAGGCACCCTTCAGATAATTTGTTTAAAGTGGACATTTTTGAATGGGAATTCACAAAGAAACCGAATCATAAGTTTTTTTCAGACGGGAGCGGTCTCACCTCATGGACTATAGCAATTTTACATTTTACCGGAAATAAAGTCAAGTTTAGAAATTTAAAATGTTTTTTCATTTTTATTTAGTATCTGTTTAAATATTTTGTTTTATATTCTTACTATTTAACATAGCTATACCCTATTCCACGAACATACAACTGTTGTGGCATTATTGTGGCTATTATCTCGACAACGAATATTTTACTGTGCAAATTATGAAGAACGAAAGTAAATTGCAAAGACATTGTTGTTTATTGGAACAATTATTAGAGCCATTTACGTTCGCACTTCTTATGTTGCACACTAAAATATTCGTTGTCGCGATAATCCAACACAGTCGTATATTCGTGGAATAGCCCATATGACCTTACTTTAATTTACACTACACCAAGAAATTAACGCACCACCTTAAAAATTGGCCTTTTTTGATGCCTCGTATTTCCTAAACCTGTTGTCCGAATAAGTGATTTTTTAATATGGTACAGCCTTATTCTTTAACAATATCGCTGTAATAATATTGTTGCTAGACACGTAAATTGTCATTGTATACCGGGTGTACCAATCAAACTGTGATATTTTTCTCAAAGTTCGCGTTACCCTGTGGAATAGAATTTATAAAATACTGAAATTAAACCCAACTATAGCCTCATGTTTTCTTAACATTCTGTTTTTTGATTCATTCGATTATGTTGGATAATAAAAAAGTTAGGTACTTTAACAACTAGCCTTGTTTTTCGTCAATACAGGGTATTTTCTGGCAATCTTTAAGGGGTAATTCTGCATGAAAAACTAATGACAGTTTGCTTTATAAACGTATGTCCGCAAATGCTTCATTTCCGAGATAGGGGTGTTGAAATTTTTCTTACAATCTGACCATTTTAATTATTGCTCTAAAATCGGTTGAGATAAGGAAATGAAATTTGGTGGGTTTTAAGAGGTAGTTATTGTGCATTTTTTGACATACAATTAAGAATGTTATGTTCACCATTGACGCACATAACAGTGATATTACCCGTATGATCGCCAATGGTAAATTTAAAATTTATAAAAAAAGGCGCAATAACTACCTTTTAAAACCCACCAAATTTCATTTGCATATCTTAACCGGTTTTAGAGCAGAGCAATAAATAAATCGTCAGTTTGCAAGAACAATTTCAACACCCCCTATGTCGGAAACGAAGTATTTGCGGACATATGTTTATCAAGCAAACTGTCATTATTTTTTCATTTAGAATTACCCCTTAAAGTTTGGCATACTTATTTAAAAACGCCCTGTATTGACGAAAGACAAAGGCTAGTTGTTAAAGTACCTAATTTTTTATTATCCAACATAACCGAATGAATAAAAAAACACAATGTTAAGAAAACATGAGGCTATAGTTGGGTTTTAATTTCAGTAGGTATTTTATAAATGCTAGAATATTCCACAGGGTGGCGCGAACTTTGAGAAAAAATCACAATTTGATTGGTACACCTGGTATACAATGACAATTTACCTCTCTAGCGACAATATTATTACAGCGATATTGTTAAAGCATAAGACTATAACATTAAAAAAATAACTTAAATCGGGCAACAGGTTTAAAAAATTCAAGACATCAAAAATAACCCATTTTTAAGGTGGTGCGTTAATTTCTTGGAGAAGTGTATAAACGTGCAAATCCACAATGAGAATACAGGGTGTCCAGAAACTCACTTGACAAACGAAAACCGGAAATTCCTCAAATTATGAGATTCTGACCAATAGAAAGCTACAAGAATAAAAATTACAGCGGGATTTTTTTTCGATAATTTGCCATCGTCAAGTATTACGTCAGCATTCAATGACATTAATAACAATTAGTGTTTTACAACTTGTCAAAGAGAACACCATGAACATGTTTAACAAATATTCAGGCGAAGATATCAATAAAATATTAGTTAAAATGATTTAAAAAACTGTTTTTTATTCGTCAAATAATCTTACCGAATTACTCTCGAGCTCCTAAAAATTACCGATTTGTTTTGACCTCGTGACACTTTAACATAATTTCACTCCCCTTTGGGTCGTGAAATTAAAACTGTCAAAGAGTCAAACTGTAAAATTACTACTGATAATTTTAAACAATTTAACCCAATTCGCCTAGTCCGAAAATACTTCCTAATAGTCCAGTAAATGAACGGGAAATTCGGCGATACCGTGTAATTTTCAGGGGCAACTCCGAATTGCATGAAAATTTGAATTTAGGTTCTACTTACCCTTCACTTCAAAGTTGAAATTGTGCCGTTGGTTGCTTTTACTTGGGGGGTGACAGTCACCCCTTCTCGGGGGTGAAAAAACATACGTTGAAGATAAGACCGGAAATGGATAAATTGACTGATTTTAAGCAACTTTTGTTCTATAGAGTTTTTTACCTAAGTCAATACTTTTCGAGTTATTTGCCATTGAAAATATTGATTTTTCGACAAAAAAACAACGTTTTCAGACGGTTTTTCGCAAATAACTCAAAAAGTAAATATTTTATCGAAAAAAATATCCTTAGCAAAAGTGTAGCGTATAAAAAACCCAAAAAATGGTGTATCAGTAAAGTCTATCAATTAAATAAAAACAAAGCTGTAGCTCATGAAAAATACGTTCTTATTCGTCTAATTCCAAATCGAATATTTCAAGGTGAAATCACCGAAAAATTAAGCATTTTTCGGGAAAAACCCACTTAAACTTTTTTAAAGTGTTTATAAAAAGCTTTGTTTTAATTGTTAACAAAAGTTTTAGCATTAAAAATAAGCGAGTTACACTCAAAATAAAGTTGGCACTCTTTTTACACTCTTTTTTACAGAGAGTTTACACTCTTTTTTTTGTAAAAAATCAGGAAAATCTCGCCGTGTTTAGCTCCCCAAATGAAATTAATCGCTACCGCTTTACAAACAATTTACTTACCTACTTACCTCTATTTTTTATATGATCTGTCAGTCTCACGGGTTAAAAGTGTTTATTTTTGAAAGGGTTATAATTGAGAAAGCTTGGATGGGTCACTAATCACGAGTGTATGCAAATTTTGAAAAGCCATATCTTAACCAATTTTTGTCTTACGGAGAAACAAAATGAAACTAGCATATTTATAATAGCAAAACCTACATTTTTTTACTCCTTAAGATTTTTCTTATCACCAATACTTTTTAAGTTAGTTTGAAAAAATGGATTTTTTCAAAAATTTTTAGAAAATTTTTTTTTACTATAAAACCAAATGTTTTCAAAAATAAGCACTTCAAACCAATCAAACTTACAGATCATATAAACAATACACATACAGTTAAAATAGATGGTAAATCCAAACGATTAATTTCATTTAGGGTGCTAAATAGAGGGAGGTTTTCACGATTTTTTTTACCAAAAAGAGGGGCCAACATTTTTTTCAGTGTAGCTCGTTTATTTTTGATGCTGTAAACTTTTGTAAAAAAAAATAATAAGCTTTTTTCGATACTTTAAAAATGTTAATAAGGTTTTCCCGAAAAACGCTTCTTTCTTCGGTGATTCCGCGTTGAATTTGTCTATTTCGAATTAGACGAATAAAAACGTATTTTTCATGAGCTACAACTTTGCTTCTACTCAATTTGTAGACTTTAATTGTACACCATTTTTTTCGTTTTTTTTATAGGCTACACTTTTGCTAAAAATATTTTTTTCGATAAAATATTTACTTTTTGAGTTATTTGGGAAAAACCGTCTGGAACGTAGTTTTTTTGTCGAAAAATCAACATTTTAAATCGCGAATAACTCGAAAAGTATTGACTTAGGTAAAAAATTTTATTGAAAAAAAAGGTGCTTAAAATAAGTCAATTTATCTATTTCCGGCCTTATTTTAAGCACGCCTTTTTCACCCCCCGAGAAGGGGTAAATGTCACCCCCCAAGTAAAAGCAACCAACGGCACAAATTCAACTTTGAAGTGGAGGGTAAGTAGAACCTAAATCCAAATTTTCATGCAATTCGGAGTTGCCCCTAGAAATTACACTCCAAAACGGTCATTTATTGGGCTATAAGGGAGCTAGAGCTATTTGAAGATGGCGTATTGTAATTAGTCCTTTTTAAATAACGCTATCTGATCCAAAATGGCCTAACCCACAACCCACAATTTTACCAAAATGCTTTTATTACATTAAAGTTATCCCTTAAGTATTTCCAGATACAGAGTGGCTCAAGCATTGGTTGTTTGAACCACTGAAACCACCAGAAACTGACTTCATTTGCAGCAAAATGCAAATATTCCAAACGAAACCTGCATTATTGTATTGACCTTTAAAACTCATTTTGATTTTTGTCGGTAGGACACTATGATCAAAAGATTTCGCATTTTTATCGTGGAGTTGATACAAATTTTATCTGACATCCAAAATGGCTGGTCGCTTTGGACATTGTTTCTGAGAGAACGGTTCATTCTAGGCAAACAGTGTTAAAAATTATTTTTGTTCAAAATTATCTCAGCTACATTTCTTGTTGAAATATTTTTGTCTATGGCGTACAGAAAATCATAACGAAAATCATTTTTGTTAAATCCATGTTTCCCGATAATTACCTTATAAGGTGCGGTTTTAGGGGAAAGCTCAGGGGGTAGGAGTATCAAACTCTTTTGCGTCTTTTTGGGGTCCTAAATTTGACATTTTCGGCAAAATTCAGCTTGTTCATATGATTTTTAACCCTGGAAGGACCAAGGAGTGTTAAAAAGTATCCACAACAGTGCATTACATCCGATTTTCTAAATACCTTTGTTCCTAAAAATCACAAATAATTAGTAGTTGTCGGCGTACTACTACTGCCCTATTAGATAGCATAATTAGCATTTTTATAATTTAATTCATTTCCTCATACTTTTATAAAAACTTGACGGTGCTCTATAAATAATCCCCTTGAATACCTTCCACACCATCCCAAAATGGAAAGGGACGATATCATTCATGTGTCAAATTAGCAAAATCTAAAAGAAAACGGCCAATAAGTGGGCAAAAACAACCGTAGTTTGTTCAAAATGCAAGTTAGTCCATGTGGTCAGACCGCTCCCGTCTGAAAAAATTTCTGATTCGGTTTCTTTGTGGATTCCTATTCAAAATGTCCCCTTTAACCAAATATGAAGGGTGCTGGGCGGAATTTTTGGGCAGAAATTGTTTAAACAATATTTTTAAACAAATACAAAAGATCACCTTTTTTGACCAGAAGAATATTTTTTTAGATTTTTTGGGTAATTCTGAACAATGAAGGTATCTTGTGATTTTTCTCAAAAATTGATAGTTTTCGAGTTATAGGCGATTTAAAATCTGAAAAATGCGAAAATACGCATTTTCAAGGCTTAAAAACTCATATTTAAATTAGTATTTTTGAGGTTGCCAAGTACATACTTGAATTGTAGTTTAAACATTCATTTTCAAGATTCTGCAAACTGATTGGGTCTATCTTCAATTTACACCGTTGTTATTTAATTGTTAACTATGCGTGTCCATCCAATTTTTTTGCCGGTGCGGCGCGGATTTTTTACAAAAATCTTCTATTTTTTTCCGAAAAATATATTTTTTAGATTTTTCGGGACATTATAAATAAAATAGGGTTCTTGTCATTTTTTTCAAAAGTTAATATGTAAATCGCTTGTAACTTTAAAACTATTAACTTTTGAGAAAATGACAAGACACCTATTTTATTTAGAATGTCTCGAAAAATCTAAAAAATATATTTTTCGGAGGAAAATAGAAAATTTTTGGAAATAGTGCGCTCTGCACCGGCAAAAAAAATCGAATGGTCACGCATAATTAACAATTAAAAAACAACGGTGTAAATTGAAGTTAGACCCGATCAGTCTGCAGAATCTTGAAAATGAATGTTTAAACTACAATTCAAGTACTTGGCAACCTCAAAAATACTAATTTAAATATGAGTTGCGCGTTTTCGCATTTTTCAATTTTAAATCGCCTATAACTCGAAAACTAGCAATTTTTGAGAAAAATCACACGATACCTTTCTTGTTTAGAATGACCCAAAAAATCTAAAAAAATATTCCTCGGATCAAAAAAGGTGATCTTTTGTATTTGTTTAAAAAAATTGTTTTAACAATTTCTGCCCAAAAACTCCGCCCGGCACCCTTCAGGTTTGTTTAAAGGAGATATTTTTGGAATAAGAATCCACAAAGAAACCGAATCAGAAATTTTTTCAGACGGGAGCGGTCTCACCACATATGGACTAAGTATGTATGCGGTAAGCACAGCAAGAAGTCAAAAATGTATCTATATCCTACGATGATGCCAATTCCACTGAAGCCGAAGGCTCCGGGTAAATTATAAATTCATATCTTTTAACTGTTGCATTAACGTCTAGGAATATCATAAAAGTGTTATTTATAAATTAGTTTAAATAAAGAAGCACGTTTTTGATTAATTTATGTGTGGACATTTATTGATCCTCCTTGGTCCTCGCTGTTTCTACTAAAAGGTTGGCCCTGCGAGGGTTAAAGATTCAGTGGAATTTAGTTCAGAGAAATAAGGAAAAATAATATCCTGTTGGTGACACAATACCCTCCAGGCCGAAACAAAATTTTTTTACTAGCATGGACATCTATAATAATAACCTATATGTTTCCTGCAGCCGATTTTGATGATATACATAGTTATAAACAAATGAAGATCAAACAAGAATGTGTGTGTACTTTGTACGCACGTAAGAAGTTATACTTCTATTATATGATTACAGTAGAGCGTCGATAATCCGAACTAATTGGTACAGGGGTAGTTCGGATTATCAAATTGTTCGGATTATCGAACATATGTTCAAAATACATACAAAGCTCATAAACATAGTACATATTATGTACATACGTTTTAGTTATAAGGAATAAAAGACCTCACCTGCATAATAAACAAATATATTGTATGTATTTCTGCATAAACAAAACAAAAATCCGCGGTCATATTTTGCCCATATTGTCATATTAAATCCAAAAATTCGGTCCGCGATCATATTTCTTAATTTTATAACTCTTTTTTGCATTCGGATTAGCGATCGTTCGGATTACCAGGGTTCGGATTATCGACGCTCTACTGTATATGATTATAAACAAAATTAATATACTTTTTATTTATATTTTATTTAAATATTAAACTAATTTATACTTACTACTTCTCAAACATTTTTATTAAAACAGTGCCAAAAATTAAAATAATAAAAGAATAAAACACACACAAACACATTAAAAATGCCACAAATGATTTCTGAACATTAATTGTCGAAAAATTTTTTAACTAAATACGTATTTTCTGAAAATAAAATTATATAATAAATATACTTACAATCATAAAATGTATAAAAAAAAATAAAAAAATAAAAGTTTCTATTGGGATTCGAACCAACTTACCACGCGGCTGGTATTTGCGTTGTATTGGGGTTCACTCGCATTAAAAGCTTCGCCACAGAGACAGTTTGTCATTATGTGCGAAGATCGACTAACTAAACGGATTAAACTTTTGACATTTTTAACTTATGTAAATCAAATTATTTTGATTTTGAATTGAAATGATTTAGAATTGAAAAAATACAACAAAACATAGAGTAAGAAAACAATATATTAGGTGAATATTGATAGAAATTTTGATGGTAATCAAATTATGTAAATAAAAGTATTACATACTACTTATGTATTTTGGTAGGTTCAAATAGGTAGGTATCGGAGCCCGTATAACGACTAATAAATTTCGCAATCACTTGCATCGTGCAAAGTGGCTATGTTCAAATGTCATAACAAAATTTGATCAACTATTTATAAAACACTTACCAGTGTAAGATTCTTTAGCTTTGAATAAGCGAGATCTGCGGCACTCATACTAGTCACAGTTTGATGGGCTTTCACATTGGCATGCAACAATCATCTCTTCTATGTAAATAAGTCCAAAAATATAATATGAAAACTATTTAAAAAGGCAGTATAACCATTAACTAACTTTTTGTTTGTTGTTTCTCTTCCTACAAATTTTAAAACGCAACAACCATACATTATAACCAAACCACAGTCCCACAGCTGTGCCACAGCTGCCATATTGGATAATTTTTGTCATGTCATTTGAACATCCAATCAGAACAAAGTTATAATGCGCATGCGTCCGGTCGCTAGGTTTTACCATATAAAAATTCACCGTCATTACGCCCGTAAAGAAGTATAACTTCAAAAACGGTAAATATTCGCTTTTTTCGTCTATTACCAAAAAGTTAAGCATTTTAAACAAATTTGAGAGTAAGAAACTCATAAATCGTATAAAAAACTTCAATATGGCGTTCGCTGAATATGTCTATCCTTATTGGTTGCTTAGAAAATTGCAAAATAAATCATAAATTTTGAGTTTTTATAAATATTCATACCTTGTCTAAAAATTAACTTAGAACGTTCTTGTTACACGGAATGCTGAGACTTCTGGTGCTTAAATCATATCCTAAATTTCATAACAATTGGTCAAATAGTTTTAAAGGTATTTAATTTGTTTATTCCAAATTAATTTTTTTTGCAACGCTATAAGTCAGAAAATGATGAAGTTACACTAATACTTTGGATAGTTTATGAAAAAACAAAATTTATACTATTAATTTAATTAAAAAAAAGAACAAAAAATAATTCTAAATACTGCAAAATTATTTTGCAAAAACATGTGAATTAAAAAAAGGGGGGGCTAACTTCGTCCCTAATTGTCCTAGGGCAATTGTTTTTCTTTCTAAATGTGTATAAAAATTCAGTCTTTCCAAATATGAAAAAATAATTTCTCTACGGGTAACGGTTAAAAAGTTATTCTAATTGTTTATAAACAGACAAATAATCTACGTGTTTTTGCAAAATAATTTTACACTGTTTAAAATTACTTTTTGTCATTTTTTTTAATTAAGTCAATAGTATAAATGTTCTTCTTCCATAAACTGTCAGAAGTCTACCTGTAACCTCATAATTTTCTGACTTGTAGTGTTGCAAAAAAAAATGAATTTGGGATAAACAAATCAAATATCTTTTAAACTATTTGACCAATTGCTTTGAAATTTAAAATATAATTTAAGCACCAAAACTCTCAGCAATTCGTGTAATAAGAAGGTTCTAAGTTAATTTTTACATAAGTTATGAATCTTTATAAAAACTCAAAATGTATGATTTGTTTTGCAATTTTCTAAGCAACCAATAAGGATAGACATATTCAGCGAACGCCAGATTGAAATTTTTTAGACGATTTATGAGTTTCTTACTCTCAAATTTGTTTAAAATGCTTAACTTTTTGGTTATAGACGAAAAAATCGAAAATGTACCGTTTTTTGATCTTCATTTGTTTATAACTATGTATATCATCAAAATCGGCTGCAGGAAACATAAAGGTTATTAATATAGATGTCCATGCTACTTAAAAATTTTGGTTTCGGCCTGGAGGGGGATGTGTCACGAGAAAAATCTTATTTCTCTGGACTAATTTTGTCTCTGTCGACTGGACTAAAATGGAATTTTCCATCAAAACTATAGCGCGGCGCGGCAATACATAGAACTTGCCGGACACGGACATACGAATACATGCACCTGTTCTTGTCCAATGTATCTACCTGAACACCTACACCTGGTTACTTATCTAGTGATATAAAAAAGGTAAATAACGGCAAAAACAAGCTTACCTATAATGTAATGTTGTAATAAGGTAATGTTGTTTACTGTTTTCCTGTATCTTTTTTTAACGTAATAAAGATATTAAAACTTATGGGAACAGATAAACAACTACTATTTTTTCGTAATAGAAAATAGAAGTCTACAACTTTAGCTGTTTTAAAATTAAAATTTATTTTGAATTCACAAAATTGTGTCTTTCAAATTATTTAATTCAAAAGGGGAGACAAATGGGACCAGGAGAATTGAATCGTTTATTTCAGAAAGGGGTCAAGTGACTAATTTTGACAAAATGAGTTTTTGGTGGAATTTTTTAATTTAAACGTAAATACAGCTTTTATTGCAGAAAAGAATCAATTGCTGCCATAGTGTGGCCTTGGCAGCGCAGAGAAATTAGCGTTTAGTGCAGAAAGGGGCCAAACAACGCATGACTCCTTGCTTAAAAATTGTGTAACCACCAACTTTATTTCAGAAAGGGGCCAAGTGCAAAAAACTATTTATTTTTTCTTAAACAAATTAACAAGATAAATTTTTGAAAAATACAATACTTTTTGACAAACACTACAGGTTATTAGTGGGAATTTTTATTTTATATAAATAAAATTTTTGTTGAATGTAAACACCAACTTTATTTCAGAAAGGGGCCAAGTGCAAAAAATTATTTATTTTTTTCTTAAACAAATTAACAAGATAAATTTTTGAAAAATACAATACTTTTTGACAAACACTACAGGTTATTAGTGAGAATTTTTATTTTATATAAATAAAATTTTTGTTGAATGTAAACACCAACTTTATTTCAGAAAGGGGCCAAGTGCAAAAAATTATTTATTTTTTTCTTAACAAATTAACAAGATAAATTTTTGAAAAATACAATACTTTTTGACAAACAATACAGGTTATTAGTGAGAATTTTTATTTTATATAAATAAAATTTTTGTTGAATGTAAACACGTTTTTTTTTGTTTTTCTCAAAAGCAGGTTTTTGTGACTTGACCCCTTTCTGAAATAAACGATTCAATTACAGATATATTAATTTATTAAACGTAACACTAAAATTAACAACCAAAGGGATAAAAAACAAATTGGATGAAATTATAACACTAACAGAAGAACAACAAGGTTTTAAATTTAGAAGATCATCATTAAAATTCAACATGTTAATTTCCCCAAAAAACAAAATGCATGGTTATAAAAGCAACTCTCATCATCATCATCTAGCCGTTATTGTCCACCGCTGAGCATAGGCTTCCTCTAAGTTTCTCCATGTCTCCCTGTCTTGAGGTACCATCATCCAGTTCCTGGCAGTTCTCGTTCCATCTCACTTCAGCGCGTGGTGGTCGACCTCTGCTTCGTCTGTCCGCCCGCGGTCGCCATTTCAATAATATTCTATACTAAATTTACATTCAAGATGCAGTAGAAATAAACAAAGCAAGACACGTTAAATTCTACTAGGAGCACTCCCGAATCATAATTTACAATGTATAAACTTTGGAAATCGTGATTTGGGATTTACAATGTATACAGGGTGTTTGGTAAAGAATGGGCCATAGCTTAACCTTAGATTCCTGAGGTTAAAATAGGTCGATTTATTTAAATCTGCTATGCGGAGGATGCAATACTAATCTCCCAAAGTGAAGATGATTTACAACGTATGCTGCACCAATTCAACATAATCGCCAGAAAATTTAACATGTTAATTTCCTCAAAAAAGACAAAATGCATGGTTATAACAGCAGATCCAATAAGATGTAAATTGGAGCTGGAAGGTCAGATAATAGCAAAAGTGATGGAGTTTAAATATCTAAGCATCACAATATTTACATAGCCACCGAAAGCACGAAACAGAAGTAGAAGATCAAGTGAATAGAGGAAACAAAGCTGCAGGTTGCCTGAATGAAATAATATGGTGAAATAAAAATATCGGGAAAGAAATTAAAGGCATCAAAACTATTTAATTACCACAAGAAAATAGCTTCAGAACAACATTAAAGGCAGAATTTACAAAACAATCATTACACCAATATTGACATACACGCAGTGCCGGTTTAACCTAACTTCGGGTCCTGGACACTAGATATTTAGGGGCCCCCTTCATTGCTATTCGTTGTCATTTTTTTTAACAAAAAAACACATGCTTTAACTATAAACTTTTATTGTAAAACCCATACATTTTTAAAACAAACGAGAAAAATAGCAAACGTAAAAAATATTCCAAAAAATACATTTAAAAATATAATAAAAACAGATAGTTCTGCGGAACAACACATGACAAACAAAAAAAAAACATATTCTAAAAAATATATAAGACAAAAATTAGCTCACTTTTTTCTTGACTAGGCATCAGAAAACTGTCATATTAATACTCAAACTACATCAAAATTAAGTTGCTCCACTTCTTCATTTTTTATAATACGATAGTGATAATGCGTCTAGGTTTTCTTGACCCTTTGATCTTCAATATATGTATCTTTATTCTTTTTAAAGCCAAAAAAGACCGCTCGCCTGACGCATTAGAAATTGGTATCGTCAAATAAACTTTCAGTAAAGTTAAAAATTGGCAAAAGTTGCCTTTACATCCTGGATGACAACAAATTTTCAAATATTTATTAAAATTTTGGCATAACGTTATAAAATGAATAATTTCATTATGCAAGTTCTCTTTGGTTTCATCAACATCTTTTTTATATTTCTCGCATAAAATATTAATTCACTTTTTGACTTCTTCTTTATTTAGCGTAAAAAAACATCTAACAGCTGATTGTAGCATTATATTCTCTTTAAAAAATTTTGAGAAATATTGTGGCATATAACATTAAATAGGCACTTCAATTCTGAATATCTCTTGCCCCTTTAAAATTGTTTCACTTTCAACTGCTTCATCGAAAAATGTTTTTCTCTTTGTTTTTTGAAGGCCAATTCTATAGAATATGTTTGAGATTATTGCCTTCACAAAAAAATGTTTTTGGCTTCTAGTTCAATTTCGCTTAATTTATTTCTTACGTCTCCAACAAAGCTCAAATGTCATTAATTTTACTCCAATTGACACGTTCAAGTCCACAGTTTCTAACGTTTTGCTTGTTGCATTCACTCGTTTTAAAATCCTTGCCCAAGTTAGTGTCAATAGGGCTTTTCATCGATTGTCATTTGTTTCGAGCTTCTGTCATGTGTCACATAATATTAATATATCTACGACATACGTCTTTGATTTGTATCATTGGTATTACCAATAACGTATGACGTAGATATATTAATATTATGTGACACATGACAGAAGCTCGAAACAAATGACTGTGAATGAAAAGCCCTATAGAGTATCCAAGTTAACCTGTCTCAAAGGTATCCATTTTATTATGCAGTGCCTTGTCTATTATTGCTTAACTGGAAAAATATGTTTGATGGATCCGTAGTTTTTAAGTAAAGCATTTACAGACAGATAGCTAAATGAACCTTTTTCTTTATTCGCATTCCTCTGTAAATGCTGAGCTAAGAAGTTGTCAAAAGCAAAGTATACAAGACAACTTAAGTAATTTCCCTTATGACGACTCGTTAAATTCTCATGGGATCAACGAAAAGGTCCTTGAGAAGCAAGTAATTTAATGGTGATCACAACTCTTCTTAGGACTTTTACTCAATAGTCAGCTTCGCGTTCTACTCTACTTGCTCTTTCAAGCCAGCGTCTACAACTCCAATTTAACTGATGATCTTGTTATTAATGTACCTAACCATAGAATAGACTTCAGATGAAATTTACTTTCTTCGTAAGATTTGAATAAACTATTCAAATATTTCCAGTGGGTAAAATATATCCTATGTATCTATATATCTACTATGTATATATCATAGATAGATTTAGAAATAGTAAGCGAATACATCTACCTGGTACATATAATGAAAGTTAACAAAGAAAATCAAACTGCCAAAATTACTAGAAGAATAAGGTTAGCGTGGGCAGGATTTGGAAAACTGAGTTGGATCTTGAAAAACACTAAAATAGAACAATATTTGAGAACCAGAGTTTACGATCAGTGTATCCTCCCTATACTTACGTATGGTTCACAGACGTGGACACTCACCAAGGCCAATATGGATAAAATAGTAAAGGCACAGAGAGCGATGGAAAGATCAATGCTCGGCTCGGGGTGAGGCTCATAGACAAAAAAACAAATACGTGGATTAGAAGCAAAACCAAAGTAAAAGACGCAGGAGAACATGCTGCCAAATTAAAATGGAGCTTCGCAGGACACAATGCCCGACTGAAGGATAAAAGATGGAATCACGAAATGCAACAATGGAGAGCGTGGTTAGGAAGAAGAAGTAGAGGAAGGCCACAAATGAGATGGGCCGATGACATAAAGAAGTTTGAAATAGAAGGAACAGACTTATTATTATCTTCTTTAAGTGCCATCTCCGCGGCGGAGGTCGGCAATTATCATAGCTAGTATTTTAGAGACGGCTGCTCTGAAAAGTTCATTTGATGTACATCCGTACCACTCTCTCAGGTTACGCAGCCACGATATTCTGAGTCTCCCTATGCTTCTCTTTCCCTGCATAATCAATTGGAGCAAGCTGTATCTCTCTCCAGGTGTAATATGTCCGAGATATTCCAATTTTCTTGTTTTAATGGTATTTAGGATTTCCATTTCTTTATTCATCTTTCTCAGAACCTCTTTGTTTGTGACGTGTTCTGTCCACGATATTTTCAGAATTCTTCTGTACACCCACAGCTCGAATGATTCTAGTTTGTTCATTGATGCAGCATTCAAGGTCCAAGTTTCCATTCCATAAAACAAAATCGAGAAAACGTAGCACTTAGCCAACCTAACTCTTAGCTCCAACTTCAAATCTCTTGTGCAGAGCACTTTTCTCATTTTGTTAAAATTTGCTCTAGCCTTTTCTATTCTGATTTTGATTTCCTGTAAGTAATCTCCTGTGGAGTTGATCATTGTTTCAAGGTATGCATATTGGTAGACTCGTTCGATATTGGATCCGTTTATGAAGAGATTTTCGTTATTTCTTTGAGTTTTCGATATTCTCACAAACTTTGTCTTCTTGACATTCATTGTTAGCCCGTATTCTTGTCCAAACTCTGCTATTCTGGTCACCAGCCTCTGAAGATCACAATATTTTCAGCTAATATGACAGTGTCATCCGCATATCTAATGTTGTTAATGCAAACTCCATTTACCTTTATTCCAGCTGTTTCACCCTCAAGAGCTTTTTTCAAGATCTCTTCCGGGTAGGCATTAAAAAGAATTGGCGACAACACGCATCCCTGTCTCACTCCACGTCTGATTTCAATTTCCTTTGACAGCTGGTCGTTAACACGTACTTTTGCTCGTTGCCTATAGTAAAAATTCGATATAATCCTGAGGTCATTGTAGTCCATCATTAATGTCTATGTCCAGTTTATGATATATGTATTCGGTTATGGATGACTTTCAGTAGCAACTTAAGGACATGGGACATCAAACTAATCGTGCGGTAGTCGCCGCATTCTCTTGCGTTTTTCTTTTTAGGGAGGCAAATAAAGATCGACGTCAACCATTCTTTGTGTAATGTGCCTGAGCTATAAATTTTGTTCAAGAGTACCACTAAAACATCAATATGCTGCTCATCTATAATTTTTAAAAGGTCGATAGGAAGCATGTCAGATTCTGGGCTTTTCCTGTTCTTCATTGTTTTTAACGCATGTATTATTTCTCCCTTTGTAATATCTGGACCTAATTCTCCTGAAGGAAGTTCTATGTGTTCCAGGTACCCTCTTTCATCATCGAACAGTTCATCGATGTATTCTGCCCAACGTTATACTTTCTCATCGGTCTCTGTTATAGCAACCCCGTGTCTTTCCAGAAGTACACCAATGAGATTTTGTTTTCTTAGTCCAGCCATTTCTTTGACTTTCTTATGTAGGTTAAATAGATCGTATCTTTTTTGGAAGTCCTCGATCTCTTTGCATTTCTCTTCAAAGTGTTTTTCTTTTGCCTGCTTTATCATCTTCCTTATCCCGTGGTTAATGTCCCTGTATTTATTGTCATCTTTGTTCTTATATTGTCTCCGTTGTTCCATCATATTCAGTATCTCGTCGTTCATCCATTCCTCTTTTCTCCTTGTGGAAGTCTTTAGTATATCTTTACAAGGTTCTAGTATGCAATGTTTTAGTTGTTCCCGGTGGTCGTCAATGTCATTGGTGTCTATGTTCAGCTCTCTACAGTTCATATACAGTTCGTGTTGGAGTCACTTATTATTATAAGTTGTTACAAATATTAAAATGTGTATATATCATTCTATAATTCTATAAAATAGTTGCAATTTTCTATTTTTTAATATTAGTAATCAGTTTATTCTTACTTCTTTTATCACCTTTAGCGCGTTCAATGTCTGTGAAAGAACGGGGAGTAAAAGGAGAAACTAAAAATAAATAAAAATTTTAATCGTCATTTGGGTATAAACTATATACAGATAGATTTGAAAAATGAGATTCCGTTAAAATATTTGTTTTATTTATCATTCTATGCCAATACCTTCTTTGATAGCTTCTCCCAAATTCTGGATATTCTCCGAAAAGTTCCTGACCAAGTATGTATGATACGGAACTAACTGGCTATCGCACATAAGACCCAGCTTCACGTGGTCAGAATATTCATTTAAACATAATGAAATGCCTGAAAGAAAATTTGTGTTAATGATAATATTTTTGAAAAAAAGAATAGCAAAAAATAGACTAGTACACATGGCATTCATCGATTTAAAAAAGGCATATAACACGGTTCCTAGAAACAGCTATAGAACACGATGAAGGAAATCGGAATAACTCAGAGGTTAATAGAAGTCGTAAAAAACCTTTACAACAACAACAGGGTAAGAGTAAAAACCGGCAATCAATACTCCAACGAATTTAAGACCACAAATAATAGCTTATTGCAGAGATGCTCTACATCTCCGACACCGTGACCCGTCAAAACAGCCCGGTCAAAACAGCCCCGTCAAAAAAGCCCCGTAAAAATAGCCCGAACACAAAATAGCCTCGACAAAATAGCCCGCAAACAAAATAGGCCCGACAAAATAGATAGCACACAAAATAGCCCCGGTCAAAACAGCCCCGGCTAAAATAGCCCCGGCTAAAACAGCCTCTTATAAACAATTACATAATTATTTATAAAAGGTGTCCAAAAACTTTTTTTTAATTTAAATTATTTGACAAAAAGGAAGAATGTATTTAATTTATTTAATTTAAAATGCATTTTAATGTTGCCCGAAAACAGAAAAAAATGTTTATATCATAAATTAACATTGATTTTCGCTTCACTTAAATGTTCAAACTTCCAAGAGGCAGGAAAGACAGGACTCGAGTTCTCTGAAAAGACAATTTTTATTTAATGTGGTTACAGATAAACATCTGAATAGAGGATAATTACCATTTCCGAAAAAATGTATTTTTAAGGAATTATTTCATGATGAATTCTGAAGGGAGCTTTTTTTTTCGGGGCTATTTTGTCGGGGCTATTTTGTTCGGGGCTATTTTGTCGGCGGGCTATTATTCCGCGGCTATTTTGTCTGCAGGCTATTTTGTCGGAGCTATTTTGTGTGCGGGATATTATGTCGGGGTACCCTCCGACACTGTTCAAGATATTCCTGGAATAAATATTAAAATCATGGAAAAGAAAATGTGACGGGATCGGAATACCAATCCGCGACAACTTCTTGTACACATTAAGTTTTGGAGATGACCAAGTGGTAACGGCTCAAGATGAAGAAGATCATATGCTCCGAAAATTATAACAGAAATATACAAAAAAATGGACTGAATATAGTGAAAGTATCTGCCAGGAAGCCCTTTTGTAAGCAAACGAAGGAATCGTAATCAATGGAGAGGATATAAATAATGTTCGATACGCGGACGACACTTTACTAATTGCAAGAACAGTAGAAGAATTACAACGATTACTTACAAACATACAAACGAGAAAACTTGAATATCTATGCCACATAATGAGAGGGAAAAGGTACTCCCTGCTAAGCTTCAATATCCAAGGAAAAATCTCGGGAAAGAAATATGTGGGACGTAGGAGAACTGCAGCCAACAAAGTTAAGATTGCTGTGATGGTAGGGAACCTCCGACAGGAGACGGTACTGCAAGAAAAAGATAGTCTTCAGTAAAATCATGACACAACCAGCACATATTAGTATAAACGGCATTCAAATTGAAACAGTATCAAGTTACAAATACTTAGGAACTCTAATAAACGAAACTGGAGACCAAAACAATGAAATAAAAAGACGTATCGAAATTGCCAGGGCCACCTTGATAAAGATGAGAAAATTCTTCTGTAACAGAGATATAAGCACGATTAAGAATGCTAAAAAAAGGCTACGTATTTAACACGCTATTATACGGTGTAGAGGCCTGGACTTTTAAACAGAACATAAAAAATATTAAAAGTTTCGAGATGTGGTGCTACCGTCGAATGCTGAAGATAAGTTGGATTGAAAGAGTCAAAAACTTTGAAGTAATACGAAGGATAGGAAAAGACCCAGACATTTTGTTAACGATAAAACAAAGAAAACTCGATTATTTGGGTCACCTGATGAGAGGACATGAATAAGCATTACTTCAAAATATAATGCAAGGAAAAATAGAAGGAAAACGGAACCCAGGCCGTAGAAGAATGCCATGGTTGGGGAATTTGAGAGAGTAGTTTGGCTGCACCACTAATGAACTCTTTAGGTCAGCTGTAAATAAGGTCAGGATAGCCTTGATGATTTCCAATCTCCGATAGGAGTAGCACAAGAAGCAGAAGGTAATTGAGTATTTGAGATTGATAGTTGTCATTGAGTTAAAGTATTGTAAATTAATCTAAATAAGTGTTACAATTACAATATACTTACACGTGTTTGCTTGTGGAGGTCTTAGATAAATAACACTACTAACTTCCTGTCCCCAAATGGTCCTTTGTGTTACATTAGGATACCTACTGGTGATCTCAGCAACACTTACTGCATACTTCCTTGACAAATATTTCAAATAGATACTCAGAAGAGTTGCTGGCAAGAATTTACTCAGAAATCTAAACTTCGTTTGCAACATCGTCAACAGGTGAGACAGTCCTTGGTTTTCTAGCGACGCATTAAACTTGTTTCTTATCTCTAACAAATTTTCTATTTCTGTGGTGCCTTTCTTTGGATCAGGAACAGTTAGACTAAGACACAGTATACCACTAACAGCATCTTCCGGTCTAATATTGGGTCCAGTAGAAAAGATATAGTTAGAAGAAATGTTTCTGATCGTGATTGGTAGTTTGGTTGGAATATAATGGTTGGTTTGGACAAAATATTTAGAAAGGCACATAGACACCGCTGACAACATTATCTCAGTTTCTGAGACTCCTGCCTGTTTTGCGACAGCTTTGATGGTTTCTGTTTTGATGGGATCTGACCAAGCAACAGATTTCCTTCCACAGAGAGTGAAAGTCTCGAATGATTCGTCTTGTAGAAGGATATCTTGGATTATGGTTTTCGGTGCTTTGAACAAAATTGTAGCAATATAAGCAAACTCTTTTAAAGAATTGTAGAATAATGGAATAAATGTATATAAGATCCCTACAGTAGTCCTTGGATAAGGACAGTAATTTAGAGTTAAACAAGTACAAAAAGCTCGACATTCTGCAAAAAGAGCTATGGGTAGACGAATAGGAACTTTCAATAAAATATAAAACAGAAATTGTACTAGATTCGTCAATAAGTTTCTTGGATCTAAAGACTTAAACACAGATAGACATAACGTTTTTGGTCCAATTTGTCTTTTATCTGTTTCTTTAAGCACAGATTGTACTACATATTTGAATCTAGAAAAAGCATCTGGTTTAATTACTCTAAAACCTTTTCTGCAGTCTCTAATAACAGAGACAAAGCTTAGTAGGCAGTATGATACAAACTGGAAAAAAGTTGGGGTACTTTTTAGTAACTCTGGTCGTTCTAGTGGATCATTATTTGCTACGAACTCATTCCAACGGTTGGATAATTCTTCTGTTAATCGATCTTTTAGTACAAGGATGACTTCAGGTTTTTTAAATACTTCTACCAAAGGGCTTCTTGATACATACGACCTAAAAAAAATTATCAGTAGTAATTGCACAAGAGCTCTAAAATTATTGAATTTTTCCCGAGTGTCACTTTGACAGTTTTAATTTCACGAGCCGAAGGCGAGTGAAATTATGTCAAAGTGTCACGAGGGCAAAAATTCTATATTAATTTTAAATTTTAGAGATCGAGTGCAATTTTTTGGGATTATTTCATGAATAAAACTGTTCAAAACCAAAATTTTATTGTAATTTATATAGGTAAGTACCAATTAGTGAAATTAAACACACAGTTGTTATAAATATGTATTTGACGGTTGAAAGTCATCACTTTTATAATTTTTAAAACATTTGTCATTAATGTCACTGAATGTATTTTTTCGTAGCAACGAAGGGCATCTGACGTAATATGCTTAACGACGGGAGATTATCAAAAATTATCACCTTAATTTGCATGTCTGTAGCTTTCTATTGGTCAGAATCTCCTATGAATGAAATAACCGGTAAAATTTTTATTTATACTCACAACAGGCCATGACCTAGAGTCTAGAGTATGTTTATTCTTCTTCTTCAGGTGCCATCTCCGCTACGGAGGTTGGCAATCATCATAGCTATTTTAATATTTGAGGCAGTAGCTCTAAATAGTTGTTTTGAGCTGCATCCAAACCATTCTCTCAGGTTCTTCAGCCATGAAATTCGTCTTCTGCCGATGCTTCTTCTGCCATCTATCTTTCCCTGCATTATGAGTCGCAGGATGCCATACTTCTCGCCCCGTATCACATGTCCGAGATACTGTAGTTTTCTTTCTTTAATTGTAAGTTCAACTTCCTTCTCTTTACCTTTTCTTCTCAGTACTTCATTGTTCGTAACTCTATCTACCCAGGAAACCCTCATAATTCTTCTGTAGGTCCACATTTCAAAGGCGTTAAGTCGTCTCATTGTCTCTACATTTTACGTCCATGATTCCAGTCCATAGTATAGTACACTATATACGTAACATTTTGTTAGGCGTACTTTAAGAGCTAATGTTAAATCTTTGCTACATAGGACCTTTTTCATTTTCATAAAATTAGAACGTGCTTTCTCGATTCTGACTTTGATTTCTGCAGAGTAGTCATTATTTTCGGTTATAAGTGTTCCTAGGTAAGTGTACTTTTTTACTCTTTCGATCTGCTGGCCCTCTACTATCAAGATTTCGTTAGTATTATGGTTGTTTTTACTAATTTTCATAAACTTCGTCTTTTTGATATTGAGAGAGAGTCCGTACTCCCTACTACACCTTACTATTTTACTTATGAGTATTTGCAGGTGTTGTAAACTATTGGCTATTATTACTGTATCATCTGCATATCTAATGTTGTTAACTAAGACTCCATTTACTCTTATGCCGTCTGTTTCATTTTCCAGAGTTTCTCGCATTACCTCTTCAGAATAAGCGTTAAATAATAGAGGTGATAGTATGCAGCCTTGCCTGACTCCTCTCTTTATTTCCATTTCTTCAGATGTTTCTTTTTCTATTCTTACTATTGCTCACTGATTGTAATAGAGATGTGTTATTAGTCTTAAATCTCTTTCATCTAGGTTTTTAGTTTTTAGAATTTCCATGAGTCGGTCATGTTTTACTTTATCAAACGCTTTATTGTAGTCTATAAAACAGACGTAAAGAGAACGGTTAACATCCAAACATCTCTGTGTCAGCACGTTGAAGGAGAATAATGCCTCTCTGGTGCCCATTCCATTGCGGAACCCATATTGAGTGTCACTAATATCCAGCTCCAGTTTAGAGTGTATTCTGGCGTGGATAATTTTCAGCAGAATTTTCAAGGTATGTGACATTAAGCTTATAGTTCGGTAGTCACTGCATTCTTTGGCATTCACTTTTTTTGGCAAACACACAAATGCTGATGTCAACATTTCTCTAGGGATGATTCCCGTAGTATAGATAGCGTTGAACAGTTCTACTATTATGTCCAGGTTTGTCTCGTTGACCAACGTTATCATTCATCTGGACCAGCAGATTTATTGGTTTTCATAGAGTTTATTGCCTGACTAACCTCTGATTTGGTTATCTCTGGGCCTACGTCTCCGGTTTGGCTATCTACGGATGTACTAGCTTCTCTCTGGTCATGAAATAGTTCCTCGATGTACTCTTTCCATCGTCGTAGTTTTCGTTCTGTCTCCATTATAATATTTCCGTTTTTGTCGAGCAATATATTTGAGGTTCTTCTATTTCCTATTCCGGCTAGTTTTTTTTAAACAACACGATAATAAGATTAACAAATTACAATTAGAAAAAATGAAATACAGTTTATATCTTATTCCGTTTCACCCTATTAGGGCTCTTCAGAGAGGCTCTTTTTTTCAGAGAAAATAACGATTATACTGCAGAAATAAGAGGGAGAATTGAAAAAGCAAGTGCCAACTTCGTGAAAATGAAAAATATTTTATTCGGCAAAGATTTAACATTGGCCCTCAGAAACTAATTAAATGTTATGTACATACATAGTGTGCTTTGCTATGAAGCAGAATCATGGACATTAAATCGAAATGCAATACATCGACTTAACGCGTTTGAAATGTGGACATTCAGAAGAGTGTTAAGGATTTCATGGGTAGATAGAGTTACGAATGTACACTCACCGGCACAAAATTCCGCCACCCAAAATTTTTGATTAAGTTTGACAATTTATCACTTTATTATATGTGTTCCGATTTTCAAGATTCTTGCACCAGTTTGTAGGTACATGTATTGATATCGTTTGGTATTATTCCGGTAACACAAAAATTTTGCTTGCATGGCATTATACAGGGGTGAATTGAAACGTTGTATTTTCTCCTAACTGTAAAAAATTCTGTGGATTGGAAGAGCTGATTTTGTTTCATAGTGCTGTCATAGTATCCCGGAGGCATCACTAAAATTTTGTTTTTTGAATAGAAAAGAGATATTCGGATAATTCAAAAAACAAAACCTTAGTGATACCTCCAGGATAATACAAAAAGTGTATGAAACAAAATCAGCCCTCCAATTTTTCCACAGAATTTTTTAAAATTAGGAGAGAATACAACGCTTCCATTCACCCCCGTATAATGCCATCTACGCAAAAAATTTTTGTTACCAGAATAGTAACAAACGACATCAATACATGTACCTACAAACTGACAGCGGCGGCTCGTGGGTCAATCTTCAGGGGGGTCATTTTGGTTTGAAAACTTCAAACTGTTGATTTTTTAAAGTATTTAAAAGATCTTTTAGCATTTATATTTTAGATAAAAAATACAGACTTAGATAAAACTCAATACTATTTACCCTAGTTTTCCGAAAATTAAATTTGTCTTTTTTTAGAGTAAATCTTTTAAAAAATATAGGAAAAATGGTATGAACAGGTTATTGACTGATATATAGATAGGAATATTTATAGTATAATAAATTGTAAATTTATTAAAACGAAACTTACTTTAAATATTTTTATATTTTAAGTCAATTCTTCTATCCTTTAGTTCTGCAAAATAGTCTATGACCTTCTCATTGAAATTTGGAATGCTCTTGACAAGCGTTTTCTCGATGCTCAGCATAGACAAGGCACTAAGTCTAGGTTGTCCCATCGTATTACGCAGGAATGTTTTTACTCTTTTTAAAGTAGAAAAACATCTCTCACTTTCCACGGTTGTCATAGGGAGTGTGCACAAAATATTTAATAACTTCACTGCTTCAGAAAATGTTTCAGACAAATTCATGTTAATAAAAAGCTGAAGTATGGCTACTGCACCAGCACTATTGCGAAAATCCTCACGACAATATAAGACTTCAAGTTCCGATTTTAGTTTGGAAATATTCACTGTGGGATAATTAGCCGTCACCATTTTTAAAATATTTTGCGGAAAGTTGGTAGTGTATGCTTCAAATTTCTCTATGTAGAATAACTGTGAAATCATGAGATGATCATTGAAACTAAACCTGTGATTTATTTCAGATATAATAATATCACAAATTTCAAGTGCAGTTCGTCGCTTTGGATCCTCTGCAGTAGTTTTTCTTTTTTTTGCTGTTGATGTGCTTGGTACTTCTGATTCCAAAATAGTATTTCTAATTATTTGGATATTGTTGTTAAAAGACAGGATACAATTTTTGACAGATATAACATCAATGTCTCGCATTTGCAATTGTTTAAACAATATATCAACATGGGGCATTATTTTATGGAAAAAATTTAACCAAAATAAAAAATGCTCATCTTCCAAATGTCTTTTTAAACCAGTTGCTTGATTTATATTGTTACCATCTTGCTCCTCATCAATAATTTCCTCTAAGCAAGATTTTAAATCATCTTTATAAGTGTATACAATTTCAACACATTTTGTATTGAAAGCCCATCGAGTAGGCGCAGCTTTAGGTAGCCTTACTTTAACCACTCTATCCAGAACCATCGTACGTTTTGGAGATCGGCCGAAAAAGGACGAAAATCCGTGTAAATTTGCAAAAAATATTTTTATCGGTTTGTGTTGACTCGCCGCTTTTTGGAGGATAAGATTAAATTGATGGGCATAGCAGTGAATGAAGTGTGCATTTGGGTATATTTCTTTAATTTTTGTTTGTACTCCTCCCAGTTTACCGCTCATGACTGATGCACCATCGTAACTTTGGGCAATCAATTTTTCAGGTGCTTCATTAATTTTTAATAATTGAAGTTCTTCCAATATTACATTAGTTAAATGTTGTGCTGTAGTACCTAGGGGGTTAACAAATTTCCAAAATCTTTCATGTACAATACCAGTTAATACATATCGCAATATGATAATCATCTGCGTTTTATTGGAGCTGTCTGTGGTCTCATCTACTTGAATGGCCACAAAATTTGTCTGGCCAATCTCCTTCATGATATGAGTATGCACAATGGCTAACATTGATTCTAAAATATCGTTCTGAATTGTTTTCGATGTTCCTTTAAATACTGTACTTTTTTCAATGTGTTCTTTAAACATTAAATCCAGTTCAGAAACAAAATCGATAAGGCCCAGAAAAATTCCACGATTATTGGAGCTGTCACTTTCGTCATGACCGCGCAATGCAATTTCGAAAACTCCACAAAATTTTACACAGTCGATTAGTTTGTTTAAAATATACCTATTTTTAGATACCAATTCATTAAAGTCATGCACAGATTTACGATATACACTATCAAGTTGCTGTCTTATGTTAACACGTCCTAAACTTGCGTAACTCATTGATGAATTTATATGAGTAGTTGAAGAGGCATGTTTTGTAATTTTCACTTTTAAATGCTTAATGTCAGTTACTCCATTTTTCGCCCATACAGCGTCATTCGAAAACAGTAAACACGGATAGCAAAAAAATGCATTTCTCACACTGCAGCCACAAATCCAATCACACAAATTGTACATTGATTCTTTAAAATATCTTTGAATGTCCTTACCCCTATCCTTTGTTGTTTGTTTTAAATTCATGTTTGGTTTTGGTCGACCACTTTCTTTTTTCTCAAGCCGCCGTTCATAATTTAGTGTTCCAGCAGATTTTAAGGCAATTATTTCGTCAACAACACTCATCTTGTTTTTGTTACAATCACAAAAAAATCCAACAAAACAAAATAAATTACGCAAATACGCCGCGATCGATATAGACCTGCCGTGAAGTGCGGTCAGCAGACGGTAACTAACTAAACGTGAGGCCGTCGACTCTACTAGAGGTATACGACGGAAAGGTCACTCCCACTCTCGCCCACGAAATTGCTATCTGCCGTCTCTTTTCTATTTTACATGCATTTGTCCATAAGCCATAAGAACTGTATATAGACAATTTAAAATACGGCCCAGCCACGGGCTTGTGTATAGCGCGAGGCGCGACGTTATTATATCTATTATATTTGTTTTGCCAATGCAGACTGCTGAGAGAGAATTTTATATTTCAGAGTGAAGTTTTAGATAAAAGATATTTTTAATAAAATTGGTATTTTTATGAGATTATTTTAGGGGGGTCATTGACCAATTGACCCTAAGGAGGAGCCGCGCTTGCAAACTGATGGAAGAATCTTGAAAATCGGAGTACAAATAAGAAAGTTATAGATTGTCAAACTTAATCAAAAATTTTGGGTGGCGTAACTTTGTGTCGGTGAGTGTAGAAGTGTTAATAGTCTGGGCTGATTATCGGAGAATAGGCCATTTTTGGGAAAAGTTATTTACCAGCAATTTTATTGCTGGAATCGAATCTTATGATTGTATATATTAATATTATAGATATGCAAAGTCCGCAGATAGTGTGCTACTTTTTTATAAACAAAATGGCGCCCGAAAATCGTGTTTTTTTCAATTTTTGCTCTATAACTCCAAAGATTTTAACTTTAGACCAAAAACACCCAAATAAAAATTCACCGCAATTAAATTCTGCATAGAGATGTGTTTATTCCGATTTACTTCGACGAAAACTTTCCCCGGAAAAAGCGGGTTTTTCCAACAAAATCTTTAATTTTCAACTAAACTTTTAGATAAGTACTTGTTAATCAATAATTAAATAACTTGGTAACGTAAAAGCCCTTTCCGTATATATTATAATTCCAGAAGCCGATGGAAATTGAATGAACAGTTCAGCAACAATTGAAATGTCAATTAAAAATTTACGGTCACTATAATAACGACAATAATTAGGATGCATAAGAATAACTATGATTTTTTCATAAAAAGACACTATACCTATCTAATGTACTTTACAGAATTGAAATTGGACTATTTACGAGGCCTCAGGAATATTTTAAAATTATAAACAATTTTTTGGCTTATAAACAAGTAGAATATCTCGGAAAATAATAAACTAAATTAAATTGTAAAAACGGTATTCGAAAGACAGTGGCAGTAGGCTTCTTTTAAAAGAAAAAACGTTTAATTATGATGAGTGGTTCCTGAGATACAATCGGTCAAAGTTGACCGAAATTTACGGCAAAGATATAAACAATAGGATCATAATTTTCAAACCATCACCTTTTTATTTTTGTCCTCTTTCTCCACACTAATTTTTATATCTTTAAAATTCTCATAACATATATTATTATAATAAAAACTATCGATATTACGTGTGAAAATTGCCAAAAATAGCAAAATTCCAATCAAAAATTAGGTTGGAGAAAATGTAACCCTCAAAGTTCAAAATCGGTATACGTTAAAAAAATGCATTTTCTCGGCTTCCCATGGAGCAATTTCCTTCATTCTTTTTTGTTCCCAAGTAACTCGAGTAGAGCCATCGAACTAACATATTATTAAATGTCAAACTTGCTTTTGTTTTGTTATAAAAAATTAATTTATTTATTATAACACAATATTTTAATTTGTTTAAATAAAAATTGTTTAAATAATTATACAGCTTTCAAATGAGAATATTTATGTTTTTAACTTTAAAAGGTACACTTGTAGTAAGTTTATCTAAAAAAAAGCCTACAACTGGAAAAAATATGTAATTTTCTGTTCTTATAAATAAATTAATCTATTATAACAAAACAAAAGCAAGTTTGACATTCAATAATGCATTAGTTCGATGGGTCTACTGGAGTTATTAGGGAACAAAAAAAGAATGAAGGAAATTGCTCCATGGGAAGCCGAGAAAATGCATTTTGTTAACATATACCGATTTTGAACTTTGAGGGTTACATTTTCTCCAACCTAATTTTTGATTGGAATTTTGCTATTTTTGGCAATTTTCACACGTATTATCGATAGTTTTTATTATAATAATATATGTTATGAGGATTTTAAAGATATGAAAATTGGTGTCGAGAAAGAGGACAAAAATAAAAAGGTGATGGTTTGAAAATTATGATCCTATTGTTTATATCTTTGCCGTAAATTCCGGTCAAATTTGACCGGTTGTATCTCAGGAACCACTCGTTATAATTAAACTTTTTTTCTTTTAAAAGAAGCGTCCTGCCACTGTCTTTCGAATACCGTTTTTACAATTTAATTTAGTTTAATATTTCCCGAGATATTGTATTTGTTTATAAACCAAAAGATTGTTTATAATGTTAAAATATTCTTGAGGCCGCCTAAATAGTCCAATTTCAATTTTATAAAGTATATTGGATAGATATAGTGTCTTTTTATGAAAAAATCATAGTTATTCTTATGTATCGTAAGTATTGTGGTTATTATAGCGACCATAAATTTTTAATTAATATTTTAATTGTTGCTAAACTGTTCATTCAATTTCCATAGACTTCTGGAATTAAAATATATACGGAAAGGGCTTTTACGTTACCAAGTTATTTAATTATTGATTAACAACTACTTATCTAAAAGTTTAGTTGAAAATTAGAGGTTTTGTTGGAAAAACCCGCTGTTTTCGGGGAAAGTTTTCGTCGAAGTAAATCGGAAAAAACACGTCTGTCTCTATGTAGAATTTATTTGCGGTGAATTTTTATTTGAGTGTTTTTGGTCTAAAGTTAAAATCCTTGGAAAAACACGATTTTCGGGCGCCATTTTGTTTATACAAAAAGTAGCAGACTATCTGCGGACTTTGCATATCTATATTATTAATACATACAATAATAAGATTCGATTCCAGCAATAAAATTGCTGGTAAATAACTTTTCCTTGTATTTTGCTAATTAGCCCAGAGTATAAGGAGAATAGGCAGAGAGAGGGAAATTGAAAACACAATAAAAGAAAGGAAATTTCAATATCTCGGACATGTGATGAGAGGCGAAAGATATAACATCTTGAGACTCATAATTCAAGGAAAAAGAGAGGGTAGGAGAAGCGTAGTAAGGAGACGCGTGTCCTGGTTAAAGAACCTGAGAAAATGGTTTGGTTGCAGCTCAAGACAACTGTTCAGAGCAGCTGCTTCGAAGGTCAAAACAGCCATGATGATTGCCAACCTTCGTCGCGGAGATGGCACTTAAAGAAGAAGAAGAGAGTCTCTATCTATGGTCTACTCTGCACCAATAATAAAACAAACCGTGTCTCTTATTCTTAAGCTATATGGTTTCTTTTGGCAGTGTATCTTGTGGCTTTTCTCTATAGGCTATAGCTTTTATTAAAATGTCATTCAGGATATTGACATTTAGGTCTGTATTCTTATTGCTTTTGCAAATCCTGCAAGATGCTAACATGTAAACACATGTACTCCCGCTAGCAACGTCGCCATTTATTTGGATTAATCTTAAAATGACCGCACTGTATATTAACCCTTAACTACTGACGTTGATGTTTCAGGACGTAAACTTTGTCATGCGGTATGTCATACCGTTGCCTATTTTTGTTTTGAATATTAATTTGTCTTATATAGTATTTTTACTACAAAAACGTTATTACGTAGGTCAAAATTTTTGACGTAAGGGAACTGTCAAAACATTAGAATGTGACTTTTCATTATTGCCATGTTTATAATAAACATGGGAATAATGAAAAGTCACATTCTAATGTTTTGACAGTTCCCTTACGTCAAAAATTTTGACCTACGTAATAACGTTTTTGTAGTAAAAATACTATATCACTGTATTTGTTTTTTACATCAACTACGGAACGATTCTTCACACTGCTGTAGAATAAAATATTGCTTCCAATAAATTAAACTTTATTTTTTCAAAAAAATTATGAACACATGCATACCTAATATTAAAAAATGGTGGAGATTCTTTAAAAATCCTTTATAAACTGACTTACAAGAAAACTTGAGTATTGGTAACTAAAAAATAATAAAATAATGATAGCGGTTAGATACAACAACTGGATGAATTTGCTGCCATACTAATAGCGAAAGAATACACTGAGCTGCTTTTAACTATAGAAACATAAACACTGACATACGGTACGTGATTCCGCAAGAAAACTTTACGTCAAAATAGCTTATAGACTAAACCATACTAAAACTGCAGTAGTTGGGAGCAGGTATAATTAGGGAATCCAACGATCTGTCGAAACTATTCCAATATGTCTGGCGGCTGGCATGAATACATTTAATGCATATGATAGTATATGTTATTTTAGTATTTTAAAGTAATTTTCGTATTTTATGTCCGTGTAAATATTGCTAAATACTTCTGTGACATAGTAAAAAATATTGCTTACATACGTCAATAAACTTTAATAAGTAGTTAAAAAGTTTTAATTAAGTAATTTGGAAGATTGAAGAAAGCTAGGTTAACAAATTTTATGTTTTATAAGTTTAATAAAAAATAATATTGAGCATCCCTAAAATTAGATTTTAGGTAAAATCATCGGGGTAATATATATTTTAATATTTTAGGTACCTAGTAATACCACATTGTATCTTAAATTTGAAATTTTAATTTAAATAAAGTATCCAATAAAATCGCTTGTGTGCAGTGTTGCCAGAGAAATTTTTGTAAATGCACCGGAATGACTGGAATAGTGACACAAAGTACTAAACCAACACATTTTGTACAAAAACTAAAAAAGTCGTTTAATATTATTTGAAGCAAATTTCTTGTCACAAAATTTTAGGTTTTTACTTTAGGAGACTTTAGTATCGAAAGTTTGGTTGTTAATTGTATCAAATTGGTACAATTGTAACAACTCTGGCAACGCTGAATTGCCTGCCAGTCGTCCTTTCATTAAAAATCACGTGGTTTGGATTGCCTAATTACAGATCATTTGATGGTGTTCTAGGAATCTTGTATAAAACACGTTTTACAACAAAATATAGTTTCGGTGCGGTATGACATACCGCTTGTCAGTGGTTAAGGGTTTTAAACATGTAAATAATAATTAAAACACTTACCCAACTGGCGGCCGAGTTGGAGGTATTAAAGGTAGCAAGTCTCCTATGTTAAGGCCTTCAGAAAGAAGTATGTGGTGTAGTCTGAATAGAATATAATGTTGATCTTCTGAAGAAGGTATTATTGTTATTTGCCAGGGAGAAATATTTCCAGGCATATATTTTGAAACTATCTCGTTCACATAATCCTAAAAAGGGATACTAATTAAATACGTACATAGAGCAAATTTAGAGAATTACAGACCGATAAGCCTCCTCAGAGTCCTCAGCCAAATGTATACCTATAAGTTGACAAACAAAAATACTTGTCGAAAACAAAAATAATGACAAAGGTACCTAACCAGAACATAGAACATCAGTATTGGTAAGGAAGAAATAGAATTTATCTTTCTTCGAGTCTTAATCTATCCATCTTTGGACAAGGTCTACCCTTCTCTTTTCCACTGGTTTCTATCCAACGCTGTGGTCATACATCTGGATCGGGCATGCTTTTTGAGGTCGTCGCTCCATCTCATCTGATGCCTTCCTCTTCCTCTCTTATGTTCCCATTGTCGCCAGTAGATTATTTGTTTGTTCCATCTTTCATCTGCTGGTCGGATGGTGTGACCTGCAAATTTCCATTTGAGTTTTGCCACCTGTTCCTTAACGTCTTTCACTTTGGTTACTCCTCTGATCCAGACGTTTATTTTGCGATCTTTAAGTTTTATATGCAGCATCTCTCTTTCCATTGAACTTTGCGCTTTTGCCACTTTATCGATATTCTCCTTTTGTAAGTGTCCAAACTTGGGAGCCATATGTGAAAACAGGAAGTATACACTGGTTAATAATTCGCGTTCTAAGATATTGTAGGATTTTTTTTGTTTTTCAAAATGTAGCTTAATTAGTCCAGTCGGGTTAGATGAATAACAGGCCTAACCTTGCATTAGGAGCTGCCCCAAATTTTATTTGTCTAATCTTTAGGGGGGGTCAATAGTAATGTAAATTTATAATCTCGACTAAATTCCGCCGTTGTGTTAGCCGCTATGTTGATTTTAAAAGAAAACCGTTTTTGCTCAATATCTCCGCCATTTTCAACTTTTCGTCAAAAAGTATAACAACCAAAATTGTTGAAAATGTGATTTTCTATCATTTTTATTTAATTTTTTCGTGTGGTCGATATTTTCCGAGTTATGGCGGAAAATAGTGACAGTTAGAGCATATTTATTGAATTATCTCGTTTATTATTAGTTTTACGACAAAAACGTTCCTATACAAATATAAATAGAATTAAATTTTACACAATTTTGATTTCTTTAATTTTTTTGATAAAATTAATATTTAAGGTAGTAGATACGTATGCGATAATGGCGCGAGCGTAAGATCTGATTGATTTTATAGCAATTGTTTTTGTTCAATATCTACTCCATTTTCAACTAAAATTATTCCAAATATGATTTCTTACAATTTCGTTTTAACAATATTTTTCATGCGGTTGATATTTTCTGAGTTAAGTGGGAAAATAGTAAAAAGTGGTGGGGGGAGCATAATTATTGAATTGAATCTTGTTTCCGAGCTGCCCCAAATGTTATAATTCTATTCTTTAGGGGAGATTAAAAGTAGTGTAAATTTAAAATCTCGACTGAATTCCGCGGTAGCATTAGCCGCCATATTGATTTTAAAGGAGAACCGTTGTTGCTTAATATCTCCGCCATTTTCAACTTTTCGACAAAAATGGTAAGAAATAAAATTGTTGGAAATGCAATTTTCTACAATTTCTATTGCACAATTTTTTTATGCCATCAACATTCTCCGAGTTAAAGGGGGAAATAGTGGAAATTGAGGGGAAGCATAATTATTAAATTGTCTCATTTATTATTAACTTTACGACATAATTGTACATAAAGAAAAATAAAGAGAATTATATTTTATACAATTTTTGAAACTTCCAATGACACACCAACCAAAATAAATACATAAAAGACATAAATAATAACTTATATAATATGCATTAAGTTCACTTAATTTTATAAACTAGCGGGTTTTATTGGTTGAATTCGTCTGTCGATATTTTAAGTTTTCTGTCAGCTAATATATTTTAATATTTCAAAAATTTTTTTTAAATTTTGGACTCTGTTGGGGGGAATTTTTCCATTCCCCCCATCTAGACCCGCCACTGGTTCTCTCGAAAAATTGTAGTAAATCGTAATTGCAACAATTTCAGCCCTTACACTTTTTGTCGAAAAGTTGAAAATGGGTGAGATATTGGATAAAAACAATTGCTATAAAATCAATCAGGTCTTACACTCGCACCTTTACCGCAAACGTACTACCTTAAAAAAATATTGACGTTATCAAAAAAATGAAAGATATCAAAATTGTACAAAATTTATTTCTTTTAATTTTTGTATAGGTACATATTTGTTGTAAAACTAATAATAAACGAGATAATTCAATAATTATGCTCTAACTGTCACTATTTCTCCCCATAACTCGGAAAATATCGACCGCATGAAAAAAAGTATAATAAACGAAAATATAGAAAACCGCATTCGTAACAATTTCAGTTTCTACACTTTTTGTCGGAAAGTTAAAAATGGCGGAGATATTGAGTAAAAACGGTTCTTGTTTAAAATCAAGATGGCGCGGCGGCTAACGCAACGGTGGAAATCAGTCGAAATTTTAAATTTATATTACTATTGACCCCCTAAAGATTAGAAAAATAAAATTTGGAGCAGCTCGTAATGCAAGGTCAAATGTTATCCCGACTGGGCTAAATTTACCGAATGCTACCCAGGCCAGTATGATTAGCCTTTTTATTTCTACCGTTTGATTTTTCCTTGCTGAGCGTTAAGATCTGTCCTAAATATTCATATTCCTTAACTTGTTCTATTCTATTTTGACCTAAAGTGATCGAGGAGTTTTCGTCCGTGTTTGTTACAATCTTTGTTTTATTGTAATTCATCCTCAGTCCTATTTTTTCAGCTTCATTTTTTCGTAAGGAAGAAATAGAAGTCTTAGATAAATACCTAGGACATGAAATTCTGATTGACATGGATAATCGGACCTATGAACATGGACAGAAAAGAAGAATCGGTTTGGTTGGGCAGCATGTGGAAAACTGAGAGAAATTTTTAAAAGTGAACCGCCTATATGCCTTAGGAGACAAGTATTTTCTCAGAAACACTTCTTTAGCAAAAGCCAAGAGTCACAGAGAAAAGAATGGAGCGATCCATGTTAGGAATAACTCTGCGAGCCAAAATAAAAAACGAAGAGATCAAGAGAACTAAGGTGACTAACCAACTAAAATGGAGATGGACAGGAGGACAAAGGGCAAAGATAGAATGAAAGATGAGCGATGGATAAAGAGGTTATTGGAATGGAGATCAAGGGAGGACAAGAGACAAGAGATGCGTAGGTTGACCACCTACACGATAGAATGACGATTTAAGAAGACTAAATAAAAGCTAGATGGCTGCAGCGCAAGATAGACGGGGTTGAAAACACGAGGAGAGGCCTTTGTTCAGCAGTGGACTTTTAAGGCTGGATGACGATGACACAGAGCTACTTCTAATAAGATTACTTACTTGTATGTTATATTCTGTCACAGCTCTTCCTTTATAAGTAAATGGAACGACTGTCAAATGCTGATCCAAATTGAACTTCGAGTTTTGCCAACCATAAGATCCACACTTAGTTACCAAACAATGCCTAAGTCTTAAAAATGCCAAGTTTCCCGTTTTATCTCTTCGTCGAACCACTTCCTACAAATTTTTATAAAGCAGGTATAAGAAATGACTATGCTCTGTGTTTAAAACAGGAGAGTAATTCAAATTTACCGCGCCGTAATGCTTGAATGTAATTGGTCCAACGTCAGGCAAGTTTACTCTACTGTTATGACATTTTGACACTAAAGGGCTTTTCATTCACAGTCATTTGTTTCTAGCTTCTGCCATGTGTCACGTAGTATTAATATATCTACGACATACGTTATTGGTATATAATCCCAGATAGCACAAGTACGTTTTATGGACATCCAATGGACGTACATCTGTGTACATTGGAACGTCCAATGGACGTCCCGCTAAGGTACAATGGACATCCGATGGACGTCCAACGAACGTCCAGAGTTCACAAAATTGGACGTCCATAGAACGTCCGCTACAAACGTACAGTGTACGTTGTTGAAGCTTTCAGTGTACATCCTATGTACATTCAATGTACATCTGATGTACATTCAATGTACGTCTTATGGACATTTTTGTTGGGCACTTTTCAGAAAGCAATCTTGTGTCCATAATTTTTTGAATACATACATAGCAAAAAGCCTTTAGGTATCGGAAATAGTTCCTACAATACGAAACTTATACTTTAAAATATTACACAAAATACCTTTTTTATTTCTCTTTATTATAACTTTATTATGTATACTTTATTTATAGGAACTTCATTAATGCACGACTGCACTTGCACGATAAACAGCAAACACAAAGATATCACAGGATGTATTATTTTGTATCTAATAACTTAATAAAGACAAAATTCAGATAATGGCGCCCTATGAAGCATGCACAAAAGAGGTTTATTTCTGTTCCTTAGTTCCTTCCAAACATTATTTCTTAGAACTTTAGGGTCAGTACGGTTGTATATTGCAAGCGGGTTTGCCATTCTGTGAATTATCATAAATAAATCCTCCTTCAGTATTCCACAACAATTAACAGCGATAATCCCCTAAAAGTACCTGCCTAATACTACCTTTTACGACCGATAGCGTGAAGAGCGACAACGTTGTCAAGAAGATTCTCATTTAGTTTGGCGGGAAATTTAATAGCTACAAAATGCACATTTAAGATTTAAACTGGTAGTGTCTAATTATTGTAAGTTCTATAATTACCGATGCGCGATGTAGCTCCGTTATTCTGAAAAATTTACCATCGTTTTATCATCATTTAATATTATATAGGTTTAATTAAAATAATTTTAGTGGTTCAGTGTTTTAATCTAATGATGAAAAAATATGTGACTACATTTATTAGAAGCTTCTTGTATTCTACTAATAATATTGCTTTGATTAAAACAAGAAGCTATATATAATTACTCATAATAATAGTCGCGTTTTGTGTAAAATCTCCATGGACCACAAATGGATGTCCAACGTACGTCGCGTATGGACGTACATAGTACGTCCAGTTTTGGTCCATGGACGTTTGGACTTTAAATGTACGTTATATGGACGTCCATCGGACGTTGTGTGCTATATGGGATAATACAAACCAAAGACGTATGACGTAGATATATTAATATTATGTGACACATGACAGAAGCTCGAAATAAATGACAATCGATGAAAAGCCCTATTGGCATTTCATAGGTTCATTAAGTTATATCGGCAATTTTTGTGAATTCTGCGTTATTCCTTTAATTTTTAGATTTTTAGTCTGCTTTTATATAAAAAAACATGAAACATAGTCTTAGCGACGTATTAGTGTAATATAATATTTATGGATTACTGTCGAAGGCCGACATCATCAACCAAAAAGAAGATGTATTCGGTGACTTTTCTGGTAACTTTCTTGGGTGTGAATCTGTCTTTTTAGTTTACTCCTCCTGGTTTAAAAACAAAGCATAGTAACTATAATTAATTTACTACTTCAGTAATATTTAATTATGCAATGAGCAATAAAGAAAATAATGACTTTCATGAAACAATTTTTCAAATTATAAAAAGTATGTTACTTTTCAGAAATTCAATAGGGCTACTGTATGTTATGCAACCAATTATGCAGAGTAGCTCAAAGTAGCTCAGAGAAATCTGTAACTGGCTTTCGACTGATGAAGCTTTTTTAACAGAGAGGGCCCTATTTTCGGCGGAAAAATATGGGGGCCAAAATTTGAAAATTACACTTTTGACTGCAGCATATAAGAAAATTTTAAAAGATCTCGTTTATGTTAGCTTCATTTAAGATTTTTATCATAGAATAATGAAGTTTGGGACTTACTTTTATCAAACTAAAACTTATAAGCAAGCAAAATTATTGTTTTATGCCAAAAGAATAATTAAAAAGATATCTATCCCGCGGGTTTAATATTACACTTTCTATTAAATTAATTTTAAGAAAAGGAAGAAAAAGATGTTGAGGGCTAAATTAAGACATTTATTATTTGTTTTAAAATATTTAAATTTTGCATGGGCACATATGCGAGCTCATTTAGAATGAAGTAAAAGATAGACGTGCTCGTAATCACTTCTTGTTTTACTCCGACGACCGGTTTCGCTCTCTAAAATTTGCAGAGCATCATCAGGTCAACCGATAGGTACATGACCCGATGTTGACCTGATGATGCTCTGCAAATTTTAAAGAGCGAAACCGGTCGTCGGAGGAAAATAATAAGTGATTTCAAGTACGTCTATCTTTTACTTTATTATGAAATATTTGTTTTATAAATTCAGTATTTAATTACCTGCAAATGTCTTCTGACTGCTTCGGGTTGGGCTTGCCCCTTTATACTTAAAAGAACACATACGATCCCCTGGTTCCGGTGCGTGTCTAGCAATGATCTCACTGTATCATATTTGATGAATTCTACATTGGGGTGTAGCATGGAAAGCACATTCATCCATAGTGCTTTATAGACTTTTAAAACTAAAACGAAATAACAGATGATGGTTTTTTTTACTATACCTAACTCGAACTAAACATAACTTGAAATTCACGATGCGCTTCATTTAGCCATGAGGCCTGATTCACTCAAGAATGCAAGTATTCTCTACACCATTTACCATAAAATTATTTTAATTTTATTGTTAACTTTAATGCATAGCAATCAATGCTTTCGTCGTTTATCTAAATAATATATGGACAATTCGATGTAAATAGCAGTATCGAATTGTTTTGTAATGCCCCTTTGTCCGATTCTTCTCGATCGACGATGGTAAATAAATGTTTGAGTGTGGAATAAAAATATGGTTTTACTGACAGCTACTGAATATTACACTATAGATGCTGTTCAGGTAACTTTCTATGATAGACTGCGACCCAAAATAGTCCCTTTGTCTAATTTATAATCTCGTCAAAATATACAATTCATCAATAAGTTGCATGACAACAGCAACGAACTTTGTAATCTTTCAAAAGCTTACAACTACAGTTTATTGAGGAAATATTGCAACATGTACTAGGAAGTACAATTGAAAATACCACGATTTGACAGTTGATTTAGGTTGCAAAAGGTTCACTGGACTCTATAATAATTAAAATATTACTCGATATATTTTCCCAATGTTTCAATTATACACGGTGAAACTATAAAAGTTTAAGAAGTTAAGAAAAATGTGAGATTACAAATTAGGGGATTAATTTGAGATTGAACAATATAAAAATAAGAGGCACTCTTACTTACTAGTGATGTTTATTATAGTTATTTTCGAGTATTCGTTACAAATCGTTACTTTTGTATAAAGTAATCATTTACAGTATTTGTTACTTTGATTACTATGATTACTTTTGTATTTGAGTACCGGTAATCATAGCGAGAATCGTATTTCTCAGTAACGTAGGTATTTTGTATAGGTATTCCGATATAACAACGACCTTCACCGATCTGTTTAAGGGATAAAAATAATTTGGTTACTATGATTACTTTGGTATTTGAGTACCGGTAATCATAAATGACACTAGTATCACAATAAACGGTACCCAACTTGAAAAAGTAAACGAATACAAATACTTGGGAACCCTTATCAATGAAACAGGTGACCAAAATCACGAGATAAAAAGACGTATTGAAATTGCCAGGTCTACTTTTATAAAAATGAAAAAATTATTTTGTAATCGTGATATTAGTATTCATCTACGAACTAGAATGTTAAAATGCTATGTATTCAGTACTTTGCTCTACGGTGTTGAGTCATGGACTCTTAAACAGAGGAATATTAAAAATCTTGAAAGCTTTGAGATGTGGTGCTACCGCCGTATACTAAGAATAAGTTGGGTGGATAAAATTACAAATGAAGAAGTAATACGCAGAATAAATAACAAGCCAGAAGTTCTACTGAATATAAAAAAGAGAAAACTTGAATACTTAGGCCACCTGATGAGGGGACAAAAGTACACATTCCTACAAAACATAATGCAAGGAAAAATCCAAGGACGAAGAAATCCAGGCCGTAGAAGAATGTCCTGGATGAGAAATTTGAGAGAGTGGTTTGGCTGTACCACTAACGAATTGTTCAAAACAGCCGTAAATAAAATTAGAATCGCCCTAATGATATTCAATCTCCGATAGGAGAGGCACTCAAAGAAGAGAATCATATCGAGAATCCTATTTCTCAGTAGGTAGGTATTTTGTATAGGTATTCCATCACACCCTTAAAACGTTTCATACCGATAACCATATTCGATAACACTCGTAAAATACCGGTCCCGTCCGCTACTCGCTGGGATCCGATTGGTATTTTTTTATAGAAAGTAATCAACTGTACTGGTTGTAGATACAATAGTCGTTACTCGCTCTGATACGATTGGTACGAAATAACGAAGTAATCAGAGTAATCAAAGTAGATACACTAGTCGTTACTCGCTCTAATACGATTGGTACGAAGTAATCAGAGTAATCAAAGTAATCAGAGTAATCAAAGTAATCAAAGTAGATACAATAGTCGTTACTCGCTCTAATACGATTGGTATGAAGTAACGAAGTAATCAGAGTAATCAAAGTAATCAAAGTAGATACACTAGTCGTTACTCGCTCTAATACGATTGGTATGAAGTAACGAAGTAATCAGAGTAATCAAAGTAGATACAATAGTCGTTACTCGCTCTGATACGATTGGTACGAAGTAACGAAGTAATCAGAGTAATCAAAGTAATCAAAGTAACGATTTGCCTCTCTGTATAGTAATCGTTACTTTCGGTATTCGTAAGTAACGAGTACTAACGAGTAACTTTTTCAACATCACTATTAGGGGAGAGTTGGACAAAACGGAATACCATTCTTGTTTATTTTTATTACGGAAAAAATATTAAAGAAAGTATCATATTATTATTTTTTATATGTATAACATGTATTGAAGCACACAAAAAACATATTTTTAGCTATTTTTAATGACTGAAAAATAGTAAAAAAAATATTTATTAAAGTCCTGCACATCCCGTTTTAGCATACCACGGTTGGATAAAACGGGATAGGTTCACAATATTTAATTTTTTGCATAAAATTATCTAAAAACTATATTTAAGTAGATATAAGACTCCAAAGCAAAATTTACCTTTGAAAAAACAATATCTTCAGTAGTCAGAAACTTAAAAATAGGCCTTTTTTATGTTTTATTGCAAAATGGGAAATAATACCTTTTATTTAGGACTAGGTACGTACAGTGCCGGCGCTCGGGTATAAGGCGCCCGCCTGCAATACTAGCTAAGGCGCCCGTCGGTTTAATTAGGTACTTATATTTAGATATTTTATCTTCTGGCAATGGTACAAAATGTAATTAGGATGTAAATATCTTATTTAATTCTTATTATCTAAAACAATTATTTTCCTTATTTAAATTTTTAATTTTAAATTTGGATTTTAAATTTTAAAATTATGAAAATTTTGAAAATGAGTGTTCGCCATACACTACGCATACTGGAGCCGTGAATAAAATTCTATTGCATGCAAAATTTTAAAAAACTTAATTTTTCTATGATTTTGTGTAACACCAGCAGAAAAGATGCTCATTTTGGCGCCCCACAAACAGGGGCGCCCGCCTGCAGTGCATCCCTTGCAGGCCCGTTATCGCCGGCCCTGGGTACGTATATCAGAACAGAAGTCACTGTAACGTCCCTGGTTTTACGGCCGTCATCCTGGTGCCTGTATTGTTGGTCGCGGTAACAGATTCTTTCCGTGTAAAAGGAGGTGTTTTTCGTCAGCGGCTGAGAATGGAAATGTTTTATGACACGCGATAGGAGCAGGTGCATTTTGGAGGATAGTAAAAGGGATTTATGATTTCGTTTGTTGGGTGTTGAAACTTCTAAGAGACGAGAGAAAAACAGATTCGAGGATTTTATGGCAGTGTTATTTTGTTCTTTGGGGAGTGCGCTGCGAAGAACGGTCAAAATAAAAGACGATTGGAATGTTTTGTTTTGCTCGGCGTGTGTGTAAGCGAACGAAGGGTAATTTTTTTTCTTGTTACGGATTAATTCCTTGAGGAAAGGGGTGCGATCGGAACTACTAGTGATCGGCGGAAAAAAATACGAATTCGCGTAATACCGTACTAACTATGTCCGAAGTTGTCGTCTAGAGTGTAGACTTGGAACACTAAATGGCGGATTAGCTGGGACCCGGGAGCAGTAAGACAGTGGCGGATACTAGAGGTGGTGTCCCATCGCCATCGCAGAGGACGTCAACCAGTTCGTGTGTTTGCTGAGACTTCGGAAGTCGTAGATTTAAGGTAATTGACTTTTCTTATTTCTTAGTAGGACCTTAGAACATTATAGACGGTTCGATACAATGGTGGCAGCGGTGGGATAGATTAGTTATTAGTTGTCGTGGACATTGGGCTGTCTACTCGGGGTATAGGTGTGACGAGAACCAAGCGAAAGGCACGGTGCCGACGGGTGTAAGACTGGGGTTTTGTTTTGCCTCTAAAAACCATGGCGGAAGTTGGTGACGAGGTAGATAGATTGAAACAAGAGTTAGAAAAGGCGAGAGAGGAAGTATGCAAGTTACAAGATGAGAGACAGAGAGTCGCCCAAAATGAACTAAACTATTTGAGAAAGGAGATGGAAGAACTGAGAATGGCCGGAAGTAGGAGGGCGGAAATGATAGGTGCTAGAGAGGTAAAAGAATGGTGTGGAAGCGAAGGAGAGATGGGTGTAGAGGAGTTTGTTGAGAGAGTAGAGATGTTGCAGCAAATTAATGGGTGGACTGAGCAGAACACAGCTGATTTGGTGAGACGAAGGATGATTGGCGAGGCGGCGGAATTTTTGCGAAATGCGACGAGTGAGAAGCAAGAGGGATGGACATGGAAGGAGATAAAAGGACTGCTATTGCAGCGGTTTGGGGTGAAGAAAGACAGAGTGGATGAAATGGTGAAACTAATGAACATCCGACGGAAGGAGGGGGAAAATTATCGGAGATTCGCTGATAGGTGTAGGACAGCGGCGCGCTATGTTGTGAAAAAATATGAGAAAGAAGCGGAAAAGAAAGTAGCGAATGAGATTCGAGAGGAAATGATCTTGGGAGTATTCATGGAGGGTTTAAATAGCGAGGTACGACGTGTGGTGAAGGCTAGGAAGGGAGTAAATACCCTGACGGCAGTATTAGATATGTTGAAGGACATAGGAGAGGAAGGTGACCGGAAAAGAGTAAGGAAGGTGAGGAAGGAACTAGAGGAAGAAGAAGCAAACAGCAGCGATTCTGAGAAGAGCTTTGCGACGGTAGCAAGCAATAGCAGCGAGCGAAGAGGAATTCGGCGGATAGAAGGTGAGAAGAAGGAAGGATTTGTAAAGATGGACCGTGCAGAGGTTATAGTAGCGGCCGGAAGTAAATGGCATGATAGGGCGAATCCGGCTGGAGAAGTGCAAGGAGAGCGGCAGAGATCACTGCGCAGGGTACCGTATACCCCATGTAGGAGGTGTGGACAGGTTGGTCACTGGACACGGGAGTGCACGATACATCTGGGCAACCAGAAGAGTGGGGATTCACGTTGGAAACCGGAAGAACGAACACGGTTGGGGAAAAGGGCGAGCAACGAAGAATGCTTTCAGTGTGGGCGACCGGGCCATTTTATAAACACATGTCCACAGACCATATGCGATAATTGTGGATATGGCGGTCACGTGTGGAGACAGTGCCAAAATACTGGAACATCCGCGAGGAGGGGTTCATTTTCGCGGCGACAACGGTCATGGGAATCAGATAAGTCAGACAGGGAGGTGGAAGATTATGCGAGCCTAGCCGGAAGACGGGCTGAAAGCCGTAGCGTTTCCCCAAACTAGGTGGCCCTCCAGGTTCCCCTAGCTTGGAGATGGCCCAGAAAACTGGAGGGGGATATATTGGGAAAGCGACCGTAACCGCAGGGGGAGTAACATCCTTGATAATTACGGCCGATTTTCAAGAGGCTAATAGAAAAGTTTTAGTGGATACGGGAGCCGATGTAACCTTACTGCGAGAAGCTGTGGAGGGTGTACCAGTCATCACCGGCCGAAGCGAGACCATTACGGGGGTGACGGGGGTATGTCAACGCATCCAGGGTAAGCAGAAGCTAAACGTAACCATCGGTGATACCGCAGCCATACATGAGGTATGGATAGTCGATGTGGACTGTGGAGCTGAAGGTATATTGGGACTCGATCTGATGAAACGACTTGGACTGGTAATCGACGTTAATAGAAATGAATTGCGGACGAAGCAGGCCATGATACCTGTTATACGGAAAGTCACTCACGAGATACTGGGAGATAAAAGGAGAAAAGTAACATTTGATTTACAGCGAAACGAAATCAAGGAGTATCATGTGGAGACAACAATGAAAAAGCTAGGAAATAGCGGTAGTGGGGTTAACCGTAAGGCAACTTCTGCTCGGCGAACATTAGTGATCGCAGCGGATAGTCATGGACGCTTTCTGAAACCACTTCTTCAGCGATGGATTGGAGATGAATGGGAAATCGAGGAAATGGTTTGGCCAGGTCATGGCACTGTAGATATTATTAATGGGGTACAGCAACGGACGAGTACACTTGGAACTAATGATTGTCTCGTTTTGCTAACGGGCACCAACGATATTCGGCGGAAACAACAAGAGCAAGCAAATGATGCAAGAGCGAGGTTATTTGTGAAGACAGAAAAACCTAAGATTATTCTCTGCAATCTACCAAAACGATTCGACGTAGTATCAAGTTCTACTGTTGTTGAAGACGTCCGTCAACATAATTTGGACTTGTTAATGGTGATGCAGATACATATGAATGTAGATCTGGTCGATATATACAGCGGCACAAGGAGAAGCGATTATACCAAGCAGGGATTCCATTTTAACCTTAAGGGAAAGATTAAGTTAGCAGAAAGGATTCGAGAGGTCTTGCAACCCGACAAGAGATGCTGTGAGATGCAAGCATTGACAGAATATGTAATGCGGGATAAATATTGGGAAGTAATCAAAGAAGTGATGGAAGAAAATGCACAGCAGCGTACAGCGAGCAAAAGCAAAACGAATAGGGAGCGAAAGAAAACGATAAAGCGTACATCTGATGAAAGTGGGATACGTGGTGGAATAGAATTGAAGAATCGCTTTAAGTTATTTGAGGCAGAGGAGGAAAATATCCCCATTATTTCGCACCAAAGCGAAGAGCATAGAGAGAACCAGAAGAAACATGTCGAGTTTATACGGGATTATTTCAAAAAAATACGTTCTCACCTAAACAACGAGCATAGAAAGAACCAAAAGAAACATGTCGCGTTTGTACGGGAATATTTCAAAGAAACAAGGAAAAATGGAAGGAGCAAGGGAGACGAATTTGTGTGTTTGCAGAGGATTCAGATTCAGGGAGATCATATGGATGAAGGAGAGTATTTTAAAGTAATAGATGGCGAGATTCAGCGGGCACCAAAGGATCGGCGAATAAGAGCAATTTGCGGCGGAGTCTGTCAGAAAAATTGGGAGCCAGCTGAAGTGGTACTAAAAAGTAGGGCCCACCTGCCAGCCTGGAGCGAAACTATACTAAAAGCCAAAATTAGAGGAACGAACCAACCGGAGGAAATAATTGTCGAGCAGTTTGGACACCTACCATCAGGTGTTAGAGTGAACCGAGTGATGGCAACGCGAATGGGAGATAATGTATGGGTGAAGTTCATAAATTGTAACCAGGAACCCGTGGAGCTAAGTTCGGGAAGAGTCGTAGGAAAGACGGCAATAATCGCTCGAGATAATACGAAGATGGTGAGACAGGTGAGAGCTGAATCTCAAGGGTCCGACTTCACAGAGGAAATTCACAAGAAGTTGGCCCACTTGTCAGTGGGGCAGGAAAAAAATATAGGGGAGATATTGCTTGAATACCGCGATGTGATGGATGCAGAGACGGAGGGGGAATTCTCATGTACTAATCAGGTGCAACATAAGATCGTCACGGGGGATGCTGCCCCGATAGCTAAATCGGCTTATAGAGTACCTTTCCGTTTGCAGGACGAGATGAGACGGCAAATACAGGATCTTCTGGACAAGGGTATAATTGCACCGTCGACTTCACCGTGGGCAGCGCCAGTGGTGTTGGTAAAGAAAAAGGCTATGGAGGGGGAGGAGCCAAAGTACAGGTTTTATACTGATTTTAGGGGGTTGAACGCGGTGACAAGGGCGGACACCTATCCCCTTCCCAACATAAATGAAACATTGGATCGGTTGGGAAAATGCAAGTGGTACACGACCATTGATTTAGCCAGCGGGTACCATCAGATTGAGATCAGACCAGAGGACCGAGAGAAGACTGGGTTCAATACGATTGATGGACACTATGAATATAACCGGATGGCGTTTGGACTGTCAGGAGCACCAGCAACGTTCCAGAGATTCATTGACGCGGTACTAATGGGAATAAAGGGGACGGAGTGCTATGTTTACTTGGACGACGTAGTGATCTTTGCAGCGGATGAGACGGAACACAATAGGCGGTTGCGAAATGTTTTACAGCGGCTACGTGAAGTAGGTGCTAAAGCGAACCTTAAGAAATGTCAGTTCATGATGAGTGAACTAATATATTTGGGTCATTTAGTCACCAGCGCAGGTGTAAAACCTGACCCACAGAAGGTTGTAGCAATACGCACATATCCGCGGCCGAAGACTGTGCGAGAAGTACGCGCCTTTCTGGGGTTGACGGGATATTATCGGCGATTCATAAAAGGGTATGCGGAAATAGCTAAGCCGCTAACAGAACTAATAAAAGTGGAAACTACGTTTGAGTGGACCCCAACTAGAGTGGAAGCGTTCGACCGACTAAGAGAGAGTTTGTCGAAACACCCCGTATTGCGCTATCCAGATTTTGAACTGCCATTCATTCTAGCGACTGATGCGTCGGGACTAGCTTTGGGTGCGGTTTTGTCACAGCGACTTGAAGGAGAAGAGCATCCGATAGCCTACGCTTCAAGGCAACTCAACACGGCGGAAAGAAACTACTCGGTAACGGAGAAGGAACTTTTAGCGATGGTTTGGGGAATCGGTCAGTTTAGGTGCTACTTATACGGGCGGAGGTTTAGCGTAATCACCGATCATGCGCCGTTACGTTGGACGTTGCAGGTGAAAGATCCGTCGTCTAGACTAGCGAGATGGCAAATGAAACTGGCCGAGTACGAGTATGAGGTAGTGTATAAGCCGGGAAAGAGACACGTAAACGCGGACGCTTTAAGTAGAGCCGTAGCAAATGTTAGGCGCGATGAAGATTACTCAATAGATCGGGAGTGGATCAAAAGAACTCAAGAGTCTGATAACGAGTGCCAGCGTTATGTCAACAGTGGGAGCGAGGAATATCGAAAGGATTTGGACGGCATACTATACAAAGTGACGGACGGTAGGTGGCGAGTCGTAGTACCCGTGAAAATGAGAAATCGGGTGTTGAAGCGGACACATGATGAACCGAGTGCGGGACATTGTGGGGTACAGCGGTCACTTCAGCGGGCGGAGTCACAGTTTTACTGGAAAACCATGCAAAAGGACGTAAGAAAGCATGTTGAGGACTGTAGAGAATGTGGACGGACGAAAAGTGTAAATAGGGTGCCCATTTGTGAACCATACCATACGTCTAGACCTCTCGAAATGGTAGGAATGGATATAGTGGGTCCTTTGCCACAAACGCAGAGAGGTAATAAATATCTCTTGACGTACGTAGACCACTTTACGCGATATGCTGAGGCGATACCCATAAAAGACTTATCGGCCGAAACTGTGGCGCGTGTTTTTGTGAACGAGGTCGTTCTTCGGCATGGAGCGCCGGAGCGGTTACTGACGGATCAAGGGACAAATTTTGTTTCGGAGCTAATGAAAGAAGTTTGTAGACTATTGGGAATCAAGAAGATTCAAACCACGGCGTATCGGCCCCAAGTAAATGGACGGGTGGAGCGATTGCACCGAACACTTATTGGAATGGTGAAGCATTATGTGAACAGTAAGGCACGGGACTGGGACGAACATATAGGACTGGCGCTAATGGCTTACCGGAGTGCGAAACATAATGCTACGGGGTTCACCCCAAATTGGTTAACCTTTGGGAGGGAAGTACATATTCCTTTTGACTGTGACGTGGGACCGAGAATAGATGACCGAGGAGAGTTAAGCTACCCAGCGGAACTGCGAAGGCGACTGGACGAGGCTTATATATTAGCAGCAGAACAAGCGCGGGAACTAGAACAAACTAATGCCGAGAGAATGAATCGGGGAAGGCACGAGAGAAATTTAAAGGAGGGTGATTATGTATATATTCAAAATCCGATCGTGCCCAGCGGAGTCAGTAAGAAGTTTTTCAAACCATGGAGTGGGCCATACAAAATCATAGAAAAACGCGGGGCTGTGAACTACGTGGTAGATAAGGGCGACGGTAAGACCCAAACTTACCACATAGATCGGCTAAAATATTATAAAGCCTGGGAAGATCCAGACGTATCGGAAGAACAAATCGGCAACCAAGCAAAACCTACGTTATCCCTTCCGCGAATAATAGAAGATGGAGTAGAGGAGAGACCCAGGATGACCGACGACGAGGGAAGCGACGAGGAAGGAGAGATTGTATGGGGTTATGCAAGAGAGCCAGAGGTTGACGACGATGACTTAGGGGGTACGGCAGATATTGGAGACGTTCCGGACGAATCGAGAGTGATAGCCCCAAGAACGAGAAGGCCTCCACAGCGATACACTCCAACCTCCGATGGAATTGGCGAGAGTGAGTTCTGGACAGATGACTCCGGTCTCAGTGAAGAACTGCGGGACTTGCAGCAGCTTGCGGACACCAGCAGTGAAGAAGAGCAGATGGTAGCGGCAGAAGTAGGGGAAAGTTCGGGTGACGAGGAAATCCTAGACATAATTAACGAAGCAACCGTGGAGGAACCTGGGTTATCAAGAGGAGGCCGGCCTCAGCGAGAGAGGCGAAAACCCCTTAGATATCGTATAGAGGATTGAAAAGGATTGCCCTTGGGGCAATCTTTTTATGTGGAGGGGAGTGATGTAACGTCCCTGGTTTTACGGCCGTCAGCCTGGTGCCTGTATTGTTGGTCGCGGTAACAGATTCTTTCCGTGTAAAAGGAGGTGTTTTTCGTCAGCGGCTGAGAATGGAAATGCTTTATGACACGCGATAGGAGCAGGTGCATTTTGGAGGATAGTAAAAGGGATTTATGATTTCGTTTGTTGGGTGTTGAAACTTCTAAGAGACGAGAGAAAAACAGATTCGAGGATTTTATGGCAGTGTTATTTTGTTCTTTGGGGAGTGCGCTGCGAAGAACGGTCAAAATAAAAGACGATTGGAATGTTTTGTTTTGCTCGGCGTGTGTGTAAGCGAACGAAGGGTAATTTTTTTTCTTGTTACGGATTAATTCCTTGAGGAAAGGGGTGCGATCGGAACTACTAGTGATCGGCGGAAAAAAATACGAATTCGCGTAATACCGTACTAACTATGTCCGAAGTTGTCGTCTAGAGTGTAGACTTGGAACACTAAATGGCGGATTAGCTGGGACCCGGGAGCAGTAAGATAGTGGCGGATACTAGAGGTGGTGTCCCATCGCCATCGCAGAGGACGTCAACCAGTTCGTGTGTTTGCTGAGACTTCGGAAGTCGTAGATTTAAGGTAATTGACTTTTCTTATTTCTTAGTAGGACCTTAGAACATTATAGACGGTTCGATACAGTCACATAAAAATATGTTGTTCTTTTCTGCAGTATGAGAACATGCTTAAAAAATTAATAGGCCAACAAATAAATAGGTGGATAAAACGGGACATAAAAAACTGTATCCCATTTTATCCAACTTATAAGTGTCCCGTTTTGTCCAACTCAGACATTTTTCAAAACAAAAATGGCTCTTGCCTAAACGTGAAAGTAAAATTAGATAGACTACACATGAGAATATTCGTTAATGAGTGCTTAATCAAATGTAACAGTCACCGGAATTATAGGTTTAGATATGTAGGCAATATAATGTAGAAAACAACGCACTTAAAAGTATATAGGTACCAAAAATATAGAGTCAAACAATTCTAAACACAACAACTTTTCATCAAATAATGGCATCGAGGTAAAACGAACTGAGAATGTGAAAATGACGACTGAGAACAAGTTTTCGTCGTTGTCCGATTGGTAGCAGCACTAGTTGGGTCTCTAGGCTAGGTATCTAGCCTGTATGTATCTGTCTGGGTAAAGTTCTTCGAGCTTTTGTTAGTTCTTATCCTATATTATCCTGCTGCTTCATCAAGCACAGGCCCAAAGATCTTCCTTAGGATTTTTCTTTCCTAAACCCGTAGTCCACGTTTCACTTCCACGTTTCCACTTACAACGGGTCGTATTATTGTTTTCCTACGTGTTTTTAGCTGTTTCGATTTTATAAGGTTTTCTTCTTATTCTTCTTCTTCTTTTATATAGGCAGTACCGCCTGTTTTTCTTCAACGGTGCCTTTAATTCTGCCCCTAAGTTGTCATTCCATCTTTTCCTTGGGCGTCCTATACTTCTTCTGCTCAAACGGCGACTTGTCCCTAGCTATTCTTACTATCCTTGATTCAGTCATCCTGCTTATGTGTTCATTTCACTCTTCTTTTCTGTTCTTCACCATTGCAAACTATAACCCATTTATATACAGCGTGTCTACTTGAGTTGGAAACATATGGGAAACTTTTTTATTATTAATTTTACGAAAAAAAGTTATTCTTTATAAAAAGTTCTGCATGCCCCAAAACCTAAGATTCAATTATCAGATATCAAATTTTCTCAATATTATACGAGGTATGTCAAAAAATATGAATTTCGGCTAAGGGTAAAGTACCTTTATTTCTCTCAATATCGAAAATTCTTATTATGAAAAGTTGTTTGGAAATAAAAACCAAGCTCAAATATGTAATTACATGCTTCTAATTGAAATACTGTGAAATATAAAGGTGCTATAATATTGAGCGAATTTCATATTTTTTGACACACCTCGTATAAAATTAATAAAAGTTGATATATCATGGTTGTGTCTTAGATTTTAGACCATGCAAAGTTTTTATGAAGAATAACTTTTTTTCGTAAAATGAATAATAAACGAGTTATGATATTTGTAATAATTAAAAACGATGTTGGGTATCCATAAATTTGAGAAAAATATTTTTTTTCAATAAGAAGCATGTAATTGCATATTTCATCTTAGTTTTTAATTCCAAACAACTTTTTAACATAAGAATTTTCGATATTGAGAGAAATAAAGGTACTTTACCCTTAGCCGAAATTCATATTTTTTGACATACCTCGTATAATATTGAGAAAATTTGATATCTGATAATTGAATCTTAGGTTTTGGGGCATGCAGAACTTTTTATAAAGAATAACTTTTTTTCGTAAAATTAATAATAAAAAAGTTTCCCATATGTTTCCAACTCAAGTAGACACGCTGTATATATGTTACAGTTCAAGTTGATTATCCAGTTGGAGTTGACTCCAACTAGTTGGAGTCAACTCTAACGGCTGGTTTCAGTAAAAGTTGATTATAAATATAAAATGAAGATTTATATTCAACATGTACTAGTAAAAGTAGACTCCAACTAGGAAAAGTATACTCTTCCCAATGCCATTTAGTAAAAGTTGATTCTGATTCACACAAACAGCCGATTCTAGCAATTAAATGTTACTGAATATGTTCAAATTAGTCTAAGCTGTATCGTCGCCCCCGTTAGGTAAATTACTCCGATTCGAATTTTTTGCACAAACTTACTCAAAAAGAGGTCCTTATAACAAATCTACTGGGTGTCAGGCAGTACCTTGATCGATAAATTGTTTAAACAATTTTTTTTAGACAAATTCACAAAAATAATTTTTTCACTTCGAACAATTTTTTTTAGATCATTTGGGTTATTCTGAGCAAAAAAAGGTATTTTGTGATTTTTCTCTAAAATTGATTGTTGTCGAGTTATACGCGATTTAAAATTTGAAAAATGCGAAAATAGCCATTTTCAAGGCTTAATAACTCGGTTAAAATCCATTATTATGAAAGTCAGAAAGTGACCAAATCAAAGTTTATAGCCCCCTCTACAAGATCCAGCAGAAATTTTTATCACTATTTTATTACTAAGCTTTATCTTTAATTATTAACAATGAGCGCTAAGTGCGTATTAGGCGGCCGTCAATGGTGAGTGCTAAAGAGATGCACCATTCCAGCCGTCCAATGGTGAATCTCACTCGCACTTACATTGACGGCCGCCTCAATACACGGTTAGCGCTCATTGTTGATAATTAAAAATAATATCTTATTAATGAAATAATGACAAAAATTTCTTCAGGATCTTAGAGGTAGTTTTATTCTTTGATTTTTTTTAGTTTCTGACTTTCATAATATATAATATCGTATGGCATTTTTGCCTTTCGGACAGTTCTGGCGCCAATTACATCTTTAACCCTGTTTCAAGTAACTAGTGTCGATGTACATTAGCCCAGGGGGACCGACTGCTTAACGTGCTCTCCGAGGCACGGTGAGACGGCTCGTGTCATTATTGAAAATGAAAATGGTTTGTCTTTAGCAGGGCTCGAACCCACGTGCACTGGCGTATGAGGCCAGCGATTATGCCGTTACTCCACGGCCGCTCGCTCGACTTTCACAATAATTATCTTTAACCGAGTTATTAAACCTTGAAAATGGTTATTTTGGCGTTTTTAAAATTTTAAGTCGCTAATAACTCGATAACAGTAAATTTTGGAGAAAAAAAGGCCCAAGGGATCAAAAAAAAATTTGTACGAAGTGAAAAAATTATGTATTTTTGCGAATTTGTTTAAAATCATTGTTTATCGCCAAACTTCACTAAAATCATTCATTATTGTACTCATTTGCCCTCATTTTCGGCAGTAAAGTAACACTTTGTTGTATTGAAAGAAGAATGTTACTTTACCTGCCGCGATAATTAATCAAATTAACCGAGATTGAATGTAAGTGGTCAATGGCAGCAATCGATTATTTATTTGAGTGAAATTAAAATTTATTTACTTTAATTATTAAAAATATTGTACAAAATTTATCTTATTATTAATAAAATTTATGTCAAAAAGTAAAATTCTGTAGTGTTTCGCAATTATATTCATACAAAATAAATCAAAACTTTACAGATTTAGTAATTAGGTAGGTATACAATATTGATATATAACTATCGATTAAACATCAAAACCGGCCATCATGCAAAAGTCATCTGTCATTACTGTCATACGAGATTTTTATTTCGTCTAAAATTAAAAAAAATTCCTCAAAGTTGTAAGTATAAGTGTTAATGTTTTTTATGATTGACGATACAATTTTGTACGCACCACCTCAATACTCTTTATCGAACGCGTCTGTTCCTCTGCTCGTAATATCAGACTCGTTCGATAAAGAGTCACTTTACTGACTGACTTTACTGAAATTGGTTAAACAATTTTTCGACCGCGGTACCGCGTGACACCCTGTGTATTTGTTATAAGGATTGTTATACGGATGTATTTCTTTGAGCAAGTTTGTGGAAAAAATCGAATCAGAATAATTTACCTAACGGGGGCGACGTTACAGACTATACTAATAAGTAGTTGAAACGGCCAAAACAAAGAAACGCACACTCATCAAAAATGCACTTGAGATTCTCGTATAATCAACATTTACTGAATCGATCCAGGAAGAGTCAACTCCAACTAGTAAAAGTTGATTTACATTTTTAAAATCAACTTTTACTGCTCGTTTCAGTTGGAGTTGACTCCAACTAGTTGGAGTCAACTCTAACTGAGAATCAACTTGAACTGTAACATACAGGGTGGGGCATTAGTGTGACAAAGTCCAATTACTCGTTTGTCGTAAGAGATACGAAAAAAAGTTATTTAGGTAAAAGTTGGGGCACACATAGCACCATAATTTAAAAATATTTTCAAATATACAGGGACGTGCGTATTGACAGGGTGACACAAACTTATGTTTTTTTAAATGGAACACCCTGTATATTTTTACATTTTTGGATTCTCCTCAATGTTTTCTTTCTTAAAATATATGGCTTTGTAATATTATACGAGGTAGTTTAAAAGTTAATTACGTTTTTTTGTTAATTTCGTAGCAACATCGACACCCTGTAGAATTGTAGTCATTTGACATCAAATTTTTATTTTATGTCCAAACGACTTTTAATATAGTCTACTATTGTTAAACATTAACGGTGTAGCGAAATGTTAAATTTTAGTATACAGGGTTGGTCGAAACTCGGAATGAGTATTTTCTTTGTTTTCTTAAATAGAACACCCTGTATTTTAGTATTGTAATGAAATGATATTTTATCGTACTTTTTTATTTCTTAAGCATTCCCTATACCTAAGTGCTTTAATTTGTAAGTTATTCGTGATTTGTTAAGCCAAACAATAAATGCAAGAAAAACTACGTGAAATTTTATTAGGTGGCCGTGAAAATATTCAATCAAAAATAATTTTTCAAAAAAAATACATCATAATCTAGCCTGATCCTTAATTTATTGATATTGGATGAGATATCCAAATAAATTCGTAGTTAAGATTGTTGGTGCTCAAAATATTAATAAAAACATACAATATTCTACCTAGTCGGCTATGACACTAAATTTCTTTAAACATTTGACATTATACTATTTTTATAGTTCCAGTTGCTTTATTACCATTACTACATAATATGAATAATTATTCTAGTGAGGAACTGATAAGATTTTTGTGCTAATGGAGTATACCAAAAAGTGCTACTAGCAATAAGAATGTTTCATCAGAAATTACCTGATAGACGACAACTAAGAAGAGAAACGTTTAAAAATATACTAAAACGGTTTCAACAGGCTGGACACTTAGATTATGATAAATCTGATCGAACAAAAACTATTGTAAGTGAAAAAAACAGGAATTAAATGTAATCCTTAGTTTCACTGAGGATCTGCATATTAGTACAACCGTTCTTACAATCTAAGTATCTAGTCTGTTGAAACCGTTTTAGTACACTTTCAAAAGTTTCTCTTTTTGGTTGTCGTCTATCAGGGAATTGCTGATGATAATTTTTTATTGCAAGTAGCTCATTTTTGTTATACTGTCCTAGCACAAAGCCATTTTAATCAGTACCTCATTAGAAAAATTAATATTAGTAATGGTAACAAATCAACTGGAACTATATAAATAGTATAATGTCAAATTTTTAAGCAAATTTTGTGTCATAGCCAACTAGGGAAAATTTATATGTCTGATTAATATTTTAAGAACCAACAACCTTAACTACGAATGTATTTGGATATCTCATCCAATATTAATAAATTAAGGATCAGGCTAGATTATTATGTATTTTTTTTGAAAAATTATTTTTGATTGGATATTTTCACGGCCACCTAATAAAATTTTACGTCATTTTTCCTGTAATTAATGTTTGGCTTAAAGAATCACGAATAACTTACAAATTAAAGCACTTAGGTATAGGGAATGCTTAAGAAATAAAAAAGTACCATAAAATATCATTTTAGTACAATACTAAAATACAGGGTGTTCCATTTAAGAAAACTCAGAAAATACTCATTCCGAGTTTCGACCCACCCTGTATACTAAAATTAAACATTTCGCTATACTGTTAATGATTAACAGTAGTAGACTATATTAAAAATCGTTTGAATATAAATAGAAAATTTGATGTCAAATCACTACAATTCTACAGGGTGTAGATGTTGCTACGAAATTAACAAAAAAACGTAATTAACTTTTAAACTACCTCGTATAATATTACAAAACTATATATTTTAAGAATGAAAACATTGAGGAGAATCCAAAAATGTAAAAATATACAGGGTGTTCCATTTAAAAAAACATAAGTTTGTGTCACCCTGTCAATACGCACGCCCCTGTATATTTGAAAATATTTTTAGATTATGGTACTATGTGTGCCCCAACTTTTATCTAAATAACTTTTTTTCGTATCTCTTACGAGAAACGAGTAATTGGACTTTGTCACACTAATGCCCCACCCTGTATATACTATTATATATATACTATATATTTACTATTGCACACTATAACCCAAAATTAGTTTTGTTAAGTGAAGCAAGAACCACGCAAGATATATATGATAAAGAGATCATGATAGAAAATTATAAATGTATTAGATGTGATTCAAGTAGTAGGTACACTGGTGGTGTATTGTTATATATATTCAGAATAATTATGAATTTTCTTATGTTAAGTCATTTGTCTTACATGGTAATTACTGGTGTAGATTTATAAGGATAAATTTAATTTCTTCCACTTGGATTGTTGGATGTCTTTACCACTCGCCGTCAATCAAGTTCAGATGCGAAATTTTTGGAAGATTTTGAAGAAATATGCGATAGTTTATTGTCTAGGAATAATAAGTGTGTATTAGTAGGTGATTTTAATCTTGATTTTCTTAGTGATAGTTTTTATACTATAAAGTTTAAAAATCTAGTTTCAATATATGGCTTAAATCAGCTTGTAACAAAACGGGAAAATGAGAAACAAAATAAATGGTCATTGTTTAAAACTCATAGAAACCATGTCGTTAATTTATTAAAAGCTAAAAAAGATAAGTATTATCTGGAGAAAATTGATAGGTTTAAAAATGATCCAAACAAAATGTGGAAAACATTAAAAAAATTAATTAATGTTAAAAACTTTAATATTCCTAGCTGTATATGTTTTGTATAGATGCGGAGCATAATGTATTAAGAGAACGCTTGGAGATTGCAGAAAATTTTAACACATATTTTGTCAGGAGTATAACAAATATTGTCGAAAATATTGATTCAATAAATTCCTGGACCAATACCAATAATAATTTATATTTAAATTTGAGTGAATTTAAACCACTGTCAATGTTAGACTTACGTAAGATAGTTTATAGTATGGACAACAAGTTCTCCATACATGAAATATTAAATTCAAGGATGGTGAGGGAAATTTTTGAATCAATTGGTCACGTTATACTGAATTTTATAAACACTTCTCTAATGACAGGTAGAATTCCTACACTTTTGAAAGTGAGTACAATTGTTCCTATTCAGAAGATTTTGAATACAAATAAAGCTAGTGAATTTAGGCCCATTAACACATTACCCCCAATTGAAAAAATATTAGAGATAGCAGTTTATGACCAACTACTACTAGAACACGTGGGAAAAAATTCAATTTTAATAAATAATCAGTCCGGTTTTCGACAGAAACATTCATGTGAGTCAGCTTTACAACTGACTCTCTGTAAACTTAAAAACGATATTGATAAAAACCGATACGTAGTAGGTGTTTTTCTTGATTTTAAAAGAGCCTTTGAAACTATTGATCGCCAAATACTCCTAACAAAACTACAAAATTATGGGTTTGTAGATAAAGTACACAAATGGCTAAGTGATTGTCTTAGTGATAGGAAGCAGATAGTACGTTTTGATGGGGCATTATCCTCTGAACATTATATCAATGTTGGGGTACCACAAGGTAGAGTATTGGGGCCTCTCTTATTTATATTGTATCTAAATGACATAGACCTATATGTAGAAAGTGAATTTATTAATCTTTTTGCGGATGATACTTTTGTAGCTTTTAGTGATATTAACCTTGAAGTAGCGATTCAAAAAATGAATAATACATTAGAAAAAATGGCTAAATACTTGGCATCAAATAAATTAAAATTAAATATTTCCAAAACTAAAGCAATGATCTTTACAACAAAACACAAATATAGCCAATTAAATACCGATAACATTCTGCTGCAAGTAAAAAATGAAAAGATTGGTATTGTAAGATGTGTTAAATATTTGGGGTTTCAAATTGATAGTTGTTTGATTTTGATCATCATTTTGATTATATTGTCCGTAAAATAACGAAAAAACTATATTTTTTAGCCGAATATCACAAAATATATCGACTCAAGCTAAAATTACAGTTTTTAATTCAATTATTCAGCCACATTTTGAGTACTGCGTAACTACATTGTATATGTTTAATTTAAATAAACACAATCAACTACAAAAACTACAAAATCGTGGCATGAGAATTATATTGAAAACAAATCGACTTACACCTGTATCATAATATGATACAGGTTTTCGTTATTTTACGGACAATATAATCAAAATGATGATCAAAATTCAAACAACTATCAATTTGAAACCCCAAATATTTAACACATCTTACAATACCAATCTTTTCATTTTCATATATGTATTATATGCTACAGGTTTTAAATTGGTTCACAATTGAAGAGAAACTGTATTATTATACAATGATTTTGGTTTATAAAATACTTAATAATATAGCTCCAGATTACTTTAAGCAGTTTATAGTGTACAATAAAAATGTGCATGATTATTCTACAAGAAATATGGGGAATATTTACATAGCAAAAACAAATTATAGAATGACGATGAATTCATTATAGGTCTGGATCCCGCGTATGAAAAAAAATGATTAATAGCAAGCTGAAAATTTGTTAATAGCTTAAGGGTGTCTAGTCGGACAAACTTTGATATATGGGAACACTGGAACAGGGGCAGCTTTAATTGTGGAACAGGTTAAAAATTTGGAACGGTCAGACCACGAAAACGGCACATTTATTTTGTCCGACAGAACAGACTTAAACTCTCCGAACAGAGATTAAACTCTCATGCAAAAATCAGACTGCTATTTATCACCAAATGACAGGAATTATGACAGGTGATAAATAGTGAATATCCTCTTAGTTTTGACCCTATGCTCTTCAACAACCATGATCTGAATGTTCGTCGGATGTATCCATTGTAATCGCTTTGTTGCTTTGTTTAGAAAACATTCACGCATTTAATATAAACAATTATTTAAGTAAAACATATGCAGGGTGTTTGGTAAAGAATGGACCATAGCTTAACCTCAGGTTTCTGAGGTTAAAATATGCCGATTTAAGCTAACTTACCTTTGTACAAAGTTTATAATAACCGAGATACAGGGTGTCAAAGTTAAACTTTTTTTATTTATTATTGAATATTTCCTGACAGGTATGAGATAACAACATGAAATTTGGTATGTAAGGGTTTTTTGGGTCAAAAAAACTAAATTCCCCACCAAAAATTATGTATTGCCCAGAGGGCGCCACATACGCCTTCCAGCACTCATGTATTACGTTCAATTTTTTTTATCCCTCACTCTGTATAATTTTGACATTAAAATTTTTATTCTTCTAGTAGTTTTACTTAAAAAAGGTATACCTCTCTCATCTTCCTAAACTCAACCGTTTTCGAGATAAACGCATTTTAAATCTGCGATACACCATCATTTTTAGCATATCATTAGTTACACCCGAAAAATAACTTAAAACCATAATAATTGTGCCAGTTCTCAAATTTATGTCATTGCATCGCAAATTCCATTTGAAGAAATTTGCGATACATTTTTGGATAATTTTATGGTTTTAAGTTATTTTTCGGGTGTAACTCAATGATATTATGCTAAGAATGATGGTGTATCGCAGATTTAAAATCCGTTTATCTCGAAAACGGTTGAGTTTAGGGAGATGAAAGAAGTATACCTTTTTTAAGTAAAAGTAATAGGAGAATAAAAATTTTAATGTTAAAATTATACAGAGTGAGGGATAAAAAAAATTGAACGTAATAAATGAGTGCTGAAAGGCGTATGTGGCGCCCTCTGGGCAATACATAATTTTTGGTAGGGAATTTAGTTTTCTCGACCCAAAAAACCCTCACATACCAAATTTCATTTTGTTATCTTATACCTGTCAGGAAATATTCAATAATAAATAAAAAAAAAGTTTAACTTTGACACCCTGTATCTCGGTTATTATAAACTTTGTACTAAAGTAAGTTAGCTTAAATCGGCCTATTTTAACCTCAGAAACCTGAGGTTAAGCTATGGCCCATTCTTTACCAAACACCCTGTATATACGTAATAATCGTAAACATTCAAAATGAACTTACATGGTGTACAATAAATATATTATACACGGCTCACTAAAATAATTAGTTACGCCCCTGTACTACTGATTACTTAAAATTCAAGTAGTATTTATGTAACCTTTCTGGAAACTCCAGGTTATTGTTGAGACTCGCATTTGAACCCCTCGCCGGGGCAGATCGTCAAAAGCTTCCTAACGAGAATCATCTCTAATCTATCGACGCTCCCGCTATTCGTAAAAAGGCCGCATTTTACCGGCTTTTTTTGCTATCGTTTTATACCGCTCAGATAATTCAATCTGCTCAGTATTATCGACGATGATTTATTTAGCGTATTAGTGAGTGCCTTACAAATGAACCAAATGGATTATGGAATTCAATCAGAGCTCTGATGTGACACGTCATCAAGGAATAAAACTGTAAGTACTCTACATGTATGTGAACATAACTTATTAGTCGTGATACTGTATGCATTTTGAACCATATACCTCTCGTAGCAAATATTCTTTGTGCCATTTATGCAGATAATACTTTAAATTACATATGAAAAATCGTTATCTACTCTTAACCAGCTTACCTATGGGAATATACTCTATAACCGTACAATAAGTATAGGTTACTATTGTTAAGGATACTTTACGTATTGCCTAAACATTTCTGTTCCATCGAGCCGTATCATATTAATTATTTATTAATTAAATCCTCAAGGTCCTTCGTATTTGCATATTTTGATAATCTCTATTCTGAGAATAACGGTTTTTCATTTATAGTGTCTTTCTGTTGCATTTGGAAATTTCCAAGCCACGCCGCCCCGGCACAAAAATAAAATATTCCTCTCTTTCTGCACTCAAATTCTCAGTATTTAACCCAGCACGTCTCTACAATAGCTGGTAGGTTGTTAAGCCCGGTCTACACGTGCAATTTCAGAAACTACTTGCTTTGTTCAAATAAAGGAGTCGTTTTGTTTGTATGAAAAAATATTTGCATATATTACATTATTTTATTTTCGTAAATATATTTTTCTGTTTATAGTATACAAAAAGTGTACTCATTTCTTGGCTGATAGTACGGGTGTTATAATTTTAACATTGTTTGTTCAACCTTTTGATTTAAATTAAATTTATAATTTTGAATCCGATTAAGCCTGGTTCACAGGTTACAAAAATTATTAAAAATAATTTTGTTTTCTTGCATAAATTGTAAGTTTTTGCTACATTTAGCTTCGCTTAAGCTCATTTTACACTTCTAGAAAACTATAGAAAATAAATAATTGTTTTTTCCTTCAATTTAATTAATTTAAATACTTGTTAAGGGTGTCTCACACTTGCTGAAAAATACCCATTTTGGAAAATTGCATATATTTTGAAATTTTATAGTTTTGCATTTCATATACTAATCTGCGCTCATACAGGGTGATACTATTAAGCCAATCTCACACTATTAAACGTGTAATATATAATATATTGTACATATTCTCTCATTTTCGCATCGATTTATAGGTTTAGACATTTGCAAATAATCTATCTAATCTCACATTCTCGCAACATGGCTGACCGATCAAAATATAACCGACAGAGGCTCACCGCAAAACTTGATATAACCAAGTTGGCTGATTCGGTTCCCACAACTCTTAATTCTCTAAACAAATATAAAATTCGTGAAATAATTTCACAACTCAAACATTCTTACGGACTTTTCCGCGATGCTCAAAATGTGCTGGAGACGATCCCCGAGGAACCTACCCCCTCTACTGATTCCTCTGTGGTTTTTGATAAATATTTGGATACAATTTCTCTATTGGAAGAAAGGTTAGAGGTCATTGAAAGTTCTAATGTGACTGCTACCCCCTCCCTCCAATTTGACCCTAATTCTTCTCTAACCTCACAGTCTATGGCTAGGCAACGAACAGTAAACCTCCCTCGTATTCAGTTAAAACCATTTAGTGGCTTAGTTACTGAATACAATTCATTCATTGAGACCTTTGATACAATAATAGGATCTGATACTACATTAAGTGATCTGGAAAAACTCATTTACCTCAAAAGTTTTCTAACTTCCGAGCCTTTGACGCTTCTCGAGCATATCCCACTCACAGGTGACAATTACAAAATAGCCCGGGATAACCTGACACAAAGGTACGCCAACTCTAAATCGCTTATCAAAACTCTCATCTCTCAAATTCTTGATGCGCCTCCTATTTCTGGAAACGCAAATCACTCACAATTAAGAAATTTTCATACGGTCATGTCAAATAATTTCAAGGCCCTATTGAACTTGAATAGGCCCCCTTCAGATCTCTTGCATTTACTTCTCATACATATCGCTACTCAGAAACTCGACGCACCTACCATTAGGGCTCTTGAGTTCCAATCCGGTGGTAGCCAAGCTACCCCTGATTTTGTCCATTTTCTAGGGGAAATCGAGACACGCGTTGTTCATCTTGAGAATATTCAATCTCAATCAAAACCAAAATCGACTACTACTTCCAGACACTCTTTACACCTAGCCTCAGACACTTCTACCAGTAACCTTTCGCCTCGCTTAGGTCCTAAGAAATGTTCCTATTGCAACGACTCTCACTCGATCTACTCTTGTCCTCAGTTCAAGCAGTTGAATTCTAAAGAACGTTTTAGTTTTGTCAAACAAAATAAATTTTGTATTAATTGTCTTGGGTCTCACATGCTCGATCAGTGTAAATCCAAATTCTCTTGCATAGTTTGTAAATCTCGTCATCACACGTTGCTCCATTTCGACAAAACGGGTCATAGTAACCCTTCCGCGGCTGTTGGCCAACACAACTCAAATAATCATAATAAAACCGCTATCTCAAATAACTCCCATACACAGGGTAATTCACAACAGGGGCCCTCACATGTTAGAGCTCCTGAAACGGAAGTTAATCTTCAAAATTCGACTCCACATTCAATGGCTCTATCTGCAGCCTCGCTTGATAATCATTTGGTGTTATTAAGCACACTCCAGGTCTATCTTGTCGCTCCTAGCGGCAAGAGGGTCTTCGCAAAGGCACTTTTAGACTCGGCCTCACAGGTTTCATTTATTAGTGCTGACCTCGTAAAGGAACTGTCACTCACCACTAGAGATGGAAAATTACGGATCAATGGAATTAACTCCACCTCATCCTCGTCTCAATCTATTGTAGATACAACAATTTTCGCTGTCGCTAACGACGTTCCTTTTGACATCTCGTGCTCTGTACTCCCAAAGATAACAAATCCGCTTCCTCAAATTTCTATTTCGGCGAGCAAACTAAACATACCCTCAGAGATACCATTAGGTGATCCGATGTTCCATGTAACATCCCCAATTGGTATCCTGCTCGGTGCAGACCTGTATAACGATATCATTCAACCTGAAATAATTCGTTTGGGAAAAGGTCTTCCCGTTCTTCAACGCACTCTACTCGGGTACACGATATCAGGGTCAGTTCCAGACTTTGCTCTTAAGTCGAAAAATACTAAAAAGGCTTTGGAATTTTATTCAAACTCTCTCGTTACTTGTTGTTCTCATAACACTCCTTCCGCCGTAAATGAGCCGGTAGTGTCCAACGAGGAACTATCCGATCATTTACAAAAATTCTGGGAGCTGGAAGAAGCCGCTCCTCAGAACACCGATCTCATTAATGATCACCCCGCTGAAATTAATTTTGTAAAACATGTTAATGTTCTCCCCAATGGACGATATGAGTCCACACTCAATCTCAAACTCCCTATCGAAGATATAGACATGGGAAATTCGTTTCTCTCGGCAAAAAGACGTTTTCTCAGTCTCGAGAAACGTTTTCAACTCAACCCTGATTTATTGGAAAAATATCAGGACATTATATCGGAATATCTCAATAACGGACAAATAATTCAAGTGCCGTTAAAAATGCTAAATGACTCAGGTAAACCTAATTACTTTCTCCCTCACTTTCCCGTTTTCAAATCCAACTCTACTACTTCCACTCGTATAGTTTTCGATCCAAACAATAAATCGTCTACGGGAATCTCCCTCAGTGACGTCATAGACAAAGGTTATGTCGTCCAACATGAACTTTTTGACATTCTCGCTAAGTTTCGTCAGTTTAAATTCGCACTAGTAGGCGACATCAAGGCTATGTTCCTACAAATCGCCATTTGTCCCACTGAAACATTTCTGTTAAATTTTCTCTTTAGGGACAATATTCAGCAGCCTTTACGGTGCTATCAATTTCAAAGATTACCCTTCGGGCTCCCAAGTAGCCCATTTATCGCTCAAAGAGTTATCAAGCACATCGCTGACAACAACAAACATACCCACGAACTTGCTACTAGTGTTCTGCAAGAATCTATCTATATGGATGACCTGATCAGCGGTGCTGACAGTCTTCATGAATTAAGTTGTCTTTTCGAACAATTAACTTCTTTGCTAGAAACCCATGGTTTCCTCCTCCACAAGTGGAACTGCAGTTCTTCAGAATTTCTGTCTCAACACAATTTAAATCCCGTCTCTGAAGTCAGTCTTAACTTCACGGGATCTGATAAAGTCTTAGGCATATTCTGGGATTCAGAACGCGACCACTTTTCGTTTAAAACTCCTATCTTCAAATTGGCTAATGTTGTTACTAAACGTACTATTCTCTCCTACATTGCTACTTTGTATGACCCGCTAGGATGGTTATCCCCTGTCCTTGTGAACGCTAAGCTCTTGATACAGGAAATATGGTCCCAGAAACTGGACTGGGATCAACCCATTGACTCACCCATCATTATGAAAAATTGGCAAAACCTCTTATCGACATTCAAAACTATAGAAGAGGTCAAGGTACCTCGATGCTTACTTTTACAAAAGAAAGTTGTTGATGTTCAATTAATTATTTTCACCGACGCATCGGAAAAAATATACAGCACTTGTGTGTATCTCAAAGCGACATACTCAGACTTTTCTGTATCGTCGCGGCTTATCGCTTCTAAAAACAAAATTTCTCCGCTAAAAAATAAACTCACCATCCCCAAATTGGAACTTTGTGGAATAGTGTTGGGAGTCACTCTGGCTCATAGACTTTTTCACATCTTCAAGAAAAATTTGAGTATATCTTCATCTCATCTCTTTGCTGACTCTACAATTGCCTTGTCTTGGATACTTTCTAAAAAACACATTTGGAACATTTTTGTACAAAACAGAATTCAAAAGGTCAATTCCTTGTTGGAAACTTTTCCTTGTGATTTCCATTTCGTCAGAAGTCACGAAAACATCGCTGACCCCGCTTCCAGAGGGATAAATGTCTTTGATAATCCCCAGACCACCGAAGACTGGTTATGCGGACCTAGCTTTATTAGAGACAATCCCATCGATTTTTCTCTTCATCAAATTCCTCATTTTCAGGATGATCTTCCTGAATTAAGGAAGTTAGTTGTCTCAAACATAGCAACAAATCACGAACTCAACGACACCTTTGAAAATCTATTCGCTAAATCTTCTTCTTTTCGTAAAATTCAAAGAATTGTCGCTTATCTTTTTAGATTCATCAGTAATATTAAAAAGAAAATAAATAACTCTCCACGAGATACGGATATATTGACGCCACCCGAAATGGAGATCGCTGATCACGCGATCATCAGGTATATCCAAAGTATCTACTTTAAAAAAGAGATTCTTGAATTGAAAAATGCTAAACTCGTGACCAATAAAGCCATTCGTACACTCAACCCCTTCCTACAACATAATGATGGGCTGATTCGTGTGGGAGGACGTCTCCGACACGCCCCCATATCGTATAATCAAAAACACCCCATTCTACTTCCTTCTAAATGTCGAGTTGTAGAACTAATCTTGACTCAAGCTCATCATAAGTTATTACATTCAGGCGCGCAAACAGTACTTTCGTATGTCAAAATGAAGTACTGGCCAATTGACGGATTAAGACAGATTAAACGCTTAATTCGTAAGTGTGTAAACTGTTTCCGATTCATGACACCCAATTCTGTTCAACAGATGGCAGATATGCATCCCGATCGTGTACTCCCCACTAGACCCTTCCAAGTCGTCTCAGTGGACTATGGGGGGTTCTTCTTAATTAAGTCCTCACATTTGAGGAAGGCACCGCTTTACAAAGCATACGTAGCCTATTTCATTTGCATGAGCACTAAATGTGTTCATATCGAACTCGTCACAGGATTAAGCGCAGAAGCCTATATTCTTACTCTGAAAAGGTTTATTGCCAGAAGATCCACGCCCAGTATTATTTGGAGCGACAATGCCACAAATTTCCATGGGGCAAAAAATGAAATGCGCGAATTCTATGATTTTTTCTTAAATCAAAATAATTCGGAACAGATTAAGGAATTCTGTACTCAAAACTCCATAACTTTCAAGATGGGTGTTCCCCGCAACCCCCATCAATTCGGCCTCCATGAAGTAGGAATAAAGAGTGTGAAGTATCACCTCTATCGAATTATAGGAAATTCCCACTTCACCTTTGAAGTGTTTAACACAGTATTATGCCAAATCGAGGCTATTCTAAATTCGAGACCCATCACTAGGATGTCGTCTGACGCCAATGACTTCGCTTTCCTATCTCCAGCTCACTTCTTAGTTCAAAGAAGTTTAACCGCGCCCCCTGAACCAAGTGTTTCAGAGATACCTGAAAATAGGTTGAATCTTTTTCAGCGTATTAGTAAAATTCAACAGCAATTTTGGAAATTGTGGAAAAAAGACTATCTTTGCCTCCTGCAGCAAAGAAATAAATGGACCGACCCTACTGACCCTGTCAAGATCGGGGATTTGGTTCTGTTGAAGGAGGATGGTACTCCTCCACTCTTATGGCCAACTGCCAGGGTAATAGATGTATTGCCTGGTAAGGATGGTCTAGTTCGTACTGTCAAGATTCACACTACTCACGGTGATTTTCTTCGTGGTATTACGAAAATCGCTGTGATTCCCCTGGAAGATTAAAATCTATCCCTAGGGGGAAAACTTATCGTTTTCCTCCATTTTATCGTTGTTACCCCTTGTGTATATAAACTCTAATTTCTTCAAACATTTCTTATCGTTGTGCACATCTTTGCCAATCCCCTCTCTTCGAGGTGATATAGGCCATCTCTCTCGCCTGTCGCCCCCGGCAATATGTACAATAAATATATTATACACGGCTCACTAAAATAATTAGTTACGCCCCTGTACTACTGATTACTTAAAATTCAAGTAGTATTTATGTAACCTTTCTGGAAACTCCAGGTTATTGTTGAGACTCGCATTTGAACCCCTCGCCGGGGCAGATCGTCAAAAGCTTCCTAACGAGAATCATCTCTAATCTATCGACGCTCCCGCTATTCGTAAAAAGGCCGCATTTTACCGGCTTTTTTTGCTATCGTTTTATACCGCTCAGATAATTCAATCTGCTCAGTATTATCGACGATGATTTATTTAGCGTATTAGTGAGTGCCTTACAAATGAACCAAATGGATTATGGAATTCAATCAGAGCTCTGATGTGACACGTCATCAAGGAATAAAACTGTAAGTACTCTACATGTATGTGAACATAACTTATTAGTCGTGATACTGTATGCATTTTGAACCATATACCTCTCGTAGCAAATATTCTTTGTGCCATTTATGCAGATAATACTTTAAATTACATATGAAAAATCGTTATCTACTCTTAACCAGCTTACCTATGGGAATATACTCTATAACCGTACAATAAGTATAGGTTACTATTGTTAAGGATACTTTACGTATTGCCTAAACACATGGAACTTACCAAAAAACGTCAAAATCACAAAAGGCGAAACCAAAACCACACCACCAAACAAGGAGAAGTTTATCAAAAAGTTTAACATTGCAGCTATTGTAATTTGTATCACAGGTTACAGGTACATGCAGTGAACCATCACACTTCAAAATGAACTTTAACGAATTATAAACGTAAATGACCAAATTAAATTACTATAAATAAATATTACCATTTATTACTATCACCAAATGTGACCTTTTGATCACATTCATCATTTTTGGGAGTTGCTGAAGAGTTATTCCAGTAACAAGGTCGTATCCTTTTTGCATTTGTCGATCTTTTTTGGATCGATGTTGGGTTGTATAATATTCTTTACTTTATTTTTTGTGATTCCTTTTTTTTAGGAAGTTCTATTTGACAAGGTTTTGCGAGTACTGAAATAATATCTTATTCAGTTTGTAGTCTCTTCTTAGTAGTCTTAGTATTTTCCGTCATTTGGTGTAAAGACTTTTTTAAGGTGTATCTGAAATGTTTCGGCTTTTTCTAGTGGACTTTTTGCCCATTTTCCTGTTTCTATATTATACTGGTGGGATTGTATAGTTCTATCTTGGGAAAAATCCATAGAATTTAATAAACCTGCATATACAGGGTGAGTCATGAGGAACTGTACATACTCCTACCTCGTATAGAGGCCCCTATTGGGAATAACAAATGACCATTAAAAAGTGTCTGCTCCCATTGTTTAATAATATACAGGGCGAGTTTCGCATTTTGACAGAAATTTGTATTCGTCATAATTTTTGAACGGTCAGATCGATGTGTCTCTTATTTTGACCAACCGTTACACTATTACCACCTAATCAACTGATTTATTCAAACTAGAAAAAAATCAGGTCCGGCTTTAAAAAATTAGTTCGTTTGGGTCTTAGAAAAAATTTCACTCTGTATATGCTTTTTGAAAACTCTAATATGAATTTTACAAATTAGACAAGTAGGCAATTAAAATGGCATATTTTTTTCCACACACGATTACTTAATTTTTTATAAAAAAATCAAATTTGACTATGAATTATAAGTTTGGTAAAGTGAACCATAGATTTAAAAAAATTAACTTTTATTAAAAAAATTTATTTTTTTTTAAACAAATATTTAATTTATGTTACCACCCAATCAACTGATTTATTAAAACTAGAAAAAATCAGGTCCGGCTTTAAAAAATTAGTTCGTTTGGGTCTTAGAAAAAATTTCACCCTGTATACGCTTTTTGGAAACTCTAATATAAAATGTACAAATTAGACAAATAGGCAATTAAAATGACATATTTATTTTTTTCCCCACACGATTAGTTAATTTTTTAGTAAAAAATCAAATTTGTCAAAATCGCAATTTTACCATAAAAATAAAAAAAAATAAACAACGTTTTTCTTAAAATAAAAGTTTCACCATTTTTTTTTCTATAACACGTCCAGATCTAAAACTCCCCATAACACTTCTCTTTGGACTCTAAAGTTTAACATAGACGTGATCAAATAGATAAATTTTAAATTTTTTCACTTAATTTTTGCGATTTATCTTTGCAATTCACGAATCTGCACCTTTTATTTTTAAAAATTCATAACTTTTACGAGAAGAAGACTGAAAGTCTACGACAATTTTCATAGTCTTCACAATGGTAAGAGATATGTGCTGTAAAAATTTCTGAAAAAAAATATTAAAATGGAACTGAGTTGTAGCGAATTAAACCGTGATTTCATTTTTTTTTTCATTTTTAGGTTAAAATTCCGATTTTGACAAATTTAATTTTTTAATAAAAAATTAAGTAATCGTGTGGGGAAAAAATAAATATGCCATTTTAATTGCCTATTTGTCTAATTTGTAAAATTCATATTAGAGTTTTCAAAAAGCGTATACAAGGTGACATTTTTTCTAAGACCAAAACAAACTAATTTTTTAAATCCGGGCCTGATTTTTTTCTAGTTTGAAAAAATCAGTTGATCGGCTGGTAACATAAATTAAATATTTGTCCAAAAAAATTAATTTTTGTAATAAAAGTTAATTTTTTTAAATCTATGGTTCACTTTACCAAACTTATAATTATTCATAGCCAAATTTGATTTTTTTTCTAAAAAAAATAAGTAATCGTGTGGGGAAAAAAATAAATACCCCATTTTAATTGCCTATTTGTCTAATTTGTAAAATTCATATTAGAGTTTTCAAAAAGCGTATACAGGGTGAAATTTTTTCAAGGACCCAAACGAACTAATTTTTTAAAGCCGGACCTGATTTTTTTCTAGTTTGAATAAATCATTTGATTAGGTGGTAATAGTGTAACGATTTACCAAAATAAGAGACACATCGGTCTGACCGTTCAAAAATTATGACGAATACAAATTTCTGTCAAAATGCGAAACTCGCCCTGTATATTATTAAACAATGGGAGCAGACACTTTTTCATGGTCATTTGTTATTTCACATAGGAGCCTCTATACGAGGTAGGAGTATGTACAGTTCCTCATGACTCACCCTGTATATGTTTCGTCGATATGACCAAAACTTTTGATAGAGTGCGATTAAAGGACGTGTTAGAAATAATAAGAAAAAAAGGTCTAAACCACAGGCTAATTAACCTAGTACACGCAGTGCCGGATTTACCACTAGGCCAACTAGGCCGCGGCCTAGAGCTGCAAGCAAAAGGGGCCCACTCTTCTACTAAACATGTGGTACGATATTTTACAACGTTTTGACAAGAGTAGCAAAACATTGCAAAATACCGCTACAGACTGAATATGACTTGCAACATATACAAATCTCTAAAGGAGTACGTATTGAGTCTGAGACACAACTTTGATTCCTATGAAAAAAAAGGAGAAAAGTGTTGTCTAAAAAGGACACCTATATTTTTGAAATAAAAAGACGCCTGAAAAGAAAAGCTCTTCCTGGCAGAGACATAGAAGATGAATCCACTGAACCCCGCTTTAATGGCAAAGAAGACTTAAAGATTAATGCATTCAATGTTATACCTAATTGTCAGGCTTTATTCAGAATTGAATGCAAGGTCGTAAGTTTATTTCAGTCTTAATGAAAAATTTGGATTTTTAAACAGCTTAGCGTCAATTTCCAATGAAGAAATCAGGGAAAAAGTTTCTATTTTGGCTAAAAAGTATCGATTCCATTATGATGGGTACTTTGTTGAAGAGCGCGTTACAGTTCAAAGGCTTTGTTGAAGGATATTTGATGAAGAAAAAGAACCTCATGTGATGTGAAGTTATGGGGGGTCGTTCGGGGTAATTTGGCCTAGGGCCGCAAGTACCCTAAATCCGGCACTGAGTACACGATATTAATACACAATGTAAAGCAAAAATAAGAGTAGGACATTTGACAACAGAAGACATAGTTATAAACACAGGCATTCGTCAAGGCGATTCACTGAGCCCTTTCATATTTAATTTAATAATGGAGAAAATGATAGAAAACTTTCCCAGAACAGCTGGATTTAAGATGGGTAACACATTCTTCAGAGTCGTTTGCTACGCTGACGATGCTGTCCTTATCACCGATTCTGAAGACAATCTCCAAAGGCATGCATGCATTTAATACTAAAGTTGAAGAAACTAAATATTCTCATCAACACCGAGAAGACTAAGTGCCTATTAATGTCCATAGAATCGATAAGATGCAAATTAGAAATTGACTCCAAAACTGTGGAACAGGTGAATCACTTCAAATATCTTGGAGCGAAAATAACAAGCTATGGAAATCTCTTAAAAGAGGTCAGAGTACATGAAAGCAGCTAGAATCTCGGGATGCCTGAAAGAAATCGTATGGAAGAACAAATATCTAAATACTGAAAGCAAAGTCAAAATATATAAATTAATTGGAAAAGACTGCAAGACTGCAAGACTGCAAGACTACACACTTCTAAATAGGTCAAGACGGCAAACAGGTGTATGTTTTCAAAAAACTTTTGATAGTGTGTAAAAAATATTTTATTATCAGCTAAGTACTTTCGACACATAACGTGTCATCATCAGAGCTTCCTAAAAGGACATATTTAAGATAAGATTTTTTTATATAAAAAATAAGTGAAAAACTTACGTCCTCTTATAAAACCTTCATAGAAGAGCAGTTGCTAAACGACACAATAAAAAACATGTATACTGGGCAAAAGCCACATATATAGGGTATAATAACCCTTTAAAGTGAATAAAATCACATCTAAATTCTAAGAATTTACCCTAAGAAGGGTTATTATACCCTATATATGTGGCTTTTGCCCAGTATACATGTTTTTTATTGTGTCGTTTAGCAATTGCTCTTCTATGAAGGTTTTATAAGAGGACGTAAGTTTTTCACTTATTTTTTATATAAAAAAATCTTATCTTAAATATGTCCTTTTAGGAAGCTCTGATGATGACACGTTATGTGTCGAAAGTACTTAGCTGATAATAAAATATTTTTTACACACTATCAAAGGTTTTTTGAAAACATACACCTGTTTGCCGTTTTGACCAAAATATATAAGACAACAATAAGACCTATTATAATATATGCGGCAGAAACAAGACCAGACACAAATAGAACATTACAAATGATGAAAACAGTTGAAAGGAGAACACTAAGAAGTAAGTACCTATACAAGGCAAATACTCCAGGGTAATAAGCTAGAAATAGACCATGTTCGGGACACTCAAAGATCCAGGTAGCTGACTACCTTTTTAGTTATTGTATACATATAGGATGAAAACCTACCTGTTTCCTGCATATAGTTCGCGTCCGTTTTTTAATTATTAACAATTTAGTGCAAAAATGACCCCATTTTTTGCACCCCATTCAAAAGCTAAATAGTTGACATAAAATTACAAAATTTAATTTTTTAGAACATTAAAAAACCTTCAAAATGCCGAATTTTTAAAGTTAAAAAGTTAATTTGTTGCTACCCAAACTGCAAAATAAGTGAAAATCGTTATTTGTTAATAACTTTTACTAAAACTACCTTATAACTTTAGTGTCAGTGGCGGCTAGTCCTATGAGGCAGGTGAGGCAGTGCCTCACCGGTATATCAATCGACTCTTTACGTTATTTCGTTATTTCATCATCAATTCTTTAAATACAATTTAACTGTTTGAAATTTGCTAAATAACTTTATTTTCGTTATTTCATCATCAATTATTTAAATACAATTTAACTGTTTGAAACCTGCTAAATAACTTAATTTTTATTATAAAACTTAATAACTTTATTTTTATAATAAAAAATAAAATAGGTAGGTACGGCCCTGACCGGTAGGTACCTACCCTACGTGGGAGTATATATGCGTCTCATTCTCACTTTCTCAAATTATAGCAGAAGCACTGCCTCAGATGGGTCCTTGTCTAGCATATTACGAAGCCGGCGGTGATCGGTTGGCCGCAATAAAATTTAAACTGAGAATAATTTTTGGAACCGGGATTAAATATCCTTTCAGAGGCTGGCAAAAATATGCCTCTAGCGTGGTTTTGCAGTTTTAGTTAGGTAGTTTGTTCTGGTTACGTGTACTTGGCCTTCTTACACTCTGGTTACTTACTATTAGTATAATTAGATGTTTAGAATATTTTATCATGCTGTTGCTAGCTGTATGCCATTTTGCAAATGTCAATTAAATAAGTAAATTAATAAAAAAATTAGAAATTATGATTTATTTCCTAATAATTTTACTTTTAAGCACGCTGTTTAATAAAAAATATAAAAAACCAAAAAAATAAAATTTAACCCTTAGTTTATTTAACATAAAAAATCAATCTTATAATATAACAGTAATTTGCTAATATAAGATTGGTTCCAAATGAAATTATCACGTGTTTGAAGGTATATTGTTTGAGCACAATAATTTCATTTTGGCAAGTGATTAATAAAAGAATCAGTCAACAGCGTAACCAGGATGATCCTAAGGGGGTATGGGTCTCTGGGGGTATGGAATTAAGGAGGATGTTAAGGGTATGGGGCGCTTATAACCCCTAAAAAACCCCTGGTTACGCCACTGAAATCAGTTGTCCGTTCTTGTCATGTAGTATATAATGTAAATTTTGTTTAATATGACTGTACATACAACGCTGATGAGACCAAGAAATGACGAAACGTCTGACTCACACTGTTTTGATATGTGGTATCATATTAATTATTTTTAGCTAAAAAAACAGCTAATAAGAGTATGAATGATGTTATAGACTTAGAACTTTCGACTTTCTTTTGCGAATAAAATAATTGTTATTTAATATCGTTTGCAAGCCTTAAAATAAATACGGTGCCGTTTTGTGACGTTATGACGCCACAAAATCGACCCTCCGGCTATTAAACAAAAGCTAACCATAATAATACAGTAAACTCCCTCTATAACGAGAACTGAAATGGCGTACTAATTACCTCGTTATAAGCGGATCTCGTTATATCAGACAACAATATTATGTAATATATTATGTTTAGGATGTAAAAGAAGAAGACCAACGACAGACAGATGTCAGCGACGTAACGCCATTCCGGATAGCGTCATGTAACTTGTAAGTTGTAGCTTCTTGATTGCTAATAAAGATTTGTATGAACAATACTGTTTAATATTTGATTTACATGACGAAAGGAACTTAAAACAGTGCATATCACCACTACTGAAATGTTTTGAAGCCTCCTACATAGTTTATTAGGTGTCGATCATCGACTTCAACAATGAAACTTGGCCATCGCAAATTGTAAATTTCCTACGATATTTAATATCGGTCGACAGATAAATAGGAAGGAAGTTACAGGCGGTGGAATTTATTACAGCACTGGCCTCGGTAAGCATACAGATGTTGGACATACCTCGTTATAAGCGAAACTTCGTAATACCCGTGTTCGTTATAGAGAGAGTCTCTGTAATACTCCTCAAGTGTAGTGTGCCTCACCATCTTGTTCTACCACGAGCCGCCCCTGTTTAGTGTTTCACCCAAAGTTGGGTATTCAAGTACTTAACAAACCCTCAAAATTTAAGACCGATCCATTAATTAGTTTAAGAGTTATTCTAATTATTTATCCCAGAGATTTTTATTTTGTAATAACATAAGACAGAAAAGAATGAAGATAGGGCAATTCTGCGTATGCAAAATGAAAGTAGAAAACTGATGTTATCAAAATGCACTAAAAAAAGATAAAAAAAGAATGTGTGTGTACTTTGTACGCACGTAAGAAGTTATACTTCTATTATATGATTATATGATTATAAACGAAATTAATATACTTTTTATTTATATTTTATTTAAATATTAAACTAATTTATACTTACTACTTCTCAAACATTTTTATTAAAACAGTGCCAAAAATTAAAATAATAAAAGAATAAAACACACACAAACACATTAAAAATGCCACAAATGATTTCTGAAATTAATTGTCGGAAAAATTTTTAACTAAATACGTATTTTCTGAAAATAAAATTATATAATAAATATACTTACAATCATAAAATGTATAAAAAAAATAAAAAAATAAAAGTTTCTATTGGGATTCGGAACCAACTTACCACGCGGCTAGTATTTGCGTTGTATTGGGGTTCACTCGCATTAAAAGCTTCGCCACAGAGACAGTTTGTCATTATGTGCGAAGATCGACTAACTAAACGGATTAAACTTTTGACATTTTCAACTTATGTAAATTAAATTATTTTGATTTTGAATTGAAATGATTTAGAATTGAAAAAATACAACAAAACATAGAATAAGAAAACAATATATTAGGTGAATATTGATAGAAATTTTGATGGTAATCAAATTATGTAATAGGTATCGGAGCCCGGATAACGACTAATAAATTTCGCAATCACTTGCATCGTGCAAAGTGGCTATGTTCAAATATCATAACAAAATTTGATCAACTATTTATAAAACACTTACCAGTGTAAGATTCTTTAGCTTTGAATAAGCGAGATCTGCGGCACTCATACTAGTCACAGTTTGATGGGCTTTCACATTAGCATGCAACAATCATCTCTTCTATGTAAATAAGTCCAAAAATATAATATTAAAACTATTTAAAAAGGCAGTATAACCATTAACTAACTTTTTGTTTGTTGTTTCTCTTCCTACAAATTTTAAAACGCAACAACCATACATTATAACCAAACCACAGTCCCACAGCTGTGCCACAGCTGCCACATTGGATAATTTTTGTCATGTCATTTGAACATCCAATCAGAACAAAGTTATAATGCGCATGCGCCCGGTCGCTAGGTTTTACCATATAAAAATTCACCGTCATTACGCCCGTAAAGAAGTATAACTTCAAAAATTATCTAATATAGGCAAAAATCCTAATGCCAAATTTGTGAAATTTTGTAATTTATAAACATTTAAAATAACTTTAAAAATATTGTCCGTAAAAAATCATTTTAAATGTTAAAAAAGCTGGTATTTTACACGAATTTTTAAAAATGTAGTTCAATTGGTGACTAGTCGTGGTAAGTGAAGGGGGAGCTGGGAGCCGACAAATGCACGAGTTGAAAAACTAAAAAAGGCAACTTAAAACTACTATCATTTTCTATATCTAGGGATCTACTGAATATATTTTGATCGTTCTTTTTTTTAATTTGTATTTAATTTTTCTGTACATTACAAATATGCAATTTGTCTAGACATTTATTAATTAATAAACAGTCTAATTTGTTTAAACAATTTTTGAAAAAATAAATTTTTCCCAAAACTCCATGATTTTAATCATACTATCGTTATTAATCATAAAAAAAGTTAAGGTATACTTTAAGAAATAAATTATCTTCAATAAATAATTATCTAATAAAAATCATTTATTTATTAAAGTGTACTTTAACATTTTCTATGATCATTTATTAATTAATAAATTTATAAACAAATTGCATATTTGTAATGTACGTATAAATTACATACAAATTAAAAAAAGAAAGATCAAAATCCATTGAGTTGATCCGGAGATACAGAAAATTATATTCCTTTGAAATTGCTTTTTCGGCATTTTAACTCGGTGGATTTGTAGGTTCCCCTAGTAATCGTTTGAACTACATTTTTGAAAAATCGTAGAGGGTGCTGTGAAGGTACAATGTATGTGCAAATTTTTTAAGAAAAAATACAAATTCCATTCTTTAAAATGGCATTAACGAGATTCTTTAATTATTATAAACACATTAGCTGTGAATTAAAAAAAAAACATAAAGCTAACTTTTTCCCAAATGAACCTAAATTTTTTATTTGAAAATTCGTGTTAAAATACTATCTTTTTTCGAATCTATAGAAATATTGTTTATACGGACAACATTCTTAAAGTTATTCTAAATGTTTATAAATTTACAAAATTTCAAAAATTTGGCATTAGGATTTTTGATTATATTAATTATTTTTTTATCTTTTTTTACTACATTTTGATACTATCACTCTTCTACTCTCATTTGGCATACTCAGAATTGCACTATCTTCATTATTTTCTGTCTTATCTTATTGCAAAATAAAGGTCTCTGGGAAAAACAAATAGAATAACTCTTAAACTAATTAATGGATCGGTCTCAAATTTTGAAGGTTTGTTAAGTACGCCAATACCCAACTTTGGGTGAAACACTATAAAGTTCTAAGTTAGTTTTAATAAAAGTTATTAACAAATAACGATTTTCACCTATTTTGCAGTTTGTGTAGCAACAAATTAACTTTTTCATTTTCAAAAATCGGCATTTTGAAGGTTTTTCAATGTTCTAAAATACTGAATTTTGTAATTTTATGTCAACTATTTAGCTTTTGAATGGAGTGCAAAAAATCGAAAAAGTCGCGATTTTTGCACTAAATTGTTAATAATTAAAAAACGGACGCGAACTCTAGGCAGGAAACAAGTAGGTTTTCTTCCTATAGGTCTACAATAACTAAAACAGTAGTCAGCTACCTGGATCTTTGAGTGTCCCGAGAAAATCCTTATTACTCTGGACTACAAATGATGAGAACAGTTGAGAGGAGAACACTAAGAAGTATACAAGGCAAAACTCTACGTGACAGAGTAAGAAGTGAAGACATCAGACAAAACTGTAAAATACAGGAATACAGGAAGGTGGGTCAGACAGAGACGAAGATATTGGAACAAACATATAAAGAGAATGGAGGACAGCAGTCTCGTTAAAAACGCAAAAACGAATAACCCAGTAGGTAAAAGACCACATGGTAGACCACCAAAACGATGGCGAGAATGCTGGACCTCATCGTCCGGGAAAGACTTGATGGCAATGAACAGGCAGTAGCCTACAAGCATGATCGATCATGCTAGAAAGAAGAAGAAGAGAGAAGAAGATTGAATGTTCGTCGGAGGTATCATCGTAATCGCTTTGTTGCTTTGTTTGGAAAACATTCACGCACATAATATAAACAATTAAGTAAAACATATCATACGTAATAATCGTAAACATTCTAAATGAACTTACCAAAAAACGTCAAAATCACAAAAGGCGAAACCAAAACCACACCACCAAACAAAGAGAAGTTTATCAAAAAGTTTAACATTGCAGCTATTGTAATTTGTATCACAGGTTACAGGTACATGCAGTGAACCATCACACTTCAAAATGAACTTTAACGAATTATAAACGTAAATGACCAAATGAAATCACTATAAATAAATATTACCATTTACTCTTATCACGAAATGTGACCTTTTGATCTTCAAGGATGAGTGCTATTTACAAGTTTTTGTCTTACCCGAGAATGTTTAGTAATTACAATAATCGACTTTATTTTTGAACAGATTACCTACATAGTTACGTTTGTCTAATTACTTAGCCTACGTCACTGTTCAACTGATTTACCTGTTACACACTTATACCTACCATAAATACAATGATTGATTTGCATAGGTAAATAAAAAAATCAAAGGTTTATCCTTTTCTAGATAAAGCTTAGTTAGTATTTATCAATTTAGAGGGCATCAAAAGATCAAAAATTCTCATTCTTGATTGATGAATACATACATGTGGTGTCTACAAAAAATGAGAATATTTTCATGTATGATAGATTTCCAACCCAAAAATTTTCCAATTGATTAAATTATTCACGAGGATGTATTGAAAAGTGATTATTAAACGCTTTTCTTTAGTTCAATAGTTTGCGTCAAATTTTTAGACGTTAATTTGCCTGCCTTTTCTTCAATGCAAATTAATGAAAATTTGCAGACATATGCATTCGCGGGAGCAATACACGAATGGTCAATAAAAATATTTTTTTATGTTTATTAATTGTTTAAATAAAAAAAAACGATTTTAATAGAAAATGCTTAAATTCTCTTGTTTTTTACATTGTAGAAACTTGAAACTTTTACGGATTGTAGCTAATGATATGAACTATACATAATTTCACTTTTTACGTTAATTGTTTACGTTATGCTTCATAAATAAACAATAAAGTTTCAAATTTTGAACGCTCATATATTTGTTTATATATAAATCGGCGTTTATTCGTGTCAAATTTCAATACGATACGAAACAAAACTTCAACCAGAATTCGAATTAAAAAAATTCGTGTTTTTATCGTAGTCTTAGAAAAACCGCCTGTAGACTACTGTAGAGACGTTTTGTGCTACAATTAACATTAAAATTCGTTTTGTTCGTATTAATTAATTAAACGCTTTTCTGTAGTTCAATCGTTTGGGTCAAATCTTTGGACGTTAATTTGACTGCCTTTTCCTCAATGCAAATGACCAAAAATTTGCAGACATACGCATTCGCGGGAACAATACACGAATATTCAACAAACAATTTTTTTGTTTATTAATTGTTTAAATAAAACAAACGATTTTAACGGAAAATGCTTAAATTTTCTTGTTTTTTACAATGAAAAAACTTAAAACTTTTACAGATTGTAGCTAATTATATGAACTATACATAATTTTACTTTTTACGTTAATTGTTTACGTTATGCTTTATAAATAAACAATAAAGTTTAAAATTTTTTACCGATTCCGACTACTTTTCATGTTTGTACATCATATGTTTTATACATATTTTAATAAACATAACGATATATTTCAATATTTGAAAAGTGTAAGACTAAAAAGTAAAAAATAAAAAAAATATGAAAAAAATATTTTTAAGAAATGCTTTTCTTTAGTTACGAGTGAATAAAATTAAACATATTATAAAAAAATCAACTGAAAAGCAAAAAATAAAAAAAAGTGAAAAAAGTCTAACACATTCGTTAAAGAAAAGCGTGGTGCGGAAACCGTTTATTCTATGAAGACGCGCCACGCTTTTCTTTGACGAATGTGATAGATTTTTTCAATTTGTTTTTATTTTTTGCTTTTTAGTGGATTTTTTTATAATATGTTTAATTTTAGTCACTCGTAACTAAAGAAAAGCGTTTCTTAAAAATATTTTTTTTTTATATTTTTTATTCCTATTAAACATGTAAATTTTTATCGAAACAGTACCTATATACATATACAGGGTGTTTCATTAATAATTGTCCATATAGTAACTGGAGAAACCTTAGCACAAAATACGAAGATTTAACCTAAAACACTTAAATAAAATGTGGTTCCTTACTGAGTTACAGGGTGTTTTATCTTAAAATTTAAAAACTATTTTTGCTCAACATTTTAAAACTATTCGACGTATCCTTTTCATACTTGGCAGGAAGTATAGGTACTGTACAAACTACTAAATTATGTTAAACAAACGTTTGTGGCTATTACCAGAGGCGTACGACGGGGGAAAGTGAATGGTTGACCCTTTCCAAATTCTACGCCACTGGCGAAATTGTTATTTTAGTTCAATTTTTGGATTCTCTAATACTTTCTATGAAAATAATATATTCTTTATTCGTAACGATAAAATCATTAGTTTTCGAGATCTTTGAAGTTAAAAATGAAACGACACGGTTATTTTGATTAATGTATTGTGTTGCTTATTTTTATTTTCAAATATCTCGAAAACTAATCAATTTAGCGTTACGAATGAAGAGTATATTATTTACATAAAAAGTATTGCAAAATCAAAAAATTACACTAAAATAGCAATTTCGTCAGTGGCGTAGAATTTGGGAGGGGTCAACCAGCCACTATCCCCTGTCGTACGCCTTTGGTAGTAGCTAGAAACGTTTATTTATCTTAATTTAGTAGGGTGTACGTACAGTACCTACACTTTCTACCAAGTATGATAAGGATACGCCAAATAGTTTTAAAGTACTGGGTACAAATAATTTTTAAATTTTAATCATATGAATCGTATCCTAAATTAATCAAAATAACTGTGCCGTTTCATATTTAACTTCAAATATCTCGAAAACTAATGACTTTATCGTTACCAATGAAGAGTATATTATTTACTTAGAAAGTATTGGAGAATCTAAGAATTGCACTAAAATAGTAATTCCTCCAGTGGCGTAGAATTTGAGAAGGGTCAACCATTCACCATCTCCTGTCGTACCCCTCTGGTAGTAGCTAGAAACGTTTGTTTATCATAATTTAGTAGGGTGTCTATAGTAGTCGCACTTTCTGCCAAGTATGAAAAGGATACGTCAAATAGTTTTAAAATGCTAAGCAAAAATAGTTTTTAATATTTTAGATAAAACACCCTGTAACTCAGTAAGGAACCACATTTTATTTAAGTGTTTTAGGTTAAATCTTCGTATTTTGTGATAAGGTTTCTCCAGTTACTATATGGACAATTATTAATGAAACACCCTGTATACATACCTACACATATAAACAGTACCTATATACATACCCAAACAGCACAAGTACATCCCTGGGACGTACCCGGGATGTATATATATATATATATATATATATATATATATATATATATATATATATATATATATATATATATGTATATATATATATATACATAGAAAAGAATAATCATAAAACTTCACGAGGAGATGACAGAATACTGAATGAACTCCTTAAGTACGGAGGGCAAGAGCTGACCAAACCACTATTTAAACAATCCAAAAAATAATAGAACAAAACAGAATAACACAAGAATGGAGATTAAGCATCGTAATACCTCTTTTCAAAAAAGGAGACAAATCGGACCCGGAGAATTATAGAGGAATTAACTTATTAATCACAACATTAAAATTAACAACCAAAGTGATAACAAACAAACTGAAATAACAGTAGCAGAAGAACAACAAGGTTTTAGCTCGGAAAGATCATGCATCAATGCTATATTTATAATGAGGCAAGTTCAAGAGAAATCATTATAATACAACAAACCGGCATATTTACGTTTACAACAAACACAAATTATATATTTTTATTCATTTATTGTACGCAAGAGAGATACAACTAAGAATAATAAAAAAATGGAAAATATCTACCAGAACAACAGTAAAATTAAAAGAACGAACTGAAGCTGGCAATGGTATAAGACAGGGTGTTATTCCTTGGGCCCTCTATTGTTCAACCTGATCATGGATGAAAAAAGAGAAAACCAACTTAAAATAATCTGCTATGCAGACCATGCAATAGGTATTCTCTCAATGATTTACAACGTATGCTGCACCAATTTAATATATCCGTCAGAAAATTTAACATGTTAATTTCTCCACAAAAGACAAAATGCGTGGTAGCAAATATACTAAGATGTAAATTAGTCTTGGAGGGCCAGATAATAAAAGAAGTGTTGAGTTTAAACGTCTAAGCATCACACTATCTAGTGAATAAAGCAAACAGAGCTGCAGGTTGCCTCAATGAAACAATAGGGAGAAATAAAAATATTTGGAAAGAAATTAAATTCAGAATTCACAAAACAGACATCAGACCAATAATGACACATGCGGCAAAAACACGATCACGAACAAGAGAAAAAGAATGAACAGAGATAAAAACCTTTGGAAAAATCGATGGTAAAACACTATGAGACAGAGCTAGAAAACATATGTCGGACATAAATATGATATATACATATAGAAGTGGATGGCTTGCCTAAATTTAACAGGTGCCATGAAAACAACACCAACTGCTGCGATGGAGTTGCTCATTGGCATCACCCCTTTAGACATAGATGTCAAAGAGGTGGCGCTGATGACGATGATGAGATTGTGCTCAGCGTATGCAAACCTTGATGTAGGAATGGAACAATTCAAATATCTTTTCTGGATGGGTTAGCTGGGAGCACTACTCCTGTTACGTGCAGGCCATGGATGCGACTCAATTAAACCTACGTTTGTCTTCGACAAACCCTTCAAAATCGAAACAAGACAACAAAGAGAGTCAAACGTGGCAAATGCATATTACATCTACACCGATGGCTCCAAAATGGAAGAAGGCTAAGGATGTGAGATATACTCCAGATCACTGAAGTATAAAATGGGATATAGGCAAAAATGCCAGCGTAGTTCAAACTGAACTGGCTGGTATCTCCATAGCCGCAAACGAGATAACCCGAATAAAACGTCGTTAAAACGATAATACACAGACAGCATATAAGCGCTACTAACCCTGAACAGACCACGTGCCATATCAGGGCTAGTAATGGAGTATCATGAGTCACTAGCCCAAGCTTCGGATGGTAACATCATCCTGAGGTGGGTTAAATGACACAAAGGAATTAAAGGCAAAAAGGCGACTTTAACTGGTCAACTGCAATAATCGCAGAAATTGCCAAATGCCACTCCCACACGCCAACCGTAAAAAGATGGGAAGAAGGGCCAGGATGTAGACTTCCCAAGGTAACACTAAGGAACCTTGGGAAGTCAGCATCAGAAAAGTACTTGAGAATGGCTAGGAAAAACCTACGCTTGACAGTTGGTTTTTAACTGTCCATTGTCAACTAAGAAAACACCTCCACACACTGGGGCTAGTAGAAACACCTCTGTTCAGGAATGACGAAACTGTCGAGCATGTCCTATGTGAATATCCGAAGTTATCGTCAATACGAGAGTATACGTTCGACGAGCCTTGGCCTACACTTGCTGACATAGGGGAGATGTCCCCTGGTGATTTGTCCGGCTTCCTGGAAATGCCAAGATGGATAATGAGCTAAGGACGACAACCCCCCTGGGAGGATGCACAATGGGTCATTTGTGGCCTAAGTGCTGTGGGATATAGATACAGATACAGATATAGATATATAGATATATATATATATATATATATATATATATATATATATATATATATATATATATATATATGAAACTTAAAGCTAAAATCAATATCAACAAAAGAATTAATATTAAAATTAAACTCACCAGGCTTCCGGGTTGAACCGCGTCGTTGGTTTCTAGGCCGAGCTTTCGACGTCCTCTCTGACGTCATCTTCAGGGCTTCCGGGGTCTCAGTTTCCTGAGGCTCCAGACACTACACTCACTACTTCACTACTCACTGCAATACTGTTGTTGCTGACGCTGGGGCGGTCATTTATACCGTGGACTGGTGTGACTGACGTGGCTGTCGATGACGTGGCGGAGTGGGAATTAGCGCGAAGACTATTTGGAGTGGCGCGAAGATTTTTGACGGCGGGAATTGTATTTGTAGATGGAGCGGACGATGTTTTCTTTAGGAGGGGTCTCCAAGTCGAAGGTAAACGGATGCCGTCATCTCTGTTATTGAGACAATTTGGCCGTTTTTCGATTTCTATGGCTTCTCGGATAATCCTTTGTTTATAGAAGCGGATGGGGGCTATGGTTCTGGAGTGTTCAAAGTCAATTTTGTGGCCTGTATGAAGATGGTGTTGGCCTAGGGCTGAAACTGAATCGGAATTGCGAACAGATATGGAATGTTCATAAATCCTATTTTGGATTCTACGATTGGTTTGTCCTATGTAAGATCGGGGGCAGTCTGCACAAGGAATTTCATAAACTCCGTGTTGTTCATTTGGAATGTTGTCTTTGACGGATCGGACAAGAGATGAAAGTTTTTGTTGGGGGGTAAATACTGTTTTTATTCCTCGTGGTTTAAGAATTCTGTCGATTTTGTCAGTAACACCTTTGATATAGGGAAGTTACTGACAAAATCGACAGAATTCTTAAACCACGAGGAATAAAAACAGTATTTACCCCCCAACAAAAACTTTCATCTCTTGTCCGATCCGTCAAAGACAACATTCCAAATGAACAACACGGAGTTTATGAAATTCCTTGTGCAGACTGCCCCCGATCTTACATAGGACAAACCAATCGTAGAATCCAAAATAGGATTTATGAACATTCCATATCTGTTCGCAATTCCGATTCAGTTTCAGCCCTAGGCCAACACCATCTTCATACAGGCCACAAAATTGACTTTGAACACTCCAGAACCACAGCCCCCATCCGCTTCTATAAACAAAGGATTATCCGAGAAGCCATAGAAATCGAAAAACGGCCAAATTGTCTCAATAAAAGAGATGACGGCATCCGTTTACCTTCGACTTGGAGACCCCTCCTAAAAAAAACATCGTCCGCTCTATCTACAAATACAATTCCCGCCGTCAAAATCTTCGCGCCACTCCAAATAGTCTTCGCGCTAATTCCCACTCCGCCACGTCATCGACAGCCACGTCAGTCACACCAGTCCACGGTATAAATGACCGCCCCAGCGTCAGCAACAACAGTATTGCAGTGAGTAGTGAAGTAGTGAGTGTAGTGTCTGGAGCCTCAGGAGACTGAGACCCCGGAAGCCCTGAAGATGACGTCAGAGAGGACGTCGAAAGCTCGGCCTAGAAACCAACGACGCGGTTCAACCCGGAAGCCTGGTGAGTTTAATTTTAATATTAATTCTTTTGTTGATATTGATTTTAGCTTTAAGTTTCATTGTATTAACCGCGGAAACCTTTCCGAACATATATATATATATATATATATATATATATATATATATATATATATATATATATATATATATATATATATATATATATATATATATATATATATATATATGTATATATATATATATATATATATATATATATATATATATAAAGGATGTTAAGTAAGCGAGTACAACTATAAACATAGAAAAGAAAAATCATTGGCAAATAACTCGCAATGTGAATGTGAATACAAAATTAACAATATAAAAAGATGGAATGCAACTGCAGACACGTGTTTCTGACTCATTAGTCGTCATCAGTACAGTATAGCCAAGTTAGAAGAATAATAGTTTAACTTAGAAAAAGATCACTACAGGAGCAATATTACCATTTGTGACAACAATGTCAGAAGACCCTGCCTTTCAGGGCGACGACCAACACAGTCACGGAGGTAAAGCTACCTGAGGAAAGAAAAGCCAAAACCTTAAAAAATAAAGGATGTTAAGTAAGCGAGTACAACTATAAACATTGAAAAGAAAAATCATTGGCAAATAACTCGCAATGTGAATGTGAATACAAAATTAACAATATAAAAAGATGGAATGCAACTGCAGACACGTGTTTCTGACTCATTAGTCGTCATCAGTACAGTATAGCCAAGTTAGAAGAATAATAGTTTAACTTGGAAAAAGATCACTACAGGAGCAATATTACCATTTGTGACAACAATGTCAGAAGACCCTGCCTTTCAGGGCGACGACCAACACAGTCACGGAGGTAAAGCTACCTGAGGAAAGAAAAGCCAAAACCTTAAAAAATAAAGGATGTTAAGTAAGCGAGTACAACTATAACATAGAAAAGAAAAATCATTGGCAAATAACTCGCAATGTGAATGTGAATACAAAATTAACAATATAAAAAGATGGAATGCAACTGCAGACACGTGTTTCTGACTCATTAGTCGTCATCAGTACAGTATAGCCAAGTTAGAAGAATAATAGTTTAACTTGGAAAAAGATCACTACAGGAGCAATATTACCATTTGTGACAACAATGTCAGAAGACCCTGCCTCTCAGGGCGACGACCAACACAGTCACGGAGGTAAAGCTACCTGAGGAAAGAAAAGCCAAAACCTTAAAAAATAAAGGATGTTAAGTAAGCGAGTACAACTATAAACATAGAAAAGAAAAATCATTGGCAAATAACTCGCAATGTGAATGTGAATACAAAATTAACAATATAAAAAGATGGAATGCAACTGCAGACACGTGTTTCTGACTCATTAGTCGTCATCAGTACAGTATAGCCAAGTTAGAAGAATAATAGTTTAACTTGGAAAAAGATCACTACAGGAGCAATATTACCATTTGTGACAACAATGTCAGAAGACCCTGCCTTTCAGGGCGACGACCAACACAGTCACGGAGGTAAAGCTACCTGAGGAAAGAAAAGCCAAAACCTTAAAAAATAAAGGATGTTAAGTAAGCGAGTACAACTATAAACATAGAAAAGAAAAATCATTGGCAAAATAACTCGCAATGTGAATGTGAATACAAAATTAACAATATAAAAAGATGGAATGCAACTGCAGACACGTGTTTCTGACTCATTAGTCGTCATCAGTACAGTATAGCCAAGTTAGAAGAATAATAGTTTAACTGTAACCTGTACTGATGACGACTAATGAGTCAGAAACACGTGTCTGCAATTGCATTCCATCTTTTTATATTGTTAATTTTGTATTCACATTCACATTGCGAGTTATTTGCCAATGATTTTTCTTTTCTATGTTTATAGTTGTACTCGCTTACTTAACATCCTTTATTTTTTAAGGTTTTGGCTTTTCTTTCCTCAGGTAGGTTTACCTCCGTGACTGTGTTGGTCGTCGCCTTGAAAGGCAGGGTCTTCTGACATTGTTGTCACAAATGGTAATATTGCTCCTGTAGTGATCTTTTTCCAAGTTAAACTATTATTCTTCTAACTTGGCTATACTGTACTGATGACGACTAATGAGTCAGAAACACGTGTCTGCAGTTGCATTCCATCTTTTTATATTGTTAATTTTGTATTCACATTCACATTGCGAGTTATTTGCCAATGATTTTTCTTTTCTATGTTTATAGTTGTACTCGCTTACTTAACATCCTTTATTTTTTAAGGTTTTGGCTTTTCTTTCCTCAGGTAGCTTTACCTCCGTGACTGTGTTGGTCGTCGCCCTGAAAGGCAGGGTCTTCTGACATTGTTGCCACAAATGGTAATATTGCTCCTGTAGTGATCTTTTTCCAAGTTAAACTATTATTCTTCTAACTTGGCTATACTGTACTGATGACGACTAATGAGTCAGAAACACGTGTCTGCAGTTGCATTCCATCTTTTTATATTGTTAATTTTGTATTCACATTCACATTGCGAGTTATTTTGCCAATGATTTTCTTTTCTATGTTTATAGTTGTACTCGCTTACTTAACATCCTTTATTTTTTAAGATTTTGGCTTTTCTTTCCTCAGGTAGCTTTACCTCCGTGATTGTGTTGGTCGTCGCCCTGAAAGGCAGGGTCTTCTGACATTGTTGTCACAAATGGTAATATTGCTCTGTAGTGATCTTTTTCCAAGTTAAACTATTATTCTTCTAACTTGGCTATACTGTACTGATGACGACTAATGAGTCAGAAACACGTGTCTGCAGTTGCATTCCATCTTTTATATTGTTAATTTTGTATTCACATTCACATTGCGAGTTATTTGCCAATAATTTTTCTTTTCAATGTTTATAGTTGTACTCGCTTACTTAACATCCTTTATTTTTTAAGGTTTTGGCTTTTCTTTCCTCAGGTAGCTTTACCTCCGTGACTGTGTTGGTCGTCGCCCTGAAAGGCAGGGTCTTCTGATATTGTTGTCACAAATGGTAATATTGCTCTGTAGTGATCTTTTTCTAAGTTAAACTATTATTCTTCTAACTTGGCTATACTGTACTGATGACGACTAATGAGTCAGAAACACGTGTCTGCAGTTGCATTCCATCTTTTTATATTGTTAATTTTGTATTCACATTCACATTGCGAGTTATTTGCCAATGATTTTTCTTTTCTATGTTTATAGTTGTACTCGCTTACTTAACATCCTTATATATATATATATATATATATATATATATATATATATATATATATATATATATATATATATATATATATATATATATATATATATATATATATATATATATATATATATATATATATATATATATATATATATATATATATATATATATATATATATATATATATATATATATATATATATATATATATATATATATATATATATATATATATATATATATATATATATATATATATATATATATATATATATATATATATATATATATATATATATATATATATATATATATATATATATATATATATATATGTTCGGAAAGGTTTCCGCGGTTAATACAATGAAACTTAAAGCTAAAATCAATATCAACAAAAGAATTAATATTAAAATTAAACTCACCAGGCTTCCGGGTTGAACCGCGTCGTTGGTTTCTAGGCCGAGCTTTCGACGTCCTCTCTGACGTCATCTTCAGGGCTTCCGGGGTCTCAGTCTCCTGAGGCTCCAGACACTACACTCACTACTTCACTACTCACTGCAATACTGTTGTTGCTGACGCTGGGGCGGTCATTTATACCGTGGACTGGTGTGACTGACGTGGCTGTCGATGACGTGGCGGAGTGGGAATTAGCGCGAAGACTATTTGGAGTGGCGCGAAGATTTTTGACGGCGGGAATTGTATTTGTAGATGGAGCGGACGATGTTTTTTTTAGGAGGGGTCTCCAAGTCGAGGGTAAACGGATGCCGTCATCTCTTTTATTGAGACAATTTGGCCGTTTTTCGATTTCTATGGCTTCTCGGATAATCCTTTGTTTATAGAAGCGGATGGGGGCTATGGTTCTGGAGTGTGCAAAGTCAATTTTGTGGCCTGTATGAAGATGGTGTTGGCCTAGGGCTGAAACTGAATCGGAATTGCGAACAGATATGGAATGTTCATAAATACTATTTTGGATTCTACGATTGGTTTGTCCTATGTAAGATCGGGGGCAGTCTGCACAAGGAATTTCATAAACTCCGTGTTGTTCATTTGGAATGTTGTCTTTGACGGATCGGACAAGAGATGAAAGTTTTTGTTGGGGGGTAAATACTGTTTTTATTCCTCGTGGTTTAAGAATTCTGTCGATTTTGTCAGTAACTTCCCTATATCAAAGGTGTTACTGACAAAATCGACAGAATTCTTAAACCACGAGGAATAAAAACAGTATTTACCCCCCAACAAAAACTTTCATCTCTTGTCCGATCCGTCAAAGACAACATTCCAAATGAACAACACGGAGTTTATGAAATTCCTTGTGCAGACTGCCCCCGATCTTACATAGGACAAACCAATCGTAGAATCCAAAATAGGATTTATGAACATTCCATATCTGTTCGCAATTCCGATTCAGTTTCAGCCCTAGGCCAACACCATCTTCATACAGGCCACAAAATTGACTTTGAACACTCCAGAACCATAGCCCCCATCCGCTTCTATAAACAAAGGATTATCCGAGAAGCCATAGAAATCGAAAAACGGCCAAATTGTCTCAATAACAGAGATGACGGCATCCGTTTACCTTCGACTTGGAGACCCCTCCTAAAGAAAACATCGTCCGCTCCATCTACAAATACAATTCCCGCCGTCAAAAATCTTCGCGCCACTCCAAATAGTCTTCGCGCTAATTCCCACTCCGCCACGTCATCGACAGCCACGTCAGTCACACCAGTCCACGGTATAAATGACCGCCCCAGCGTCAGCAACAACAGTATTGCAGTGAGTAGTGAAGTAGTGAGTGTAGTGTCTGGAGCCTCAGGAAACTGAGACCCCGGAAGCCCTGAAGATGACGTCAGAGAGGACGTCGAAAGCTCGGCCTAGAAACCAACGACGCGGTTCAACCCGGAAGCCTGGTGAGTTTAATTTTAATATTAATTCTTTTGTTGATATTGATTTTAGCTTTAAGTTTCATATATATATATATATATATATATATATATATATATATATATATATATATATATATATATATATATCTATATCTGTATCTGTGGAGTAGAGAGGGCGAGTCAAGTCCCACAGCACTTAGGCCACAAATGACCCATTGTGCATCCTCCCAGGGGGGTTGTCGTCCTTAGCTCATTATCCATCTTGGCATTTCCAGGAAGCCGGACAAATCACCAGGGGACATCTCCCCTATGTCAGCAAGTGTAGGCCAAGGCTCGCCGAACGTATACTCTCGTATTGACGATAACTTCGGATATTCACATAGGACATGCTCGACAGTTTCGTCATTCCTGAACAGAGGTGTTTCTACTAGCCCCAGTGTGTGGAGGTATTTTCTTAGTTGACAATGGACAGTTAAAAACCAACTGTCAAGCGTAGGTTTTTCCTAGCCATTCTCAAGTACTTTTCTGATGCTGACTTCCCAAGGTTCCTTAGTGTTACCTTGGGAAGTCTACATCCTGGCCCTTCTTCCCATCTTTTTACGGTTGGCGTGTGGGAGTGGCATTTGGCAATTTCTGCGATTATTGCAGTTGACCAGTTAAAGTCGCCTTTTTGCCTTTAATTCCTTTGTGTCATTTAACCCACCTCAGGATGATGTTACCATCCGAAGCTTGGGCTAGTGACTCATGATACTCCATTACTAGCCCTGATATGGCACGTGGTCTGTTCAGGGTTAGTAGCGCTTATATGCTGTCTGTGTATTATCGTTTTAACGACGTTTTATTCGGGTTATCTCGTTTGCGGCTATGGAGATACCAGCCAGTTCAGTTTGAACTACGCTGGCATTTTTGCCTATATCCCATTTTATACTTCAGTGATCTGGAGTATATCTCACATCCTTAGCCTTCTTCCATTTTGGAGCCATCGGTGTAGATGTAATATGCATTTGCCACGTTTGACTCTCTTTGTTGTCTTGTTTCGATTTTGAAGGGTTTGTCGAAGACAAACGTAGGTTTAATTGAGTCGCATCCATGGCCTGCACGTAACAGGAGTAGTGCTCCCAGCTAACCCTATTGAAATGTTAGCTATCCTGATCCCCAAGTATATGTAAATCAGGTTGGCAATATTGACAGTTGAAGTAGTCTAATAAAATGGTCGTCACGAAGCGTTGCATATGAATTATGTCTCCCAGTAAATATACCTAATTAATAAGTACTCGGCAAGCTTCCTTCTCCAAAAGGTTATGGACCCCAGTTTTACATGCCAAGAGTACATTCAATAAGAAGTAAAGTTTTTTAGTGTTGCTGTTTATACCGACCGGCAGTGTTGTGAGTGACCGCAAAAAAAAATGGCAGTCCAAGGTTTAAATGGCGCGAATTCAACCGTGAGTTTGTATCCGCAATTAACATCTACGAACTTTTCGTCATGGAAATTTAGATTAGGCAATCTTCTAGATGCCAAAGGTGTTAAAGATTTTATTACCACTGAAGTAACTGCAACGCAATTCACACAATTATCAAGAGACGAGCAAAATCAACATAAAAAGCATGATGCAACAGCAAGATCGATCATTGTCACATGCATTACAGATGAACATTTAGAATATATTCGTGACTGTGACTCAGCATTCGAAATGATAAAAAGTTTAGAAAAAGTGTTTGAAAGAAAAAGTATTCTTTCTCGTTTATATGTGCGGAAAAAGTTGTTAACGTTGAAATATAAACAAGGTATCGATTTACAAAAATTTTTCGTTGAATTCGATTCTTTAATCCGAGAGCTTGAATCGACTGGAACTACAATCGAAGAAGATGACAAGGTATGTCACCTTTTGTTGACAATGACAGATACGTTTGACACCGTTATTACTGACTTGCGGTTAGCGAAAACCAAATACTTTGGCTTCGGAGCTTCTAGACAATTGACAGTTACAATTATTGGGGACTTAGAAATTTTACACCCGTATTTTGAATTTCTCTAATAGATGGTTTGTTTAAACCCTAAATTTTCCTTTAATGTTTTTTCTTATTAATTGAAAACAATCATTTTTGTTTAAGAATATTTTTATTATGTGAAATATTTATGATTTTCTTTGGTAGTAGGTACCTACTGTTTTTGATGTGGCAATAATATAACTTTTATAATATGGTTAATTATTTGACTGTAATTTATAACTTTCCTATGGTTAATTATTTTATAGAGAAATTCAAAATACTGGTAAAATTGATAAGTCCCCAAGAGGTACCGAACTATAAGTAACATATCCTATACATATAGGTACATATTATTATAAGGTACCTACATGACAAAGTTTTTTATTTAAAATATTGCTAATATGTACTATATAATTAGGTTAATAAGTATATTTTGAATTTCATTTATATATATATATATATATATATATATATATATATATATATATATATATATATATATATATATATATATCTACCAAGCGCAGTGAGGTTTTTCATTTACTGTCTTAAACTCAATGATGTATAAGTTGTATATGATGTATAAGTAGTATAGGTACAATATATATACTTTTCAAATTGCCCGCCAAATCCAGAGAACTGTCGATTGTCTAGAAGCTCCGAAGCAAAGTATTTGGTTTTCTCTAGACGCAAGTTTATTACTGTCCTAGAAACTTCAAATGATAAACTATCTGTTGATTTCGTTAAAGCAAAATTATTAGATGCAGAATTGAAGCTGAAAAATAATGTACAAGAAAGTGAAGAATCCTCTTTTTATACGAAGCAATACAATAAAAAACCCCGATGCTCATTTTGTGGACTTGAAGGCCATCTAGTGTCCAATTGTTTCAGAAAAAACAATAATAATTATAGAGGTAACAATAATCGAGGGAGATTTTTTCGAGGAAATAACTATTCCCGTGGCAGAAGAGCCAATAATGATACACAAGGTAAACAGAATATCCATGTAGCCGAAGACGAAGTAAGTTTTATCACAGCCCTACCAGCTGAAAATCTCAAGAATGATGACAGCCAAATTTCGTTTATAATAGATTCTGGAGCATCACAGAATATGTGCAGCAATAAATATAAACAATTTATAAGCAATATTATTGAAATTGAGCCTGTTGGCATTAAAATAGCAGATGGAAGAGTGATGACGGCTCGTACAAAAGGTAAATTAAAAGTTTATTACAATGAAACTCCTATTAACATTGATGTTCTCATTTTAAATGAACTAGAATATAATTTATTATCAGTCAGTAAACTAAACAGTTTAGGTTTCACAGTAGTATTTAAAGAAAATAAGGCTGAAATAAGAAAAAAGAACTTTAAACTTATTTGCTATAAACATAAGAGTAACTTATTTGCTGCAAATTTTCAATTAAATAATTTTCAATCTAGTTTAGTAGCAAAGCCTAGCGATAAAGACTTATGGCATTTACGTTTAGGACACGTAAATAGAAGGGGACTACAATTGTTGGGACTTCCCTATTCAGATAAACTATGTGACTCGTGTCAACAAGGAAAAGCCACAAGGCAACCTTTTAAAGAAGTTATATACAAAAAATCCTCTAGAGTTGGGGAACTTTTACATGTTGATACTTGGGGACCATCCAAAGATCCCACATTTTCTGGTGAAAAGTATTACTTATCAATTATTGATGATTTCTCACATTTTAGTGTTGTATATTTAATGACAAGAAAAAGCGAAAGCGAATCACATCTTATTAATCATATTGAAAAATTAGCTGCAGAAGGCAGGAGAGTATCTAGAATAAGAATGGATAAAGGTGGAGAGATGTCTTCTAAATATTTTAAAAACTATTGTATACAACATGGTATAGTACAAGAATTTACTGCAGGGTACACACCTCAGCAGAATAGTATAGCCGAACGACTTAATCGTACTATTTTAGACAAAGTAAGAGCAATGTTTGTAGAAACAAATCTTCCAAAGAGTTTGTGGGGAGAAGCAGTTAGAACAGCTGTTTATCAGCTTAATCGAACTCCATCACGAGCAATTGAATTACAAGTACCAGCAGAAATATACTTAGGCAGACTTGACTTGTCTAAACTTAGAATTTTTGGTTCAAAAGTATGGTACTACAACCTACCAAAGCAAAGTAAATTAGAACCAAGAGCAAGTAAAGGTGTAATGGTTGGATACAGTGGTGCTGGTTATAGAATTTGGAATCCACTGACCAAGCAAATCAAAATTTCAAGAGATGTTGTTTTCGATGAAACACAGTATAAATATTCTCCAGAAATATCATCGAATAATCAAAATGTTGAGGAAATTTTACCAAGCCAAAATGAATTGGAAACATTTGAAACAAATTATGAAGAAAGTACAGTCCAAACATTAAGAAACACTACTGAAATTAATTCACAAGATGAAGAACCAGTAAATTTACAAAATACCAAAATTACTTCCTCCAATAGAGAAATAAAACAACCTTCGAAGTTCAAAGACTATGAACTTTATTATGCATATTGCTTAGTTACATCAACACCAGTAACTTATGAAGAAGCAGTAGAGGAGGATGAATGGAAGCAGGCAATAGAAACAGAACTAGAATGTCTTGAAAAAATGAACACGTGGAGTGAAGCCACAAAAATACCTCATGATCAACAAATCATAAATACAAAATGGGTATTTAAAACAAAAAGTGATGGCACGAAAAAAGCTCGCTTAGTCGCCAAGGGTTATGAAGAAGAAGTGTTTTTAGATATATATTCACCGGTAGCTAAGATGGCAAGTGTAAGAATTTTATTATCACTGGCTCTCAATAACGACTGGAAGGTATACCAATTAGACATTCCTTCAGCGTTCATCAACGGAGTGCTACAACATGATGTTTATATTCATTGTCCTAAGGGTTATAAACGACAAAGCAAAGTTCTCAAACTACAAAAGGCTTTATATGGACTAAAAGAATCACCCAAATGCTGGAACCAACGATTCAACAAATGGGCAATCAAAATTGGTTTTAAAAGTGCGGAAAGTGACTGTTGCGTTTATACAAAGAAAAATGTGTGTATGTGTATATGGGTCGATGATATCCTATTGTGCGGTGAAGATAGCGATTCGATTCAAAAAATTATTGAAAGTTTAAAAAGTGAGTTTAATGCAAAAAATCTCGGTTGTGTAAACAACTTTTTGGGTATTGATTTTGAATATTCTGTAAATAAAAATGATGTAAAAATGTATATTTCTCAAAAACCCTTAATCAATAAGATAATTGAGAAATTTAATATGACGAATTGCAATGTTTGCAAAACACCAATGGAAACAGGTTTTCAGGTTGACAAAACTAATGCTGATAATCAAATCTCTGTCAATGTGCCTTATAGGCAATTAATTGGAAGCTTAATGTATATTGCATTGGGTAGTCGCCCTGACATAATGTTTTCAATCTCTTATTTGAGTCAATTTCTCGATTGTCCTGATGATATATTATGGAAAGCTGCTAAACGTATTATTAGATATTTAAAAAATACAATTAATTTCTGTCTTATATACAGTAAAAATATAAAAAGAAAACCTTTAATATTTGCATATTCAGACTCAGATTGGGCAGCAAATGTAAATGATAGAAAAAGCATGTCAGGAGGTATAGTATATTTTCTAGACAATCCAGTTTCATGGTATTCAAGGAAACAGAGCACTGTTTCATTGAGCAGTACTGAGGCCGAATATATTTCATCAACTGTTACATGTTGTGAGTTATTGTTCACAAAAAACTATTTATGTAAATGTTGTATAAATTGAGAGGGGGTATTGAAATGTTAGCTATCCTGATCCCCAAGTATATGTAAATCAGGTTGGCAATATTGACAGTTGAAGTAGTCTAATAAAATGGTCGTCACGAAGCGTTGCATATGAATTATGTCTCCCAGTAAATATACCTAATTAATAAGTACTCGGCAAGCTTCCTTCTCCAAAAAACCCATCCAGAAAAGATATTTGAATTGTTCCATTCCTACATCAAGGTTTGCATACGCTGAGCACAATCTCATCATCGTCATCAGCGCCACCTCTTTGACATATATGTCTAAAGGGGTGATGCCAATGAGCAACTCCATCGCAGCAGTTGGTGTTGTTTTCATGGCACCTGTTAAATTTAGGCAAGCCATCCACTTCTATATGTATATATCATATTTATGTCCGACATATGTTTTCTAGCTCTGTCTCATAGTGTTTTACCATCGATTTTTCCAAAGGTTTTTATCTCTGTTCATTCTTTTTCTCTTGTTCGTGATCGTGTTTTTGCCGCATGTGTCATTATTGGTCTGATGTCTGTTTTGTGAATTCTGAATTTAATTTCTTTCCAAATATTTTTATTTCTCCCTATTGTTTCATTGAGGCAACCTGCAGCTCTGTTTGCTTTATTCACTAGATAGTGTGATGCTTAGACGTTTAAACTCAACACTTCTTTTATTATCTGGCCCTCCAAGACTAATTTACATCTTAGTAGATTTGCTACCACGCATTTTGTCTTTTGTGGAGAAATTAACATGTTAAATTTTCTGACGGATATATTAAATTGGTGCAGCATACGTTGTAAATCATTGAGAGAATACCTATTGCATGGTCTGCATAGCAGATTATTTTAAGTTGGTTTTCTCTTTTTTCATCCATGATCAGGTTGAACAATAGAGGGTCCAAGGAATAACACCCTGTCTTATACCATTGCCAGCTTCAGTTCGTTCTTTTAATTTTACTGTTGTTCTGGTAGATATTTTCCATTTTTTTATTATTCTTAGTTGTATCTCTCTTGCGTACAATAAATGAATAAAAATATATAATTTGTGTTTGTTGTAAACGTAAATATGCCGGTTTGTTGTATTATAATGATTTCTCTTGAACTTGCCTCATTATAAATATAGCATTGATGCATGATCTTTCCGAGCTAAAACCTTGTTGTTCTTCTGCTACTGTTATTTCAGTTTGTTTGTTATCACTTTGGTTGTTAATTTTAATGTTGTGATTAATAAGTTAATTCCTCTATAATTCTCCGGGTCCGATTTGTCTCCTTTTTTGAAAAGAGGTATTACGATGCTTAATCTCCATTCTTGTGTTATTCTGTTTTGTTCTATTATTTTTTGGATTGTTTAAATAGTGGTTTGGTCAGCTCTTGCCCTCCGTACTTAAGGAGTTCATTCAGTATTCTGTCATCTCCTCGTGAAGTTTTATTTTTTAATTTCCTTAATGATTCCTTTACCTCTCCCTCGTCAATATTTATTTCTTCGTTTGTCCTTAGTTCAGGTGTTGGTGGTTCATTATCGTCACCTTTAGCAAACAGAGATCGAAAATAGTCTGCCTAAGTTTCCTTCTGAATGTGTTTCGTTTTTATTAGTTCGTTCATCTCTTTTCTTTGTCCTCTGATCATTCTGAATATTTCTATTTGTTCCGATTGTTCAAATGTTCCGTAGAAGTCCTGTTCTATCTATCTTAAGAAGCTCTATACAGTGTTCCCTTTTTATTTGACTGAGTAAAGTATTAGTTTAGTTTCTGATTCGTTTATATTGGTTGTATACCTGTTGTGTTCACTTCCTCTCTAAACCATGGAGTTTCCATTTTTGATGTGAAAATAAATACACAAAATATAATATTTAACAATTTAATAGTAAAATCATTTATTGACAGGAATGTAATACTCTAAGATTAAAACTTTTGTTGAATTGATCAATATAAAGTATAATTGTGTTGTACTATTATTAAATCTCAACTTTGAAGCCTAAAATGTAAAAGTCTAACTACCCGTATTAAATATTACTACCATTGTTTAAAAAAGAATAGTTGGTCAACGCAATGAATAAATTTGTTTGATTCTAATTGAGACAGTCACCACCATTTCTGTCAGGGTCGTAACGTCACCCGTATCTACGATAAATCCAAAATGCATAGACACCAAGTATGGATACGATCCCATTTATAACAGACTAATTCGCATACATATTAAGAAAAATAAATATATTCTTTCATACATTTACTTTTCTTAACGTTTAATACATATAACTGAATTAATTTCTATAATTCTTCCATATATTTATTTTTCTTAATATGTATGAGAGTTGGTGTGTTATGAATACTATCGAATCCAACTTGGTGTCTATGCATTTCGGATTTATCGTAGTTACGCGTGATATTGCAACCCTGACAGAAATGGTGGTGACTGTCTCAATTAGAATCAAACAAATTTATTCATTGCGTTGACCAACTATTCTTTTTTAAACAATGTTACTACTTAATAGTAATTGATCAAATAATATAAAAAAGTCATCTATGTAGGAAGAATCACAGGAATTTTATTCATAAACGATTTATCTTAGTACATTAGCATTCGGTAGATCAAATTTTTAAAGAAATACTCTGAAGTGTCTGTATAGTACAACAAGCGGAAGGGATCGAGCTCCTAACGTTACAGCCACTGCAATGTTGTTAAGCATTTAAATATTTCTTTGAAGTAGAACGCGTACAAAAAAATCATCGTGTGCTCATTTAACTGATTTCAGATGGACTGATAATATATGGATTCATATTAGTCCAGTCGGGTTAGACGAAAAAAAGACCTAACATTGCATGGCGAGCTGCTCGATAGTTTATTATCCTAACCTTTAGAGTGGGTAAATAGTAGTGTAAATTTAAAATTGCGACTGAATTCATTCGTTACGTTAGTCACCATCTTAAAGGGAAATCAATATGGCGGTTTTTGCTCAATATCCACCATTTTCAACCCAAATTTTATAATTCTAGCCTTTAGGGGGACATCATACATATTCAATGGATTTCACAAACATCCAATTTACCGTTGAGGTTGAGCAAGAACAAAGTGTTTCTTTTTTAGATACCAAGATGATAAGAACTGAACATCAGAGAATAAGATCATTTTGGGATTGGTATCAGAAACCAACTGACTCCGGAAGACTTATAAATTATTTCTCTCAGCACTCAAAAAGCCAAAAACATAGCACTGTTCTTGTGATGTAGAACAAAATTTTGCACATTAGCAATGGTATCTTCATACAAAAGAATGTAAAACATTACACAACATATTTTTCTTCTTGTGCCATCTCTGCGACGAAGGTTTGCAATTATCATGGCTATTCTGACATTCGAGGCAGCTGCTCTGAACAGTTGCCTTGAACTGCAACCAAACCATTATCTCAGGTTCTTCAACCAGGAAACGCGTCTCCTTCCTACTCTTCTCCTACCCTCTATTTTTCTTTGAATTATGAGTCTCAAGATGTTATATCTTTCGCCTCTCATCATATGTCCGAGATATTGCAATTTCGTTTCTATTATTGTGTTTTCAATTTCCCTCTCTCTGCCTTTTCTCTTTAACACTTCTATATTCGTGACTCTATCTACCCACGAAATCCTTAACACTGTTCTGATGTTCACATTTCAAACGCTTTAAGTCGATTTATTGCATTTCGGTTTATAGTCCAGGGTAATAAGGATTTTTCCATGACACTCGAGCAGCCAGGGTACTGAAGCGTTTTTTCGACAGGTAATACCTATAAGAGCAAATTGTAACTATTTCCTGCGTAGGATCTGGCGGCCATTTTTATTTATAAACAATCAAGTGTCAAAAAATGGCATTTTTCCATTTCTTTTCAAATCAATACAAAACAGTGAAACTTATGGTTTTTTAGTACAAATATATTTGAGATTATGGAAAGAGCTTTAAAATGACGTATTACAAAGTTTGATATACTCATTTATTGTTAATATAATTGGGAAAAAAGGTCGGAATTGCAAAAAAAATTAATTTCGCAATATCTATTGTAAAAATTAGTGTACAGCTTTGAAATTTTTGTCATATAAGGGTTCTTTAGTGCTTGATATGTGATAAAAATTTCGAAGCGATTCATTCAATTGTTTAAATTTTATTCAAATTGTTTATCCCAGAGAGCATTTTTTTTGCAATAACATAAGTCAGAAAAAAATGACGTTACAACAATTTCACAGGTGTCAAATGAAAGAACATGAGCTATATTTTCAACTTAGTTTAAAAAAAGCGAATAAAAAATGCATTTATTAGTAATAAATAATTATGCAAAAGTACCGTAAATCTTTCCTTATAAACTTTTTATTTTGTTATATAAGAAATTATATATATTTATTACAATTTTTAATCAATTATGATATAAATAACATTACTTGGTAGTTGTGCACTTAAAACAGGGTAAAAAAAGTTATTTTTTTTGGAAAAAGTTATTCAAAAAGTTTATAAGGAAAGATTTACATACTTTTGCATAATTATTTATTACTAATAAATGCATTTTTTATTCGCTTTCTCTAAACCAAGTTGAAAATATAGCTCATGCTCTTCCATTTAACACCTGTGGAATGGTTCTAACGTCATTTTTTTCTGACTTATGTTATTGCAAAAAAAATGCTCTCTAAGATAAACAATTCGAATAAAATTTAAACAATTGAATGAATCGCTTTGAAATTTTTATCACATATTAAGCAGCAAAGAACCCTCATTTGACAAAAATTTCAAACCTGTACACTAATTTTTACAGCAGTTATTGCGAAAATAATTTCTTTTGCAATTCCGACCTTTTTTCGCAATTATATTAACAATAAATGAGTATATCAAACATTGTAATATGTCATTTTAAAGCTTTTTCCATAATCTCAAAGATATTTGTACTAAATAAATCATAAGTTTCATTGTTTTCCATTGATTTGAAAAAAAAAAAGGGAAAAATGCCAATTTTTGACAGTTAATTGTTTATAAATAAAAATGGCCGCCAGATCCTACGCAGGAAATAGTTACAAGTTGTTCCTATAGGTATTACTTGTCGAAAAAACGCTTCAGTACCCTGGCTGCTGAAGTGTCACGAACAGGGTACATTTTTGTCTTATTACCCTGGCCTATTAATGTTCATGATTCAAGTCCATAGTAAAGCACACTGTGTACATAACATTTAATTAGTCTTATTCTGAGGGCCAATGTCAAATCTTTGCTGCATAAAATCTTTTTCATTTTCACGAAGTTGAAAATTCATTTCTGCAGTATACGCTCTGAGCTGCGCTGGTGTCGCTAACTAGCGAATTACTAATGCGGCTTTCGCCGGAAATTTTTAAATTTATTATTTAATTTTTATCGCGTAATATTTACAACGCCAAAAAGTAATTTGTAATCTTTTTCATTTTCAATCAATCATTTTGACGTTCTATTGATGAAATATTAGTTTCCTACTTCGGATGCTTTCACAATTATCGTGTAGATGGCGCTTAGATGAAGAAATTAATTTATAATTACATCTTACGAAATATTAAAAAAACTTAAATTCAGTATTTAAAACGTAAGTATCTTTATGGTAAAAATATACAGGGTGTCCCGGAAAATAGTGCGTTCCTTTAAGGTATGGAGAGAATACACAATTTGGAACAAAAAAGTCCTATACCATTTTTTTCTAAAGTTAGCCGTTTCCAAAAAAAAGTTAACATTGTTTTCCATATACCTGTATTTTAATGTTTGGAAATTTTAATAAACTGGCAACATCGTACGCACTACGGAATAATAACATAATAAGAACTCGTTTGTGATTGTGATTAACAGTATTTAAAATAATCCAACCTAATAGTAGGTAATACTTATGTATTTACTATTTGTTTACTAAAATTATTTTCTTTTGAAATGTATTGAAATACCTATTGCATAATTTTAAACGAATTACACATCTTTTAACATAAAAACACATCTTTTAACTGAACTAGTATTATGTATTTAGTAAGGTTTAAATGGGTTGAATGCTGAGTATTGCTGAGGGCTTTAACTGAATTACATAGTTTTAATAGTTTACAGTGGAACTTAAATACAACAGATAATGTCTCAGTAATTTGTTTACTTGTGAACTGAAATAACTAAGTTGTACTTACTTGAAAATAATTATTATACCGAATAGATCTTTCAAGTAACCTTTCACAAATACCATTCATAGGTAATAACATAATAGGTAATACAATCACTATTCGAAAACATTTTCGGCATTGACACTAAACAGGATTCTTTAAAACTATCTGTTTACTATCTATCTTCTATCTACTTATTTATGTCTATGCTTAAATTTGCGTACCGCACATAGTTGTCAGATTTAAATTTGCCTACCAAAATACATTTTAATTTTTTGGTCAAACGGTTGCATTTAGAAAAAAATGTTATAAGAGTTTTTTGTTCTACATGGTGCCTTCTACCTATACCTTTAAGGAACGCACTATTTTCCGGGACACCCTGTATACCACAAGTTTGACCAACTAATATTTTTTTTATTAATGTTTTTAATTTCAATGTTTTAAATTAATCACTTTGACATTTATGTCAAATTTACAGAAAAAGTTTACTGACTTGTCACTACTGGCGCTCACGAACTTTTAAATATTCCCTCTACGTACGAGCTCACATCGTATGATACTTATTTTCTGTGATTATCGTAAGCATATTTTTTACTCTCTCAATGTTTTGGCCGCCTACCGTTAATATTTCGTTTATATCGTTGTTCTTGCTAATTTTCATAAATTCGGTTTTTTATGTTAAGAGAGTCCGTATTCTCCACTATATCTAAATATTTTGTTAATTATTCTTTCTAAGTCTTCCAAGTTATCGGCTATTATGACTGTATCGTCGGCATAACATATTTTTGAACAACGGTTATCCTAGTAAAACTCTCAAGCAACTAATCTACAACTCGACCGACGGGCAATGGACCGACCAACACGTTCTGTTATTTACAAAAAGTTACCCTACGTAAATGAATTAACTAACAATATAATTAAGCTCCTGAGTGGAATTCCTAAAATCAAAATAGCTAAATACAACGTCATATCAAATTACAGCTTGTTCTCCACTCTTAAATACCATGATACCGCTTCTAATTCAGAGTCATCTATTTACTAACTTTCTTGTCTCGAATGCGATGGACAGTATATAGGTCAAACATCGCAGTGGATAAAATAAAGAATAAAAATAGTAACTTAAGTAATTTTCCTCACATCGCGCATCCGGAAGAAAAGTGACACAACTCAAAAATGCAAAAATCGAGTCATCTTACATATTAAATTGACTACAAATATCCTATATGTACTTTTATCAGGAATAATGTCACATATATGTTTACTTTCAACTTCGAATGATGGCGGTAGTGCCATTATTCCTTTGGCGGTAAAATGTATACTTTTATTCCGGAAAAATGACACTTTTCATTTATGCTCTGACATTCGACGTGAAGTTATCGTTATTTAACATAAAAACCGTTGTATTTAGGTATTTTTCGTTAATTTTAAAAAAGTGACCAGCATCGTAAAAGAAAAGTGACATAACTCAAAATTTTAATCTTTTTTCTTTGTTAACCCGGGAGCAGTCGCGCTCACTTCTGTAACGTGAACAGTCGCGCTCACTTCTGTAACGTGAACAGTCGCGTGTTAGATTTTACCTCACAATACGAATTTAAATACTAATTTACAACAAATTTTTATTTTATAGTATTTATATTTACTTGCTATGTTAGAAATATTATTTCTAACAATTATTAAAGCTAATTGGCTCTCTCCAAAGCCATAAATTCCACAAAAAGGAGAAGAAGAAAAAAACCTACGCATTACTACACCCTTCCTCGAGGCACTTACGAGTGGAAAGTTATGTTGCAAAATTTTTCATTAAGTTATCACGAAAAAGGATAAAATGTTAGATTTTTCCTAACGGCGCGACTGCTCGCGGGTTAAATCGGATATAATTTTTTTGGGTTTTGATTCTTACACAATTAGAAATATTCACTTATCCATATTCTTCGGTTTTACTGCATAAATTTTAGGAGTTACCGTTTAAAACTTACAGTTAAATAATTAAGATCCAAAAAATCTATTTTTGCCTCCCCTGAAAAAAGTTGTTTTTTGAGTTGGGTCAGTTTTCTTCCGGATGAGTGAATGTAGAGTAACAGTGAACCAATTTGTCCTGACGAATGCTGAATGTCCCTTAATTACTACTTCTACAAAACGGTATTTCGAACTCTTAAAGTCTAATTCCTAACGAATGGCATGTACGATTTAAAATACTATTTACAAAATACACCTAAATTGTGCAAAGGAACAAAAAAACGGAATTACTTATCTACGTTATAAAAAATAGGATTCTACTAGGTTCAGGGATCCCACAAGCTAACAAATGTATTTTTTTTATTATTTTGTATTTTAAAAATGACTGATTATACTGAATTATTTGAATTGAGGCAGAATGTTGGAATTGAAGCTATGCAGTAATTTATATTATTTTAAGGTAAGACAGGAGTCGGTGGGGCTTGAGCTAGCTTCCACACAAATCTATAAATACGAAAAATGATCTAAACTGACATACTTGCAAGAAAACTTTAAATGTTTATTTTTTATTTTCAAATTCATTTTAAATTTAACCAGTACTTTAATTTATGCCGCTTTGTATTAAAAATGCATACTTTTAATTTGTACCCCTTGTACATCTTTAAACAATAGTAACTAAACAATAGGGAACTTGCATAAAATTTTAAATTCGCAAAAAATGTTATAAATCCCAACAGAACATAATTTAAAACATGTATCAAAAATAAAAAAGTTGTTTTTGTGTTCCGTTTGGCCCCTAAAGACGATTCTAAATTCAAATTAAAGCAACTAGCCCAAAACGCGTCGTGACGTCACATGTTATATGTATATGTTTACATTCTGAACCGACAAAGTAAACAAAATTGTATACAATAAATATAAATATTTTTAAATATAAATAAAAAAGAATATAAATATTTTTCCCTTATTCCGCCACAATGAGCTGGCAAATACCCAAGTAGATGGAGGCCAATAAACTAAAGAAGGAGAAAAAGAATATACCTAAATATAATCATAAACACTCACCGGAGGGACCGCAGACGTTCGGAAACAATTAGCATCTCTTTGCAAAGACAATGACGTCGACTTTGCAAAGTAACAAGACACTTACTCAACACACACACTACACATTACTCCCCTGACTTAGTGATAAGTTATACAATTACGTGGCTAAAGGTTCTAGTTCTAAACCAAAGCCAGAATCAGAGAAAAAAAAATAATCATAAACATAACAATCTAGTAAAACTATGTGACGTCACGGGTCGTGTATGAACTATTTTAAATTACAGAAGATTTTAAATTTGTATTTCTATGAGTATTTGAAGCGTGAAATTTTTGGAAATCTCATTTTTAAACAAAACTGAATATTATTATGTAGGTAATAAAAAATAAATGTGCAAGTTCCCTATTGTGTAATATGTTGATGTGTGAACATATATGACATAGTAAATGTAGATATTCTACAACAAATTTTTGCCACTATACATTCCAGTAAATTTAAAAAATTTCTCAATTTGCCTCTTAGGGGCCGTCCATTAATCACGTGATTTGTTTTGGCATTTTTTAAACCCCCCTCCCCTTGGTGATACCTCCCCCCCCACATCACGTGTATTTTTTAGTATCTACAAAAAATCTTAATTTAGCGTTTAGAGGTAAACAGAAAGGTTGCATGGATTAGCAAGACTTTCTTCAACACCAATAACTGGATAAGCATCTTGGAAGTCAGTTGTTGGCACAGTGCATTGTTGAAGATCAACATCGGTTTCATTAAGCCACTCGGCTCATCATTTTTGCACACAACGCAGAGAATCTCTCTCGATCTACCGTTCGATCATCTCGTGAGGATGCGGAAATGACGAACATTGTGCATCTCTAGACTATTATTGCTCGGATTCAGTTGCTTGTGACAAGAATTCACATGTGCTTTAGCTTATTTCTATGTACAGAAGTACAATGCACACCGCTGGCATGTCCGTTCCAAAAGTATCTGACGATTCTTTTGCAGGCGAGGGCAATACAGGTCATAAATCAATTTACCGAAGCCTTCATACGTTGGAGTAATTTCAAGAGACAGACACAAAAGAAATGGAGCAAACGTCTTGTCATCATGCTATTGAAACTTTGAATATATAGGCTGGACCACTACAAAATCGCGTGATCATTACATTTGATCTAGTGATGTTGATTATAATTACTTTCGAGTATTCGTTACAAATCGTTACTTTTGTATAAAGTAATCATTTACAGTATTCGTTACTTTGATTACTTTTGTATTTGAGTACCGATAGTAATCATATCGAGAATCGTATTTCTCAGTAGGTAGGTATTTTGTATAGGTATTCCGATATAACAACAACCTTCACCGATCTGTTTAAGGGATAAAAATGATTTGATTAATATGATTACTTTTGTTACTTTTGTATTTGAGTACCGGTAAACATATCGAGAATCGTATTTCTCAGTAGGTAGGTATTTTGTATAGGTATAGATATAGATCTAGATAACAACATAGGGTTCTCGCATTTGATCTTTGTTAATGACATATATTACATATTTTACCTCCATTAAACCTCTCTCTGTTTCATCTTCTATCTTTTCCTCACCCTCACAGTGTGAGGCTCTGAGGCTCACACCCTTAAAATGCTTCATACCGATAACGATATTCGATAACACTCGTAAAATGCCGGTCCCGTCCGTTACTCGCTGCGATAAATGGAAATTAATCAAGTGTACTCGTTGTAGATACAATAGTCGTTACTCGCTGATACGATTGGTACGAAGTAATCAGAGTAATCAAAGTAACGATTTGCCTCTCTGTGTAGTAATCGTTACTTTCGGTATTCGTAAGTAACGACTACTTTGTAACGAATAGATACTTTTCAACATCTCTAATTTCATCACCTGGTGATTCGCGTTCGATTCGATTTTGTACACGTTTGCCAAAAAAATAAATACACGTAACGCCGCTTTTCAGTTGAGTATTGTGCGGTAGCCGAAAAAATAACTACACGTGATATTATTACTACACCCCCTCACCCTTGTGATATTTCGTGATTTTCTATGGACCCCTCCTCCCTTTCGTGCCTCAAGTGATTAATGGACAGCCAGATTCAACTATGTATTCTGCATTTATTTTATATTCCATGAAATACAAGATTGGCTACGAACAGAATAGCAATTTAACTAAAGTACAGGATTATTCACTATATTTTGACCCCCCCCTGTAAACTGCTTTATTTACAGAATTAGCAAAAAATGTAAAATACAAAGTTATTCGATCTTTAAATTATGATTTGTTGACATATATATCGTACTTGTGACGTCATCCCTTTGGGCGTGATGACGTCATCGACTATTTTTTAAAATGAGAATAGAGGTCGTGTGCTGGCTCATTTGAAAGGTTATTCAATTCCCTATTCAGTAATATGAACATTCACATGATTATTTATAAAGGGTGTGCAAAATTTTTTTTAATTAAATTAATTGACACAAAAAGAAGAATGTTTTTAATTTATTTAATTCAAAATACATTCTACTGTTGTCAGGAAACAAAAATAAATGTTTATTAAAAAAATAAACATTACTTTTCACTTAAATTCAATGTTCAAGCTGCCACCCATCTGCCTCTTGGCAGTTTGAACATTGAATTTAAGCAAAAAGCAATGTTTATTTGTGCAATAAGCTTCTATTTCTGTTTTCTAACAGCAGTAGAAGATATTTTGAATTAAATAAATTACATACATTCTTCTTTATGCGTCAATTAATTTAATTAAACATTTTTTTGCACACCCTGTATAAATAATCATATTAATGTTTATTGGGACCGTGCAAGTTCGGAAAAGCGACACCTGGTTTCTACGCTCTGTACTTTTATTCGCACTTTTAATTATATTGGCCAATTATATTAGTCCTGGTTGCTGGATAATTGTCAAGGCCATAGTCCAAAAAAATAATAAGAAGACAAACTAAGATTTAGGTTAGTTATTAAAACGTAAACAATTTTGTATGTAGTAAATAAAATTAGTTATTAAAATGCAGTACTGCAAGCAAAATACAATTAATTAAATTTACCTTTATATAATAATTGCATATCATATCAATATTGTGGAGCAATATATAATTTTTCTTCTTAAATGACAATAGTTATGAAATGTACGTCAATTTGACAATTTCAATTGACAATATGAATTATTTAAGAAAGTTGCAATATTTCTCCGCTATTCGCGCACGATCGTTTCGCGTATCCCTTCCGAGTACTTGCACATCGCGAATAATACTGAATAGGGAATTAAATAACCTTTCAAATGAGCTAGGACACGACCCCTATTCTCATTTAAAAAAACAGTCGATGACGTCATCACGCCCAAAGGGATGACGTCACAAGTACGATATATATGTCAAAAAATCATAATTTAAAAATCAAATAAATTTTCTATTTTACATTTTTTTCTAATTCTGTAAATAAAGCAGTTTACAGGGGGTGGGTCAAAATATAGTGAGTAACCCTGTACATTCAAAAAATTATTAAATTAACTTTAAATATTAGTATAACAAACACTTAAGTTAAAAACCCGTTTTTGTCACGTTATTAAATAGCTACTAACTTCTTCTAAAAGCATGGTCCTTATCGGACATGGCACATAAGGTCTTCGTCGAGGAGACATTTGAATATATCTAAATAGGTACGTAAAAATAAATAAAGCAATTATTTATAAAATGTATTAATTTAAAAAAAAATTAGTTAAAATCCTTTATAAAAAATATATTTAATTAAAAAAAAAAGAATGTGTGTGTACTTTGTACGCACGTAAGAAGTTATACTTCTATTATATGATTTCAACGAAATAAATATACTTTCAACAGGTTATTTGTATTTTATTTAAAGATTAAACTAATTTTTACTTACTACTTTCCAAAAATTTTTATTAAAACAATATCTACCAAAAATAAAAAAAAAAGTTAACACACGGGTTTGAACCGGGGACCTCTCGATCTCCGGACGAACGCTCTACCACTGAGCTATACTCCCTTTGCTTTGACAGGTTACAAGATTTCTCATACATACTGACAAATTTAATAGACCCAGTGGAGTATAAAAATATTTTAAGATTTAAAGTAAATATACTTACTATTATTATAAAATATTTTATTCCCGAGGAAGACAAATCCAAAGACACAAAAATTATAATAAATAATACATTTACTAAAAACACTAATATATTTTTTTAATGACTTATTTGCGCTGATACATATATAATTTGAAATATTTGCAACGAACTATAATACTGTCTGTCTGCGCATGCGCCAGGGAATTGTAAAATTTCACTCTCGATCGCAAAGAAGTATAACTTCAAAAAACCATTACTACTACATCACAGAACGTTTTCGAAATAAACATTTCATCATCAGTGCTGATAACAGGTGATGCTTGAGCCACCAAAATATATGGTCGAAAACCCTTTAAAAGCAGCTTTACATCAAGGCATGCAAGTGTCATGCTATGCGAGTCCGTCTGGCATGTCATATCTCTTGCCTAGCATGACCTTATTACATCAGAGCTATTTCTGTGCAATTTTTGATACCACTTTCATTGTTGCCAACAAAAGAAATATAGGTACCAAAACATTAACTTTAGATATCTCACTTGGAAATTTCAGTCCAACATTAAATACACTAAGCATCAAAATTAACGCACCACCTTAAAGATGGGACATTTTTGATGTCTTGTATTTCCTAAACCTGTTGTCCGGTTTGAGTGATTTTTTTAAAATGCTATAGCTTTATTATTCAAGAATATCATTGTAATAATATTGTTGCTAAACAGGTAAGTGTCATTGTATACCGGGTGTAACAATAATAGTGTGTTTTTTCCTCAAAGTTTGGAACACCCTGTGGAATATTTTAGCGTATATAAAATATTGAAATTAAAACTAGACTGTAGCCATAGGCTTTCTTAACATTTTGCTTTTTGATTTATTCGGTTATGTTGGATAATAAAAGACTTAGGTACTTTAACAATTAGCAACGTTCTTCATCAATACAGGGTGTTTCTAAATTGGTGCGACAAACTTTAAGGGGTAATTCTGAATTAAATAATGATGGCCGTTTGCTTTATAAACATAATATGTCCGCAAATGCTTCGTTTCCGAGATATGGAATATATAAAATTCTTAGTTGTATGCCAAAAAATAGTTGTATGCATATTTCAACCGGTTTTAGAGCAATAAATAAATCGTCAGATTTATGAACAATATTTAGAAACACCCTGTATTGATGAAGAACATTGCTAGTTGTTAAAGTACCTAACTTTTTTATTATCCAACATAGGCCAATGAGTCAAAAAGCAAAATGTTAAGAAATCCTAAGGCTACAGTTGAGCTTTAATTTCAATATTTTATATACGCTAGAATATTCCACAGGGTGTTCCAAACTTTGAGGAAAAAACACACTATCATTATTACACCCGGTATACAATGACACTTATCTGTTTAGCAACAATATTACTGCACAAATATTCTTGAAGAATATAAAGCTATAACATATTAAAAAAATCATTAAAATCGGACAGCAGGTTTAGAAAATACGAGACATCAAAAATGTCCCATTTTTAAGGTGGTGCGTTAATTTTGATGCTTAGTGTATAATATTCAAGTATAAATCACAAATTATTATTACGTCTAGGTCCAATAAATAACATTTAAATTTACACAATAATTAAGTTTTATTCTGAACTGTAAATTTTGTTATATTGGCAACATGAAATTTGACAACTTGCATCAAAATAGCATGAAAAATAGAACATGATTTAGTTTTTCGTCTAGCACAGGAATTGCATGGAAATAGCGTGTGGGCATGCGCAGTTGCATGTACTGTCTTGCATGGCTCTTGCCTAGCATGAAAATAACATAATGTAAAACTGTCTAATATGTTATAAAGTTGTAGAAAATTTCCCTCATCATCATCATCAATGATTTCACTGAGGCATTTAATACTTCAAAAGGCCTCCGACAAGGATGTTGTCTATCTCCCACTCTCTTTAAAATATACCTTGATCAATCCTTACAGAGGTGGACAAAAGCAGTAAAACCGATGGGACTGAAAGTGGGAGACAACTCCCTGTTTACATTATACTTTGCGGACGACCAAGATGTTATAGCCCAAGATCAAGATGACTTAAGCTATATGATACGGAAGCTAAATAAACATTACCAAGTGGCAGGATTAGTAATAAATATGGACAAGTTAGAATACTTCATAGTGGGAAACGAAGACATTGAAAACCTACCATTGGAACAAGGACATATACATATTGTTGGTGTGATACAATGCAAATATTTGGGAGCTATATTTAACAAACGAGGAAATAGTGAAGATGAAATACAACACAGAATCAATAAAGGTAAAAGCATCACTAGATCCCTCAATTCAATTTTATGGGACAAAGATATCAGGAAGGAAACAAAGAGAAGAATATATGAAAGTATAATGAAGAGCGCTACAATCTACGCTGCAGAAGTTTGGGACATAAGTGCAAGAAATAAAAAGAAGCTACTTAGTACAGAAATTGACTTTTTGAGGAGAAGTTGTCAGGTTTCGAGATTAGAACATGTAAGAAATGAAACAATGGACGAATCTCAATTTCTTCGGTTAACTCATTATCAACCTTGATTTTTGCTGTTTGTCCCCAGTACAACCTGGATATGATGTTAATATCGCGACTGTCGATGTTTTTGCTTCTTAGGATTTCATACAGCTTTTGGTCTCTGACTTTATCGAAGGCCTTCTCAAAATCTATGAAACCTACGTAGAGGTCTTGGTTTACATCCAAACATCTTTTCATTAACACACTCAGACCAAACAAAGCTTCCCGTGTTCCCAGTCCACTTCTGAATCCAAACTGTGTGGCGCTTATGTCCTCTTCTAATTTATTAAATATTCTTTTGTGAATTATTTTTAAAAATACTTTTAGTGTGTGGCTCATCAATGCTATAGTTCTGTGGTCTGAACACTCTCTGGCGTTATTCGTCTTCGGAATTGTGACAAAAGTAGAGGAGAGCCATTTTTTTCATATGATGCCTGTTCTATAAATTGTGTTAAACAGGTTCACCATTATTTCAAGTGTGTCGTCGTCGTCTATAAGTTTCAACAATTCTACAGGAATTTGCAGCTTTACCCCCTTTTGTGTTCCTTATAGCATATTATATCTCGCTTTTTAGGATTTCAGGCCCTGTTGTGTCGTCTGTAGTTTCTGCCACTGCTATTTCTGGTCTTTCGTCTGCAAAATGTTCTTCAATGTGTTCTGTCCATCTTGCCAGTTTTTCATTTAAATCTGTAATTATTTTACCTTTTTTGTCCTTTACGATGGATGCTTGTTTCAGTTTTTTACCTGTTATTTCCTTGATATTTTTATGCATGTTAAAGCTATCGTACTTTCTTTCATATTCTTCTATTTCCTTGCAGATTTCCAGAACCCACTTCTCTTTGGCTTCTCTAATTTTTCTCTTAATCTCACGGTTCACTTCTTTGTATTTTGTCTTGTTGGTTTTATCTCTTCGCCTTTCCTCCATGAGGTACAAAATTTCGTTTGTCATCCATTTCTTTTTCTTAATTTTGCTTGGAGCTAAGGAGCCTTCACCAGCTGTCATAAGGGCCTTTTCTATCTCCATCCATTTGTCCTCTACATTGCCTGTGTTCCTATTTTTTGCAGCGAGGTTTCTAAGATTGTTGTTTACCTGTTCTCTTGTCCTTTCCAGTATATCATAAGCTATAAAATGTACATATTTATATAAAATAATGTTTGATATTTAAAAACATTCCTTGATTTTACATGAAGCAACTCAGGACTTCCCACCCTTGATGGCTCAAGCATGTAAAACCTGTTAGCAGCACTGATGATGAACTCTTTAGTTCTAAAACGTTCTGTGATGTAGCGGTCTGTGAATTTACCTTTTATAAAAGATTTTATTTAATTTTTTGTGAATAATGATATACAGCCGACTACAGGAAATTATTTTTCCTGGTGGATGTTATTAATTTTAAGTTCACTTGTGGACGTTATTTAAAATGTTATTAATATTCCTACGGTTTAACTTTATACAATAATTAATTCCTATTTTTTGGTTCACAGGGAACATCACAATCTACTGAGGGTTTTAAGGATTCTTCGTCTTTGCGCATACATTTTTTACATCTATTAACTATGGGTATTATAACCAACATGAGACCAGATATTGCTATGAAAATGCCTGCCAGGTAGAAGGATAAACTGTATGTGCCGGTCACATCGTATATCCAACCTGAAAAAACAAACATACATATGTTAATTATAACATACTTATTATGAAACTAGTGATTTTGCCTGTCGACATGCGACGGGCACTTATTACATTTTCTACAGTCACTGTATTCAATTTTTTGTGACACCCTCCTATTTTATCGTATCTCCTTCCAATTGTTTCTGACACCCTCCAACTTTTTCCGATTCCATCAATTTTTTCTGGCACCCTGCGATTTTATCTGATGCCCTCCATTTTTTTTTCTCTTATTTTTTTAAATTCTTTTATTTTATACTGACTCGAGAAGGACTGGATTAATTTGGCTACTTTTGATTTTGATATGTTTGTAGAAGTCTAATGAAAAAGATCTTTACAATATCCCATCAGATATCAAATTTTATTAGTTGAATAGGAAGTGTGTAAAAAATGTGCCCCTTGCTCAATAATATTTTTGACAATATCGAAAATTAATATACAGAAAATATGTTTATAATTAAAAATAATTTTAAAACATTGTTTACTTACAATAACAAATAACTATTTTTCAACATTTTCTCTGCGATAAAGTTGAAAATTAAAAAATTGAAGAGTCTCAGATGCAGAATCCACCAAAAATGGTAAATAGTTATTTAAATCTGAGACTATTCGTGTTGAAAGTTCTTTCTGGTACATACTTAATCTGCGACTTTTTCAATTAATAAGACCGCAGACGACGAATATAGAAAACGAAAAGGAAACGATCACATTCCGTTTTCATTCGTCTAGGAAAAAGGGACAGAAGAGGAACTTTCAGTACTCAAATCCGAGTAAAGATAGAAAAATAATAAATGATGGTTTTGCTTGTTTTCAGAGGGATGCACACCCGCTGGACAGGCTGTTTCTACCATTGCAGGCGTCATCAGCAGCGTTTGTTAGCGTGCACTCCTCTGAATCGAAAAACAGCCGGACCATCAATTTCAAGGGAATATGAAAGATAATTCAAAATCCCCATTAGGACGCGATACAGCGACATCTCTTAACAAATTGAAGAGTCTCAGATGCAGAATCCACCAAAAATGGTAAATAGTTATTTAAATCTGAGATTATTCGTGTTGAAAGTTCTTTCTGGTACATCCTTAATCTGTGACTTTTCCAGCTACATTTCCAGCATATCATTTACGCACTGGCGTCCTCTTTAACCGTTATATTGTTTTCTTTTTATTTTCTTTCTAGCGCTTTTCCTTGATTCCCTCCACTATATCCTTATTTTGGGGCGCTGCTGTTCACACCAAGCTTTTACATAATAATATATCGATCTGATTTTAGTAATTTTTTGTCTACATGTTAAGTGTCCGCTACTTGTAAAATAATTAAGTTTTCAGCTTGATTCGTCAACTTACTGCAAAAGCTGTTTCAATAATGTGTTGAGGATCCACGATTTTTTACATACACTCATTGACATGCCTGGACATCGTTCTGATGAGCTGATCGATGGCCTGTTGAGTATCTGATTCCAGGCTACTGTAACTTCGTAAGTAAGAGCAAAGGCTGCTAAAGACTGTAGAGGGTGTTGCAAATTCAAGAGCCTGCGACCTATCATGTCCCATACTTGTTCAATTTAAGACAGATCAGGTAATTGTGATCGAGGCCAAGGTAAATTGTTCATGTGATGTTGATCTATGAAGGCCAACGATTCTCTGGCAATATACTGTCTGGTATTGACTTGCTGAAAAATCTGGTTTTAGAAGGTTTTAGGTATGGAATACAGCGTCAGGCTGTCATATTGCGTCTAATAAAAATTAGTGGTGATCTGCTATTATAAGCAATAGCTTCTTCTTTTTTAGGCGCCTTGTCCGTATTCAGACGTTGACCGTCATCATGTTTATAAGTTCCTGAAATCTTTCTCTATCGGCTGCTGCGCGGCACTTTTCGCCTTGGATTATAAGGCGAAGTAGATGGTATTTAGGTCCTCTAGTTATATGGCCGAAGGATTCTGTTTTTCTCATCTATATGATGTTTATGAGCGATGTTTATAAGCAATAATCATATCATAACTACCACGGTATGGAACCACTAGATTCCATTTCTGGTTTTATAGAATTATTTCTCTACACCAGAGCAAACAGTTCCACCGATGTTCAGATGTGAAAGGTAGCACCCAATGTGGCGATAAGAAAAAAGATCACACTGTCGTATTCAATGATATACCGTACGCATATCATGCATATCTTTCCATACCCTTTAAACCAATGGCAATGGCTCGATTACTACTGAATAAGTCTTCTTAGAGCCTCTAAATCTGCTAGAAAGTCTGTTAGAAAGATAGTAGTAATATAAATGCATTCTTACCTGCCAGCGGCGGTCCGAGTAAATTCGCCACACCTTGGACCAACAACAGCAGTCCATACGCGTTCGTAAATCGATCTAATGTAATTAATTCCACCAATATGATGCAGGTTAACGAATAATTGGCTGCTATAAAAAAGCCAAACGCTCCAGAAACTGCTAAAAGAATCGGATAATTTGTAATAACTGGAACCAGCGCAATAACGCCGCCACAAAGAACCATACACAATGCGTAGATTAAGTTTGCGTTGGCCCATCGCCTGTCTCCTGCCCATCCCAATATAATCTAAAAAAAAAAACAAGATTATTATAACCTTTTTATTGAGGCATGTTTTTTATGCAAATTTTTCTTTACATATGCTATACTCGATTTGTAAATGCTTAACTAAAAGTCTTTATAATCAACCACTTAGAAGTTTAGTTCTTAGCTTATGTGGAGAACAAGAGACATCCACAAAGTAAACCTTGGTGGAGCCTTCTACATACAAAGAAAAATATTTTTCCAGCGAATGCAGGGAAATAGAACAATACTAAAGTAAGTATGACAAGTACGCTATGCACAAAAAATAAAATCAATGACATACAAGAACAAATTAAATAAGTCACCCAACAGCATATAAGATAGCGATGGAAATCTTATCCCGGAGTCATCAAGAATCTTCCTCTTTCTCCTCCTCTATCCTGTATTCTTCATAACAATGTGGTGACGTTCTGGCATTCGACGTGTTTGCTATACATTCTTCTCTCTTCTGGGAGTGGTGTGTTACCTCCCACAGGGAGTAACCGGGCTTTTGTATTAATTTATGTATAGGCATGTAACTGGAAACGGCAGAGTTGAGAATACTGGGAAAAATTGTAGGAAATGCGCCGAGAGATAAAAAAAAGTGAAGACATTAAAAGAAAATGTAACGTATGTAATAACCACACATACAGAATGGCAGAGTCAAAATAACAAGAGATAAATTACCAATCGGTAGAAGAAGTATCGAACGACCGCGCAAAAGATGGAGTGACAATCTTCCATAGAGGTATCAATCCGCCAATGAACAAGCAGAGTTGCTTACAAACAGGAAGAAGATAAATTAGTCTTCTTCTTCTTCTTCTTTTATATAGGCAGTACTGCCTGTTTTTCTTCAACGGTGCCTTTCATTCTGCCCCTAAGTTGTCATTCCATCTTTTCCTTGGGCGTCCTATACTTCTCCTGCCTAACGGTGACTTGTCCCTGGCTATTCTTACTATCCTTGATTCAGACATCCTGCTTATGTGCTCATTCCACTCTTCTTTTCTGTTCTTTACCCAGGTATTTATATTGTCTACTCCACATATGCGTCTGATTTCCTCACTTCTTACCCTATCCTGTAGTCCTTTTCCAGCAATCCTTCTTAAGATCTTCATTTCGTTGGTTTCCAGATGTCTTCGTGTTTTGCTTGTATCTGGTCTTGTTTCGGCCGTGTAAGTCATAACTGGCCTAATAACTGACTTATATATTCGGGCCTTTGTTTCCAATCTTAGGTGTTTGTTTTTCCAAATTGTGTCGTTTAGGCATCCGGCCGTTCTATTGGCTTTAATTATTTGGTCTTTTACCTCTTCTTCGATAATGTTGTCGGCTGATAGATTAATTCCCAGATATTTGAAAGTCATTACTTGTTGTATAATTTGATTGTCTAACTCCAATTTGCATCTTATTGGTTCTTTGGCAATTACTAAGCTTTTTGTTTTTTGGGCTGATATTTTCATATTGAACTCGTGCAATAATCTTTGTAGGTCGTCTTCGCACTCTGCTACTAACACGGTGTCATCAGCGTAACAGAGTATTTTTATCTCTCTATTGCCCATTTTGTACCCTCTTTTTTTCTTCACTTGTTTTATTATTGCATTAAACTATTATGTTAAACAGTAGAGGGCTTAGTGAATTTCCTTGCCTGATTCCTGTGTTTGTTTCTATGGGTTCTGTTATTATTCCATTGACTTTCATTTCTATTTTATTTCTTACATATATGTTTTCTATCAGTTTTATGATATCCAGTGGTAAATTTTTCTCATATAGAAGGGGTATCACATCTTTTAATTGGATTCTATCAAACGCTTTCTCTAGGTCTATGAAACAGAAAAAGGCTGGTTTGTTATATTCTAATGATTTCTCCGCTATTTGCCTTATCACAAAAACTGCATCGTTACATGATCTTCCACTTCTAAATCCTTGTTGTTCATCCGATATATTTATGCACGCCATTATTTTCTTCATAAGTATTTTTGTTGTGAGTTTCAGTATAGTGCTCAGTAAATTTATCCCTCTATAGTCACTGGGGTCTGCCCTATCACCTTTCTTAAATAACGCTATCATTTGAGTGGTTCTCCATTCTTCTGGAATTCTTCCTGTATTTATTATCTTACTTATAAGGATATTCAGTTCTTTGTGAAGTCTATCTCCTCCGTATTTTAAAAGTTCATTAGCTATTCCATCTTTCCCAGGAGCTTTTCGATTTTTCATCTTTTTTAAGGCGCTCTTTATATCCCCCTCTTTAATTTCTGTTTTCTCATCCGATTCTAATCGTGGTGTTTCCAGTTCTTTGTGATTAGCTGTTTGATAAAGGATTTTTAGGTAAGTTGTCCATGTATTTGTATCAATATGTTTTACTTCTATCAATTCCTTCATCTCTGCTCTTTGACCTCTTATCATTTTTCACATTTCCTTTTGCATCCCATAAAAGTCGTGCTCCATCTCTTTTGAAAATGCTTCCCAATGTTCTGTTTTCTTCCTTCTTACTATTGAGTTTAATTCATTTCGTACTCTTTTATATTCTTCATATGTTTGTCTCGTTCAACGTTACAAATAAATTAGTAAGTAAATAAATTAGTAGTAGACCAAAGAAAAGAGCTAATACAAGAAATAGAGGAAAGATTTCAGAAAAAAGAAATATGGTCGTTTTATCAAGAAGGTAAGAAATTGAAAGGATACCAGAATTACAATTCATACATGAAAAAAAAGATGAAACACTAATGAGTGAAATAGAATCAGTGATGGTGATGAGTATATGGGAGAGACATTTTAGTAAACTACTGAATGGGCAAAATACAGATGAGAAAAAAAAATTGTCTCATAGAATACAGAGGGTGATGGCATAATAATAGAACATAGAACTGCCTAGTGAAGGAAACATTAAAAGTACAATCAATGGACTCAAAAATAACAAAAGACCAGGAGAAAACGAAATAGCTGCGGAAATGATAAATAATGGAGGGGAAGAACTACAAAAAAGGATGTACAGCCTTATCAAAAGGATATGGGAAAAGGAAAATATGCCCAACGATTGGACCAAAGCTTTATTATGCCCCGTACTTATACAAAAAGGGGGGATAGATTGTCATGTGAAAATTACAGAGTTGCTGTTCTGTTGGATACTTGTTACAAGGTATTAGCCAAAATTCTGAGGGAGAGACTAAACAGCTTTGCTGAAGATAAATTAGGTGAGTAATCAGGACGGTTTAAGAGTTAGTAGATACCTAAGTGACAGATCAGATTTTTACACTAAACGAAATCCATGCTACCTGCTACGAGCATAAGGTAACCCTTCATGCGTTGTTCATAGATTTTAAATAAACGTATGATAGGATGAGAGAGAATAAATGTATGAAGCACTGAGCACATTGGACATACTCGCGAAATTGGTTAGGTTAGTAAAAATGACTCTGAATAGGTAGCACACGAAATTATTTAGTAGGGAGAGAATTTTCATCGGACGAATTTAAAGTGAACAGAGGTCTCAGACAAGGAGATCCGTTATCCATGGTGCTTTTTAATTTGGTATTGAAAACAATAATCAGAAATAGTCGAGTTAAAACGACCGGATCCATATTTAAGTAAAATGTATACCTGAAGCATCCTGTATTTAGTAAAACATTATTATTAAGGAAGATTAGCAGCAGTTATTATTTGCAAAGCATTATTAAAAAAAATTACTTAAAATCTTCAACAGAAGAGTTAATTAATATTAACGCCTTAGCGTAAAATAAAAAAAATTAAACTTACCTCCCCTATCATATTAATAATTCCGATAATGGATATAAGCATGGATGCATCATTTTCGGAATAGCCATTTTTTCTCGCATTATCCGTAAGATACACATACGGAACATCGTACCATGTATAAAGCAGAAAATTTGATATGGCAAAAATACAAAACTTGGGATCGGCGAAATACGAAAAATCAAACATATCAACAATGAGATCCCAAAAGTCCCAGAATCCGGCGTACCAAACGCCCTTTTCCTTGGCGATGGTTGTCATGGAATTTCTGTAGATGTCTGGACAAGAGCTTGCTCTAAGACGATACCTAAAATATTTTAAATAAGTTAAGATACTTTCAGTATTCAATCTCCGAACGCGTTCAATATTATAGCAAGCAAGCAATAGAAATAAACCAAACCCAATGAAACTTTCCTTAAATGACATTGGTATACAGGGTGAGGCCAATAAAAGGCCTATTAGAAATATCTCGAGAACTAAAGACAACAGAATCATGAAAATTTTAATTAAGGGGTTTTGAAGAGTCATATATTTAATGAAAATATTTTCATCTATTTGCTACTTCCGGTTATACCGGAAGTTGCTTATAACTTCGTTTTTTTAAATGGGACACCCTGTATATTTTTACATTATTGGATTCTCTTCGATGTCTTCTTTCTTAAAATATGAGGTTTTGTAATGTTATACAGGGTATTTTAAAAGATAATTACGTGTTTTTATTAATTTCGTAGCAACATTCACAACCTCTAGAATTGTAGTAGTTTGACATCTAAAACTCTACTTACGTTCAAATGATTTTTAATATAGTCTACTATTGTTAAGAATCATTAGTATAGCTAAATTTTTAATTTTAGTATACATGGTTGGTCGAAACTCGGAATGAGAATTTTCTGAGTTTTCTTAAATGGAACACCCTGTATTTTAGCATTGTAATGAAATGATATTTTATGGTACTTTTTTATTTCTTAAGCATTCCCTATACCTAACTGCTTTAATTTGTGCTTAATTGGTAATCGCACCAACAATCTTAACTACGTAGGTATTTTGATAGCTAAACCATTACTGGTAATTTTGAGGAGTAGTCTGGATTAAGATGTATTTATTTTTGAAAAATTATTTGTGATTGAATGTTTTCACGGCCAACCTAATAAAATTTTACGTATTTTTTGTTGCAATTAATGTTTAGCTTGAATCACCAATAACTCACAAATTAAAGCAATTAGGTATAGGGAATACTTATAAAATAAAAAAGTACCATGAAATATCATTTCATTACAATACTAAAATACAGGGTGTTCCATTTAAGAAAACTCAGAAAATATTCATTCCGAGTTTCGACCAACCGTGTATACTAAAATTTCAAAATTAGCTATACTAATGATTTTTAACAATAGTAGACTATATTAAGAATCACTTGAACGTAAGCAGAGTTTATAATGTCAAACTTTTACAATTCTACAGGGTGTGAATGTTGCTACGAAATTAATAAAAAAACGTAAATATCTTTTGAAATGCCCTGTATAATATTACAAAACCTCATATTTTAACAAAGAAGATATTGAGGAGAATCCAAAAATGTAAAAATATACAGGGTGTCCCATTTAAAAAAACGAAGTTATAAGCAACTTCCTGTATAACCGGAAGTTGCAAAGAGATAAAAATATTTTCATTTAATAGATCATCCTTCAAAACCCCTTCATACGAATTTTCATGATTCTGTTGCCTTTAGTTCTCGAGATATTTCTAATAGGCCAGTTATCTGCCTCACCCTATATATAATTCGGGATCCGGACAAATAATCCCCGGACAAATAATCTCGGACAAAAATCCCCACAAATTATCCCTGGACAAAAAATCCCCGGACAAATAATCCCCGGACAAAAAATTCCCACAAAAATCCCGGACTAGTAATCCCCACAAATTTTTTTGGACAAAATATGCCCACAAAAAATCCCGGACAAAAAATCCCCAAGAAATATTTGCTGCCGAATAGTGCTCTAAAAGTTTTCCCGAAATTTTACCAAATTTCGAATTCCAATTCCATGCTGAAAACTTCAAATTTTACATGAGAAAATAGTGTGAGTTTGTTCAAAAATCGTGGAAGATATGGGGAATGAGCTAAGGCCCCGTTCTCATGACAGGCGCTTAACGCGCGTTTTGATAACGCGCGATTACAACTACATACCTTTTATACTAAAGACTGTTCACATGCTAACGCGCGTTTTAGGACATTAAAACGCGCGTTGCCATGTGAACGGTCTCCAGTAAAATGTATGTAGTAGTTGTAATAGCGCGTTATCAAAACGCGCGTTAAGCACCTGTCATGGGAACGGGTCCTTAGCTCATTCCCCATATCTTCCACGATTTTTGAAAAAACTCTCATTCTTTTGTCATGTAAAATTTGATGTTTTCAGCATGGCATTGGAATTCGAAATTTGGTAAAATTTCGGGAAAACTTTTAGAGAACTATTCGGCAGCAAATATTTCTTAGGGATTTTTTGTCCGGGATTTTTTGTGGGGATATTTTGTACAAAAAAATTTGTGGGGATTATTTGTGGGGATTTTTGTCCGGGGAATATTTGTCCGGGGATGTTTTGTCCGGGGATTTTTTGTCCAGGGATAATTTGTGGGTATTTTTTGTCCGGGATTATTTGTCCTAGCTTCATCCCTCATCCCCATACCACGCTGATGCGCTATGAAAGCTCCAATAGTCAAAATGCTTGACATAGTCATAGTTATAGTCGAGGTAACATATACTGTAGAGTCGTAGAGAGCTTTAAATGCAGCGACGTTTGATCCCTGGACAACCGACCGGATACCGTTATTAAGATAAGCGTTTTAGTTGGGAAGCAGTTCGTTAGTAGAGTGAACAGTGTTGTTTGCTGTAATTTAATATTTTGAATAGTGACGTAACAGTTCGTTGGTAGAATATAGAGTGTTGTTTGCTGTATTTTAATTATTTTAAAAAGTGAAGTGGCGTCCGTGGGACAATGTGATTGAAAATATTGCGTACAATAACAACAGTGATTTTGTAGAAAGTTCCAGTACCGGTGTGAATATAGTTCCTGAAGAAAAGTACCCGCAAAGACATAGAACAAAACAGAAATTCCACTTACAACTGTAAATAAAATAGTTAAAAATGAACCCTATCATTGCCAAGTGATCTGTCTACAAACTTTCAAGGCCTATAGATGCTTCACTTAAGCTTCAGCTGGTATTGAAAACCACAATATACGATTGCTACAGAAGCAATAGAATACCTACAATAGAAATAATATACCCACGATACAGTTAAGAAATGATGGATAGATGGTTCAAGCATGTGCATACCAAAAATGTCTGCAAATGAAGGATCGCGGCTAATTATTGAACATTGCTGAGAAAGTGAGGATGGGTTCCGAATACTTTAATATTATGTGGGAAGAAAATAGAGGAATGTAACGTTGACTACTACAGGAATCTGGAAGCTGATATTTTTAAAGATGGGTTTGAAAACTCACTGATCCCAAACTTGGAGCTAAATAGTGTAATGGTGCTTGAAAATGTTTGCTATCATTCCTGATAGCTCACTAAGATACCAAATACATCTTTAAGAAAGCTGCACTGCAAAGCTTTTTAATGGAAAATATATTTCGAAGATTTTTATACAATAAAACAATTTATTAAAGTTTTATACACAATGTAATTGAAGAAGAAAAGCATGGACACACTATATTAAGATTTTGTCCCTATTTTTGTGTGCTCGATCCTATATAGTTAATTTGGAAACAATTAAAACCAAGTATAAGGCGTGAAAATACAATTCCTAAATTTCATAGGAAGGTAATAGAAGAAATTCAAAAAGATGTAGGTACCTAATATTACCAAAGAAAACTGGCAGAAAAGCCAAAGTGATCAAAGGTGAAGAATACCATAGGAAGAATTGGGCCTCTCCACATTAATGGTGAAAATAAATTTATTATTTAATTGACGGAGAAAATGAGTTAAGTATATAAGCATTTTACGTGATTGCTTGTTAATTGTTTTGTTATGCAATTAACATTCCAACAAATTAAAAGTAAAATAACAAAAAGACTCTCGTCTTAAAAAAGTTGTTACATTTTTAGGTTTTGTATATTTGAAATAAATAAAAAAAGACCGGGGACATGCTTGCATTTTTTGCTGAAGTTTAAATATTTTGCACTGTATACTTACGTTAATTTTAGATTTTACTGTGTTTTTATAAAGTTCTTTTAGTATCAATAATTCTAACAATAACAAGAGCGACTTTGTGGATTACACAGTAATTTACACAGACGGTTCTAAAAATCAAATAGGAGTAGGATGTGCTATGTATATGCAACATACCCATCAACATAATAATTACAAATTATCTAGTACTATTAGTAGTATTTTTACAGCTGAGATTATAGCCATCGAAAAAGCTCTAGAATGGATCAAAGAGAATAATATTGAAAAAGCTGTGATAATAACAGACTCCAGATCTGCAATATATGCAATTGAAAACACTGATTTTAGTTCATACAAATCAAAAATTTTATGTAATATAAAAAATAATTTGTCTAAAGTGGAAGTAGTATTTATATGGGCTAAAGGGCATGCCGGTATACTGGGTAATGAGAAAGTGGATGAGTTGGCCAAAGATGCAATAAAAAAAGGTGAGATACTAACTCACATCTTATCGACAGATGCAATAAATGACGTCAAAGTTAGAATAAATAAAATATGGAAAAAAGAATAGAAAAATATTACAAGCATGTTAAAAAATTTATATTTTTTTTACATAAAGAACTTCCTCCTCCACCTGAATACATATTTAAATATAACCTGCCAAAGCAAGATATTTCTACTATCGTCAGATTAAAAACTCGACACGGGAAATATGAGGCACATCTGCACAAATTAGGAATAATTAATTCATCAGTCTGTTTTTGTGATAATGTTTCGATTAGAGATTTGAACCATATTTTCTTTGAATGCAAAATTAACGAGAGATATATAAATCAATTATATTACAATTTACGACAAACACAAGTTCATTTTCCAATTAGTATAGAATATCTACTAAGTTGTCATAAAATGGAAATATTTAAATTACTCATAAACTACTTGAAAGAAACAAATATAATGATTTAAGTGAAATACGTATAAATACAACAAAACTAATAAATTGAGGTAAAAATAATATAAAAATCTGTGGCTAACGGACTCGCATCCAAGCCATTTTTTCACACACACACACAACAAGAGTAACAACAAAAGCTATTCTACATCAGTAATCAATGCAAACGTGCGGTAAGAGGAAGGGTCCCTGTAAGGTGAAATGTAAATAAAAAATTTATTATTTTTAAAATGAAAGACAATTAATATTTCATTATGTTTCAGAAGCGACCAATATTTCCTCTTATGTACGTTTCACCCTTTTGGGATCTTCAGAGAAGCCTGTGGTCTGCACTGAATCAAAAAGAAAACAAACTGTCTCACTAGTAAAATTATAAGCAATAATTTGCTTTTAGGCGCTTTAGCGACATCTATTAAAACAATGGGGAAGTCTTATATCCGAAAATATAAAACTTCCACTGTTAGAACCAAGATTAGGTGGAATCTAAGATTGCATTCCACATATATTTTAATTATCTATTTAATTACCAGAATAAACTGATATTGTTACCTGTTTATATTAAGCATAGCTCCCCTATAAGTAACAGAGAGCCTGTGAATTCTGAGATCTCTTAAGTAAGCTGTAGGTACTTTCTTGTGAGCATGATTGGGAGGTAGAGATTCGGTCTCTTTCTTAGGAGCCCAAATATTCGAATTAAGGCAATTAACATTATTAGTAACAGGTGGCAGTTGGGATTGAGTAGCTGCATGTTTGGAATTGATTGGAACTCCTTCGTGGACTTTTCCAGAATCGCTGAAACTCCTAGAAGAAGCGAGAAAGTTCGGATAGTTGGCTGCTAGTACGTTATTGACAGTCTTATTTCGCGCCAACAGCTCTAAAACCTAAAATTTCAAAAATAATATCAATTAAGAAAAGTAAAAAAATAGAGGGTGAGGTAAATAATAACACTTTTATAAAAAAGAACTTTTTTATAATAAAACGTTGTTATTTTTTATAGGAGAGAATATAAAATAATTTGAGGATATAAAATACTTAAAATTCCAAAAATTACACTACAGGGTGTTTCATTAATAATTGTCCATATAGTAACTTGAGAAACCTTAGCACAAAATACGAAGATTTAACCTAAAACACTTAAATAAAATGTGGATCCTTACTGAGTTACAGGGTGTTTTATCTAAAAATTTAAAAACTATTTTTGCTCAGCATTTTAAAACTATTCCACGTATCCTTTTCATACTTGGCAGGAAGTATAGGTACTATACCAACTACTAAATTATGTCAAACAAACGTTTCTAGCTATTACCAGAGGCGTACTACGGGGGAAAGTGAATGGTTGACCCTTTCCAAATTCTACGGCACTGGTGAAATTGCTATTTTACTTAAATTTTTGGATTCTCCAATATTTTCTATGAAAATAATGTTCTCTTCATTCGTAACGATAAAGTCATTAGTTTTCGAGATCTTTGAAGTAAAAATGAAACGACACGGTTATTTTGATCAGTGTATTGTGTCGCTTCATTTTTAATTTCAAATATCTCGAAAACTAATCATTTTATCGTTACGAATAGAGAGTATATTATTTACATAAAAAGTATTTCAAAATCAAAAAATTACACTAAAATAGCAGTTTCGTCAGTGGCGTAGAATTGGGGAAGGGTCAACCAGCCACTATCCCCTGTCGTACGCCTCTGGTAGTAGTTAGAAACGTTTATTTATCTTAATTTAGTAGGGTGTACAGTACCTACACTTTCTGCCAAGTATGATAAGGATACGCCAAATAGTTTTAAAGTACTGGGTACAAATAATTTTTAAATTTTAATGATATGAATCATATCATAAATTAATCAAAATAACTGTGCCGTTTCATATTTAACTTCAAATATCTCGAAAACTAATGACTTTATCGTTACCAATGAAGAGTATATTATTTACGTAGAAAGTTATTGGATAATCTAAAAATGGCACTAAAATAGTAATTCCTCCAGTGGCGTAGAATTTGAGAAGGGTCAACCATTCACCATCCCCTGTCGTACGCCTCTGGTAGTAGCTAGAAACGTTTGTTTATCATAATTTAGTAGGGTCTCTAGTAGTCGCACTTTCTCCCAAGTATGAAAAATATACGTCAAATAGTTTTAAAATTCTGAGAAAAAGTAATTTTTAAATTTTTAGATAAACCACCCTGTAACTCAGTAAGGATCCACATTTTATTTAAGTGTTTTAGGTTAAATCTTCGTATTTTGTGCTAAGGTTTCTTCCGTTACGATATGGACAATTATTAATGAAACACCCTGTATAATAAAAAAGTACTTTTTATAATAACACGGTTTTGTTATATACAGGACACAACATGTTTCGAAAGAATAAAATATGACAAAATGTCGAAACCCAAAAGACTCCATCTTTAAACAAATAAATGTTTAAAAATAATAAATCTTTGGATTTCTTAGTTCGGAAACAGATTCTCTCTTATACTTATTCCCATCCTTCTAAAAATTGCAAGGAAAAGGGTGATGAATGTAGAGACATGGGGAGTCTACATAGTTGCACTCCACAACATATCAATTCACCGAGGTAAAGATCAACAAACCTACTTCGTACAATTTTGTAATTGTAGTATAATTACAAAATATAATTAACATTAAGACGCTATAGCGACCTCTGTTAACAAAATGTCGAAATCCAAAAGACTTGTATCTTTAAACAAATAAATGTTTAAAAATAATAAATCTTTGGATTTCTTAGTTCGGAAACAGATTCTCTCTTATACCTATTCCCATCCTTCTAAAAATTGCAAGGAAAAGAGTGATGAATGTAGAGACATGGGGAGTCTACATAGTTGCACTCCACAACATATCAATTCACCGAGGTAAAGATCAACAAACCTGCTTCGTAGTACTCGATACGTGAGTAAAACCGTGGGTAGATAAAAGGCATTATATTTAATTTCGATTCAGAGATCATTACCATCTTTCTATGTACCATTTCGAACTCTTTTGTTCTCGTCAGGAAAGCATATGTAATGATGCTCTGAATCTAAAAATAAATATATTTGTCATTCATGCCAATTACAAAATATAATTAACATAAAGACGCTATAGCGACCAGGCCCGGACTGGCCCGCCGGCCCACCGGCCCTCGGGCCGGTGCGCCTTTTGCCTTCGTTAGTACCTATCTATCCATAAAAAAATTAAACTGGACAATTTTTTTTTGAATCTTTACACAAAGATGATGCAGATACCATTCCCATAAAACATGTTTTTACATGCCTCAGTAATCAGAATCCTACATAATGAAGCCAGTCGGTACAACAAAAGACAACTTGTATCAGGCATCAGATAATCAAATAGCTTAGCTACCACGGACGGCGCCCTCGAAGACCATTTTTACGATTCGGGCGCCTTTCATATGTATTAATATCCGCTGTTTCTTTCATAATAGCTTGGATGAAACTAGCGGCGCCCTCGAAGACAATGTTTTCGATTCAGGCGCCTTTGATAGTTATCAATCTCCGCTGATTCTATTTTAATAAATAGCTTAGATGCAACGAGCGGCGCCCTCGAAGAAAATTTTTATCGACGCCTTCGAAGACATATAGGTATCAATTTCCGCTCTTTCTAATATAATAGAAATAGCGGATATTTATACCTACGAAAAGCGCCCAAATTGTAAAAATGGTCTTCGAGGGCACTGCGCCTCTCATCTAAGCTATTTGATTATCTGATATCTGATATAAAGAGTTTTACATGTTACATCCCACAATTATTGGCCTAAATTATACAGGTGTATTTTCTGCGTTCCATAACTACGGTATACATACTGGATTGTTGCGCCCCAGAATCCTAAATAATGAAGCCAGACAATGAACAAAATACAACTTGTCAACATGTATCAGGTATCAGATAATCAAATAGCTTAGATGCGATGCGTGCCACCCTCTAAAACCATTTTTGCGATTCAGGCGCCTTTCGTAGGTATCAATCGAAGCTGATTCTATTTTAATAAATAGCTTAGATGCAACGAGCGGCGCCCTCGAAGACAATTTTTATTTCTACATTATACATATAAGATTGTTGCGCCCTAGAGTGCTACATAATAAGGCCAGTAGGTACAACAAAATTCAACTCGTTAAACTCATGTCAGGCATTCTTTATCTAATCTGCTAGCTTTAAAGCTAATCTGATACCTGATACGAGTTGAATTTTGTTGTACCCTTCTTACCCTAATACAATTTGTCCTCAGATATTCATGCCGCTCATTCCACCAGTATGGTTGTTTCCTTTCATACCTCCCATTTGACTTCACATAAGCCAACTGTGATGTCGCACTTAGACCCTTCATCAACTTACTTACATCCTCGCATCTCGGACCAATCAAGCCAAAAGCATCCATAAAAACCTCCTCATTTAAAAGTATCTTTAGATCGATATCTTCCTGTTTCTTCCTTTTGCTCGTTATTTCAAAACTCACATATTTATGTAAGCTGAGCGATTCTTCTTCCAAAACAGTCTAGCTTATGACCCTGTTTAGAAGTGACGTTGAAACCAGAGATGTTCAGAAGGGATTCACTATTATCTCTCACAAACGTAGGTGCCTTACTGTCATTTAGCAAAGTAATCCCTGTGGCGTGGATCCATTCTGATAGGTTTTTCCCTGTCCCATCAGATCTCCTACGTTTAATAATTATTTGTCGAGATACCAACTTTACATTGAACTCCTGAAAGAGGATCACGTCACAACTTTTTCTTCGTGCAAGTGTTTCTGCAACATCGTGAGCGGTCCTCGCCCTTTCCACATTTATTTGAAGGAATTTCGTATTAGATGGTTTTTGTCTGATTCCTGGTCCTAGGTGCATTCATCCACCTTTTCTTCGTCCCTTGTGGCAGGGTTTCTCTTGAGGCCCCGCTTTTCCTGGATCAGTTTTTTATACTCCGAGGACTGTAAGCTGTCGGCTCTGTGACCGGACTTTACACGTAAGGCAGAAAGTCGCCTCACTACTTTAATCAGCTTTAGTGCCCCCTTGCCTTATCGGTAGCAGGAGTCCGATTTGTTTTTTCCCTTGCAGTCGGTTTTACTATGCCAGAATTGCAGGCATCTGAGGCACCGCTTAGGCACATGCAGACTCTCTCGTATCTTGCACGACTTCCGGTCAACGGGTATATTTCCTCTTTCCAGCGCCTTCTTGGCTGCGATTCCGACTGTAAAGGTTGTATTGCCTTCTCCATTTTCCCATAGAGACGAGTTTGACGTCGTTAGGCTTCCTGCTGCCGGTATACCTCCGAACCATCTTCAGGATTTCTTCCTTTGTGACATCTCTGTCTATATCAAATATTTTCACCTGGTCCTGATAGCTCCGGACATCTTTTACTGTGTTTCTCTCCGTGCGGGCCACGATAGTCTTCTTCAGGTGCTCGACTTGTTCTTTTTCTGCCGCTTCGAGGTTGAGGTCCGCGCCCCTAGTCTTCTTAGCGCTTTTGACGCTAATCCCCTCCTTTCTCGTGTCTGCGCTACCCTTGATTAGCAACTCGGCGTAAGATTTTCCACCTCCCTTCACAATCAACTTCTGCGTCCCCGCGTTCGTACTCCTCAGTGAGAGGTGGATGTCCATACCCATGAAGATTACTTTCAGGATTTGCCTGATGTTCCTACTTCTATAGTCCCCCATTATTAACAGTAAGGGGGGCGCTATGGAGATCAGAGTAATTATATTATCATAGCCCCCCATTACTGTTAATAATGGGGGGCTATGATAATATAATTACTCTGATCTCCAGTGTCTCCATGTCTTCCCTCAATTTCAAAAGAATTGCCAGTAATATCTTATCTCTGTCACCCATTTCTCTACAGGAACCATGAAAATAGTCTGAGGATTTCCCCTGTTCTCTTCCTCCTGACCCTTCTTGTAATTGTGGTAATAGTATTAAGTTAAAGGTACTTCACCTCTCTAGGGCTGTATGTACCTCCTGCACATACTAGGGGTTTTTCCCTTATCAGGTCGTGGTACCTTTTCCCCTCATCGGAAATTCCTTGTTCCATGACCACTACTAAGTCGTCTGCAGATTTATTCCCTCTTCCCGATTTGGCGACCGCATATAGATATTTTCTTCCCATTCGACTTTATAATGTCGTTTATTTTTTCAAAGCCTCTTTCACCTGAGTTCGGGACCGTTGCGATCATTTCTATCGCTCTTTCACTAAGTTTTTCGGGGAACATTCGAAGTCCATCGGTGTGGACACGCTTGCCGTCTCCTTAGTCCTTCCTTCCTCGCCGGTTTTCTCCACTTTCTATCTCGTTTCTCAATACTGCCGAGGGTGACTTGTCTGAAGGTTTATACATCATTCTTGATCTCGACATTAGTCTCACTAAATTATTTGTAACTCTCGTTTCTCCATTGCTCTTAACATAGTCTTATGTCGGAGTTCTCCTCCTTCTCTCTAGATCTTTTTTTCTTAAGTGAGGAGCTCCTTTGCAAGGTTGCCTCCCCTGGAAGATCCGTCTTGGTCAGGTCCCTACCCCTGACCGGATATCCTCTAACCGAAGATCCTCTTCTTCCGAAGATTATAGTTTCCTCCTTCTTCTTTTCCTCTTTGCTAAGTACTTGCCTTTTGTTCCCTTCACTACTGATGTTGATGTAGTTGATGATGTTCCATATCATCTCATTTATTCATAGTTTGTTCCAGCTGCACCACCACTGATGACTCACTCCAATGTCTCCGGACTAAAAGGGATACTGGGAAACTGAAGCTATATTTTTGTGGCATCTTAATATAATTTACTATTCCCAATAAAAATAGTAAATTACTTCATGGAGTTAAATTAAAATTATACTTAAAAAAATTCACGAGTAATATTGATTTACTTTGCATAAAAAGTTTGATATAAAATCTTAGGAGGGGGGTCTGGCGCCATTTTTTAGATATTAGGTTGGCGCCTTTTTTAGAATTTGGGTTGGCGCCTTTTTCATGAGCCAGTCCGGCCCTGATAGCGACCTCTATTAACAAAATGTCGAAACCCAAAAGACTCCATCTTTAAACAAATAAATGTTTAAAAATAATAAATCTTTGGATTTCTTAGTTCGGAAACAGATTCTCTCTTATACCTATTCCCATCCTTCTAAAAATTGCAAGGAAAAGGGTGATGAATGTAGAGACATGGGGAGTCTACATAGTTGCACTCCACAACATATCAATTCACCGAGGTAAAGATCAACAAATCTGCTTCCTAGTACTCGATACGTGAGTAAAACCGTGGGTAGATAATAATAAAATATGAATTTTTAGTAGGTGTATTAACTGTAAAAATTATAATTCCAAAAATTACACTAGTATAAAAAAGTACTTTTATAATACCACAGTTGTTTAAAATGGTATATATATTAATTAACTGATAAAAATATGAATTTTAAGTATATCAACTTTTAATTATTTGTTAAAAAAATTAAAAAAAGATACGCAACAGCCGTGTTCGAACTAGGGAACTCTCGATATGCAGTCTAATGCCACTGACCCACCATCAATTTGTAGATATCGATTTATTAACGTACTTTAAAATATCGTTGCATTAGTCACATTTTTAAAATAGTTTGAAATAAAAAAAATCGATTTATCCATACAGGGTGATTGATTAGTGGAGTAAAGCTCCGTATATCCGTTATAGTAATAGACAGCAATAAAAGTTAATAACAAAAATTGTAACCAACTTTGATTAGAGATTGATAATTAATCAGTAATCGTAAATTGTCAGTTTTAGACAATTCAGTCATGGCTTTCCTAAAATTTGGATAGATTTAGACTTGACCCGTTATTAATAATTTGCTCTGAAAAATGGAAATATCTCGAAAACTAATAAATTTAGACATAGGTAGGGTTACCATACGTCCGGATTTGGTCCGGACAGTCCGGATTTAAAAGACATGTCCGGATTGGCGTCCGGATATGAGAAATGTCCGGATTTTTTTCTTTACTAAAAAAAATGGAAAAAACTTGGCCCAACGGTGGGAAATTTCATTCTGCGCTAAATCAAATGGTTAAGGCTACAAGGTGATCGTACCTAGAAAGAGATGGAAGAGAGCGCTTTAACTATAGTCAGCGTTGTACCGAATTCTGTCAATGTGGATGAATTATTTGATGAGCGCTTGTCACTTCTCCAAGATATAAAAAAGCTGAAACATAAATGGGCTTTACTACCTAAAGAAGAAACCCCAAACACTTATGACAAATGGCAAGAAATATTTGAAGCATTTTCTAAAAGCAACGTCTCCTTTACGAATATTTTTAAAATGTTAGAATTCATCTTTTGTCTGCTTGGTACTTCGGCTCCTACTGAACGTATCTTTTCGATGATGAATTTTATGTGGACGGCTGAAACAGGAAGGGACGGCTGAAACAGGAAGATTATATCTGCCTGTTATAAAGGAGCTTCTTAATATTAAAGCAAATTCTGTAATGTCATGTTCCGAATTCCATGACAAAATAAAAAATGACAAGCCACTTCTGAGAAAAATTATGTCTTCTGAAAAGTATGAAAGAAGAAGAACATCCTATCCCTGGGCCCAGTACAGACTAAGCATTTCGCATATATATACAATGTAGAAGTAGCAACACAGTCAAACTCACATTTTACATTTTCTACAACCCCTTGGACTACCCCTGTCCGGATTTGGCCTTAATAAATTTGGTAACCCTAGACATAGGGAATGTTATATAAAAATTAAAGTACGGTAATGGTACTTTTCGATAGTGATATAAAATACAGGGTGTTTCATTTAAAATTATTGAGAAAATAATGTACTTGCATTTTGACTCCCCTTGTATTCAATATAAATAAAATTAGCAAAATCAATCATTTATGAAAATTTTGACAATAAATGAAAAAATATGGCATCAATAAACCATTGCCGTTGTGCTTATTTTTATTTCTACAGGGAGTTGAACTTGTTACGATTTTCATATAAAATTGGTTATAACTTTGTAAATCCCCTGTATAATATACCAAACATTTATATTTTTTAATGGAGAAGTTAAGAAGATGTCGAATATAAAATAAAATTCCATTTAAAAAAACATAACTTTGATTTGTCACTATGTTATCGAACACCCTGTAACATTCTAACTAATTTTGTAATGTGAAGTTCAAAGTTGACTACAATTTTTGTTATTAACTTTTATCGCTATCCACTACTATAACGGATCTACAGAGCTTTACCCCACTAATCAATCACCCTGTATAAGAGCAGTTAAATATTGCACTGTTAGCCAGTTCTAAGCTATTCTGAAAATTTCAGGTACCTAGGTAGCCTAGAACTATTTTTAAAATGGATTACAAAATTTGCGGAGACCGTGACAACAACCAAGGCAAGTATATAAAAACGTTTTAATAAAGGGCCAATTAGAAATATCTCGAGAACTAACGGTAGCAGAATCATGAAAATTTCAATTAAGGGCTTTTGAAAAGTGAACTGTTTAATGAAAATATTTTCATCTGTTTGCTACTAATTGCGGTTATACCGGAAGTTGCTTATAACTTAGTTTTTTAATGGTTACCCTGTATTTTCTACATTTTTGGATTATTATCCTCGGTGTCTTCTCCTCTATCTTAACGGGGGAAGATATATTTAACAAAATATACGAAACAGTCATAATACCAAATGATTGGCTGACACCGGTGTTTATACCAATACCAAAGAAGAGAAACTCCAAGAAATGTGAAGACCATAGGATTATTAGCCTGAGGAATCATATTATGCTGAAGCATTTCTTACGAATAATACACAATAGAGTATACAATAAACTAGGCGAACACACTGATCAAACTCAATTTGGTTTTAAGAATAGCTTCGGAACAAGAGAAGCACTTTTTTCAATACGTGTGCTAGTTGAAAGATTTAGAGATGTCGACTCTGATGTATAGTTGTGTTTTATAGACTTTCAAAAGGCTTAAGACCTGTTGAAACATGATAAACTAAGAGATATTTTAAGGTTATGAAATATCGACGATAAAGAATTAAGGATCAAAAGGTAGGGTAAAGTAAAAAAAAGGGAATCTTTATTTTATTTTTAAATTAAGGATCATTTCAAACCTCTACCAAGAACAAAAGGCTAAAATCAGAATAAAAAGCGAAACATCTGGAAAAATCAATATCGAGAAGGTGGTAAGACAGGGGTGTGTCCTGTCACCTTTGCTGTTCAACGTTTACTCTGAGAAGATATTTAAGAAAGCTTTGGAAGGCACCTCGGATGGTATAAATTATAAACGGGCAATGTATAAATAACCTGCGATACGCTGATGACACGGTCATTCTGGCAGATAATGCTTAAGCACTGCAACGCCTAATGAACCAATAGACCATTCCAGGGTGACGTCATTTGACAACGACTGGTGGGAAAAATATTGTAAAGAAACTAGGTTAAGTGTAGAAAACCATTGTTTAATTTAAGAATATTATTAAAATACCAGCGTTTTGTTCAGTTTGAAAGTGTTCCAGTAAAGGTAAAAGAGATCAAGTAAGTTTTTTTATAATACCAGCCGCATTTAAAGACCGAAATGTTTTAAATCACTATAATCACAATACACTGTAAACAGAACGACGATATGGGCCAAGAAAACTGATTTTCTGATTATACCGGGTTTTTGCATCCTCTACGAGGGTGTCCTATATCCAATATTTGAAATTTTTGTAGTTAAAACCACAGATTTTTTATAATAAAACGAGAAAATAGCAAAAATAACACCAAAAACACAATTTTTGCCCTCCAGCAACGGTGTCGAAAGTCATGTGACCTGGAATGGTCTATAGCCTAAGAGTTAGTGAACCCTCCGATAGTAACGGTCTTCCTGTAAGGTTAGAAATTTGTATAGTGATAATTCATAGCACACCAAGGCTAAAAACCATGACCTGGCAGGCATCAGCCCTGCACGTGTATCTATCAGGTGAATCGAAAAGTGCATAGTTTAGGGGGTAAAATAAACTTTCTCCTGTAAGGTTTAAATTTAAGTATGTGTTTGAGTAAGTCATTTAGAAGAAATGTGTACAATGACAGACGATTCTGAACAGCATAAGACCTTGCCAGGCGAGGGGAAAGATTAGGGTTTTTTCCTAAAATTATTTTTTTTGCATCGAAAAAAGATTTTTTAGGTTTTTTTAATCATTCCAAACAGAAAAGGTCTATAGTGACTTGTCTCTTAGGTTAATAGTTTTTGACATATAAGGGATTAAATATTTTAAAAATTGCGAAATCGGCCATTTTTAACCCTGAATCCGACATTTAACTGAAAATTTCAATGTTGCCAAAGTAGGCAGATATTCTTTAAACATCGATTGATGAAATCCCGAAGAGTTTTTTGCAATACAATATCGAAGACCCCTTTGTTTTTTAATTGCTAATCAAGCGGGCGCGACACTGTAGTATAAGTGAGGACGTTTGAGTTTGCATAAATTCATTATCTCGAAAATGGGCAAATTTGAAGAAAAATCCTCAGATAGGTCAATTTTTATTTTTAAATTAAGAGTTTTTAGCATATATATAATACTAGTGACGTCATCCATCTGGGCGTGATGACGTAATCGATGATTTTTTTTAAATGAGAGTAGGGGTCGTGTGATAGCTCATTTGAAAGGTTATTTAATTCTCTATTCAGTAGTATAAACGTTAACATAATTATTTATACAGGGTGTGCAATTTTTTTTCTGTTTGTGTAAATTAATTTAATTAAAAAAATTAAAATTAAATTAAAAAAATTGTTTTCTTACTTAAACTTTACAGGGAGAAAGTTTATTTTACCTCTAAACTATGCACTTCTCGACTCACCTGGTAGATACACGTGCAGAGCTGATGCCTGCCAGGTCATGGTTTTTAGTGTTGGTGTGCTATGAATTATTACTATACAAATTTCTAGCCTTACAGGAAGACCGTTACTATCGGAGGGTTCACTAGCTCTTAGACTACAAGTTACGATAGCCTGTAGAGAATTTGGAATGAAATTGAATACAAAGAAGACAAAAACGATGGTCATCAGCAAGCATAAAAAACAGAAGGGTGAAGCTCAATGTCGACGGAACAGATCTGGAAAGAGTCACAAGAATAACTGTGGAAGTAATCTGTGGAAGTGAAGGTCAATGTCGACGGAACAGATCTGGAAAGAGTAACAAGAATTAGGAAGTAATCTTGATGAAACCTGGAACCACTCATTAGAGATAAGAACACGTCTGGGAAAAGCAGTACAGGAAAATACAGCGTTTTACAAAATGCAAAAAGTTTTACGCAACCGCCAGCTGGGTATCTCATTGAGAACCAGAATACTTAAGGGCTATATTTTCTCCACCTTGCTCTATGGTGTTGAAGCCTAGACAATGACAGAAGCCACATAAAAAGAATCCAAGCAATCGAACTCTGGTGTTACCGTAAAATGCTCAGTATATCCTACACGAGCCATATACCCCAGGCTGTGGGTGAAAAATAGGTCGATTTCAGGATATAATTCAGGAATTTTTGAAACCTATCAGGTGTTGTAAAGGACGATTCCAGGAATAACCTCTACTAAAATGTAATCAAAAATATTGTGCGCTTTTTTTTATATTGCGATTTTCATTTGTTAAATTTGCAATTTTTAAAGATTTTTAATTTTGCAGCTTAGGATATTGATTTTAGAGAAAAACTTTTTAATAGAAAGTTGTAGTAAATTAAAAAACCTACAATTTGAGGTACGGTAAGTTTAATTTGGTTAATTGGTTATTGCAAAACAGCCTGCGAAAGGTCCAAAATGGCCGTTTTTTACAATTGCATTATTTATTGTACAAATATTTTTTTTTATTTTTTAAAGCTTTAAAATGAAGATCTTTCAATTCCAAACATACAAAAAATTGTAAAGCCAGATTAACGAATTTGTTGCTTAGATATTATAAATTGTTTATTCCAAGAGGTCAAATTTCGAAGGCTATAACTTTTTGAAAAAAAAATCGTAGAGAGTTGGTGAAACATCCAATCTCCTTCTAAAGAGTTATATTTTCATATTCTGATGTAAATAAATGCGTAAAACATTTTTAAACCTCTAATTTTTGGGTTTGAAAATAAGGGGGCAAATTTCGTTATAAACATTTAGAGCTGAAGCGGCCCTGTACATCCTATGAGTTTTTAATTTACATATTATTTTTGCTGAAGATGAAAAGAAGATTTATAAAAAAATAAAAAATTTCTACGACCAACTGAAGCCGAGATAATTGTTTTTTTTTTCTTAAGTCGCAGTGCCTTTATTTATAACAATTAAGAAATTATTTTACAGTCATTGACTAAAGAAAGACTTATATTATCTTAAAATAAAAATTATTATAAAATATAATTACATTTAATTATTAAAAATTATTTTTAAAATCGGTGCTTTTGCGAGCGGCCGAATTTTGCAAATCGCCCGGCTCGCTTCAAATCCGCGCGGTCGGAAAATTTTTACGTAACTTGTATTAAATTTTGACAGAAAACAATTTAATAATATTACCATTATAATATACAGTCTATTTACCACTGTATTTGTTTTTCTTGATAAACTTTTATATGTGAAATTTCATTTCTGAAGAAATAATATTAAAAATATGATACATATATATGAAATATATAACTGTATTTTTAATTTTTTCATTGTTATATAAATATAATAATAATAATAATAATGTTACTTCTTACTAGTGTGTGTGTGTGTGTGTGTGTGTGTGTGTGTGTGTGTGTGTGTGTGTGTGTGTGTGTGTGTGTGTGTGTGTGTGTGTGTGTGTGTGTGTGTGTGTGTGTGTGTGTGTGTGTGTGTGTGTGTGTGTGTGTGTGTGTGTGTGTGTGTGTGTGTGTGTGTGTGTGTGTGTGTGTGTGTGTGTGTGTGTGTGTGTGTGTGTGTGTGTGTGTGTGTGTGTGTGTGTGTGTGTGTGTGTGTGTGTGTGTGTGTGTGTGTGTGTGTGTGTGTGTGTGTGTGTGTGTGTGTGTGTGTGTGTGTGTGTGTGTGTGTGTGTGTGTGTGTGTGTGTGTGTGTGTGTGTGTGTGTGTGTGTGTGTGTGTGTGTGTGTGTGTGTGTGTGTGTGTGTGTGTGTGTGTGTGTGTGTGTGTGTGTGTGTGTGTGTGTGTGTGTGTGTGTGTGTGTGTGTGTGTGTGTGTGTGTGTGTGTGTGTGTGTGTGTGTGTGTGTGTGTGTGTGTGTGTGTGTGTGTGTGTGTGTGTGTGTGTGTGTGTGTGTGTGTGTGTGTGTGTGTGTGTGTGTGTGTGTGTGTGTGTGTGTGTGTGTGTGTGTGTGTGTGTGTGTGTGTGTGTGTGTGTGTGTGTGTGTGTGTGTGTGTGTGTGTGTGTGTGTGTGTGTGTGTGTGTGTGTGTGTGTGTGTGTGTGTGTGTGTGTGTGTGTGTGTGTGTGTGTGTGTGTGTGTGTGTGTGTGTGTGTGTGTGTGTGTGTGTGTGTGTGTGTGTGTGTGTGTGTGTGTGTGTGTGTGTGTGTGTGTGTGTGTGTGTGTGTGTGTGTGTGTGTGTGTGTGTGTGTGTGTGTGTGTGTGTGTGTGTGTGTGTGTGTGTGTGTGTGTGTGTGTGTGTGTGTGTGTGTGTGTGTGTGTGTGTGTGTGTGTGTGTGTGTGTGTGTGTGTGTGTGTGTGTGTGTGTGTGTGTGTGTGTGTGTGTGTGTGTGTGTGTGTGTGTGTGTGTGTGTGTGTGTGTGTGTGTGTGTGTGTGTGTGTGTGTGTGTGTGTGTGTGTGTGTGTGTGTGTGTGTGTGTGTGTGTGTGTGTGTGTGTGTGTGTGTGTGTGTGTGTGTGTGTGTGTGTGTGTGTGTGTGTGTGTGTGTGTGTGTGTGTGTGTGTGTGTGTGTGTGTGTGTGTGTGTGTGTGTGTGTGTGTGTGTGTGTGTGTGTGTGTGTGTGTGTGTGTGTGTGTGTGTGTGTGTGTGTGTGTGTGTGTGTGTGTGTGTGTGTGTGTGTGTGTGTGTGTGTGTGTGTGTGTGTGTGTGTGTGTGTGTGTGTGTGTGTGTGTGTGTGTGTGTGTGTGTGTGTGTGTGTGTGTGTGTGTGTGTGTGTGTGTGTGTGTGTGTGTGTGTGTGTGTGTGTGTGTGTGTGTGTGTGTGTGTGTGTGTGTGTGTGTGTGTGTGTGTGTGTGTGTGTGTGTGTGTGTGTGTGTGTGTGTGTGTGTGTGTGTGTGTGTGTGTGTGTGTGTGTGTGTGTGTGTGTGTGTGTGTGTGTGTGTGTGTGTGTGTGTGTGTGTGTGTGTGTGTGTGTGTGTGTGTGTGTGTGTGTGTGTGTGTGTGTGTGTGTGTGTGTGTGTGTGTGTGTGTGTGTGTGTGTGTGTGTGTGTGTGTGTGTGTGTGTGTGTGTGTGTGTGTGTGTGTGTGTGTGTGTGTGTGTGTGTGTGTGTGTGTGTGTGTGTGTGTGTGTGTGTGTGTGTGTGTGTGTGTGTGTGTGTGTGTGTGTGTGTGTGTGTGTGTGTGTGTGTGTGTGTGTGTGTGTGTGTGTGTGTGTGTGTGTGTGTGTGTGTGTGTGTGTGTGTGTGTGTGTGTGTGTGTGTGTGTGTGTGTGTGTGTGTGTGTGTGTGTGTGTGTGTGTGTGTGTGTGTGTGTGTGTGTGTGTGTGTGTGTGTGTGTGTGTGTGTGTGTGTGTGTGTGTGTGTGTGTGTGTGTGTGTGTGTGTGTGTGTGTGTGTGTGTGTGTGTGTGTGTGTGTGTGTGTGTGTGTGTGTGTGTGTGTGTGTGTGTGTGTGTGTGTGTGTGTGTGTGTGTGTGTGTGTGTGTGTGTGTGTGTGTGTGTGTGTGTGTGTGTGTGTGTGTGTGTGTGTGTGTGTGTGTGTGTGTGTGTGTGTGTGTGTGTGTGTGTGTGTGTGTGTGTGTGTGTGTGTGTGTGTGTGTGTGTGTGTGTGTGTGTGTGTGTGTGTGTGTGTGGGTGTGTGGGTGTGTGGGTGTGTGTGTGTGTGTGGGTGTGTGTGTGTGTGTGTGTGTGTGTGTGTGTGTGTGTGTGTGTGTGTGTGTGTGTGTGTGTGTGGGTGTGTGTGTGTGTGTGTGTGTGTGTGTGTGTGTGTGTGTGTAATTTAAATATTTCCATTTTATGACAACTTAGTATATATTCTATACTAATTGGAAAATGAACTTGTGTTTGTCGTAAATTGTAATATAATTGATTTATATAACTCTCGTTAATTTTGCATTCCAAGAAAATATGGTTTAAATCTCTAATCGAAACATTAGTGTGTGTGTGTGTGTGTGTGTGTGTGTGTGTGTGTGTGTGTGTGTGTGTGTGTGTGTGTGTGTGTGTGTGTGTGTGTGTGTGTGTGTGTGTGTGTGTGTGTGTGTGTGTGTGTGTGTGTGTGTGTGTGTGTGTGTGTGTGTGTGTGTGTGTGTGTGTGTGTAATTTAAATATTTCCATTTTATGACAACTTAGTATATATTCTATACTAATTGGAAAATGAACTTGTGTTTGTCGTAAATTGTAATATAATTGATTTATATAACTCTCGTTAATTTTGCATTCCAAGAAAATATGGTTTAAATCTCTAATCGAAACATTATCACAAAAACATACTGATGAATTAATTATTCCTAATTTGTGCAGATGTGCCTCATATTTCCCGTGTCGAGTTTTTAATCTGACGATAGTAGAAATATCTTGCTTTGGCAGGTTATATTTAAATATGTATTCAGGTGGCGGAGGAAGTTCTAGATGTAAAGAAAAATATAAATTTTTTGACATGCTTGTAATATTTTTCCATTCTTTTTTCCATATTTTATTTATTCTAACTTTGACGTCATTTATTGCATCTGTCGATAAGATGTGAGTTAGTATCTCACCTTTTTTTATTGCATCTTTGGCCAACTCATCCACTTTCTCATTACCCAGTATACCTGCATGCCCTTTTGCCCATATAAATACTACTTCCACTTTAGACAAATTATTTTTTATATTATTTATACTTCTTACTATAATATACAATATAAAACTTTTTCTTCTTGTAGTGACTATTCTTTTTGGATTTCACATATAAAAGTTTATCAAGAAAAACAAATACAGTGGTAAATAGACTGTATATTACTTGTTTTCTGTCAAAATTTAATACAAGTTACGTAAAAATTTTCCGACTGCGCGGATTTGAAGCGAGCCGGGCGATTTGCAAAATTTGGCCGCTTGCAAGAGCACCGATTTATAAAATAATTTTTAATAATTAAATGTAATTATATTTTATAATAATTTTTATTTTAAGATAATATAAGTCTTTCTTTAGTCAATGACTGTAAAATAATTTCTTAATTGTTATAAATAAAGGCACTACGATTTAAGAAAAAAAAAACAATTATCTCGGCTTCAGTTGGTTGTAGAAAATTTTAATTTTTTTATAAATCTTCGTTTCGTCTTCAGCAACAATAATCTGTAAGTTAGAAACTCATAGGATATACAGGGCCGCTTCAGCTCTAAATGTTTATAACGAAATTTGTCCCCTTATTTTCAAACCCAAAAATTATCTCGGCTTCAGTTGGTCGTAGAAATTTTTTATTTTTTTATAAATCTTCGTTTCATCTTCAGCAAAAATAATATGTAAGTTAAAAACTCATAGGATGTACAGGGCCGCTTCAGCTCTAAATGTTTATAACGAAATTTGCCCCCTTATTTTCAAACCCAAAAATTAGAGGTTTAAAAATGTTTTACGCATTTATTTACATCAGAATATGAAAATATAACTCTTTAGAAGGAGATTGGATGTTTCACCAACTCTCTACGATTTTTTTTTTTTTTAAGTTATAGCCTTCGACATTTGACCTCTTGGGATAAACAATTTATAATATCTAAGCAACAAATTCGTTAATCTGGCTTTACAATTTTTTTGTATGTTTGGAATTGAAAGATCTTCATTTTAAAGCTTTAAAAAATAAAAAAAAATTATTTGTACAATAAATAATGCAATTGTAAAAAACGGCCAATTTGGACCTTTCGTAGGCTGTTTTGCAATAACCAATTAACGAAATTAAACTTACCATAGCTCAAATTGTAGGTTTTTAATTTACTACAACTTCTATTAAAAAGTTTTTCTCTAAAATCAATAGCCTAAGCTGCAAAATTAAAAATCATTAAAAATTGCAAATTTAACAAATGAAAATCGCAATAAAAAAAAGCGCACAATATTTTTGGTTACATTTTAGTAGAAGTTATTCCTGGCATCGTCCTTTACAACACCTGATAGGTTTCAAAACTTCCTGAATTATATCACTTTTTTCACCCACAGCCTGGGGTAATACGACAAATGCAGAAGTCTTGCGGAGGATGAACAAGGAAATAAAGCTTATGCTTATAATACAAGAACGGAAAACACAATATGTATTTTGGTCACAGCGCACAGTGGTGAATTTCGCCGAAAACCTGGCCAAAATGTAAAAATTTAAGTTTATATGTAGGTATATCTCGAGAAATTTTATATAAACCTTGCTCTGTAGGTTTTTGAGAATCATAAACGGCCGTTAAGAGTAGAACAATACAAGCAGATCATGCAGGGCGCCCATATAACAAATTTTTAGGGGAGGGGCCAGACGTGAAGATGTTGCACATTACATTTTGTATACTTTGGATGACTGTATATAGTTTAAAGTAGGGATGGCGGTTTTTGACAAAACACCAGTTTTCGGTTATACCGGTTTTTTTGCTTACGGTTTAACCTGGCGGTTATAACCGGCCAAAAAAACCGGTTTTTGGAAAAACCGTTTTTCGGTTTTTTCAATCCAGTAGGTTACAAAGTTACATTTACAATACACTTTAGTTTGCGATACTCCATTTGACTCGATAACAATATGATCAAAATTAGTACTATCGAAAGAACATGTATTACTTTTAACACGTTTGTATATTTGTAGAATAGGTACATTTTAACTCATTTAATACTTCCTGTATGAGTGTATCGTTTTGAAAACGTAGCGAAATTCTTGGAGATACGTATTCGTAATCAGTAATTCGATATTAATAGTCAGAGAATTATTTTTGGTAATCAGAAAAAGTCATTCACCCACTTTCAATGTCAAGAGTTAAGTGTGAAAAATAGATGATGTTTGCGTCTAATTCAACCAGATCCCTTCTTATGTAAATATTAGGATTACAAATACCGTTTCAAGGAAATATTATAATAAAAATAATTGTTTCTGGCTGATGTGAGATTGCACTTTCAGTTTGCTTCTGTATTTTATAAAATAAAATAAAATTTGAATTATGGTTTTGTTTGGAATAATTACTTGAGAATAATAATTATGATTGGGATCCGAAATAATACCTAACCTAATACTAATCACCGTAAAAACCTAATAACCGGTTTTTACTTTAAAAAGAAAAAACCGGTTATAACCGGGACAAAAAACAACCGGTAAAACCGGTTATTGCGAAGTAAGAAAACCGGTTTTAGGTTTAAACCGGTAGGTTTTTCCCATCCCTAGTTTAAAGCAACAGAAAAGTAGGGGGGCGTGGCCGTGCCCATGGGTAAGGGCGCCTATGAGATCATACATTTATGTTAGTGTAAAGTTGTGATTAAACGAAAGCGGACCGAATAAAAATTAAGTGTTTTATAAAATATTATTGGGGCATTGTTTGGTTTTTATTTAGAACTATAGACGTGTATTATTTTGTTAGTTTATAGTGGATGCCATGTCTGGAGGTCAGTGGAGTATTTTATTATACATTTTAGACTTTTTTTCGTAAAATAGACTTATATACACTATATTTGCAAAATATTGGCAATAATTTTCAATCGTTTTAAGTTTTACAAGTTTTAGAAAGGGAAAAGTAAAAAAGAATGCTTTGCTCAGCAAAGATAATTTGCTTAATAAATAGTAAAAAAATGTATATTTATAAATAATCCTCAAAAAATTATCTGAAGCCAGTTGCGTCCTTAGCGGAATTTTTCATTTTAAAAAAAAATATAATATGCTGGAGAATTTCTACATTAAGAGACTTTAATGCTATAATATGGTCAGTTAATAAAGTAAGAACAAAATATGAAGCATCTGATCCAGTAAATTTACAGTTTTTTTTACACAAGAGCCGCCGTTTTTTGTTATTTTTTTGCTTTCTTCTTCTTTTTCTTAATAATCTTTAAGTCCTTTTACTCTTATGTATAATCCTATGTTTTGCTTCTTATTTTTATATTTTTAATAATTTTGGTCGTGCGAGCCAAAAATTTTAATTTTTTAAAAATGAAATGCATAATCGAAACTTTGTGTTAAGAAGCCACACATTGGTAGGTAATAATTATAATTAATCGGATCCATTTACAAAACAATTAAGATGTATTAAGAGTTGACCTACCTATTTTTGGCTTCTTAATTTAAAATATCGTTTATGCGTTTTATTTATAAAAAAGGCAAAATTTTTGGACTCGCACGACCAAAATTATTAAAAAATATAAAAATAAGAAAGTAAAAAGATAGGCCTATAAATACTTAAAGGTAAAAGCACTTAAAGATTAAAAAAAAAGAAGAAGAAAGCAAAAAAATAACAAAAAACGGCGGTTCTTGTGCAAAAAAAACTGTAAATTTACTGGATCAGCTACTTCATATTTTGTTCTTACTTTATTAACTGACCATAACATTAAAGTCTCTTAATGTAGAAATTCTCCAGCATGTTACAGTTTTTTAAAATGAAGAATTCCGTTAAGTTTGCAACCTGTTGCAGATGATTTCTTGAGGAATATTTATACATATTATACATATTGAATTATTTATTAAGCAAAAAATCTTTGCTGATCAAAGCTGACTTTTTTACTTTTCCCATTTTAAAACTTGGTAAACAGAAAACGATTGAAGATTCTTGCCAACATTTTGTAAATATGTTGTAAATAAAGTTTATGTTAGGAAAAATAATCTAAAAAGTATATTAAAATACTCCACTTAATACCTCCAAAAATAGCATCCACTATAAAATAACAAAATAATATATGTCTATAGTTTTAAACGAAAACCTAACAATGCCCCAATTGTATAACACACTTTAATTTTATTCGGTATGCTTTCGTTCAGTCGCAACTTTACACTAATATAAATATGTGATAAGCTTGTATTGTTCTACCCTCAACGGCCTTTTATGATCCTCAGAAACCTACAGAGCAAGATTCATATAAAATTTCTCGGAATATATAAACTTAATTTTTTGCATCTTGGCCAGGTTTTCGGCAAAATTCACCACTAAGCGCCAGCTGGGTATCTCATTGAGAACTAGAATACTTAAGTGCTATATTTTCTCCACCTTGCTCTTTGGTGTTGAAGCATGGACAATGACAGAAACAACATAAAAAAGAATCCAAGCATTAGAATTCTGGTGTTATCGTAAAATGCTCAGAATATCCTACATGAGCCATACGACAAATGCGGAAGTCTTGTTGGGGATGAACAAGGAAAGAAAGCTTATGCTTATAACAAAAGAACGGAAAACACAATATTTTGGTCACACCGTAAGATATTAAAAGTATGAACTGCTCCAACTTATAATCTAAGGCAAAATCAATAGCAAAAGGGGACCAGGAAGAAGACCGAACTCTTGGCTTAAAACCCTACGACAATGGATGAATATGACGAATATAGAACTATTCAGGGAGCCTGCAAATAAAATTAAATAGGTAAATGTAATGGCCAACGTCCTTAAGGATAAGACACCGTTAGAAGAAGAAAGGGGGTACCTTTTACTCTCATTAAAATGAGAAGCAAGTTCTCACATCAAATTTTACTAACATAATAACATTTTTCCTAGGGTGTGAGAATTTGAACAATTAATTTATTTATATTGGATCATAAAAAATGCTCTTTTTGTATTTTATAAATAAAAAATAAGTCTGGCTAATTGGTTTATGCCAAAGCCAATTATAAATAAAAAAAAGTTCTCACACCAGTGTCTAATAACTAAAATTATGTGTGTTTTTGAATAAAAATTAGAAAATACAGATAAATATACGAACCTCCAAGGGAACCTTTTCTCCATTCCTCACGTACGTGGGCAAATTGACCAAGGAGCTGCTCAATCTTTTATCGCAAACCTCCTGGTCTTGTTCCTTCTCTTCCGTAATCGCTTGTAACACACTCGCTGTATTTGTACTGTTGCTAACAGAAAAAGAATCAGCCGAAGCTTCTTTCTGTTTCCGTTTTAAGTATCTGATTTGCTTTCGTTCTTTGGCCAACTGTTTCTGCTTTTGTGATGTCCACGGTAAGTCTCGCATAAGTGCACCACAAACGATTAGATTTAAGAACAGACCAGCGAGAATCAAGGTAGTACCTCGCCATCCGTACTCGTCAAGAAGAAGTTGAATTAATGGTGCGAAGATGAAGGTTCCTATTCCGCTACCACACACTGCTAACCCAGTAGCAAAAGAACGTTTTTTATCGAAGTAATAAGCTACTATTACTACTGAAGCTACATAGCACAAGCTCAAACCAAATCCAGACAAAACACCAAAAGTAATACACAGTACTGTCATGGAGTTTGTTGTAGAACTGATCACAAACCCTGTAGATGCCATTATGGCACCACAAACTGTCACTGTACGGCATCCGTACCGATCTGTAAGAAACGAAGCCACAGGTCCTGACAGAAGTGGCATCGCCATAAACAATCCACCAACCCATGCTGTAGTACCGCGGTTTTCACCGAAATAATTTAAGAACTCAACGAAAATCACACCAAAACTGAACGTTATTCCATCGGCTATTAAATTGACCACGAAAGAAGCTAACACTATAACCCAACCCCAGCCACCGTCTGGAGGTCGAGTTTCTGAAATGTCATCTAAAGATTCGCTGGAAGACGAGGAAGAAGAAATATCTGAATTAACAATAGAACATGATTTTTTTACTGCAGACATTTGACTACGACTATCACTGTTAAATTGGACATGTAACACTGGCCTGTGGTCTTCTTCCTGTAAAATAACAATAATTCATATTCTATTCAATTACAATACAAAGAATACGGTATGATGCCACTTGTGAATAGAACTCGCTACAGAGAATCTGTGTTTGTGTTCCGATAGTTTTTGGAGCAAGAAATTTATATAATGTACACTGCTGAGCGTAAATTATGGTCACCCCGTGATTTGAGTTTATTTTCGAAATTATTATTCTTTTTTATGCATGTTTAATTCACTATCACTATAATAAAGCATTCGTTAATAGTGCAGTCACTGAATAGAAGGTGGATATGAGCTATTACCTCCGATTTCGTTGAACCTCCATCGATTTGCATGAAAATTGATAAGTGGTTAGAGGATATCTCAAGGAACAAAGGTGACATGGTGCCAACTTGCGCTTTTACCCTGGGGTTGGATGCAACCCCTTCTGGGGGTGAAAATTGTTTTATTAAAAAAAATTTAAAGCACTCATAGGAGTGCCGACAGAATTGAAAACTTCTTATAGTATATAAATTACGAGCTCAATGCTTTTCCCCATCCAAAAAGAAGTGCTATAGGTACCTATATTACATACGCGTTGCGTACGTTCTATGCTATTTATGTATACATACACATAATATATTATACATAAGAAACTTAGTTCGGCAAAGTGATGACGGTCGCAAACTCAATACTTTTTTCCTATCTAAAAAGTGCACAACGTCCCTAAAGAAGTTTTCACTTTAAAAATTGATTTCCTCAAACAATGATGGTTGCTCGTTTAATACTTTTTCCCCATCTAAAAAGTGCACAACGTCCCTAAAGAAGTTTTCACTTCAAAAATGTATTTTGTCGAAGCAATAATGTTCGCTAATTCAATACTTCTTTCCCATCCAAAAAGTACACAACGTCCCTAAGGAAGTTTTCATTTCAAAAATTTATTTCGCCGAAGCGATGACGGTCGCTAATTCAACACTTTTTCCCCATTTAAAAAGTGTATAATGTCCTTAAAAAAGTTTTCGCTTCAAAAATTTATTTCGTCGAAGCAATGACGGTCGCGATGACGGTCGATAATTCAATACTTTTTCTGCATCTAAAAAGGGCACAACGTCCCTAAAGAAGTTTTCACTTCAAAAATTTATTTCGTCGAAACAATGACGGTCGGGATGGCGGTCGCTAATTCAATACTTTTTCCTCATCTAAGCAGGGCACAACGTTTCTACAGAAGTTTTCACTTCAAAAATTAATTTCGCAGAAGCAATGGCGGTCGCTAATTCAACACTCTTTCCCCATCTAAAAAGTGCACAACGTCCCTAAAAAAGTTTTCGCTTCAAAAATTTATTTCGTCGAACCAATGACGGTCGCTAATTTATACTTTTTCCCCATATAAAAATTGCATAACGTCAGTAAAGAACTTTTCACTTCAAAAATTTAATTCGCCGAAGCGATGACGGTCGCTAATTCAATACTTTTTCGCCATCTAAAAAGTGTACAACGTCCCTAAAGAAGTTTTCACTTCAATAATATTAGTATTAGACCTGAATCCCGCGTAAGAAAGAAAAGTTAATTAATAGCAAGCTGAAAATTTGTTAATAGCTTAACGGTGTCTAGTCGGACAAACATTGATGCACGGGAACACTGGAACATGGGAAAGTTTTAACGGTGGAGCATGATAAACGTGTCGTCCTGACAAGTTTATGATGGTGAAAAATATCAAGTTGTTTTTAAGTTTATTCAATAGCCAACGTTATATAATATATGAAAAAATGTTTGTCCGACAAAAAGGTTGGGCATTTTAACGAGTCCGACACGTAGAACATGTCACATCACAGCAATTATGTTGGTGATGAATAGCAGTCTGATTTTTGCATGAGAGTTTAATGAAAGGTTAAAAAAGCAATTGGAAGTTCTGTCGGACAAAATTAGTGGGAAATTTTCCTAGTCGGACATCCTAAACATGTAAGATATAGACAAAAATGTTGGTGATAAATAGCAAGCTAATTTTGATTTGTTTATATACAAATTATATTTTGTAACGCAAAAAGATATATGTCGGACAAAAAGTTTGGGCAAATCGAAGGAAATCAATAAAAAAACATTTTTTCAGAACGACTTAGGGCCGGTTGTTCGAACGCTAATCAAGAAGTTGATTATAATCAATCATTTATTGTAATCAATTTTCTTGATGGGAATCAAATCGCGACATGAAAAATACATGTAAAACACTAGTCAGTTATTGATTGTAGGTAATACAGTAATTAAAAAATAACCGCAGCTCTTACATTATTAAAAATTGCTTATTATTATTATTGATTTGTAAGTAAAAACAAGAAATTAACATCAGAAAGAGTTTAATTATATTTTATTTTAAATTAAAACCAAAATAATAAAATAAATCAGTCAACATAACCTCAAAATGCGACATTTATCAGAAGTACGCTTAATCAAATATAATTGTAATTAAATATTTGATAATGATCAGTTTTGATTAGCGTTCGAACAACCGGCCCTTAGTCACATATTGATAAAGCTATTTTAGTTATATATTATTATTTATATTCACATATTTGCATGTGCATATATATACATGCACACTCCAAAAACAGTGAGGTAAGTATCAATGCATGTATATATTGCAAAACAATTATTTTTTTGGGTGGAGTTTGTTCTAGATATTCTCAAAATGATAATAAAAAATGTCAAAGAACATGTGAAAGCAATCTCTTAGGGTTTTCTAATTAGGCGCATCAGAAAGTACGGAAAATTTCCTACAAAAAACGTTGTATACATTTTTTTCCATACTCAAATCTTAACCATCTCAACGACATTGAAAAATGTGAAGAGTCTAAAACTTCGGTGCTTTTAAGAATAGACGTAAATATGACACATTATGCTTAGAAGTATGTATTAGAAGGCTGCATTTGTCAGTGTGACACTTTGTGCTATACAAAGTAGTATTTGAAAGTACATGTTCTCTGAGTTTCTGTTTGCCACGTGTGTTGGAAATTAAAATTTATATTAACTATGGAGTGTTTTTGTGTCTATTTTTGAGTGTCAACAGTTTAAATTTTAAGTCGCCAAATCAAAAGTGAAACCATTCAACGGAACATTTTTGAGTAATTTTCGAACATTTTACAAAGTCAGTAAAATACTTGGTCATCAATTCAATGAGGTTTAGTTGCCAGATAATTGTGAAAATTCTATTGAATATCATTCTTCGTGCTATAATGCTTTGCTTGATTGCAAAATGGTACTTAAATAAATTATTACTAAAATTGTATAACGTAATTTTTCTCAACTTTCTACAAATGAAATATTAATGTAATTAATATGTCACATGGCTAGAAATAATTTGCTTCCAAAATAAATCGATTAGTTTAAATTTGAAGTTACGATTGCAATTTATTATGAATTATTGTCAAAAAAAGTGACAATTTTTCTTAAATGGAAATGTATTCATAGACATAAGGGTAGACAGGGAATACAGTGCAAAAAGTCGATAGGTGGTCTATCCTTCTCTTTTAACAAAGCGATCCCGCGCATGTAACAGACAAAGATAGCTAGACCATTCAATCCATAATATAATTTGCCTGATCTACTATAAATGTATTACAGTGAGGTATCAAAATGATGTTGAGATAAATCGAAAAATATCGATTGTAATTGATTGCAGGAACTTTTGACATAGAATAATCACCCCTTATTGAAATTTCAAAAATTATTTTTTTAAATTGTCCGACTACAAAATCTACCCCTTATTTTTTTCCGACAACAGTCATTCTTGGTAAGGAATAATTTACTTAATTAAATTTCGTCTTTGTCGGAAAGCTATTTATCACCAGCATTTTTGTCTATATCTTACCTGTTTAGAATGTCCGACTACGAAAACTTCCCATTAATTTTGTCGGCCAGAACTTCCAATTGCTTTTTTAACCTTTCATAAACTCTCATGCAAAAACCAGACTGCTATTCATGACCAACATAATTCCTGTGATGTGACATGTTCTACGTGTCGGACTCGTTAAAATGCTCAACATCTTTGTCGGACAAACATTTTCTCATATATTACATAACGTTGGCTATCGAATAAACTTAAAAACAACTTGCTATTTTTCACAATCACAAACTTGTCAGGACGACACGTTTATCATGCTCCACAGTTAAAACTTCCCCTGTTCCAGTGTTCCCGTGCATCAAAGTTTGTCCGACTAGACACCGTTAAGCTATTAACAAATTTTCAGCTTGCTATTAATCAACTTTTCTTTCTTACGCGGGATCCAGGTCTATATTGTTATACGTACATTATAATAATATATGTACGTACGGCGATGACGGTCGTGAAATCAATCTTTTTTTCCCCGGAGATCACTTCCGATTTCATATTCATCGTCAAAGACACCAAAAACCCCCGGGTAAATAATATTGACTAATTTTTTAAGGAATTTGCCGAAAACTCCAGAAAATGAGGTAAACAGTAGGTACCTTGGGCACCAGGTATTCCGAAGACCACTTCCGATGTCATATTCGTCGTTAGCGACTCCAAAACACCCCGAGTAATGATTTTTAACTAATTTTTTAATGAATTTGCCGAAAACTCCCGAAAACGAGGTAAACAGTAGGTACCCTGGGCACCAAGTACTCCGAAGATCACGTACGACGTGATATTCGTAGTCAGCGACCCCAAAAATCCCCGAGTAACAAAATTGAACTCATTTCTTCCGATAATTGACGAGTTCTGATTTTTTTTATTGTTTGATTGTGATGCACTTTAAGAATGCATTTTTTGTATGCAGTTTTTTAATATTATCTCATGGCTAGGGGTCAAAGTTTCCTGGCTCATTCATAAATAGGGGGTCTTTTCGTAGGGGGGTCTGACAGCTGATCGTTACCTATACAAGAGAGGTTCTGGAAGAAAACGGTTCTTGTGCCAATTATTGGAGATAATTTGGAAATAATTAAGAGGTTGCTATTTAAGTTCTTGATTGGCCAGTAGTCAGCCTAGACGTAAACCCAATTGAGCATGTTTGGGAATACCTAGAAAGCCACATAAGATCCCGTATTGTCGCTCCAGATAACCTTGATGAACTGGGAAATGTGTTAACGGAAGAATGGGAAAATTTGGATTTGGAATACATACGGTTTCTGATAAGAATCTTTCCACAGAGAATGAGGGACGTCATTTATAAGGCCAGAGGTGCTATAACAGATACTAAAATGTTCAATTTGTCCTTGAAATTCCTTACTTTATAGATTTGTATTTTTAATTTTTGTTGAATAATTGTTATTTTCATCTTTTTGACCTGTTAGTCTTTGATTTTTCAATTTACTGGAATAAACCACTGTTAAATATTCATACGTTTCATTCCCTAGCATTTACAAAATAATTTAGGAGATACTAATCAAAACTTCTGGACTTAATACATGTAGGCGATAATTTTGTGACGAGTGTATTTAAAAAATAATAATAATTTCTAAAATACATTCAAATTACGAGGGGACCCTAATTTTATGCTGAGCAGTGTATAAGTACAATCAAAATTGTTATTTCTGGTTTATATTGTTAGACTTCTTACATTATAGTCCTGGATCCCGCGTACCAAATAAAAGATTATTAATAGCAATCTGGGATGGAACCAATGAATGAAAGCAAAGCCTGGGAGAAATAAAAGAAATAAGGAGGGAAAATGAAAAAATGCGATCTCAAATTAAAATTCTCGAGGATAAAATGGAAAGCATGGAAAAGAAGGAACGCCAAAACAATAAAATTATAACTGGCTTGGAAACTACGAAAGATATAAAACTCCTGAAAGAAGAAGTAGAGGATAAAATCACAACATTGCTAAACGCAAAATGTGAGATATAGGAAATAACCAAGAATCACAAAAGAATGTGTAGAGTGGAATTATGTTCATCCAAAGATAAGGCAGAAATAATGAAAAACAAGAAATTGCTAAGACATATTAAAGAAACAAAAATTTTTATAGATGATGACTACACAACCCAAGAAAGGGACGTACAAAGACAATTAAGAGAAGTTGCAAAACAACAAGGAGCACAAGGAAAATTCGGAAAAGTCAGATATCAAAAGATCATTGTAAATGATGAAATATGGAAATGGGATAAGGTAACCTGCTTGATTAAAAAGGAAAGCAATGATACAAATTCAAAAAACTAATGATAAAAAAGGTACCTGATAAGGAGACAAATTTGGCAACGAAAAAAGGAAATGAAAATGGACTTAAAAAATGTAGAAAACGAAAATAAGAAAAGTAATGAACAAACATCAGATATATGGAAAATAGCAACATGGAATGTCAGAGGAATAAGTGGTAAAAAATTGGAATTAATAGAAAATCTTTGTAACACTGATTACAGCGCAGTAACCATCACAGAGACAAAGAAGAAAGCCACCAGTACTCAAATAATAGGAAATGGTAATATGCTAATTTTTGGAGGAGTACAGGAAACGGAATGGGCTTGTGCAGGAGTAGCTTGTTTAATACCCAAAAACAATATAAAAATGATAAGAAATTGGGAGTTTATTAATGAAAGATTGCTGAAGGTATCAATGAGCTGCAATAAAAATGAAGTGGTAACATTAATTATAATATACGCACGTACCAGGCGAAAATGATAATGTCGAGAATAAAAATAAATTTTGGGACCAACTGCAACAAGCAATTGAGGATTATGAGGGATCACTTATAATATTGGGCGATTTTAATTCCAGAGTGGGAAATGAAAACAAAAAATGGCAAGAAACTATTGAAAAACATGGAGAAACAACAATAAATACAAATGGGAGAAGATTATTAGAATTCTGCATTGATAACGACCTAATCATCACGAACACTTTCTTCGAACATAAAGAAACACATAAAATAACCAGAGAGGTTCCCCAACGCAATGAAAAATCAATAATAGACTATATCATAGTTTCGCGGGAAACAACAACTAGAATCAAAGATGTTAGGGTAAAGAGAAGCTTCGAAATAAGTAGTGATCATTATTTGTTAGAAGGAAAAATTAAAATAAGCAAAAACGAAGTTGATAAGACTCAGGAACCTACAAGAAACTACAGCGGAAGAATTAGGACATACAAACTAAGGAATATTGAAACCAGGGATAAGTATGTAAAAGAAACAGAAAAAGTTTAAACAGATTGATAAAAGTGAAAATATAAACAATGTGGAAGTTAAAGGGACTAGATTTAAAGAAATACTCTTAACAACGGCAGAAAACGTTTGTGGATTTACAAGAAGAAACAACAAGAAAAAACAGACGAGCTGGTGGAATGCAGATATTAAAAAAGAAGTGAAAGAGAAGAAACGTTTATGGAAAATGTATATACAAAACAGAAATCAGTTGGTCTACGATAAATATAAAGACCAAAGAAAACAAGTTAAAACAATGGTTAAACAAGAAAAACAAAATGCATGGGAAGATTTTGGGAAAAGAATGGAAGAAAATAGAACCCATAATAATAAATTATTTTACCGAGTCCTAAAAAATATGAGAAAGGAACCACAAATGAAGCTGCAGCAAGTTAAAGATCGGAATAGGAATATAATAACTGAAGAAGACCACATTATAGAAAGATGGAAAGAATATTTTATGGAACTTTAAGCAAAGACAAGACAACAGCAGACAGCAAAACAGCAAAGTTAAACAATGCAACCACAGAAGAACAAGATGTAATTGGGGACAATAAAATACAAATGAATGAAGTGGAAGATGCCTTATTCTTCTTCTTCACGTGCCATATCAGAATTATCCGACGTTGGCGATCACCATTGCGAAGGCTTCTCGATCTTCTGCAATATGGAATAATTGCCCTGCATTTAATATCTGAGTCCATTCACGAATGTTTTTTAACCAAGAAACTTGTTTTCTTCCTATACCTCTATGGCCCTCTATTTTGCCTTTAAGGATCAGTTGTAATATTTTATATCGACTTCTCCTCACTATATGTCCCAGATTAGACATTTTTCGATGTTTAACAGTCTTTAGCAGTTCTCTATCTTAGCAGGGTATCTTCAGCATCCGTCTATGAATCCACATTTCCAATGCTTCAATTCTGTTCATGATCGATACTTTTAGCGTCCACACTTCTGCACTATACAAAAGTACGGACCAAACATAGCACTTGACCATTCTTTGTCTTTGGAAGATGCCTTAACCCAACTAAAAATAGGCAAAGCTGCAGGTATAGATGGATTAGATGCAGAGTTGTTGAAATATCTGGGAGAATTGGGCAAAAAGGAACTTTATGAGCTGTTAAACCTAACATGGAAAACTAAAAAAATACCGAGTGACTGAAACACGGCTATAATATTGCCTATACACAAAAAAGGAGATTCGAGAGAATGTGGAAATTACAGAGGCATATCGTTGCTCTGTTCAACATTAAAAGTCTACGAAATTATCCTAGAACGAAAGCTCCGGAATTTAGTCGAGCCTAGATTAGCAGATATTCAAAGTGGGTTTAGGCCAGCACATAGCGTCCACGACCATATCTTCAGTCTACAGCAGATCATCGAAAAAGCCATACTAAAAGATGAAACGGTATATTTGGGATTTCTAGATGTGAAAAATGGTTTCTTGACATGGTGAGCAGAGAGGGAATATGGCAAAGCTTGACAAATAAGGAAGTGGATATGGAACTGATAACCACAATCCAGAGTTTGTATTGCAATACCATAAATCAGGTAAGAACAAGCAATCTTATTTCCAGCAAATTTACGAATAACGACGGAGTCAGACAAGGAGGGGTATTGAGCCCTCTACTATTTATCTGTGTAATAGACGAAGTAATTAAAAAGTGCTGGCCAAAAACAAAAAAAATATACCATAGGATACAGAAACCTACAACAAATAAAAATCGAAGCCTGTGTATATTGTTATTGTGGCAAGAACTGAAAGAGCTCTGGAGGAGAACATAAGAATTTGGGAGGCAGAATTAAAAAACTACAATCTAATAATTAATATGGAAAAAACAAAAGTGATGGCAATATCTAAGAAAGATATTAACCTAAATATTGAAATCCAAGGCAAAAAATAGAACAGGTAGATACATTTAAATACCTTGGAATAATTTTAAATAAGAAGGGGACACAAGAAGAAGAAATTGGAAATAGGATAAAAGCCGCCACAAGAACGTATCATTCGCTGTATAAAAACTTCTTAAATAAAAAAGAAATTACAAGGAAAACCAAAATGATAATATTTAAAACAATTTACGTACCTATCACTACATATGGAGCAGAGAATTGGGTATTGAACGACAAACAAGAAAAGAGATTGCAAGCCGCGGAAATGAGATATTTAAGAAAAGTCGTGGGAGCTAGGAGAACCGATAAAAGACGTAGCGAAGATATTAGAAGAGAATTAAAAGTAAAATCATTAAAGGAAAAAATTCATGAAAAGAAATTAAAATGGACTGGGCACTTAATTATAATGAATGACGGCAGACAGGTTAAAATGACATGGGAAGCGAGGCCGATAGGGAAAACAGGAGAGGTCGACCAAGGAAAACGTGGAATACCAGTGTGATGGAAATATTGCAGAATAGAGGAAAATCGTGGCAGGAAGCCAAAGAATTAGCTAGGGACCGAAAAAAGTGGCGTAAGTTCGCAGATAATAACGAGTAAAGAAGACACCTCGACACCTTACGGTATAAGAGGATCATCGATTATGTATGTATGTATGTAATAGCAATCTGATAAATTTGTCCATAGCTTAACGGTGTCGAGTCAGACAAACTTTGATATATTCGTATGGGAGCACTGGAATAAGGGAATCTTTAATTGTGGAACGTGATAAACGTGTCATCCTAACATGTTTATGATTGTGGAAAGTAGCAGATTGTTTATAAGTTTATTCAATTGCAAACTTTTATAGGTATGAAAAAATGTTTGTCCGACAAAAATGTTGGGCATTTTAACCTGTCCGATACGTAGAGCATGTCAAATGACAGGAATAGGCTATTGATTATGTACTATGGAAAAGAACTACAACGTTAACGTGATTTTATTATTTGATATGGTCAATGAATCTCTATATATGAAAAAACCGCGGAGTGCTACCATTTGAAGGGGTGCGTTTTTGAGAAATGGGTGAATTAGTCCCTGGGCACAGGTTACATTAGGGTGAGTTCTATGCACTTTTGGTACAAACATGTCTACATAAAAATTGTTCCTGGTTAAATTTACTATCTAAATATAACTTTTTAAAGTCAAAGATACTTTTTTTACAAAAATATATTCAAAAGAAAAAGCACAAAGAAACCCAAAAGAAAGAAATTTTGTTTTTTGTCCCATAACTTTTGTCCACGGGGATATAGGTATAGACATTGCTTCACAGAAAAAAAACTTACATATTTTCTCTTTAAAATGATGTTTAGCAGAGGTCATTAGGATTTACAGTTTTCGAAATATGATTTTTCAAAGTTCGCCACTCACAGCAATTTTGGGCAATTTTCCTTATTATTTCGCAAATGTTGTTCTGTAACTTTTTTCTACGCAACTTTAGGCATGTAACGGTACATGTAAGAGGAATAGAAATCAATTACCTTTAAAATGTTCCACTGTATAATGTTGTACAACTTCTTTAAAGGGGTTATCTTTTTCAAGATTTCTTTTAACGAGTTTTTATATTTTTTACGATTATTTTTTAAATTCCCCATTATAACTTTTTTTCTACATTTAGGTATATATTATATAATAAAAAAAGAAAGCTTATTCTGTTTACTTTAAAATGGTGTATTATAAAAAATTCTAAGGTTATTTTTTAATAAGATATGCTTTTTCGAAATGTAATAAGTACTTGCAACGATTTTTGATTTTAGGATTATTTTTTAAATTTCTCATTATAATTTTTTTATGTGATTGTGTGTTATGATTGAATCTTATTTTTTTATAGGTAATACTTTGGATCCACTTGACTCGGCCGGGCAAACTTCAAAATATGGATTAATTCCAATATTTACTGTCAAAGCTCCTGCACCATAAGCTTTGCTTGAAAAAATAGCATGTAAATGTACAAAAGGATGTAAAAAACTGCGGTTGTAGGAAGATAGGAATTAGTTGTTCAATATTCTGCAAAGGGTGCATGTGCATGGGTACTAATTGTGGGAACTCTAAGATAACTGAGGTGTCAGAGGAAGATATTGAAGCTAATACTAACGAAGAGATGGACTTGATTTTGAAAATTTTTTAAATGTCAACGTTTAAATAATTTTAACTAAAGTGATTTTTTCTAAGACTAATGTTTATGTATTTTTTGTAAAAGAAATAATTTTAAATATTATAGGTAAAAAAATATCAAACAATCACTCGGTTTCCATTATTTAAATATAGATGATACACCATTTTAAAGAACAGAAAGTAAGCCTCTTTATTGAGCAATATAAAGTATATTCATGTACAAGAAAAAAAATTATAATGATAAATTTCAAAAATAATCGTAAAAAATGTAAGAAATAATATTTTTTTATATTAGGTATTATATAATAATATTATTTTATTTTTATATTATATTATAAAAAATCGTTAAAAGTATAAAACCTTGAAAAACCATAATCTCTTTAAAACAAAGTGGTCCAACGTTATACAGTAGACCATTTTAAGGGTAATTGATTTCTATTTTTATTACGTGTACCATTGCATATACCTAAAGTTACGTAGGAAAAAGTTACAGAAGAATATTTGTGATATAACAAGGAAAATTGCCCAAAATTGCTGTGAGTGTCAAACTTTGAAAAATCATATTTCGAAAACTATAAATCCTAATTACCTCTACTGAACAACATTTTAAAGAAGAAATATGTAGGTTTTTTTTCTGTAAAGCAATGTCTATACCTATATTCTCGTGGACAAAAGTTATGGGACAAAAAACAAAATTTCTTTGTTTTGTGTTTCTTTGTGCTTTTTCTTTTGAATATATTTTTGTAAAAAGAAGTATGATTGACTTTAAAAAGTGATATTTAGATAGGAAATTTAACCAGAAACAATTTTTATGTAGGTATGTTTGTACCAAAAGTGCATAGAACTCACCCTAATGTATCCTGTGCCCAGGGACTAATTCACCCATTTCTCAAAAACGCACCCCTTTAAATGGTAGCACTCCGCGGTTTTTTCATATATAGATGTCCATTGACCATATGAAATAATAAAACCCCGTTAACGTTGTAGTTCCTTTTAGCTATCTTATTTTGAATATAATCAATAGCCTAGAATTATGTTGGTGATAAATAGCAGTCTGATTTTTGCATGAGAGTTTAATGAAAGGGTAAAAAATCAATTGGAAGTTCTGTCCGACAAAATTCAAGAAAGTTTTCGTAGTCCGACGGTCGAGACTGTCTATATCTTGCAGGTTTCGAACGTCGGACTACAAAAAATTCCCGTGAATTTTGTCGGACAGAACTTCCAATTGATTTTTTAGCCTTTCATTAAATTTTTATGCAAAAATCAGACTACTATTTATTACCAACATAATATCTGCTATTTGACATGTTGTACGTGTCGGACTTATTAAAATGCCCAACATATTATTTGTCAGACAAACATTTTTTCATATATTATATAAAGTTTGCTATTGAATAAACTTAAAAAGTTCCTATGCAGCCGGGACATAAATATAAAATTAAGAACGAGAATGTTAAGGTGCTATGTTTTCTCCGTTCTGCTGTACGGCATGGAAGCTTGGACACTGAAAAAGATAAACATCAAAAACATTGAGGCATTCGACATGTGGTGCTACAGTAGAATGTGGAAAAGACCATGGACAGAAAGAGTAACAAATCAAGATGTTTTGCTGAAGATGGGAAAGGAATGCGAAGTCATAAAAACCATACAAACGAAAAAATTGGAATATCTAGGCCACATAATGAGAGAAGAAAAGTACTCTCCGCTAAGACTCATAATCCAATGAAAAATCTCGGGAAATAGAAATGTGGGACGTAGGATTTCCTGGTTGCGAAATTTAAGGGAGTGGTATGGGTGCAGTTCAATACAGTTGTTCAGAGCTGCGTCCAACAAAGTTAAGATTGCTGTGATGGTAGCCAACCTGCGGTAGGAGACGGTGCTGCAAGAAGAAGAAGAAGACGTGTCGGACTAGTTAAACTGCCCAACATTTTTGTCATAAACATTTTTTCATTAGCTAACGTTGGCTATGGAATAAACTTAAAAACAGCTAGCTCATAGTTTTCACAATCATAAACTTGTCAGGATTACACGTTCCACATTTAATCACGTTCCACAATTAAAACTTCCCCTGTTCAACTAGAACAGCCTGTTCTAGTGTTCCAGTACATCGAAGTTTGTCGGACTCGACACCGTTAAACTATGAGCAAATTTTCAGCTTGCTATTAATAATTTTGTATTTGGTATGCTGGATCCAGGACTATTATTGTTTATCAATATTTAGAAAAAGCATTCTATTAATGGATAAAGATAAAAATTATAAATGTATTTACCTACCATAACTATACTTAGCAACTTATAATTCTTTTTGTTTGTATATTTTTATTTGGAAAATACGATAATATCGTTTGAATTCAGTTGTAGCTATTTATCTGTTTGTTTAGTGATTTGTTGACAGATGAAAGTTTAACTTATTTAAATGAAAAATATTTATACGAGGTATGAACGAAACATAAATGATTTTTAATTGTTAATAATTAATAAGTTGAAGTTTTCAGCTGTCAAACTAACTACGTACTACGTATGACAAAAAAAAACACTTTGTTAGTTTACAATCTAGCCTAGGCGCCAAATAGAGGTCACCGTGTCCTTTTCAATTCTGATGGACAAACTCAACGGTTTCTTATGGATTTTTGATTGCTGATTACGAATTTCGAGGATTTCAATACGAGTGGTCAAAAAATTGTTATAAACAATTTAATTGTTTATAAGGCTCTGGCTCATAAACTAAAAGAGATAAAAAAAATGTTTCAAATAAAATTTGTTCCTTAATAAAAAACGAAGAAAAAACGTTTACTAAACTTAAATCCAACAATTAAAACTCAAGATATTGTAAAATTAGTGCACAATGCAAATTGCAAATTGCAAAATAAGTATTTTTCGAAGCTTTATCGATCGTAACTCAACTTCTACACATGCAAATGAGCCTTAGAAGAACTCATTTTAAAGCTTAATTAATAGGCTTCCAAACAAAGTTAGTTAAATTACTTTATATTTATTTGTTTTAAAGTTATACCCGTCTGAAGTTATAATTTTCTTAAAAAAATTGTACATTAATTTGTTTATAAGGGTTTCAAACAAATTTGAGCTATAAACATTTATACTTTAATTAACAATAATGATAGAAAAACTCAAAATAAACAATTTGTGATTACAAAAATGTTCGTAAGTTTATATCTGGCCAAGATATCGATATTTTTAGCGCGTTCTGAGGCGCAAGATCGGCTCCCAGCGTAAAGGTTCACGGGCTAACTTCTCGATGCAAATTATAATTTCTTTGTATAGTATATAACTACGTTATCTTCATTTTTCATTTTTGAAGATCCTAATAAAATTGTATCATATAATTCACATAATTAAATTATCATATTGTACCTCGTATCACCTTTCATTCTATTTACTTTGTCTTCTATTTTATGTACTAAATGAGAAAAAAAAAACATTAAAAACTAATATTTCCGAAATATAACTAAAAAGTAAGTTGATACTATTTATTAATACTATTTTTACAAACATTTTCTTTCTTGCATCTGTATCGAGATATACAGGGAATCTCAGCATAAGTTCTTAGAGCAATTTTTACAGATACATGGTGGTACTAAATCTGATCTTGACGGCATTAAAATATGGATATCTTGGCCAAAAATAAACTTACGAACATTTTTATAAGCTCAAATTGTTTCTTTTGAGTTCTTCTATGATTATTGTTAATTAAAGTAGAAATGTTTATAGCTCAAATTTGCTTGAAACCCTTATAAACAAATTAATGTACAATTTGTTTAAGAAAATTAAAACTTCAAACGGGTATAAGTTTAAAACAAATGAAGATAAAGTAATTTAACAAACTTCCTTTGGAAGCCTATTAATTAAGCTTTAAAATGAGACCTTCTAAGGCTCATTCGCGTGCGTAGAAGCCGAGTTACGATCGATAAAGCTTCGAAAAATACTAATTTTGCAATTTGCATTGTGCTCTAATTTTACAATATCTTGAGTTCTAATTGTTGGATTTAAATTTAGTAAACGTTTTTTCTTCGTTTTTTTATTAAGGAACAATCTTATTTGAAAAATTTTTTTATCTCATTTAGTTTATGAGCCAGAGCCTTATAAACAATTAAATTGTTTATAACAATTTTTTGACCACTCGGATCGAAATCCACCCTCGAAATTCGTAATCAGCAACCAAAAATCCATAAGAAACCGTTGAGTTTGTCCATCAGAATTGAAAAGGACACGGTGACCCCTCTGGCGCCTAGACTGATCACAACTATTTGATTTCTGAGCAACTTACACCAAATTTCAATTCATTCGATCAAGAAGAGAGCAATCAAGAACAGCCTTTTTGAAGATGAGGAAATTTCTGAGTAACCAAAAGCTCAATTTGCAAATCCGATATCGGATGGTAAAATGATATATCCACTCTATTCTCCTTTATGGTGTCGAAACCTGGACTGCTAATGTTGACTTAATGAGAAAGATGGAAGCTTTTGAGAGAAGAGTTTTGAAAATACCATGGGCCGATGATATTACGAACGAAATGGTGTTGCACAGAATGGGAAGAGACAGAGAACTTTTCTACTTTGTTGGTTGCTATACGGAATAGATGTGTTGGGGTCTTTCTACACCATGCCCTCAGGTTAGCAAGTCAGGATATTCTTCTTCGTCTTGCTTGGGACTCTTTTCCCTTCAATTTTACCTTGTAAAATGCATTGGGGTAGCTCGTATCTGCCTTGATTTCTCATTATATGTCTAAAGTACTGCAGCTTACGGCCCTTCACGATGTTGACTAAGTCTTTGGTTGTGTTCATCCTCCGTAGTACTTCTTCATTGATGGCATGGCATCTTTAGGATCCTTCTTTACAACCATAGCTCAAAAGAGAACTTTTGACCACCATTAAAAGGCGAAAGACAGCATATTTGAGGCCCATACTTAGAAATGATAAGTACGAGTTATTGCAACTTATTATCTTCTTCTTCTTTTTATGTAGACATGACTCTGTCTGTTTTTCAATGTGCCTCCAGTATAGGGCAGTCAATGAGGGTATTTGGCTCCGAATTCCATCCTACTACATCGATTTCCTTGATATTTTCACAGTAAGTAGGGAATAGTTCAAGAAACAAAGTCTACCCTATGCCGATGTGTTCTTTTATCTTGGGGGTGGTTCCCACCCCTTGTCGGGGGTGAAAACTGTTTTTGTTAAAATAGCCAGGGAAGTGGCTAGAGAACCTAATTTTAAGCAAAAACTGTTTTATAATTATTTTTTGAAAACTCAATACTTTTTGAGTTATTCGTGGTTGAAAATTGTCCATTTTCATTGAAAAATGACACCCTTTCGGACGGATTTTTGCGAATACATTAAAAACTATGCATCTAACAAAAAAACTATAGAAAATATTTCTGTAGGTTATAAAAAAACAAAGACATCCGTTTCTTCATAAATCTTCTAGTTTGTATACTTGTAGGTAAGAAGAATTTGTTTTTTGCTGCATGCTCAAATCGGTGTATTCAACTTAAAAAAAAAAACAAAGAAACTGTCGATTTTAGGTGTATAATGCTGCTAATAACTTTTGTAGTGCTTGAAAAGAACTTTAAAATGAGTACATAATACTAAATGTCGATTACATTCAAACTAAGCGAGATATTCTGCAAAAAAGTTGATGACTAATGAATTTTAAGAAGAAATGAGAAGTATATTTAACCCCTCATCCATCAGAATTTAAATACATCGTTTTCTTTCTAGAATACTTTTTATTATAGTGTTATTTCTATGTTCAAAAAGTTGGACTGGATTAAAATAAATGGTTTTTGAAAAAAAAAAAAGATCAAATTATGGAGCGTATTTTTAAATTTTCTTAAAAATCTTTCTTTTCCTCCATGTAACTCGAAAAAGATAAGAGATACGAAAAAAAGGTACCACAAAAAAAATGTAGGGCTTTTTCAGATAAAAATTTTCTTTTTATTTTTCATTACTGTATCTATTATCATTTTCAAGTTACATGGAGAAAAAGGAAGAATTTTAAGAAAATTTAAAAATGCTCTCTATAATTTGATCTTCTTTTTTTTTCAAAAACCATTCATTTTAAAACCGTCTAACTTTTTTAACATAGAAATACCACTGTAATAAAAGGTATTGTGGAAGGAAAGCGATGCATTTACATTTTGGTGGATGGGGGTTAAAATTACTTCTCATTTTTTCTTAAAATACATTAGTTATCAATTTTGTTTGCAGCATACCTCGCTTAATTTTAACGTAATGGACCTTTAATTAGCTCATTTTAAAGGTCTTTTCAAGCACTACAAAAGGTATTGGTCCGTTTCTCTAAAATCGACCGTTTCTCTGTTGTTTCAAGTTGAATACAACAATATGAGAATATACCAAAAAACAAACTATTTTCACCTACCATATCTCTTTTTGTATTATAACTAGAAGATTTATGAAGTCAAGTGTCTCTTTGTTTTTTGATGCTTTGTTTTTTTAGTTAGATGCATAGTTTTTAAGGTATTCGCAAAAAACCGTTCGAAAAGGTATTATGTTTCAATGAAAATGGCCAATTTTCAACCACGAATATCTCAAAAAGTATTGAGTTTTCAAAAAAAAATTATAGAACAGTTTCTGCTTAGAATTAGGTTCTCTAGCGAATTCCGTGGTAATTTTAACCAAAAAATTTTCCACGCCTAAGAAGGGGTGGGAATCACCCCCAAGTTAAAAGCACACATCGGCATAGGGTAGATTTTGAAGAAAGATATAAGTAGAGGCTATTCCCAAAATTTCATTAAAATCCATGCAGTAGGATAGAATTCGGAGGTAATATCCTATTCTTGCTCCCATTGACTGGCGTAGTAAGTTGTCGTTCCATCTTTTTCGTGATCTTCCCACTGATCATCTTCCTATTGGAGAACCGTCTCTCGCCGTCCTTACTATTCTGTTTGTCATCATTCGACTTATGTGGTCGTTTCATTCTGCTCTTCTGTTTTTATCTAGTTATTAATGTTGTCCACCTTGCATCTCCGTAGTATATATATCTGCATTTCTAGCTCTATCCCACAGTGTCTTGCCATCGATTTTTCGCAGTGTTTTCATCTCTGCTGTTTCTAGCAGTCTTTTTGTCCCTTCTGTAACAGGTCCTGTCTGCTGCGTATGTCATTATTGGTCTGATGACTGTTTTGTAAATTCTGCCTTTCACGTCTTTTCCGATCTTTTTATTTCACCGTATTGTTTCATTCAGGCAACCTGCGGCTCTGTTTGCTTTATTCACCTGATCTTTCACTTCTATTATATCCTGGCTGAAAAATATTCGCGACTGGGCACACAGACGCTTTTAAGAAAAGCAGAATATAGAGACGAATTTGCAATGTTTATAGCCGACCTTCATTAGTGGAGTCGGCACTAGAAGAAGGAGAAGAATAAGAAGAAGAAGAACTTCAATTTTATAGAGGTGTTTCCAATCTAAATGGGTCACACTGTATAATAAAAATAACTTTTTCAGTAATTAATATTTTTACTTACCTTATTGCAAAGCAGTAATTTTTGTGTTACTAGATTGTCAGAGTTAATGGGATTGGCATATACATTACTGTTTTTAATCTTCTGTGTTTTAATATTATTTTTCTCATTCAGTATGAGACCTGATTTTGCTCTAGAAGCATTGGTGGGAGAAAAAAGCGTAACTGTATTATTAAGCTGTTCTTTGATTAAAGGTGTATGCAACTTTTCTGCGTTTTCATTATCCTGAGTCTCTAATGGTGACTTAATTTTCTCAAGTTGAATGGTATTGGATGATACAGCCTAGGAAAATAAAAAAAAATCAAAATGTAATTTCGTACAGGTTGGAATAAATTTTATAGCAAAGTTTAAGGAAATACAAAAGATATTTTTAAGAATAAGAAATCATCCAAAAAGGTAAAGACCTTCATAAAAAGTGAATTACCGCAGCAGTTAAAAAAGTAAATATTATGCAAAAATGACCCCTCTTTAATTATTTAAATAATGATCCCCCATATGATTTGAATACTCAGGATACTTTCTTGAAAATATCTTTTGTATTCAAACTTGATATAAAATTTGTTCCCTGTACGGAATTATATTTTGATTTACAAGTATTGTAATTTTATTTTATGATGACTTATAGGAAGCCCATGAAATGCTGCAAGAACTACAACCAGTTTCCCAAAATGTAGGGTTAGGAAACTTTGGGAAAACTAAAATGATGACCAATTTAGTACCTAGCGGACCATTGAAACTAGGAAACTGGCTTATTTTTGTAAAATGGAGAGGATGCAGAATTGTAAACTTTTTCTTTAATAATAATAGACAATTTCAACTACCTATTCCCAAATTTTCATCCTTCCTTTATTTTTTTTAGGGTCAGATTGTTCTTTGATCGGGCTAATTGACTACAACATCAATAAGAAGATTAAAAGTAGCACAAAGAAAAATGAATCCACGCTTTGTTTAAACTTGAGAGACAGAATACGAAATGATGAGATACGGCGAAGAACTGGAGTGGACGACATCATAAAACGCATTGCGAAGTTGAAAAGTGGAAATGGTCAGGACACGTCGCAAGACAGAGAGACAACAGAAGGACAAAAAAGATTTTAGAGTAGCGGCCAAGGGCAGACAAACGAAGTCGTGGAAGACCACCTACCAGATGGACGGACGACATTAAAAGAATAGCGACAAACTGGATTGCAGCTGCCCAGGACAGAGAATGGTGGAGACATCTTGAGGAGGTCTATGTCTGACAGTGGACAAATTTGACTGGGTGGTGATGATGATGAATTTGATTTTATTAGATGAATACCTTTTTGGTATCCGCGTTCTGGTTGGCCATTCTTTCAAATCTCTACAAAACTGTCTGCGCAAAGGCGCGAGGTGTATAGTAGTTACTCGGTGTGTCATATGTGTAGAAACTGGTGGCTTCTGCCAATTTTTGAAATTTTGGCACTTAGCTGCCATAAAGGGCTGTTGCTAACAGCTGGTGGAAAAACTCTGAAAAAAAAAAGAAAAAAAATAGACATTAAAAAATAGTTACCTATATTATGTAGAATTGTAAATATTTTACTTTATGTTTTTAAGTCTACTGTATATATATTTTTTTCTCAAATATTATTACGAGCACGAAAAAAGGGTCTCACGCATACGAACACATATGCCACATGTGCGAATCGTTTGGAATCGGAGTTTAAGATAAACAGTAGCCGCCTTGACTAATTTTATTGGTTTTCGTTTATTGGAAAAAGTCGGTACATACTTTGATCCAATTTTAATAGGTTGGTTCTCAGGAGAAAACGGAAAAGGGAGATTAGCAGTAAGAGAATTTTATTTAGCGTTGGGGTTGTATAGGGAGTCGATTTTAACATCAGGACCTCGACGGACGTGTGTTTTTTGGGATAATCGAAAAATACGCTTAAAGAGATGCTTTAAGCCGGGTATTAAGACAAGCCGGTTATAATATTCATTAGACGCAGTTATTTCAAAACACATTTCTTTTTGTAAGTACACACGTAAAATTTTGGTCGCAATTACACAAACACTTTTACATTTCGTCAATTTAATAGTATCTATAATTTAGTTATCTATTTTATTAATTAAAACTGTTAAACATCACACGGACTTTTATTACGATTGTCTTTAACGAATCCTACATATATTTATAATAGATACCAACATCATACGCTTTTTCCGCGCTTAGCTATTCATTTGGTATTTTAAAGTGGGCAAAATCGGATATAAAAAATCTTCAGCGAAAAGTACGAACACACCTCACAAATGCACAAAAACACCATCCTCGAAGTGCAGTAGACACAACGACACTACCCTGGTACTTAGGAGGACGAGGATTTGTGGATATACGTGAGCAATTAGATAAACAGATTGCTAATTTAAGAACTTATTTTCAGATACAGACTGAGATATCTACTCTACATCGCGCTAATTGCGCAGTAGATGACAAAATATAATATAGATCAAACTGAGAGAACCAGAAATGCGTATAAACCACCTTACAAAGGTCGAAAAAATGATCACCTGGATGGGTAAACCTCTGCACGCACGACATCCCAATGAGGTCAGCCAAGACTATGTCGACAATACAGCGTCGCACTATTGTTGGTTGACATCAGGAAAGATGTTCCCTGAAACAAAAGGTTCATTCTAGCCATTCAGGATCAGGTTATACCAACCAAAAATTACCTGAAATATATCGTCAAAGACCCTCAGGTCCAAAACGACAACTGCCGATATGGATGTCAAGCCCAGGAAACCATCCAACATCTTACAGGTGGCTGCCAGGCATTTGCTGCAACTGAATACAATGAACGGCATAACGCAGTAGGAAAAATCCTTCATCAAGAGATAGCTATCAAGCTGGGACTTCTCCAAATAGACCATCTCCCATATTATCAATACGTCCCTGACATACTGGGACCGAACTGTACTCACAGACCAAACAGTGGCACATAATAGACCAGATCTCGTACTAGTTAATAAATTAACAAGACAAACAACACTAATTGATGTGGCGATACCTAACAACAATAATCTACGTACTAAATTTACCAAAAAGATCGCCAAGTACAGAGATCTGGAAATTCAAATACGAAGACAATGGAGAATGCAAAGTACCCAGACGATACCTGTTATGTCTAGTAGTGGAGTCTTTCCGAAGAACCTCCTCGAAAACATAAAAAAGCTTGGTCTAAACTAAATAAACATCTTTATAAAGACCATGCAAAAATCTGTAGTGCTCTCGACGGCCAGATGTGTACGAAAATTTTTGGGAGATACTCCAGCATACCAAGTCACGGCTCGACAACACGGAAAGAATTCCGCCACAGCTCAATCCTTTTGATACCGTAGGTATCTGGGATGAGTCAATTTTCCCCTTAGAGGGAGTGTGAGCCGTATGGCTAAATCTGGATAATATAGGGTGACAATTGGCAATAGGACGATTTTGAACTAAATGGTACACAAGAAATTTGCAAGAAAATACTATTTTATTAACATCAAAATGAAGCTTATATTATGCCGTTTACAATCTAATAGAGTATGTAAAATAATGTCATCAAGATGGTGGCCATCACGTTGGATACAGTTTTCGATCCTCTTTATGAAATCCTCCATAACACGCTCTAACATCGCTTGATCAATAGTCAGGATCTCGTGGCGAATTGCGTTCTTCAACTCGATAAAATTACGAGGCTTGCTAGCATAAACACGACTCTTTAAATACCCCCATAGAAAAAAAAACACAAATTGACAGGTCTGGAGACCTTGGAGGCCACGCCAAATCTTCGAAACGTGAAATGAGTTGTCCTGGGAACAGGTTGCGGAGAATATTCATTGAAGCATGCGCAGTATGTGCTGTGGCATCATCTTGCTGAAAGCACACATTCCTTGATGGAACCGCTCCACTCCTGCCAATATTAAAGTGAGTGCGAAAAAGCCGCTGCGTAGTGATCACTGATTCTTGATTTCGGATAAACGTATCGTATGCAAACGTGCGAGGTTCTACCGTCCACGCGTCCACTGCCACTGCTCCATGTTTCCTGAAATGGCAGAATGGCACACTACTTGACTACTACAGACGTAACGCCGCGCTTGTCCCACTCTCATCCCCTCAAGCTTCGTACTATGCGTTCTAAAAACATCCGACTCCCAATTGTTACCCTATATATCATCCTGTATATCTAGGATCATCCTGTATATCTATAATCTAGGATCCGAATCTAGGTCGACTTTCACCCATCTTAAAGGATGAAACATGTTTTTTATTAAATTTCATACACAAAAACAAATAATACGACTTGTATGGGTTGCCTATCGAAATATCTTCATTGCTATCATTAAGGGGGGGGGGCGTAGGGTTTAAAATCAACATTTCTAGAACATGTTTGTGATTTTTTAAAGTATGGTAGAATTGTTTTATTTTTAAATTAAATAAGCATATTCAGTACAATTCAAAGAATACCTATTCAAAAAAATTCAAGGAAAGGTATTGAAAAATAAACCTGCGATGGTAAATTTTTAGCCTAGAAAGAGACGAGCCACTCTGCAGCGCTACTCTGTGGCGCCACAAAGTGGCTTAGACAGGCAATTTTGTAGCGCCAACGATTCGGTAGTGGCTGGCCCATTGACATATTAAGCGTAGACTCGGCATACTCATGAAAACATCAACAGCATGGAAACAGTCGATCGGTGGTCTATCTATCTCTTTTAACCAAGCCATCCCGCGCATGTGACTGACAAAGATGGCTAGACCATTCAATTCTATGTCGACGTTACACCTCGATGCATTGAGTGGCATATCCCTAGCCAAGTCTATCCTTTTACATGTCTCTGGTCTGGCCACTGTCGCCCGTCTGAAACGGTACGTTTAATTTACATAAGAATTTACGGCTAATCATCGGACTCTACTTTGTGGCGCTGCAGAGTGGTTCGTCTGTTTCAGGGCTTAAAGATAACGGTAAAGCTGTCGAGTTTTTTTAGTTTTAACGATTTTCGACTTTTTGGTATCACTCAGAAGTCAAAACAACGAAATTTTTGGCAAAAAGGATGAAAATCAACATATTTATTATTGTTAAACAAAAAATAACCATAAAACATAAAATATCTCGACAGCGCTACCCCAGGAAATGTCAAAAGAAAATATATGCAAAACTTTAGGCGGATCGGTCCAACAGTTTTTGAGTTACAATGTCCTCCGCCTTTGAATAAAGCAGTTTAAAAAAACGCCAATTTCTTTTTTGTCTGTCAAATCGTAAAGTGATGCACACCGAAATATGTTTTTGAATCGCAGAGTAATTTACAAAAGAGAATGGGAACAGCTTTTGCACGTTTCTCGTTCGTGAAAACACTTTTTGTGTTGAAAATATTTCATCATTCTCTTTGCCTTATCCCTATGCGGGGTCGGCTTCCCTAATTGCATTACTCCACACAATTCTAGCTTGGGTCATATCAATGTTAATCCCCTCCCTTTACCAACATGTCCTGCCTTATCGTCTCCCCCAGGTCTTTTTTGGTCTTCCTCTCCTACTCCTTCCAGGAATCTACACTTCAGCTATTCTTCGTATTGGGTGATTAACGTCTCGACGTTGAACATGACCAAACCATATTAACCTATGTTCTCTCATTTTGGCATCAATTGGTGCCACACCTAGACTTCCCCTAATATAGTCATTTCTAATTTTATCCTTCTTTGTCACTCCATTCATCCATCTAAGCATTCTCATTTCCGCCACATGCATTCGTCGTTCCTCTTTCTTTTTCACTGCCCAACATTCAGTTCCGTACATCATAGCCGGTGTTATGGCTGTTGTATAGAATTTTCCCTTCAGCTTCATTGGAATTTTTCTATCACACAACACACCACTCGCTTCTTTCCACTTCATCCATCCAGCCTTAATTCTACTGCATGCATCTCCATCTATTTCTCCATTACTCTGTGATACCGATTTTTGTGTAAAAATCTTTATTATTAATTAACATCTTGGCTGCGTTACGGGACAAATAGACCTCGTGTTACACTAACGGTTGGCTGCGTCGACTGTGTCATGACGCACGGTCGCAAAAGGGGGGGGGGGAAGATGTATGCCTCGTAACGCACCCAACGTAAGTTTTTGAATATCTCTAAACGCAGCCAAGGTGTTAAATTAAATTAATTTTCATTTAAAATAGGAAATGAATAGAAAGAAAATACCGCGATTAGTAAGTCAATAACATATCGAGGATGTATCATTTATATTATAGTAAAATTTATATATTATTAATATCACCTATTTATTTCTATTTTAAAATAACATAAATATAAAATAAGAGTTTAGTGTTAATTTTGAGAGTAAACTGAATGTAAGGCCAAATACTTACCATGTCGGGATAGTATCTTGAAGTTTTTTTCCTGGTTTTTTCCTCGTACTATGGAATCACTAACACGAGAATTTTACTGTCACCATTGCTTGTGGTTGTCTTTTTAAAGACAAAATTAAAGTTGATTTCATGTAATCGAATGAACTATCTTTCAACAAAGTCGTCCCAGGAACGCACCTCATAAATATTGGCAATATCATTTTAAAGTCGTCTATTTTAAAATGTATATTTTATGTCTCAATTGCCGATATGAGTCAGATTAAATTAAATTATTAGAAGAATTTTTTTACTTAGCAACATAAACAAAATTTGTTTAATTTATTAATATTTTCTATTTCAATAACGACTGCCGAAGTGGAAGTTGAAACGTCAATACATTTCATTTTTAACTCAAATTGTGGCTTAGGTATTTCCCAATAAAATAGTAAATTGTATAAGACGATAAAAAATAATGAAGAGCCTGTTGAAGGCAAAAAAGCTTGACCTTTTTCAAGCTTACGTGAATAATACTTATCTATCCAATTAGGTGTAAATAATTGAGCAACTACAGCATCTTTAAAAATTGTCGTAGCGCATTTTTTTGATAGTAGAAGATCCGGTATAATAGTCTAAAAGCTATATAGTGCAGTCACTGAAGGTTTTCACCTCCGATTTCGTTGAACCTTCATCGATTTTCATGAAAATTGGTGAGTAGTTAGAGGATACCACAAGGAACATTTTTTAAAATATACCTTCTAAACACTTGTCAAAGCACTTCGAAATATTACCTATCAAATGAACTCCACAAGAAGTTAATAGCATCAAAATTAAGCAAGTTATGATGAAAATAAAAGCACCCTTCCGATTTTTTTAGGAAAAAGTGAAAAATGAAACATATGCCATTTCCACAAAAATTAAAATTTATAGTACCTAATTATTACAAAAATTTCTTTATATTAGCATAAGTAATTATTTCAACACTCTTGACCGGTTTAGAGTGCATATATTTAAAAAAAAGGTATAATTTATAAAAATCAGAGTTTTTAAAATTATCGTAATTTTCACATTCTTTTGATAATAACTCCAAAAATACTCAATATACGTAAAAAATGATATAAACTGCGCGTCATAGAAAACGGGCACCCTAAAAAATGGGTCATTTTTGATGTCGCCTATCTCCTTAACCTATTGTCCGATTTAAGTGATTTTTTGAATATGTTATAGCCTTATTCTTTTTCAATATCCTTGTAATCATATTTTTGCTAAACAGGTAAATTTTCATTGTATACCGGGTGTACGAATAAAACTGTGTTTTTTTCTCAAAGTTCGCAACGCCCTGTGGAATATTCTAGCCTTTATAAAATACAGAAATTAGATCCCTACTATAGCCTCAGATTTTCTGAACATTCTGTTTTTTTATTCACTCTCTTATGTTGGATAATACAAAAGTTATGTACTTCTAACAACTAGTCATGTTTTTCATCAGTATAGGTTGTTTGTAAATGAGTGCGACAAGCTTTAACCCGCCGTTACACGCGTCTTCTATTGTAACGTGGTTGCACGCGTATGAGCGTCGCCCTCACCTACACCAATTCGACTTATTTCGAGGAAGAATGAATGTCAACATGTATAACTGTAAAATGGCTTGTACTCACATATTATAGAAGGTCTCGTAAACCATTTTTTTTATTAATTTAACAAAACAAAAGTAAAAATATTATAGATCAAAAGCAAGTTTTCCTTATTTTCAATTTAAGGAAGCCACTGAAGTAATTGACGTTCTTTACGCGAATTCATTTTACTAAAAATACAAATTAAAATTAATAACTGTTCTGAAGCTATTTCTTTGTGGCATTTATGTGATTAACTATTAATATTTTGTATTTTGATAACGACGTCCGAGGTGGATTTCGAAACGTCAATAAAATCAATTTTTAAAGTTAAATTGTGGCCTATTTCTCAATTAGAATAGGTAAATTTAAAAATGGGTTCTTATCCAGTGGCGCCCCTAGAATTTTCCTTCTGGGGGGGGGGAGGGTTGGCTTGGGTACCGAAAGTTTTTTTGTATTATTTGTGAAAGACAAGTTACATTTTCTTACTTTCTTTTATATATATTTCTATGTGCTCTGGGAGGGATTTTAACCCCCCAAACCCACCCCATCGGTGCGGCATTGTTCCTAACCTAACCTAAACAATAATATTTTAATTAAACCTGCCCAAATATTAAACAAAAACCTAAAAGTTTCTTTGAGATAACAGAAACGTGATTTCACCGTGATTGCACGCGCAGTGAGGAATTCTCTCACTTGAAGAGGGATGTCACTTCTTTCAAGTCTCACAGAGCACACTGACCGCCTGAAATATTCTGTAACTTTTTCATACCCTCTCATGAACGATGCTAAAGGCATTCCTGGGTGCTCAAGGGTATCATATTAGTTAAGACGATTTTATTGGTTACAAACAAATATGGTGAGGTATTCCCTCATAGCGCGTGTAATGGCGGGTTAAGGGGCAATTCTGCATGAAAAATAATGACCGTTTGCTTTATAAACTTATATCCGCAAGTTCTTCGTTTACGAGATACGGGATGTTACATTTTTTTTACAAACTCACGATTTATTTTATTGCCCTAAAACCGGTTGAGATATGCAAATGAAATTTGGTAGGTTTTAAGAGATAGGTATTGCGAATTTTTTGACTTGCAATCAAGAATTTTATATTCACTATTGGCTTGCATATGGGTAATATGACCGATCATATTACCGTATGCACGCCAATGGTCAATATCAAATTCTTAATTGTATGTCAAAAAATGTGCAATAACTACGTCTTAAAACCAACCAAATTTCATTTGCATATCTCAACCGGTTTTAGGGCAATAAAATAAATCGTCAGTTTGTAAAAAAAATTTAACATCCCGTATCTCGTAAACGAAGAACTTGGGGATATAAGTTTATAAAGCAAACGGTCATTATTTTTTCATGCAGAATTACCCCTTAAAGTTTGTCGCACTTGTTTAGAAACACCCTGTACTGAAAAAGAACATGGCTAATTGTTAAAGTACGTAACTTTTGTATTATCCAACATAAGCGAGTGAATCAAAAAACAAAATGTTAAGAAAACCTGAGGCTATAGTTGAGTTTTAATTTCAGTATTTTATAGATGCTAGGATATTCCACAGGGTGTTGCGAACTTTGAGAAATAAACACAGTCTGATTCGTACACCCGGTATACAATGAAAATTTACCTGTTTAGCAGAAATATTATTACAGGGATATTAACAAAGAACAAGGCTATAACACATTCAAAAAATTACTTAAATCGGACAACAGGTTTAGGAGATACGCAACCTCAAAAATTACCCATTTTTTAGGGTGCCCGTTTTCTATGACGCGCAGTTTATAATCAGATTTTAGTTTTTTCTATATCAAATATTTTACCTGTTTTACTATTTCTGTAGGGTAAAAAATAACCGAGATAGAAACCTTTAAATGCTGCGAGAAAAATGTAACGGGATCCATTTAACCTTTTATTTTTTAAAAAGGTAAGGGGTTTAAAAAATTAAGTTCAACGAGGTTTAATAGCCCTTGGAATTAGCTTTCAAATGGTTTTTGGGTGAACCTAATATCGTGAAAACTAACAGAGCTATTTAAAAAAATACAATACATTTTTTGGAAAAAAAATTTGGAGCATAAATTTTAATGCTATTGACTCGTTCGGGTACTCATTTGATAGATATTTCTAAGTACTTTGACAAATGTTAAATAAGTTTATGGTATAAAATGCATCATTTTCCCGTTATTTAAGCTTGAATACTTAAATAGTATTTGGGTACTCGCCGAAAAAAAATATACATTCAATTACCTGTAACTCACTTTAAGTTAACATTAAGAGGTGATTCTAGTAAGGAGTTTATTTTATTTTTTATTAGCTTCAATTTTGGTAATAATAACTTTTTTTAAAACCTTATAGTTTTTGAGTTATTTGTGAAAAATCGGTTCAAAACATGCATTTTTCTCACGAAAAATTAAAATTTTTGATCTTTAATAACTCAAAAAGTTTTGATTTATTTTCATAACTTTATACAATAAATTTTGCTTAGAATTTGTCCCTCTGTCGAATTATGGGGCTATTCTTAATAAAATAATTTTCACCCCCAAGAAGGGGTGGCATCCACCCCCAGGGTAAAAGCGCAAGTTGGCACCATGTCACCTTTTTTACTTGAGATATCCTCTAACCACTCACCAATTTTCATGCAAATCGATGGAGGTTCCACAAAATCGGAGGTAATAGTTTATATCCACCTTCAGCAACTGCACTACTAGTGAACCCTCCGAATAACGGATATCCTCTAACCACTCACCAATTTTCATGCAAATCGATGGAGGTTCCACAAAATCGGAGGTAATAGTTTATATCCACCTTCAGTAACTGCACTACTAGTGAATCCTCCGAATAACGGTCTTTCTGTAAGGCTAGAAATTTATATAGTGATAATTCACAGCACACCTAGGGCTAAAAACCATGACCTGACAGGCCTCAGCCCTGCACGTGTATCTACCAGGTGAATCGAAAAGTGCATAGTTTGGGGGATAAAATAAACTTTCGCCTGTAAAGTTTAAGTATGTGTTTGAGTAGTAAGTCATTTAGAAGAAATGTGTACAATGACAGGCGATTCTGAAGAGCATAAGACCTTGCCAGGCGAGGAAAAAGATTAGGGTTTTTTACTAAAATTTTTTTTTGCATCGAACAAAGTTTTTTTAGGTTTTTTGAATCATTCCCAAGAGAAAAGGTTTTTAGTGATTTTTCTCTTAGGTTAATAGTTTTTGACATATAAGCGATTAAGAATTAAAAAATTGCGAAATCAGCCATTTTTAACCTCAATCGGACATATAACTGAAAATTTCAATGTTGTCAAGATAGGTAGATATTCTTTAAACATCAATTGATGAAATCCCGAAGAGTTTTTTGCAATACAATATCGAAAACCCCTTTGTTTTTTAATTGCTAATCAAGCGGGCGCGACACTGTAGTATAAGTAAGGACGTTTGAGTTTGCATAAATTCATTATCTCGAAATTTGAAGAGAAATCCTCAGACAGGTCGATTTTTATTTTTAAATTATGATTTTTTGGCATATATTTCATACTAGTGACGTGATCCATCTGGGCGTGATGACGTAATATATGATTTTTTAATGGGAGTAGGGGTTGTGTGATAGCTCATTTAAAAGGCTATTTAATTCTCTATTCAGTAATATAAACATTAACATAATTGTTTATACAGGGTGTACAAAAAATGTTTCTTCTTTTTGTGTAAATAAATTTAATAAAAAAAATATTTTTTGTTGTATTTTCCTATTGTTAGATTTTGCAGCTGCCTTATTTCTGTTGCATTTTTATTGTAGCTGTGTTTTGACTTAAATGCGTATAATATCTTGTTTTGGCCTGATTGATTTTAAAAGAAACCAGTGAGTCCAGTGTCCAAAATATGATTTTTAGAATCGCAGCTGTAGAAATCTACACTGGTACAATTGTACAGAAATATCTGACACTGAAAAGTCACTCGAGTAGCAAATCAAGGAGAGGGGACTTCATTTGAATGCGTTGGTTCAAAGAGTAAACAATCATGTAAAATACATTGTGGACGAAATCAGTGTTTTTGCGACATTGCCAGATAAAATAGTCGAATTGTTGTTTATTTAGGATACATTTAATATGTTTTTAATAAACATGAATATAATATTACAAGTTACAAGTGCCCTGAAAGATAGGACAGCTCCCGTCAATTTATACGCAATGTTTTAAAATCTACGCAGGAGGAAGCAGACGGAAATTTTACTGTGAAACAGGTAACAAATAAAAAACCGAAAAACCTTTGAAACTCGATTAATCTGACAACGTCGCATATCCAAAGTTTTCGCTCGGTCTGACCTTGGCTGTTTCAGATATTTCTGTCGACTTATCTTCTTCTTTAAGTGCCATCTCCACGACGGAGGTCGGCAATCATCATAGCTATTCGAACTTCAAAGGCGGCTGCTCTGAAAAGTTCATTTGATATAGTCTCCCGATGCTTTTTTCCTTAAATCTTTCCCTGCATAATCAATTGGAGCAAGTTGTGTGTCTCTCCACGTGTAATATGTCCAAGATATTCTAATTTTCTTGTTTTGATGGTATTTAAGATTTCCATTTCTTTATTCATCTTTCTAAACACAAGAGAGCAGGAAATCGCAAAAGAGCTTGTAGAAAAAAATATACACATATGTGCACTACAAGAGACCAAGAAAAAAGGAAAGGGTCAAATTATGCTGGATGACTATCTGATTATTTACAGTGGTGTTGCAAAAGATACGAGAGCCAAAGAAGGAGTCGCACTGCTAGTCGACAGAAAATTTTTACACTAAGTATAGGAGTGTCGATATATGTCCGAAAGAATAGTTAGTGTAAAAGTCAAACTGGATGTCAAACCTCTGAATGTGATAGCGATCTATGCACCTGAGAACAACAGAGATGCCACCATAAGAGAAAACTTCTATCAACACCGTCAGACTGTAATATCCGAGATCCCAAATGATAAATATATAATCATTCTGGGTGATTTTAATGCCCGTGTTGGCAATAACACAGTTCCGGGAATAAAGCAGCGATATAATGAAAATATCAGAAATGAAAACGGAGACCTTCTGACGGACCTCTGCAGCATAAATGAAATAAGAATTAACAATACATTTTCCCTCACAAAGGACAATACAAATACACTTTTGAAAACACTAGAGGACAAAGATCTATGATATACTATATTCTGTCGAATAGAGAGTTACACCCGTCTCTAATCTTGGATGTAAGAGCACTAACATCAGCAGAAATAGGAAGCGATCATAAATTGGTATTGTGCAAAATCAGAATGAAAACACATATATGTGATAACAAAACAGCAGAATACACCACTAAGATTAAAGTCGAAAGCTTACAGGACGACTCCACAAGATACCTATTCCAAAAAAGACTAACGGAAAAAAAGCAGCAACATGTATCACAGAAAGTGACGGAGTTGAAGAAAGCTGGGCAAAAATTAAGTCCAATATCTTAGCCTCAGCCAAGGAAGTTCTTGGTGAAAGAAACATTAATAAAAATAAATCGCTTCCAAGACGAAGAACTCCATGGTTTTGTACAGAAGTGAAGGAAAAATGTAAAGAGAACAAAAAAGCTTACCTAAAATACATGTCAACTAAAACACAAGAGGCATACGATAATTATAAGACTATAAGAAACAAAACACATTCAGTAGTAAGAAGAATAAAAAATGATCACTGGGAACGTTTTTCGAAAGAAGTGGAACATGATTTTTATGGTCTCCAAAAGGAAATATGGCGCTTTATAAGAGGTCAAAGAACGGAGGTAAAGGAACTAATAGAACCAAAACACATAAAAAAGGATACATGGATTGACTATCTAAAAAAGCTCTATGCAGAGGAAGAACAAATGATGCTAGAACCGGAAACACCAGAAATTGTTATACGAATGTTATGTGAATGTTAATATAAGTGCACAGGAAGAACGAAAAATACTCGAAAAGCTGAAGAACAGAAAAGCTGCAGGTAAGGATGGAATACCAAACGAATTACTGAAATATTGTGGAGCAGCAATGACAGAACAATTAACAACATTAATTAACAAAATCATAAAACACAATAAAATACCGGAAGAATGGAGAACGAGCGAACTAATTCTACTATTCAAAAAAGGAGATAAAAAGCAGCCAGGAAACTACAGAGGTATCAACTTGTTAAATACTACCCTAAAACTTACAACTAAAATCTTACAAGACGTAATGAATCAGAGGATAAGTTTAGCAGATGAACAACAGGGTTTTCGTACTGGAAGATCGTGTACAGATGCAATATTCGTCATAAAGCAAATTACTGGGAAATCACTAGAGTATAATATAAAGACCAGCATTTCTATGTCTGATTGACTTAAAGAAAGCATTTGACAGAGTAAGACTCAAAGATGTAATCCATCTTCTGTATAATAGAGAAGTCCCTCTAGATATCATAAAAACTATTGAGAACATCTACCAAAACAACAAAATGGAAGTCAGAATAGATGGACAACTTACAAAACCTATAGATATCGACAGCGGAATAAGACAGGGAGACTCATTGAGTCCTATGCTTTTCAATTTAATCATGGACGAAATCATCAAAAACGTCAACAAAGGAAGAGGATATAGAATGGGAAACGAAGAAGTAAAAATACTCTGCTACGCAGACGACGCAATATTGATAGCCCAAGATGAAGATAGTCTGCAAAGATTAGTCCACAGATTTAACATAAGAGCAAAAGAATTCAATATGACAATTTCGTCTCAGAAAACCAAAATAATAGTAATCAGTAAAGAACCAATCAGATGCAAAATAGAAATTGATGGTATCAGTATTGAACAAGTAATGGAAGTAAAATACCTTGGAATTACATTGTCAAGTTACGGAGACCTAGACAAAGAAGTGAAAAATCAAGTACAAAAAGCAAATAGATTAGCAGGATGCCTTAATAACACTATATGGCGAAACCGACATATTAACACTGAGATGAAGTTAAGAATTATTTATAAAGCCAGTGTAAGACCAATAATGACATATGCATCAGAAACAAGACCCGATACAGCCACAACACAAAGATTACTGGAAACGGCAGAGATGAGAGCACTGAGAAGAATTACAGGAAATACACTGAGATATCGAAAGAGGAGCGAAGATATTAGAAGACAATGTAACGTACAGTGTATAAACGAATGGACACTAAATAGAAAAAAAGAATGTAACAACCACATAACCAGAATGGGGGAGACACGTGTGGTCAAAATATCACGAGATAAATCACCAATCGGTAGAAGTATCGGCCGACCGGTCAAAAGATGGAGTGACAACCTTCCATAGAGGTATCAACCGCTAATGAACAAGCAGAATTGCTTATAAAGAGGAAGAAGAAGATCTTTCTTAGAACCTCTTTGTTTGTGATGTGTTCTGTCCACGATATTTTCAGAATTCTTCTGTACACCACACTCGAATGATTATAGCTTTTTTATTGATGCTGCATTCATGGTCCGAGCTTCCATTTCATTAAACAAAGTCGAGAAAATGTAGCACTTAGCCAACCTAACTCTTAGTTCCAACTTCAAATATCTTGTGCAGAGCACTTTTCTCATTTTGTTAAAATTTGCACTAGCCTTTTCTATTCTAATTTTGATTTCCTGGAAGTAATCACTTGTGGAGTTAATCATTGTTCTAAGATTTATGCATATTGGTCGACTCGTTCGACATTGGATCCGTTTATGAAGAGATTCTCGTTATTTCTTTGGGTATTCGATATTCCCATAAATTTTGTCTTCTTGGCGTTCATTTTTAGACCGTATTCTTCTTAGTCCAAACTCCGCTATTCTGGTCACCAGCCTCTAAAGATCCTAATATTTTCGGCTAAGATTACAGTGTCATCCGCATATCTAATGTTAATGGGAACTTCATTTACCTTTATTCCATCTGTTTCACCCTCAAAAGCTTTTTTCAAGATCTCTTCCGAGTAAGCATTATAAAGAATTGACGACAAAACGCATCCCTGTCTTCAATTTCCTCTGACAGCCTATCATTAACAGGTACTTTTGCTCGTTGCTTATATGTAGTATAAATTCGACTAATACAGGTATTCAAACAAAGTGAACTTGTGATATTAAAGAATTTTATTTTTGTGAAGGAGGATTTTATACAATGTAGTTTTTATAAAGTACAGAAAAGGAATGTAATTCTAATAGAAGAAATTCATGATTTAATGGGATAACAGATTTGTATCTAATAAATAATAATTACAAAAAATAATCTGCCTCATATTTATAGGGATAATACAGTATGCGGCAAAATAAACAGTACTGAAATGAATATTGAAATGATTATTATAGTCTAGTAAAAGAGTCTAGATTAGTCTAGTAAAATAAGATTACACTACATGTAAATCAAAATGTAAATTCGTACAGGTTGGAACAAATTTTATGTCAAAGTTTAGGTGAGTACAAAAGATATTTTCAACAAAGTATCCAAATCATATAAGGGGATCATTGTTTAAATAATTAAAAAGGGGTCATTTTTGCACAATATTTACTTTTTTAACTGCTGAGGTAATTTACATTTTAATGAAGGTCTTTAGGATTTTTTTCTACAAAGCTGAAGGACAAATCTTTCACCTAAGACTTACTAAATTAAATTTGACCCCCAATTTATTTAAATAATTATATATAAAATTTAAAAATCAAATTTGCAAAAACGTATTTTTTGCGTTTTAAATAAGCACTATAAATTATTTTATTTAATAGGAGAAGTTGCGCTATATTACCAGTATTAAGCAAAAAAAAAAGGTTAAAAAATATTTAATAATTAATGAGATATTTCATTTGTTTAACAAATGTTACTATATTTTCAATTGCAAAAACGCGGTTGTTACCAAAAGAATATAAAACTGTAAAACCTCGTTACTTTTATTTTTATGTATATTTTCGATAAATGTATCTGATAAATTTGTTTATAATTTGTTTTTTTAATAACGTCACGGGGATTAAACATTTTGAAATGCTGTTCCGTTAATCCGGTTCCTGGGAATTTTTCACTTATTAACAAATTTTTTTGTCGTTTTTTCTTCTTCTTTTTTCCTTATAGTAAAAGATATAGTTTTGCTTATATAGGGGGTTTCATTAAGAATGTCCAATCTCTGAGTTGTCGATTCTATACCTTAAAATATTAAGATTTAACCAAAATCACTTCAATAAAATATAGCTCCTTATTGAGTTACAGGGTGTTTTATTTAAAAATTATTTTGGCTCAGTATTTTTAAACTATTCGACATATCATTTCCATACTTGGTAGAAAGTGTAGGTACTATACACCCTATGAAATTATGTTAAATACACGTTTCCGCCTATTACCAGAGGCGTACGACAGGCGGACAGGAGAAAGCAAATGGTTGACCCTTCCCAAATTCTACGTCACAGGCGAAATTGCCATTTTAGCGCAATTTTTAGATTCTCCCGCACTCTCAATGTAAATAACTTACTTTTCACTCGTAACGATAAAGTCATTAGTTTTCGAGATATTTGCAGTTAAACATGTAACGGCACAGTTATTTTATTTTGATTAAGGTTTTGTGCCGCTTGATTTTTAATTTCAAATAACTCGAAAGCTAATGATTTTATCATTAAGACTGAAGAGTATATTATTCATTCTTAACGATAAAATCATTAGTTTTTGAGATATTTGAAACTGAAAATTAAGCGGCACAATATATTAATCAAAATAACTAAATAACTGTGCCGTTACATGTTTAACTTCAAATATCTCGAAAACTAATGACTTTATCGTTACCAGTAAAGAGGATGTTATTTACATAGACAGTATTGGAAAATTTAAAAATTGTGCTAAAATGGCAATTTCACCAGTGACGTAGAATTTGGGAAGGGTCAGCCATTTGCTTTCCCCTGTCCGCCTGTCGTACTCCTCAGGTAATAGCCGGAAACCTGTATTTAACATAATTTCATAGGGTGTATAGTACCTACACTTTCTACCAAGTATGAAAAGAATATGTCGAATAGTTTTAAAATACTGAGCAAAAATAATTTTTAACTTTTTAAATAAAACACCCTGTAACTCAATAAGGAGCCATATTTTATTGAAGTGATTTTGGCTAAATCTTCATATTTTGAGGTCTAGAATCGACAACTCAGAGATTGGACATTCTTAGTGAAACCCCCTCTATGAGCAAAACTATATCTTTTACTATAATTATGGAAAAAAAAAAGAAAAAAAAACGACAAAAAAATTTGTTAATTAGTGAAAAATTCCCAGGAACCCGATTATCGGAACAGCATTTCAAAATGTTTAATCCTCGCGACGTTATTAAAAAAACAAATTATAAACAAATTAGAACAATTTTCAAATGTCATTTTAGAGGGGAGTTAAATTGAAATTTGAATTTATCAATACATTTATCGAAATCATACATAAAAATAAAAGTAATGAGATTTTAAGCAGGTTTATATTCTTTTGGTGACAACCGCGTTTTTGCAATTGAAAATATAGTAACAATTGATAAACAAATTAAATATCTCATAAATTATTAAATATTTTTTAACCAATTTTTTTTTGCTTAATACTGGTAACATAGCGCAACTTCTCCTATTAAATAAAATAAATTTATAGTGCTTATTTAAAACGCAAAAATTATTTTTTTGCAAATTTGATTTTTAAATTTTATATATAATTATTTAAATAAATAGGGGTCAAATTTAATCTTAGGGGGTCAAATTTAATCTTAATCTTAATAATAGGGGGTCATAGGTGAAAGATTTGTCCTTCAGCTTTGTAGAAAAAAACCCTAAAGACCTTCATTAAAATGTAAATTACCTCAGCAATTTAAAAAGTCAGAAAAAGTCTCCCAAAATGATCAATCAGTATTCGAAGAGACTCCCTGGCAGTGTGACAGGTTGCCCTGTCCTGCTGAAATCATTGTTGATTTTAAGCTTGGATCGTTTTCGCGACTTTTTCCGTATTACCGAAAATAGCACTCCGCGATAAAACATTCTGCAAAACTGAGAACTGTTCTGAAGCACCTAACATTAACACGACATTCACATAGGTTATAACAACGGTCGAAAACCACTCAGTACGTTTTGTCATATGACACATACAAATTGGAGGCATACACATTTCAGTACTGTTTATTTTGCCGCATACCGTAATGAAATCAAGTGGTCACAATATTGAATTAGAACAAACTGCAACATGTATTTTTAAGGGTCTAAACAAATTATTTAATTATGTTATTAACATAAAGATGTACAGCATAGGCATAACACAATTTTATTGGGAGTTTCAACTCAACCATTCTCCATGTGCAATGTTATTACAAAAATATGTAGCATCAGCACATAAATCTCAGCTCCATATACACAGTTTATGTCACATTTGCATTCACACACCTCCCCAAACTATACAGTAATATAACAGTAAAAATCTTCGTCAAAGATACTTTTATAATTGTGAGTACACATTAAGAGATTCCAGGAAGTAGCTTTTGATACTCTTGATAATTTAATTACAAACTTAAAAAAAGGTTTTTTATGTATACAAGGGTCATTCATATAAAAAGGTTCCCTACGCGCCGCAAAGAAAGGATGCGATGTATTGGGAGAAATCTGGCAACACTGTCTTATGCATAAACTCCCTCTCTCTGTCTGTCTCTCTCTCTCTCTCTCTCTCTCTCTCTCTCTCTCTCTCTCTCTCTCTCTCTCTCTCTCTCTCTCTCTCGCCCCCCTCCTTAATCTAACTTTGGAAGCTGTTGGAAAATTGAAAATCGAAAATTGGATATGCTTCTTTTCATGAGCATTTTTCAGTGCGTCACAAATGATAGAAAAAAAGGTAAGTCCGTGATAATATACATTTTAGTGACATGACATTTTAGTTAAATCTGACAGTTGTCACATTTTATTTGCAATTTGGTATAAAATCAAATCAATTGTGTTTATTGCATTTATAAAATGGTATTTTCTTTGATTTGTATAGTCTTATAAATTGTACAGATTATATTCGTAGATATATTATATAATTCGCAAATAATTTTTTCGATTATAGCGCCATCTATTGACAACTAGAATAAATGTTATAAATGTCACCGACGAAATGTAATCACTGACGTGCGTTTTTTCTGTCACATGCAATTTAATGCGTTAGAAAGAAATCGAAAAACTGTAACGCACTGAAAGATCCTCATGAGAAAAAGCATATGAACGGTTGTATTAATACAAGATCTATGCAAATATGCGCATATGCGGATGATGTTGCCAATATAAACCGCAACAAAAGGGTATTAAGCGAAAAAGCTATAGAGCTGAAACTAGAAGCTGCTATATTTGGTCTACATATATAATATATAAATGAAGGTAAAACATTATATATGGAGTGCACAAAGTCGAATCAATATGAGAGTCTGAAGGTAGACAACCATACCTACAAATATGCCTCACTTTTCCCTACCTAGGCTCAATAATAAATGACAACAAAACCAGTCAAAAGCACGGATTCTTAGCGGTAATAAGTGCTTTTATGCATACAAAGATTTAATGAAAAGTAAGTTACTGAATGGTGAGTCTATGTTTAGAATCTACAAAACAGTAACTAGACCAGTGGTCACGTATAGATGTGAAACGTGGACATTATCAACCACTCATGAAAATCAACTGAGAATATTTGAGAGCAAAATACTAAGAATGATATTTGGACCAACCTATTGCAGCGATGGTTCGTGGAGTGGAGAATTAAAATTAACTACAAGCTAGATGAATTAGCATAGAGCGCATATATTGTTAGATTTGTAAAGTCACAAAGACTAAACTGGCTTGGTTACTTAGAAAGAATGCCAGATAATCGAGCTGTAAAAGTAATCCAGAGATGGAAGCCCCAAGGAAATAGAACAAGAGGAAGACCCTGTAAAAGATGGATAGACGATGTAGTGGAAGATCTTAAAACCATGAACATCAGGTAGTGGTGAAGGAAAGTATCAGACAGGGCAGAATGGAAGAACATTGTTAAGCAGGCCAAGATTCACAAAGGGCTGTAGCACAATTGGAAGATTTTTAAAATTCATGGGAACCGTATTTTATGAATGACCCTCGTAAATATAGATTACACTACGCACTCGCATTGCTTGCTTCACTTCCTGAACTAGAGTCTTCTTCATCTGAGGAACTGGAACAGGACTCTTCTTCTTTCGTTTGCTTATTGTTCAACGCCTGTTTTTTCGCCATGATATTTTTGTATTCTAAAACTGTGATTTTTTTGGGCATTATGTCCCTAAGAAAATTATATTTTTCTTCTGCGTGCACTATTTCAGCTATATGTTTGTAGTCTAATTTTTTAGCTTGGTTAGCTTTCTTGTAACCTTCTAGCGCTAACATCCCTATAAACATTTCTGTTGCTTTACTCATGAGCAAAGAAGATTGTTTATCTACATTGTCCACATCTGAAGAGCTCTTCATGATTGTGTTAATCCTTGACACTGGCAAGTGAGCCCTCTTCTTCGAAGCTGCGTTCTCCATTTTATAATGAGATTTTTCTGCGGGTAAAAAAAAATAAAAATTACTACTACAGGTATAAAGAAAAACTAAAACTAAATAAAAATAAGGACTAAAGGGTGTTTCTTTGGAAAAGTAACATACACTCACCGACACAAAATTCAGACACTAAAGATTTTTGATAAAATTTGACAACTTATAACTTTATTATTTGTACTCCGATTTTCAAGATTCTTGCATCAGTTTATAGATACCTACATGTATTGATGTCGTTTGTTATTATTCCGGTAACAAAACAATTTTGCTTAGACGGCATTGAGAATTGAAGATCTGATTTTGTTTCAGTCAGTTTTAGTCCGTTTGTATTATCCCAGAGGCATCACTAAGATTTTGTCTTTGGAATTATCCGAATATCTCTTTTCTTGTAAGAGCAGCACAATTTTTTGTAAATAAAAACACTGATTGACACATAAACATAAATATCTTGAGGTTAAATTGATAAGATTAGAATGGCTCACATGCAGCCCAGATCTCAATCCTACCGAGCATTTATGGGATGAATTGAAAATAGCTATTCGCCATCATCCTAGGCCTCCAGAAAATTTGTTAGTTATGGCCCTGGTAGAGGAATATCTGGCTATTCCCCAGTAAAGGATAGCACATCTTATTTATTAGATGCCAAACAGATTGCAAGCATTCGTTGCTGCCAGAGGTGGACATACCTCTATTGAATTGTTTTGTTGTTAATTTGGTTTTGTGTTGTTAATTTTAGTGTGTTTGATATTTTTAATTAAATAAACTTTTAAAGCAGCGTTTGTATTTACAGCTTTTACAAGAAAGGAGATATTTAGATAATTCAAAAAACAAAATCTTAGGAATGCCTCCGAGATAATATGAAAGGAGTATGAAACAAAATCAGCCCTTCAATTATTATTATTTGTTTCCTAACTTTTTCACCACACTGTATATTTTCTTTATATTTAGCACTGGAATATCCTTTAATGTGTCCAATCGATTAATGTATTTATAATTATAAGAAATCTAGGTACGGATTAAAAAATATTGGAAAAATATTCCCACTCAAAAACAACACCTGTACACTAAATTTTTTTAAATTGGATGCTCCCCTTCAAAACAGGAGGAAAAACTAAAGGACACCACACACATCTTATGGAAAATATAATGTCACTCAAATGAAATAAACTTTACATGAATAGATGCGTCCTGAAATTTCAATAATTTGATACCATTGCGCCAACTCTATATTTTGATTAACAAGAGTGTAAATTGATAAAAATAAATCTAAAATCAAATAGGAATGTACGTGTGTCAAAGAGAGAAAAAAGATCTTGTTATTCGCTTACTCCATAAATCTTTCTGAGGGATTAAGGCAGACGCTTACTCTTATCTTTTCCTATTATTATTGATAATAAAGTAGGTATAATTTGGTTAGTTGTACCGCCTCTAATCGGCTTAAGCTAGTGTTGAATAGACTGTATTCAATAGCCACTAGACTAATATTACTTATGAATGCCAGTTTTATGGACTTCAAAATGTGATTTTGATAAACTTTAATTACAATTAACGCCCTAATTAAGTAAAATTCAGAGTTTAGCACAATGGTATCGAATTATTGAAATTTCAGGACGCATCTATTCATGTAAGTTTTATTTCATTTGAGTGACAGTATATTTTCCATAAGATGTGTGCCGTGTCCTTTGATGGTATGCTTTGAATTGTCTGCAAAATGTTTTTTCTGGTTAAATTTTGAATTTGAATTCTGAAATTATGTGAATTGCGAGAGCTAGAAGTAAAAAACAATTTTAATGTGACTTAATTTTAATTTTATTTAATTTAAATTGGTAAAATGTTAATATTGTTAACAGTGGTTTTTTATTATGTGCCACAAATAATTAAATTATTCATCTTTAATTAATGAACAAATAATAAAGAGCCCACAAAAAATACATAGGTTTAATCAACAAAATATCTTAAAAATTAAAAAAAGAATGCCAAAATTTGCAGAAAAATAACTATTTAAAACTTATTATAGAAAAATAAGAAATTATTCAAACTGACCATCACCAAAAACTTTTTTGAAATACATATTAACACGTTGAACGCCGCAATGTATATAATATTCCGGCTCTCTGGACCGACTTAGCTGTGGTCCATACAGCATAGCAGTCACTGCGAAGCAAGTGTGATTCATGTGGCCCTCTCAATAAAATAAGTGTGAATCGTATATGATTTGTGCGGCATTCAACGTGTTAAGTCTGAATAAGCTACAATACGAAAAGTAAAATGAATATTCCTTAATATTTTCAAATTTTATTAACCTAGTGTGCAGTGACAATGACAGGGTCTCGTTGTTCAATAGATGTGGTGGTTGTCATTTGTTTTAAATAATCTACTACTTCAAAAATATTAAATTTCTTTCAGTTTTATCACATTGAATAATTTCTTGTGTTTTCATACATTATTTATGGTATGGTAACCAAACATTGTCAGTATGATAAAGAAATCGCTGTACAAAAGCAATGGCAAGCTCTGCTGAACAACTCCAACTACATACTACTAAAAAAAACAAGCAGTTTCTGTGAAAAAGATGGACTAAAAAACATAAAAAAGACTAAATATATTATAATAACAACAAAAACAAATATATGTAGTAATACTTATACAAATAAGTAAAGATACATTTGGGAAGTGTACCAATAGATAGGGTTGATAAACACAAATACCTGAGAACCTGGATTTCAGAAAATAATGATCAAACAAAAGAAATTAGGGTCTGGATAGAAATAGCAAGAAATAAGTTTGTAAAAATGAAAACAATTCCCTGTAATAAAGACCTAGGATTAGAACTGAGAGTAAGAGATGTTATATGTTTTCAATACTAAAAGACGGACTTGAAAGCCGGACACTAAAGCAAAACACAAGAATACACTACCATCATTTGAAATGTAGTGCTACAGAAGAATGCTCAGAATTGCATGGACACAGAAGAAAACAAACATAGTATTGCGAGAAATGGATAAAGAATATGAAACAATAAACACTGCAAAAATAAGAAAGTTACAATATCTGGGACACGTAATGAGAGGAACAATATGAAATGCTAAGACTGATAATACAGGGAAAGATAAGGAGGAACGGATATAGGAAGAAGGAGAGTGTCATAGTTGAAAAATTTAAAGGACTGGCAGTTTTAAATACAGTTTAATAGAAATCTTCAGAGCAGCGGTAGATAGAGTAAAGATAGTAATGATGATATCCAACCTCAGATTGGAAGACAACACTTATACAAAAGCAATTCACAATATCATGAATACAACTGTTAAAAACAGCCTTAAATTTGTTCTGTAGTTGTAAGTTTGTAAGCTTTCGTTTAATTGTAATCAATGGATTTTGGATATACATAATAAATGTATGTAGGTAAGTAAGTACTGTAGATTTAGTTCTATGAAAACCTGAACATTTGTTAGTTTTACTTTTTCTGAAATATTCTGCCTAATCTCAGGACGAGGTGTTAAGATAGAGCTTAGATAAATTTGTGTCTGTAGGTATATGGACTAATTTTACTAAAAAATGCCAGGATGAATCCTGTTTGAACTGTATTATGTCTGTTTACTCAACAAAGAGTAACAGTAATGATAGATATTGTAATTTTTTTATTTTACTTTCTTATTCTAATAGAGAGTTAAAGTTCAAGAGTTATTTGTTTAAAGTATAGAGAATTATCAAAATTTAGAGGTATGTTACTACTCACCGTATTAAAATAGAAGGGTCTCTGCTAAAAAACCATAATATTAAATATTATTCCAATGTGAAACGTTATTCCTTTTGAACTGATGTATATTGTTGTTTTATTTCAAATTCACACTGCACAACAGAACAACAAAAACCGTTGTTTGTATCCTAGTGAAACAAATTGCACACTAATAAAACTGAATGAAATAGAAAATTTTTTAGTACGGCAAGCAAATAATAAATGCAACCAGAAGGGCAGAACGGCCAACCTAAACGTGACCTAAACTAAACCTAACCAACCATAAATCCTTAAGCCTTAGCCCTTAGCCCCTTAATCTAGTTTTCTGAAATTCTGGAAGTTAGGTTAAAGCGCATCATCTGCGCCAAAAACTGGCGCGGAGAAGAAATCCAAATTTTTATGCGCATGAGCGACGTCGGCCATTTTTTAAGATGTTCTAATGTCAAATAAATTTGGTAATCTTTGAAATTGTGCAGAACCGGCGTTAATTTTTGTATCTTGTATTTTTATTGACTTTTATTTATAATTTAGATTGAGATGAGACTTTGTATTTAGATTTTATAAAAGTTTCGGTTTTATTTGTGTCTGGTGTGTGTAGTGGTTAATTTACTGTTGAAATGGCTAAGGACAAAGGAGGGTATTCTCAGTGCCGGTTTAACCTAACTTCGGGCCCTGGGCGCTGAATATTTAGGGGCCCCCTTAATTGCTATTCGTTGTCAGATTTTTTTACAAGAAAACACATTCATGTATTTATACCCGTAAAATCCATACACAATTTTTAGAAAACAAGAAGAATAGCAAACTTAAAAATATTCCAAAAAATACATTTAAAAATGTATAAAAAAAATAGAAAGTTACACAAAACAACACATGGCAAACAAAAAAATATATTCTAAAAAATACATATGACAAAAATTAGATCACTTTTTTGCTTGATTAGGCATTAGCAATCTGTCAGATGATACTATCACAATTCAGTTGCTCTAGGTCTTCATTTTCTATAATACAATAGTGATATGCGTCTAGATTTTCTTGACCCAAATTTGGCGTTAAATATATGTTTATTCTTTTTAAAGCCGAAAAAGACCGCTCGCCTGATGCATTAGAAATGGTATCGTGAAACAAACTCGCAGTAAAGGTAAAATATTGGGAAATGTTACCTTTAGGTACAATATTTACATCCTGGATGATACCAAATTTTATAAATGTTTATTTAACTTTTGGCATAATGTTATAGAATGGGTAATTCCATTATGCAAGTTCTCTTTGGTTTCATCAACACATTTTTTTATATTTCACATATAAAGTATTAATTGACGTCTTGACTGCTTCTTTATCTAGCGTAGAAAATCATCTAACAGCTGATGTAACATCTTTGTAGCATATATCATCGTCTTCGAAAAAAAAAAATTTTTGGCTTCTAGTTCAATTTCGCTTGACATATTTCTTACGTCTCCAACAAATCTCAAAATAGATTGTCATTAGTCATTATTTCTACTCCAATTGACACGTTTAAGTCCACAGTTTCTTCACGTTCACGTATTGCTTTTGCATTAACTCGTTCCAAAGTTTTTGTCAAAATCAGTGTCAATAGAGCTGCCTCAAAGATTTTATTCTGCAGTGTCTTGGCTTCATTTTTAATTGCTAATTTTTCGTCTCTGTTATTGCTTAACTGGAAAAAATAGGTTTGATGGATCCCTAGTTTTTAACTAAAGCATTTACAGCGTCAAAAGTTTCTACAAGCTTTGATTTCATTACTTCCAAAAATTCATTGCAAATTTGGTGAGACAGATAGCTAACTGAACCTTTTCATTTATTCGCATTCCGTTGTAAATGCTCAGCTAAGAAGTAGTCAAATTTAGCCAAGTATACAAGACAACTGTAATTTCCTTTATGATGACTCGTTAAATCCTCATTGCATCAACGGAAAGCTAGTCCTTGAGAAGCAAGTCATTTAGTATTGACAACAACTCTTCTTAGGACGTTTATCCAATAGTTAGCTTCGCATTTTACTTGCTCTTTCAAGACAGCGTCTATAACTCCAATCAATGATGATCTTGATATTAATGTAACCATAGAGTTCAGATGAAATTTACTTTCTTCGTGAGATTTGAGCAAAATATTCAAATGTTTCCAGTGGGTCCATCCAAACTCAGTTAAACTATTTTTTCAATTGAAAATAATTTGCATGGGTAACAATAAACAGCTTTAACACTTGCGCCGTATATTAGCCAATCTCTCGTTTCTTTGCCTCCATTGGGTTTTCATCTATAAAAGTTGCTTTTATGTAATCTTCTATAATAAGCTTTTTCTACATCTTCAAACATGTGTTTATAACGTTCTAAGACATCACTTTTTGGTTTAAAAGTTCGCAGTTTTTATAAAGTCATCAGTCTTAAAATCAGACCATTTCTAAATCGCAGGTATTTCGTCGTTTTTTTTTCCATTTTGGAAAATACGTAGATTATTTAGCGGACTTTACTTTTTTTATTAATAAAAGGAAGGGGTCCGTACGGGCCCCTCCGGGGTCCGGGCCCCTGGGCGCTCGCCCCAAGCGCCCAGTGCATAAACCGGCACTGGGTATTCTCGTATATATCGTGGCTGTTAAAGCGGAGGTGGTTTAAGCCTATTTTCAGTCCCAAAAAAATCAGGAAAGGTATGTAGCAATGTTGTTAAAATATTTTATACATTATGTAAAATTTTTTATACATTATTTTTTATCGATAGAGAAGAAATTAATACCTTTTTTGTTTTGTTTTCTGGCCTTGGTTTAGAACCTTTAGCCACGTAATTACATATAAAATTAGTATTTATTCATACAAACTTGTACAGTATGCACTAATATATAAAGAATAAGATAAAAAGATCAAGGCAGGTTTTGTCTATATATTTGATTCAGAGTTGGACCACCATCTCCATATAGCTATTTCAGCATCCTTATGCCTCATCAGTGAAGCTCAGAAGTCTCAACTCTGAAGGAAATACAAACAATTCTGCCAATTTAAGGCAAACCATCGCAATGCAATGAACCCACCTCTGAGACGCAATTTAGCGACATCTCTCGTATTACGAGGAAAACAACGAAAAGCCCCAGATACAAAGTTTACTACCTTTTAAACGATTAGAATAATTGAAATAAAAATATAATAAACAATATTTTAAATCTAAGACTTTTCGTTAATAAACTGTTTTCTGGCTGCATCCCGTATCTCCGGATTTTACAATATATAATCACAAGAGACGACGAAAGTAGGAGAAAGCAAATAGAGGACGCTTAGGCCACGCATTTACCTTCGCTTCGTCAAGGAAAAGGACCGAAAGACAGTTTCTAAATACTCAAACTGAGTAAAAATGAAAAAGATAAAAAAGATCAAGGCAGGTTTTGTCTATATTTGATTCAGAGTTGGACCACCATCTCCATATAGCTATTTCAGCATCCTTATACCTCATCAGTGAAGCTCAGAAGTCTCAACTCTGAAGGAAATACAAACAATTCTGCCAATTTAAGGCAAACCATCGCAATGCAATGAACCCACCTCTGAGACGCAATTTAGCGACATCTCTCGTATTACGAGGAAAACAACGAAAAGCCCCAGATGCAAAGTTTACTACCTTTTAAACAATTAGAATAATTGAAATAAAAATATAATAAACAATATTTTAAATCTAAGACTTTTCGTTAATAAACTGCTTTCTGGCTGCATCCCGTATCTCCGGATTTTACAATATATAATCACAAGAGACGAAGAAAGTATGAGAAAGCAAATAGAGGACGTTTAGGCCACGCATTTACCTTCCCTTCGTCAAGGAAAAGGACCGAAAGACAGTTTCTAAATACTCAAACTGAGTAAAAATGAAAAAGATAAAAAAGATCAAGGCAGGTTTTGTCGACGAAAGGGAAAGGAAGGGTCATAAAAGACGAAGAGAAGGTAAATGCGTGGCCTAAGCGTCCTCATTTATTTATATAATAGAAACGAGTCAGATGGAATAGAGATCCGCAAGTCGGATCGGAATTTGTAGGAATTGGTATTCTGTGACGTATCTCCACCTCTACTAGATAGAAATTGATTTCGACTACACAAGCTGTGTCGAGACCACATTTCGACATCGTAATTGGTCTTGACGCTTGCACGTTGCCATTATTATTGTTGTGTTGACGTTTATTTGCTAAATTAATTAACATTTTACGTTGTCGGACTAAAGAAACGAAGCTGTAAATTTGTCGTACTAGAGATCTACAATCTTTTGTAATTAATTATAAATACTTTTAATTGAAAATTAAGAGTTTGGTAATAACAAAACTGTACTGCGCTAGAGTGGCATTTTGCCGGTGTCGGACTGAACGATCACTCTTTTTTGTCCGACAAAAATAATTTATTTTATTTCAACGCATAATCTTTTGATTAAAATTAAAAATTATAGTTTTGCAATCACAAAACCTAAGCGCGCTAGAGCTAGAGGTTTAGGCGTGGGACGTGAGGAAACGCGTTCAACCTGCACTCTGAAATATTTCAGAAAGTAATAGACTCGCTCAAAAGAAACAGTTAAAACCATGTTTAAGACTTTTGTAATCATTTTCAAAAAAGTACGGTGTACTGGGGACTAGCTAGTAGGTCTGGATCCCGCGTACCAAAAAAAGTTTATTAATAGTAAGCTGAAAATTTGTTAATAGCTTAACGATGTCTAGTCGGACAAACTTTGATGTATGGGAACACTAGAACAGAGGAAGTTGTGGAACATGTCATCTTGTCGACAAGTTTATGATAGTGAAAACTACCAGGTTGTTTTTGAGTTAATTCAATAGCAAACGTTATAGTATATTACATATATGAAAAAATGTTTGTCCGACAAATATGTTGGGCATTTCAATAAGTCCGACACGTAGAACATGTGAAATGACAGGAATTATGTTGGTGGTAAATATGGTTCTTTTCATGAGGATTTTTCAGTGCGTCACAAATGATAGAAAAAAAGGTAAGTCCGTGATAATATACATTTATAACATTTATTCTAACATGACATTTTAGTTAAATCTGACAGTTGTCAAATTTTATTTGCAATTGGGCATAAAAACAAATCAATTGTCTTTATTGCATTTATAAAATGGTATTTTCTTCGATTTGTGTAGTCTTATAAATTGTACAAATTATATTCGTAGATATATAATTAGTAAATAATGTTTTTTCTATTATAGCGCCATCTATCGACAACTAGAATAAACACCGAACTAGAATCATTACCTAAGTAATCACTGACGTGCCTTTTTTTTCTGTCATATACAATTTAATGCGTTAGAAAGAAATCGAAAAACTGTGACGCACTGAAAAATGCTCATGAGAAAAAGCATAGCAGTCTGATTTGTGCATGAGAGTTTAATGAAAGGGTAACAAATCAATTGGATGTTCTGTCCAACAAAATACATGGAACGTTTTCGTAATCTGACGTTCCAAATTTTTAAACAGTTCCACAATAAGAACTTCCCCTGTTCCAGTATTCCCGTTCATCAAAGTTTGTCCGAATAGACACCGTTAAGCTATTAACAAATTTTCAGCTTGCTATTAATAAACTTTTTTTTATACGCGGGATCCAGGCCTATAGGAACAATCCTAGAAGCTCAGTATTATTAAAAAAGTATTTTATTAAAGTTGTGAAATTGTATTTAAAATTTTTTAACAAACTTGTGCCAAAGGTGAATTTTTACAGTAACACACGCTACGAATTAAAAATTTCTCAATGTTTCCTTCTTGAAATTTGACAGTCGTGTCTGACGGAAAATTGACGGAGAGTTTCAAACAGCCCCTATTAAATATAATACTGTGAGGTTCCTTGGCACTGAACTTCCTATCTCGAGTATTTTTGGATTTTTTCGGAGATGATGATACTTTATGTATTCTGGTCGTCGATTTGCTGGAGGATGGTTTGCTCGACGATAGCTGCTTTTCTGGAATCGATGGTAGCATTGGTTCAGGTTTTCTTACTGGTACGGATTTGCTGCGATTCTTTTGTGACGGTTTTTTATTGTGTTCCCACGGTACGCGATCTTCGGGAATCTAAAAGAGAAAAATTTAGTATGTACAGTAAAACCCATTTATCTGCATCTACAACCGCAAAGAGAAGACACGACAGACGTTCGTTGGTGCGTTGCAAGTGACCTTGAGGGTGTCAGTTAAATGTGCAGTTATACAAATATAATATATAATAATATAATATACTATAATAAATCATGTAGTATGGAGAGGATCCACAAGGATAAAATAAGAAAGTAATTAAAAATATTATAAAAGACGTATCTGGGGGTTATTATAGAAGGGAAAGGTCAGGAAGAAAGGGAACTGCGAATGCCAGATTGGCAAAAGGATATAAATAATGGGAAGTCTAAGACCACCTATAAACTCAAATGTATATCGAGAAAAACAAAGTTAAGGATTTACAACACGTAACCACAGTTACGTGTGGTAGCGAAGTATGGACAATGAAAAAAGCAAGTACGGAGAAACTGAAAAGATATAAAAGGAAATGCTCAGAGCTGTATGTGGAAGCGAAAACACGGTGGAAGGTTGGGTGCGATGAACAAACAGGGAGCTAGAGGAACTGTATTAGGAACCAAGCATCAGTCGCTTCATAAAAGCACAGAGAGTGAGATGGATGGGACACGTGATGAGAATGGAAATTAAGAGAATGCCAAAGATGATCCTAAAATGGGGTCAATCACGAAAAGAAGGAAGGGATGACCCAGGCAAAGACGGTTTGAATTGATGGTTGGGAAGAAAGAGCTACAAATAGGGATGAGTGAGCATGATTGCACAAGAAGCCATCCCAAATGATACAAGTTTTGTAATATATAAGTATTATATTAATTGTATCTTAGCCCTAGACTAAAACTTCATGTTATGACTCACAAGAAGTAAAATGTAGAAAAGGCTAGCAGTGCATTCAACAACATAGCCAAACTTTCTTAAACTCCACAACATTAATCTGGAGTTAAAAGTAAGGCTCCTACGATGTTAAATCTTTTCCATATTATACTACAGAGTTGAATCCTGGACACTCACTGAAGCGATGGAGAACAAACTTGAAGCCTTAGAGATGTGGCTATACAATCGAATCCTAAGGATATCATGGACGGACAAGATAACAACGAGACCGTACTACGAAGAATGGAGAAAGAAAGAAAGGTGATGTATACCATTAAAAGGAGGGAGTTAGACTCGGACAAATAATGAGAAACGGCATTAAATACAGATTACTTCGAGGCTTCAAGGCAAAGTATTCGGAAAGCGAGGAATTGAGAGAAGAAGAATATCATGGTTAAAGAACCTGAAGAAATGGTTCTCTACAACAAAACAACAACTAATCTGTTTAAAGCATCAGTTAATAAAATAATTATAGCCAGAATGATAGCCAATATTCGAAACGAATAGGCACCAAACGAAGAAGAAGCCCTAGGCCTTCAAGGTCTGTTAAGCTTTGTAAATAAATAAATATATAAACAACGAAGAAAGGTTAACGCGAGCATTGATTATAAACACACCCAGTTAATAGATATTGGCATGGCTCGCAGCAAGGACAAAAAACAAAATATGAACAAGATGGAATGCAACCACAGACACGTGTTTCTGACCTATTAGTCGTCATCAGTATGGTATAGCCAAACAGAAGCAATGCAACCAATTTGTGGCTGTAATGTTAGAAGACCCTCAGGATTCGAGAGCAACAACTAACACATCCACGGAGGAAGCTACAGCTACCTGAGGAAAGGAATGCCAAACGTTTAGAACGTTTTATGTTTGATTGTTTAAAACGTTCTAAACGTTTGGCATTCCTTTCCTCAGGTAGCTGTAGCTTCCTCCGTGGATGTGTTAGTTGTTGCTCTCGAATCCTGAGGGTATTCTAACATTACAGCCACAAATTGGTTGCATTGCTTCTTTCTGTTTGGATATACCATACTGATGACGACTAATAAGTCAGAAACACGTGTCTGTGGTTGCATTCCATCTTGTGCATATTTTGTTGAATATATAAATATATATTTACTTTTGGTCCTTCAATTTTATTTTTTTCTGGGGCACAAGCATAACACTTAGATTTCCTTGTTCCCAAATGACAGTCTTCATCATCATCATCTACTACAAAATCTAAAGCTATCAAGTCTTCAATTTCTGGTACAATATTGTCATAAATAGCGACTCGGTTCAAAAAGTTTGGCTGCGGAGTTTTCCACATGTTATCTACTCTACTTGTTCTCATAACGTAGTTTAGTCTTTGCATTAAAAAATAGTTGTCTTGTTCTATTCGTCGACATCGTTCTTTTTCTTTTTGTTGCTTTTTTAACTTGACGCACACATGTTCACGAAATGGAGGGGGTCCGGTGTCGACAGCCGGTAAAGCAGATTGAACCTTAAAACGAAAATAATTTGTTATACATAATTATCGCACCCTTAGTAATATACAGGGTGTTTGATAAAGAATGGGCCATAGCTTAACCTTAGATTTCTGAGCTTAAAAAAATAGGTCGATTTAAGCTAACTTACCTTAGTACAAAAGTTGATAATAACCGAAATACAGGGTGTCAAAGTTAAACTTTTATTTTATTTATTCTTGAATATTTGCTGACGGGCACGGGATAACAACACGAAATTTGGTAAGCGGGGATTTTTGGGATGAGATCTAAATTCGCCACCAAAAGTGATGTATTACCCAGAGGGCGCCACATAGGTCTTTCAGCGCTCATTTAATAAGTTCAATTTTTTTTATCCCCCACTCTATATACTTTTTGAATCAAAACTTTTATCCTCTTATTATTTTTACTTAAAAAAGGTATACTAGATTCATCTCGCTAAACTCAACGGTTTTCGAGAAAAGCGCATTTTAAATCTGCGATGCAACATAATTTTTTGCATAATATCATTGTAGTTATACCCGAAAAATCAACTTTAAATCATAATAATTGTGCCAGTTATCATATTTATGTCATTGCATCGCAAATTCGTACATCGCAAAGAAATTTGCGATACATTTTTGGCAATTTTTTTGGTTTTGAGTTATTTCTAGGGTGTAACTACAATGATATTATGCAAAAAATTATGTTGTCTCGCAGATTTAAAATGCGTTTATCTCGAAAACGGTTGAGTTTAGCGAGATGAATCTAGTATACCTTTTTTAAGTAAAAATATTAATAGAATAAAATTTTTGACTTAAAATGTATATAGAGTGGGTGAAAAAAAAAAGTGAACGTATGAAATAAGCGCTGAAAGACGTATCTGGCGCCCTCTGGGTAATACGTCATTTTTGGTGGCGAATTTAGATTTCTCATCCCAAAAACCCCGCTTACCAAATTTCGTAGGTATTGTTATCCCATGCCTGTTAGGAAATATATCGACCTATTTTAAGCTCAGCAATCTAAGGTTAAGCTATGGCCCATTCTTTACCAAACACCCTGTATAGGCACAATTCAAAAAAGTAGATTTTTGGAAAATCTCGTTTAAAGATTTTGTATTCCTACATTACAGCTATTTTTTCAAAAAACATGCTATTATTTAATTAAGTTATAAATATGAAATTTGGCATATTTGTTATTATGATAGTTGCACAATAAATAGCAATGACAAAAAATGATAATATAAATAAATTCCATTAATTACAAGTAATGGAAAAAATACTTTCAAATAGTCCCATATACTACAAAAGGACATAACAGAAATAAGAAACTGTTTAAGTTTGATCCCTTATATTATTAATGTCCCTGTCAGTGTTTATATAAATAGCGATCTATTATATCAATTAAACCAATTTATTTATTATATTTTGCAAAATATAACGGCTCAACTAAAAATTGTTCTATATACAGTGGAACCTCCGTTAAGTCGGATTAATCGGGACCGCGGCCGATCCGGATTATCGAAAATCCGGGTTAGCCGGAGAATGTGGTAAAAATTATTAATAAAATACGGTATACTTATAGACCAGGGCGCATCTGTAAAAATATTAGTACATTTGGACGTTGAGAGGTGACTCAAATTTTTTTGCAGAAATTGCTTGAAAATAAATCAAATAATAATATTTGAGTTATCCTCCCTCTCAAAAAGGTCCGGAACATTGTTTAAATAATCAAAATGTCAAAAAATTAAGGAAAAATTCGATTTTTTTCTTGGTTTTTTGATTATAACTTTAAAAGTATTCATTTTCGAGAAAAGTTGTACTGACATAAAAGTTGCGCAATTAAATTTTCTACAATATAGAATTGGTTAAAAATTTAAAAAATAGTCACACTTGTTGCAAAATAGCAATAATTGTGAAAAAAGCATACAAAAACAAGTATTCACATTATACGTTTTTCAACCATTTATGCTACACTTAGTACCTTCATATTTAACCCTGAAAAACTATATAATACAGTAAAACAATACTTTATATTTCATTAAGATCGGTTCAATAGATTTTGCAAAATAAATTTTGCAATCCAGCTTTCGTAAAAAAAAATCATTTTTTCAAAATGTTACAGGACTGAAAATAAAGCAGATAGCAAGTTAAAAATTTTTTTGCGTATAGAAGTGTACTGTACCTTTCATTTGCAATTTTGCAAAATTAAAATCGATTAACACCACGGCGTGAGAATTTTTTTTAAATAAACAATAATTATTGGTGCTACGCGCAGGACAGCGGATAGTTTGTTTTGATTGGGCATTCCAATGACCTTTGATAATGATTGATACATTTTAATTTTTATTATATTTCGATATAAATAAATAAATTGTTTATTGCAAAATAAAAACACATACTCTATCCTTTGAAATAACACTTTTATTAGCAAAAACTTTCTTTGTTAATATATTTTAACTTAAATAATAAAAGTTTATTATTTTTAAACATACGCAATTGTTTAAATAATATTTCACAAACAATAATAAAATTAGTTTGATTTTTGTGGAATTAAAATATTAAAATACAACAAAATATAGAGTAAGAAAATAATATATTAGATAAAGTTTGGAAGAAATTTTGGTGGAAATCAACTTGTGTGAATCGAATACCGCTGTCCTGCGCGTAGCACCAAAAATTATTGTTTATTTCAAAAATTTTCTGACGCCGTGGTAATTAATCGATTTTAATTTTGAAAATTGCAAATGAAAGGTACAGTACACTTCTATAAGCAAAAAAAAATTCAACTTGCTATCTGCTTTATTTTCAGTCCTGTAACATTTTGAAAAAATGATTTTTTTTTGCGAAAGCTGGATTGCAAAATTTATTTTGCAAAATCTATTGAACCGATCTTAATGAAATTTACAGTATTGTTTTACTGTATCATAAAGTTTTTCTGGGTAAAATATAAAGGTCCTAAGTGTAGCATAAATGGTTGAAAAACGTAAAATGCGAATACTTGTTTTTGTATGATTTTTTCGCAATTATGGCTATTTTGCAACTAGGGTGACTATTTTTTAAATTTTTAACCAATTCTCTATTGTAGGAAATTTAATTACGCAACTTTTATGTCAATACAACTTTTCTCGAAAATTAATACTTTTAAAGTTATAATCAAAAAACGAAGAAAAAAATTGAATTTTTCCTTCATATTTTGACATTTTGACTATTTAAACAATGTTCCGGACCTTTGTGAGTGGGAGGATAACTCAAATATTATTATTTGAGTTATTTTCAAGCAATTTCTGCAAAAAAATTTGAGTCACCTCTCAACGTCCATCTCAAAACAGATGCGCCCTGGACTATTAGAGGTAAACTCCGTTATAATTGCGAAAACATGAAATACATACCGATAATACATCTAAATTACGTACAGTTGTATGCAGTATTGTTCATTTATTGGTAAAAAACTCAGTCAAACTGAAAAAATGTTTAAAAAATCCACAAGGAAAAAGTTTTCCTGTAGTTGGCTGTATACCATGTAATACATGGTTTGATATGGTAAAAAATGTTTGATTTGTCTGATGAAAATCGGTCCGGGTTAGCAGGGCTTCCGGGTTATCGGAGGCTGATTTATCGGAGTTCCACTGTAATACGAAATGTAAAAACCCGATCTCACCAGGACTTTCGTCATAGAAAGACATGGTACTGATTGCTACCTTTTAGTAGTAAAAACGAGAGGTGGGCGGAGAGAGTGAGAGAGGCACAAATATATTACCGAACCATTAAGGGTGAGATATATACTCTTCTCCAAGAAATTAACGCACCACTTTAAAAATGGGTCATTCTTAATGTCTCGAATGTCCTAAAGCTGTTGTCCGATTTTTTTAACAAGTAATTGGACTTCGCAAGTCCGAGATTTTCACCCAAAATAATCGAAAGTAGAATTCATTCGACACCTCATTTATCATTCTATCTGTATTAATAACGGAAAAGTTGTATTCTCGGACGGACAAACAGACTGTCATGAAATCGGAAGTATATATTTTTGTTTTCGTCTTGCGAAGGCGCGTCGAATAATATACCTATCACTTGTACTATTCCGGTGACTTTAAAACAGTACTTTTGGTGGTATTTTTAAAATCGGAAGTCCTAGGTCAAATTTCTCACCTTTTCTCATTTGTCATTATACCTGTTATAATGACCGAGGAGTTATATTCGCCAACGGACGGACAGACAGACAGACAGTCTAGGTCAAATTTCTGACCTTTAGTACAATCTTTGGATTATAAGCTTTCATTTGACACCTCATTTGTCATTCTATCTGGTAGAATGACGGAGGAGTTGTGTTTACGGACAGAAAGAGGACGGACGGACGGACGGACGGACGGAGAGACCGAATTAAAACCCAACTATAGCCTCATGTTTTCTTAACATTGTGTTTTTTGATTCATTCGCTTATGTTGGATAATAAAAAAGTTAGGTACTTCAACTAGCCTTGTTTTTTTCATTAATACAGGGTGTTTTTAAATAAGTATGGCAAACTGTAAGGGGTAATAATTCTGCATGAAAAAATGACAATTTGCTTTATAAACGTATGTCTGCAAATGCTTCTTTTCCGAGATAGGGGGTGTTGAAATTTTTCTTACAAACTGACGATTTATGTACTGCTCTAAAGCAGGTTGAGGTATGAAAATAAAATTTAGTGGGCTTTAAGCCAAGCCGCACACCAAAGAAACATGAAACGAAAAACATGAAACATGAAACGAAAAACATGTTTCATGAAAAGGAAACACTGCTAAACAAATCTCAAAGTCCGCCTACCAATGAAACGAGTGTGATTCATGCTCATGACAAATTTTTATTTTCGGAGAGTTTCATAAATGTCCGGACATATATTTGTTTAGCAGTGGTTTATTTCCATGAAACGTAATTTACGTTTCATGTTTCTTTGATGTCTGATGGCCTGCCTTAGGCAAGCCGCACACCAAAGAAACATGAAACGAAAAACATGAAACATAAAACGAAAAACATGTTTCATGAAAAGAAAACACTGCTAAACAAATCTCAAAGTCCGCCTATCAATGAAACGAGTGTGATTCATGCTCATGACACATTTTTATTTTCGGAGAGTCTCATAAATGGCAGGACGTATATTTGTTTAGCAGTGGTTTATTTCCATGAAACGTAATTTACGTTTCATGTTTCTTTGATGTCTGATGGCCTGCCTTAGGCAAGCCGCACACCAAAGAAACATGAAACGAAAAACATGAAACATAAAACGAAAAACATGTTTCATGAAAAGAAAACACTGCTAAACAAATCTCAAAGTCCGCCTATCAATGAAACGAGTGTGATTCATGCTCATGACACATTTTTATTTTCGGAGAGTCTCATAAATGGCAGGACGTATATTTGTTTAGCAGTGGTTTATTTCCATGAAACGTAATTTACGTTTCATGTTTCTTTGATGTGCGGCCTGCCTTTTAGCCCGGCCGCACATCAAAGAAACATGAAACGTAAATTACGTTTCATGGAAATAAACCACTGCTAAACAAATATATATCCGGCCATTTATGAGACTCTCCGAAAATAAAACTGTGTCATGAGCACGAATCACACTCGTTTCATTAGTAGGCGGACTTTGAGATTTTTTTAGCAGTGTTTTCTTTTCATGAAACATGTTTTTCGTTTCATGTTTCATGTTTTTCGTTTCATGTTTCTTTGGTGTGCGGCTTGGCTTAGAGGTAGTTATTGTGTATTTTTTGACATACAATTAAGAATTTTATGTTCACCATTGGCGCACATAAGCGCGTATGCGCGCCAATGGTAAATATTAAATTCCTATAATTGTATATCAAAATAGGCGCAATAAACTACCTCTTAAAACCCACCAAATTCCATTTGAATATCTTAACTGGTTTTAGAGCATTAAATAAATCGTCAGTTTGTAAGAAAAATTTCAACACTCCCTATGTCGGAAACGAAGCATTTGCGGACATACGTTTATAAAGCAATAATCATTAATTTTTCATGCAGAATTATCCCTTAAAGTTTGCCATACTTTATTTAAAAACACCTTGTATTGCCAAAAAACAAGGCTAGTTGTTAAAGTTCCTATAACTTTTTTGTTATCCAACATAAGCGAATGAATAAAAAAAACAGAATGTAAAGAAAACATGAGGCTATAATGGGTTTTAATTTCAGTATTTTATAAATGCTAAAATATTCCACAGGGTCACGCGAACTTTGAGAAAAAATTACAGTTTACAATGACAATTTACCTGTCTAGCAACAATATTATTACAGCGATATTGGGCTATAACACGTTAAAAAACTCACCTTAATCGGACAACAGGTTTATAGGAAATTCGAGACATCAAAATTGACCGATTTTTAAGATGGTGCGTTAATTTATTGGAGAAGTGTATATTCAATATAGGCGTATATTCCTATTGTAATGTATTAGTAGATTAATAAGTGAATCAAATTGATAACAACTTTCTATTAGAAGGAAAATTGATCTCAGTTCTTAGACATCTTCACTATTGGCAATTACGCTTACCTTATGACGGTGATATGCAAATTTTTTCTGCTGCCAAGGCCTAATCAACAAATTATCTTTTTTTGAAATCATAATATACAAAAATATTTAAAATTTACATCATGAACATGGATTAGAGCTAAGGAACTAGAGACCATAGTCTTGTTGTTTTTGTAATGATAGTTGCCTAGCAAAAATTGATTTTTTGTATATTGGCCTAAAGGAATTTAACCAATAAAATGCAGTGAAATATTTAATTGCAGATTGTCAACAAGGATATAAAAATATAATTTAACAAAAAAATTTATTGTATAATTATTGTAGGTATGTACTTAATTATAAAATATTTCAAAATTATTTTACAGTTTATTCTTGTTTAAATTAGAACAGTTGTGGTTGTGAATGTCAATCATAGTCCAGTTACTGTTCCATTTTCTACTAAATTTTAATATAACTGCACCCAGTTATCTGAAATTTTTACAGTTGATATATGTCGGTTCGCTAAGACACAATTGGCTAGTAATTTTAGCAGGTAATATTATTTTTGTTTTTGGCCAATTTTGCCAAAATTGGCAAAATTACTAACTGTTGTTTTCACCCAATTTTGAAAAAATGTGAAAACTTTGAATTATCCACGTCCGTCTGTCCGTCCGTCTGTCTGTCTGTCTGTGATCACAACTCCTCCGTCAATATACCAGCTAGAATGACAAATGAGGTGTCAAATGAAAGCTTATAATCCAAGGATGGTAGTAAAGGTGAGAAATTTTACCTAGGCTGTCTGACCGTCGGTCTGTCCGACCGCGAATATACCTCATCCGTCCTTATACCAGCTAGAATGACAAATAAGGTGTCAAATGAAAGCTTATAATCCAAGGATGGTATTAAAGGTGAGAAATTTTACTTAAGCTGTCTGTCCGTCGGTCTCTCCAACCGCGAATATAACTCCTCCGTCTTTATACCAGATAGAATGACAAACGAGGTGTCAAATGAAAGCTTATAATCCAAGGATGGTACTAGAGGTTAGAAATTTGATCTAGGTTGTCTGTCCGTCTGTCTGTCCGACAGCGAATATAACTCCTACGTCATTGTACCTGTACCAGATAGAATGACAAATGAGATGACAAATGAAAGCTTATAATCCAAGGATAGTAATAAAATTGAGAAATTTTAACTAGGCTGTCTGGCCGTCGGTCTGTCTGACTGCGAATATAACTCCTCCGTCCTTATAACCAGGTAGAATGACAAATGAGGTGTCAAATGAAAGTTTATAATCCAAGATGCTACTATAGGTGAGAAATTTGATCTAGGCTGTCTGTCCGTCTGTCTGTCTGTCTGTCTGTCCGACCGCTAATATAATTCCTTAGTAATTTTACCAGGTAGAATGACAAATAAGATGTCAAATGAAAGCTTATAATCCAAGGATGGTAATAAAGATGAAAAATTTTACCTAACGCTGTCTGTGCGTCTGTCCGTCCGACTGAGAATATAACTTCTCCGTCATTTTACCAGGTAGAATGACAAATGAGGTGTCAAATGAAAGCTTATAATCTAAGGATGGTAATAAAGGTAAGAAATTTTACCTAGGCTGTCTGTCCGTTTGTCCGTCCGACCGCGAATATAATGCCTTAGTTATTTTACCAGGTAGAATGACAAATGAGATGTCAAATGAAAGTTTATAATCCAAGGATGGTACTAAAGGTGAGAAATTTGACCTAGGCTGTCTGTCCGTCTGTCCGTCCGACTGCGAATATAAATCCTACGCTATAACAGGCAGAATGACAAGATTTTCGCGATTTTCGCGATCCAGTCCTCCCAGAAGACTGGACTGCGCTCCGTATTCTAATTGAAAGGTAAGAGTGTTTTGCCTTCGCATTGCAACTGAATAAAAATGGTATACATTTTTATTTTATAGTCGTATTACTCCGTAGAGTAACCAGGTGCATTTTCCGTTGGAACTTTACCAAGCTGCAGACGAGGGATGTGAATTTCATAGTGTAGAATTCCTTCCCTTTGTCTGCACTGCAGCATCCATTTGGCTTGCAAATTGTAGAAGCCTTGGAGGTGTTACCAGGGAAATGTACCAATAAGTTTTCAATTTAAAAATCTTTTAGTAATATTTTTAATATTTTCAATATTATTAATTTTGCTATTAGGATTGAAAACTACTTCATCGTTTATTTATTAGTTTTCGGTCTCACGAGAACACTAATATAAGGAGTGATTTGGAACAGGAACCAGCGCCGCGCCAGCACGTGCGTTAGCGCCTGTGTGCAAAACATTTAATGGCGCCCAAAAATTCACTTTTTGCGCCTTCCAGCATTTACTGGAATCAGACTGCAAACCCAGAGTTGAAGGTGAACACACCGGATACATGAACATCATGCGTGGAGTGACGCAAGGCTGTATTTTGTACACTCTAATTTTCAACCTTTACTCTGAAAGAATATTTATCGAAGCTTTGAACGAAACTGAAAAAGGAATTCTACTAAACGGGTACCTGCTAAATAACATCAGGTATGCAGATGACACCATAATATTTGCGGACAATCTAGAAGACCTACAAGTGTCCTTTAGTCCTTATGAACAAAATCACATACCTACTACAGTCGATAATATGGACTCAATATAAATGAAGACAAAGCTTATGCTCATTAGCAAGAAAAAGATAACAGAAGGGCAACACTAAATCAACCAAACCGTAGAAACAGTGACGCACACAACACAATTTTTTATGATGTTGAATCGTGGACCTTGAACGAAGATATGTGCAGAAAATTGGAAGCTTTGAGATGTGGCTATATCGTAGAATTCTTAAAATCCCGTGGACTGACCGGATCACAAATGAGATGGTCCTCAGAAAAATGAAGAAAAACCGAGAGGTACTGAACACCATCAAATTTCGAAGTTAGAATACTTTGTACACATTATGCGAAATGAATCCAGATATGCCCCACTACAAGCCATCGTGCAAGGAAAAATATTTGGAAAGCGAGGTCCAGCAAGAAAAAAAAACATCCTGGTTAAAATACCTCAGAACCTGGTTCAACAAAACATCGGTGCAGCTTTTCCCCTCTGCATATCGCGGATATACCTAAGATAAAGATTGCCATGATAATCGCCAACATGCCAACATTCGTCACGGATAGGCACATCAAGAAGAAGAAACAGTTAATTCCTTTAAAAATATATATTTTAAAATTTTACATCATTATTTAATTCTCTTAACGAAGGCTGAAGCTGTATGAAACTAGACCAGGGCGCATCTGTAAAAATATTAGTACATTTGGACGTTGAGAGGCGACTCAAATTTTTTTGCAGAAATTGCTTGAAAATAACTCAATTAATAATATTTGAGTTATCCTCCCTCTCAAAAAGGTCCGGAACATTGTTTAAATAATCAAAATGTCAAAAAATGAAGGAAAAATTCGATTTTTTTCTTCGTTTTTTGATTATAACTTTAAGAGTATTCATTTCCGAGAAAAGTTGTATTGACATAAAAGTTGTATAATTAAATTTCCGACAATATAGAGTTGGTTGAAAATTTAAAAAATAGTCACCCTTGTTGCAAAATAGCAATAATTGGGAAAAAACTATACAAAAAGAAATATTCGCATTTTACGTTTTTCAACCATTTATGCTAAACTTAGGACCTTCAAATTTCACCCAGAAAAAGTACATGATACAGTTAAATAATACTGTAAATTTCATTAAGATCCGTTCAATAGATTTTGCAAAATAAATTTTGCAATCCAGCTTTCGCAAAAAAAATTCATTTTTTCAAACTGGTACAGGACTGAAAATAAAGCAGATAGCAAGTTGAAATTGTTTTTGCTTATAGAAGTGTACTGTACCTTTCATTTTCAATTTGCAAAACTAAAATCGATTAACCACCACGGCGTCAGGATTTTTTTTAAATAAACATTAATTATTGGTGTTGCGCGCAGGACACCGGATAGTTTGCTCTGATTGGGCATTCCAATGACCTTTGATAATTATTGATACATTTTAATTTTTATTACATTTCGATATAAATAAATAAATTTGTTTATTGCAAAATAAAAACACATACTCTATCCTTTGAAATAACACTTTTTTTAGCAAAAACTTTCTTTGTTCATATATTTTAACTTGAGAATAAATGTTTATTATTTTTAAACATATACAATTGTTTAAACAATATTTCACAAACAATAATAAAATTAGTTTGATTTTTGTGGAATTAAAATATTAAAATACAACAAAATATAGAGTAAGAAAATAATATATTAGATGAAAATTGGAAGAAATTTTGGTGGAAATCAACTTCATGTGAATCGAACACCGCTGTCCTGTGCGTAGCACCAATAATTAATGTGTATTTAAAAAAATTCCTGACGCCGTGGTAGTTAATCGATTTTAATTTTGCAAATTGCAAATGAAAGGTACTGTACACTTCTATACGCAAAAAATTTCAACTTGCTATCTGCGTTATTTTCAGTCCTGTAAAATTTTTAAAAAATGAATTGTTTTTGCGAAAGCTGGATTGCAGAATTTATTTTTCAAAATCTATTGAACCGATCTTAATGAAATTTACAGTATTGTTTTACTGTATCATAAAGTTTTTCTGGGTAAAATATGAAGGTCATAAGTGTAGCATAAATGGTTGAAAAACGTAAAATGCGAATACTTGTTTTTGTATGTTTTTTTTCGCAAATATTGCTATATTGCAACAAGGGTGATTATTTTTTCAACTTTTAACTAATTTTATGTTGTAGGAAATTTAATTACGCAACTTTTATGTCAGTAAATCTTTTCTGGGAAATGAATACTTTTAAAGTTATAATCAAAAAACGAAGAAAAAAATCGAATTTTTCCTTCATTTTTTGACATTTTAATTATTTAAACAATGTTCCGGACCTTTTTGAGAGGGAGGATAACTCAAATATTATTATTTAAGTTATTTTCAAGCAATTTCTGCAAAAAAATTTGAGTCACCTCTCAACGTCCATCTCAACAAAACAGATGGGCCCTGGACTAAACGTGGATATCACATACCTAAATAACATAAATCAATGACATAACTAAGCAAATTGATATTATGTTATGTGATTTTCACATTGCATCTCTTATTTTAAAAATTAATTTCTCAGTCATTTGACAACCGATTTTAAAAAATTTTATATCGCTGGTTAGGTAAATGACGATTTTTTCAAGTTTTTAGGTAAATATCTATTTTCTATATTGCTTTTAAATAAAAAATGGCGGATATGTGAAAAAAACGTTGTTGACTTTTTTTATTAAAACACCCAGTATATTTTTTTGTAACCTGAAGAAACGGTCATTTACCTATCCAGCGATATAAAATTTTTTTAAAATCGGTTGTGAAGAGACTGAGCAATTAATTTTTAAAATGAGAGATGCAATGTGGAAATAACATAATATCATTTTGCTTACAATAGTTATGGTATTTAGATTTAATATGTGATATCCACGCTGCACCTCTCATTTTAAAAATTAATTACTCAGTGATTTGACAACCGATTTTGAAAAGCTTTATATCGCTGGATAGGTAAATGGCCATTCTTTCAACGTATAAAAAAATATAATGGGTGTTCCATTAAAAAAAGTCAACAACGTTTTTTTAAAAAATCCGCCATTTTTTTTTCGTATTTGAAAGCGATATAAAAAATTTAATCCATTCAGACAAAACTTTTACTAAAATAAAATATTTCAGCGAAAACCGCATATTTCTATCTTGAGCCGTTTAGAAGTTATAGGCAGTTAAAATGGGGGAAAATATAAGTGGACACCCGGTACATAGGGTGAGGCAGATAACTGGCCTATTAGAAATATTTAGAGAACTAAAGGCAACAGAATCATGAAAATTGAAATGAAGGGGTTTTGCTGGGTGATCTATTTAATGAAAATATTTTCATCAATTTGCCACTTCCGGTTATACCGGAAGTTGCTTAAAACTTCGTTTGTTTAAATGGGACACCCTGTATATTTTTACATTTTTAGATTCTACTCGATGTCTTCTTTCTTAAAATATGCGGTTTTGTAATGTTATACAGGGTAGTTTAAAAGCTAATTACGTTTTTTTATTAATTTCGTAGCAACTTTCACACCCTGTAGAATTGTAGTAGTTGGATATCAGAAACTCTATTTATGTTAAAATGATTTTTAATATAGTCTACTATTATTAAAAATTATTAGTATAGCTAAATGTTAAATTTTAGTATACAGGGTTAATCGAAACTCGGAATGAGGATTTTCTGAATTTTCTTAAATGGAACACCCTGTAAAAATGTATTTTAGTATTGCAATGAAAAGACATTATATGGTACTTTTTTATTTCTTAAGCATTCCCTATACCTAAATGCTTTAATTTGTGCTTAATTGTTAATCGCGCCAAGAATGTTAACTACACGTAGGTATTTTGATAGCTCAACCATTATTGGCAATTTTAAAGATCAGTCTAGATTAATATGCATTTATTTCCGAAAAATTATTTGTGATTGAATATTTTCACGGCCAACCTAATAAAATTTCACGTATTTTTTGTTGAAATTAATGTTTGGCTTGAATCACCAGTAACCCACAAATTAAAGCAGTTAGGTATAGAGAATGCTTAAGAAATAAAAGAGTAGCATAAAATATCATTTCACTACAATAATAAAATATAGGGTGTTCCATTTAAGAAAACTCAGAAAATACTCTTTCCGAGTTTCGACCAACCCTGTATAGTACAATTCAACATTTAGCTATACTAACAATTTTTAACAATAGTAGACTTTATTAAAAATCATTTGAACATAAATAGAGTTTTGATGTCAAACTACTACAATTCTACAGGGTGTGAATATTGCTAGGAAATTAAGAACAAAAACGTAATTATCTTTTAAACTACCCTGTATAACATTACAAAACCTCATATTTTAAGAAAGAAGACATCCAGGAGAATCCAAAAATGTAAAAATATACAGGATGTTCCATTTAAAAAAACGAAGTTATAAGCCACTTCCGGTATAACCGCAAGTAGCAAATCGATGAAAATATTTTCATTAAAGAGATCACTCTTCAAAACCCCTTCATTCCAATTTTCATGATTCTGTTTCCTTTAGTTCTCGAGATATTTCTAATAGGACTTTTATCTGCCTCACCCTGTATACATGATCATTAAATCTCAGTATTTCCCAAATTTCTACACAAAAGTTTTAATTGTGAGTTTTCTGTACTGTCGTTGAAATTACCTATATAAAAATTTGAAAAAATTAACATGATTTTCAATATGAAAATCTTTCGTTTACTGACATTAATGCTTGCTCGAGAACACAATGAAAGAAATTAACTTTGTATGACATTTTAGGATCCAAAATCAATTCGTTTTTATGTTCGTAATCAAACTGTCAGCTTTTTTCCGAAGCCGTAACTGTGTGACTGGTTGATAACTGGCTCCACATCCAGTTTCTCTGCAGTTTCATTTGCTGTAGTAATTACATCATTAAATTTGATATATGTCCGAAACTCTAGCAACAGTTGTTTTATCTCTTGTAAAGCATTTAAGGCCAACTCTGCATATTCATTGTTTTTTATTGAAAAATCGAAGTTAACTTTCATCAGAACTTTATACCATAGGTATGTAGACTGCACAACTGAGCATATGAATGTAAATGTTGATATTTTATCTCCTAAATATATAGCTTGATAATTTCAATCACGATCTTTATCCTAATGCGTTATATCATAATCACATAAAGCATAATAAATTTCTGACACATTTTTGTATAATGGCTTTAAAGTTTAAAGCATCAATTCTGCTGGACCAGCCAGCGTGTATTAGATAAATGCTTTAAAGCCAGACTTGGCAATATGTTGTTTTATGATATCCCAACGTTTGGTAGAAGCTGAAAAAAAAATGGTACATGTTATTTTGATCCGCCTAAAATTTTTATGAAAACTCTAGTGGCGCCCCTTAATTGCTGGCGCCTGTGTGCGCCGCACACATTGCACATGTGGACGGCGCGGCCCTGACAAGAACCGATAATGAGGAAGATCGAAAACAAACAATTGAGCTGATTTGGCCACTTAGAGCGAATGGAGCAAAGGAGACTAACAAAGAAGGTACATGAAACCATATAGGAGACACATGAGTATAGGAGATATGAAGAACCTGGCAACTAATAGAAGCGCATGGAAGAAATGGATAAGAGGCGGAACCCGACTTCCGACACCCTGAAGGTGACTAAGGATTATGAGAAAAAAGAAGGAGAAATCTCACGAGGAAATATTTAGTATTGCCTTGGAAAATTGCGAACATGGAATACTCCTAAATGGAGAACGCCTAAACAACATCCGCTATGCAGATGTTACCGTTATTTTTGCAGACAGTTTGAACTTTGAATAGTTTACACTCATTAACAAAGTAAATGAAGTAAGTCAAAGTCAAAGATTTGGACTACACTACAAGTAAAGATATCAAAAACTAAATTTATGGTCATCAGCAAAAAAAAATTAGAGACGTCCAACTGCTTATCAAAAATACACCAGTGAACCGAGTAAAACAGTATACCTATCTTAGGACAATAGCAAACGAACAATGAGATCACTCACAAGAAGTAAATAGTATACTAAGTATGGAGAACGGTAAGGGTTTTATACCGATCGAAGACAATTTTTTGGAGGAGGAGCGGAGCGACGACTCCAATTATTGTCTGAGATCGGTTACCCTTAACGTTCGACATGCTTATAACGTTTTTTGCACGATTGATACCATTATAAATTATAAAATTAAACATTTTCGTCATATTGACTAGTTTCATTCATTTTATCAAGATAGATACTTTGGTTGTTAGGTAGTAACTAGGGTGCATAACAACAATGGAGAATTGAGTTTTTATTTAGTTGTCAATAATTTTAAGTACAATTTTGATTATTATAAATTAAGAGGATCGGTACGTATTTTCGGCTGCAATGCAATTCAAATGGGGATTCATTTTTTTCGAATCCTGAGAAAACTAATAAGTATTTTTGAAAAATTTAAACGTAGAATGAAAGATCACGTTATTAGCGAGGGCCGAAAGTCCCTGAGAACTTCTATAATGTTTATTTTAATAAGGTACAGGGGTGAAAAACTAAGAGAAAATTTAGTGTGATTTTTAATTTCAAATATATCATTCGAAATAAACTTTTTATTTATTCTAAGGGACTTTCGGCCCTCGGTAATAATTTAGTCTTTCATTCTGCGTTTAAATTTTTCAAAAATATTTATTGGTTTTTTCAGGATTCGAAAAAAATAAACACAATGCCGTGGTAATATTTTCCAAATCTATCTTTGTCTTACAACGCACTCAGCCGAATATAATATTGTCAGCATATATTGTCAGTCATACACTGACAATCAGTGACAATTTTAAATATTTGACATTGCATCGGGAATATGTTGAGTTATTGATTAAATATTATTGAAATATAGTGTATTTGATAAATAATTGATTTAAGACGTGAATTTAATAAAAAGTTATTTATTGTATATTATTTGTGGAAGATCCAAGCAGAGAATACATCAGGATAATATATTCTGTGATCCAAGTATTTTGTTGTTAAAGATGTTCAAAATTGTAAGCGTTCCATAACAATATATTATTAAAAAATCACTTTAACACTTTTCCTCTTTTCTCGATTGAGTATTAGTCTTTGTTGTACAAATAAATTATTACAATCACTGAATACATAGTTAGTGAAAAAATTATCACATTTATTAACTGAATTAATAATTTCCAATTATAAAAATAACAGTTATCCAAGAACATTCAAAACCCATCTCTTGAAATTAATAATGACATTTTCAAGTAGAATGGCATTCTAGTAATGTTTACATATCCATACCAGTGTGAATTTTAGTACGCGTAATTTGCCGTGTAAAGACAGAAAAAGTAGGGATATAGTATTTTTACTACAAAAACGTTATTACGTAGGTCAAAATTTTTGACGTAAGAGAACTGTCAAAACATTAGAATGTGACTTTTCATTATTGCCGTATTTTTAATAAACATAGCAATAATGAAAAGTCACATTCTAATGTTTTGACAGTTCTCTTACGTCAAAAATTTTGACCTACGTAATAACGTTTTTGTAGTAAAAATACTATACACGTAAAATATTTGCGAATTATGTACCCATAGCCTTAAAATATGAGCGAAAGTGAATTTGAAGAAATTGAACGGGCTTGGGAAGAAGGGTGTTCCGCAATTATTCCCGAAAAATCCAAAATCCGTTATCAAAATACCTACCAAAGTTTTAAAAAATGGTGCGAAGGCAAGAATGTAAGAATTGAAGAAAAGACTCTATTGGCATATTTCGTTCAAAGACATATGCAGTTGAAAGCTCCTGGAAGCCTCTGGGCAGAATATTCAATGATTAAATCCACCGTTTTTCTTTATGATGGCATTGATATTTCCAAGTTTTCAACTTTGATCGCGTATTTGAAGAGAAAAAATGTTGGCTATTTATAGGCCTGTGAAAGCGAGCATTTTTACACGGGAGCAATTTGAAAAATTTCTGATGGAAGCACCGGATGAAGAATTTCTAGTTCACAAGGTAATATAAGCTAGTTTAGGTAAAAGAAATACTCTATTGAAGATTTTTTCATAATTTGTAGGTCGCAATGATATTGGGAATATCTGGTCCCTGTAGAAGAGAAGAATTATATAATATTACTATGAATGACATCCAACAAACCGATGGTTTAATAATTGTAAAAGTACCCAATACAAAAACGAACATCCAGCGTACTTTTACAGTCGTTAAGCCCAAACAAGTGGGATTTCATTAAATAATTTAACAAATTGTACCATAAGTTTCAATATTAATAAATAATTCGTTAGTTTTCTTTATTCTTTAAAAAAATAAATTAAAATTAAGAGATTTTTTAACTCCACGGTAAGTGAATTACTTACCGTCGAGTTGGATTACTTACCGTCGAGTTGCTAGTAAATGTCACCTACTGACGTAAAATCTGTCACGGCAAACAGTCAAAAATGATCAATAGTGCAAAAATGTAGAATATGTAGAATGTCAAATTCTTTAAAAGCCACTATCTTAATCTGGAGATAAAAGTAAGGCTCCTACGATGTTATATCTTCTCAATAATGTACTACGGAGTTGAATCCTGGGCACTTACCTAAGGATATCATGGACCGACAAGATAACCAACGAGACCGTACTACGAAGAATGAGGAAAGAAAGAGAAGTGATGTTTACAATTAAAAAGAGAAAGTTAGAATATCTCAGACACATAATGAGAAACGGCACTAAATACAGATTACTGAAAATAATCCTTCAAGGCAAAGTATTCGAAAAGCGAGGTCTATGGAGAAGAACATCATGGCTAAAGAACCTGAGGAAATCCACAACAACAACTAATCTATTTAAAGCATCAGTTAATAAAATATTTATAGCCAGAATGATCGCCAATATTCGAAACTAATAGGCAGCAAGAGGAAAAGAAGTCTCACGAATAGAATCAGTCTCCCAAACTACCCACATCACTGCTCCCAAATTAAAGTTATCTTTTGGAAGACGCTCTCTGAAGTGGTTAATAAAAAACCACAAGAGGCAAAAATTTGTTCGAAACCTTAGCCTATAAAAAAATTATAACCAAACATACAGTTTTTTGTTTAAAAATATTAAAAAATTGTAAGTCCCCTTACGGATTTCCGGGTAAGGACTATCTCAGGGGGAACACCATTGCAGGTTAGAAAAATCAGGATAGGGTCGTGGAATCTTGGTAGTCTTACAGGTAAGAGTCTGGAGTTAGTGGATGCGTGCAAACGAAGGAGAGTTCAAATTGTTTGCATTCAAGAAACTAGGTGGAAAGGACAAAGGGCGAAAGAACTAAGTGAAGGATACAAATTGTGGTATGCAGAGAGTAGTAACACTAGAAATGGAGTTGGTATAATTGACGATAGTGAAATGAAAGATAACGTAAGTTGTCAGAACGAGTGATAGAATGATGTCAGTGAAATTTGTAATTGATAAAGAGGTACCTATTGAATGTTGTGTGTTGTGTGTGTATGTTCCTCAAACAGGTCTGGGTGAGAATGAAAGAAGAGCTTTCTATGACCAATTAGGAGACGTCCTGAGTGATATTCCGTCAGAGGAGAAAGTTATAATAGGAGGTGATTTCAATGCACATGTGGGCCAAGCCAAGGCAGGATACGAAGCAATACATGGGGGATTTGGCTTTGGAACTACAAATGAAGCTGGAGATGCTATGCTTGAATTAGCAACAGCACTAGATATGGCAATTGTTAACACATTCTTTAAAAAGAGAGAAACTCAACTTATTACGTACAAAAGTGGACAACATCAATCCCAAATAGATTATTTCATGATAAAGAAAGAAGACATGCGTGAATGCAAGGATTGCAAGGTAATAGTTAGTGAGACGGTAAGCCAACAACATAAGCTGCTTGTTCTGGACATCGAAATAAAAAGTGAAACTAAACCAAAATATCGGAGAGGACCACAAGAAATCAAGTGGTGGATGCTAAAAGATGAGAAAGAAGGTCTATTCAGGGAAAGAATAGTAGAGAACATCTGTTGGAACATGAAAGGAAGCCCTAATACAATTTGAAGAAAAATGGCCAGTAGTATTAGAGAGACTGCTATTGAAATACTTGGGAAAACGTCAGGAAAAAAGTTTGAGGATAAAGAGACTTGGTGGTGGTCAAACGAAGTACAAGGAAAAATAAAGGAGTAAGGAAAATTATATAAAAAGTGGCAAGAAACCAGATCCGACACAGATCTTCAAAACTATGTGGTCGCGAAAAAGGAAGCGAAAGTAGCAGTAGCAAAAGCTAAAGCAGAAGCGTATTCAAACCTATACGATCAACTTGATACCAGGGAAGGCGAAACGAAGATATATAAAATAGCCAAACAGGGAGCAAAGAAAGCAAAAGATTTTAATCAGATTAAATGTATCCGAGATGAAAATAATAAAATACTAGTTCACGAAAAGGATGTCAAAAAGAGATGGAGAAAGTACTTTGACAGCTTATTAAATGAAGAATTTGACAGACAGCCTGTGGAGTCAACGGAGACAGTAACAGCAATGGTCACCAAAATAACAAACGAGCAAGTGGCTCAATAAGCGCTTCAAAAAATAAAGAAAAGAAAAGCGGTAGGACCAGATGATATTCCTGGTGAAGTATGGAGAGCATTGGGAGAGACAGGAACAAGGTGGCTAGCAGGTTTATTTAATAGAATTATGGGAGTTATACAAATGAAGAATGGAATGGACGAATGGAGAAGCAGTATACTAGTACCTGTCTACAAAAACAAGGGAGATATACAACAATGTACAAACTACAGGGCTATAAAACTGCTTAGCCACACTATGAAAATATGGGAGAGAGTAATTGATAGCAGAGGCGGCTCTAGCCCATGTAGCGCCCGTGTGCAGTCGATGCCCTGGCGCCCTTTGGTAGACGGGCAGTCAAAATGGAATAGTCGAATAGGTACCTACCTTTTTTCCTCATCTTTAAGGAGAGAGGGTCTGGAATCTTCATCTCAGACATGAGAAGACATCTCAGTCCAGAACGCCGCCTCACTGACCTTAATGCAGGATTCATTCTTAGTAGCCCTAGCAATAGTTCCAGAGGTACTTTAAAACGCCCTCTCAACGCCGAGGCTATGCCTACCTGCCAAACCAGACCCTCTTCTGTCATCCAGCGCTCCGAAAGAGGAATGGCCGCTGCAAGGTCGACATCACTTCCGAAGCTCTTTACCTTCATTACACTGTCACAAAATTTACACCTGTCTCTCTTTCCATTCTGTTCCTTTCTACTATCCATCTGTTGCACTCTAGCATCGTATGTGTAACAGCGTCCTGGTGTCTGCAGTATAGGCATTCATCAGTGTCAGCCTTTCCTAACCTAGATAGGTAGGCTCTAAAACACCCGTGTCCTGTGAGCACCTGCGTTAGGAAATAATCCAGGCGCCTGTGACTACAGTCCACCCAATATTTTAGGTTCGGGAGCAGCATATTTGTCCACTGTACCACATGCTCCGTGTTCAATTTTTCTTGCCATCTTTCAATTGTCTTTTCTGTTTCCTGTCTTCTCTCGGCCATAGTGAGCTCTGCTCTAGGTCTCTTCTCTCATATAGTTCTTTTCTTTTCACTACCAACACATGCAGCGGAACACATCCAGTGATGGCCCACAAGGCTGCGGCAGACATATTCCTGTATCGCATGCCACTCGCAGCAGACTTGTTCTGTCCACTCGTGTCATGAGCCCCCTGTAGGCCTGTATCTCTGCCGCCTCATTCCAGACTGGTGCCGCGTAGAGGACGATCGACTGCACAACACCGTGTAAGGCCCTCCTCCTTTCGGATTTGGGTCCCCCAATGTCGGGCATCACCCTCCCAAACGCAGCCGCACTGTTTGCAGCCTTCTGGGTCACCACACGCATGTGCTCCCCCCACTTTTCGTTCTGGTCCAACGTCACTTCTGGGTATTTTACGTGTTTCTTGGGTATTAGACACGCCCCTGCACATTGTAGTTCCACACTTTGTCTGTTTCTTTTCCCTGTTGGAATGATGGCTTCTGTCATCCATTTCTTCACAACGCCGCCTGGGTTCTGTACCCGGTATTTAAGATCTGGCTAGTCCCCCGCCACTACCAGCGAGGTCGTCCGTGAATGCGAAGGGAGTCGTACCCTCTCCATATCCACAGTTCATCATCCCGTCATATGCCAGGTTTCATAGCGTCGGACCCAAGACAGATCCTTTCTCCACCATAATTCTTCTCTCAAACAGATAGTCCGCTACCACATTCATCGGGTATCCAGGACATTCTCTCTGCTTCATTGCCTTCATTACCTCGTTCCAATGCAGCGTATTGAATGTATTACTAACATTGAACAACAATAGGGCCGCCCAACGGTGTTCATCCCCTCTATTGCGCAAAGTGTGGAATACACTCACTGTGCTTTTCCCTTTACAAGAACCAAATTTCCTCAGGAATAAGCCTCCCGACCTCTCAATCATGCAATTGATACGTCCCCGCAAACATTCTTTCATCGCGCATAAGCGCCATAACAGACGGGTGACTGTGGCCGGCTACTCTGTGGATCGACAAAAGTAGTTTCCGATGATTGACCATAGGTTCTTATGTGGAGTGGACGTTGCATCACAGACGAGCTGTGGCCGGCCACAGTCGCTCGCATAAGAACCCACGGTAAACTACTTTTGTGGATCCACAGAGTGGCCGGCCAGTCGCCCGTCTGTTATGGGGCTAAGTGCCAATGTAATTTTTCATCAATCGTTTTAAAGCATATTTTATGTTGAAACAAAGTAAAGGACCTTTGGCGCTCGGCGCCCCCAACATCCCGGCGCCCGTGTGCACCGCACACCCTGCACAATAGGTAAAGCCGCCTCTGATTGATAGACGGATACGTGAAGAGACCGAAATATCCGAGAATCAATTTGGCTTTATGCAGGGCAGATCAACAACAGACGCAATTTTCATTATAAGGCAGTTGATGGAAAAATACAGGAGTTTAAAGAAACAAACGCTCATATGGTATTCATTGATCTTGAGAAAGCATATGATACAGTTCCTCGAGAGATTCTGTGGTGGGTACTCAATAAGAAAGGAGCCCCTGGTGAATATGTAAAGATTGTGAGGGATATGTATGAGGGAGTAACGACTAATGTTAGGACAGGTGTGGGAGAGACTGATAAATTTCATGTAAAAGTAGGATTGCACCAAGGCTCTGTGCTTAGTCCGTATTTGTTCTCATTAGTTTTGGACCAGATAACAGCCAAACTACAGGGTAACATTCCATGGTGCTTAATGTATGCTGATGATGTTGTGTTAGTAGGAAATAGTGATAGAGACTTAGAACAAAAACTGGAACAGTGGAGACAAGCTCTGAAGGAAAAAGGTTTAAAACTTAGTAGGACAAAGACAGAGTATTTGGAATGTTCATTTAAAGATGGAGTGACTACAAATAAAATGGTATCTTTGGATGGTGAACTGATTGTAAAAAGCAATAGTTTTAAGTACCTGGGATCAGTATAACAGAGTAATGGAAAAATAGATGGAGATGCATGCAGTAGAATTAGGGCTGGATGGATGAAGTGGAAGGAAGCGAGTGGTGAGTTGTGTGACAGAAAAGTTCCAATGAAGCTGAAAGGAAAATTCTATAAACAGCCATAAGACCGGCTCTGATGTACGGAACTGAATGTTGGACAGTGAAAAATAAAGAGGAACAACGAATGCATGTGGCGGAGATGAGAATGCTTAGATGGATAAGTGGGGTGACAAGAAAGGATAAAATTAAAAATGAGGGGAATAAGTATATTAGGGGAAGTCTAGGTGTGGCACCAATTGATGCCAAAATGAGAGAGCATAGGTTGAGATGGATTGGTCATGTTCAACGTCGAGACGTTAATCATCCAATACGAAGAGTAGGTAGCTGAAGTGCAGATTCCTGGAAGGAGTAGGAGAGGAAGACCAAAGAAGACGTGAGGGGAGACGATTAGGCAGGACATGTTGGTTAAAGGGATTAATATTGATACGACCCAAGATAGAATTGTGCGGAGAAATGCAATTAGGGAAGCCGACCCCGCATAGGGATAAGGCAAAGAGAATGTTGATGAACCAAACATACAGTTTTTTGTTTAAAAATATTAAAAAATTGTAAGTCCCCCTTAACATAATTTGAATCCATTAAATGCTATTATATCTATATCCATTTTTTTAATGGGGTGGTTTCACACTAATTTTTGTTATTGTCACACTGACTGGACTATAAATGTGTGACGTCTTCCGAATAAGACATAACTTCCACTCCCCATGTCAATGGGAACTGATCATGCGCAACGAATCGAAATTTACAGTATTTTGACGTTTGTTTTGGTCAAGTCAAGTCAAAGTCGCAGGCAGGTTCATTATAGTTGCGAACTAGTGTATTGATTACCCCAAATTTGTGCCAGAAACATTTTTCAAAATGACGATTTTGACTAAACCTTTCTCCGAAAAGAAAGGGGAGAAGGACGTAGCTCCTTTGGTGTTCAACGAACAAACCGCCCCAGCCGTAAGTGATTTTTTTAATCTACCTTAAAAAATAATCTATGGTCGCTCCAACAAAAACAATACGTCATTTCAATTGTGTAAAGTCATTTCACTGAGAAGATCTAATTTATTTTGCAGCATCGTGTTAATATATGAAAAATTGCTGTAATAACCATATCGAAATTACATACTTAACACATATTAAAATTACTTAAGTGTTTATTTTTATTTTGATTATTTTTAATAACTTGACTGCTCCCTTATCAGCTGACGTTTGTGAATCATTTATAATCGTTTCTATATTCGTTGGTTTAGTGCAGCCGTCGGCAAACTTTTTAACCAAAGAGTCAAATATGAAAATTACAACAATTAAAAAAAAATTGGGAGCCAAATTATTCAGTAAACTTTTATTACACTAAATAAAACCAAAGAGTCTAGTAGTCTAGTTGGTTAAGATAGTGAAAAATGCTCCCAGCAATATTCCAAATATAAAAAAAACCACATGTTCTAAACTTATGTGCATAGAAATCGGCCCACTTAAAAATCTGGTCATTTTTGATGTCTAATATTTCCTAAACCTGTAAATAAAAAAACCACATGTTCTACATCAAAAAGTATTTGACCAAAAACATTTTTAAACCGCCCTAGCCCCATCCATAACCCCCCAAAAAAATCAAATGTGTTTTTTCGTTTTTTGGCGATATCTTTGTTTCTAATCATCGTAGAAACTTCTATTTTCTTTCGTTTTGTAATGTTTTACATATTTCCTACAACATTGTATTTTTTACAAACTTTTTGGCACAAAACCCATTTTTTTTAATTGTTGATATGTAGAACCAAAAAGGGCAAACATGAGCTTTTTCAGCTGATCATAAGAATCAGGAATACTATTCCAAGCGTTGAAAATTATCATGTCTTCCTTCTCCAAGTCATTCAAAGCAGACACTTGAGTGGTGAACATTTTTTTCTTCTTCAATATTTCTAATTCAACACAAAGACGTTCGAATTTTGACTGAAGATCCAATTTAGTTTACAGCATTGATGTGTTAACTTATGAAAAATTGCTGTAATAACCATATCAAAATTAAATACTTAACACATATTTAACATAAAATTGGTTGTTTATTTTTATTTTGATTATTTTTAATAATTTAACCACTACTTCTGTTATCAGCTGAGGAACTATATTTATGTTAGAACAAGCAGTTATTTTGAGAATAAAATGCCAATTTACAAAAATTCTTTTATTTAAATTTTTTATGATGTATGGAATTATTTTTACGGTTTAATTTTATATTTTATAAAAAGACTTTGGCTAGCAGTGGCCGCTAGGGCATCCCTGCCATTTCGTTCGATGCAATCCGTACCTGCATGCCGGGGTTTGTCCTGGTTGGGTCTGAGAGAGCAGCATATGTGACCGCCCTGAACTTGGCACCCTTAATGATAGCACCCTTCCAAATTTTTAGAGTTCTGAGCTCTTTTTGAAGAGTTCTATAGTTCTCGCCGGGGTGCAGAAAGAGTTCTGCAGTTTAATGGCGTTTTTTTTAAAACAGATTTTGGGGTGCCAATTTCAGGCCGCACCCCTTTTGTGCGGAAGGGTAGTTCCAGGTGCACAATTTGGAAGAAAATAAAGAGTTCTAGAGTTCTCAATAGTTTTTTTTAAGAGTTCCGTCATAGTACGCGAGTTAGGGGCATTTGAAAAAAAAAGCGAGGATTTGCCGCCGCATGCGTATTGAACGATACTTGAGAATTATTATAGTTTAATATTATTATAGTATAATATTATTGTAGACTAAAAATAGCTTTTCATGGAGCAAATCGAATCAAAAGGAGCAAAAAAATTTGTAAGACAATATTAACATTTAAACAATCGATGCATATTCCCTTTTTTTATCAAAGTGTACTAAAAATTTAATGTATATTGAATCTCGAATTAGTAATTATTTACATAAGAATTTTTGTCTTTAATTATACAAGTTTATGAATAATTTATTCATAATTCATAAACAATAAATTAGAGTAGTTGTTATATTTTTGTTAACCGCCCTGAGCTTGGCACCCTTAATGATAGCACCCTTCATGAATCAAAGGATTATTATTAACCATTAAACTATATCTGCATATGTGGTTCATCTTTCTTAAAGAAAAAATATTTTTTGCCTCCTTTTTATTTAATAAATATATTTTTTGCCTCCTTTTTATTTAATAAATAAAAAGGAAGCAAAAATATGTTTTCTTTAAGAAAGATGAACCACATATGCAGATATAGTTTAGTGGTTAATAATAATCCTTTGATTCATTTTCCATGAAATCTGTGTCAGAAAAATATTCTGAAGCCGTTCCCGGGATTCGAACCCGGGACCTCCGCGACAACTGAAAATAGCGAAGCGCGCTACCTACTGTGCTATTGAAGGCACATGAGAAATTCCGTAAAAACATAGAGTTTAAGTTTTGAGCTTGAGCAACGAAAAAATATTTCAATTCACTATTTTATTACCTTCAAAAATCGTCATTTTGTAATAATTAATATTTGTGAAAATGTCGCAAGTTGTGCTAGCTCAAGATAAATTAGGAAGGATGAAAATCATGCAAATGTAAACGAAAACGAGCACGTAAAGAATATTAGAATCGATTTTTACTGATGAGCAATCGATGCACAACATATTTATTTATCTATTAAACTGGTTGTAATAGCTTTATATTGCGCTAGAAAAACCTCCTTGAAAAAGGATGCTGGTTATGCAAACTCTAATATCGATAAACAGAAATACAATATTATACTAAATATTTGCAAATCAATAATAGATAATGCATTTTTTTGGTTTATTAAACTAATTGTACTTCTCATCAAAAAGAATGCTAAATGAGCGAATTTGAACTAAAATTAGCACTACTTTACGAGTAGTAGAGTCATTATTCCCAAATGACCAATCGACGTGTAACCTGTTTTCTATTTTTTATTTGTTATACTAATTGCACTGGTTTGATATTAATCTCGAACAACCTCGTTAAAAAAGGATGCTGATACTGGAAATTATAAAAAATATAAAGAAAAAAATTTTAATTAAGTATCAGAAATTAATGCAATATTTTTTGTACGCCTCCGTATCGAAAACGCTCGTTTTCGCTCCGCTCAAACTCGCATTTTCTCCCGTCGACAGAATCGTATGTGCACCTTGAGGAAAAATACTCGTTTGCGTTTTGGACAAGGTTGAAAACACCTCGGCTTCGCCTCGGAGTTCAACTTTGTCCATAAAACGCAAAACTCGTATTTTCCCTCAACGGTGCACAATAGACTATTTTTTTTACTATGTAATTGTACTCCTTATTGGTAAAATATGAAACCAAAACGTAGTAAGAGCATATTCACAGATTGACAGATTGACAATCCATATTCACAGATTGACAATCCACGTGTGTCCTCTTTTTTTATTTAATGACCTCATTCATTAAATTCGTTATACAGTGGAACTTGGTTATAGCGTCATTGAAGGGTCCAGTAAAAAAATGACAACGTCATAAAAGAGATATAAAAAAATGAAATTTTAACCAGGCAAAATTTTATTACAGCATTATTTGCACTATTTTATTACAGCAGAAAATTTGACTCTTTATGAGGCACTGACAAATAATAGAAATCATATACTGCCAAGGTCACATAACTGTACACAAAAGGATAATGGGCCTTTTATATTCTTGGAAGGAGCAATCTCGCAAAGCTGGAGAAGCATTGCACTTTATTCTTCATAAAATGAAAAAACAACAACCTACTGTAAAATTTTATGACGCTATAGACGAGGGTTACTTTATTTTTACCTTAAAAACCGGGTTTTTAAGGTTGATATGAACCCTTAATTAATTTGTTTCTGATCCCAGAGATGGCTGTACTGTAGCATGTTACTGTGGTAACATTTTCAACTTAATTGTAGATTTCTACATGATGACTCTGTAATAATGTAGAAACCTGAACACTATTCTGTCCTTACACCCATTGGCTCAATTGGCCCTGTTGCCAAATTGTTTAGACAGTAATTTTATCAAGGCCTAATAACAATGTAATGTTAGCAAGAAACATTTAGTCCATGATGTGATGCCGCTCTCGTCTAAAAAAAATTATGGTTCGGTTTCTCTGCGGATTCCTATTCAGAAATGTTCTCTTTAAGGAAATATGAAGTGCGCAGGGCGAAATTTTTGGCCAGAAATTGTTTAAAAATTTTTTTTAAGAAATTCAAAAGATCATCCTTTTTGCTCGGGAAAATATTTTTTTAGGTTTTTTGGGCCATTCTAACAAGAAAGGTATGTTGTCATTTTTCTCAAAAGTTGATAGATTTCGAGTTAAGGGCGATTTAAAATCTGAAAAATGCGATAATACGTATTTTCGAAGTTTAAAAACTTAGTTTTATGTATATTAATATATCTGAAATAGCCAAGTGCTTGAATTAAAGTTTAAACATTTTTTTCTTTCAAAATTATGAAGAGTAGTCGGTTCTATCTTAAATTTAGACCGTTCTTTTTAAAATGTATCAAAGAATATATAGTGAGTAGAAGTTTACGGCCCTGTAACGTTTTAGCATAGGATTTTGCGTTCCAACTGAGTAGGTGCTATGGAGGTGCATAGATCTGACAACGTCCGTAGTCACCGTCATCTCACCACCGCCCGCTCTGCGGCCGTAACATCCCTCGTCAACAAGCCTTCTTATAAACGTGACCATCTGTTTTATATAAAAGCTTCCTCTATGAGCTATATTATATTCGTTCAATTCGTTGATGTTATTATGCGTCCATCCAATTTTAATGCCGATGCGGCAGGTTATATTTCAACAATCTTCTATTTTGTACGGGAAAATATTTTTTCAGGTTTTTCGGGTAATACTAAATAAAAAAGTTTGTTTTCATTTTTCTGACAAGTTTACAGTTTTTGAGTTATAAGCAATTTAAAATCTGAAAAATGCGAACATACGCATATTCGAGTTAGAGGCTTGTAAACTGATAATTGAAGCCCTTGGCGTGAAAAGGGTACAAGCCACAAAACTATAAAAATCGATATTTTCTATTTAAATGATTCGGGAATAAGGGTACTAGCCATACAAAATTTATTTTGACGATTCTTTAACAGATGGCGCTAGTGTGGTGAAGTGTCATTTTTACAATTTCTGCAGCACATCGGTCATTTTCAAGAAAAGGTTACAAGCCACCATCATGAGTGAACCACGTGCCGGGTGTTCTCGTGATTTTTATCAGTTTTCAAGTGATTAAAGTGAAAAAAGTAACAGTGATTGGGACTCAGATGATAGCATAAAAGACAGGGATTATGTTGAAAGTGAAAATGAAGATATTTCATCGCCCTCCGAGCAGCAACAGGTACGTTTTTTAGGTTTTGTGGCATACACCCTTTGACTGTAATTTTTGTGGATATATTTTTGCAAGTCATGTGGCTTATTTTGTGGCATATATCCTTTTTCTCATTTTTTTATATCTATTTTAGTAGTTTGTGACATGCTGTGATGTTTTATAAAGTTTATGATGCTACACATGCGTAACCAATAAAACTATTAAGATATTTTTACCATTCAAAATATGTTTAGAATACCAACTGCTATTAACAACGCATTTTTTTTTTAGGAAACCCCAAGAAAAAAGCCGTGACGAACTTCCTACCCCTGAGAAAGAAACAAAAAGTACTTGGCGAAGGAAAAATGTAGATAAATACACTTTAAAAAGACGCGCCGAAATCTTGGTTCATCCTATACAAGCAAGAAAGGTAAAAATGTTTCAGCGAGAGTATTGTTTGTGGATGCAACAAAACTGTAGGATGCTGCTTTAAGGTACAGAAAACCAAATTTTTGACGGATTTTGGAATATTGCAGATTATAACAAACAGAACTTATACTTATTTCATAGCATGAAGCGGCAAGCTAAAAAACGTTCATATCCTAAGAAAACAAAGAAAGTTGGGTCTTCCCAAAATTTTAGTTTTTATTACTTTGTGAAAGTCAATGGTTTTGATGTGAAAGTATGCAAAAAATAATTTATGTCCATCCATGGTTTGACTTCTCCAAAGCGCTTACAACTGCTGCAGAAACAAATGGTTGCAGGTTTAACAACACCTAAATCAGATCAAAGAGGAAAATTCTTGGAGCGTCATAATAAAATATCGGAAGAGGCGTACCAGTCGGCTCGTGATCATATTAATAGCATTCCAAAATACATTAGTCATTATAGCAGAAAACAAACCCTCATAAAACATACATTGATCATGATCTAAATATATCTTCTTTATGTCACGAGTATTACAAACCTTGGTGTGCTGAAAGAAATCTATTTGCCCATTAGTCAAGATAAATATAGAAGGATATTTTGTTCAGAATTTAACATAGGTTTCAAGATACCTCGAAGAGATACCTGTAAAATATGTGATGAACTAGAGGCAAAGATTGAGAATTCCAAAGAAAATGAAGATACTTTGAAGAAATTGAAGACAGAAAAGGAGTTGCATTTAAGGCGAGCTGAAGCAATGCAAGATACGTTAAAAATTGAGATAGGCATGTCAGCTTCAAAGATACATACGTGTTATCATTTGACCTTCAGCAAGCACTTCCTGACTTCCTGTGCCCTCTTTAACAACTGGTCCAGCTTTTTATTTGTGGAAGGCATGGGTGTATAATTTGCGAATTTATGACTGCGTAAATAACAAGGGCTATATGTATATGTGGTCTGAGAATACTGGGAAAAGAAGCAGTGATGAGATTGCAAGTATTCTCTTGAAACACTTTAAAGAACAAGAACACCTCCCCAAAAACCTAATCGTTTATACGGACAACTGCGGAGGACAGAACAAAAACTGGTTCTTGATTGGGTTGTGGAAGCAGTTGGTCACAGAGGCTGTATATGAATCCATAGAACATACGTTTTTAGTAGTTGGACATACACACTTCCGTCAGATAGGGATTTTGCTATTATAGAGAAATATAAGAAGAAAATGAAGGTGGTATATGAACCAGTAGATTGGTATGAGGCAGTAAAAAAGTGTAAAAGGAACAATCCATTTCACGTGACAGTACTAAAGAGAGAAGACTTCTTATCCTTTAAAGTGTTGGAGGAGAATCTAAGTAAAAAAAAGTTTACAGATGAAAAAGAAAACGTCGCGTTCAGCAAAATTATCATCTTCAGATTAGAAAATGAAAACCCGAACATACTCAAAATAAAACATTATTTAAATGAAAGTTTTAAGAACGTGAATATTGGGAAAAAGGGTATGAGAAGAATATCTTTGACAGAATGTCTCAAACAGAAATATTTGGACCCAAAAAAACTAAACCAAAAAAAGATAAATAATTTATCGCTTTTACTTCCTTATGTTCCTGAAGTCAATCACCAATTTTATATGGAAATTGACGCTAAAAATTGTGTTCGCCAAGAAGAAACATTAGAGGCCACACAACCAATGGAAGTCGAATATTTGGATGAAGATTTGCCGTTAAGTGATGAGGACTAATGTTTATGTATTCGTTTTGATTTTTTAAGTGTTTCGTTTATTCTTTCATGTAAAAGGGTACAAGCCACATTTTTTTTTGTAAATAAATCATTAAAAAAACTTGTGATTTTTGTTAGTTATTAATATTGCTAAAATATTAGGCAAACTTATTTACCTATTGTACCAAAATTCAATTAAATTTTGTATTGAAATTGGATTTCCTGGATTTAAAATGACTTTCTAAAGGGGATTTCTCAAAACTAATTGTATGTGGCATATAACCTTTTCACGCCAAGGGCTTCAATTATTATTATTTTTGTAGTTAATAAGTGCCTAAAATCGAAGCTTAAACATTTAATTTTAAGATTTTGCTGGGTAACCGGGGCTTATTTCAATAATAAATCGTTGTTTTTTACTTGTTAATTATGCGCGTTAAAAATAAAATTTAATAGTTATTTATGATATAAGTGTTAAAAGTTTAAAAGTACACGTTTAAGGCAGGCATGTGAAAGTTTGCAGAATCAGCGAAGCGAATTCTGCAATTCACATGAGTGCCTTTAAAATGTACTTTTTAACACGTATATCATACAATATTTTTTCTACAAACGTCTTATATATCAACAATTATAATTTATTCATTCTCATTTACAGGACAATGACAATACCTACAAAAACTTTTACTTGAACTTGACTGACATTCCATTTTTATATTTTTCTTGACATTACATCAAAACCATCTATACTGTCAATACGTAAATCATAACATAACAACTATACGCTGTGAGCCCGTACGTAGAGGGGATATTTACACATTCGCGAGCGCCAGTAGTGACAAGTCTGTAAACGTTTACCGGAAATTTTTGACATAAAATGTCAAAGTGATTAATTTAAAATTAAAATTAAAAACATTAATTATAAAAAATATTAGTTGGTCAAAGCTGTGGTATATATTTTTACCTTAAATATACTTATATTTTAAATACTGCATTTAAGTTTTTTAATGTTCCTTAATATTTAATTATAAATTATTCTATTAATCTTAGCGCCATCTACACGATAATTGTGAAAGTATCTGAAGTAAGAAATTAATATTTCATCAACAGAACGTCAAAATAATTAGCAAAATCTTAAAAAAAATCTATTACAATTTAATTACTTTTTAGCGTTGTAAATATTAAGCGATAACAATTAAATAATAAATTTAAAAATTACCGGTGAAAGTTGAATAGTAATCCGCTAGGATCGACACCAGCGAAGCTCAGAGCGTATAGAATAACATCTACTTTTATTGTTGTAAGTATATTCTAACAAATTTTAATAGTTTTTTCTAGAAACGTGTTAAAAATGCAATAATACAGTTTAAATTATATTTTAAAACACCTTTTAAACTACCTTTTTCAAATTGAGCAAGTTGTACTATTAATATTAATGTTAATAAATGAAATATGAAATATAAATATTTTGACGTTTCACAATTTGACATTTCACTTTTAACTGCAGTGCCTTCAAATTTTTAAAGCACTAGTGCCTTAACCCGCCAGTGGTCGCTATATGAGAATTTCTCTCACGGTTTCAGAAAATTGCGCACAACTTTTTTTCTGAGAAAATATACGCGCTGTAGTTCTTTCTAGTCTCCTAACTATCCTCCCTCGACAATCTAATAGACTCGTCCGCTCAGATAGTGACTCAGTTTACTTAGTATCACCATATTGTTGAGTCAGTGCGTTTCATGTGAGAAATTCTCTCATCAAGCGACCACCGGCGTCACCAACTGTGTATAAAAATTAATTTTATTTTTCCCCTTAAAACCTAAAATAATATCCTTTTGTGATGTAAAAAAGGCGCCGTGGATGTGGTCGATGATATGAAAATCCTATATTCTGTTTCACGGGTTAGTTGTAGATTTTCACTTACCATATATTTTTCAATGTTAAATATTGGCGACATCAATAGTCACATTTTATATAATGATAATAATAATAAAACAGAAAATCGTCGTGTCTTTTTAAAGCAAATGGCTTTATCGTTGATAAAACCTCATGTTCTTATAAAATTTTCTAAATAAAGGCAAAAGTTGGATATGTGAGAGAAAATCTCACGCGCGACCACTCGCGTAACAATTTAGCTAGCGACCAATGCCGGGTTAAAGTAGCATTGTTAACGCTCGTATGGAGTGCTAAAAATTGCATTTTTAACACGGTTGTAGAAAAAAGTTATTTAAACAATTTCTGGTCAAAAATGCCGTCCGGCACCCTTCTCATAATGTTTAAAGGAGACATTTTTGAGCAGGAATTCCAGAGAAACTGAATGGGAAGCATTTTTCATGCGGGAGCTACCACACAACCGGGATTACTTCTCTTTAAATTTTGTATATTATTATTACCATAGTTTTTTAAACAATTTATTTATTTATTTAATTATTTACAATGTACCAATTACATACGCCAATCATATCGCACGACAAAAATATGGAAAACCAACAACCACCCTACAGTTTACAGGACTTAAGCAGTCACCATATGTAAATGGGGGAACTCCTGGAGTTGGCCGAAGAAATCAATATTCACCTTATTCATAGTCTAAAAGATAAAACTACTTTCTTTTATAGGAGATGGCGCAAAGGCGCAACCTCGATCTATGCTGGGTTTCGAGTAACTCACAGTTGCAACTACTCCCAAGCTTCCGAACCGTACTCCATAGTTTCCCCCCGCAGCCAACTTCAGATTGCGTTACCCGCAAGATTCAGATTGAGTTACACTAAATACCAATTACCAATCTTGTAATTTGTTTAGAAACATTGTTTAGACAATTTCTGCCCAAAAATTTCGCCGGCACCCTTCTGATTTATTTAAAGGGGACATTTTTGAATAGGAATCCGCAAAGAAACCAAATCAGAATTTTTTTTCAGACGAGAGCGGCCTCACATCATAGACTAATTGCATATTATGTTTCTCGGTAACTTAATATTCCAGTTGTTAGTCATCTCTTATCTCACACTGAAAAATGGTAATAAAATTTTATGACCGCTTGCAATCTTGTAAAAAATGTATTAGCACAAATTTTGTTTATACATAAACGTTTTAACACGTTGACGGACTGTGCGTCAAATGTATAAGCAAGTGTTGTGACACTATATGAATTTTGCAAAGTAGAATAAATATACACTGGCGCGCAAAAAAGCGTTAGATGAATTATTTGATGCCTCGGATTTCCTAAACCTGTTGTCCGATTTGAATGATTTTTTAGTATGTTATAGCTTTATTATTTAAGAATCTTAATGTGTTAATATTGTTGCTAGACAGGTAAATGTCATTTTATACCGGGTGTAACAATCATACTGTGTTTTTCCTTAAAGTTCGGAAAACTCTGTGGAATATTATAGCATAGATAAAATGAGGCGCTCAGAGCAACAGTGGCCTAACCCACATCCCACAATTTTACCAAAACGATATTATTACATTAAAGTTATTCTTTATTTAAGTGTTTTCAGATGCAGACTAGTTCAAGCAATGGTTGCTTCAGCCACTCTGCATCTGAAAACACTGAAGTAATGCATAACTTTATTGTATTAAAAGCATTTTGGTAAAATTGTGGGATGTGGGTTAGGCCACTGTTGCTCTGGACGCCTCAAATATTGAAATTAGAACTCAATTGTAGCCTTAGGCTTTCTTAACACTTTCTTTTTTTATTCATTTGCTTATGTTGGATAATAAAAAAGTTAGGTATTTTAACAACTAGCCATGTTCTTCATCAATACAGGGTGTTTCTAAATAAGGGCGACAAACTTTAAGGGGTAATTCTACATGAAAAAATAATGACCGTTTGCTTTATAAAGATTGTCCACAAATGGTTAATTTCCGTGATACGGGATGTTGAATTTTTTCTTACCAACTGACGGTTTATTTGTTGCTCTAAAACCGATTGAGATATGCAACTGAAATTTGGTAGGTTTTAAGAGGTAGTTATTGCGCATTGTTTGGCATACAATTAATAATTTTATATTCGCCATTGGCGTGCATACGGGATGTGTCTAAAATATTTATACCCGTATGCACGCCAATGGTGAATATAAAATTCTTAATGGTATGTCAAACAATGCGCAATAACTACCTCTTAAAACCTACCAAATTTCAGTTGCATATCTCAATCGGTTTTAGAGCAAGAAATAAACCGTCAGTTGGTAAGAAAAAATTCAACATCCCGTATCACGGAAATTAAGCATTTGTGGACATATGTTTATAAAGCAAATTGTCATTATTTTTCATGTAGAATTACCCCTTAAAGTTTGTCGCCCTTATTTAGAAACACCCTGTATTGATGAAGAACATGGCTAGTTGTTAAAGTACCTAACTTTTTTATTATCCAACATAAGCAAATGAATCAAAAAGGAAAATGTTAAGAAAGCCTAAGGCTACAATTGAATTCTAATCTTAATATTTTATCTATACTATAATATTCCACAGAGTGTTCCGAACTTTAAGGAAAAACACAGTATGATTTTTACAACCGGTATAAAATGACATTTACCTGTCTAGCAACAATATTAACACATTAAGATTCTTAAATAATAAAGCTATAACATACTAAAAAAATCATTCAAATCGGACAACAGGTTTAGGAAATCCAAGGCATCAAATAATTCATCTAGTGACCTAAATTTTTTGTCCGCCAGTGTAATAGCGAAATTGCTAAATTTGTTTTATGGAAACAATATGTTTTTTGTAAACATGTGGACGACGACCATAGATGTCGTATTATATTTCATATGCATCTGTAGATGTAATGTGACAAAAAATCTACAAAAATCTACCGATTTTTTGTCATAACTCGTTATTTTAAAAATGTCGTCTATAGACGTTCTGTTCATCAACGTGTTAAGAACTAAAAATATCTGAGAGAATAAAGTCAATGTATGATAGAAAAAGAATAGAAGAAAAGAACAGGATTTTGATTTTAAATTCGGCAAAATATATTTAAGCAAGGCGAAAACATCGTGTTTCTTGGGAAAAATATTCCCATGAGATCTTTTTGCGTGATCAGTTTCATGAGATACCGCAGAATAAGGTCCAAAAAGGTTATAATAAAGATATTAAAAATGGTTGTTAACAGAAAAAAATACTCAAAACTATTTCACTAACACCAAAACTAGTTCTTCTCTGTCTTGCTTGTCGATTTATTGCATTTCGATTTAATGTCCATGATTCAGCTCCTTAGTAAAGCACACTGTTTACATAACATATAATTATTCTGAGGGCCAATATCAGATCTTTGCTGCATAAAATCTTTTTCATTTTCACGAAGTTGGCACGTGCTTTTTCAATTCTCTCACTTATTTCTGGAGTATAATCGTTATTTTCTGTGATTATCGTTCCCAGCAAATATATTTTTTACTCTCTCTGACTGCTGGCCGCCTACCGTTAATATTTCATTTGTATTGTTGTTCTTTCTGTACAATGGGGCATTCGATTCTATAGAACTCTGGACCGTATTAAACGGAATGAATAACGCAAGGAAGTCATCTAAGATTTGCCGATGACATAGTGCTTATAAGCAACAATACAGAAGAACCAATCTACATACTAAAGATGCTTAAACATGAATCTGAGAAAGGCGCTTTAAAAATGAATTTAAATAAAACAAAAGTGATGACAAATCAAAATATCAGAATCGATTTAGTTGGAAGTGAGATCGAAAGTGTTGAAGAGTCACACGATCAAACTAGGCCATCAGAATCAAACGGACGAGATAGCTATAAGAATCTGAATTAATTGGGCAGCAGTTGCAAGACTCAGTGATGTGTTGAAAAACAAAAAGATACCAATAAATCTAGAAAAAAGGGTACTCAACAGTTGTATTCTACCAGTTATGACTTATGGAGTGGAGACCGTGACACTTACAGGGTTATCAGCCAATATATTAAGAACAACACAGAGGGCCATCGAACGAGCTATCTTAGGAGTATCTCTGAGAAGAACATATTCGAAATGGGACGTACGAAACAGGACGAAGGTGGAATATGTTATTGGAAGAATTGCGCAAATGAAATGGAGCTGGATAGGACAGGACACGTGCCACGGCAAAACAACGAAAGGTGGACGAGAAACATTTTACATTGGAGACCACGCGAGCATAGTCGTAGCAGAGGAAGACCACAAAGACGATGGCTAGATGACTTAAAAGCAAAAGTGGGGAGAAACTGGTACCAAATAGCACAAAACAGAGAAGAGTGGCGAACTCATGGGAGGCCTTTGTCCAGGAGTGGATGCAACCAGGCTAAAGAAGAAGTTATTGTTTTCTTTAGGGACATTCACTTAACAAGCTACTTGTTTCTATGGATTCGGCTGCCTCTAGAGATGTATATTCTCGGGATGAATACAGTCACTTAACTTCCACAATATTATTGTCACTTACTGACCCGTCCGGACAAGCTCGTAAAAACCCATAACCTTTTTCAAACACAGAAACAATCCACACTGCTTTACTATATTTTTTATTTTGATAGCAATTTCTGGCTGTTCTTCGTTTCGTATCAGATAAAACAATTGTTCCAGATATCGTTATCGCGTTTCCTCTTTTTACTTCTTTATCGATGATTATTCTGCCGCGCCGTTTTCATTTTCTAATATTCCATAATCTTTCTCTTCCTGCTCTTAAAGAAACTGTTTATTAGATTTTTTTTCTTTCTCATTTAATTTATACCGATCCAGATTAGCTCCATATAACCGTTTTAAGTTCTACTTCCACCAGACTAATCAATACGTTTATTTAACATACCTATTATTCACATTTTTTCTTTTTGTCTTATTTATTTCTGTTGTTTTTGTACAGAGAAGAAATCAATATAGATGTAAGATTTTTAAAATTGATTGTTACCTATTATTCCTTGTATATTGATCCTTTTTTATTTTTAATATGAAGGTGAAAATATTTTTAACCTCTCCTCAATTAATTTTAGAAGTGGTTATTTACTGCTCTTACTCCATATCCGTTTACATATTATCGTCCAATTGTTTTCCCTTAAATTTAGCTCACCACAAATGCAAAAAGTAATGGACAATGAAAATTTTAAAGATAAAGTAATAATTTCAATTAAAATCTTTAATAAACATAAAAGTGCGACAAAAGAGAAATACTATGGATGGTAGTTATTAGAAACACTATTTGACAAATGAAGACTATGCTCCAATTCCAATTCAAAATATAGTCAAATACAAAGCTTCAGAGATACATGAAAAAATGCAAATAAAAAAGACAACTTTATGGTACTTAAAAACATTAAAATGCCAATTGCCAACTAGGGTTTAATCGAAACAGAAAGTACCGGCCCTAAATATATCAAAATCTAATACGGCCAAGGGGACTGAAAATATTTCAACAAAAGTAGTTAAATTAATTTCAGAAGGTCACGTTGATGCGTTATAAATAGACGTTATAGTAGTAGGCTTATATTACCTACTAACATTAAAACATTTTGTTGTACAAAGTAATTGATATGGCAACGCTGTTAGGATAAAGTTCTGTGTAACGCGATTGAAGCAGAAGGCACTGCTATCTATCGAACATAAATATTACCGATGGTGTAGATGGCGCTATGTCATGGCGGCACAAATTCTTAGCGGCAATTCAAGATATAATTCTTGTTTAAAGAGATTTTTCATATGTTTAGGAAAAAATATTCAACATTTTATTGGAAATATTTTCCATTGTTACAGTTTTATATATGTTGTAATTGAAATTTTATCCAATTTCTTACCGGTAGCTTTATTATAAGCCGAAACATATTATTTTTTCCTACTGTGGCAAAACTGTACATTCAAAAATTTTAAAAAAATTCATAAGTATTTCCTAGGATTATATCTTTATGCTGTAAGAAAATTAACAAAATTGTATGTTTAGTTTTCCCGCTTTATACTTGAAAAAAAGGAGTTTTTTTGAGTTTTTTCGAAAACGAAAACATGAAGTTTGCTCAAAATTTGTCAAAATACTTCTAGTGATCACATATACCTTCTCAATTTTTTTCAAATTTTTTGAATGTGTAGTTTATTTTTGGGGGGGTTCAGATCAACCTTAATAATGTTATCGAATAGTTTTTGGCCGGACCTATTAAAAATTGACGTTACAACCGAGGTGACGTAACTACCGAGGCCGTAATATCCAAGTTCCACTGTATATTAACCTAGCACAAACTCATGAAAAAATGATGCTAATCGCGCGAATTTTGACATCAATGAACAAACAATTAATATTGAAGTCATTATTTATAGAACAGAAAACAATGCACAATTTTTGTTTTTTATGAAACTGTTTGTGCTACGTCGATGAATTTTAGCTTGATAACATAAAAATTACTTTTCTATGAGCATTTTTATTGGATGAGTTTGTGCCAACCTGAATTTAAGCCAGCAGAATCATATTAAAATGAAAAAAAGTTCATCTATTGTCAATCTGTGAATATGACTTTGATATTCTTATTCTGCTTGTTTTGGTTTAAATTCGCTTAATTGACAGCATTAATTAATGAATTTGTGCCAGCCTAAATTTAAGCCAGCAGAATCAGTTTAAAATGAAAAATAGCCTTATATTAGCATAATTTATTAAATTATGCTAATTTCAACATGGATGGAAAAATGAAATATTAAAGTCAATATAATTATAAATCAGTAATATGAAGAAATTTTTTTTATCAAACTAATAGTACTTCTTATTAATAAGAAATGCTGCATAAGCGAATTTAAACCGAAACGCAGCAGAAGCAGAGTAGCATAGTCCACATTCACAGATTGACAATCAACGTGTACCCTCCTTCTTTATTTATTGAACTGATTCATTGTACTTGTTTAATATTGAGCTAGCATAAATTCATTGAAACAGGATGCTAATTGCGCGAATTTCAACATGAATAAACAGCAAATAAATATTAAGACAAAATTGCCATTTTCTTGTCCCATGGCGCTCTGAAACTACATAAGGGGTGGTTCTTTCGCCCAGCACCCCCGAGTTCTCAGGTTCAAAAGTGACATGTTTCATTAATAACAAGAGTTCTGGAGGGTGCTGCTGATTTCCAACGTCCGATCGCGATTTAAACGACAAAATTGCCATTTTCTTGTCCCATGGCGCTCTGAAAATACATAAGGGGTGGCTCTTTCGCCCAGCACCCCCCAAGTTCTCATGTTCAAAAGTGACATATTTGATTTTTAAAAAGAGTTCCGGAGGGTGCTGCTGAGTTCCAATTTCCAATCACCATTTAAACGACGAAATTGCCAGTTTTTTGTCCCACAGCACTATGAAACTACATGAGCGATGGTGTTTTCGCACAGCACCCCCGAGTTCTGAGGTTAACAAGCGACATAATTAATAAATAATAAGAATTCTGCAGGGTGGTACTGAGTTTTAACATCCAATCGTGTTTTAAAACACAAAATTTTAATTTTTACGTCCAGTAACGCTCTGAAATTACATAAGGGGTGTTTTTTTGCACAGCACCCTTGAGTTCTGTAGTTCAAAAGTGATGTTTGTGATAAATCACAAGAGTTCTGCAGGGTGCCGTCGAATTTTAACGTCTAATCATGGTTTTATTGCAAAATTTTAATTTTTTGTCTGAAAGCGCTTGAAAACTACACAGGGGTTAATTTACATGGCGCCCCTTGGTTATGAAGTTTGAGAGTTATTCTGTTGATAAATCAATCAAGTTCTGGAGGGTACTGTTGAGTTTCAACGCCCAATCGCGATTTTCTTGTAAAATTTTAATTTTTTCGTCAAATACTGCTCTGAAGTTTTTGAGGGGTAGCTTTTTTGTAAGACATTCTCGCATTCTAAAACCTAACAGTGATTTTATTGACAAACGACAAGAGTTCTGCGGGGTGCTACTGAGATCTAGCGTCCGATCACCATTTTCTTGCAAATTTTCCATGTTCTCGTCCAATAATGCACTAAAACTACAGGGGGTTGTTTTTCGCACAGAGCCCTTGAGTTCATTTATTCCATTCCATTCCTTGAGTTCCATTTATTAAATAAAAAGGAGGCAAAAAATATTTTTTCTTTAAGAAAGATGAACCACATATGCAGATATAGTTTAATGGTTAATAATAATCCTTTGATTCATGAAGGGTGCTATCATTAAGGGTGCCAAGCTCAGGGCGGTTAACAAAAATATAACAACTACTCTAATTTATTGTTTATGAATTATGAATAAATTATTCATAAACTTGTATAATTAAAGACAAAAATTCTTATGTAAATAATTACTAATTCGAGATTCAATATACATTAAATTTTTAGTACACTTTGATAAAAAAAGGGAATATGCATCGATTGTTTAAATGTTAATATTGTCTTACAAATTTTTTTGCTCCTTTTGATTCGATTTGCTCCATGAAAAGCTATTTTTAGTCTACAATAATATTATACTATAATAATATTAAACTATAATAATTCTCAAGTATCGTTCAATACGCATGCGGCGGCAAATCCTCGCTTTTTTTTTCAAATGCCCCTAACTCGCGTACTATGACGGAACTCTTAAAAAAAACTATTGAGAACTCTAGAACTCTTTATTTGCTTCCAAATTGTGCACCTGGAACTACTCTTCCGCACAAAAGGGGTGCGGCCTGAAATTGGCACCCCAAAATCTGTTTAAAAAAAAAACGGCATTTAAACTGCAGAACTCTTTCTGCACCCCGGCGAGAACTATAGAACTCTTCAAAAAGAGCTCAGAACTCTAAAAATTTGGAAGGGTGCTATCATTAAGGGTGCCAAGTTCAGGGCGGTGCATATGTGCCTCCTGATGAGACACTAATAAGTTTCGAAACCGGTGCTTGCTGCACTCTCTGATTGAACAAGAATATAATGCGGCTGTAGTTTCTCGTTGCAACGAAATTGAAAACAGTTATTCATTTTTGATATATATTTTATGTTTATTATTATTTGATTAATTGTTTGATAATCGAAAACTGCTGACAACTAAACATTGGAGCAAGAAATTTTTAACAATTTCAAATAAAAATTAATAAGGCATAATGTCATTCTTAGCTTGAAACAGTCTGAACTCTATTAGGCATTGGGTGCGTTCGGACGACCATAGCGGCTGGCTGCCAGCAGAAATCGGCTGAGTGGTTGCATCCAGCCGTGATAGGGAAAGCTTAGTAAATCTCTCAGCGGCTGGCTTCCAGCGGTGACGTCTGACAGCTACTGCTGGCTCAGCTGTCCAGCCGCTGTGGTCGTCCGAACGCACCCATTGTATCAACTAAGCCTTCACTGAATTCAGGGGTGAAACTATTCCATATTTCAGCAATTTAGCGCATAGTTGTAAAATATGCTGAGGGTTATTTCTTAGGTGTTGTTTCATTTTGTGTCAAAGTGTCTATTGTATTAAGATCGGGGCTTCTAGAAGTATGTGACAATGTTCTTTCATCCATTTTTTGGTAGATTTAGCTGTATGGCATGAGGCTCTGTCCTGTTAACCTTCGGATGACCAAGCGGGGGAAATTGTGACCCCAGTGTATGTTTTTATTTAATAAATTCAAAAGTATTATCAATTTTTAACCCATTATTTTTTTATTTGACTTTAATATCATTCTAGATATCCTCATATTTTGAAATAAAAAAAATTCCGTATATTTTACGAATAAAAAATATATTCTGAAGTTGATGTTTAGTAAAATACCGTCTATAATGTGTAATTCGAAGTAGTTTTACGTTAATGACGTCAACTGCAAAGTAACAAGACACTTACTCAACATACACACTACACATGACACTAATACTCCTATTGTGACTGGCTGAACATGAATGTAAAATACAAGAGTTATTTGATTTTTAAAATATGATTTTTTGACATATAACATACTAGTTGCCACAAAAAAAAATTTAAAAAAAAACTTCATTTTTTTGTTAAATGTCATTTCTGACATTTTTGACCTGGGGTCATTTCCCCCCCCCTTGGTCATCCGTGTAACAAAAAAAGGTTGGTCATCGGAAGGTTAAAAGAATAAATCTTCAGAAGGATATAACTTTGCTGCACTTGGTAAAAACGAATGATCAAGGATATCTTGATATTTGGCTACGCTTACTATGCCCTCAATAAAATGTACAGTCCCAACACTTTGACCGACATACAACCCCTAACCATGATACCATGCCCTTTTGAGACAATTTTTATAGAATGCTTCTGTTTTTTCCCAAATCACATACTTTTGGTAGTCTCTCAGTTTTAAAGTTTTATACTTGGGACAGTTTTCTCAGTTTTATACTTGGGGCAATTTTGAATATATGGGTGTAGTATTTAATGCAAATGGAAAACAGAAATGGGAGCTCGATGCCAGAATAGCAAAAGGGAATAAAAAATTAGGCAGTTTAAAAGCTCTAATGAATTCAAAATACATTTTTAGACAAGGCAAACTTCAAATATATAAAACAGTAATTAGACCCACATATTTAAAATAAAATTAGGTTGTCTTATTTAATGTCTTATTTAGGCATTATATACACAATATAATATATATAGACAATTATATATACTTTTTGAGTTTTGTTTAAAATAATTGTATCTAATTATTAACATATTATATAAAATAATTAAGTATTTAATCTTCATCATCAAGTTTTACATGGTGTGGAAAAGTTCTAAACGTTATTTATGTAAAATATTACTTTCTTGTTTATTTTTTGTGGAGATCTTTTCGGCGTTATGTGTGTTTTGCTTGCTTTACTATAGTTGACCATGTTTTCCTTTCCTTTGCTTGTTTTTCCCATTCTTATATTCCTAGGTCTTTCAAATTCTGGTTAATACCATCAATCCATCTCTTTTTAGGCCTACCTCTCGGTCTCCTCCCATTTAATTTTTTTTCTAAGGTATTTCTCTTACCTCTCATCCTTTCAGCGTGTCCCAACCAACTCAGTTGTTGACTACGTATTTATTTCATGGTAGTCTGTTAAACACTCTATTTATTTCGTGGTTCATTCTTATACGCCATTCTCCATTCTCCTGTATAGGTCCATATATTTTCCTTAAAATTTTTCTTTCCCATCTAAGAAGTTGTTCCTCTTGTTCACTAGTTTCTGATGCATACATTACTACTAGTATTACTAGTATAGTGTTTAATCTTATGGTTGTATTTTACAAAAACACATTTTACCATAAATTATGTAGAATATCCGTTTTCTCCAAAATATTTCAAAATTCAAATTATCATCATTTTTGAGTTGTTTATGATAGAGTTTCCGTTGTATATTTTGAATTCATTGGATCTTTGACCTCCCACATATATCTTTCAACTGACTATCTTGTTGTACTTTCTATCAATTTGATTAATATTCTTCCAGATATTTCCAATATTTTTGTTGTCGATCGAATCAAAAGCTGCCTTTAGGTCAATAAAATTCAAGTATACTTCTTCTCCTACTTCTATTTTTTCCCTATTATATTTCTTAATATATATCTTGTCATTTGTCTTCCGATTTTCCAAGCTTCGTTGCAAATTATCTACATCTATTCCTTTCTTACTAGATACTTTATCATTCCGCCACAATTCCATCCTCTATATAACATAATATGTTGTGTATTATATAAAGAATAAAAGTTAAATAGTTTGAAAAACCTATAAACAATAAATTCAAATAATAACCAACACATGAGCTAATGACACTGTCACTTAAATCATAAACGTCAAAATTCAGAGTAAACAAAGTAAAACAAAAAGCTATATCGACGAAAAGTTATATCGACGAAAAGGACACTTGAGCAGCTAGGTTGCAAATGAGTTTTTTTGGTACTATATACCTAATACATTATAAATACAAAAATGCCCGTCACAGTTTGGACGAGAAATTTAGTTATTAACAAATAAGGGTCAAAAATGAGAGTTTTTTCGTTTAAATCGCTACAAGTAAAAATAGGGTGATTAAATATCTTATTTAGAGTATTCTTCTTTTAGTATTAGTAGATGAGCAAAGGTGTAAAATGGCAGTTTTTGAATTATGGCCGATCATGTGTTGCTTCGCTAATTGCAAAAAAAAAGAATAAAATTTCGAAAATAAAAAATTTGCTATAACTTTTGCGAAAATGAACTTAAGACTTCGATATTGCACGAAAAGTTGAGTCAACTAGTACATATATAATGCCCTAAAAATTTCAAGATTATTCGGCGATTAGTTTAAATTTTATTCAATTTGTTTATACCAAAGAGCTTTTTTTGCAGTGTTATTGTTCAGAAAATAATAACGATACAACAATTCTGTTGAAACCTCTTGAAATAAGAATACCTATATTTTCAAAATGTTTAAAAAAATCAATAAAAAGTCATTTTTATCATTCCGAAAACATTTTACTGAAGTAGGGTCATTTTTGGCTTCTAAACAATTTGAATAGCTTTGTTAATATTGACTGTAGAATAAATCTACTTTGGGATTTCAAAAGCTAGTATTTTTATACGATTTTCAAAAAAACTTTTTGCATAGGTTAATTACGGTCAAAGTTAGCCATTTTTATTATTTAATCCACAGTTACTTTTGTGTACATAAAATTCTCCGGTAACAGTGCTAGTTACCATATTCCTCCGAAACAGCTTGACCGATTTTTATGAAATTTTACACATATATCCTGTAAGATTAAGAATAGGTTTTAACCTATTTTTCATACCCATAAGTTGTAAGGGGGTTGCCCCCCTGAGATTTCTTTTATTTTTTTGGACAAAATTGTCTATCTTAATTTTGTATTATGTAATATTAAAAAATACATACAACCCTTCATTTTCACTCTTCTATCACCAACCACTACTATAACCACTACTATTCTCCTGTCGCTGTGTTAGTTGCCTTACTTCTCCGAGACTGCTTGACCGATTTTTATGAAATTAGATATGTATATTCAGTAGGTCTTAGAATCGGTCGTAATCGATTTTTCATATCCCTGAGTGATAAGGGGGTCCCCCCTAACATTTTGTAATGATTGATAGGGGTATGTATACATAACGTACTCTAAAGGACTACGAGTACATGCAAATTAAAAAAAAATGATCAAAATCCATCAACAACCTCCGGAGATATTAATCGCAGCATTGTTTGAAGAATCAATTTAATTTTTTGAGTGTACGGATTTTAATATTTCCCTCAACCGACCACCAATCGATTTCGTTAGGACGTCATTTTTAAAGCTTTGTTAACCACTCTGTTGAAGATCAAAGTTTACTCAAACTTGTACACATAAACTATATACCTTTAACTTCAAAATGGCGCTAGCTACGTTGCTTAATTGTTATAAACAAAGTAGCTGTGAATTAAATAAAAAAAGTGGATAACTTTGACCGTAATTAACCTAGACAAAAAGTTTTTTTTAAATTCGTGTAAAAATGCCAGCTTTTCAAATTTCAAAGTAGTTTTAGTCTACAGGCAATATTAACAAAGTTATTCAAATTGTTTATAAGCCAAAAATGAGTCTTCTTTAGTAAAATCTTTTCGGTATGATTAAAATGACTTTTTAATGATTTTTTTTTAAATATATTGAAAATATAACTATTTTTCTTTCATGTGGTTTCACAGAATTGCTATATGATTATAATTTTCTGAACAATAACATTGCAAAAAAAGCTCTTTGAGATAAACAAATTGAATAAAATTTAAACTATCTGAGGAATCGTCTTTAATTTTTTTTTGCATTATATGGACTGTTTTACTCAACGTTTCATACAATTTGAAAGTCTTAAGGTCATTTTCGCAAAAGTTATAGCAAATTTTTTATTTTCGAAATTTTAGTTTTATTTTGAAATTTCCGAAGCAACAAATAATCGGACCAAAATTCAAAAACTGCCAATGTAAACCTTTGCTCATCTACTAAAAGATGGATACTATAAATAAGATATTTAATTACCATATTTTTACCTGTGGCGATTTAACCTTCCGATGACCAACCTTTTTTGTTACACGGATGACCAAGGGGGGAAAATGACCCCAGGTCAAAAATGTCAAAAATTACAATTAACAAAAAAATGAAGATTTCTTTTATGGCATGGACTTTATGTCATTCAGCCAGTCACAACATGAGTATTAGTGTCATGTGTCTTGTTACTTTGCAAAGTCGACGTCATTAGCGTAAAACTACTTGTAATTTCACATAATAGACGGTATTTTACTAAACATCAACTTAAGAATATATTTTTTATTCGTAAAATATAGGGAATTTTTTTTATTTCAAAATATGAGGATATCTAGAATGATATTAAAGTTAAATAAAAAAATAATGAGTTAAAAATTGAAAATACTTTTGAATTTATTAAAGAAAAACATACGCTGGGGTCATAATTTCCCCAGCTTGGTCATCCGAAGGTTAAATGAAAAAACTGCCATTTTTGACACTTATTTGTTAATAACTAAAATTCTCGTCCGAACTGTGCCAGGCATTTTTGTATTTATAATGTATTAGGTATATAGTACGCAAAAAACCCATTTGCAACCTGGCTGCTCAAGTGTCCCGAACATGGTATATTTTTGCCTTATTTCCCTGGTGTATAATTTTGCGATACTAGTTTCTGTGAGTTAAAAAGAGACCTAGTATAAAAAGTAATTCGTGAATAATTTCATGCCTGTCAAAAGTTAGAGTGGAAGTAGTATATCTGAAATTTAAATGTAAAAAAAGGGTTCTCCCTTTAATAAATAAATAAATTTTATTTAAAAGACAATGCTTTATTATTTATTTTGACTAGACTACTAGACTGCTAAACCACACTTTTATTAATACATACGAGTTAATACCAGTTTTAATATTTCTGAATAGTTATTGATGGGTAGGTGAGTGTTTAATAAACCAATTATTCAATTGAAGAGAATAAAATGTATGAATTAGCTGATTAAACGTAATAATTATAATATATTGATTATTATTTGAACGAGTCCAATGTATGAGTAATATTGTCTGGTATGTTACATTAATAGAATAATAGACATTGCAATTTAATAACTGGGTATTAGGTATTAATAGCCTAATAAAATATAAAAAAGTCAAAATGTAAATTCGTACAGGTTAAAACAAATTTTATATCAAAGTTTAGGTGGGTACAAAAGATATTTTCAAGAAAGTATCCAAATCATACAAGGGGATCATTGTTTAAAAAATTAAAAAGGGGTAATTTTTGCAAAAAATATACTTTTTTAACTGCTGAGGTAATTCACTTATTAATGAAGGTCTATGGGATTTTTTCTGCAAAGTTGAAGGGTAAATATTTCACATAAGACTTACTAAATTAAATTTGACTATAAGCACTATAAAATATCGTATTTTACAGACTAAGTTGCGCTATGTTATCAGTATTAAGCAAAAAAAAAATTGGTCCAAAAATATTTAAGATTTTTTGAGATATTGAATTTGTTTTTTAAATGTTACTATATTTTAAATTGCAAAAACGCGGTTGTTGCCAAAGAAATATTCACCTTCTTAAGATGTCATTATTTTTATTTTTATGTATATTTTCGATAAATGTATTGATTAATTCAAATTCCAATTAAACTCCCCCCTAAAATGGCATTTGAAAATTACTAAAATTTGTTTATAATTTGTTTTTTTAATAACGTCGCGGGGATTAAGTATTTTGAAATGTCATTTCGATAATTAAGTTCGTGGGAATTTTTTACTAATTAACAAAATTTTTTTTGTCGTTTTTTCTTCTTCTTTTTTTTTACTTGGAGTTACATTACTACGGGCCCTTTTAGGGTTAAATTTTATTAAGAATATCGAATCTCTGAGTTGTAGATTCTAGACCTAAAAATATTAAGATTTAACTAAAATCTCTTAAATAAAATGTGGCTACTTACTGAGTTACAGGGTGTTTTATTTAAAAATTAAAAAATTATTTTTACCAAGTACTCTAAAACTATTCGACGTATCCTTATCATACTTGGCAGAAAGTGTGGCTATTATACACGCTACTAAATTGTGATTAATAAACGTTTCTAGCTAGTGCCAGAGGCGTACGACAGGGGATAGTGAATGATTGACCCTTCCCACATTCTACGCCACTGAGTGAATTACTATTTTAGCGAAATTTTTCGATTCTCCAATACTTTGTATGTAAATAACTTTATTGGTATTGATAAAGCCATCAGTTTTAGAGATATTGGAAGTTTAAAATGAATGAATGAATGAATCAAAATAACTATGCCGTTTCATTTTTAACGTCCAATATCTCTAAAACTAATGACTTAATCGTTACCAGTAAAGAGTATATTATTTACATAGAAAGTATTGGAGAATCGAAAAATTTCGCTAAAATAGTAATTCCCTCAGTGGCGTAGAATTTGGGAAGGGTCAACCATTAACTATCCCCTGTCGTACGCCTCTGGTAGTAGCTAGAAACTTTTATTTATCACAATTTAGTAGACTGTATAGTACATACACTTTCTGCCAAGTATGATAAGGATACGTCAAATAGTTTGAAAGTAAATTGGTAAAAATAATTTTTAAATTTTTAAATAAAACACCCTGTAACTCAGTAAGTAGTCACATTTTATTTAAGTGATTTTAGACCAATCTTAATATCTTTATGTCTAGAATCTACAACTTAGAGATTCAACATTCTTAATGAAACTTAACCCTAAAAGGGCCCGTAATAATATAACTCCAAGAAAAAAAAGAAGAGGAAAAAGACAAAAAAATTTGTTAATTAGTGAAAAATTCCCAGGAACCCAATTATCGAAACGGCATTTCAAAATATTTAATCCCTGCGACGTTATTAAAAAAACAAATTATAAACAAATTTGAATAATTTTCAAATACCATTTTAGGGGGAAGTTTAATTGAAATTTGAATTTATTAATACAGGTGAATATTTCTTTGGCAACAACCGCGTTTTTGCAATAGAAAATAGAACATTTAATAAACAAATTCAATATCTCAAAAAATATTAAATATTTTTGGACCAATTTTTTTTTGGCTTAATACTGATAACATAGTGCAACTTAGTCTGTAAAATAAGATATTTTATAGTGCTTATTTAAAACGCTAAAAATAATTTTTTGAAAATTTGTTTTTAGTTTTATATACAATTATTTAAATAAATAGGGGGTCAAATTTAATTTAGTAAGACTTATGAGAAAGACTTACCCTTCAACTTTGCAGAAAAAAATCCCATAGACCTTCATTGGTAATTGAATGACCTCAGCAGCTAAAAAACTTACCCTTCAACTTTGCAGAAAAAAATCCCATAGACCTTCATTGGTAATTGAATGACCTCAGCAGCTAAAAAAATAATTTTTTTGCAAAAATGACCCCTTTTTAATTATTTAAACAATGATCCCCTTGTATGATTTGGATACTTTCTTGAAAATATCTTTTGTACCCGCCTAAACTTTGATATAAAATTTGTTTCAACCTGTACGAATTTACATTTTGATTTACATGTAGTTAGTGTAATTTTATTTTACTAGACTATAAGGTATGTTAACAAAACCGTGTGTGTAATTATAATAATTGGTAATATAATTAGAACGTATTGTATAAAATGATGATATTTGATTAGTAGGTACACTTAAAATTTGTCCAATCGAAAAATAATGGAATTATTATATAAATAATCTTGGATTATTTTTTACAATTGAGGGGTCCGGCAGTAAAAAATGGTAAGGGGCAGTAAAGAAGTTTTGAGTTTTGAAGTGTTGAATTTTGAAAAAAATATTCTTATATTTTTTATTAAAAAATATAAGAATATGAAGCATGTTAAAACTAGCTGAATATGTTGTTAATACGTAGGCAAATTATGGTAAACTAAATATTTTTTTATAATGATTAATTAGAAAAGTATGAAAATATGAACTACAACTTAACATTGTTTACCTAAAATACCTATTTGAAATAGTTTAACGTAACGTGTTAAGTGGTATTGACTTAACATAATTTGTTAGGTACTAGGAATTCATTTTAAATTTAGATACCATTAAATTTGTGGTAAACATCTGGAACCAATTCCCAAAATGATTTTACATCTTTCAGGTTTTCTAAAACGTTTAAATAAAAGTAATAATATAGCGCTGGAGAGAATTTATTTTCATGTTTGCAAGTAAAAAATGTTAAGTTTTTATGCAAAGTGAACGTGGATGTAATTGAAGAGAATAAAATTTATGAATTAGCTGATTAAACGTAACAATTATAATATATTGATTATTATTTGAACGAGTCCAATGTATGAGTAATATTGTCTGGTAGGTTACATTAATAGAATAATAGACATTGCAATTTAATAACTGGGTATTATGTATTAAGGTATGTTAACAAAACCGTGTGTGTAATTATAATAATTGGTAATATAATTAGAACGTATTGTATAAAATGATGATATTTGATTAGTAGGTACACTTAAAATTTGTCCAATCGAAAAATAATGGAATTATTATATAAATAATCTTGGATTGTTTTTTACAATTATTATTGAGGTGCTTAGAAGCAAAATGCGTTAAGTCCAAAGACGTAACTTTTGAGAGAAGGCAAAAAACGGTGGCCGGTTTATATTGAGATATTTAATTTTTAAAACATGTAAAATATGTTTTAGACAGTGACAGTTGCCAAACTCGTCCAATAGGGGAGACCGGGGCAGAACGGGATACTTAAGAAAGAAAAAATCATAGAAAGAAAACTAAACTGTGTATTAAAAAATAACAAAGTCTGACAGGATCACTTGCTATTAAACTTCATAGAACTTACTTTATTTATAATCCAAATTGATTAGTTATTTGGTTATAAAGAACTTAACTTATCAGTCCGAATTTCCAAATTGAAATGTATTTTAGTCAAGTTGGGAGAGTTCACAAATATGAGTACCTTCGTCTTCATCCTCAACAACTTCGCAGGAATTATGAGCCCATCCATGGCAGACACTACACACTACATACTACCCATCCTTCAGTTGACTGCAAATATAATTAGGTATCCACAGTAGATGCAACCACAATCTTCATCATCATCTGATGAGTCAGTGTCCATCTCGTTTTCTTCTTTAGTTTTCTTTGATTTTCTTTATTAGTTTTAGTCAGATTCTTCTTACAGTTTAAATGCTGTAAAGTAGTGGCAATTTAGGAGAGCGGGGCAAGATGGGGTATTATCCCGTCTTGCCCCAACCGCTTTGCCCCAACAGACATCATTTCAAATAAAATTAGTAATTTCTAAAGTAAAAGATATAAAACGGTTCACAGCGACACAGCAGGCAATATTAAAATTCAGTAATATATCATATATCTATCATATTTGAATGAAAAACGTGATAAAACTTGCTTACTGATCTTATAGCACTTCTATAAATATAACCAAAATTTTTAACAAAACAAAAGAGAACGGATTTTATGTCTGTAAAGAAGCACACTACGTGACTAAATGTTTCTTTTTAATGACTGAAGTGAGTGAACTCACGTTCGTTCGAATGGCGCTATTGCCGATATTATGACGACTATAAGTCATATAGTCATAATACATTCCAATAATATTAAGACTATAGTCATAATACATTCCATGTCAAATCACTCAGGCAAAAAATTTTGGATCTCCGATTTGTCTGAAAATTGGTATATAGCTTCTGCGGGACGTAAAAATACGTAAAATTTAAGGTCAAAAAATCTTCTTCTTTTTTTCTCAAAATGTTATTTTATGCGATTTTACAGTGATTTGGTGTTTATTTAAACAAATTTGCATTTTCTGTCGTAAAGTATCAATGAAAAACATAATATTTTAATAGAAAGGACTCAAAAATGTCATTTTATGGCATTATAACAAGTTATTTTGAATCAAAACAAGTGTTTGATCAAATTTTGTAGTGTAAAAAACGTTAAAATACCGTTAAATTTTCCTCCATTCCCAAAATACATCATCATCGATTTGGCTGAAAATTGGCCCACAGATAGCCAAAAGATAGGACTTTAAGTAGTTAGAAGGATTTGAATTATATTTAGTACCGGCGCTAGGGTATAAGGCGCCCGCCTGCAAAAGAAGCATAAGCGCTCTTCGGTTTCTTTTAAGTTATTATTTTGTATAGCACCGACAGAAAAAAAGCTCGTTTTGGCGCCCTCAAACAGGGGCGCCTGCCTGCAGTGCATCCCTTACAGGCCCGTTATCGCCGGCCCTAATTATATTACAATACCAAAAAAGTTACATGCAGTAATATCAGACTCAAAAGCATATATTAGTCCAGTCGGGATAGCATTTGACCTTGAATGCCGAGCTGCCCAAAATTTTATTTTTCTGATCTTTAGGGGTGTCAATAGTAGCCTAAATTTAAAATCACCAATGAATTCCTCCGTTACGTTAGCCGCCATCTTGATTTTAAAGGAGAACCTGTTCTGCTCAATATCTCCGCCATTTTTAACTTTTCGACAAAATTGGTAGGAACTAAAATTGTTTCAAATAAATCGTATTTACAATTATTACAATTTATTTTTAACAATTTTTGTCGTGAGGTCGATATTTTCGAGTTAATTATACTTACAGTAGACGCCTATATTTTTGACTATAATATTGCATGTAACTTTTTTGGTATTGTAATATAATTCAAATCCATCTCACCACTTATAAGTCCTATGTTTTGTCTATCTGTGGGCAAATTTTCAGCCAAATCGATTATTTTAACGTTTTTAACGTTAAAATAACGGTATTTAACGTTTTCTACACTATAAAATTTGATCAAAAGCTTGTTTTGAATCAAAGTAACTTGTTATAATGACATTTTTGAGTCCCTTCTATTAAAATATCATGTTTTTCATTGATACTTTACGATAGAAAATGCAAATTTGTATAAATAAACACCAAATCACTGTAAAATCGCATAAAATAACATTTTGAGAAAAAAGAGGAAGATTTTTTGACCTTAAATATCTTATTTTTACGTCCCGCAGAAGCTATATACCAATTTTTAGACAAATCGGAGGTCCAAAATTTTTTTTTTCTCCAAAATTGAGTGATTTGAAATGGAATGACCCTTATACACACCGTTGCATTTCCCGTTCTGCACCGAGCCTCGTTTTGCCCCGGTCTCCTCTACGTCTAAAAGGTGGGAAACAATAGATATCATATATATTTATAGGTTTTTATCGCTAAATCTCCCACCTCCACTAGTTTCATTTCTTTTTATCTCGCAACTTAATTGTGTTTTCAATCTTTTACGTTATTTTGCCAAACAGATGAATCCGCTCTATCGATTTTTGATAGAAAAGTGCTACCTACGCAAGATATTCGGAGCAGTCTGTGAGAACGGAATATGGAGGCGTAGATATAACTTTGAACTGCAGAATATTGACGAGCATACGTTTGGTGGAAAAGATATTATCGCTGTAATTAAGCGAAACCGCCTGCAGTGGGCAGGACATGTAGCCCGGGCCCCTGAATCGAACATGATAAAAAATATTCTAACAGCTCAACCCGTGAGAATGAGAAGACGGGGTAAACCAAAGTTGAGGTGGATGGACGGGGTAACACAAGATGCCGAGAAGATCGGAGTCGGCAACTGGAAAATGCAAGCAAGGGACAGAACAGAATGGCGTAGAAAGCTTGAGAAGGTCGAGGCCCTCTAAGGGCTGTAGCACCAAGATGATCATGATGATGACGTTATTTTGCCGGTTATTAGCGCTCTCATCACCGTATTGCTTTTAAGTAAAAAAGGACTTTATGCCTATTGTGTTTATTACATATGTATTGTTATTAAATACCAAATTTATCAAAAACAGTTGTTATATATTTTACCTGTATCTTTATACATAGAGATATAGGTTTTTGAGTTAGTTAAATAGTACTTTTAATAATGTTTTCTTACAAAACAATATTTTCAAAATTTACCATAGGGCAAAAAAGAATATAAAAATGTATAACAACTTGCATTGTTTTAAATTCCCAGGTTTGTTTATTTTAAAAAATACACATGCAATAACGAATATAGACGATAATAAAAGTTGGCATAAAACAATGGTAAAAACTTCGAAGCATTTTTAAATGATTCACATGAGTCACATAAATGATAACACATTAGTCACGGACTACATTATACACGCCAATAATAATACCAATGTATGTATTCCATAGGTTATTCCATATCTAATCAAATACGTTTTGATAACACCATAATCATGGAATTTGCGGTTACTCGATGGAAATTAATGTTTAATGATAAAACTAAAAAATATTACAACCCAGCACTATTTTTTAATCTCAACATAACAACATCAATTTGATACTTTTTGCTGAAACAAGATCTTCAAAAGAGAGATAGCAATTAAAGCAATGTAATATTTTATATTTCTTGTTTTGAATGCTCATTATCATTCTCTTTGCAATTATAATATATGTACCTAGGCGTGGGGCGTGGTCGGCTTCCCCAATTATGTTTATCTAGAAGTTTTTATCTTGGGCCATGAAAATATCAACATCCTTTGCCGACATATCCAACCTAAGCATTTCCTCGAGGTCTTCTTTGGTCTACCATTCCTGCTCCTCCCAGGAACCAATTGGTGCCACCCCTAGATATTCCCTATTCTTAATTTTATTCCAGTCATCCATCTAAGCATTCTTTTTTCCGCTTCATGCCTTCGTTGTTCCTCTTTTTTTAAACTGCCTAACATTCAGTTCCGCACATCACAGCTGGTCTTATGGCTGAATTTTCCCTTCAGTTTCATTCAAATTTTTCTGTCACCTAACACACCACTCACTTGATTCACTTCATGCATCCAACGCTAATTCTACTACATGCATCTCCATCTATTTCCCCATTACTCTATCATTAACTATTACTTTTCACAATAGTTTCACCATACAAAGACATCATTTTATTTGAAGTAATTCCTTATTGTCTTTAAATAAATATTCCAAATACTCTGTCTTTGGCCTACTAAGTTTTAAACCTTTTTTTCTCCAGGGCTTGTCTCCACTGTTGGTTACTAATTACTCCATCATCACCATACATTCAGCACTAGGGAATGTTTCGCTCGTATCTGATCCAACACCAATGAAAATAGAAAAGAACTAACCGAGCCTTGGTGAAATCCCAAAGGAGAAATGAAATTTATCAGTCTCTCCCACACCTGTCTTGATACTAGTTGTTACTCCCTCATACATTTCTCTCACATTCTTTACATATTCACCGGGGACTTCTTTCTTATTGAGTGCCCACCACATAATCTCTCGAAGAACTCTTCATATGTTTTATCAAGATCAATGCATACCATATGAGACCCGTATCTCTAATGATACTGGCCACCTTCGTCCAATTTCGAATTTGAAATGATAAAGAGATAATAGCAATTAAAACTTCACCCAAATATAATGTTGGAAAATTGCTAGTCACCAGAGCTAGAGGAACATTCAAAGTTTGTGAAATTTTAGAGAAAACGGCTGGAGAATATTTGCAATTGTTCGCTATCGCCATAAATACTTGGACTAGATCTTTTCAGAACCTGATAATTGGTTTCACAATGTGAAGTTATGGCCCTGACGAGGCGTTACCTGTTCTCGAAGCATGTAGAGCCTCTTGGAATAATGCCGTGACGCCACGACGTCAGTAAGTAGAAGGTTTGTTCCAGCAAGCGGCCAAACGGGCAGAAACTATCAGCGAATAGTCGACCAGCACGAGTAAAGGGGATATGACTGACGACTGTATTAATGTTTTCTTTACTCACCGACCAACTGTTTGCCGTCGATTTCTGACTATTTTGATTTGACTGTTTGTAGGAACAGACCTAGAGTATTCTGGACATTTCTCGATAACGGAGCCGGAGTATATAAAAATAGTCTAAGAGCTGGGAGCGGATTTTGTGCGTGATAAGTAATATGGAAAAACTATACGGGGTATGTTGAATTAGTTGTGTACATGACTTTCCCCAACGGCCGGAAACCAGAGTGGGGGAAGACGGTAGTTATAAGGGAACAAAGTCGCGGTTTTTATTATTTTTTTTTGTAACGCTCATGATCGAGATAGTGCACCAAAATTTGAGAATAAGTAGGTCATGACGTACCTAAGTAAATTCTGTAGGGGCGGAACGCTGCGGGGCTGACAAAGTGGTGGGGGTAGGGGTGAATATAAAAAATATAAGCGGTTTTGTGCGACGTTCGTGATTGAGATAGTGCACCAAAATTTGGAACTAAGTAGACCAAACATAACTAAGTAAAATCCCCAGATGCGGAAACCAGAGTGGGGGACGAGGGTAGTTATAAGGGGTCAAATTCGCGGTCAAACTAATATTAGTTTTCTAGTCTACTAATATTTCTATTAGTTTTCTAAGAAAACTAATATTAGTCTAGAAAATTAGTTTTCTAGACTTAACATTGACTAGAATAGAGAACAAATTAAGTTTTTCAGTCTTTAGAAAACCAACTCAGACTGACCATACTATCCCTAGATCTTCGAATCATCCTTTTCAACAGAAGATGTCTTCTTTTTATTGCTATATCCATCGTTTACTTAGCTTACCATTATCAGATACAAATTTTACTTCTGAATTGGATATTATTAAACAACTTGCACATAGTAACGGTTACTCCCCTACTTTGGTTGATAACATTCTCAACAAATTAAGGAATAAAAGAAACAGCTTATATTGCGAATCCGGACAACTCCAACTCAGCAGTTATGTATAGATCTATATCATACATAGTTTATCCTTCAGACAATATAGCAAAAATCAATATATTTTTTATATTCACCCCTACCCCAACCCCTTTGTCAGCCCCGCAGCGTTCCGCCCCTAGAGAATTTACTTAGGTACGTCATGACCTACTTATTCCCAAATTTTGGTGCACTATCTCGATCATGAGCGTCACAAAAAAAATAATAAAAACCGCGGCTTTGACCCCTTATAACTACCCTCGTCCACCACTCTGGTTTTCGGCTCTGGGGATTTTATTTAGTTATGTCATGGTCTACTTATTTCCAAATTTTGGTATACTATCTTATTCACGAACGTCGCAAAAAACCCTTTATATTTTTTATATTCACCTTTACCCCCACCCCTTTGTCGGCCACGCAGCATTCCGCCCCTATATATTTTACTTAGTTACGTCATGACCCACTCATCCCCAAATTTTGGTGCACTATCTCGATCATGAGCGTCACAAAAAATAATAAAAACCGCCACTTAGACCCCTTAAAACTACCGTCGCCGCCACTCTGGTTTCCGGCCGTTGGGGAAAGTCATGTAAACAACTAATTCAACATATCCCCGTATAGTTTTTCCATATTACTTATCACGCACAAAATCCGCTTCCATCTCTCCGACTAAAAGAATAATTTAGATTTTAAAATCAGTTTTGAAATGTATTGTATTGTCAAGTCTAATAATAAGCGTGTATAAATTTGTAATCAAAATGTATTATATAAATTAATTATTTTTTAGTGTTAGTATAAATAAATTAAAATATTCAAATATACGAATAAAAAAATACAACAATACTTAAAAACAAGAGTGCTTGACCAGTGCATACTCCCAATTCTCACATATGCATGCCAAACTTGGACCTTGACCTAAGCAAACATGAATAAAATAATTAAGACACAAAGAGCCATGGAGAGAGCAATGTTAGGAATAAAATTAACAGACAAAAAGTAAAACAACTGGGTAAGAAATAAAACATAAGTCAAAGACGCAGGACAACATTAGCCAAGCTAAAATGGATCTTCGCAGGTCATAACGCCAGACAAACGGACAATAGGTGGAATACCAAGATACAACAATGGAGACCATGGACAGGAAAAGGGGAAGATTGGGAAAATGAGAGATGACATTAAAAATATAGGAGGAACGCACTGGAAACAGAAGCGAATGGAGGAAACTGGGGGAAGCCTATGTTTAAAATTGGACGAATTAAAGGGCAAAAAAGAAGTGTTTAAAAATAATATTTTTTTTCTAAACATAACATATTTGTTTCAGAATGCTCCAGAAGATGTCGAATCACAACAACGTAGAATGCCCCGCATTCTTATTTTTCCAGCCGGTGCACGACCCCACAGGGTTACGACAGTTACTACCCTCTGTCTCCTTCTGACCGCTCTTACAGTCGTAGGAATAGGTATCGTAGGAGGCAAAATTCTGTACGACCAGTACATCAGAGTAGCACATAAACGGTTTGAAGGATGGGCTCAGATTCCAATGTGAGTACCTATGAGTTTTCACTTAGATGTTATTATTGGTCCTTAAATGTTACATAAAATAATAGGGAATGTTTCAAAAAAGCCGAACTCTTACTTCATATAAATATTATCCTACACTTCTCCAAGAAATTAACGCATCACCTAAAAATAGGTCATTTTTGATGTCTCGAATTTCCTAAACCTGTCCAATTTAAGTGATTTTTTATAACATGTCATAGCATTATTCTTTAACAATATCGCTGTAATAATATTGTTGCTAGACAGGTAAATTGTCATTGTATACCGGATGTACCAAACAAACTGTGATTTTTTCTCAAAGTTTGCGTGACCCTGTGGAATATTCTAGCATTGATAAAATGCTAAAATTAAAACCCAACTATAGCCTCATGTTTTCTTAACATTGTGTTTTTTGATTCATCACTTATGTTGGATAATAAGAAAGTTAGGTACTTTAACAACTAGCCTTGTTTTTCGTCAATACAGGGTGTTTTTAAATAAGTATGTATGGCAAACCTTAAGGGATAATTCTGCAAGAGAAAAGAATGACAGTTTGCTTTATTAACGTATGTCCGCAAATGCTTCGTTTCCGACATAGCGGGTGTTGAATTTTTTCTTACAAACTGACGATTTATTTATTGCTCTAAAACCGGATAAGATATGCAAATAAAATTTGGTAGGTTTTAAGAGGTAGTTATTGCGCATTTTTAATATACATTTAGGAATTTAATATTCACCATTAGCGCGCATACTGGTAATATGACTCTTATGTTGCTCCAATGGTGAACATAAAATAATTCTTAATTGTGTGTCAAAAAATGCACAATAACTACCTCTTAAAACCCACCAAATTGCATTTGCATATATCAACCGGCTTTACAGCAATAAATAAATCGTCAGTTTGTAAGAAAAATTTTAACACCCCCTATTTCGGAAACGAAGCATTTGCGGACATACATTTATCAAGCAAACGGTCATTATTTTTCACGCAGAATTGCCCCTTAAACTTCTAAATACTTATTTAAAAACACCCTGTATTAATGAAAAACAATGCTCGTTGTTAAAGTACCTAACTTTTTTATTATCCAACATAAAAGAAAACATGAGGCTATAATTGAGTGTTAAATTTAGTATTTTATCAATGCTAAACTTAAAGAAAAAATCATAATTTACCTGTCTAATAGCAACAATTTTATTACAGCGATATTGTTCAAGAATAAGGCTACAACATATTAAAAAAATCACTTAAATCGGAAGACGTATAGGAAATTCGAGACATCAAAAATGACCAATTTTTAAAATGGTGCGTTAATTTCGTGGAGAAATGTAGTTGAGTCAAATAAACCATCGCCAAAATTAGCGTATATGTACTTATACATTTACGTAAAGATTTGATTAAGGATGTAGATTTCCTTAATTTAATATGGGGCTTGGACAGTACAACATTTTTGAAACTTTAGTTTCACATATGTCATTTAATTATATATTTCTGACCAGTGAATGACTCGAAACTATTTGTTTATGAAAGAAAGGATGTACATAATATGATAATTATATCTATAATAATATTATGTGTTTGGTGTTGTCTGGCGATTGCATACGTAATATTATTAGATCTGATCTGGCGTACCAAAAAAAGTTGATTAATAGCAAGCTGAAAATTTGTTAATAGCTTAAGGGTGTCTAATCGGACCAACTTTGATGCATGGGAACACTGGAATAGGGGAAGTTTTAATTGTGGAACAGGTTCAAAATTTGGAATGTCTGACTACGAAAACGTTCCATATATTTTGTCGGACAGAACTTTCAATTGATTTGTTACCACTTCATTAAACTCTCATGCAAAAATCAGACTGGTGTTTATCGCCAACTGGGCATTTTAATGAGTAGAACACGAAGAACATGTCAAGTGACAGGAATCATGTTGGTTAGTAGTAGCAGTCTGATTTTTTCAATGAGAGTTGAATGAGAGTAATGAAAGGGTAACAAATCAGTTATTGGATGTTCGGTCCGAAAAAATTCATGGGACGTTTTCGTAATCTGACGTTCCCAATTTTTTAACTGTTCGACTTGTCCGACTAGACACCGTTAAGCTATTAAACAAATTTCCAGCTTGCTATTTCAACTTTTTTTGGTACGCGCGATCCAGGCTTATATGTAAAATACATACTAAAAATTCCATATCTATAATTTAATCACTGCTAACTTGATACTGCTGTGTGGGACAGATGTGTCTTTAAACTTACTGTTTGCGTTTACAACTTGGAAACTACTTATAAAATCAAATTGTTTTATTTTATTATGTAAGTATGTAGTAACAAGCGGTGTATTAAAACAATTTTTATCACAAAACTTTGATGTTATTGAAGTTATTGAATTCTCTCTTTTAGTTCAATTATTACACTACACCTTAACCCTCCACTGTGCGAAACAGAACTGCAGATCATCTTCTGTTGGCTCGTGGAGGGTTACTTTTAAGTAGGATTTGATTTTTGAGAGCAGGTAGAAGTCACAAGTTGCTAAATCTACCGACTAGGCTGATGTTCATGACTCTGATCCGCTTTTTGGCCAAAATAGTCCTTCTTGATAGAATGCGCGTTGTCGTGATGGAGAAGAATTCTCTTTCCACGTTTCTTCTTCTTCTTCTTCTTCTTCTTGTAATAGGACTATGTCCTGTTTCGTCTGTTACAGTCTTTGCTGCGATCCGGAGCTCCAACTCTCGTACCATCGTTTTTTGGGTCTTCCTATGGGTCGCTTGGTGTTGGGCTTCTGTGTTTTCCGTCCGATCTACGTGGTCTCTTCACATGCGTCGTCGCGCTCTTGTCCATCTCACTACGTCTTGAACGCCTAGCTCTCTCAATGTGTCTTCGTTTCGTATTCTATCTCTGAGTGTGATACCTCTTATGGATCTTAGGGTTTTCATCTCTGTTGTTCTCATTATTTGTTTGGTCTTTGTTGTCTCGGCCCTTGTCTCAGCTGCTTATGTCAGTACGGGTCTAACACATGTCTTATAAATGCGGACTTTGCTTTCGGTGCTCATATATTTATTCCGCGTTTATTCCGTATTTATTTCCACGTTTCGAGCTTCTTTTTGCGCATTTTTCTCGAGTCTGTAAAACTTCTAAATCCATCCATCCAATGGCACTACATCCCAAATCGAGCCTTGGCCTCCTTCAACAAGCTTCTCCAATCATTTCGATTTACCGCTGTTCTTTTCCATGAACGCGTTCCCAGGAAGTTCCTGGCATCCTCATCGACTTCGTCTTCCCATCTCTTTTTAGGTCTTCCAACAGGTCTTTTTCCCTGCATTCTTGCATTTAGCAATTTTCTGGGGATTCTATTCTCATGCATGCGGACCACGTGCCCTGCCCACCGTAATCTCTGCAGTTTAGTGTATTGTGCTAGAGTTGGTTCGCTATATTGCTCGTATATTTCTCTATTATACCTAATTCGCCAGTTGTTATTTGCACTTATTGGGCCCAGTATCCTACGTAATATTTTTCTTTCAAACACATCTAATGCATTGGCAGATTTCTGTGTCACCACCCATGTTTCCCAGCCATAACTTACTATGGGCCCGATTATTATTTTATAGACCCGGAGTTTTGTTTTCCGGTGTACGTCTCTCGATTTGAATGTGGCCCATCGCGAAATAGGCTTTTTTTGCCAGCACAAGCCTTCTATTTATTTCCGGTTCTTCTGCATTGCTTGCGACCAGATCCATTCCTAGGCAGGTGAATCTATTCACATGTTCTATATCGTCAATAAAGTGTTGTTGCGCGGGTCTATTTGATCTGGTTTGTATGAGTAGTTTTGTTTTATTTGTATTTATTGCTAGCCCTACTGCTTCCGCACTCTGTTTCAACTCAACGTAGGTTTCTTCCGCTGCATTCATTGTTCTGCTCATTATGTTTATATCATCTGCGTATGCTGCTAATTGGGTAGATTTGTTTGTAAGTATGTTATTTCCGCTCACCGTCAGCCGTCTAATTACATTTGTCTGTGATCTGTCCGTGATCGTGTCCATGTCCGTGATCTGTCCTTGAATACATACCTGTTCTTCTGTTTCTGCCATTGTCATTTGCACTAGTCTTATTAATTTTGATGGTATGCCAAATTCTTCCAATATATTAGGTAGAATTGTTCTATCTATTGAATCATAGGCTTGTTTAAAATCTACAAAGAGATTGTAAACGTCCATGTCATATTCCCATGCTTTGGCTAGTATTTGTTTAACTGTAAATAGTTGGTCAATGGTAGATCTATTTTGCCTAAACCCTGCTTGATATTTCCCGATGATTTTTTCTGTGAGAAGTTGAAGTCTTCGATTAAGGATGTTTGTGAATATTTTGTATCCCGAACAAAGTAAAGAGATGCCTCTATAATTCTGACACAACAGTTTGTCTCCTTTTTTTTTGAATAGGGCAGATTATACTTTTCTTCCATTGTTGGGGGATTTCTTCTTCTATCCATATCTCTCGTATTAGCTGGTGCATCTGTTGTGTCAAATTCCTTCCTCCTTGCTTGAGTAGTTCTGCCGGTATTTTATATATTCCCGGTGCTTTATGGCTTTTTTGTATGTGGATTGCCGCTTGGACCTCCTCTAGCGTCTAGTTAATTCATTTTCTTCTCCATCTTCCCCCAGCTCTTGTTGTTGTACATCCTGCCGTGCCTGCTGCTGCCTCTGTTGTTGTAATGGTGGTTGTGCCCCTTTATTTAATACTTCCTTAAAATATGTCATCCAGGTTATCTTAATTTCGTCCATATCGCTAATGATTTCACCCTTCTTATTTTTGCAGAGGCTAGTCTTCGGTTTGTATCCCTGTCTTAAATGTTTGATAAATTGGTATGCACTACGTGTTTCGTTTTCCTTAAACTCCCTCTCTATGTTTAGTATCCGTTGGTTTTCGTACTTTCTCTTTTTCTGCCTGCACAGTTTATCTGCTCTTCGTCTTTTGTTCTCAAATTCTGTTTTTCTCTCTAGTACGTCTGAGTATGTAATTCTTATGTGCTTCATTTCTTTCCTGTATAGCTTGTTTGCATTCTTCATCGAACCATGTTTCTTCTCTCCGTTGTGTCTTTGTTCCTAGGACTTCTTTCGCTGTGTTTAGTATGATACTGCTTATGTTGTTCCATTGATTTCTATTGTGGAGTCTGCTCTGTTTTCTTCTAGTAATTTTTCATCCACTGTTCTCTCAAATCTTTCTTGTACCTCAGAGACTTTTAGGTTATCTAAGTTTAGTTTTTCTTGTTGTGGATATTTTTCCTTTACCTGTCGACTGATTTTGCATCTAAACCCTGTCTGTACTAGTAGATGGTCTGAGTCACAGCTTGCGCCACGTCTGCTTTTTACATCTAATATACTCGTCGCCATTCTTTTTTCAGTCAGTATATGGTCTATTTGATTTATTGTGTTTCCGTCAGGTGATATCCGTATGTATGTCCCAATGTGGGAAGCATGTCGAACTGATAATCATATTCTTTCCAGCTGCGAAATCTATTAGAAACTGACAATTCTCATTTGTGTCTCTATGCAAACTATGTTTCCCTATTACCCCTATGTATTCTTCTTCTTTTCCGATCTTGGCGTTTGTGTCGCCTATCACCATTTTAATGTCGTTTCTTGGTATTGAGTCATAGATTTGTTCTAGATATTGATAAAAGGCTACCTTAGTGTCTTCTTCCTGTTCATTTGTGGGACAGTGAACATTTATAACGGTTATGTTAAAGAAATGCGTTTTTATCCCAAGCTTGCAGATTCTTTCATTGATGGCTTGAAAATATGTTATCAGGTGCTTCATTTTATTATCTACGATAAAGGCTACTCCGAATTCTTTATTTCCTTCATCTTTACCGCTATACAATATAGTGTGTGTTTTAGTTTCCCGGATACCTTTTCCCAACCATTTAGTTTCTTGTACTGCAGTGATTCCTATTTTATATCTTTTCAGTTCGTGTAGAAGGATCCTCTGTGCTCCTGGTCTATTTAGCGTTCTGACATTCCATGTACCCAGCATAAATTCCATATTCCGTTGCCAAAGTCGTCGTCTTGATATCCGTCCATTCCGAGGCCTATTTGAAGGTTTCGTAGTAGTACTTTTTTACAAGAATAGGTTACTGGCCCATCGCCCAACACCCTTTTCGGAGGACCATTTCTCCTTTCCTCGTCAGCCCTGACCCTACTTTCCACTGGGGTTGGTTACCCAATCTCCGGTAAGGTTGCTCAGGTTCTCCGGGGTTCACCCGTGCAGCCCAAGCCGCACTTCGTGGAGGAGAGACTAGAGATGCTAACTGGAAACAGCATCATGTATTGCGCTTCACTACCCCATTTGAGCCCTTCTAAAACTTCTAAATAGCAATGTTTATTAACTGTCTGATTAGCACTCATTACATATATATGAACTACATCACTTATATGGCAGAAAACATTCAGCATTATTGCTTGATATATTTCTATTATGTTCTGTTGTTTCCCTCCAATACTCATGTACTGATTTTTTATATTTACCTCCATAGAGTCTGTACTGACAGTACAGTACTGTCCTGATAAAGTCTAGTGTCACAATCGTAGGGGCTACGTTTGTTACACTATTTTTTATTTTGTGTAAGATACTAGGTGTGTTTGAAACATTCACTATAATTTTACAATGTAACGCTGAATCAAGACAAGACAATATTGCAATTCAAAAATTAATATTTTAATTTCATTACATCACAATAATATAATTTAAATTGGAGGCTAACGACTTAGGGCCGGTTGTTCGAACGCTAATCAACATTGATCACTATCAAATACTTAATTACTGTCACAACTGTCAATGTCAACTTTGGTTGGGTTGACGAAAACATAATTATTGTTGACAATTATGAAATTAGTTAATCAATTATGTTAATAATTGTTATGTTAATTGACTAACTAATCTCATAATTATAATTAACTATGTTTTCAGCAACCCAACCAAAGTTGACATTGACAGTTGTGACAGTAATTAAATATTTGATAGTGATCAATGTTGATTAGCGTTCGAACAACCGGCCCTTTGTCATTCATACTTTTATTACATAAATAATATTGATGTTTAGATTTGCAATATGTTTGAATGCGATTTTCAGTTATTTTTTTTAGTGTCCTAATTACAAAATAAATCAAAACAAAATGAGAAATGAATTTATAATCGCAGGGAAGTGTATACAAGGTACATCACACAAAATAAGTATTATTTTACCTTTAGTAGCCCGGAATATAGGGTGGAAAAGGTTATATATACAGCGTGTGCGAAATTATTAGTCCAGGAACCGAAGCTTTTCACCTCGCAATTTTTACAGAATAGATCCATTGGCTTGAAAATGTGAGAATAAGTAGTGGATAGTCAAAGGATCAAAATCTATATGATGCCGAAAGGCGTTTTTACCATGGGGATGGTTGCCACCCCATCTCGGGGGGTGGAAACTTTTTATTATATTTTGACCGCAAAAGTTGATAAAAACATTCATTCTAAGCTAAAAATGTTCTATACATTTTTTTTGATAAAATTAATGGTTTTCGATTTATTCGCTATCGAAAGTGTTAGTTTTATATCGAAAAAAAAATCAATGTTTTTCGATAATACTCATTTACGATTCACTCAATTTTTGCCGTAGAAAAATTTTTTTCAAACCAACTTCTTGGGAATTAAATATCCTACAATTTCATATTTAAACATTTTTTCGTATCTCTGATGCTAATCTTTCTATTCTGAAGAAAATGGCATTTTTTACCAAACTACAAAAATTCGTTATTCGCTTTTAACTCCAGTTTTTTAAAAACTAATCATTCTAAGCTAGTCAAACTTCTAGAATCTCTTATTAATACATAAATAAAGAAGAATGAATAAGGCCAATGACTAAAAACACCGCTAACTTACATTATTATGCTTCCAATTGGATTTCTCCTTTATTGTTTAAAAAAATATATTGATTTTTTAACCGTAACTTTTTTATTTTTTATCTTAGAAAGTTTGGTAAAAAAGAATTTCGTAGGATTTTACAAGATCTATAAGTCTCTTAATATTAAATCTTTTTAAAGTCATCAGTCGCAAAAAGAGGTAACTTTGAAAGGGTTGGTAAAGGTGGTTTTTGCAGGTTATTACAAGTTTTAATTGTCAATAGCTCACTCAATTTTTGCTGTAGAAAAATTTTTTACAAACCAGGTTCTTGGAAATTAAATAGCCTACAATTTCATATTTAAACATTTTTTCGGATCTCTGATGCTATAATCTTTCTATTCTGAAGAAAAGGCCAGTTTTTTCCAAACTACAAAAATTCGTTATTCGCTTTTAACTCCATTAAAAAAAAATTAGTCATTCTATAGTCATTCTAAGTCGGTCAAACTTCTAGAACCTATTAATAATAGATAAATAAAGAAGACCAAGTAAGGTCAATGACTAATTTTAAATAGGGTGGTGATTAGGAGGTTGCTTCCGATCACTTTTTCGCTGAAAAAATAGGGAATGACTTTTTTTTATTATAAGTCACTTAATTTTTGAGCTAGAGATTTTTTATTCCCGGAGATAGATATTTTTAAATACTTTAAATTAGTTTGAACAAGTTATCCTCGAAAAATGCATAGTTTTCCCGTCTTTTGACTTTGAATCTACAATATTTAGTATTTGACGAAGACGAGCTAACATATAATACAGTATAGCTCGATTACTTTTGGTCTTACAGAATATTTAAAAAAAATGTTTTGTTTATTTTTTCAAAAGAATTTTCATTTTTGTTAAGCAAAGTTGTTTTTATAAAACGAAAATTTTTTGAGTTATTAGCAGAACACTGATTAAAAACATTGATTTTTTTTATATACATAATACTAACACTTTCGATAACTGATAAATAGAAAACTATTAATTTTATCAAAAAAATGTATAGATCGTTTTTTGCTTAGAATGAATGTTTTTACCAACTTTTGCGGTCAAAATATAATAAAAAATTTACATCCCCGAGATGGGGTGATAACCACTCCCATGTTAAAAGCGCTTTTCGGCATCATATAGATTTTGATCCTTGGACTATCCACTACGTATTCTCAAATTTTCAAACAAATCGATCCATTCTGTAAAAATTGCGAGGTTTTGTTTTATTTTAAGCTTCATTACTTGGACTATATAGGCTGCTGTTCACTGGACGATTTTGTGTCGAATTTTCACAAAACTCGGCGAGGCTCGTTCTGAGACCAAGGTGCCTCGGAGACTGTCGCCGACATGATATTCGTATTCAGCGATCCCAAAAACCCCACGAGTAACGAATTTGTACTGATTTTGTATCGAATTTACATAAAACTCCAGACGAGGCCCATCCTGGACCCCAGATGCCACGGAGACTATCGCCGTCATCATATGCGTGTTCAGCGACCGTAAAAACCTCCGAGTAACGAGTTTACATTGATTTTGTATTTCATTTCCATAAAACTTCAGACGATGCCCATACTGTTCATCAGGTGCCTGATGAACCATCGCCAACATGATATTCGTATTCAACGACCCCAAAAACTCATTTCCGTCCGAATGATTTCTGATTTCCGAATTACAAATTTGAAAATGAAATTTTATTTCTGCAAAACTGCAACTCCAAAAAATTGGTAGCTTTTGGGCTTTTTACTTCTTCATTGAATCGGCTACAAGAAATAGACAGTGCGATAATAAAATCCAGCTGTAAAGAGGCCAAAATTCATGATTATAATATAACACAGCAACTGATACTATTGTTTACATAATTGCGATAAGTATAATATCTTATCAATACCACAAAGCCTTGTGTAATTAAAACAAACAAACCTAAACTGCGAAAATTCAATTATTTCTGTAGAATAGAGACATTAATTTATAATGGCATACTTTTTAGTCCAAGTAGTAAAAGTTTGTTTTGTATTTAAATTTACTTCAGAACATTTTTCATTAAAATTCCTTGTTTTTTATCGTTGGAACTTTTCAATATTTACCTGTGTATTACAAGGCTGTGCAAATATGGAAATCTGGCAACGTTGAATTAGATCACGTGCGAAGGATTTACAAGAAAAAGATTTTAATGGTACGATGAAATATGTGAGTCTCAGGCGAGAATAAAGAAATAACCGACGGTGTTATGGTCCAAAATATAATAATAGAAGATATTGGTACCCAACAACTAAGATGGTATGGACATGTCCAAAGAATGCCCGAAGATTGACTTCCAAAATAAATCGTAAATTGGCAACCTCATGGAGCAAGGACAAGAAGAAGACATCCCCTTAGATAAATCGGGAAATGAAAGATAGAGATATAGAGGAAGAACCTATGGACGACCGAGAAAAATGGCAATTGGCAATACAAGTGAAATACACTAAGCATCAAAATTAAAGCACCACCTTAAATATGGGACATTTTTGATGTCTCGTATTTCCTAAACCTGTTGTCCGATTTTAGTGATTTTTTTAATATTATGTTATAGCTTTATTCTTCAAGAATATCGATGTAATAATATTGTTGCTGAACAAGTGTCATTGTATACCGGGTGTAACAATGATAGTGTGTTTTTTCCTCAAAGTTCGGCACACAATATTCCACCACTGTGGAATATTGCAGCCTATATAAAATATTGAAATTAAAACTCAAGTGTAGCCTTAGGCTTTCTTACATTGTTCCTTTTGATTCATTCGCTATGTTGGATAATAAAAAAAGGGACATCTTGGATATTAGTGCACCCTAATATGTCTGTGTAGATTTTGGCGTTGGATCCGACCATCACTTGTAACACCGTTGCCGTATCCTCTATTTTTTCATACCATCACGTTACAATTTTTTGTGATATTATACACGAGCGGGACACCCTCAAAAGAGCGCTTAGTTTTCGAGATACTGACCATGGAGGGGTGAATGACTAGTTTTATTCATACTTTATATTTTCGAGGGTGCTGAAAACGAAAATGAGGTTTATTTTGAATTTTATGTGGGGGAACATTGTCAAAATCGCAATTTTAACCTAAAAATAAAAAAAAATGAAATCACGTTTTTTGCGTTTACCTCGCTACAACTCAGTTCCATTTTAATATTTTTTTCTGAAATTTTTACAGTATATAACTCTAACATTTCTGAAGACAAAGGTACCTGCTTCAAGTTTTTATTTTTATCATGATAAAGGTTATGAATTTTTCAAAGAAAAAAGTGCGGATTTGTGCATTGCAAAGTTTAATCGCAAAAGTTGTGTGACGAAGTTTAAAATTTAGCTTTTAATCACGTTTATTTTAAAGTAGAGAGTACAAAGAAGTTTTCTGGTAAGTTTTAGATCAAAATGTTTTATAGAAAAAAAATAGTGCAACTTTTAATGTCGACATTAGAAATCCCCAATATAACGCTTATTTTTTGAGGGACAGACAATCTAGGTCTAATTTCTCACCTTTAGTACTATCCTTGGATTATAAGCTTTCATTTGACACCTCATTTGTCATTCTACCTAGTATAATGACGGAGAAGTAAACGTTCTTATTCTATTATTCTTGTAGGTACATTTAACATTGATTGAAATGTCAGGAAATAACACTGGCGTTAGCCAGTGGTGTCCCTCAGGGATCAATATTAGGGCCTATTCTGTTTTTGTTGTACGTATCTGATTTAACGTGCGGATGGCAGTCAAAATCAGTTTCATATGCCGACGATTTAAAGTTATATTACTGTCCCGATATTGTTAATACTCTTCAGAGTGACCTTAATCAGCTATCAGAATGGAGCATGAAATGGGCTATTCCGTTAAATTCGCGTAAGTGTTGTGTTGTTCAATGTGGATATAATAATCCACATATAACATATTTTTTGGATGGAGTTCCTCTGAAATCGGTACAGGAAGTTAATGATTTGGGCGTTACGGTCAACCAAACGTTAAGTTGGTCTACTCAAACAGCAAAAGTAGTCGGTAAAGCTAACTCTGCTTTATACCTCATATCAAAAGCTTTTCCTAGAATGTCTCCAGACTTGTTTTTGAAACTCTATAAAAGTTATGTCAGACCTCACCTGGAATTTGCGGTATCTGTTTGGTCACCTCATTTACAAAGAGATATTAATTTATTAGAAGGAGTACAACGAAGAGCTACTAAGCTACCTTTTAATTATGCAAGATTAAGCTATGAAACTCGATTAAGAAAGCTTAAGTTGTCTCCATTGACTCATAGAAGAGAGAGAGGTGATTTAATATCTACTTACAGAATTCTTAGGGGAGAATTTTGGGGAACATCGAATTTTTTTAATATCAGCGAAGATGCTAGACTACGAGGTCATCACTATAAATTGAAAAAGGAACCTTTTAAAACTACTGTAAGGCAAAACTTTTTGGTAAATCGTGTTTTTGATAAATGGAACAGTTTAAGTGATGACATCGTAGGGGCTATTAGCTTAAATAGTTTCAAAAACAGGTTTGATGAGAACTAACTGGACATTGTATGTGTAATGTTAGCAATTTTTGTTAAAATAGTTGTTGTAAAATATAAGGATATATTTTATGTTTTTTTTATGAGAAACAAATTTGTAATTTTTAGGTTTGTTTTAATACTTACTTTCTAATTTTTGTATCTTTTTTAATTTGCTATTGTTGTAACAACTTTTATGAAAACCAATTCTTTTGAATATTTACTTTAATTTAATTTTTATTTTGTAAAAATTTGTTTTATGTTATATTATTTAGTTTAAGACCTACAATTATTTTTGTACTTTGAGCCATATAAGCTCTGCTTTGGCTCGATATTATTGTATAATAATAATAATAATAATAATAATAAATTATGAAAGAAATGGCATGGCAACACTGTGACGCACAAACATAAGATTCAGCTGTGCGTTACATAGGGTGCACTAATATCCAAGATGTCCAAAAAAAAGTTAGGTACTGTAACAACTAGCAACGTTCTTTATCAATACAGGGTGTTTCTAAATAAGTTCGACAAACTTTAAGAGGTAATTCTGCATGAAAAAATAACGACCGTTGGCTTTATAAACCTACGTCCGCAAATGCTTCGTTTCCGAGATACGGGATGTTGAATTTTTTTCAAACAAACTGATTATTTATTGATTGCTCTAAAACCGGTTGAGATATGCAAATTAATGAAATTTGGTAGGTTTTAAGAGGTAGCTATTGCGGTTTTTTTGACATACAACTAAGAATTTTATATTTACCATTGGCGTGCATACTGGTAATATGACCGGGTAATATGACCCGTATGCACGCCAATGGTGAATATAAAATTCTTAGTTGTATGTCAAAAAATCCGCAATAACTACCTCTTAAAATCTACCAAATTTCATTTGCATATCTCAACCGGTTTTAGAGGAATCAATAAATAATCAGTTTGTAAGAAAAAAATTCAACATCCCGTATCTCGGAAACGAAGCATTTGCGGACATGTATTTATAAAGAAAATGGTCATTATTTTTTCATGCAGAATTACCCCTAAAAGTTTGTCGAACTTATTTAGAAACACCCTGTATTGATGAAGAACGTTGTTAGTTGTTACAGTACCTAACTTTTTTATTATCCAACATAAGCGAATGAATCAAAAGGAACAATGTTAAGAAAGCCTAAGGCTACACTTGAGTTTTAATTTTAATATTTTATATAGGCTGCAATATTCCACAGGGTGTTCCGAACTTTGAGGAAAAAACACACTATCATTGTTACACCCGGTATACAATGACACTTGCCTGTTTAGCAACAATATTATTACATCGATATTCTTGAATAATAAAGCTATAACATATTAAAAAATTCACTCAAATCGGACAACAGGTTTAGAAAATAAGAGGCGTCAAAAATGTACCATTTTTAAGGTGGTGCGTTAATTTTGATGCTTAGTGTTAGTCCGTTCTTTAACGGTAAAATATTGCAAAACCTCTAAATTTTAAAGAACCGCTTGGATTGACATGAAATTTGGCATACACATAGCTAACAAGTCAAAGAAAAAAAGTGATATTGTGCCGATATATTTTGCCCTGGGGGTTGTTTTCACCCCCTCTTGGGGGTGAAAAAATATTCGTCCAAAGAAAGTCAGGAAATTAATAAACTGGCTAATTTTAAGGTAACTTTTATTCTATAGAGTTTTTTCACTTAGTCAATACTTTTCGAGATATTTGGCAGTGTATATGTTCATTTTTTTCAACAAAATAACCACGCTTTTAGACGGTTTTTCGCAGATAACTCAAATTGTAAATATTATGTCGAAAAAAACATTCTTAGTAAAAATATAGCCTGTAAAAATTTTTAAAAAATGGTGTATATATCACTTCTCCACACCTAGTAGAAGCAGAGTTATAGCTAATGAAAAATAGGTTCATATCCGTCAAATTCCAAATGGAATACTTTAACGTGAAATAACCAAAAATTAAGCACATTTCGGGGAAAACTCATTACAACTTATTTAAAGTGTTTAAAAAAAGCTTCATTTTTGTTTTATAAAAAAAATTTTTAGCATCAAAATTAAACAAGTTACGCTCAAAATAAAGTTAGTCCCTTTTGGTTTTGGTAAAAAAATCGAGAAAATCACCCCCTAATTAGTATCTTAAATGAACTTAATCGTTACGACTTCACAAGTTTCTTGACTCGTGTATATATTGTTTATATGATTTGTAAGTTTGATCGGTTTAAAGTCCTTATTATTGAAAGGGCTGTAGTTAAAAGGGGTTGAACGAGTCACTGATCACGAATGTATGCAAATTTAGAAACACCAAATCTTAATCAATTTTTGTCTAACAGAAAAACAAAAAAATATATGATATTCAGAAAAGAAAATCTGACTTTTTTGTTTTTCGAGATTTTTGGTATCTCTAACAATTTTTAAGTTATTTTGAAAAAAAGCATATTTTTCAAAATTTAAATTTTTAAAAATTTTATTTTGAAACCAAATTTTTTCAAAAATAGGCACTTTGAATCGATGACACTTACAGATCATATAAACACAACATAAGTAAAATAATTTGTGGAGTGGTAACGATTAATTTCATTTAAGTTGCTGATTAGGGGGTGGTCTTCCCGATTTTTTTTTGCAAAAACAAAAGGGACCAACTTTATTTTGAGCGTAACTTGCTTAAATTTAATGCTAGAAACTTTTTGTAAAAATAGAAATAAAGCTTTTTTTAAACACTTTAAAAAAGTTGTAATGAGTTTTCCCCAAAAAGTGCTTAATTTTTTGGATATTTCACGTCGAAATATTCAATTTGAAATTTGGTGAATATGAATCTAAAAAAAGTATTTTTCATTGGCTATAACTCTGGATCTACGAGATCCAGAGACCTAACGCGTACATCATTTTTTTTACTTTTTTATATGCTATATTTTTGCTAAGAACGTTTTTTTCGACAAAATACTTACTTTTTGAGTTATTTGCGAAAAACCGTCTAAAAATGTGGTTATTTTGTTGAAAAATGAACATATTCACTCGAAAATAACTCGGAAAAGTGTTGACTTGGCGAAAAAGCTATATAGAACAAAAGTTATTTAAAATTAGTCAGTTTACCCATTTCCGGGCTTATTTTGGACATATATTTTTTCACCCCCAAAGGGGGGTGAAAGTCACCCCCAGGGCAAAAGCACACATCGGCACAATATCACTTTTTTTCTTTGACATGTAAGCTATACGTATGCCAAATTTCATGTCAATCCAAGCGGTTCTTTAAAATTTAGAGCAAAAACCGTGAAAGAATGGACTATGTATGAAAATACAAAAAGATAATACACAATGGAATAACACAATGGGAGGGTTACCTATGGTAGGGGAGCCCAAGCGGGGTTTTTTGCAGTTTCGCAGTACCGCGTCAGATTATGGCATAGGGAGAAACCTTGTACCCTGTAAATGTACCCCTACCATATATTGGATCTTAATACAGGGAGTTCGTTAAGGGGGGCTCGAAAAAAAATCTATCCCTTAGAAAAACTCGAAATCGTCAGATTAAGATAAGGAAAGTTAAGTACATGCAAAACAGTGTATATTTCAAAAATCAGACGGTTTGAGCGGGGTGTAAGGAAATGGGTGAGTCACAAAGTTTCACAAGAAAAAAGCGAAAAACTAAAAAATACGTCTTCTATATTTTTTAAAAATCTATTGATTGACACTAGCCCCCCACGGAGAGGGATGGGGGGTAAATTTAAAATTTTAAATAGGAACTCCGCGATATTTCGCGAAATAAACATCAGATCGAAAAATTGCAAAATATACGTATCAATATTTTTGAAAAATCTATCGAATGATATCAAATACGACACCTCACGGAGGTGGGGTGAGGGGTTACTTTAAAATATTAGATAGGAGCCCCCATTTTTTATTGTGGATTTGGATTCCTTACGTAAAAATGAGTAACTTTCGAAAAAATTTTCAAACTATAAATAGATGACGCTATAATCCAACGATTGTTGGAAATGGAAAATTAAATTAAAAAATGGAAAGTCTTCACTTAAATGGAAAATTTTAATTAACTTTTTTGGTTTTAAGACCTATCTTCACAACCCAATAGGGCTCCATAACGCTAGAGTGACTGCAAATTTAGCATACATACTTTCCTCCCATAATATTAAAGATTGGTGCTTGACTATCTGAATCTTATCTGAATACACTTCTCTGTCAGTTTGTTTTCTTTTTTTTTGTGAAATTAGGACACATTTTTTTAAATTGGGTCAAACAACAAAGCAAATGAATTAACTTCATTTACTTTGCTGTCTAATATTTGATAATAATTAGTAAAACTTACAGATTTTAATAATATTTCGTATAAAATAATTTTTATATAATTTTAGTTGCTTAACCTCTTCCAAAATAGGGGAGCGTTTTACCCCCACAACCGACTAATTTTTTGGCATTTTCACTGCACTGCCTTTTTTTCTATACAGGGTTGCCGGAAAGTCTGGCAACACGGTAATTTCTCGGAAACCGCTAGAACGATTTTTATGGATTTTGGTTGGTGAGGTTCTTTTAATACGGCCGATATTATAGTGGCAATTACATTGTTGTCAAATCGTCCGTTTTTCTGAAAATCTACTGAACTTTCTTATTTCAAATGGAACACCCTGTATATTTTTTAAGTTTTGGAATCCTTAAGAGGAAACAGTAGCGATCAACAGGTAGCGAAAACGCGTTCCAAGATTGCGGCTGTAATTTTACATATTTTTTCGAGATATTTGGCACAAGTATTCGTAATATAATAAAGAATGGCGGTACAGAGCCCAATTTGAAAAATATATTAATATGTGGAAATTAATCTGTAATTAAATACAATATTAAAAGAACGAGCCTGTACCGCCATTAAGAAGAATAAAAAAATACACTTTCTTCAAATAAACTTTTTTATCCGATGTCTAGATTTTGTGTCATTTTGGAACTACTAATGAAATAAAAAATTTTAGTTGTTCCAAAATGACACAAAATCTAGGCATCGGATAAAAAAGTTTATTTGAAGAAAGTGTATTTTTTTTGTTCTTTTTAATGGCGGTACAGGCTCGTTTTTTTAATATTGTATTTAATTACAGAGTAATTTCCACATGTTAATATATTTTTCAAATTGGGCTCTGTACGGTCATTCTTTATTATATTACGAATATGTGTGCCAAATATCTCGAAAAAATATTCAAAATTACAGCCGCAATCTTGGAACGCGTTTTGGCTACCTGTTGGTCGCTACTGTATCACCTTAAGCGGGATACTGATTATTTTTCATACGATATTCCCTATACCTAAATGCCATAATTTCGGAGTTATTGCTACATTTATTAAAAAAAAAATTAAACAATTTATAAAAATAATTTTTTTGACCCAGGTAGACATTATTTTAGGTTCTTTAGATCATTGGGAACAAAAAAGGTCTTTTGTAATTTTTCTCTAAAATTAATCGTTTTCGAGTTATAAACAATTTAAAACTTAAAAAAAAAACGAATAATGACGATTTTCAAGGTTAAAAACACAAGTAAAAAAATAATTTTTGAAATTACAAACTACTTAAATTCAAGATCAAACCTTCTTCTATCAGATACCTATAATAATTGTTGGCACGTTTTATTCTAAAATATTGTTTTTTTAATTATTAATGAAGCGCATATGAGAGATCGGGCTGCATTAACAACTAAAAAATAATATTTTAAAATGAAACAAGACCAAATTGCTTATCGGTAACTGATAAAGCTTAAGCTTGAATTTAGGTACTTCGTAGTTTCAAAAATAATATTTTTTACTTGTGTTTTTGAACCTCGAAAATAGTCATTTTTCGATTTTTTTCAGTTTTAAATTGTTTATAACTCGAAAACGATTAATTTTAGAGGAAAATTACAAAAGACCTTTTCTGTTCACAATGATCCAATGAACCTAAAATAATGTCTACCCGGGCCGAAAAAATTGATTTTTATAAATTGTTTAAAAAAATGTTTTTAGTAAATGTCAATAACTCCGAAACTATGGCATTTAGGTATAGGGAATATCATATGAAAAATAATCAGTATCCCTTAGGAATTCCAAAACGTAAAAAATATACAGGGTGTCCCATTTTCCAGAAAAACGGAAGATTTGACAACAATGTAATTACCACTACAATATCGGCCGTATTAAAAGACCCTCACCCACCAAAATCCATAAAAATCTAGCGGTTTCCGAGAAATTACCGTGTTGCCAGACTTTCTCGCAACCCTATATATTTATATCTTCGATTCTATATATTTTTCAAAGTTCAAATATATTTTTTTTCAATTTTTTTAAGTAAGCCAGCATTGTTACTAACAAATAACTAAAAAAATATACTTTTTTGGCAATTAATATTACTAAATTATCAAAAATTATATTAGGTAACAAATAATTATAACTAAAGTTTGTAAAAAAACAATTTTACCAAATAGCATCGGAAGAAATTTTTTATGCGTAAAGTAATGCGTCGAAATAAACACTTTTTTCTACAACCGTGTTAAAAATGCAATTTTTAGCACTCCATACGAGCGTTAAAAATGCTACTTTAAGGCACTAGTGCTTTAAAAAATTTTTAAGGCACTGCAGTTCGTATTAACCGTATATGCAGTTTTGACGTAATGTCAAAAAAATATAAAATTGGAATGTCAGTCTGTTTAAGTAAAAGTTTTTGTAGATATTGTCCTGTAATTTCGTTTGTAGAAAAAATATTGTATGATATGCGTGTTAAATAGTACATTTTTAAGGCACTCATGTGAATTGCAGAACTCGCTATCGCTCATTCTGCAAACTTTCACATGCGTGCCTTACACGTGTACTTTTAACACTTATATCATATGGGCCATTCCACGAACATACGCCTGTTTTGGATTACTTCGACAACGAATATTTTACTGTACAACATAAGAAGTACGAAAGTAAATGGCGCTAATAATTATTCCAATAAACAACAATGTAATTTGCAATTTACTTTCGTTCTTCTTATTTTGTACAGTAAAATATTCGTTGTCGAAGTAATCCAAAACAGGCGTATGTTCGTGGAATAGGGTATAAATAACTATTCTCTCCCGGTAATTTTTCGAAAACGGCTGCCTGTTCTAGTTATTTGAAATTTTTGGCTGTGATTTTTTATTTTATAATTTTATAAAAAGCTTTATAATCTTTAAACCTTCAAGTACAAGTTAAAACATTTTGAAAATGATAAATGATTTTTATCTTGCTAAAAATATAGATTTAAATAAAAAAAATCGCCGCAACCGCTGTTCTCACTTAACAGTAGACTGCTCGAAAGGCATATCGAAATATTTGGGTCCATGTTTTCAGCCAGATAGAAACCATTTATCATTGTCAAAATATTCTTACTTGTACTTGAAGGTTTAAAGCTTGTAAAGATTTTTATATTTTTGTAGAATTTTGCAATAATTTATTTAATAGTTTTTCAGAAAAAAATTTAAAAAATCACTAAGGTATTGCTTCGACAAAAAATTGCAAATAACTCAAAAAGTGAGCATATTTTGAAAAATTGTCAAAAGAGAAAAAGTGATTATTTCGATGAGATACGCCTAAAATAGCTATTTGTATAACAAGGGAGGAAAGTGCTACTTTTCCTCCCGAGAATGAAGTTTACTGCCCGACGCGTAGCGGAGGTCAGTAATCATTCAAGGGAGGAAAAGGCACTTTACTCCCATGTTATACATATGGTTTTTCCACCTTCCTCAAATAACAAGTCATTTTTTTCATTTTTACTTAATTTATTTTTGTAACTAAATTTATTATAACTAAAACCAACAAGTAGGTACAATATAACTGTCAACTGTCAAATATAAGTCAAATTATTAATGTAAACATTGGTAAATCAGAATAACAATTTATTGTTTTTTACCATTCTGCAAAATACAGAGTGTTTTTAAATAAACGTTAAAATGTATAGATACTTACGTAATAGAAAATAGATATTGTACAGGGTGTCAATAAATTATATTTCATGAATGAAATACGACGTCACTTTTACTTTTCCTCTCTAGGGAGGAAAAGTACAACTTTGCTCCCTACAATCAAATCCGGAAAAGTATATTTTCGGTAGAGGTAGGTGGAAAAATTAACTTCAAAGCAATTTGGTGAACCTGTTTTTTTTTTGTTATTTGTTAATAACACTAATTGCCGGACATTTGGAAAAATAAAAAAAAAATACATTTGAACTTAGAAAAAAATATATAGGTAATCAAATAAAGGTTTGGTGCATTATAAATGCAAAATAATCTTTTCTACGCGTCTTTTTAAGGGTAAACCGCTCGCCTATAGAAATACAATACCTATTTTGCTTTAGCACCTAATTTCTTTTGCTATCTTTTTTCTTCTTCGGTATTACAGAAAAAATGAATTGAAAAGTGCATATGACGGGACAGAAGTAGATGATACTGATGCGTTTTTAGATAAAATATTACCAACAGAAAATTACAATGAAATGTGGTAGGTAGTTGAGTACTCTAATAGATATTTTCAGTATTTGTTTTTGTGTTTTTCGTTTATTTTATTTTGGCGTAAAACTGACCCTGTATAAATCACAAAAAGCATAATTTTTGAAACAGAAAAAAAATTTAAAAAGAATTTTTAATTTTTAGCAGAATGTTATAGACGGGGCTGTACCGTCGCCGCCGATTCGAATTTTTTGCACAAACTTGCTCAAAAAGGGGTCCTTATAACAAATCCACAGGGTGCCAGGCGTTGCCGTGGTCAAAAAATTGTTTAATAATTTTTTTTTAACAAATTCACAAAAAAAAATTTATTTCGAACAAATTTGTTTTTAGATAATTTGGGTCATTCTGAGCAAAAAAGGTCCACAAAAGCCTTTTTTTGTTCAGAATGGCCCAAGTTATCTAAAAAAATTTGTTCGAAATGAAAAAAATTATTTTTGTGAATTTGTTTTAAAAAAAATTGTTTAAACAATTTTTCGAACACGGCACCGCTTGGCACCCTGTGGATTTGTTATAAGGACCTCTTTTTGAGTAAGTTTGTGCAAAAAATCGAATCGGAATAATTTCGCTAACGGGGGCGACGGTACAGAGCCGTCTAATATTTGTCTATCGTCTTCTTTACGTGTCTACAAACCCATAACATTTCAAATAGTCTAAGAGCTATACTCTGGGCTAATTAGCAAAATACAAGGAAAAGTTATTTACCAGCAGTTTTATTGTTGGAATCGAATCTTATTATTGTATGTATTAATAATATAGATATGCAAAGTCCGCAGATAGTGTGCTACTTTTTTTATAAACAAAATGGCGCCCGAAAATCGTGTTTTTTTCAATTTTGGCTCTATAACTCCAAAAATTTTAACTTTAGACCAAAAACACCCAAATAAAAATTCACCGCAATTAAATTCTGCATAGAGACGTGTTTTTTCCGATTTACTTCGACGAAAACTTTCCCCGGAAAAAGCGGGTTTTTCCAACAAAATCTTTAATTTTCAACTAAACTTTTAGATAAGTAGTTGTTAATCAATAATTAAGTAACTTGGTAACGTAAAAGCCCTTTTCGTATATATTATAATTACAGAAGTCTATGGAAATTGAATGAACTGTTTAGCAACAATTAAAATGTTAATTAAAAATTTACGGTCGCTATAATAACGACAATAATTACGATGCATAAGAATAACCATGATTTTTTCATAAAAAGACACTACACCTATCTCATGTACTTTACAGAATTGAAGTTGGACTATTTAAGCGGCCTCAGGAATATTTTAAAATTATAAACAATTTTTTGGTTTATAAACAAATATAATATCTCGGGAAATATTAAACTAAATTAAATTGTGAAAACGGTATTCGAAAGACAGCGGCAGGACCCTTCTTTTAAAAGAAAAAACGTTTAATTATGACGAGTGGTTCCTGAGATACAACCGATCAAAGTTGACCGGAATTTACGGCTTTTTATTTTTGTCCTCTTTCTCCACACCAATTTTCATATCTTTAAAATCCTCATAACATATATTATTATAATAAAAACTATCGATAATACGTGTGAAAATTGCCAAAAATAGCAAAATTCCAATCAAAAATTAGGTTGGAGAAAATGTAACCCTCAAAGTTCAAAATCGGTATACGTTAACAAAATGCATTTTCTCGGCTTCCCATGGAGTAATTTCCTTCATTCTTTTTTTGTTCCCTAATAACTCGAGTAGAGCCATCGAACTAACGCATTATTAAATGTCAAACTTGCTTTTGTTTTGTTATAATAGATTAATTTATTTATAAGAAAAGAAAATTACAAATTTTTTCCAGTTGTAGCCTTTTTTTTAGATAAACTTACTACAAGTGTACCTTTTAAAGTTAAAAACATAAATATTCTCATTTGAAAGCTGTATAATTATTTAAACAATTTTTATTTAAACAAATTAAAATACTGTGTTATAATAAATAAATTAATTTATTATAACGAAACAAAAGCAAGTTTGACATTTAATAATGCGTTAGTTCGATGGTCCTACTCGAGTTACTTGGGAACAAAAAAAGAATGAAGGAAATTGCTCCATGGGAAGCCGAGAAAATGCATTTTTTTTAACGTATACCGATTTTGAACTTTGAGGGTTACATTTTCTCCAACCTAATTTTTGATTGGAATTTTGCTATTTTTGGCAATTTTCACACGTATTATCGATAGTTTTTATTATAATATTATATGTTATGAGGATTTTAAAGATATGAAAATTGGTGTGGAGAAAGAGGACAAAAATAAAAAGCCGTAAATTCCGGTCAACTTTGATCGGTTGTATCTCAGGAATCACTCGTCATAATTAAACGTTTTTTCTTTTAAAAGAATCGTCCTGCCGCTGTCTTTCGAATAACGTTTTCACAATTTAATTTAGTTTGACATTTCCCGAGATATTTTATTTGTTTATAAGCCAAAAAATTGTTTATAATTTTAAAATATTCCTGAGGCCGCTTAAATAGTCCAATTTCAATTCTGTAAAGTACATTAGATAGGTATAGTGTCTTTTTATGAAAAAATCATAGTTATTCTTATGCATCATAATTATTGTCGTTACTATAGCGACCGTAAATTTTTAATTAACATTTCAATTGTTGCTAAACTGTTCATTCAATTTCCATCGGCTTCTGGAAATATAATATATCCGGGAAGGGATTTTACGTTAACAAGTTATTTAATTATTGATTAACAACTACTTATCTAAAACTTTAGTTGAAAATTAAAGATTTTGTTGGAAAAACCCGCTTTTTCCGGGGAAAGCTTTCGTCGAATTAAATCGGAAAAAACACGTCTCTATGCAGAATTTAATTGCGGTGAATTTTTATTTGGGTGTTTTTGGTCTAAAGTTAAAATCTTTGGAGTTATAGAGCAAAAATTGAAAAAAACACGATTTTCGGGCGCCATTTTGTTTATAAAAAAAGTAGCACATTATCTGCGGACTTTGCATATCTATATTATTAATATATACAATCATAGGATTCGATTTCAGGAATAAAATTGCTGGTAAATAACTTTTCCCAAAAATGGCCTATTCTCCGATAATCAGCCCAGACTACTAGTGAACCCTCCGACTAACGGTCGTCCTGTAAGGCTAGAACTTTTTCTAGTGATAATTCATAGCACACCAAGGCTAAATACCATGGCCTGGCAGGCATCAGCGGTGCACGTGTATCTACCAGGTGAATCGAAAAGTGCAAATTTGGGGGGTAACATAAACTTTCTCCTGTAAAGTTTAAATTTAAGTATGTGTTTGAGTGGGTCATTTGGAAGAAATGTGTACAATGACAGGCGATTCTGAAGAGCATAAGACCTTGCCAGGCGAGGGGAAAGATTGGGGGTTTTTCCTAAAATTATTTTTTTTGCATCGAACAAATTTTTTTTCAGTTTTTTGAATCATTCCAAACACAAAAGGTCTTTAGTGATTTTTCTCTTAAGTTAATAGTTTTTGTTATATAAGCGTTTGAAAATTTTGAAAATTGCGAAATCGGCCATTTTTAACCATAAATCGGACATTTATCTAAAAATTTCAAAGTTGCCAAGGTAGGTAGATATTCTTCAAACATTGATTGATGAAATCCCAAAGAGTTTTTTGCAATACGATATCGGAAACCCCTTTGTTTTTTAATTGCTAATCAAGCGGGCGCGACACTGTAGTATAAGTGAGGACGTTTGAGTTGACATAAATTCATTATCTCGAGAATGGGCAAATTTCAAGAGAAATCCTCAGACAGGTCGATTTTTATTTTTAAATTAGGACTTTTTGGCATATATATAATACTAGTGACGTCATCCATCTGAGCGTGATGACGTAATCGATGATTTTTTTAAATGAGAGTAGGAATTGTGTGACAGCTCATTTGAAAGGTTATTTAATTCTCTATTCACTAATATAAACATTAATATAATTATTTATAGAGGGTGTACAAAAATTTTTTTTTATTAAATTACCTTTGATTAAATTTGACAAATAGAAGAAAAAAATTTTTTGTACACCCTGTATAAATAATTGTGTTAATGTTTATATTACTGAATAGAGAATTAAATAACCTTTCAAATGAGCTATCACACAACCCCTACTCTTATTTAAAAAAATCATCGATTACGTCATCACGCCCAGATGGATGACGTCACTAGTATTATATATATGAGAAAAAGTCCTAATTCAAAAATAAAAATCGACCTGTCTGAGGATTTCTCTTGAAATTTTCCCGTTCTCGAGATAATAAATTTATGCAAACTCAAACTTCCTTACTTATACTACAGTGTCGCGCCCGCTTGATTAGCAATTAAAAAAACAAAGGTGTTTTCCATATTTTATTGCAAAAAACTCTTCGGGATTTCATCAATCAATGTTTAAAGAATATCTACGTACCTTGGCAACACTGAAATTTTTAGATAAATGTCCGAGTTAGGGTTAAAAATGGCCGATTTCGCAATTTTCAAAATTTTCAATCGCTTATATAACAAAAACTATTAACTTAAGAGAAAAATCACTAAAGACCTTTTTTGTTTGGAATGATTCAATAAACCTAAAAAAAAATTGTTCGATGCAAAAAGAATAATTTTAGGAGAAACCCCTAATCTTTCCCCTCGCCTGGCAAGGTCTTATGCTCTTCAGAATCGCCTGTCATTGTACACATTTCTTCTAAATGACTTACTTAAACACATACTTAAATTTAAACCTTACAGGAGAAAGTTTATTTTACCCCCTAAATTTGCACTTTCCGATTCACCTGGTAGATACACGTGCACGGCTGATGCCTGCCAGGTCATGGTTTTTAGCCTTGGTGTGCTATGAATTATCACTAGACAAATTTCTAGCCTTACAGGACGACCGTTAGTCGGGTTCACTAGCTCTTAGACTAAAATTGAAACATGTTTTGGCAGAAAAAAAAACAGTAAACAAAACGTTGCTAAAACGAGAATTTTGATCTGTGCACTATGTCTGCTTGATTTTTCAATGTTCTTACAATTCTGCTTGTTCTGACGGTATATTGCTCATTTTTTATAAGAGCGCACCTCCTCATTGAAAAATCAAGCAGACATAGTGCGCAGATCAAATTCTCTAACACAAAAATGTCCAAAATAAATATTCTCCTTTAACAACGTTTTGTTCACTGCTTTTTTCGGCAAAAGCACGCTTTAATTTGAAATGTTATGGGTTTTTAGACACCTAAAGAAGACAATAGACGAGTATTATAACATTCTGCTAAAAATTAAAAATTATTTTTTAAATTTTTTCCTGTTTCAAAAATTATGCGATACTTTTTGTTGTGTATATTATAAAGCCATTTTTAATTAATAAAAAAATTGTTTTACGCCATAGATGTTTTCCTTGTTTTTAACGCTTTTAACAATAATTGGGATTCTGTCAATATAAAATTAAAAACCATATTGTATATCGTATACTAAAAAATTCGGGCACATGATACGAACATTTTGACTTTTTTCGAATATTTCTCGTATGGGTGTTGTATTAAATTAATTAACTAACTTTAACATTTAATTCCCTGAAATTCCCATTAAAAGATGGTTTTATTCTGTATCAAATCGCCATTTCATAAGAGTTATAAATAGATTGAGATGTAATCATGCTCTTACCCCCCTTCATATGTACAGTTTGGGTCTCACAGAGTCACCTAACTGTGAGTGTGGAAAAGAAGGTAATCTACTACATATTCTCCTCGAATGTTCACATCAATCAGTAAATATAAACAAATTTTATGATAATCTTAATATATTAAAAATTCCACTTCCCGTCTATCTGAACAATTTGATATTTTCTGAAGATATTAATATATTAAAAACAATTTACGAACATATCAAAAACTGTAAATATAGATTGTAGCAATAAAATTTACCCTGTATTTAAGAAATTTTGTTAAAACAAAGCAGGCATGTTTGTTAAAACAAAACAAACATGTTTGTTTTGTTGTTATTTTGTTTTAAATCCTGTAGATTGAAGTAATTATTGTATATTATAATTGAAAAAAGAAAAGAACAAAAAAAAAGAAAAAGAAAAAAAAACAGAAAAAATAAAAAAGCAAAAAAAAAACTAAGAAGATGTAAACCTCCGCGAGGATGAATCGGGTTTACGTCTTAGCGTAGTAAAAAAAAACAATTTATAAAAAATAACAATAAAAAATTAATAAAAAAACAAATTAACAATATAAAAAAAATGCAAAAAAAGTACAAAAAAAAAATAAAAATTTACAAAAAAAATGAACAACCAAAGAGTATTATTTAGATAATAATTGTAGATAATAATGTTAGTTTGTTATGTATTTAGAGTTAGAAATACAGAAAAAATTCCTCTGATTGAAAAATCAAATTTGTTTGTTTTTAAAATAACAAAATGTCTGGCTAATTGGCTCGGCCAAGGCCATCAAATTCACTCAAAAAAAAAATAACTTTAACATTACTGAAATGCAGCAAAAATTTAATTTATCGCACCGTAATTTTCTCAAATATCATCCCCACGTTGGGCGCCAATTTTAACATTACTATTCGTTGGGAAGCCAATTAAATATAGTATAATATTAATAATTAATCTTAGGGGTTTAGGGTTTCTACAAGAAAATTACTGTGGCTGGTAAAGACGTATATTTCGAGTATCTTAAACAGAGGTTCCACGTTAACTAACTAAAAATACTGGCAAAAATGAATAACCATTTTCAATTACGTTGCAAAACGAAAATACAGCCGCACCATATTCTAGTCCAATCAGAGAGTGCAGCAAGCACCTCTACAGGTTTCGAAACTTAGTCTCTCATCAGGAGGCACATATGCTGCTCTCTCTGATCCAACCAAAACAAACCCCGGCGTGCAGTCCCTGATTACAACGAACGAAATGGCATAGATGCCCTAGCGGCAACTGCTAGCAAAAGACTAAGTTTCACTCTAATGGCATATAAAACAACATAATGTTACTCTACATTAGGGTGGAACGAAAAAAATCAAAAAAATAAAAGAAAAGAAAAATTATTGTGGCTATCGTTTAAAAGTTATGTCAGGTGATGAAAATAATTGGTGCGAGAGCATTTTGAAATAAAAAAATATCTTGAGGTTCCATATTGGACTTGAAAAATGACAAAACAAAAAAATTACATTTGTCGAAAAAATCAATATGGCTCTGATCAAATTTCAATGATCGTGTTTTACCAACTAAGTGTGCCATTCTAAAGTGCTTTCTCTTTATTCGTAATAAACTTAAGTTGACAAATAATAATAAAGATCCATATATGGCCGACGCGACGTCTTGAATACCGTTGCAACGAAAGTAGAACAAATATGAATAAATGCTTCTACTCCAACATTATCGCATAAGTGCATTCAAGATATGATTAAAAATATTTTTATACAGAGTATCAAAATCTTAAGTGATAGATACACAAAAACTCAGCAAGCATCTGATTCATAAATAGAAAAGATTTGCCAGTTTCGAAAGGAGTGTAAAAAGTTATTGAATATCGCGGCTTGCCAGTGCAACATGACTGGAACTGTGTGTGTGTACTTGTGATAAAATCAAGAAAGTATCACAAAATAAGTGAGTTTGTCTTCAAGATCAACGATCCTGTCGAAAAATGACAATTGAACCGGTGGATATTGCAGCATCTGCAGGAATAAGGAAGAAAATGTAAAGAACCATGAAGGCAAAGGCAAGTTCTCAGAAATATAATACTGACGAAATTGTTCTTAAAGCATGTACCATTGATTCCTCTAATCCTTCCATAAGTAGCAGCTTGTCTGACTCAAATTCTTCTGATGCAGATGATCATGAAGAAGAATTCATTGCTCCTTTGTCAACAGTTACACTCCAACCATCTACGTCACAAATATTGCGGCACTTCACTTCAATGGCTAGTATGCTTATTTCATTGCAACGAGCTACCTCTACGGGCTCTACGTGATTTAATTCAACAGTTAGATGGACGCACCAGTGGACCACTTGGTTTTTCAGGGCCAATAGGGAAACTTCTGGAACGCTGTGAAGAGAAGGCTGTTGTCGATTTTGTCGCAACAGAAAACAACCTAGCAATATTACCTATTAGACACAACAGACCTTAGTACCGATCAGAAATACTTGTACCAAATCAGTCAAGCAGTTGCTGCGGGAAAATGTCCTAATGATTTGAGTCTTAAAAAACCTGAGAAAATATCACACGCAAGGTGGCTGACAGTTGATAATCGGTTGTTTCGATTGTATGTTGGAACTGAATATCCCAGCCCCCAATTAATTATGTTAGTAAGTTTCATCCAAAAAGTGTATGCACCAGTTTGGTTTTATATAAATCTGTATCCTAGCTATTCTGATGGTTCAAAACATTTATGGCGAATTATCCATTATTCACGATTTCTATCAGTTGACCAAAGAAAAATTGTCGATGCCGTTATCCAAAGGAATGCTTATTTTGCCCATCCCGAAAATGTATTACTCGGTATGATGAAAGATGAATGAAAACATATACGGGAGCTAGGACTACGCAGAGTACCAAAAGCTACAGAAAGTCAGAAAGAAAAAAAGATTCGGAGATTCAAAATACCAACATTAAATTTTAGTGCTGCAGATTATAATGACTTAATTTCTATTTCTGGATTCAAAGTCACGGCTGCGGCTCCTCCTTTGCTAAAACATATTCCCAATGAAGATGTACGGGATATGATTGACTCTGGGAATTACAATAACATAGGTGTCTTAAACTGCTCTTGTCATACAAAATCCGTGGAAAGAACTGTTAAGTTAGTAACTTAAGCATCAGCTGCTGTTTGTGGACCAGAATCAAGGGATGGCTTTAGTCGTTCAAAGTTGCAGTCTAGAAATATTATGCCGTTTTTTAACACAACATCAGAATACCAATCTTTTTTTTTTTTTTTTTTGTGTGAATTTGATGGCCTTGGCTGAGCCAATTAGCCAGACATTTTATTTTAAAAACAAATATTTTTTTTTTCAATCAGAGGAATTTTTTTTATGTTTAATTCTAAATATATGTACATAATAAACTAACATACTACTATCTAAATAAATACATTATTTTGGATGTAAATATTTTTTTTTGTATATTATGTTTATTTTTTTTTTGTATATATATATTTTTTTTATATATATTTTTAATATGTTTTTTTTTTAATTGTTTTTTTACTACGCTAAGACATAAACCCGATTCCACTTCGCGGAGGTTTACATCTTCTTAGTTTTTTTTCTTCGTTTTCTTTCTCTCTTTTTTCTCTTTTTTTTTTCTCTCTTTTTTTTTTTTTTTCTTTTTTTTTTTTCTCTTTTTTTTTTCTTTTCTTTCAATTATAATATACAATAATTACTTAAATCTAGAGGGTTAAAAAAAATAACAACAAAACAAACATGTTTGTTTTGTTTTAACAAACATGCCTGTTTTGTTTTAACAAAATTACTTAAATATAGGGTTAATTATATTGCTACAATTTATATTTGCAGTTTTTGATATGCTCGTAAATTGTTTTTAATATATTAATATCTTCAGAAAAAATCAAATACCAATCTTAAAATGTATATTGTATCATAAAGCAATTATTTAGATTCAAAGAACTGATAAAAAATAAATTTTTAAAATTTTATTTTTTTTGATATTTCCAAAAATTTAAATTTAATATGGAACCTGAAGATAGGGTCCAATACAAAAAAGATTTTTTACAGTTTAATTATACATCAAAACACAACTTTTTCGCACTAGCCCCATAAAAAATAATGACTTCGAATTTTTCGTTCCACCCTACTCTACATCCCACCAGACTGAAAACAATGGGAACCTTCTCTGGTTACACCTCCGAGGCTTCTACAATTTGCAAGCCATACGGATGCTGAGACTAAGGAAGATGAGGGAATTTTACAATTTATAATTCACGTCCCATCTGCTCAGCGCGGTAAAGTTCCAACGAGAATGGTTCCCTTCGTACTCCAATCAGAGTAAATATGTAAATCAAACTAGGAGGTGTAACCAGAGAAGGTTCCCATTGTTTTCAGTCTGGTGGGATGTAGAGTAACATTATGTTGTTTTATATGCCATTAGAGTGAAAACTTAGTCTTTAGTCTTTTAAAAATACTGTCTTTGTATTCTACCTACATCTGGGTACATTAAACTATACAGGGTGTCCCAGACTAATTTAGCCACGCTATATCTCTTAAACGAATAGAGATTTTCGAATAGGATAAAAAGTGGTCTATTCTACTTGTAATACACTTTAATATGGCGTAGAAAAATATCATCCCCTAAATATTCATCCCTTAGTTACAACCCCTAACTTTCATTTTTTTAATAGCACCCTGTATATTGTTTTTAGTTTTGGATGTAGTCTTCTATCGTCTATTCAACACATTTTTTGAAAATAAAATCGGTTCGTAAATAACCAAGAAAATATCAGTTTAGTTTTGTTAATTATGTGTCCCAGACTAACTTATCCAGGCTATATTTCTTAAACGAAGAGAGATTTTCGAATGGGACAAAAACTGATCTATTACATTTGTAATACACTTTAGTATGGCGTAGAAAAAAAATTATCCCCTGAATATTCATCCCTTAGTTACAACCCCTAACTTTATTTTTTTAATAGCACCCTGTAAGTTAGGGATGAATATTTAGGGGATGAATTTTTTCTACGCCATATGATAGTGTATTACAAATGGAATAGATCAGTTTTTGTCCCATTCGAAAATCTCTATTCGTTTAAGAAATATAGCCTGGATAAATTAGTCTGGGACACACAATTAACAAAAATAACCTGATAGTGTCTTGGTTATTTACAAACCGATTTTATTTTCAAAAAATGTGTTGAATAGACGATAAAAGACCACATCCAAAACTATAAAAAAATATACAGGGTGCTATTAAAAAAATTAAAGTTAGGGGTTGCAACTAAGGGATGAATATTTAGGGGATGATTTTTTTGTACGCCATATTAAAGTGTATTACAAGTAGAATAAATATATCACTTTTTGTCCCATTCGAAAATCTCTATTCGTTTAAGAGATATAGCGTGGCTAAATTAGTCTGGGACACCCTGTATACACAAGCCTGGGACCGACCACACATACGGGAACTTGAGGTGCCATATGTCGCTGTTTGGCCAGACCATATCACAGCATTCCTGACATAGGCGCCGAACGGGGATTTGATTTGTTACTTAGCATAACAGTTATAGAAGTATTCATATTATGCATTATAGTCGATCATGACAATACTGATTTGGTGAAGTAACACTTTGATCCCGTTACCGAAGTTTGCAGTTTGATCTGGGATTATTATTTAGCAAAACATTCAATGCAAAAAGTGCTTCTCTAGTTCCCAATGCATCTGTAAATTCAAACTGCGTTTCATCTTGATCTTCTCATCCTTTTCTTGTTGATCTTGGTTTTTTGCTTTCTCGAACAAATTTGGAAATATCTTTCTCACAAAGTGAATAATTTATTCCCAATTTCATATTATCTTGAACTCAAAAAGAACAATAACCTTTTACAGTATGGAAATTAGTTGAAGTTGTGGTTCATTTGGTCTTAAAGTTATTTCCTTTTGTAATTTATCTTATCTTCTATATTTAATAAGCTTTATGAGGCTTAGTAAGGTATACTAACTACACTAGATAAAACTGGTGGTTACTAATACATCTTATATTTGGTGTTAAGTTAATTTGTGAATGATAAATTAGTGATATCTATTAGAAAAAAAAAATTTTATAAATTTTTTATATCATATACATACTGCCTAATATTGAAATCACAGAATCCAGTAAATCTACTGCCGACTAATCAGAAATGTTGTCCTGTCCGCTTAACAACCGAAGAATTAGAAAAAATTAATGAATTAATTAATGAAAAATACAACATTTTTGAATCCGGAAAATATATTGCCGCCGACTATGAAAAGTATAACTCCGAAAAATGCCGTTAAGAATAGAACTCTCAGTGAACGCCGCGAAAAATATTTTTTCGATTATACGATTGTGAAAATTATAATCCCTAATAAAGTGTTAACGAAAAAATTTATTTTTTGAGGAGTATCAGCAAAAAACATTATTTCTGTTTGTGGGTCCACGAAAATTATAATTACTAAAAAGTTCTCAGAAATAATTGTTTTCGTCGGCAGAAACAGAAACAGAAAGGGAAATAATTGTTTTGGGAGTTATAATCTTCGCGGACACGTATATAAAAAAATTGTATCGCCAACACTTATCAAAGAGTTATCCATTTTCACTGGAAATATATTAGGAATCGCATTAATCATAGGTGCCAGCGATATAGGGCGTAATAGTCTAGTTCAACATAGAGAGTGTAGAAACTATAACCGAAACATTTTGGATCCACCATTTTAAGATTTTCGAGATAGTACACCGTACTTTTTACCACCGAGAAGTGAAAAACCGTATAGTATACCGTTATGTCTAATTGTTCTAAATTTTTGTAAATTTCGTTCCGTCATTTAGGACCTGCCCTTCAGAATATGCAAATTTTGATATCAAAATTTGTATTCAGCGATACCACATTTTATGAACTTTACAGTGCCTATTTATGCCCAAATAAATCGAATTGTATGAAATTTGGACCGCCATATTGAATCGGCCATTTTGAATTTTTTTAATTTTGACATCAAATTCGTAGTCAGCAAGGTTGAAAACCTTGTCGTACACATTCATATCCAAATTGATATTTTGATTTTTGACCACGTTTTCAGCAATTCGTCCCACTGTGTAACAAGATCATTTTTCGGTCGTACCTTTTAAGGGATTATTTTCTATATTTGCAAACAATGACCGGCGGCGATTTGGTCAAAAGACCAAGTTGGGTAGGTACTTTTAAGGGAGTATTATATGCCAGTACTCAATAGTACTCCCTAGAAATAACACTTATCACTGATATTCTAAGTAGATGAGTCTCGACAAAATAATTTCGTTGGAAGATATTTACAGAAATAAAAATTATCTACGGGGTTATTAAAAATTTAATAAAATAGCAAAAATTTGACAGGATATTACACCCGGACTTTTGACACTTTACAACCTAGATAATACACCTTTTTCATTTTATATTGACAAAAGAATCCCAAAATATTTATACATATTTATTATAACGTTTTTTTTAACTATTTAATTTTAGTTTTAACTTATTTAATTTAATAATCTACTAATCTTTTGTTGTTAGTATTACATAAATTATACTTAATATTGTATTATTAAATTATTTTATCAGCTTCTATCATAATTATTGAAATTTCAATAATTGGCTTTTACAGAGATCATTGAAAATGGTTGAAGGCATTCTCGATTTTATTAATAAAATGCCGTTCAAAATATAACACAATAGAGAATAGAAAATATTTCTCTTGGATTTCATTTCGATAAATTAAATTATTATTTTGCCGCTATTAATGCCTGGTTGCACCAACAGATCTTAAGCGTAAGACGTCCCTTAAGCTTAGCTTACAAAACATACGCGTTGCACAATTGAGTCTTAGGTTCGATACACATTTGCGTCTTTTCAAGCCACGGGCAAGCAGCGTGCGATCGCTGGCAGTTCGGCAGTACATGAGTTGTAATCAGGCACTGCACGCCACTGCTTCGCCGCCACGTGCACGCTGCTTGAAAACAAGTCAGGCGGTTTGGCATACTGTGCTGGGTAATCAGTGAGTACACGTTGACCGCGCGATGGATTTCAACGTATAGAGCTGTTCATTTCTGGCGTATATTGACGCCGAGAAACCGCTCAAATGTGTGTTGACGGGAAACTTGGCTTGAAAACAAGCAACGTGCATGCAACTTGAAAACATGCAAGTGTGCATTGAGCCTTAGTTCAATTTTCAGCTTGCCACGTGGATTGCATCTTAGGCTCGATGCACATTTGCGTGTCTTCAAGTTACGAGCAAGCTCAAAAATTCAAAAATTTACTTTAAAACCAAATTTTTTCAAAAATAAGCATTTTGAACCGACGAAACTTACAGATCATATAAACAGTAAGTAAAGTAACTTGTGAAGCGATAACTATTAATTTCATTTGGGATGCTAATTAGGGGGTGATTTTTTTATCAACTTTACTACAACTCTGCTTCTACTGGATCGACAGACTTGGTACATACACCATTTTGGTGTGAAAAGAATATATTAGTGTTTTTAGTAAATATATTTATTATAATTTTTGTGTCTTTGGATTTGTCTTCCTCAGGAGTAAGATGAGTATTATTAAAACATTTTATTGTATATTTATTATACATCACCTTGTCTGTTTGTTACCGTGAATTGTCATTACGTACGTTCGAACCGATACCGACACAGTCCTCGTAGCGTATTTGGTATAGCATTCGGCCAGAGATCGAGAGGTCTTGATTATAACTTTTGTGTCTTTGGATTTGTCTTCCTCGGGAATAAGATAGTTTATAATAATAGTAAGTATATTTAAAGTATTTTTGTATACTTCACTTAAATTTGTCAGTATGTATGAGAAATCTTGTAACCTGTCAAAGCAAAAGGTATATAGCTCAGTGGTAGAGCGTGTGGCCGGAGATCAAGAGGTCCCGGGTTCAAATCCGGGACGATTCATATTCTTTTTTTTTTTAATATTTTTGGTATAGTTTTAATAAAAATTTTTTAAAAGTGGTAGGTGAAGAAAGTAGTTTAATAGTTAAATAAAATACAAATAACCTGTTACGTATATTAATTTCGTTGACATAATAATAGAAGTATAACTTCTTACGTGCGTACAAAGTACACACACATTCTTTTTTAAATTAGAAACAAAATTCGTGAGTAAATGGACTAAAGTTAAATTAAAGAAAATACACTCACCGGCGCAAAATTCCGCCACCCAAAATTTTTGATTAAGTTTGACTATAACTTTATTATTTGTACTCCGATTTTCAAGATTCTTGAATCAGTTTGTAGGTACCTACATGTATTGATGTCGTTTGTTATTATTCCGGTAACAAAAAATTTTGCTTAGATGGCATTATACGGGGGTGAATGGAAGCGTTGTATTTTCTCCTAACTTTAAAAAATTTTGTGGAAAAATGTTTAGGGCTGATTTTGTTTTATACTAGTTTTGTATTATCCTGGAGGTATCACTAAAGCTTTGTTTTTTGAATTATCCGAATATCTCTTTTTAGTCCAAGTAATGAAGCTTACAATAGAACAAAACCTCTCAATTTTTACAGAATTGATATATTTGCTTGAAAATTTGAGAATAAGTAGTGGATAGTCCAAGGATCAAAATCTATATCATGCCGAAAGGCGTTTTTACAATGGGGGCGGTTGCCACCCCATCACGGGGGTGAAAATTTTTTATTATATTTTAATCGCAAAAGTTGGTAAAAATGTTCATTCTAAGCAAAAAACGATCTATACATTTTTTTGTTAAAATTGACAGTTTTCGAGTTATTCGCTATCGAAAGTGTTAGTTTTATATCGAAAAAATCAATGTTTTTAATAAGATTTCTGCTAATAACTCCAAAAGTTTTCGTTTTATCAAAACAACTTTACTTAACAAAAATGTACCTTTTGAACAAATATACAAAACCTTTTTTTTTTAATATTCTTTAAGACCAATAGTAATCGAACTATACCTTATTATATGTTGGCTCTATTTCGTCAAATGCTAACTATTGTAGTTTAAAAGTCAAAGGACGGAAAAACTATGCATTTTTCGAGGACAACTTGTTCAAACTAATTTAAAGTATTTAAAAATATCTATCTTCATAAATAAAAAAAAAGTCTCTAGCTCAAAAATTAAGTGACTTATAATAAAAAGAATGCTAGTCCCCATTTTTTTCAGTGAAAAGTGATCGCAAGCAACCCCCTAATCACCACCCTAATTAAAATTAGTCATTAAGCTTATTTGGTCTTTTTTATTTATGTATTATTAATAGGTTTTAGAAGTTTCACCGGCTTAGAATGATTAGTTTTTAAAAAAATGGAGTTAAAAGCGAATAACGAATTTTTGTAGTTTGGAAACAAATGGCCTTTTTTCAGAATAGCAAGATTAGCATCAGAGACACGAAAAAATATTTAAATATGAAATTGTAGATTATTTAATTTCCAAGAACCTGGTGTGCAAGTAATTTTTCTACGGCAAGAATTAAGTGAGCTATTGACAATTAAATCTTGTAATAGCATGCAAAAACCACCTTTACCAACCCTTCCAAAGTCACCACTTTTTGCGACTGCAGATTTTAAAAAGATTTAATATTAATAGACTTATAGATCTTGTCAAAACCTACAAAATTATTTTTTACCAAACTTTCGAAGATAAAAAATAAAAAAGTTACGGTTAAAAAATCAATATATTTTAAAAAAAAAGGAGAAATCCAATTGGAAGCATAATAATGTAAATTAGCAGTATTTTTAGTCATTGGTCTTATTCATTCTTACTTATTTATGTATTATTAATAGATTCTAGAAGTTTGACTGGCTTAGAATGATTAGTTTTTGAAAAACGGGAGTTAAAAGCGAATAACGAATTTTTGTAGTTTGGTAAAAAATGTCATTTTCTTCAGAATAGAAAGATTAGCATCAGAGATACGAAAAAATGTTTTAATATAAAATTGTAGGTTATTTAATTCTCAAGAACTTGGTTTTTCAAAAAAAAATTTCTACCGCAAAAATTGAGTGAATCGTAAATGAGTATATCGAAAAACATTGATTTTTTTCTATACAAAACTAACACTTTCGATGGCGAATAAATCGAAAACTATTAATTTTATCAAAAAAATGTATAGAACATTTTTTGCTTAGAATGAATGTTTTTATCAACTTTTGCGGTCAAAATATAATAAAAAATTTCCACCCCCGGGATGGGGTGGCAACCACCCCCATGGTAAAAGCGCCTTTCGGGATCATATAGATTTTGATCCTCGGACTATCCACTACTTATTCTCAAATTTTCAAGCAAATCGATCCATTCTGTGAAAATTGCGAGGTGAAAAGCTTCGTTTCCTGGCCTATATTATTTGTACTCCGATTTTCAAGATTCTTGCATCAATTTGTAGGTATGTATATATGTTACGGGCAATAACGTAAATCCGGTCAATAACGTTAATAACCGGTCAATATCGACAATGGCCTGTTGAATTGGTCATTGTCGACAATTGCCGGATATTAACGTTATTGTCCATAGAAACTGGACATTGATGATAATTTTAAATTCTTGATAACATTGCTATCATTGTCCGGTCAATGACGACAATGCCTGTTGTTAATTGGTCAATGTTGAAATTAAGACTAAAAGATAGGTTATGTTTATTATTTGTTTCATTTCTGTGCTTGTACTGAAATTACTAGTAGTAAATTTATGTAAAAAGTGTTACAAAATGCCATGGTTCACTATCTTATCAAAATTAAAATGATTAGCCTTCAAAAGCTGTCTTATTTCTTCTTCTTTCTCGAAACTCCTTATGCCCCTCAGGGGCGTCGGAGGAAAATAGTAACTTGCATTGGGGATCGAACCCACTTCCCGTCGATCCCGCCGATCGAAGATCAAAGTGCTTTCCCATTGCGCCACCTTCGCGTTAGCTATCTTATTTAAAAAATAATAATAGGACATCACACCTATTAATTTTATTTATTTATCAACATTGGCCATTTGCTTTTGGCCACTGTCGTTATTGACCGGATATTGATGAAAGCTCTAATTTTAGGTTATTTTTTTACAACATTGGCCAATAGCTAATGTTATTTGTCGTTAATGGCTGGGCATTGTCGTTAATAACCAGGGAAAATTGACATTCAAGATAATGCCCGGTCTTTAACGTCAACGGCCAATTTACATCATTGTCCGTAACATATACATGTATTGATGTCGTTTGTTATTATTCCGGTAACAAAGAATTTTTGCTTAGATGGCATATACGGGGGTGAATGGAAGCGTTGTATTTTCCTTAGAAACTTTAAAAAATTCTGTGGAAATATAGGAGGGCTGATTTTGTTTCATACTCCTTTTATCTTATCCTGGAGCTATCACTAAGGCTTTATTTAATTAAAAATATCAAACGCACTAAAATTAACAACAAAACAATTCAATAGCGAGTATGTCCACCTCCTGCAGCAACGACTGCTCACAATCCGTTTGACATCGAATAAAGATGTGTTATCCTTGCCTAGGGAATAGCCCGATATTCCTCTACCAGGGCCATAACTGTACCAAATTTTCTGGAGGCATAGGATGACGGCGAATAGCTTTTTTAATTCATCCCATAAATGCTCAATAGGATTGAGATCTGGGCTGCATGCGGGCCATTCTAATCTTATCAGTCCACCTCTATTTTATAAGTCAATCAGTATTTTTATTTATAAAAAAATGGTATAGCTCTTACAAGAGATATTCGGGTAATTTAAAAAACAAAATTTTAGGATGTCTCCGCGATCATATGACAGGACTATGAAACAAAATCAGCTTTTCTATTTTTCCACAGAATTTTTTAAAGTTAGGAGATATTACAACGCTTCCATTCACCCCTGTATAATGCCATGCAAGCAAAAATTTTTTGTTATCGGAATAATACCAAATAGACTAAGAGCCGCTATAGGTGAAATTTCTTAATCATTTTAGGCACGACGAGACCCTATAATTTAAATAGTAGAACCTAAAAGAAAACGTATGAACACTGTGCCGTCACTTTTCAGTGGCACATGCGTCGACAGTGGCGCATCAAACTTTCCACTTATGGACGGGATAAATAAATTAAAAGTTAACAGAACTTAATAACAGAATTAATTTTTTTTTATTTTTTTAAGTTCTATGTGATTAACACATAGGATTCATCGTGATTTTAACCCACCACCCCCTTCCCCCTGCCCCCACCATCAAAAACTTCATTTTTCGTTTTTATTTTTTTTTGGTGGGATGCAATCAATTTTAAAATTTCAAAAAATTCACACGCATAGTTGAGGCTTTTATAAAGCATGCCTATTTTTTATAGACCCATAGGTGGAGTGTACATAACCTCAAAAAATTAAAAGAAATTTTTTTTTTCAAAAAAGCGTATAACTTTTTTTGAGGAATAGCTGCCGGTCTAATTTTTTCTTAATCTTGTGTGTTTTATCAAACACTATATTTTAAATGTTTTTCAGATTTTTCCGTAAGTCTCCCCACCTTCAAAAATCCGAAAAACTGTTTTTTGGGGGGTTTTGGGGGATTTTCCCTATTTTATAGACTTCATAATATATCAAATCAATTTTGTTTTTATAGGTTATATGTAACTTGAAGTAACTGAGTTCTTTAGAATATTTAAAAATCAGAAAAACACGTTCAAACCCCCCAAAACCCCCTTAAAAAACAGTTTTTTGGATTTTTGAAGGTGACCAACGTTACAGAAAAATCTGAAAAAAAATTAGAAATATAGTGTTTGATAAAATACACAAGACTAAGAAAAAATTAGATCTGCAGCTATCCCCCAAAAAAAGTTATATACTTTTTTTCAAAAAAAAATTTTTTTTAATTTTTTTGAGGTTATGTACACTCAACCTACAGTTCTATAAAAAATAGACGTGTTTTATAAAACCTTTAACTATGCGTGTAAATTTTTTGAAATTTTAAAATTGATTTCATCCCACCAAAAAAAAATAAAATCGAAAAATAAAGTTTTTGATGGTGGGGGCAGGGAGAAGGGGGTGGTGGGTTAAAATTACGATGAATCTTATGTCTTAATCACACAAAACTTAAAAAAATGAAAAAAATTAAATTTTGGTAATTAGGGAGGGTATTTTTTAATTTATGTATCCCGTCCATAAGTGGAAAGTTTGATGCGCCACTGTAGACGCATGTGCCACTGAAAAGTGACGGCACAGTGCTCAAACGTTTTCTTTTAGGTTCTACTGTTTAAATTATAGGGTCCCGTCGTGCCTAAAATGATTAAGAATTTTCACCTATAGCGGTTCTTAGTCTAAAACGATATCAATACATGTACCTACAAACTGGTGCAAGAATCTTGAAAATCGGAGCACAAATAATAAAGTTATAAATTGTCAAACTTAATCAAATATTTTGTGTGGCGGAATTTTGTGCCGGTGAGTGTAGAATGTTATTTTTTTATTTAAAAGTTTAATTGTTGGGACTAATACATACGATATGCTCACGACAAATTAAAAAAGTAAAATCATTGAGTTTTTGGTATAGTTTCAATATTATATAGGTATTACGAAATCAGAATCGTCTGCAGGACGAAGGTTGTGCCAAATTTTAGCGGGAGTCCAAAATCAGAAAATCAATACGTAGAAAGTTTTCCGTCTCTATTGTGTTACATAAACATTCAGCAGCTCCATTATATAATGAACATAGCTTCTGTATTCGCATATGCCTGTTTTTTTAGAGTATTGTTGGTTACAAAATATTGCGGAATATTAACTCCTAATAGAAAAATTTGTTTCGGAAAATTTACCCTTTTCGAACAATGGCAGAAAGTACACTGTACGTCAGAGAAAACGGGCCACCCATGAATTATAAGAATTCTTTTATTTCTTTAATTTTTTTCTTATTTATATCAAATTAAATACACTTTTCCAAGAAATTAATGCATCACCTTAAAAATGGGTCATTTTTGATGTCTCGAATTCCCTAAACCTGTTGTCCGATTTAAATGATTTTTTAACATGTTATAGCGTTATTCTTTAACAATATCGCTGTAATAATATTGTTGCTGTCACATTGTCATTCAAATTGTCATTGTATACCGGGTGTACCAAACAAACTGATTTTTTCTCAAAGTTCGCATGACCCTGTGGAATATTCTAACATTTATAAAATACTGAAATTAAAACCCAACTATAGCCTCATGTTTTCTTAAGGGGCTATTCTAGTGTAAAAGTACGAAATTCAAATACTTTGGGAATTTCTAAAATAAAAATTACTGTACCAATTGTTTTGAAAATTTGCACGAACATTTATTATAAAACGAGGTACTTGTAAAACAATTTGGACATATTGGATTTTAATGAATCAAAAGCCACGATTTAGCGATTTTTTTTTATTGTTGTTTGAAATAAATAAATAAAACATAAGGGTAATGTTTTCAATAAATATTAGTAAAAAATGCAATAATAATTAATATGGGAACTTATAAAAATATGTTGATTATCACTTGTTTATGGTAATCGTCATAAACTGCAAATTCCAAAGGTGGCCCAACTAAAATGGGAAGGGGCTCGTACCATCAACTAGGATTTTTGAAAAATATTAAAATTTGGAAAAACGACGATGTGTTGAATTTTTTTTTAAATTAGCTAAAACATTTTCGGTTTCAAAAACCGCCAAATTGACATTTTTTATAACCCCTAGTTGATGGTATAGGCTATAGAGTATAAAAGGTAACTTTTATTTCAATAATAACTTCGAAATTTTATGATTCAGCATCTCTATAAGTCCCAATCACTGCAGCAGTGGAGTTATGTTTTTATTTTCACGGTGACAATAGATGGCGCATAAATCTTTTAACCCTTAACTACAGACATCCCAATATTATCACGTAACTACAGACTCCCGGTATTTTTTACCGGTCATTATAAAGTAGAGTCAAAATATAAAGTTAATAATAAAAAACAAAAACGTTTTGCATTATGTGTTTTTATGGAGTCTCTAGATATGGGAAAAATGGTAAAATGAGTGATTTTAATAATATAATACAAGATTTTTGAAGAATAATCTATTAAACCAGAATTTTGGTAACATTTTTGGTCTATTGAAACAAACGGCCATAAATGCTATGGACAAAAATTTAAACTTTTTTTTAACAAATAAACGTAACATAGAATCACAAAGGAAATATAAAATAGCATCCACGAAAATTTTTACATCCATGAAAAAAAATCTGCAAGGGGTAAAATTGTAATAAAATTAAATGGCAATTCCATTTTTGCAAAGTGGCCTCAAAATTTTTATCTTCAAATTTAACCTTCATTGAAGGTCCAGGAGGTCTTCCACAGTCCATTTCTTTACTTTTTCCCCAAAAACACAAAAAAATAATGTAAACATTTCAGATTTACAAATATAGTACTGATATAAAAATACTCCCTTAACACAGACATCCGGTAATTTTTACCGGTTAAGATTTTTGATGTGTACCAGAAAAGAAAATATTGACAATACACAATACACGCTTTGACTAGCATTGTTATACAAACTGCCCGAGAGGTACAGAGACACATGAACTTGTAAGTTGTGAGGTTACCACGAAATCCACATTTTGGGAATGCCCGCCGGTAAAAAATACCGGATGTCTGTAGTTAAGGGTTAATTTTCAATATTTTTTTATGAAAATTGTATTACGTGTACTTCTTTTTCTAATAAATACTCATGCAAATTTTCAAAACAATTGGTACAGTACTTTTCATATCAGAAATTCCTAAAAAAGTATATGAATTTCTTACTTTTACATTAGGATAGTCCCTTAATATTCTGTGTTTTGATTCATTCGCTTATGTTGGATCATAAAAAAAGTTAGGTCCTTTAACAACTAGCCTTGTTTTTCATCAATACAGGGTGTTTTTAAATAGGTATGACAAACTTTAAGGGGCAATTCTGCATAAAGAAAATAATGACAGTTTGCTTTATAAACTTCTTCTTCTTGTAGTACCTTCTCCTATCAGAGGTTGGCTATCATCACATCTATCCGTACCTTATTGGCGGCTGATCTGAAAAGATCTACTGACCTGCATCTATACCACTCTTCTTAAGTTTCTCAGCCAGCAAATTCTTCTTCTACCTATGGATCTTTTCCCCTTAATTTTGCTCTGCATTATGAGGCTACATTTTCCTTTTAAAACTTATTTTTCTATTAGGAGTAACATTATTATTGAAATATCCTCCTAATCTTGGGTTGAATAGATCCGTTTTAATTTCATTTTTTGCGCAGGAACGATGACGATACTGACTTCAAGCATATTTTCAAAGATTATTTCCAAGAAAACTTCGAGATTAGCAACGACGAAAAATACGAAAAAATCGACGTGCCTGATTTCAGAGATGGCCGCAGCGGCCGTTTCATCCACGATTTTAATACCAACACAACTGGCATCATCGACATAACTGGACGTAGATGCTTCGTCATGCCATTGAACCGAGACAATGTTCTACCACCAAAGTCGTTGTTTGATTTGATTCACAAGATGTGGGAAGGGTAAGTAGAAGATACTAGGCTTCTAGTTCAATTGAAACGTATCTTTGACCCAGAAAAAAATTATCGGCAAACACATCTACAAATAATTATAGTCCCCAGTACACCGTCCTTTTTTAAAAATGATTACAAAAGTCTTAAACATGGTATTAACTGCTTTGTTTGAGCGAGTCTATCTCTTTCTGAAAATTTTCAGAGTGCAGGTTGGACCCATTTCCGCACACACAACACCTACATTTGTAGCTCTAGCGCGATTATGTTTTGTTATTGCAAAACTATAATTTTTAATTTTTTTCAAAACATTATACGTTAAAATAAAATAGATTAAAAGACTAAGTTTTCAATCTAATAGCACATAAAACAACATCAAAAAATGTTACTCGACATCCTACCAGACTGAAAACAATGAGAACCTTCTCTGGTAACACCTCCGAGGCTTCTACAATTTGCAAGCCATAACGGATGCTGAGGCTAAGGAAGATGATGGAATTTTACAATTTATAATTCACGTCCCATCTGCTCAGCGAGGTAAAGTTCCAAAGAGAATGGTTCCCTGAACTTAAATTGAAAAGTTTTCAATTTAAAAATCTTTTAGTAATATTTTTAATATTTTTTAATATTATTAATGTTGCTATTAGGATTGAAAAACTTTATCTTTCAATTGCCAGATGACGCTAGTCACCTAATCCATTCACGTCAGTTGCAGTGTGGGACTAATATGTGTTGAAAAATTTACTGGATTAGAGAAAAGCAACCTATGCATTCTCTGAAGAGCCTCTAACAAGAGGTGAAATCGTCGATAAGAGTGCTGGTTGCGCTCTCTAATCTAAGTAAAAATTAAGACATTTTTGGCCTCGCATTGCAACTGAATAAAAATGGTATACATTTTTATTTTAAAAATTATAATTTTGCAATAACAAAAATAACCGCGCTAATGAAACCTGAAAATGCGCTCTGAAAATTTTAAGAAAGTGGTAGATTCGCTCAAACGAAACAGTGAAAACCATTTTTAAGACTTTTGTAATCATTTTCAAAAAAGGACGGTGTACTGGGGACTAGTTGGATCTTTTTGGCTTGGTTGAATGTGGTTTAATTTATGAGTTACTATTTTAACACTCTGTATAATGAGCAGACCAAGCGATTATAAAAACATACACATACAAAAATAGGAAAATATCCATCACAATTAAACATGTGCATTATGTAACTCAATAACCCTCACATTGCAAAATTAAAGTTAAACAAATATGAACGTGACTCATATCAGTTTAATTTCAATTTACATTAAACATTAACTATGCAAGTAACTGCGTTTTTTAAATATTATATTACTGGTTTAATAAACATATTCGTTTAAAAGATCAGTGACTTCTGAAGGTTGTTTAAACTTTTTTTTTGGTTGGTTGTTTTTGTTTTATTGGGAGTTTTCAAATGACAAAACGTAAAAATGCTAGTCTGAAAAAAAAATGATTTTCCAGGTTTCCGATTACCTTTTCGTCATATTCTCTTTGTCTTTATCTCTATGCGGAGTCGGCTTCCCTAATTGCATTTCTCCATATGTTTCTATCTTCTTCATATCAACATCAATCCCTTTACCGACATCTCCTGCCTAAGCGTCTTCCCCAGATTTTCTTTGAAATGACCAAACCATTTTAACCTATGCTTCCCCATTTTGGCATCAATTGGTGCCACCCCTAGACCTTCCCTAATATACTAACTTTTAATGTTATCTCTTTTTGTTATTCCACTCAGCCATCCAAGCATTCTCATTTCCGACACATGCATTTGTTGTCCCTCTTTCTTTTTAACTGTCCAACGTTCAGTTCCGTTCATCTTAGCCGGTCTTATGGCTGTTTTATAGAATTTTCCCTTCAGCTTCATTGGAATTTTTCTGTGACAGAACACACCACTCGCTTTCTTCCACTTCATCCATCCTACCCTAGCATACTTCCATCTACTTCCCCATTATTCTTTAATACTGATCCTAGGTACTTAAAACTATTACTTTTCACAATCATCTCACCGCCAAAGATACCATTTTATTTGTAGTAACTCAATCTTTAAATGAACATTCCAAATACTCTGTTTTTGTCCAACTAAGTTTTAAACCTTTTTCCTCCAGAGCTTGCCTACACTGTTCCAGTTTTTGTTTTAAGTCCCTTTCACTATTTCCTACTAACACTACATTATCAGCATACATTAAGCACCAGGAAATGTTACCATGTAGTTTCGTTGTTATCTGATCCAAAACTAATGAGAATGAATAAGGACGAGCACTGGTACAATCCTACTTTCACATGGTGTCCTGTCCACACCTGGCCTAACATTAGTTGTTACTCCCTCATACATATCTCTCACAATCTTTACATATTCACCAGGGACTCCTTTCTTATTGAGTGCCCACCACATAATCTCTCGAGGAACTCTTTCATATGCTTTTTCAAGATCAATGAATACCATAATATGAGCGCTTGTTTTTTATTCCTGTATTTTTTCGTCAACTGTCTTATAATGAAAATTTCTAGGGTCCGTGTTATTAAGACTTTAACGCCAAAGTAATCAATGTCTTTTACTCTATTTTCTATTATTTATTTCCATTATTAATAAACTGAAATATTTATACTCTCTATTTTTAGTTATTATAAAGTAAATACCGATCTTGTTAGAAAAAATATGAGAGTTATCATCCCACCAATTACAGATACCAAGACCATTGGTGGATATATTGCAAGTGAATGTGATGGATTGCCTATTTATAAATTAGAAAAATACGTCGGTGGAGGTAAGTGAAACTACTTTTGCGAAAAATGGTCATTTTAGGATTAGGTTATGAAAATTTTCCCAGAATTTTCAAACCTAATTTTCTTTTAATTATCTGATGACGATTTTCAAAGTGGAATTAGTGAAAAATTCCGCAAAAAGAAAAATGGCGGAAAATTAGAAAACAATAGGGCTTTTTGTCGATTGTCATTTGTTTCGAGCTTCTGTCATATGTTGTATAGTCTGTGTATAATATATATATATATATATATATATATATATATATATATATATATATATATATATATATATATAATATAAGATTATACGACATATTACAGAAGCTCGAAACAAATGACTGAATAAAAAGCCCTATTGTAAAAAATCGCCTTTTTTCTACTGTTTTTTATAATACAGTAGAAATCCCGTTAACCGAAATAATTGGTGGGGAATCCGTTTCGGATAACAAGAATTTCGGTTAAAAATATCATTTTTTTTTTATATTCTTGTTGTATCAAATTACATAGTATTGGAGAGATAGAGCTGTAAAACATCGTTATCAAAGAAAAACACAAAAGAAAATAGAAGATTTCTTTAAAAAAAACCCTTTAAACATGTTCATTTTCTTTAATTTTATTGCAGTTTTTAAATTTACTTTTTATTGATGAAATTATTATAACTGTCATCCATTTCGGTTAAACGATGTTTCGGTTAAAAAGGTTTTGGTTAACGGAGGTTTTACTGTATATATTTTTTATTTTTTGGTCAAATTGTGGTAAAATGTCACACAGAATATAATAACAAATAAAACGCACTAAGATTTATTTACATCGGTCCAGCCAATCCGGAGATTAACTGTCCGCGAGTTGAAAAATGACATTTCGAGAAAAACGCGTTTATAGCTTTATTTGTTAACAGTTTGTGAAAAATTGAATTGTGACTCTTACCATCAATTATTAATCCGCAATGCCTGGGCCACATAAAAGTACACCACTGTCAAATAATTTATCTTCTTCGACTAGTTTTTTTTTTTTCATCCAATCGGCCTTCTATCGTTGACGCTTTGCTTGTTTTATTGACCATGGAAATTATTTTTTCGTCCTTCTCAGGCACGTAATTATAAGCAGCGAAGCCAATGGTACAACTCATAACTTCCATCAAATGTAATACTATTGACTGTAATACATACAACTCTTGACATTTCCCATTACATTTGAGGAAGCAAACAATACAGCGCCATCTAGTGGTGTGCGGTGATAACCAGAGCAATCTAACCTTACATTTATAAAATTGCTTTATTATTGTTTTTGTATAAGTGTTTGAACTATTTTTAATTTAATTTAGCAAAATAATAAAAAAATTTAATATAGCATACTCTTTAGAAGTGTCATATGACGTTCATTAAAGATAGCCAATGATATTTGGACTGCCAGGTCAACAATATTTTTACCAATGAAATTATGTTTAGGAACGATGGCCAAAAGAATTTCATTATTATAACGTTCATTATTCATTCATCATTCCCTTTGCCTTATCCCTATGCGGGGTCGGCTTCCCTAATTGCATTTCTCATCAAAATTTTATCTTGGGTCATATCAATGTTAATCCCCTTTACAAACATGTCCTGCCTTATCGTCTCCCCCCAGATCTTCTTTGGTCTTCCTCTCCTACTCCTTCCAGGAATCTGCACTTCAGCTATTCTTCGTATTGGGTGATTAACGTATCGACGTTGAACATGACCAACCCATCTTAACCTATGCTCTATCATTTTGGCATCAATTGGTGCCACACGTAGACTTCCCCTAATATACTCATTTCTAATTTTATCCTTCTTTGTCACTCCACTCATCCATCTAAGCATTCTCATTTCCGCCACATGCATTCGTTGTTCCTCTTTCTTCGTCACTGCCCAACATTCAGTTCCGTACATCATAGCCGGTCTTATGGCTGTTTTATAGAATTTTCCCTTCAGCTTCATTGGAATTTTTTTGTCAAACAACACACCACTCGCTTCTTTCCACTTCATCCATCCAGCCCTAATTCTACTGCATGCATCTCCATCTATTTCTCCATTACTCTGTAATACCGATCCTAGGTACTTAAAACTAAAACTATTGCTTTTCACAATCATTTCACCATCCAAAGATACCATTTTATTTGTAGTAACTCCATCTTTAAATGAACATTCCAAATACATACTCTGTTTTTGTCCTACTAAGAAGTCATAAACCTTTTTCCTCCAGAGCTTGTCTCCACTGTTCCAGTTTTTGTTCTAAGTCTCTTTCACTATTTCCTATTAACACTACATCATCAGCATACATTAGGCACCATGGAATGCTACCCTGTAGTTTCGCTGTTATCTGGTCCAAAACTAATGAGAATAAATAAGGACTAAGCACGACATTATTATGTTGTGAATTTTTCCCCAAAAATCGTGAAAGTAAATATTTATTGATTAACTTATCGAAGACAGGTTCTAGAAGCTCTTGTATTTGAGGGGATTAGATGCTAACTGGTACAAGTGACAAAATATTGTAAACTGAGTTAAGTGCACAAAATAATACTAGATAGTATTAAAAATTTAGTGGGAAAGAGATACCGCTGAATTAAACTACTGGTGGCGACATATGGCAGGTTCTAGTTTGACTACTTACGAAATATTTAAAAACAGTTTGCGGCAAACAGGTATAACTTCACTTGTATCCCTTTGTCTATAAGGTGTTGGATATTATTTTTGGTGATTTGTTTAGTATCTTTGCAAATAAAGCCCTTAAAAAAGTATTCAAAATAAGTGAAATAATAACACAAAATGTACCAAGTAAGTTTTCACAAATAAAAATGTTTAAGTTTTACGTAATTTTTCTTTTATTTTAGGTTAAGAATTTAAGAAATTCGTAAGGTACTTAAGTGGCAAAGAGACACAAGTGAAAAATTTGAAGCAGAGCGAACGTTTTTTTCCAAATTTCAAACATTTTGAATGAAAATAAATATTAACTTTACAAAAGCTTTTACAATTAGATAAATAAAAGGTATAAAATTAATTCAAAATAAGTTCATGCGTGATTAATTTGCTGCAGAATTTACTATGTAAATTTAACTTTGACTTCGTTTTTCTCATTTGAACCATTTTATCACTTGTACCCCTTAGCATCTGGTACCCTCATTTCAGAACTTAATGATGTGTAAAAAATATATACAAAGGGGTTTTACAGATATTAAATAAATAAATAAATTGCGTTTGTATGTCTTATGTTTTGTCAAATAGTATTTTGTGTAGGTATATGAATTTAAAAATAATTTACACTTTTTAAAATGTCAAATGCAATATTTTTTCCAACTATTTCAGATTATATTTAAATATTTTAAGTTATCTTAAGGGGCTATCCTAGTGTAAAACTACGAAATTCATATATTGAAACAATAAATATTGAAAATTAAATGATTTATGCGCCATCTACTGACACGCTGAAAATAAAAACATAGCTCCACTGCTGCAGTGATTGAGACTAATAGAGATTCTGAAACATAAAATTTCAAAGTTAGTATTGAAACATAAGTTATTTTATATATCAACTAGGGGTTTTTTGATCTGATAAAAAATGTCAATTGTTTTTGAAACGGAAAATATTTTAACTAATTTTAAAAAAAATTTCAACACTTCGTCATTTTTCCACATTTGAATATTTTTCAAAAATCCTAATTGATGGTATAGGAAATAACTTATATTTCAATATTGACTTTGAAATTTTATGTTTCAGAATCTCCATTAGTTCCAATCACTGCAGTAGTGGACCTATGTTTTTATTTTCACGGTGCCAGTAGATGGCGCATAAATCGATTAATTAATTTTCAATATTTTTTTATGAAAATTGTTTTACATATACGTCTTTTTATAATAAATGCTCATGGAAATTTTCAAAACAATAGGTACAGTACTTTTTATTTCAGAAATTTCCAAAAAAAGTATATGAATTTCGTACTTTTAAACTAGGATAGCCCCTTAACCTCCGAGACTAGCTCTCGGAGGTACGTCACTTGGGGCAGAGAACAGCAAACCTATGCCTCTATGATGATGCTTCTAATAGTGGAGTCATTGAAGGTGGATATGAGCTATTACCTCCGATTTCGTTGAACCTCCATCGATTTGGATGAAAATTGGTGAGTGGTTAGAGGATATCTCAAGGAACAAAGGTGACATGGTGCCAACTTGCGCTTTTACCCTGGGGGTGGATGCCACCCCTTCTCGGTGGTGAAAATTATTTTATTAAAAATAACTCCATAATTCGATAGAGGGACTAACTCTAAGCAAAATTTGTTATATAAAGATATTGAAATTAATCATAACTTTTTGAGTTAATAAAGATTAAAGATTTGAATTTTTCCTGAGAAAAATGCATGTTTTTAACCGATTTTTTATAAATAATTCAAAACCTATAAGTTTTTACAAAAAAGTTATTATTACCAAAATTGAAGATAATAAAAAATAAAAAAATTCCTTACTGGAAAAACTTTTTAGTGTTAACTAAAAGTGAGTTATAGGTAATTGAATGTATATTTCTTTCGGCGACTACACAAATCTAAGTATTCAAGCTTAAATAACGGGAAAATTATGCATTTTATAACACAAACTTATTAAACATTTGTCAAAGTATTTAAAAATATCTATCAGATGAGCCCACGAACAAGTTGATAGCATTAAAATTTATGCTCCAAAAATTTTTCAAAAGTTATCTTTTAAAAATTTTTCCAAAAAATTTTATTGTTTTTTTTTTAAATAACTCCGTTAATTTTGAGACATGAGATTCGTCTAAAAACCATTTAAAAGCTAAAACTAAGGGCTTTTAATCCACTTTGAATTTAATTTTTGAGACCCCTTACTTTTTTTTTAATAAAAGGTTAAATTGCCCGATTACATGGTTCTCGCAGGCAAAATTTAAGCTTAAAACGTTTCTATCTCGGTTATTTTGTACCCTACAGAAATAGTAAAACAGGTGAAATATTTGGTTCAGAATAAACTAAAATTTTATTATTTATCATTTTTTTCGTATATTGAGTATTTTTGGAGTTATTATTAAAAGAATATGAAAATTACGATAATCTGAAGAATTCTGATTTTTTTAAATTATATCTTTTTTTCAAAAATATGCATTCTAAACCAGTCAAAATTGTTGAATTCATTACTTATGCTATTATAAAGAAACTCTTGTAAGGATTTCGATAAATTTTAATTTTGGTGGAAATGGCGATGTTTTATTTTCCACTTTTTCCAAAAAAATCCAAAGGGTTCTCTTATTTTCATCATAACTTGCTTAATTTTGATGCTATTAACGTCTTATGGAGCTCATTTGATAGGTATTCTGAATTACTTTGTCAAATGTTTAATAGGTATATTTTATAAAATGCATCGTTTTCCCGTTATTTAAGCTTGGATACTTAGATTAGCGTACTCGTCGAAAAAAATATACTTTCAATTACCATAACGTACTTTGAATTAACATTATTGTAGTTCTTTAAATAAGAAGTGTATTTAACTTTTTATTATCTTTAATTTTGGTTATAATAACTTTTTGTAAAAGCTTACAGTTTTTGAGTTATACGTGAAAAACAGCTTTAAAACATACATTTTTTTACGAAAAAATAAAATTTTTGATCTTTAATAACTCGAAAAGTATTGATTTATATTAATAACTTTATACAACAAATTTTGCGTAGAATTTGTCCCTCTATCGATTTATGGTATTATTTTTAATGAAATAATTTTCACCCCTGAGAAGGGGTGGCATCCACCCCCAGGGTAAAAGCGCAAGTTGGCATCATGTCACCTTTGTTCTTTGAGGTATCCTCTAACTACTCACCAATTTTCATAAAAATCGATGGAGGTTCAACGAAATCGGAGGTGAAAACCTTCAGTGACTGCACTATAATACGAGGCGAAAATCGTCGATTTAGAGTGCTGGTTTGCGCTCTCTGTACTAGATGAAAATTAGACAGTTTTGTCTTCGCATTGCAACTGAATAAAAATGGTATACATTTTTATTTTATGTTATATTTAAATTTTCCCAACGAAATTAAATTTTGAAATTCCCGCATGGATTAGTTCCGATGCAAATCTTTTGGAGCGCTGAATTTTATATCCAAATAAAGCGTTGTCGTGAAGCATCTACATAGAGGTAGGTGGTTTGTGACTGAGAACACGACGCACAGTGGTCAATTTTGCCGAAAACCTGGCCAAAATTCAAAAATTTAAGTTTATATATTCCGAGAAATTTTATATGAATCTTGCTCTGTAGGTTTCGGAGGATCATAAACGGCCGTTGAGGGTAGAACAATACAAGCATATCACATATTTACCTATATTAGTGTAAAGTTGGGATTGAACGAAAGCGGACCGAATAAAATTAAAGTGTGTTATACAATTGAGGCATTGTTAGGTTTTCGTTTAAAACTATAGACGTGTATTATTTTGTTATTTTATAGTGCTATTTCTTAAGGTAAGTGAGTATTTCAATATACTTTTTAGATTCTTTTTCCTAACATAAACTTTATTTACAAAATGATGTCAAGAATCTTCAATCGTTTTCTGTTTACCAAGTTTTAAAATGGGAAATTTTGCTTAATAAGCCAAGTTTTTGCTTAATAAATAATTCAATATGTATATAAATATTCCTCAAGAAATCATCTTCAACAAGTTGCAAACTTCGCGGAATTCTTCATTTTAAAAAACTGTAACATGCTGGAGAATTTCTACATCAAGAGACTTTAATGTTTGGTCAGTTAATAAAGTAAGAACAAAATATGAAGCAGTTGATCCAGAAAATTTACAGTTGTTTTTTTACACAAGAACCGCAGTTTTTTGTTATTTTTTTTGCTTTCTTCTTCTTTTTTTTTAATCTTTAAGTCATTTTACCCTTATGTACAGGTCTATCTTTTTGCTTTCTTATTTGTATATTTTTTAATAGTTTTGGTCGTGTGAGTCCAAAAATTTTGCCTTTTTTTAAAAATAAAATGCATAAACGATACTTTATATTAAGAAGCCAAAAATAGGTAGGTCAACTCTTAATACATCTTAATTGTTTTGTAAATGGTTCCGATTAATTATAATTATTACCTACCAATGTGTGGCTTCTTAACAAAAAGTTTCGTTTATGCATTTCATTTTTAGAAAATTAAAATTTTTGGCTCACACGACCAAAATTAATAAAAAATATAAAAGTAACGAAGCAAAAACATGATTATACATAAGAGTAAAATGACTTAAAAATTAAGAAAAAGAAGAAAACAAAAAAAAATAACAAAAAACGGCGGCTCTTGTGTAAAAAAACTGTAAATGTGCTGGATCAGATGCTTCATATTTTGTTCTTACTTTATTAACTGACCATATAACAGTGGCGGCCGGTCAGGGTCGGCAGTGCCGACCCACACATTTATTGATATTATAGATTTTTTTATATTCAATTTAATCAGAGTTCATGTAATTTTTTGTATCTGTGAAATAAAAAAAATCTGTCAGATAATACAGACTAAATTTTATTCGTGGTTTTTAAAAGGATTCGACCAATCCGAGCGTTAAGTGATCCCTGCGCCTTTTTAAAAAATGAATGATCCGAGCCATCCATCTGACTGTGTCGGCTAGCCGACCCCAGTTCATCCCTAGCGTGACGATTTACACGTAAAACTCAACGAAATACAAGTCGATAACCAGCCAAAACATACATTTCTGTCCGTAGGCAGATACGGCAGGCAACGGCAGGTACGGCACATTAAGATCTGCCGAGGTTTCATTTCGAGGCATCGCATCGGCAGAAATTGTAAAAAATAATCACGCCGTTTTACTTCGTTTAATTGATATTGTAATTTTTTTTAAGTTGTCAGGAATTATAATTTATTTATAGATATATATAATATCGTATAATCGTTATATTATATAATTAGAGATAACCAATAAAATTGTTTAAGAAATACGATTTGGAATTTTCTAATTTACTACTTTCTGATTATAAGATCTTTACGGCACGTCTAAAACAGTACAGAATGAACTAATAAATATAATCAATTAGTTACATTTTGAATAACGTTATTGGATCTGAGATTCAGAGAACAATTTGCTTTTTGCTAGAAGTAGATGAAACTTCTGATTATAATGTCATTCACAATAATTATCAATTGTTATCCGATACGCGTTACGTGATAATGAGAGGCTTTTAGGTTTTACAGAGGTGAGTAAAAGCAATAAGGCAGAATATGTTTTTGGTGTTTTTTAAAGAACAGATTAAAATTTTTTGATATCAAAAATAAATTGGTAGGGCAAACTGGGGCAAACTTATTTAGGCGCTGCTGTGATTTCTGGTGAATTGAATGGTCTCCAGGCAAAAGTTAAAACTATTGCACCACAAGCTTTATTTACTTACTGTCATGGGAATAGAATGACTTAAGTTTTGCAGGATGCGTGTAAAAAAATTAAAGAATATCGTCTTTTCTTGCCAGTTCTCGCCCAAACGGACTACTGTTTTAGGACAATTTGTTTCGAAAAAAAAAAAAAAAAAAATGCAAACAGTTTGTCAGACGCGATCAAATTTTAAACCTCGGTTAGTTTTCACTGTAGTAGATTTTCGTGAGCAGCTTTTGGAAGTTTTTTTAATTTATTATCGAAGGCGACGATTTTGATAGTTGTGATGTAATATCTCGATCCGTGAAGCAATCGGTTTGAGAACTTTCTTAAATGATTACTCTTTTAATATTCTTTTAAATATTTTTAAGAAAGTGTTTGCCCAAACCGATTTGATATTCATTATTGTTTGAAATCAGTCAACTGACATTATTTATTCCAAAGATAGAATAAGAAAACTGGTGCAAAATCTCGAGAGATTTTCGTAATGATAGTAGTTTCCAATATATACGCAGTGACGTTTTGGGTTCGCTTGATATTTCCGAACCACCCAAAAAAGACACAGGCATGATACATAGCTCGAAAAACGAGTATATTTTGAAATTTTTGATACCTACTATGTATTATGAAAATAGATACTCGTTTTTCGAATTTTGAAGATTTGCAAATTTTTTACCTTTAACGATTCAAAATTTAAAAGTTAAATTCGCCAAAGAATAGTTAAGATATTTATTATTACAAATTACTTAAAAATTACGCTGATCCAAATATTTTCAGAAATTTTAATAAGTTACAAAATATGTGTTATTTTATATAGTAAGTACTGCAATTCATTACAACAAACTGATCATCTTATTACCACCAACTTCTGCTTTAAATGAACGGGATTTCTCTTGTCTCAAAAAAATCAAAACACCATGTCGAAACACCATGAAACAAGAGAGAATGTCAAGTAAACCAAACAAAAAAAACTCCTATGATGATTTAAGCCTTTTAATTAGATGGTATACCTATATGAGGAGACAAAAAGACCTTGCCGACCCTGTCTCTAAGGTCACGAGCCGCCACTGCCATATAACATTAAAGTCTTTTCATGTACAAATTCGCCAGCATGTTATATTTCTTTAAAATGAAAAATTCCGCTAAGGATGCATTTGCCTGCAGATGATTTTTTGAGGAGTATTTATTATTATTATTTATAATAACTATTTATTACACAAAATATCTTTGCTGAGCAAAGTAGACTTTTTACTTTTCCCTTTTTAAAACTTGGAAAACTTAAAACGATTGAAAATTCTTGCCAATTTTCAAACAAGTTGTAAATAAAGTTTATTTTACGCAGAAAAAAGTCTAAAAAGTATATTAAAATACTCCACTTACTCCAGACATAGCATCCACTATAAACTAACAAAATAATACACGTCTATAGTTCTAAATGAAAACCAAACAATGCCCCAATATTATTGTATAACACACTTAATTTTGGTCCGCTGTCGTTCAATCACAACTTTACACTAATATAAATATATGATCTCATAGGCGCCCATGTCCATGGGCATGGCCACGGCCCCCCTAGCTTTTCTGTTGCTTTAAACTATAATATATTATTATTGTCATCCAAAGTATACAAAATGTAATGTGCAACATCTTCACGTCTGGCCCCTCCCCTAAAAAATTTTTATATGGGCGCCCATGCATGATCTGCTTGTATTGTTCTACCCTTAACGGCCGTTTATGATTCTCAAAAACCTACAGAGCAAGGTTCATATAAAATTTCTTGAAGAGAAACTTGAAGAGAAAAATCCATTAATTTACCAGAGAGAGGTACGCTTTCTCTCCGGCTGTTACGCGAGTACCTCGTGAGAAACGCCCACGCCCACCCGAAACGCGCATTCACTTAAGACCGATATAGACAATTTTAAATTTGGAATTTTACTAAAATATTTTAGAAACTGATTTTTGAAGCTACATATAAGGAATTGAAAAATGAAAAAAAAAAAATGTTTTGATTTTTTGAAAACTAACGTGTGCTAGTAGTCTAATGTCAAATTTTCATGTTTCAGTTGTAAAGAGGTCTGCCGATAAGCAGTCTGAACGATTCGCCCAGTTTGCTGGCCAAGGAGTCACCCAGATAGAAATTACCAACATGGATGAGGTGTATGCCTACGAAAAAAGTTTGATTAGCCATTAAATTGTTTAATTATCGTATTAACATAAAATTATTATATAAAAAATTGAATAGTTGAGAGGCATCACCAAAATTTCTCTTGCTTTTCTCGTATTTTATTGTTTAGTTCTATCGTAAAATACTTGATACGATGGTTGTCTTTTTAGTTTTGCATATAGCCATAAAGACAAAAAAATATAGACCTGAATTTATTGTCTTTTGGGCAGTGTGATCACTTGCATTGCCTTGAGGTAGGATGATTCGCCGTTTTGTGTTGCTTTGTCGGAGTTTCGCGATAACTTCTGGTAAACAAGAGGTTATATACCTATCAGAAGTAACCGTTCTTCGATCTTCTAAAGCAATTGTTGCCACATGACCAGATTTTGACACAAAAGTTGCGACCATTTTCTTTGACACTCTTCGAGAACGGATCACTTTTGTTGGTTTTTCCTCATCGTGAAACATTCACACAGCGAATTTGCGTTGATTTTACGGTTCGTAGGAGTAAATCAAAGATTCATCGCTACTAACAATACTATAAACGTTTTTTGAGCTTCCTTTGTTGAACCGTTCCAATGTTTTTCGACACCAATCGACGCGAACAGCTTTTTGCTTTTTGAAATTAGCAGTACCAGCGGGAAACAGTTGACTGGTGTGATGCTTCATTCCCAAACAAAGAAACCATTTCATCGAGACATTGTTGTTGGGATAGTCCTCTCGAAAAATTGTAAGAACTTATTGCTCGAAAATATTCTCGGCTAAGATCCATTTTTCGACCTTGCGCTAATTTCAAAAATTCACTGTATCTATACAACTGGTTGTAACGCAATGAAACTCTGGATTTATGTCAACAAAAGATTGAGGTTACATTTGTGTCGGAAGGTTTTATTTGTGGCGCCCTCTATGTGGCGCTATATGCAAAACTAAAAAGACAAACGTCATATTAGTTGTGTACAAATGATGTATTACAAAAGCCCTATGCCTTACCTCGGTGCTTATAACGGACGGTATATGGTTTAAAGGAACTTTTGCATACATCATCTTATTTTAATAGACGAAAAATTGGTCTAAAAACAATTTTTGATCAAGACAGTCAATTTCGCATAATCAATCAGTCTAAAATTATTGTTTCAATTCAAAAAGAAAATAGTTATTAGTTATACGTTTATTTATGACTTGTATGTGAGATATTCGGTTAGAATCATACAAGAGGTTTTTAGAAATGTCAAAAATTGTTTTAGGAACCCCAGTAAAGTAGATAAAATTATTAATTATTACTAATAGTGGAAATACCAGTTTCGTGAAATAAAGATATTATAAAATGCATGTAAAGTTTATGTAAATTTTATAAATAAAATAGTATTGACACTATTATATCATTTGTGCAATATATTTCGTCATGTGTTGTATTTAAAAGTTCCTATGGAATAAATCCCCAAAAACCTAGGTTTTTTATTTAATGATAGTTGTAGTACCTCTCTATTCACAGTAGCGTTACCAGGTGTCCCGATTGTCACCCACGAAAACCAATTTCAGGTGGACTTGCAGTGAATTTTATAACTGTTATAAAAACAAGGCACTCCTATTATGTACGATTATTATTATGTAGGATTAAATACAGATTATAGAAACACCTTGTAGTCTAGTAAATGAACGGTAAATACGGCGATGCCGTGTAATTTTCAGGATCAACTCCGAATTGCATAATAATTTGGACGGCTTGTGCCGTTGGTTGCTTTTACTCGGGGGGTGACAATCACCTCTAATTGGGGGTGAAAAACTGCGTGTTTAAAATAAGTCCGGAGATGGATAAATTGACTAATTCCAAGCAATTTTATTTCTATAGAATTTGAACTTAGTTAAGTCTTTTCGAGTTATTTACGATTTTAAAATGTTTATTCTTCGACAAAAAAATCACGTTTTCAGACGATTATCACAAATAACTCAAAAAGTAAGTATTTGATCGAAAAAAATATTCTTAGCAAAAATGTAGCATAATATAAAAAAAAATGAAAAAAATTGTGAACTCGAAGTCTATAGACCAGCAAAAGCAAAGTTAAAGCTCATGAAAAATGCGTTCTTATTGTTCGAAAATCCAATTAAAACTTTTTTAATAAAGTTTTATTTTTATGTTTTAAAAAAGTTTCTAGCATCAAAACTAAGCGAGTTATGCTCAAAATCAAGTTGACTCCTTTTTTTTGTAAAAAAATCGTGAAAATCTCCCCCTACTTAGCACCCCAAATGAAATTAATCGTTACGGTTTTACAAACAATTTACTTTACTTATGTACTTACTATGTATTTTTTACATGATTAAAAGGGCCTGAACGAGTCACTAATCACTAGTGTACGCAAAATATGAACAGCCATATTTTAACCAATGTTTGTCTTACCGAAAAACAAAATGATATCATATTTATAAAAACAAAACCTTCCTATTTTTACTCCTTGAGATTTTTAGTATCCCTAATACTTTTTAAATTATTTTGAAAAAGGGCATTCTCCAATATTTTAAATTTTTTTTTTGCTTTAAAACCATTTTTTTTAAACTAAGCACTCCCAACCGGTAAACCTTACAGATCGTATAAACAATACACATAAAGTAAATGGTAAAGCGGTAACGATTAATTTTATTTACGGTGCTAAATAGGGGGAGATTTTCACGATTTTTTTTACAAAAAAAAAGGGGTCAACTTTGTTTTGAGTGTAACTCGCTTAGTATTAATGCTAGAGACTTTTATATAAAACAAAATTAAAGATTTTTTAAACACTTTAAAAAATTTTAATAGGTTTTGCCCGAAAATTGCTTAATTTTTTAGTTATTTCAAGTTGAAAAATTCGATTTGGAATTTGACGAATAAGAACATATTTTTGATGAGTTACAACTCATCATGCTGATGAGCTTTTACTGGTTTTATAGACTTTCTGAACATACAATTTTTTTTGCTTTTTTAAAAGCTACATTATTGCTAAGAATATTTTTTTGATAAAATTACTCAAAAAGTATTGACTTAGTTTAAAAATTATATAAAACAAAAGTTTTTTAGAGTTAATCAGTTGATCCATTTTGGGACTTACTTAAAATGCGCGTTTTTTACCCTCGAGAAGGGGTAACTGTAACTCACCCCCCAAGTAAAAGCAACCAACGATACAAGTTCAACTTTGAACTCTTTGAAGTAGACAATAAGTAGAACCCAAAACCAGATTTTCATGCAATTCGGAGTTGACTCTGAAAATTACACTCCAAAGCGGTCATTTTTTGGGCTATTGTTGTTTATTTGTCCCGATCTACAACCCTAAATCCCGATTTATTTTTGCTTATGTACCGATTAAAAACAAATCGGACCGAATACAGTATAAATACCGTTGCACGTCATCCGCGTCATAGCAAGTGACGTCACATGATATCAACACAAAATATTTAATAGGGAACTTGCACATTTTTTTTATTACATAATAATGTTCAGTTTTGTATAAAAATGAGATTTACAAAATTTCACGCTTCAAAAACTCATAATAACTTAGAAGTACAAATTTAAAGTCTTCTTTATCTTAAAATAGTTCAAACGACCCGTGACGTCACAGAGTTTAACTATGTGGTTCTGTTTATGGTTATATTTACGTATATTCTTCTTCTTTAGTTTATTGGCCTCCACCTACTTGGGTATTTGGCCAGTTCGTCGTCGCGTAATAAAGGAAAAATATTTATATTCTAGTGACATTTATCGTATGTCGTTGTAATAATATAAACCACTTTGTTGAGATTGGAGTTTGATACAGTTTTTGAAGGAAAGGAAAGAAGGTTTACTATTGAAAATAAAACCATTTTGTAAAAGTACAAATTTTCTATGAATAGTTCAAACGATCAAAAGCACTTTTAACGTCACATAACTGTATTTTTTACTGACGTTTATAATGTCTAATTTAAAATTATATTATACAATTGATGTAGAATGTAAACATACAACCCTGTGACGTCACGACGCGTTTTGGTGTGGCTGGTATAAGTTGAATTTTTAGTCGTCTGTAGGGGCCAAACGAAAGACAAACAAAACTTTTTTATCTTTGATACAGGTTCTAAATTATGTTCTGCTGTGATTTATACCATTTTTGTCGAATTTAAAATTTTAGGCAAGTTCCCTATTCGTAGATCTGTTCGTTCGTAGAATCGTTTAGCCAAGTACACTAGAATTACAGCTACTAGACATTTACCAGAGAACGGTAGTTCTCGCCAGTGGCTCACAACCCCCCTACACGCGACACTATAATATATACACGAAATTTTCGATTTTCCAAATCTGACTGAATTGAAAATTGGGCCAAATCCCATTTTAAAGTTCAGAAAAAGACTCAACCATCCATTTTGGTCCAAGGGTGTGGATTTTACGGCCCTTCCTATTTAGGGTCTGTTTTTCGTTCTCGTCCCCGTAGCTCCCAAAATTTTGAAAATTTAAGTCTGATCTTTGTGGCTTCTGATAGTACTAATCATTACTTTTTCAACGCATGTCTAATTTTGAAAATCGGATATGCCATTCAAAAGTTACCGAGCTCAGAAATATGACTCAATTTCTATTTAAAAAAGGGAAAATGTTTGTGGATATGTATGTATGTATGTCGAAAAGTTAAACCAATCTGAATTTTTTTGTGTTTGAAGAGGGGGTCAGGGTCGATTCAGAACCGGTATAGTTTGTGACTGTTGACCACCCGTAAGCCAGCTATAGGACTTGGTAGGTACAAAACGTCATATTTTTGGGGGTATATATCTTTGGTTCAAGGAGAGGCAGGAGAACCGCAAATACACCAAATCAATAGTGTTGTGTTAAGCTTTCAAATGGTGTCTAAGCCGTCACGATCAGACATACACACGGCTCAGTATAGCCAAAAAACTGAAAAACTAAACTTTGAAAATTTTGGTTTTTCGACAATTACTCAAAATTTCAACCTACGAATTGCGCCAATAACTGAGCGTTTGTAGAAGGACTCTAGACGAATCTAACGGTTTATACCTTATATCCGGGAAAATTCGAATTTTTAAGTTATAGGCTTCATAAGTATGATCAAATCTATTTCCTATGGGAAAAACGGTTTTTCAAGCTCAATAATTCCTGTAATACCTTCAGTTAATCAGATACTACTTGTCAATACGTTTCAAACTCATGTTTAGTGATCAAAATCAGTTAAGCCGTTTAGAAGTTATATTAATCTACAAAAGTATAATCCAATTAACCATTATTCCCGAAATGGTTTATGTAGTTGTAGTGGTTACGACTACGACGCTAAATTTGATCTGGCAACGGGCAATCCGAGTTCATTTACCGGCCATCCCAATATTTTTTTTTTTTTCGATCTATTTCGAATAGAAAAAAATCTAGTGTACATTCGATGGACACTGGATCATTTGGGAGATAATGCGACAAAGGCGACCGTTTATAAAGCTTAACGTGTAATCGAGAAACATTGCATTTAACTTCATACATTTAATTTATAAATAACATTGAAAAGCTCCTGATACAAGAATAAATAACCGCTAAACGCCGTAAAAATGAGTGGCGCATACAATATTCCAGCTACAAAACAGCTGATATGAATATTACGTGGCGCGAAAGTGTATTTTCATTTTGATGCAAAATAAAATTCTAGTTTTATTTACAAAGATTTTTCCATAATATTTGCTAAATTTTAAGTAAACGCGCCACAAAAGAGCTTCAAAATTCAAACTGTATTACTCTTTTGTGGCGCGTTTTACTTCAAATTGAGCAAATATTATGGAAAAATCTTTTAAAATAAAACTAGAATTTTATTTTGCATCAAAATGAAAATACATTTTCGCGCCACGTAATATTCATATCGGCTGTTTTGTAGCTGGACTATTGTATGCGCCACTCATTTTTACGGCGTTTAGCGGTTTTTTATTCTTGTTTTATTATATACGCGTAGAAATAATGTTTGAAGATTTCTATTCATGTACACTTGAAGAAATACACCATAACTTGTATAAATGGATTATATGTAAAGCGTTATTATGAAGCTCATTTTTTCGGATCATACTGTAACTGTGATTGAACGAAAGTGACATTTTGGCATAAATTGGTAACACTTGTTTGACAGGACTTAAAATAATGGGAATCAGAAAATACAGAGGCTTGTCCGCCAGATTAGGAAACAGATCTAGAAGTCCTTTCTCAGGAGTGAAGAGGCGAGGTAGACTCTGAGGTGCCTAGAAGAGGACCATCAACAAGGAGGCAAGAAACATCTAGATCTGTTAGGTCTGGATCCCGCGTATGAAAAAAACTTGATTAAAAGCAAGCTGAAAATGTGTTAATAGCTTAAGGGTGTCTAGTCGGACAAACTTTGATATACGGGAACACTGGAACAGGGGAAGTTTTAATTGTGGAACAGGTTAAAAATTTGGAACGGTCAGACCACGAAAACGTCACATGTATTTTGTCCGACAGAACTTCCAATTGATTTGTTACCCTTTCATTAAACTCTCATGCAAAAATCAGACTGCTATTTATCACCTGTCATAATTCCTGTTATTTGACATGTTCTACGTGTTCCACTCATTATAATGCCCATTTGGTGATAAATAGCAGCCTGATTTTTGCATGAGAGTTTAATGAAAGGGTAACAGATCAATTGGAAGTTCTGTCGGACAAAATACATGTGACGTTTACGTGGTCTGACCGTTCCAAATTTTTAACCTGTTCCACAATTAAAACTTCCCCTGTTCCAGTGTTCCCATATGTCAAAGTTTGTCCGACTAGACACCCTTAAGCTATTAACAAATTTTCAGCTTGCTATTAATCAACTTTTTTTTTCATACTCGGGATCCAGACCTATATGATTTATATAACTGTTCAATAAAAAAAGCGACAAATGTTGGTAACATAATTATATTATATTTAAATATTCTAGTTATCAATAGGGGTTTTAAATACAATTTATACCTTATATAGTAAATAATATATTATTTAGGTCTTGACAGAAAAATATGTTTGAACTTATTTAATTTCATTTCGGTGATAATTACATTTGTTTTCATTACTTGAGGATTTGTTTCGTCAGGATGTTGAGATACTACTGTAGCTTCTTTATATAACCACCTAAAAATAATTTATTTAACACTTTTTTATGTACCTACATGGATTTCGGCTAATAGTGCAGTCTATGAGGGTATTAGGCTCCGAATTCCATCCTACTGCATCAATTTACGTGATGTTTTCAGTAGTAATTGCACAAGAGCTCTAAAATTCTATATTAATTTTAGAGATCGAGTGCAATTTGTTGCGATGATTTCATGAATAAAACTGTTCAACACCAAAATTTTATTGTAATTTATTTATGTCAGTACAAATTAGTACAATTAAACACACAGTTGTTATAAATATTAATTTGACGGTTGAAAGTCATCACTTTTATAATTTTTAAAACATTAATTGTCATTAATGTCACTGAATATATTTTTTCGTAGCAACGAAGGGCATCTGACGTAATATACTTGACGACGGTAAATTATCAAAAATTATCGATTTAATTTAGATTTATGTAGCTTTCTATTGGTCAGAATCTCCTATGAATGAAATAATCACTGTAAGTGAATAGCTCAAGAAAAAAAGTCTACTCAGATTTTTATCTTAAGGGTGGTTCTCACCCCTTCTCGGGGGAAGAAAATGTTTTGGTCAAAATAACTACGGGAGGGGAGCTACTAATTCTAAGCAAAAACTGTTATTTTTTGTTTAACTCTATATTTTTTTAGTTATTCCTGGTTGAAAATTTGGCATTTTCATTGAAAAATTTTTTGAACGTTTTTTTGCGAATAACTTCTTAAAAACAATGTATCTCTCGAAAAAACTTTACAAAATACTTTTGTAGCTTATAATAAAACAGAGATTCGTTTTTTCCAGGAATCTTCCAGTTACAATACAAATAAAGACCTGGACGTTGAAAGATTTTTTTGTGATAATAAATGATAGAAAAATGGTCGATTTTACGGGTATAATGCCACGAATACTTTTTGTAGGGCTTGAAAGGACCTTTAAAACGAGAACTGTTAAATGTCGATTAGAGTAAAACTAAACGAGATATGGTGCAAAAAAGATTGACGTCTCAAATTTAAGAAAAATTGAGCAGTCTATTTAACCCCGCATCCACCCTAATTTAAATACATCGTTTTCTTTCTACAATTCCGTTTATCCTAGTTATATATTCAAAAAGTTGGACTGGTTTAAAACGCATGGTTATTAAAAAACTAAGATCAAATTCTAGAGCGCATTTTTAACTTTTTTTAAAAATCTGCTTTTTTCTCCATGTAACTCGAAAATGATAAGAGATACGAAAAAAATAATTCAGTGCAAAAAGATAGGGGTTTTTTAACAAAAAATTATTTATTTTTTCATTACTGTTAGTCTAGTCGCCAAATAGAGGTCACCCTGTCCTTTTCAATTCTGATGGACAAACTCAACGGTTTCTTATGGACTTTTGGCTGCTGATTACGAATATCGAGCGTGGATTTCGATCCGAGTGGTCAAAAAATTGTTATAAACAATTTAATTGTTTAAAAGGCTCTGGCTCATAAAATTAGAACTCAAGATATTGTAAAATTAGGCAAGCCGCACACCAACGAAACATGAAACGAAAAACATGAAACATAAAACACGTTTCATGAAAATTAAACACGGCTAAATAAATCTTGAAGTCCGCCTACCAATGAAACGAGTGTGATTCATGCTCACAACACATTTTTATTTTCGGAAAGTTTCATAAATGGCCGGACGTCTATTTGTTTAGCAGTGTTTTATTTCCATGAAACGTGATTACGTTTCATGTTTCTTTGGTGTGCCTTAGTGCACATTGCAAATTGCAAAATTAGTATTTTTCGAAACTTCATCGATCGTAACTCGGCTTCTACGCATGCAAATGAGCCTGAGAAGGTCTCATTTTTAAAGACTAATTAATAGGCTTCCAAACAAAGTTTATTAAATTACTTGATCTTCATTTGTTTTAAAGTTATACCCGTTTGAAGTTATAATTTTCTTAAAAAAATTATACATTAATTTGTTTATAAGGGTTTCAACCAAATTTCAGCTATTGTTCGTCCGCTATAACTTTTTCCATGCATCACGATTCATTTTCAAACAAATTAAGTCAAAACATAAAGTGAAACGTACGTCGATGTGTTTAGTATATAGTATACAGTATACAAAATGTATTTACATACACATCGACGTTCGTTTCACTTTATGTTTTGACTTAATTTGTTTGAAAATGGATCGTGACGCATGGAAATACTTATAGCGGACGAACAATATAAACATTTATATTTTAATTAACAATAATGATAGAAGAACTCAAAAGGAACATTTTGAGCTTACGAAAATGTTCGTAAGTTTATTTTCGGCCAAGATATCGATATTTTGGCTCCGAATTTCGTCACTTACTTGACTGTGAGCCGATCTTGCACCTCAGAGCAGGCCATTAAAATATTGATATCTTGGCCAAAAATAAACTTACGAACATTTTCATAAGCTCAAATTGTTCCTTTTGGGTTCTTCATCATTATTGTTAATTAAAGTATAAATAGAATAAGTTCTCAATCCAGTAGCACAGAAAACGACTGTAAATATCGTTCTCTTACCACTAGATTTACAACAGGTAGAAGTTCTCTGGTTACTACCCCCGTGACTTTCCCCCTTTTTTGAAAGTGAAAACACTTTTTTTTTAATTTTTGAGAAGAAATGAATGGGATCTTGGTACACCGACTACTCACTTGTCACAGAGGCTGGTAATAGAAACCGTTTATATTATATACATGAGTGAGGGGGTTAACATGTGTACAATACCTGTTTGAAAAAAAAATGTGCCTTTTCGCATGCTTTTACCGGCTACGACACAACATCGGCATTCTTTGACAAGGACAAAAAAAATGCTTTGATCAGGTAGAAAACAGGATGGATTTAAGACAGGCATAGGGTAGACTTTGAATTGGGAGTTAAGTAGAGCATATTCCCAAAATTTCACCAAAAATCATGCATTGGGATAGAAATCGGAAGTAATATCCTATTTTTGCTCTCATTGACGCATATAAAAAGTACCTTATTTCTTCCCCTCCATTGGGAACCTTTATTGTAATGTAACGTCTGCCTGTTGCCTTCATTATTGCTTTCTCAATGTTAAATCTTAGTTCATCTAAACCTAAAAAGTCATATTAATCATTTATAAATTGTTTTACTTTTTCACAGCCTTTAAAAATAAAACTTAATAAAAGCTTATAAATAGAATCAAAGAACCTCGAATAAAAGAAATATTGCAACGCCGTATTTCTGGACATCTCCCAGGCTTTTGATAGAGTATGGCACTCTGAATTGCTCTGTAAATGAAAAAATACTCTATTGAGTAACTACTACCTCATACTCTGATCATATATCTATCCAATAGAAGCTTCTCTGTTAGACATGGTAGCTCTGAATCCACCATCTGTACAACAAGGTAGCGTTTTGGGTCTACTATTTTTTCTGATTTTCACAGCGGTTTTACCAGAAACACAAAATACTACAATTGAGGTGCTCAGAGCAACACTGGCCTAACCAATAACCCTTTTTACCACTTTTCTTCTTCTTCACGTACCATATCAATTATCCGACGTTGGCGATCACGATTGCCGAAGGCTTCTCGATCTTCTGCAATATGGAATAATTGTCCTGCACATGATATCTGAGTCCATTCACGAATGTTTTTCAACCAAGAAACTTGTTGTCTTCCTACACCTCTACGGCCCTCTATTTTGCCTTTAACCTTTAACTACCCGCGCATCAAGTTATAACATAACTACACGCGTGGCGTACTTTGTACGCCACAAGAAAATACACTTAAAAACAGCGGATTTGTTTAATTTTTTTTGAAAAAATACACTTAGTTGTTTGTTATAAACCTTATTCGGCATCAGTGAATACTTGGAGTTCCTTTTCAGTAAGCCAATTGGGATTTATAACTGGAATCATGGAATAACTGGATTCCATGATAAATAAAATTACTAATAAAAATTTTTTTTAAATGTGATTTTTTACAGGAGAAAAAGTATTGTTTACAAAGAAAAATATATTTTTTGCCATAATGACTAAAAAACAATTAAAATATGTACTTATATTACGACTTATAGTAATATAATCCTGGGGTATATTGTCCACCACCGGAAACAACAAATAATAAAATGAAAATTACGATCTTTCCACAACGCCGATTATAACGAAACTAAAACCAAATTGTAAAGCACATTCCAGTGATAGGTTAGAAAAATAAGCAAGGTCAAAAATTAAATTTTTAAATATATTTCCAGTAGAATTCTTATATCTGGCGTACAAAGTACGCCAGCGCGTGTAGTTAAAGGTTAAGAATCAGTTGTAATATTTTATATCGACTTCCCCTCACTATATGTCCCAGATAAGACATGTTTTGATGTTTAACAGTCTTTAGCAGTTCTCTATCTTTGTTGACCCTCCTTTAGTACTTCTTCATTAGTTTTTCTTGCTGTCCAGGGTATCCTCAGCATCCGTCTATGAATCCACATTTCCAATGCTTCAATTCTGTTCATGATCGATACTTTTAGCGTCCGTACTTCTGCACTATACAAAAGTACGGACCAAACATAGCACTTAACCATTCTTTATCTTAGTTCTAAACTGAGATGATTATTGCAAAGAAATAACTTCATTTTCATAAAAGTAGTTTTAGTCATTGCTATTCTATGTTTTATTTCTATGTCTGGATCTAGTTGGTCCGTTATCATAATTCCCAAATATGTCATTTTGTGAACTTTCTCAACTTGGACTCCGTTTAAATGAAGCTTTGCATCGGGATGTGGGTCACGACTAAACACTAAAAATTTGGTTTTGTTTGAATTTATTTTAATGCCCATTTCCTCACCTACCTCGTGAATACGATCAAGCAGAATTTGGAAAACTTCAATATTATCTGACAGAATTACTGTATCATCTGTATATCTAATCACATTAAGTAGTTCCCCGTTGATTTTTATTCCATATGGCTGTCTCTCAAGTGCCTTTTTAAATAACTGGTCCGAGTAACCATTGAACAATGTTGGCGACCAAATGCAACCTTGTCTGACTCCTCGTTGTATGGAGATTTTATCGGTGTAGTTATCTCCAATTTTTACGACAGCAGTTTGATTCCAGTACAAATTGTTAATGACACGAATATCCTTGTCATATATTCTTCAGTATTTGCATTAATTTTACATGCTGTACTTTATCGAATGCCTTTTCGAAGTCCACGAAACATGCAAATACATCTTTTCTTTTAAACATTCACAACTTTTATTATTCATACATTAAAATTATCCCTTATTTAAGTATTTTCAGATGCAAAGTGGTTAAAGCAACCATTGCTCTGTACCTGAGGTACAGAAGATGATATTCGTATGAGGATACGAAAAGCTCAACAAGCATTCAGTTTGCTCAACCCCGTTTGGAGGTCTGGCGAGTATAGGTAGGTACTGCAAGGACAAAGATCCGAATATTCAAGTCAAATGTCATATCTGTTCTATTCTACGGATGTGAAACCCGGAAAGTGACAAAAACTCTTACAGACAGACTGCAGGTCTTTGTTAACAAATGTGTAGGAAGAATTGTTCGTATGGGCCATTCCACGAACATACGCCTGTTTTGGATTACTTCGACAACGAATATTTTACTGTGCAACATAAGAAGTACGAAAGTAAATGGCGCTAATAATTATTCCAATAAAATAACAATGTAATTTGCAATTTACTTTCGTTCTTCTTATTTTGCACAGTAAAATATTCGTTGTCGAAGTAAACCAAAACAGGCGTATGTTCGTGGAATAGGGTATATTTTCTGACCAAACATCATCAGAGGGTAGAAAATGAAATAAAGTCCAGAAAGTGGGGTTGAATCGGTAATACACTCCGAAAAGATAGTTCCAGTATTGCAAAGACTGTCCTAGAGTGGAATCGCCAAGGAAAAAGAAGAATAGGTCGCCCAGCATAAACTTGGAGAAGATCTGTCAAGGACGAAATAAGGTCAAGGACAGTCTTGGAATGACTTGAAGGCCTTAGGCAAAATAGAACCCGATGGCGCGTTTTTACTGAAGCTGTATGCTCCACTTAAGAGTCAAAGAACAATATATGTATATAGAAAATGGTTTTACCTATTCCTAATTTAGCAGATATTGGTAAAGTCCGGTCATCTTTTACATCTTCAACAAGATCACATTTGTTCCCTACAGTCATTATTTTGTTTGTGATATCACTTTCTGTATCCTTTCCTAATTGTTGAAGTGTTTTCAGAACATGGTCCCTTTTATATTCAAAACAAGAACTTGACAGATCTTCTACATGCAGAATTAAATCCTATAAATTAATGTATTTATTATTAAGAGAGTAGGCGCAAACTTTCGAGTCAATGCTTTTTAAATGCATTCATTTTTTTTCGAACCCTGAGAAAAATAATAAGTATTTTTTAAAAATTTAAACGTAGAATGAAAGGTTACGTTATTACAGAGAGCCGAAAGTACCTGAAAACTTCTATAATGTTTATTTCAATAAGTTACAGGGGTAAAAAAAAACAATTTAGTGTGATTTTTAATTTCAAATAACTCATTCAAAATTCTTTCACTCCGCGTTTAAATTTTTTTAAAAATATTTTAGTTTTTTCAGGATTTGAAAAAAATGGACACCATGTCCGTGGTGATATGTTTAAATCGAACATTCTTTGTTATACAACGCACTCAGAATGTGTTGACATTGACAAGGCTTCAGTAATATATGGTAATATTTTGAGTTGTTTATTAAATAATATTGATATTGTATTTGATAAATAATTAGTGATTTAAGACGTGAAATTAATAAAAAGGTATTTATTGTGTATTATTTATGGAAGATCCAAGCACAGAATACACCATTGTATATTCTGTGATCCAAGTATTTTGTTGTTAAAGATGTTCAAAATTTATCTAAGCATTCCATAGAACAGTATATTATTAAAATCACTTTGCCACTTTTCTCTTTTCTCGATTATTAATTTTTATTGTGTAGTATATAAATTATTGTAATCACTGAATACATAGTTAGTGAAAAAACAATCCTATTATTAAATTAATTAATAATTTAAGCGATTGTACAAGAAACGGGGGTCTAGGACGTTTCGATGCCGATGCCGGCCGATTCATCGCTAGTCAATTAATCGCTATCTGATATATTTCCGAATTTTCGACAGTTATAATTATTATTTATTTTTAGTATAAATTAGAAATTCTAGAAAATGCGAGATATGACAGCGATGAAATGGACTGGCGATGAACCGGCGGCATCGAAACGGCGGCGATGAAACGTCCCATTCCAAGAAACGGATATCCAAAAACAGTATTAACTGAACGAAATAGCCATAGATATTGTGATAGATACTTACGGCTAAAATGGCATCCTCTAATGTAGCAATAAAACATTCGATGAGATCCGTAGGTATATCCGACAAGAATCCCACAGTATCTACATATAAAACTTCCAAACCAGAAGGTAAAATTCCACTGTGAACAGTAACGTCTAGAGTAGCGAACAATTGATCCCTCGGTTTTAAAGAATCTTCCCCAGTCAGTGCCTTGATTAAGCATGTTTTACCTGCATTCGTAATGAGAGGTAAATCAACTAGTACTGTCGTGCAATTAAAAAATCAAAATGGTGAAAAACACTGCGCATCAAAATGGTCAGAGAAAAAGGGCACCCCACAAAATGGGTCATCTTCGATGTCTGGAATTTCCTAAACCTGTTGTCCGATTTAAGCGATTTTTTTAATATGTTATAGCCTTATTCTTTAACGATATCTGTGGCAGAAAGTTTATCTAATGCCATCCCCTCTTTTTGAACACACAAACTTATTCTTTAACAATATCGCTGTAATAATACTGTTGCTAAACAGGTAAATTTTCATTGTATACCGGGTCTACCAATCAAACTGATGTTTTCTCAAAGTTCACCACACCCTGTGGAATATTCTAGCATTTGTAGAATACTGAAATTAAAACCCAACTATAGTCTCATGTTTTCTCAGGCGATTTTCGGTAAATCAGTTCAAAAAAATATTTACAGTAATTGTTTTGTGTTTATATTTTACCAGTCTATTAATTACAAAATTGTCAATAATTTCAATCTTTTTCATGTAGATTCGTTTCTGCAATAATATTAAGTTATGGATACTATACGTGTTTTCCACTTAGATTGTAGGTAGGCCTACTTGTCGACTTCAGTTCGGTGGTGGTAGTTTTTAGGATTTTTAGGCTGAAGAGCTTCGGGCATTCTTTATACATGTCCATACCATCTTAAAGCTTAACACATCTTTTTAAACATGGGCTATTTTTGATGTCTCGAATTTCCTAAACCTGTGTCCCATTTAAGTGATTTTTAATAGGTATGTTATAGCCTTATTCTTTAATAAGGCCGCTGTATTAATATTGTTGCTAAAAAGGTAAATTGTCATTGTATACCTGGTCACCGGGTGTAACAATCAAACTGTGATTTCTCAAATTTCGCGTCATCCTGTGGAATAATTCTAGCATTTATAAAATATTGAAATTAAAATTCAAATGCTCAGGTTTTCTTAACATTCTGTTTTTTGATTCATTCGCTTATATTAGATAATAAAAAAATAGGTACTTTAACAACTAGTAATGTTCTTCATCAATACAGGGTGTTTTTAAATAATTATGAAAAGCTTTAAGGGGTAATTCTGCATGAAAAATAATGACCGTTTGCTTTATAAACATATGTCCGCAAATGCTTCGTTTCCGAGATGCGGGATGTTAAATTTTTTTTACGAACTGACGATTTATTTATTGCTCTAAAACCGGTTGAGATATGCAAATGAAAGTTGGTATGTTTTAAGAGGTAGGTATTGCGCATTTTTTGACGTACAATTAAAAATTTTGTATTCACCATTGGCGTGCATACAGGTCATATTACCCGTATGCACGCCAATGTTGAATATAGATTTTTTAGTTGTATGTCAAAAAATGCGCAATAATTCCCTCTTAAAACCTACCAAATTTAATTTGCATATCAACCGGTTTTAGAGCAATAAATAAATCGTCAGTTTGTAAGAAAAAATTCAACATCCCGTATCTCGAAAACGAAGTATTTGCGGACATATGTTTATAAAGCAAATGTCATTATTTTTTCCTGCAGAATTACCCCCTAATGTCTGTCGCATTTATTTAGAAACATCCTGCATTTATGAAGAACACGGCTAGGTGTTAAGGTACCTAACTTTTTTATTATCCAACATAAGCGAATTAATCAAAAAACAAAAAATTAAGAAAACATGAGGCTATAGTTGGGTTTTAATTTTAGTATTTTATATATGCTAGAATATTCCACAGGATGATGCGAACTTGGACAAAAAAAAAACAGTTTGATTCGTACACCCGGTATAAAATGACAATTTACCTGTCTAGCAACAATATTAATACAGCGATATAAAAAGTCACTTAAATCGGACAACAGCTTTGGGAAATTCGAGACATCAAAAATTACCCATTTTGTGGGGTGCCCGTTTTCTCTGACGCGCAGTGTACTTACCCAATCACAAGATATAATTAACAGATGGGGTGAACATTTCAAAGAGTTACTTGAAGCATATGATGAAGAAGAACAAGAAGAGGAGCTCATAGACAGGACGGCGAGAAACGAGAATAATGAAATAACATTGGAAAAATTAACGGAAGTATTCGCAAAAATGAAAAATGGTAAAGCGGCAGGAATAGATAATATCAAGGCAGAATGGTTGAAATATATGGGGAATCTGCATTACACTACTTACACAAATTACTGATAGCAATTTGGAAACGCATTCCGGAAGATTGGCCAACAACAGTAATGGCTCCTCTATTTGAGAAGGAAGATAAAAAGGAATGTTAAAATTATCCAGGTATTTCTATGCTAAGTGTACCGGCTAAGGTTTATGAACGAATACTGCAGATGAGACTGAGAAAGAAAGTGGAACATCAACTACACGATGCACAAAGTTGTTTTCGACCGGGGCAGCCGGGGCACAACGTCCAAGATCATATATTTACTATAAAACAAATAGAAAAATTTCTCAAATTTGATAAAGAGATACATAATATATTTCTTAGATATGGAAAAAACTTTTGACAATGTACCCAGACATCACATTTGGAAAGCGCTTGAACAGTTCAATGTTGGTGTAGAACTAATCGATGCAGTAAAATCTAGGTACTGGAAGAAATGGGACATTGTACGAGCATTAAACTGTAAATCAACCAAATTTGCTACTACACAAGGAGTAAGGCAAGGTGGAGTTTTGAGCCCACTGCTATTTATTATAAATATGAATGAAGTAATAGAAAAATGCAGTAGAGAATCCCGAAAACAGGTAAGAACAGAACAAGTGGGTCGAGGTGGAGGTGTAGGTTGCGGTGGATGCCACTAATTAAGTCGTGATCGATGTCGACAGCACATAGCAAGGAGGTCACCTGCGCTGTCAGTCGAGCTAGAACCACTATCAAGTGAAGTAGTTTAATGCAATTTGAATTACAAAAGACTGTGTTTTTGCGATGTTGTGTCAGTCAAGTGATTATAGTAATAAAATGTCAGCTGTAAATAATCAGATACTCCTTCCCATATAGCACACAACGTCCGATGTACGTCCATATAACGTACATTTAAAGTCCAAACGTCCATGGACCAAAACTGGACGTACTATGTACGTACATTACGGGACGTCCATTGGACGTTTGATTTCAACGTACATTGGACATCCATTTGTGGTCCATGGATATTTTACACAAAACGCGACTATTATATTAAGTCCCAATACAAACTAAATGATAATCTTCTTGACAACGTTGTCGCTCTTCGCGCTATCGGTCGTGAAAGGTGTAGTATTAGGCAGGTACTTTTAGGGGATTATCGCTGTTAATTGTTGTGGAATACTGAAGGATGGTTTATTTATGATAATTCACAGAATGGCAAACGCGCTTGTAATATACAACAACGGTACTGACTCTAAAAATAGTTTGGAACAGAAACAGAACAGAGATTAAACCTCTTTTAATGTGCATGCTTCCTAGGGCGTCATTATCTGAATCTCGTCTTTATGAAAATACATCCTGTGATATATTTGTGTTTTCTGTTTATCGTGCAAGTGCAGTCGTGCATTAATGAAGTTCCTAGTTCCTATCATAAAGTATATATTATTATAATGAAGTTATAGTAAAGAGAAATAAAAAGGTCTTTTGTGTAATATTTTTAAGTATCTATAAGTTTAGTATTATAAGGAACTATTTCCTATAAAAGCTTTTTGCTATGTATTCACAAAATTATGGATACTAGATTGCTTTCTGAAAAGTGCCCTACAAATGTCCATAAGACGTACATTGAATGTACATAAGGTGTACACTGAAAGCTCCAATACAACGTACAATGTACGTTTGTAGCGGACGTTCTATGGACGTCCAATTTTGTGAACTCTGGACATTCGTTGAACGTCCATTGGATGTCCATAAAACGTACTTGTGCTATCTGGGTTCATATTTCAAAAATTTACTGAATTTAATTACTTTAGAAATTCAAAAATAAACTGAATACAAAAAAGGGATTATATAAAAAGTATCAACTCAGATAGCGCAGGTAATGATAACTTGGCTTCGAACGGACCAATCACAGGGAAACATCCTTGTAGGCCGCGCAGTAGACATCCATGTAAAACAAACCATTTTATTGAAGTTATACTTCTTTACCGGCGATACGAGGGTGAATTTTTATGTTAAAACCTATGATCCCGGCGCATGCGCATTATAACTTTGTTCTGATTGGATGTTCAAATGACATGTCAAAAATTATTCAATATGGCGGCTGTGGCACAGCTGTAGTTAGATTATTTATGGTTGTTGCGTTTTAAAATTTGTGTGAAAAGAAACAACAAACAAAAGTTAGTTAATAGTTATACTGCCTTTTTAAATAGTTTTCATATACCTACCTATATTTTTGGACTTTTGGACAAGGAAAACTCATTCTAATTTGGTAAGTAGTTTTTATTATAATCATATTGTAATTATACATTTGGATTAGGTTGAAATACAGTAGAGCGTCGATTATCCGAACTAATTGGGAGACATAGGTGTTCGGAAAACCGATTTGTTCGGATAATCGAACTACAATATATTGATACATATTTATAGTCATACATATTTATCCACAAGTGAATAAAAGCCATATTTATATACCTACATATTTATTTATATCTTGATAATGACAACTAGCAACTAAACAAAAAAGTGCAGTCTTTGCAACAACATAATTATTTTTGGATATGATATTGAAGAAAATTGAAGATATTTTAAGTGTCAATTACTAACGCTTGCTCGGTATTCGAGTGCGGGACGCGGGAGTCGATAGTTCGAATAAGTGGTCGTTTGGTTGATCGACGTTCGGATAATCGACGCTCTACTGTACATTTATTTTCTCAAGAATGGGGATTTTAGAGAGAAATCCCAAATTAGGTCCGATTTTTATTTTTAAATTATGATTTTTTGGTGTAGATTTATTTATCTAGTAGGTATGTAATGCTTTGATTTACATACTTAATTTGATGACCAACAAAAGTTCTACCAATCTTCATCTAATATATTGTTTTCTTACTGTTTTGTTATATTTTCTTCCACAAAATTTAAACTACATAATTTAATTATATTCAAAACAACTGTCAAACAGTAAAACGTTCAGTTACCCTATTTTTCCACATGACAAATAATGTGGAATTGGACGAGTGAGTCTAGGCTTCGATTACGAATTAAAACGCCGTGAAATTCACGGGTTCGATTCCCGATGCAAGTTTTTATTTTTTTATGCATTTTATGATTGTAAGTATATTTGTTATATAATTTTTTTTTTCAGAAAATGCGTATTTAGAATTTTTGCCAACAATTATTATCGTTCAGAAATCATTTTTTCTTTGTGACACTTTTCAATGTGTTTGTGTGTGTTTTATTCTTTTATTTTTTAAAATTTTTGGGATTGTCTTAAAAATCACATAATATGTAGTAGAAGTATAACTTCTTACGTGCTTACAAAGTACACACACATTCTTTTTTTTTAAAGCATCAATGTAAACCTCCTGGATGGCATCGCGCTAATCCTCGACCGCGACTTACCTGCTCTGTTCTCTTTCATTCAGTACAATGTGTTTGTTTTACATGGATGTCGACATTGACCGCGACCTCCACCTCCACCGAGACCCACTTGTTCTGTTCTTACCTTAAGGTTACCATCGATTATAAAGTATAATTATGAGTGAATGTGTATTTGCAGATGACATTGCATTGATAGCAAGTTCAGAGAAATCTTTATAAAACAACCTATATTTATGGACGAGAGAACTTGCAGACAAAGGAATGAAAATAAATTTAGTAAAGACCAAAATTTTACTTATATCCAAGACACCAAAAGAAATCCTTATAGAACTAGACGGAAATTTAGTAGAACAAGTCGAGGATTTTGAATATTTAGGATCTAAAATAGATGAAAAAGGAAAAATGCAAAAAGAGCTGAACAACAGAACTGCTAAAACATCGCGACTATATCACTCCCTGAATACAGGTTTCGTTAGCAGAGAGAAATTAGCAAGAAGACAAAAATGAGTAGAAGGAGTTACGCTAATGGACAAGGTAAAAAACAAAACGATAAGAAACAACCTAGATGTTGAGAGTGCCAACAAAGCAATAGAAAGATCAGAACTAAGATGGTTTGGTCATTTAAATAGTTTAGATCCACATAGGCAAGTAAAGGTAGTTTGGGAAGCAAAGGAAATTAATACAAGGAAAAGAGGAAGACAGTGTCAACAATGGAACAATGCTGTGGGAAAAGCACTACAAAGCAGAAACCTCACATGGCAGGAAACCAAGGGAAGGACATCCAACAGAAAACTTTGGGGAGAGATGATTAGGAATTAAAAACAGATTTCTCGACACCTCACGGTAGAAGAGAACCGGATTATATATTATATTACCTGCATTCGTGTAGCCCACTACAGCAACAACCGGATAATCAAGTTTGCGCCTCTTACTCCGTAACAGTTTCCTTTGGTCCCTGAGGCCCTTGATAGCTTTTTTTAATTTTTGCTCCCTATTTTGAAACATCAATTTTAAAGTTTCGCGGTCATGCGTAACAAATACTTGGTTGCTTTCAGCTTTTCTTCGAATAAAATACAATTCGGCTAAAGCGACTTGGAGTTTTGCGTATTTACTAGTAGCATGTATCTTTAAAATCTGCATTACTATTCTGTAGCGGTCCAAAATCGGCAGCCTAAAGTTTTCCTGCAATATCGTAGAGGTTACAGTTTTTAAATTACTAGTATTGACGAAAACTGCTGATATTTCAGGATCTTTTCTGACCATCTTAGACAGTTTGTCCATATTTCCTGATTTAAATAGACTTTTTGAATCCAGAGACTCTAGAGGTACGGTTATGGTATTAACGACTTTCCAGGATGGCAAAGTTTTTACGAGTGCTACTGCTTCTTCTAATTGTTCCTCTGGAGTAACTGATAGTTTGCGAGGGCCCCATTTTACATATGGTTGTATTATCACACAGTTATGGATATCTTTAACGCTCATAAAATTGTCCACTTCCTTGTTATATTCACTGTAAAAACATAATTAGAATATTAGAATTACTGTGTAGGAAATTTTTATCTCATTAGGATTATTATTTATCGAGTTACAATGTTGGAAGTGCTGCTACTTTTATGATATTTATAAACACAGGATTCAAATTAATTTCGTGTGTTGATTTGTCAGTTATTTGATGGGGCAAAATACAGTCCAAATTGAGAAATGGCTCTAAAAGTGTTAGGGACCGTTCAAGTATTACATAACGCAGGTAGGGGGGGGGTCAAAAATCTTCAAAAATTGCGTTAAGCAATAGTTAAACTCCCATAAGAGTGCGTTACGTAGGGGGGGTTAAAAATCTTCAAAAATCACGTTACGTAATACTTAACCGCTCCCTTACCGAGACTCTGCTCTCTCGATTATAGGATTGTTCTGTAGAAGGTTTGGCTCATAATGAGCTGTAACACCGACGATGATGATGATCATGACAGTTCTCATTTAAATTCAGTGGTCATTTGCCAAAAGCAGATAATATATGTCCATTTTTGGTAAGTACTTTTCAGGAGAGCAAATTCAAATTTCCACGACAGCCATAAAATTACAGTTTTTTCTTATATGTGAACTCATATAAAAAGCTGTATAAACACTAAACTCAAAACCAAATATGATATTTCTAGATCTGTGATTTTATGGACATGGTGGACATTTGAATTTGCTCTTCTGAAAAATATCGAAAATGGACATATCAGCTTTTGGCAAACGGCTACTCAATTATACCAGTTAAATATTCAAAATATACTTTACCTCTCAGTTTCAAGTATATCCTCCACATACTCATTTGATATATCGTTAAATTTCCTAAGGACAGTAGTTGAAATCGACCTGAATTTATAAACATGTTTATATATAATCTGCAGTCTCCTTGGACTAAACATTTTAATGTAATAAGTATACCTTTACCCCTTTGGTAAAGTGTCATATAATCTGAAAACATAAAAATTAAGATAACTTTTTTTTGTTGTACTTCAGGCAGGCTGAAAGACTCGTGTACTTGGCAAATGCACAAATATTTGCCTACTTGACAAGTATACGAGCTTTGCCATTGCCATGGTAAGTAAGGCACTCACACAACTTGTACAATTTACAAGTATGTGAGTGTAAACATTTGGCTTAAAAACCTTGACAAATGAATCAGTGGTGTGATTACTAAACAAATAGTCGTTGTAAATTCCAATTATTTGGCATTTCGTTTGAGCGCCTCTGCAAGTATAGACAAGTATGTACTTGGTAAGTGTACGAATAATTGTGATGCCTTTTTTTACTGATCACAAATTGGGTCATTTTTACTGACCACAAATGGAAAACCAACAAGTGGCAACTGTGCCAGTAACCCACTCTCATGGCATGGCAAGTAACGATTATTCAGCAAGTACATGAGTCGTCTGAGTTTGGCTTTACAGCTTACAAGCCAAGTCTGCAAGAACACAGCCCTACCAGATTCCAAATTCTATCCCTATCACAAATCCCATACCAAGATCTATTGTTAGTGAATTAATAGAACAGTTTAACACTGTTTTAAATAAATTTAGATAGGCTGAACCATTAAGTTTTCATCAATAAAAAGGGGCCCAATTATTTATGTATTTATATTCTTGATCTTTATTAGTATCTATATTTAACTTCAGAGGGGCTGAATAGGATCCCCCAAATGGATCATGGATCATTATATATTTTAAACTTACCCTCTTAAGTCATTGATTTTATAATATACAAATGAAAGTTGTTGTAATTTAAACAATAAAAATGAGACTGTTCTGACCCCACCAGTCAACAATAATACTCTTTACATTATCAATAGTCTAAAAGGTCTAAAATTTAAAAAAATTTGAATAATAATAATGCAAATTTGATTGAGGTTATGTTATTGTTTACATATTTTCTCCTTTCGCCATGATCCGAAAAGAAGAAGAATTTTATTTGATTTACTAGTCATGAAGTTTTATCATTCTGTCTCTGTCAGTCTGTCTATAGAGAGACAGAGAGAGCAAATCGGCAAATCTAGCTAGAGTGCTGTGGTGGGGGTTTGGGCAATGGGCACCGGGTCGGGACTCGGGCACAGCCCACAGGTTGATCTGTGGCACAGCCAACCACCAACCACATACAGTCTCACGTGTGAATAATACCTAAAAGACACGTAAATGTAAATAAAATAATTTTTATTTTTTTATTTTACATACACATACAATGAACTTAAAAATAGGTCTTGAGTGTGATGGTGTGATGCAATTTTGATGTCATGATTCATCATTATAATCTGTAATTGTGGGATTTACACAACAATCCAATGTTACAGATTTTTTTGCCAATTTAATTTTTTTCACAATATAATATTCGTAGGTGCAGAAGAAAATAATTCTACCGGAGTACCGGTTTTGATAAACTTTGTATTTATTAGAATCAAAATGAGTAGCCAAGACTTGATTCCTAGGAACTATCAAGTTCTTTTGATGAAAATATGTCTTGAGCAAAATACTATTATTTATTTACCAACTGGGTCTGGTAAAACATTTATAACTACAATGGTCCTAAAGCAAAAAGGAGAAGACCTTTTAAAGTGAGTACCTACCTTTAAAATACGGTATAAGATTTTTTAATACTAAGAAAACATTGTCTTTTTGGATGTTTCTTTTCATTGTGTAACATTGGCACATATGACATCAATTAATTGCTTTATTTTTTGTACCTATCTTAAATAAATGTTTTCTATTGATTATTAATCATCATTGTTGGCTCTACAACCCTTGGTGAATATTGGCCATTGGCCTGGCCTGTTCTAGAATCGGCTCCCATTCCTTCCCATCCTTTGCCTTGGTTTTCAAATTTCATACTCTTAACATTCGTAAGTTGTCTTCCACCTGGTCCTTAAATCGTGCTCTAGGTGTGCCTCTTCCTCACTCCATCCGGTCTTTGGATATAAATGTGTTTTTATGGCTCCATCTCATTCATTCTCTCAAGTGGTCCAGACACTGCAGCCTGTTTATTTTGATGGACCTACCAACACTTGTTCTTCTTCTACGGCACTACAGCCCAAATTGAGACTTGGCCTCCTTTATTTTTTGCCTCCACCCTTGCTTGTCTGTGGCTGCTCTTCTCCATACATGGACTACTAAAAGTGCTTGTGCGTCGTTGTTTACTGTGTCTTCCCAGCGCTTTCTTGGCTTTCCAACCAGTCTCTTTCCCTGCATTCTAGCATTCGGTGCACTTTTTGGTAGCCTACCCTCTCCCATTCTTATCACATGTCCGGCCCATTGCAATCTTTGTATTTTAATGAAGTCTGACAGGGATGCTTCCCTATAAAGTTAATAAAGTTCGTTGTTGTATTGACTTCTGAAGATTCCGTTTTCCCTCACAGATCCTAGTATTCTCCTCAATACTTTCCTTTCGAATGTTTCGAGTTTGTTTTTTTATGTTTCTTTCAGGACCCAGGCTTACCTACCAATACTAGGTTTACTATTAAAGAGCAAAATCTAGAGGATTTTACGTTCAAATAGCCTAAACAGTCTTCATAGCAGTTTGTCATCATCCACGTTTCTGATGCGTAAGTGAGGATGGGCTTGATAAGAGTTCTGTAGTATCAATATTTTTGTTCTTTTTGTGACTATGTTTGATATTAAAAGTTTCTTTATTTCTATTGATTATTGATGTCATTGAAAAACGTCATTTTTATTGGTTTTTTTTTGTTACTTTTTGCTTAAGTAAATAAGTTCAAGTTTGATAATTGGGGCGGTAGCTAGAATAAGGGCCTATAGGCCTGTGGGTCCTTTTTCTGGAGAACACAGAATTTGTATTTATTTATATACGGGATTACCCCCATTACAACACATACAGTATAAAATCAATCTCTGTAATATCTACTAAACTAGAGTAAAATAAATCTTAATTACATATTAAACAAAAACGAAATATTAATAGTTATCCATTACACATATTACATCTATTACACAAATCAGTTCAAATAAACAAAAAGTACCTGTCAAGCTCTTTTAATCCGATTCTTAAAAGCAGCCAAGGAGACACCAAACATTTCCAAGTTATTCTCGTTTATAATTTTTAGTGTTCGCTCAATGGGCGAATGCATACCATAGTTTGTTCGATGAAAAGGTATATAAAACAAATCAACATGTCTGAGACTTCTGGAGGGAACATATAAATTAATAGATTGGAGAAGTTCAGAACAACAAATTAAACCATTTATTAATTTAAACACAAATACCAAATCAGAGTTATCTCGTCGAGTTTTTAATAAATTCATGTTGAGTGGTTTTAAAATATAGGTATAATCATGATTAGTAATGCGTATGTTTAATTTGTATGCACAATATCTCAAAAAATTTTTCTGCAATCTCTCCAACGTAGTAGAATGAGCTTGGTATTGTGGAGACCATACAATAGATGCATATTCCACTTTAGATACAACCAAAGCATAATATACCGTTCTTAAAGCCCCTACAGATAGTCTCAGACAGTTGCGAATGATAAAGCCCAAAGATTTTGATGCATTTACTGTTACACTATTTATATGTTGCACAAAACGCAACTACTCATCAAATGTGACTCCTAAGTCTGTTATTGTTTTAACATAAGACAATTCATTTTCATTAATTGTGTAAGAAGTATCATATTTTTCATTGCCTCTAAAAAAGCTTATATAACAGCCTTTAGCAACATTTAAATGCAAAATATTATTCTCACACCAAATACTCAACCGGTCTAAATCTTCTTGAATTAATGTTACATCAACATTTGAATCTACGGATTTAAATAATTTCAAATCATCTGCAAACATCAGGAAATCGCAATTTCTAAAACATTCAACGAATTGAATTCTTCATGTTGTTCTCTGTCAGTCCACTAAATTTTTCTACGACATTACGGTTTTTTATGTTCGTACAACACTTTTTTTAGAGAAGTGTTGGAACAGCTGAGAAAGATTTATATAATATGTATTATTATTTATATCTAGGTTTTCTGTAAAGACAATCGTAATAAAAGTCCGTTTGATGGTTAACAGTTTTAATTAATAAAATAGATGACTAAATTATTGATACTATTAAATTGACCAAATGTAAAAGTGTGTAATTGCGACCAAAATCTTACGTGTTCTTATTCTTACAAAAAAGAAATGTATTTATAGATAATTTGCGTCTAATCAATATAATACCCGTCTTAATTCGTCTTTTTTCTAAGTATTATCCCTAAGAGCGCGTCTGTCGTCGCTGTGATGTTATAATCGACTGAATGTATTCGTTCTCTTTCCCTACGCTAAAACAAACCCTCTTAGGCTAATCTCCTTTTTCCTGTGAAACAACCCAATTAAAATTGGTTCAAAGCATATACCGACATCTTCCAATAACCCAAAACTACAAAAATTAGTCAAGCTAGCTACTTCGCTACTTGTTGATCTTTAACGATCGAAAATAAACACAACGATTAGATACGCCCACACAGCTGCCCTAAGGGACGGCCGTTCGTTTCGTATTTCTACTAATAATCAAGGAAAAATTATATACAGGGAAATTTAAAATATAAGGTAAACTATTTACAATCCTACATTCGGCCATCCTGTTCGAATTCGACCCGAATTCCGTTTAGTTACCTATCCGCGACTTCATGTACTCTGCACACGTTGAAGTGCTTTGAAGTCCACCATGGTATCCAGATTTCTTTACCTCGTAACTGTCATTTGGATTCACTTGTACTACCACGTACGGTCCAAAATATTTCTTCAGCAGTTTGAGTCCTCCACCAAACTGTGTTCTCTTGATTGCCACTAAGTCCCCCTTTTTATACATCCTCGGCCTTTTTCTTCGTAGATCATATCTGCGTCTATTTTCCTCTTGAATTTTGACTAACTGACGTCGACTCTCGTTTCTCAGCATCTCTCTATCTTCATCAAATTGTTTAATTATCTCCTGTTCTATGATCTCCTTCATCCTCAGATCTTCTTTGTTCTTCATCTTCGTTCCGAACAGTACTTCAAACGGCGTCGACTTTATGTTTCTTTGTTCACAATAGTCTTCGAATTCCTTCGCCGTAAATACGGTACCTCTGTCAGATATTATACGGAGCGGATTTCCGAAATCCTTTTGATGTCTCTTCACTCATTCTATAACTTCTTTCTTGCTTCCAAGTATACATTTAACGCAATTCCCTATGCAGTGCTCGATTTTTTCTCTAAGATTTGGAATGTAACATTCTTTTCGAATTAATCTTGTGTTTTCGTTACAGCAAAATATCCTACCTCGTGTAAGCTTCTAATTACTTCTGTTTGCATTCTTTTCGGAATGACTAACACTTCCTTGCCGTCTTCGTATTTAAACAAAATATTGTTTTTTATAAAGAAGTCCTCGTACAGTTTAATCTTCTCTTTAAAGTCATTGAAATTTTTGGCACCATAAAGTATTACTTTATTAGCAGGGTCTTCCATAATTCCCTCAATTATATATTGCATTATGACTTCATTTTCGATGTTTCCTCCGCTACCGATTTCTTTTAGACATCGTTTAGCAAAAATTAGCATTTGCAAATCATTCCATCCCATCAGATTTGAGATTTCTTCAAAATCAGCAATCTTGCTTATACTGTCCTCTACGTCTCTAAAAGTTAAGGCAAATTAATCATTCAGTCTGCCTGTCGTCATTTTGTTTGATTTTGATCTATTCCTCGTAAATAAATCCGTCGTTCTTTTATCTTCCCTATTGTGATCATGATTACTATCGTCGTCGGTACCGTCTTTACCTTCTTCGTCTTCGTGATAAGCATATTTATCACTATTAACGTCGTTATCCTCATTATCGCCATCGTCGTCGGTAACGTCTTTACCTTCTTCTTCGTCTTCGCGATAAGCGTCTTTATCACTATTAACGTCGTTATTCTCATTATCGCCATCGTCTTCGGTAACGTCTTTACCTTCTTCTTCGTCTTCGTGATAAGCGTCTTTATCACTATCATCGTCAGTCTCGTCTTCAAGATTGAAGTCGTTCAAAAATGAACAAATACGTTCAATCACATCGTCCTCTGAACCAGTGTAGTTCAGAACTAAAACATGGCAAACTCCTACTAAGTCCGGCATACTTAGTTTATTTTTCACGTCTTCTATTTTTGTGGAATATTCCTCGGATTATTTATCCTACGAAAATTTTGTGAAATTCCGCAAGTTCTTCCTTGTTTGTCGCGGCAACCCTTTATCACCGTATGCAACAACATGCAAGGCCTTAACAGAACTTAATGCCGAATTTCTAAGGTTTAAACTAATTTTTGGATAATCGTTAAGAGTTTGTTTAGACTGCATTTTAAAAAAGTATATAATAAAAAATAAAAAAATAAAAATAAAAAGATAGATTATCGTTTAAGTAAAAAGTTAGATTATTTTTCCCGTGTGCAAATTGTATTATTGTGAACTGTAGAATTGTAGTCGCTTTTACTCCAAAATTATCAATATTTACTACAAATAGTAACAAAGTTATGATTTATTAAAATAAATGAACAAAAAAAACAATGAAAAACAAGAAAAAGTTCATCGTTAAATAATTTATGATAGTTCTTTCGCAACATTCACTGTTTATCGTCAAAGTTCCAGTTCACAGCTCCTCGAAAAAAATAATGTTTGGTCAGATTTCTAATTTCCAGACACAAGACCAAAGTGTCTTGACTACTTTTAAAATATTGGAACAAACACACCTGATTTCTCCTTGGTAATACTGCTTGCTATGATTGCGACTCGTCGTCGTCGTCGTCACTGCCCAAACAGCCGTCGTATTTGCCTAACAGCGTCGTCTACACTGTACTAGCCTGCTACTCCACCAACACAACCATTCACCAACAGTTCACAAAGTCCGGAAGTCACCAATAGTTTAAAAAAAGTCCGAAAATCACCAACAGTTTCCACGTTTCCCGAACAGTCATAAACAGTTTCCAAAAATTACGTCACGTCACCTGAGCTGATTTTTTAAATTACACGTCACTTTACGATATTTCGCGAACTTTATAACGAAATTGTCTTTCTTAGATCCGCGATGGAGCCCCCAATATGTAGGTTTTGTTTAAATTCAATCGTAATAAAAGTCCGTTTGATGTTTAACAGTTTTAATTAATAAAATAGATGACTAAATTATTAATACTATTAAACTGACGAAATGTAAAAGTGTGTAATTTCGACCAAAATCTTACGTGTTCTTATTCTTACAAAAAAGAAATGTATTTATAGATAATTTGCGTCCAATAAATATAATACCCGTCTTAATTCGTCTTTTTTCTAAGTATTATCCCTAAGAGCGCGTCTGTCGTCGCTGTGATGTTATAATCGACTGAATGTATTCGTTCTCTTTCCCTACGCTAAAACAAACCCTCTTAGGCTAATCTGCTTTTTCTTGTGAAACAACCCAATTAAAATTGGTTCAAAGCATATACCGACATCTTCCAATAACCCAAAACTACAAAAATTAGTCAAGCTAGCTACTTCGCTACTTGTTGATCTTTAACGATCGAAAATAAACACAACGATTAGATACGCCCACACAGCTGCCCTAAGGGACGGCCGTTCGTTTCGTATTTCTACTAATAATCAAGGAAAAATTATATACAGGGAAATTTAAAATATAAGGTAAACTATTTACAATCCTACATATATTTTATATATTGTTTATAATATTTATATTATATTTATATAAATAATATAAATATATATTATTAAAGTGTTTTCTATTATTTTATCAATAATGGATTATTGAAATTCTTGAAACTATAACGCTTAAAAATGCAAGTGTTGATTCGCTTATGGCATGGATGTTAAATCTTTGAATGGTTGTTTCTCAAAATACACGTTTGGCAGATAATCCCTTCTTCTAGCTACCGCCTCAATTATAGAGGCATCATTCTACTCAGTATGGCATATAGAGTGTTGTCCAACGTATTGTGCAAAAGAATTCTCCCCTACGCCGAACATATAGCGGCAGGATATCAGTGCGGTTTCTGTCCTAATAAATTAACAAAGGACTAGATGTTTACAGTAAGGAAGATCCTTGAAAAAAACCCTAGAGCTCAGCGTCGACACCCACTACATATTCATGGACTTCAAAGCCTCAAATGACTCAGTTAATAGAGGTAAACTTCTACTTGCTATGGTATAATTTCAAATACCACTTCATCTTATCCAATTAACTGACATTCACAGGAGCAGAGAGCATGGTAAAAATCCAAAACGATTTCTCAAGACCCTTCCACTAAGAGACAGAATCTCTGACTGAAGCATTTCAGCTGTTAAGAGCATCTGCACAGAGAATGGGACTAAATATAATGTTGGGTAGTTAAACAGAAAGAAGAACAACAAATGCATGAGATTGAAATGAGGATGCTTAGATGGATGATGGGAGTGACAAAGAAGAATACAATTAAAAATGAGTATATTAGGGGAAGTCTAGGTGTGGCACCAATTGATGCCAAAATGAGAGAGCATAAGTTAATATGGTTTGGTCATGTTCAACTTCGAGTCGTCAGTCACCCAATACGAAAAATTTTTGAACTGCAGTTTCCTGGAAGGAGTAGGAGAGTAAGACCTGGGGGGAGATGTGTAGCATGTAACTAGTTAATTATAAAAATGCCATAAGGAAGTAGCTTCAGAACAACATTAAGAAATAGGCAGGATATGTCGGTAAAGGGGATTGATGTTGAAATGGCCCAAGATAGAAACTTATACAAAGACGTAATTCAGGAAGCCGACTCCATCTAGAGATAAAGGCAAATAGAATGATAATCAGCATTCAAAACAAGAAATATAAAACATTACATTGCTTTAAATTGTCAAAGATTTCTTTTGGTATTTCTACATTAAAATATGCAATTTAAAATTATTTCTCCTTTGAGGAAGCTCTGTTTCAGAGAAAAGTATCAAATTGATGTTGTTCTGTTGAGGTTAAAAAATAGTGCTGTATTTTAATATTTAGTTTTATCATTAAATATTAATTTCCATCGAGTAACCGCAAATTCCATGATTATGGTGTTATCAAAACGTATTTGATTAGATATGGAATAACCTAGGCCAGAGGTTCTCAATCTGTGGTACATGTACCACTGGTGGTAAATATCATTATTGGGGGTGGTACACAAAACACAGAAAAAATTAAAATAGTAGTACTTAGTAAGTATTGATAATACAATTTAAAAATATAGGTGGTAAAAATATAGGTAAAAATAATAAAAATAACTGTAGAAGGTACATCACTCAAAAAGGTTGAGAACCGCTGACCTAGGCAATACATTGGTATTATTGGCGTGTAAATATAGAGATAAAGGGAAAGGAAATGATGAATGATTATATATAGGTGTAGATTTATCATTCTATCATGACCCAGCCAGAGACCTAAGAGGACAAATAAACAAGGCTGCAGTCAAGTCCGGATGTTTAAGAGATGTGGTCTGGAATAACCTATATATGAGAATGGACAGCAAAGTTAGAATTTATAAAACTTATATCAGACCTGTTATGACCTATGGTATTGAATCAAGAGAAGACACCAATAAAACCAGAAGCATGCTAGGTACGGACGAAATGAAGACACTAAGAGCAACAGCAGAGAAGACAAAAAGGGATATAATACGAAACAGCATCATCAGGGAACAATGTGGCGTGCAAGATGTAGTAAGATGGGGTAGGCAAAGACGAAGAGAATTGTTCAGTCATGTAAAAAGATTGGAAGAGCACAGATTACCAAGAATTGCGCTAGAAGGAAAACCAGCAGGCAAGCGTCCACTGGGAAGACCACCAAAAAGATGGAGAGATAGCTGGCAGTCTACCTCTCAAGAAATACTTCAACGTCGGAAATAATAGATCTACAGATCTAAAACAAGTATAAGAAGAAGGAATGATGATGATGACAGGTCGAGGGAGACAGCATACATTGTATAGCACCTATATTAGCCAAAGCTGCAAAATTTATAATCATCTTTGGAAACGATTTTTATTTTTAGCTAAAATTTGTATTTTTCAGATCATACAGTGAGGGCGGTAAAATCTCTATAATCTTAGTGAATACCGTAGCACTTGTTGATCAACATGGATCTTACATTACCAATCATACAAGCTTCTCTGTTGGAAAATATACTGGTGAGATGAATCTAGACTTCTGGCCAAGGACTAAATGGTTTAACGAGTTTAACCAATATCAAGTATTGATAATGACGTCACAAATTTTGGATAACCTATCCAGGACTGATTATATAGGTATGTACAATGTACATATTGTGGACATTAAAGTATATTAGATTAACTATAAAATTTTTGAAAAAGTTATACACTAGCGGGCAAAACATTTAGGGCACATTTACATTTTGTTTTTTGAGGTAGTAATTTGTTTACTGTTCTATCGATTTCTTAATAGGTGCCGATATACTCATTTTCGAGAAATGATGTATCATTTGTTGTTTTTATCTGTCAATTCGGTAACATACTGTCATCGTATTTTTGACGTTTACAACCTTTTTATGAAATATCTGCATTTAGTACAACCTTCACAATAATTAATTGTCAATGTTATTTTTTTTTTGTGTAAACCATATCGGTGGTACAGTGTATTGTTGATGGTGTATATCTAGTGAATCCGAATGCCTGTAGATCCTGTTACTGTGGCAATAATTGTAGCATTGATACAAAATGGCTTCGGAAAATGTGAAACTGCAAGAATTATTGCTGGAAACGCTCAGTTCAAAATGTGTACAAGCGATATGAGGAGACTAGTCTAATAACGAGAAGACTAGGATCCGAGCGAAATAGAATCAGCATCCTAAGAGACGATCGGTTTGTAGCATCCACAAGTTTGCAAAATAGAAGAGCCTCTGCGGTTTTCTTAGGAAATCAACTTCAAGAGGTGAGAAATGTTGAATGTCAAAGAATGGACCGTTAGAAGAAGACTTAGAGCTGCTGGATTATCTTGCAGAAAGATGGCTTACATTACAACACCGGCATCAGATAGCAGGATTAAATTATGCTCAGACTTACCTTCATTGGAATAATCTAAATTGGAGCAACATATTGTGTTCAGATGAGTCGCGTTTTTGTCTCAATAGGTCAGACGAATGTCGTCGAGTATGGAGAAGACCCTGAGAAAGATATGCTGCGGCTTGTATTAATTTGGCGATGGGCTGGTTATGGTCTGGGCAGGAATTCACAAGCACGCACAGAGTTAGTCTTCAGACAAAATGGCTCCCTTATGGCTAACAGATGAATAACAGAAATTTTAGTTTAGATTTTAGATGATCATGTTAAGCCTTTCATGACTATTATGGGTGAACATGGCATTGTATGAAATAGAAATGGGCGCACCAATGCACCTGGTGACACTTATTAAAAATCTGTACCAGTCTAATATAGCGACAGTACGACTAGATCAGAAGTTTTCAAACTAATTCAAGACCGAGAGAGGTGTTAGACAAGGATGCGTGTTGTCACCTGACTTATTTAACATTTATGGTGAACATGTCATGAGGATGGTTTTAGAAGGATGGGCCGGTGGAGTAACAGTAGCTGGTAGGAAAATCTCCAATTTAAGATTTGCTGATGACACTACACTTATAGCAGCAAATGAGCAAGAAATGTTTGATCTTCTGCGAAGAGTTGAGTACGAAAGCAATAAAGTTGGTCTGAAAATCAATAAAGCTAAGACAAAAATAATGGTGGTCGACAGATTCGACACTATTCAACTGACTAACATGTTACAGGAATACCAGATAGTAAACACCTTTGTCTATATCGGGTCTAGTATAACTAGCGATGGTAACTGTGAAGCAGAAGTTCGGAGACGTATTGGTATGGCAAAAAATGCGATGAGTCGCCTAACTAAAGTTTGGAAAGACAGATCTATCTCTCAAAATATCAAGATGAGACTGGTGAATGCCCTTGTATTCTCAATATCTCTATACGGAGCAGAGACTTGGACTCTTCGCGCATGCGAGCGCCAAAAAATTAATGCCTTTGAGGCGTAGTGCTGGAGAAGAATGCTACGCATACCTTGGATAGCTCATAGGACAAACGTTTCCATTCTAAACCAACTCAATATTAAAAAAAGGCTGTCCACAATATGTCTGCAACGAATTCTGCAATTCTTTGGTCACGTGGTTCGCAGATGTGACGACAGTTTAGAGAGATTAATTGTTTCTGGAAACGTTCCGGGGAGAAGATCAAGAGGACGATCACCAACTAGATGGTCTGACCAAATAAAGCATTCAGCTGGAAACTCATTCTGCGAAGCTCCTAGAGCAGCTGAAGATAGAGACCAATGGAGAAAAATTGTTAGGATTATTGGAAGAAATCACGATCCTCAGTAATGGGGAAACGACAAGAGAGACAGATGGCATTGTAATGCAAGATAATGCTAGACCTCATATTGCCAGAGTTGAAGTGGTAATTAAGCAGTTTGATTGGCCACCACTTAGTCCAGACATGAATCCTATCGAACATGTCTGGGATGAGTTGAGCCTAAGTATCCAAATGAGTACACTCGCTGCAAGAACTGCCCAGTAACTACTATCGATAGACAGTTCTAGTCAATATTTCAACTGGCCTCAATGGCAAGTCCATTGGAACTCTTCTTGATGCGCCTATCCGTGACGGTGAATGTTGGCGATTAACATGGCAATCTTTATTTTATCTGCAGCAGCGCGACAAAGCTGCACAGATGTGTTGAATCAGGTTCTGAGGTTCTTTTACTAGGATGTTCTTCTTCCTGGACCACGCTTTCCAAATATTTTTCCTTGCAGGAGGGCTTATAAGGGCATCAAAACTCTAGATAATATTATGTTGGCATAAGTTGAGTAAACCATAGGGATATTGTTCTGAAACTATTTTCTTGTGGCATCTTAAAGCAATTTGCTATTTTTGTTGGAAATATAGTCGAAGCAATAAAGCACTGAACCTCCGAACAAAAAAGGACAAGATGGATCTTAATAATTCTTTTTGCATTCGATTCGTGAATGCGCCAGGAAACTTTGTGACCCATAGCCATGATATAATATTGAAAAACTGCATACAAAAAATGCATTCTTAAAGTGCATCTCAAACAGACAATAAAAAAAATTCAGAACTCGTCAATTATCGGCGGAAATGAGTTCAATTTTGTTACTCGGGGGTTTTTGGGGTCGCTGAAAACGAATATGACGTCAAAAGTGATCTCCGGAGTACCTGGTACCCAGGGTACCTACTGTGTACCTCGTCTTGTGGAGTTTTCGGCAAATTCATTAAAAATTAGTCAAAAATCATTACTCGGGGGTTTTTGGGGCCGCTAACGACGAATATGACATCGGAAGTAATTTCCGGAGTACGTGGTGCACAGGGTACCTACTGTTTACCTCGTCTTGTGGAGTTTTCGGCAAAAAATTTATTAAAAAATTAGTCAAAAATAATTATTTGGGTGTTTTTGGGGTCGCTAACGACGAATATGACATCGGAAGCGATCTCTGGAATACCTGGTGCTCAGGGTACCTACTTCTTATGGAGTTTTCGGCAAATTCATTAAAAAATTAGCCAAAAATCATTACTCGGGTTTTTGAGTCGCTGACGACGAATATGACATGGGAAGTGCTCTACGGAGTACTTGGTACCCAGGATACCTACTGTTTATCTCGTAACTAATGATGCTTGACTAATTTTTTAATGAATTTGCCGAAAACTTCAGAAAACGAGGTAAACATTAGGTACCCTACGAGTAATGATTTTTGGCTATTTTTTTAATGAATTTTCCGAAAACTCCATAAGAAGTAGGTACTCTGGGCACCAGGTATTCCGGAGATCGCTTCCGATGTCATATTCGTCGTTAGCGACCCCAAAAATCCCCGAGTAATTATTTTTGACTAATTTTTAAAAAAAAATTTGCCGAAAACTCCACAAGAGAGCTAAACAGTAGGTACCCTGGGCACCAAGTACTCCGAAAATCACTTCCGATGTCATATTCGTCGTTAGCGGCCCCAAAAATCCCCGAGTAATGATTTTTGACTAATTTTTTAATGAATTTTAATGACGAGGTAAACAGTAGGTACCCTTGGCAACAGGTACTCCGGAGATCACTTTTTACGTCATATTCGTTTTCAGCGACCCCAAAAACCCCCGGTAACAAAATTGAACTCATTTCCGCCGATAATTGACGAGTTCTGAATTTTTTTTATTGTCTGTTTGACATGCACTTTAAGAATGCATTTTTTATGCAGTTTTTCAATATCATATCATGGCTCCGGTTCACAAAGTTTCCTGGCGCATTCACGAATCGAATAAAAAAAGAATTATTAAGATCCGTCTTGTCCATTTTTTTTCGGAGGTAAGGCCGATTGTAGTGCTTTATTTATTAATAATTGTTTCGTCTAATAAGCCACAATTTGACTTTAAAATTAAGTTTATATGACGACTCGATTTCCACTATGGAAATTGTTATCTGAAGTGTAAATCTAAACATCAAGTAAACTTAATTTCATAGTAAAATTGTGGCTTATTTTGAACTAAAATAGTAAATCATAGGCATGTAAATGTTATTAAAAGAAACCTTCCTATACAGAATCCCTTTGTTTATATAAACATACCATAGAATTCTGGAGATAAGATATTGTATTTACATATTTATTTAATGTTATCTAAAATTAAAATATTTTATTTATATGGAATTAAACCACAATTGATTGTAATGTTTGGGTTGCCAATTCCGGGAAATTGAAAAAGCACTAAAATGTATGAAAAATGATAAAGCCATGAGACCGGATGAAATATACATACAGAAATCATAAGAATACTAATAGAAAATCAAATTTATATAGGTACTAGTAACTAGTAGAATTATTCAAAGAAATTTACTATACTGGGGAAACTCATCCCGATACCCACAGAAACCCAACGCAATGAAATGTGAAGAATATAAAATGATCAGATTGATGTACCATGTTTTAAAAACCTTCTTGCGAGTGATACATGAACAAGTCTACAAAAAACTAGCCGATAGAATAACAAGAAACCAACTGGGATTTAGAAAAGGTTTTGGCATTAGACAGTCATTATTTGGATTTTTACCTAGATAAGTAGACAGACATTTTACCATGTCTATTATTTACCAGTCTGTATGCCTTGCTACTTGCAAATTGTAGAAGGCTCAGATTAAAAGTTGTTACCAAAAATTCTGATTTCTGCCCTCTAGACATCTATAGTTAGGGATTTTTCTTTGTTTGAAAATATTTTTGTTTGAATTTGACGTAAGCGCCACGCTACTAGGTACATGGGTAGGTACCTAATTGCTATGCTTATGGCACAGTATAAAGCGGGACAGTAGAACCACTCTCCGAAAAATTGGAAGTAAAATCTGTAGTCGCGCATGACGACCGCGCAATGTTCTTAGTCGCTTTTGCCCCACTCTCGCATTGCTAGTCGCATAGAAACGTACGGATTTTAACAGAGAAAACCCACATCCACCACTGGTGAATTACCAATTGCGTACTGCCGGTATTACTTCTTGAGATCAAAGCGCCGACAGAGGAGTGATTTTACTGTGGAACCTCTATATACTGTGCTTATGGGCTAATCCTGTTCGTTCTCAGATGTGACTTTCATCTGTCATGTTACTGTCAAGAAACTATTCAAAATAATTGTTTTTCTATACAAAAATACATAACCTTTATTGTTACTCTTCTTTAAAATAACTTTATTCAAACTCCAAGAATATTACAATACTTTAAAACTTATACAACTTGACAAAATGACAAATATAAACGTCAAATACAGCTGATCTATTAATTGTCAACTTTCTATGTTAATATTCAGTTTCTATCATTTCTATACATTTTCTGACGTTCTAAACATTATTATACATAAAAATAAATATTGCAACAAGTGAAGGGTCCAGGACTGTAACAGCTCAATGTTCCTATGTGTCTAGTAGGATAGCGGTTACTGTATGTAAATTATTTTTAATTTATTTTTAGATTTGAACAAAGTTAATCTGTTGGTTTTTGATGAATGCCATCGAGGCGTAAACGATCATACCATGAGAAATTTAATGAAACGATTTGAACATTTGATTGACCCTCCGAGAGTTATTGGACTCACGGCGACTCTGTTAAACGGCAATTGTCAACCACATGAGGTGTTACCGAAAATTAGGAGTTTGGAAACAACATTTCATAGTAAAGTCGCCACAGTAGAAGAACTTAAAGATGTTATTGGGTAAGCTGTAACTGTTATTTCGGTAACTGTTCCTTTTTTTTTTATAATAATTATCATCAACCTGAATGCGTCTACTGCTGGACACAGGTCTCTCATTATCATCAACCTGCATGCGTCTACTGCTGGACACAGGTCTCTCTCAGCTGTTTCCATCTGTTTGTTTTGTGCGGTTTGCATCAAGTTACTGCTAACACGCATCAGGGCTCTGATGTTTTTGCTCTAAATTTTAAAAAACCACTTGGAATGACATGAAATTTGGCATGCACGTAGCTAACATGTCAAACAAAACAAGTGATATTGTGCCGATGTGTGCTTTTACCCTGGGGGTGAGTTTCACCCCGTTTCGGGGTGAAAGAAGAAACCTTTAAAATAAGTCCGGAATTGGATAAAATGATTAATTCTAAGCAACGTTTGTTCTGTACAGTTTTTTCACTAAGTCAATACTTTTCGAGTTATTTGCGAGTGAATTTGTTCATTTTTCAACAAAAAAAAACCAAATACATAACTCGAGAAGTATTGACTTAGTGAAGAAACTGTATAGAACAAAAGTTGCTTAGAATTAATCAGTTTATCCACTTCCAGACTTATTTTAAAGGTTTCTTTTTTCACCCCCGGAAAGCGGTGAAAGTCACCCCCAGGGTAAAAGCACACATCGGCACAATATCACTTGTTTTGTTTGACATGTTAGCTACGTGTATGCCAAATTTCATGTCAATCCAAGTGGTTTTTTAATATTTAGAGCAAAAACCGTGAGTGAACATACTATAAACCGTTATTTTTGCAATAATTTATTAATAACAAAGTCGGAACGTGGTTTAAGCTATCACGACTAGCGGCAATCGATTTAGCGTATAAAAATACTATGAAAAAGACTACAAACTTGCTGCAGATAGCGCATTTCGAGCTTTTAGGCGAATAAACTATTATTTTGTTATTGACAAAATAAGAACATATTTTGAGTTATCGCGACTAGTCGCATTCGATTCAGCGACCAAAAATACACCAGAGAAGAATTTAACACTATCAATTTATTTACAGGGCTTCTAATAATTCCTGAAAAACACCTAATTTTACCATAGTTTGTTAATAACAATTAAACGCACCGCATTTGGGCTTCCAGACCACTTCCATTGGATTCAGCGACCCCCCAAAAAACCTATAATACCACCATCAAATCGCGGCGAACTAAAAGTGTCCACGGGACCCCCTATGTTGCGACTAGACTAATATCGCACCTCCGCTCAAACAATGTCATATGGTCATAAGTCAAAAAAGCAAAATATCGAGAAAACGACGTTTAAAGTTTGTGCTAGATCTTTTCCGGGTTTAACTCAAAAACTATTAAAATTAGTCAGTTATTATTAGTCAGTTACTATTTTAGTCAGTTACAATGGTTTTTGAAGCTTTACAAAATAGTGTATTATTTTATCTGTATAGTGTCATAACTCAAAAAAAAATATTTTTTAAATATTTTTAGCAGAATTAATACATTGCCACTTTTGATAAATAGTATTTCGAAAAATTTACGAAATATTATCTAACAAAAATGGCTCTTGCAGTACAGAATATAATATCATTATTATTATCTGGTTAACTGCAAAAAGAAAGATAAATAAGTGATAAATGTGTCACTTTTCTTGAGCGCATATACAGATTGTTTTGAATAAAGTAATCACATATACTGTCTTAACTCGACAAACGACGATTTATACACATCTGATTGGACAAATGCCTTGCACAAGTCGATATGTGACACTGTTTATGTTCGGTGCACGGTTAATTTTGGTTAATCATAATATAATGACACTAGTGTCAACTAACGACAAATACTTGAACTATAAACGTAACACTTTTTGAGAAAAGATTTTATAGTTTTATTAAACTGTTGGTGCAATGAAACCGTTTTTATTTTTTTTTTTTTTTAGTTGTGACACTATTTGAGCGGAGATGTATATTCCACGTATGTTATGATTTTTTTTTGTTTTAGCTATTCCACAAACCCTCAGGAACGTAACGTTGGATTTGATAGACACAGTCTTGACGAAGATGAGGTGTTTGTTATGACTAGATTAGAGAAAACCATTCAAAATTTGTCATCGATAAAAGGAAATCCGATGCCAATTACTTTAAGTCTAAAGGGGTTGGTACCAATACGCGCAGAAGATGGACAAAAACGTTTAATAAATCTTCTTAAGGATTTGAAGTATCATGTTGAAACCATGGGTATATATGGTGGATCAAAAGCTTGCGAAGTGAATATTATAAAAATTGAAAGGTAGTGTCATATTTCTTTTATTTTTAGTAAGTTAAATGATCATTGGTACAACAATTCTGTATAAATCTTGGTCTGTTCTAAGATGTTTCTCCATCCCAACATCTTATCCACTTTTAGGGCAGTCAATAAGGGTATTTGGCTCCGAATTCCATCATACTACATCGATTTACTTGATATTTTCATAGTAAGTAGGGAATAGCTCAAGAAACAAAGTCTACCCTTTGCCGATGTGCGCTTTTATCTTGGGGTGGTTCCCACCCCTTCTCGGGGCTGAAAAATGTTTTGGTTAAAGCAGCCACAAAAGAGGCTAGCGAACCTAATTCTAAGCAAAATCTGTTCTATAATTATTTTTTGAAAACTCAATACTTTTTGAGTTATTCGTGGTTGAAAATTGGCCATTTTCATTGAAAAATGACACCTTTTCGGACGGATTTTTGCGAATACCTTAAAAACGATGCATCTAACAAAAAAACTATATAAAATATTTTTGTAGCTTATAAAAAAACAAAGAGATTCGTTCCTTCATAAATCTTCTAGTTATAACCCTAAAAGGGATATGGTAGGTGAGAAGAGTTTGTTTTTTTGGTGCATGCTCAAATCGGTGTATTCAACTTGAAATAACAGAGAAACGGTCGATTTTAGGTGTATAATGATACTAATAACTTTTGTAGTGCTTGAAAAGACCTTTAAAACGAGCAATATTAAATGTCGATTACATTCAAACTAAGCGGGATATGCTGCAAAAAAATTGATTATAGTATTTTTACTACAAAAGCGATATTACGTAGGTCAAAATTTTTGACGTAAGAGAACTGTCAAAACATTAGAATGTGACTTTTCTTTATTGTCATGTTTATTATAAACATGGCAATAATGAAAAGTCACATTCTAATGTTTTGACAGTTCTCTTACGTCAAAAATTTTGACCTACGTAATATCGCTTTTGTAGTAAAAATACTATACTAATGTATTTTAAGAAAAAATGAGAAGTAATATTTAATCCCTCTTCCATTAGAATTTATATACATCGTTTTCCTTCTACAATACTTTTTATTATAGTGTTATTTCTATGTTCAAAAAGGTGGACTGATATAAAATGAATGGTTTTTGAAAAAAAAATATGATCAAATTATAGAGCGCATTTTTAAATTTTCTTAAAAATCTTCCTTTTTCTCCATGTAACTCAAAAATGATAAGAGATAAGGAAAAAGATACCACACAAAAATGTAGGTTTTTTTTAGATAAAAATTTCGTTTTTGTTTTTCATTACTGTATCTCTTATCATTTTCAAGTTACATGGAGAAAAAGGAAGATTTTTAAGACAATTTAAAAATTCGCTCTATAATTTGATCCAATTTTTTTTAGAAAGAATTCATTTTAAACCCGTCCAACTTTTTAAACATAGAAATAACACTATAATAAAACGTGTTGTAGAAGGAAAACGATGCATTTACATTCTGGTGGATGGGGGTTAAAATTACATCTAATTTTTTCTTAAAATACATTAGTTATCAATTTTTTTTTGCAGTATATGTCGCTTAGTTTGAATGTAATGGACCTATAATGTTGCTCATTTTAAAGGTCTTTACAAACACTACAAAAGGTATTGTAGCATTATACACCTAAAATCGACCGTTTCTCTGTTATTTCAAGTTGTATACACCAATCTGAGTCTGATCAAAAAACAAACTCTTCACCTACCATATCTCTTTTTGTATTATAACTAGAAAGTGTCTCTTTGTTTTTTATAACCTACGAAAATGTTTTATATAGTTTTCTTAGTTAGATGCATAGTTTTTAAGGTATTCGCAAAAAACCGTTCGAAAAGGTGTTGTTTCAATGAAAATGGCCAATTTTCAACCACGAATAACTCAAAAAGTATTGAGTTTTAAAAAAAATTATAGAACAGTTTTTGCTTAGAATTTGGTTCTCTAGCGAATTCCATGGTTATTTTAACCAAAAAATTTTTCACCCATAAGAAGGGGTGGTTCCCACCCCCAAGATAAAAGCACACATCGGCATAGGGTAGACTTTGAATTAGGAGATATGTAGAGGCTATTCACAAAATTTCATTAAAATCCATGCAGTAGGATAGAATTCGGATGTAATATACTATTCTTGCTCCCATTGACTGGCGTATTTGTTTTTTCTTTGATTTTTCATTTATGGTTAAAACGTTTTGAAATTCAACCAGTAAAAATCAACTGTCACTACTATAATCTAGAAGACATCAAAGCAAAAATGGGAAGAAACTGGTACCAAATAGCACAAAACAGAGAAGAATTGAGATGCATGGGGAGGCCTTTGTCCAGGAGTGGATTCAAACAGGCTGAAGAAGAAGAATTTTATTGTAATTTTTGACATACCCTATGCATATATGTATCTAACAAAGGGCCAATAAAAATATCTATCTATCTACTGAACATTTTCCATTCATTTCAGACTTGCGAAATATTGGTTGGAAAATAGATCCATAACAGGAGGTATCTCTCAATTTGTTCTCCAGCCTTTTTTTTTTGTTTTTTTTAGCTTTTTTTTGAGGTGGCGGCATTTAGTATATAGTGCTATGGAATGGTATTTCTTGAAAAGGGCATACCGAACTTATGGAGGTGATTTGCTGCATGACAGTTGACATATACATTCAAAAATTTTAGATCATGTTTTGCCATTTGCCAGCCATATTGGATAACAAATTCGTGTTAAGTCCGAAATAAAAATAAATCCCGAAACAGGTCGATTTTTACTTTTAAATTATAATTTTTTGGCATACATATCATACTAGTGACGTCATCCATCTGGGCGTGATGACGTAATCGATGATTTTTTTAAATATGAATAGGGGTCTTGTGATAGTTCATTCGAAAGGTTATTCAATTCTCTATTCACTAGTATAAACATTAACATAATTATTTATACAGGGTGTCCAAAAAAAATTTTTTTAAATTAAATTAATTGAGACGAAAAGAAGAATGTATGTAATTTATTTAATGCAAAATACATTTTAATGTTGTCAGAAAACAGAAAAAAATGTTAATTTAAAAAATAAACATTGCTTTTCGCTTAAATTAAATGTTCAAACTGCTAAGAGGTAGGTGGGTGGCAGCTTTAATATTGAATTTAAGCGAAAAACAATACTTATTTATCAAATAAACATTTTTTCCTGTTTTCAGACAGCAGTAAAATGTATTTCGAATTAAATAAATTATATACATTCTTCTTTTTGTCTCAATTAATTTAATAATAATAATAATGACTTTATTGCTTTTTTCAAAAAAAATACAAACTAGACAAACAGTAATAATTATAATAAAGCAAAAGGCGACGTTCGCTCTTAGATGATGTTCCTAGAAACACCAGCTAAGAAGCGCTCTTCCACGTAACCGCAATACAAATAATTACTATTCTAGTGTAACCTAAAGACCTTATTTACATGCTAAAATAAATTTATCGTATATGATAATAACACTAATTATCTATTTTTATTGAATAAATTTTTATTGAATAAACTTTGCAATCATTTAAACGAATGTAGCCAAATTTACTTGTTTATAATCTAAATTTTAATTTTATGCTATTATTAAATAGAGACTTTTTTACGTTGGATTTAAATTGCGAGATGGGTAAAGTTTTGAAATTTTCAGGGATCATATTGTACAGATTAGCAATATTGTAAGAGAAGCAAGATCGAAATAACGAGGTTTTATGTTTCGGTATATTAAGTTTATTTTTGAATCTGACATTAATATTATGTACTTCTGACCTTTTTTTAACTTTTTTATATAAATAATAGGGCTTTTTGGTTAGCATTATTTTATGAAATAATACTGATCCGTGAAGAATACGCCTGTTACTAACATTTAACCATCCTAGATCTGCAAGATGCTTAGAAGTTGGATTTCGACGTCTGATACCACAAATGAAACGGACACACATATTTTGAATTCGTTGCAAACGATTCTGATCTAGTTGTGTTAATGCTGGTCCATATATTACATCACAGTAATTAAACTGTGAAAGCACTAAACTATTGCAGAGCATAATTTTAGTGGTTCTATTAAACATTTGTCTATGTGAGAATAAAAGTTTTAAATTACAAAACGCTTTCTGAATTATTGATGAAATATGATTAGAGAACGTTAGGGAGTCATCTAATATGAGTCCCAGGTTTTTTTCACAATTAGATAGATTTATGTAATTAAAAAAAAATTTAGGCACCCTGTATAAATAATTAGGTTAATGTTTATATTAGTGAATAGAGCATTGAATAACCTTTCGAATGAGCTATCACACGACCCCTATTCTCATTTAAAAATATCGATTACGAAAAAATACATTTGGATCAGGGGAGTAACCAAAGTGAAAGACAAGATGGCAAAACTAAAATGGAAAGGGCCTAGCCGGGTAAGATGATGAAAACTGCCCTTAACTCGATTCGAATTCCATATATAGTGAAACTAACTTTCTGAAATTTTTAGCCCCCTAGGTGGTCATGTGACCCACCTAGAGCCTAATTAGGCTTTTTAAGTTTTTATTTTTTATCTCAGCCGCATCGAGAACTAGCGAAAAACTTTAAATAAAAAAGTTGTAAGCTTTAAAAACTTCTGTCCGAAATTTTTTTTTTAATTTTTGGCGGGAAATTGAAATTTTAGAATGATTTTAAAATTTTTAATGAGTATAAAAAAATAACTAAGACATTCGTTTTCACGAAAAAAATATATAACGTGTATTTTTGCATAATATTTCACACTGAATTTTTTCAAATTTTTAAAATTGGTGAAACGCACCTTTAAAAATAAAAAACCGCAATTTTTCGTTTTTTTTTTCGTTATTTGATACAATTTTATACATGTTTTTCAAAAAAGATAACACCGTCACTAGAATAGCTAAAAAACTGAAAAATAATTGGGGTTTGTTTAATAAAAATTTTTTGTAATGCCATCGATTTTCAAGATACAGGGCGTTGAAGAAAACAAAATTTTACACATTTTTTACGATTTTGCCGAAACTACTGGCAACAGTGTAATAAAATTTGGCGAGTTTTAAGAGGTAGTTATTGTGCATTTTTTGCATAGAATGAAGAATTTTGTACTTATCATTGGCGCGCATAGGGGTAATGGTCTGAACTTTTTAAAGAAAAAAGATAGCACGGCACTGACATATTTCAAATTAACAATCGTTTTTGAATTCCTCGTTGAATTTGTGACAAAAAATCGATCTTCCTATTTTTTCATATGACGCGCCATGTTTATTCAAAAAATAAAACATCTTAACCCTTATAAAGTATTCGAACTTAGTAGTTTCTACGTCTACATAAACTCGTACATCCATTATAAAAACTAATTCGAATACTTAGGAAGCGTTAAGATATTTTATTTTTTGCAGCAAAACGGCGCGTCGTATGAAAAAATGAGAAGATAGTTTTTTTATCGTAAATTGAACGAGGAATTCAAAAATGATTGTTAATTTGATATATGTCAGTGGCGTATTATCTTTTTTTCTTTGAAAAGTTCAGACCATTACCCCTATGCGCGCCAATGATGAATATTAAATCTTTAATTGTATGTCAAAACATGTTAGTTTCGGCAAAATCGTAAAAAATTTATAAAATTTTGTTTTCTTCAACGCCCTGTATCTTGAAAATGGATGGCGTTACAAAAAATTTTTATTAAGCAAACCCCAATTATTTTTCAGTTTTTTACCTATTCTAGTGACGCTGTTACCTTTTTTGAAAAACATGTATAAAAAAGTGTATCAAAAAACGAAAAAAAACCGAAAAATGCGGTTTTTTATTTTTAAAGGTGCATTTCACCAATTTTAAAAATTTGAGAAAATTCAGGGTGAAATATTATGCAAAAATACACGTTATATATTTTTTTCGTGAAAACGAATGTGTTAGTTATTTTTTTATACTTATTTAAAATTTTAAAATCGTTCTAAAATGTAAATTTCCCGCCAAAAATTAAAAAAAAAAAATTCGGACAGAACTTTTTAAAGTTAACAACTTTTTTATGTAACGTTTTTCGCTAGATCTCGATGCGGCTGAGATAAAAAAATAAAAACATAAAGAGCCTAATTAGGCTGTAGGTGGGTCATATCACCACCTAGGGGGCTAAAAATTTCAGAAAGTGAGTTTCACTATATGTGCTAAACGGTGACCTATATGGAATTCGAATCGAGTTGGGGGCAGTTTTCATCATCTTACCCAGCTAGGCCCTTTGCAGGTCACACCATCCGAAAAGCAGATCAAAGATAGAACAAGCATATGATCTACTGGCGATCATGGAAACACAAGAGAGGAAGAGGAAGTTCTCAGATGAGATGGAGCGACGACCACAAAATACATGCCGGATCTAGATGAACAACCACAGCATAGGAACCAGTGGAATAGAAAAGGGAGGCCTATGTCCGAGAGATTAAGGCTCGAATATAGGATGGGATGATGGAATATTAAAAACAGAAGTTTTTAGTGTTTTATTGGTAAAATTAATTCCCATCAAGTAACAGTCGAATCCGTCAGTTGTTTATATTTATGTTCACCTCTTTATTTTAGGTTAAAGAAACATTGTGAAGACATGAAGCTTTCCATGATCTTTGACTCTGTGCAGACCACGCTTTCGTTTATTACTCGGAAGTTAAACAAACGCATGGAGGATGTCTCCGAAAAGGAGAAGATATATCTATATTCTTCAGACCAAATTAAACAACTGATTCGGATATTTAACGATTACCAACAAAAAAAGGGCACTGATGAAATATGCTGCATAGTGTTTACGCAGAGAAGATCTACAGCGCAAATTTTGTTTCATATTTTGAACGCGTTGAGTCAAAATTATCCCCAATATAGTTATATCAAAGCCAATTTTATAGTTGGGCATAACAGTAATCCTTATAATGACACTAGGGAACTGTTATATTTACATAAGAAAAACAAACAAGTGAGTTCAATATTTTCTAAATTTTTATTTAATGGGCTATCCTATTGTAAAAGTACGAAATTCATATACTTTTTTTGGGAATTTCTAAAATAAAAAGTACTATACCAATTGATTTGAAAATTTTCATGAGCATTTATTATAAAAAGAAGTACAAGTAAAACAATTTTCGTAAATGTTGTTCTGAAGCTATTTCCTTGTGGCATTTTTATGATTAACTATTTAGATGGGAAATAAGCCACAATTAAATTGAAAAAAATAATTTTATTAACGTTTCGAAGCCCAAATCGGGTTTCTTTGTCAAAATACAAAATACTACTAAATTAAACAAAAATGTTGTTGCTAAGTAAAAAAAATTCTTCTAATAATTTATTTAATCTGACTCATTTATATTGGCAATTCAGACATATATTATACATTTTAAAGTAGAAAACTTAAAATTATATCGCCAATATTTATGAGTTGCTTTCCTGGAACGACTTTACTAAAAGATAGTTCATTCGATTACATGAAATCAATCCCAACTCAAGAATATCCGTCACAAAAAAATTATAGCATGTGATCTGTCTTTAAAAAGACAACCAAATGCAATGATGACAGTAAAATTCTCGCGTTAGAGATTCCATAGTAAATCACGAGGGAAAACCAGGAAAAAATCTCGTGATACTATCCCGACATCGTAAGTATTTGGTCTTACATTTAATTTACTTTCAAAAACTAATACCAAATTCTGACTTTAATATGTTTAAATTATAAATAATAATAATAATACATAGGTATACAATAAGTAATACTAAAATATAAAATTTGTACTAACTCGATATGGTATTGACTTACTAATCGTGGTATTTTCTTTCTATTGACTTCCTCTTGCAGTATGGGTAACCACATCCTACTGCATTCTACCGAGGAATTTGCGACACAATTGGTTTCATTTAGCATAATTAGAGCCGCTTTCATTTTTCTCTTTTTACTATCTGATTCTTTCAGGACTATACTTGAATCTCTCCACTGAACTCTATGTTCATTATCCCATGCATGTTGACATATATCAAACTCTCTCTTTTTAATATAAGACTGATGTTCACTTATTCTAACGTTTAATGGTCTTGATGTTTCACCTAAATAAAATTGTTCGCATTCACAAGGTATTTTATAAATGCGATTCTTTGTTCTTTCTTGTTCATTCTTAGGTTTAGTTTTAGATAGAATAGATCTCAATGTGTTTGTTGTTTTGAATGTTGTTGAAATGTTGAATTTATTTCCTATTGTTTTAAGTTTCTCGGATAGTCCTTTTATATATGGTATTGATATGTTCCTAGTATTATTTCTTGTGAATGTTGTAGGATCCCGTTCTAAGTTGTTCTGTTCCATTCGATCCAATCCTGACAATTCCTTATTTATAAACGATAAAGGATAATCATTTTTTAATAAAACAGATGTTAACAATTGTTTTTCTTCTAAAAATGAATTTTCGTTAGCACAAGTAATGTTGGCTCTATCATATAAGGATTTAATGATTCCCTTTTTAACGTTGATGTTGTGATTTGATTTGTAATTGAGATATCTGTTGGTGTGTGTTGGCTTTCTATACACTTGAGTCTCATATCCAGTATCCTTCTTTGAGACTAAAACATCGAGGAAAGGCAGGGTGTTATTGTATTCCTTTTCCATTGTAAATTTTATTGTCTCTTTTTGATCGTTTATAATATTCAGGAATGTATCCAACAATTCTGATCTGTGAGGCCATATTGAAAACACATCATCTACGAGTACATATCTCCACCATACTGTAGGTTTTAAATTTTGTTTAGAAATGATATTAGTTTCGAAATCCTCCATAAATATATTAGCCAATAATGGAGATAAAGAAGAGCCCATTGCTAGACCAAAATTTTGTTTATAGAATTCATTATTTAGTTGAAAATAGGTATTATTTGTACATAATGTCACTAACTCCATTATAGCTGATACATTTAGTCTTGTCCTAGTTGTCAATGTATCATTCTCTAATTTCGTTTTGATTATGTTTAAATAATATGTTAATTTTATGTTAATAAAATTATTTTTTTCAATTTAATTGTGGCTTATTTCCCATATAAATAGTTAATCATGAAATACCTCAGTGGCGTACTATTTTTTCTATCAGATCATTACCCGTATGCGTGCCATCGGTGAATATCAAATTCTTGGTTGTGTGTCAAAAAATGAGAAATAACTACCTCTTAAAATTCATGAAATTTCATATGCATATCTCAATCGGTTTTAGAGCAATAAATAAAAATTATTAAGCAAACTGGCATTATTTTTTGTGTAGAATTAACCCTTAGTTTGTCACACTTATTTAGAAACATCCTGTATAAAAATTTTACTTACTTACTTACTTAGTCCTAAGCCTTTCTACCTTTAGGTGTAAGGCTGGTGGAGTTGAGTTTGGCATTGTAGTCTCCATGCTTTCCGATCTTGCGCTAGGTTTCTTGCACTTTCCAATGTCAATCCCTTCTTCTCGACTTCTTTCCTGATTTCATCTACCCACATAACTCTTGGTCTCCCTCTTTTGTTTTTCCCCTGCACTCTCGTTTCGAACACTCGTTTTGTTAGCCTCTCGTTCGACATTCTACACACGTGCCCGAACCATCTAAGTTGTCCTTCTACTATTTTTTCATTGATTGGTTCTAGTTTTAGGTTTTGTCTAATTGTTTCGTTTCGTATTTTGTCTGTCCTTTTTCTGTTTGCTATTTTCCTCAGGAACCTCATTTCCATAGCATTGACTCTGGATTTTTGTCTCCCCGTCAATGTCCATGTCTCGCTGCTATACATGATTGTTGGTCTAACTACTGATTTAACGACTGCCGTTTTTACTTTTTCCGGTATCCCTTTTTTCCCAAAAAATGTTGTTTTCATAGTGTTAAATAAGCTTCCTGTTCGTCCCATTCTCTCGTTTATTTCCATGTCTTGTTTACCATTTGATTCGATTATTACTCCTAGGTATTTAAAATATTCCACTTGCTCTAGTTGTTTCCCGTCTAATTCTATTGCGTGTGTCTTCCTCGTATTTGAAATTATCATTGTTTTTGTTTTCTCTGTATTAATTTTCATATTTATGTTTGATAGTTCTTCTTCTAGGATTTCAAGATTGTTCTGTAAGTCTTCTCTGTTTTCTGCTATCAATACCATGTCGTCTGCAAATAGTAGCTCCGATAGTTGAGTCTGTTTCATTTGCCAGTATCCTAATGTTAGTTTTCTCATTCTTCTCTTGGCTTTCTTTATCGCTTCATCCAGTACCACTGAGAATAGCAGTGGACTCAGCACGCATCCCTGTTTGACGCCTTGACTTGTAGAAAATTCTCTGGATTCCTCGTTATTGGTTCTTACTGTATTTGTATTATTTTTGTACATATCCTTTATTACTTCTATTATGTGTCTGTCGACTCCCCTTTCTGTTAGTGTCTTCCAAACGTCCTTTCTTCGGATTCTGTCAAACGCCTTTTCCAGGTCAATGAAGCACATGTGCTTCATAAAAATTTTAAAGGCGTAAAAATTTGAATATCGGCCAAAAAATTTGTAAAAAAATAACATGTTATAGGCAATAAAAAACCTGCAAATTAAAAGAAAAAAGGAAAAGGAAGATATCGTTAAAAAACGAAAAAATGCGTTTTGATTTTTTTTAGGTTATGCTCAGGTCTAGGGTCTTAAAATGTTTTGATCTTTTTTGGTTTGTACTAGGAAAATAAGGCAGATAATGATTTCAAAATTGAATCAGGAGTCAAAACGGCTAAAGAAAATAAAAAAAAAATATTATTTTTAACATCATGCCCCACCGATAAAAATCAGAAAAACAATAATGGAGTCATGGTTGATACCCAATAAATAACATCTTTTTTTCGGCATTTTGGTCTCCCTAATTTTTTTAAACGAAATTTAAAAACTTCAAAAGCAAAAAAATGAATTTTGCCAAAAATTTTGAAAAAAAAAATATTATATAGGCAATAAAACAAAAATCCCCTTTTTATTTTTTTTTGTGGTTATGGGTGGGGCTATGGGTCGAAAAAAATGTTTGGTCGAATAATTTTTGATGTAGAATAAGATGGTTTTTTTTATTTTTATTTTTGAAATATCGGTGGGGCCATTTTTAACTATCTTAACCTGCTAGACCCTTTCGTGTCAATCCAAGCGGATCTTTAAAATTCGAAGATATTGCAATATGTTACCGTGAGTGAATGGACTATATTCTGTGTTACAGATTTTGAACGATTTCACCAACAAAGACATCAACGTCTTGGTATCATCTAACGTTCTGGAAGAGGGTGTAGATGTACCCAAATGCAGCCTAGTTATAAAATATGACTGCCCGATGGACTACAGATCCTATGTTCAATCGAAAGGAAGAGCTAGACACAAAGAAAGTCTTTACTATGTCATGGTTGAAGTAGGGACCTACCGAAGTTTCACTCAAAGGGTAAATGGCTATAAAAAAATCGAGGACATGTTAAATCAGGTGAGCTAATATTCATTTATTTTCGATTTTGTACTTACCATTAAAAATAGTACTGTTCCGTGGTGTGGTGGTTGCGTGTGTGATAACCTTATTGTCCACGGAAACAATTAAAATAATATTAAGTAAAACGATGGTCAATAATATATTCATTTATTTTTGGTAAAAAATGCGTGCTTTGTGACTCTACTGAACTAGACCACAAACACTAATCTGTCATTATGTGGCCAGACAGGCGACAATTTATTAGATCTGGTGTTTTTAAAACTGCAAAGGCATTTTACCTGAAATAGGGATATATTTCGTTTCTTAAAACTTAACAGGCCCTTCTATGCATATGGTTTGTATATTAGGAATGAAACACATGTGAATTTTAAATGACCCATATTATTTCGTTTAGAAAGGAAAGTTAATATTTAAAATTAGCAATTAAAAAAATAGTAAAATAGTAATTGAAGCGTGTCGCCACAGTACCTTATCCAGGCTTTGGCCAAACTTTTCACCGAATGCATTTACCAAGGAAAAACCCCTTCTCGATGGAACAATGCAGTCATTGTTTTATTACACAACAAAGGTGACATAAGATCTAAAAAACTACCGTCCTATCAGTTTGCTATCGCACATATATAAACTTTTCACAAAAATTATTAAAGAAAACTGGTAATAAAAACTTAATAGAGAAGTCTGCGGTATTCAACAATCATTGGCACTGATATTCGTGGACTACGAGAAAGCATTAGATACCATAAGCCGGCAGAAAATGTTACAAGCATTGACAGATTGGTGAATAGACCTCGCTACACTAACCTGATCAAATATTCTACCAAAAGGCAACGGCTAGCGTAAGACTATCTGAACAACAAAGAAATAAATTCTGTATACAGCTAGGAGTACGGCAAGGAGACACCATCTCACCAAAGCCTTTCTGACCGCGGCACCTCCCG